>NC_086321.1:12508509-13877191 GCF_036172605.1 Pelobates fuscus | reverse complement strand
ACAGGGAGGGGGGGAATAAATGGACAGGGAGAATAAATGGACAGGGAGGGGGGGGGAATAAATGGACAGGGGGGAATAAATGGACAGGGAGGGGGGGGGGAAATAAATGGACAGGGAGGGGGGGATAAGTGGACAGGGAGGGGGGGATAAGTGGACAGGGAGGGGGGGATACATGGACAGGGAGGGTGGGGGAATAAATGGACAGGCAGGGTGGGGGAATAAATTGAAAGGGAGGGGAAATAAATTGACAAGGTGGGGGGAAGTAATTGACAGGGAGTGGAATTGACGGGGTTAGGAGGGGGAATGAGAGTGGGGAGGGGAGAAGAGAGTGACAAGGGAGGGGGGAGAAGAGAGGGACACGCAGGGGAGAAGAGAGTGACAAGGGAGGGGGGAGAAGAGAGGGACAAGAGGGTGGAGAAGAGAGGGACAAGAGGGGGGAGAAGAGAGGGACAAGGGGGGAGAAGAGAGGGACAAGGGGGGAGAAGAGAGGGACAAGGGGGGGAGAGAAGAGAGGGACAAGGGGGGAGAGAAGAGAGGGACAAGGGGGGGAGAGAAGAGAGGGACAAGGGGGGGAGAGAAGAGAGGGACAAGGGGGGAGAGAGAAGAGAGTGACGAGGGAGGGAGAGGGGGAGAAGAGAGTGACAAGGGAGGAGGGAGAGATCGACGTCCATCACACACACACAATGCACCCCTTGCACACAGAAAAACACACAATGCATTACACACACAGACACACACACACAAGCAATTCAACCCTTACATACAATGCATCCCTTACACACACAGAAACACACAATGCATTCCTTACACACACTCAATGCACCCCTTACAGACGCACACACTGCATCCCGTACATACACAGAAACACACATTGCAGCCCTTACACATACAAACACAGATTCACACAATGCATTCCTTACACACATATCAGGACATCCCCTACTCCTGTGAACAAACTATTTGGTGGAACATGAAGGTGGACCCTGGGGCCCAGACCATGAGCTGTGTAAAGGGCCTTTAAAAAAAATGGAGCTGCTTTCCGTTCTCCCAGAACACAAACAGCCTCCAGAGAGCCTGTTATACACTAGACGAGTGGAGCCAGACTGCAGCTAGAGCCCATCACCATCCTTATCTGATTGTAAGTAGGCAATCTAGTATATTATTCGTGGCACTAATCTCTAATTTACCTCACATTAAAGGGACACTTTAGTCCCCAGAACCACTGCAGCTTAATGTAGTGGTTCTGGTGTCTATAGCCTGTCCCTGCAGGCCTTTTAATGTAAACACGGCGGCACTGCAGCACTTGCGTTAGTTAACATGGGGCATTGTGATGTCATATGGGGGGGGGGCGGCAAACTTAACTTTTGCCTAGGGCGGCAAAAATCCTTGCACCGGCCCTGACTCCTGACCACAAATTCTTCTTCTCTTCTTGTTTGTGCTCCAAAGCACTCTCCTCGGTCCTGGTCCGTGGACCACTGACACAAAATGGCGGCACATCCAAAAAAAAAGTTCATAAAGGCGGGAGTTCATAAAGTGAGAAATGTCTGTACAAACATGATAAAACAACAATTAGGAAGAAAGATTGTAGAGCACTTTTGTGGTGGAATCTCGGTAAAAATAAATTTAGTAGGCCGAGATTACCACGTGGCATGTGTACGTGCATATGCTGACGTATCGATCAGTTGGTTGCACGAGGCAAGATACGATCAGTAGTGTACGGAGCATGTGCAAGAATACAGGATGTAGTATTCCCCTCCTCCATTGTGCTGGACAGGCCATGCGGTCAAGCAGGAAGTTAATTCTTATTTGTATTGATTGGTCAAGAGAATGTGCGGGTGGAGCTTAATATGGGAGGAGTTATGTGCCTATATAAGGAGCCTGCACTATTGTCCGGGGCTCAGAACTTGCTGTATTTTGGTGACATTAGTCCCTCTGAGTCCCGATCGGTGAACCGAATAAAGAATCTCTTCCTTCCTGAAGAAACCTGTGTCCATCTCTCTGTGCTTGGCTTCCGTCAGTTTCTCCGGTATCATTTGGTGCATTGGCCGGGAAGCTCATCGTTCAACGGTAGCTGAGAAGCAGAGGCGTGAGACGGTCTATCTTTGCCCACGTTCTCTACGGCTGCACCCCTGAACTTCTGCGTGGACCTCCCTTCGTCTCGGCGCCACTGGTCTGTTGTCCAGGAGATCATCGGCCTCTACGTAAGAAGTGCTGGGGTGTCCCCGTCGATGAGTGTGAACTCAGGTTCAGGAACTAGGAGGTAAGACGACCGCTGTTTTAGACGGCGGACCCACTAGGGGTATACCGATTGTGCGGTAGGCCCATAAGGGGTTTAAATCTGTGTATGGAATCTGCCCCCTCTGTCGGAGGGAAGGAGCGAAGGCGCACCGCTCAATCGAACGCTCTTTAGTAAGACCGTTTGATTTGGTTTGGAGTCAGGCGGGGTCCTGTGTAAATAGCCCTAGCCGGACACCGGTGTCTTGTCTAGACTAGCGTTCTAGGGTGTATATTTTGTTTGCTAGGTCGGAGGGACCGGGAGACTAAGCGGCGCCTGTGTAAATTTGGTCCGCTAGATCTCAACCTATCTTGGCTAAGTGGGAAGGCGTGTAAATTTGGAACCCACTAGACTATTGATAGAGTAGAAAGACTAAAAGGGTTCTGTTGTAAATTCCGCCCTCTAGTTCGCTATATGTGGTGCTTGGGCAGTATGGCTAACCAAAACGGATGTAGATAGTTTTAGGTAGTCCATTCAAGGTACTGGCCAATAGTTTAGTTGGGATTGTATATGTGTTAAAGATTGTTAGTAAAGTGTATATCTTGTTAGATAGCGCGAGCTCAGCCGTCTAGCGAGAGTGTTAATAGTGTGTTGCTGTATCATAGTGCACGGTACCATAACCCTGTATATTTACTGACACTGTATATAAGTACTAATCATTGTCGTCTATTGCATGTTTAACACCATAACCACTAATAATTGTATTGTGACCTTAAATTGTGCTTTGACCTATGCTAACCGTACTGTAACCGCTATTTGTAAAAGACGATGTTACTGGGGTGTGTTATAGACGGGTAATTCATATATAGAGAATTATAGCGTGGGTGACTGTATAGTTTCGCCAAAGGGCATAATATTGATTATTTAGTGACTGGTGTAACAGCTGTGTGTGTACGGGAATTCCTTGAGTGTTTATTGTGTTATTGTGTACGTTTCACTTGGTAACCGTACCACGTGGTGCTGTTGCCGGAAGAAACGGGTGTGACTGTTGAATAGAACGTGTGCATAGTATTCGTTGTCAACGACGCTCCATTGATAAGTATGGGCGCGTCGGAGTCAACGATCTTGGATCCCTTAGGTTGTATGGTAAAGAATTTCAAAAAGGGATTTAAAACATGTGATTTTGGGGTTAAAATGTCCCCTGTACGTTTGGTCACTTTGTGCACTAGGGAGTGGCCTACTTTGGTTGCGGCATGGCCGCCACGTGGCAGTTTGGATCCAACTCTGGTACAGCGTGTACACGTGGCTGTATCAGGTAGGCCTGAACTTTACGGACAGTTTCCATATATTGATTGTTGGAGACAGGCCGTAAACGACTCGCCAAGATGGATTCGGATATGCCACGAGGAGCAATGTCGCCTCACGGTGGCCAGGACTTGTTTGTCCACTAGGACTATGGTTAGGCCCATTTTGGACACGCCCCCTGAGTCCGAGATCCCTTTGCCGCCCCCTTACTTCCCTTTAGGAGGAAGTGGTACGAGTACAGGAAGCTCTACACCCCTTCCCCCATTGCCCCCATCCACTTCCGCTTCCTCCTCCAGTGCAGAATCCACCCCCCCTCGTATTAAACCTTCCCTTCCGGAACCTTAGATCTGAATATCCTGATTTGGCGCCACTTCAAACTTCCGGTCAAGCTTCTTCTAGCTCGGCTCGGAATATTCTATTTACCGACCTTTCCCAAAATCAAGCTCTCACATCCTCATGCCTTACCACCCCCCGACTGGAACCTCTAACCGACGCCCCTTCACGTAGCCCTATACTAACCCGACAACTGACCGGTACCCAACGACCTAAACATTACCAGATGCCTCTTCGTCTGAATCCTGGGTCAGCCTATCTCGATGCCGCAGGTCAAATGGTATATGCTGACCCAGTCTTCGTATATGTCCCGTTCACGACTACCGATCTCTTGAATTGGAAGACCCACAATTCCTCGTACACTGAGAAACCACAAGCTATGACCGATCTGTTCACCTCGATAGTTCAGACACATAATCCGACATGGGCTGATTGCCAGCAGTTATTAATGACATTGTTCAATAATGAGGAAAGGACTAGGATTAACCAAGCGGCCATTAAAGCGCTAGAGGATGAAGCCCGTGCTTTAAATCAAGCCAATCCAGCAGCATGGGCCGCAACACATTATCCTAATACCGATCCTGACTGGAATGTTAATGGCGCAGATATGGTTCAACTAAAAGCCTATAGAGACGCTATAATTGCTGGCATGAAAGCCGGAGGGAAGAAAGCCATTAATATGTCGAAGACAGTTGAGGTGATTCAGAAAAGTGATTAAGCGCCCAGTGTCTTTTATGACCGATAATTGGAGGCATACCGCTTGTATACCCCCTTTAAACCGGAAGACGCTGATAATTCCCGAATGGTAAACTCCGCCTTTGTCAGCCAAGCTTACGGAGATATTAAGCGCAAGCTACAAAAGTTAGAAGGGTTTGCAGGTATGTCTATCACCCAACTAATGGAGGTAGCAAATAAGGTGTACATGAACAGGGAAACAGAGACAAAGAAAGAGGAAGAGCGCAAGATGCGTAGAAAGGCAGATATGCTAGCGGTAGCAATCGCAGGCGTAGATAGACGGGGAACAGATAGAGGCGATAGTAGGTGGAATAGGGAGCCCCTGAGTAGGAATCAGTGCGCATATTGCAAGGAAGAAGGGCATTGGAGAAGTGAGTGTCCGCAAAGAGAGCAGTATGAGAGAGACCAACCCAGGGCAGGTTATGGAAACTTTAGAGGCAGAGCGAGAGGTAGAGGAGGCCCCGGAGGGAGCAATGGTAATAGAGGAAGTAATAGGAACAGAGGAAGTGTAAGGGAAGATAGGTACTATCCAGCAGCGCAAAGGTCCCGCGATAGAGAAGGTAGGGACTTTGTGGGATTGGCTGACACGGTCATGGAGGACTATTGATACCGACCGGGCTCCATCCCCCTTGGTCGAGCGGAGCCTATGGTCGATGTATCAATAGGGGTAAAAAGGAGTGCGTTCATGATCGACACTGGTGCTGAACATTCGGTGGTGACTAACCTAGTTGCTCCTCCATCTGGAAGAACTATTACTGTAATAGGAGCAACTGGAAGAAGTGCTGCAAAACCGGTTCTTAAAAGTCGACTCTGTACATTGGGAGGCCACGTAGTAAAACATGAATTCCTTTACATGCCTGAATGTCCAGTCCAATTGCTGGGACGTGATATGCTATCCAAATTACAAGCGCAGATTACGTTCCTACCAAATGGAACAACATCCTTAAAGTTTAATGGACCTTCAGGTATTATGACATTATCCGTACCAAAGGAAGAAGAGTGGCGACTTTATACAGCGTTGACTAGCCAAAACCCTAGGAGTGATGAATCCTTATTCAACATACCAGGAGTTTGGGCAGAGAACAACCCACCAGGACTGGCCCGCAATATTTCACCTATTAAAATCGAACTAAAACTTGGGGTTTATCCAGTGAGCCTACGGCAATATCACATCCCGCAGAAGGCTAAAAAGAACATCCAATCTTATCTGGATAAGTTCATACGGTATGGTATCCTAAAATTCTGTACTTCCCCCTGGAACACCCCATTGCTGCCTGTTCAAAAGCCCGGTACAGATGAGTATCGACCTGTGCAGGACTTGAGAGCAGTCAATGATGCGGTTGTTAGCATACATCCAGTTGTGCACAATCCATATAACCTGCTTGCTTTAATTCCGGGCGGGGCAACTTATTTTACAGTCTTAGACCTCAAAGATGCCTTCTTTTGCCTCCGAATTGCCGCAGAAAGCCAATGTATCTTCGCTTTCCAATGGGAAAACGCTGTGACGGGCTCAAAACGCCAAATGACCTGGACAAGACTGCCCCAAGGGTTTAAAAATTCACCTACCCTATTTGGTTCAGCTCTAAGCCAAGATCTACTGGATTTCGAGTCCATCCCAGGAGAGTGTGTATTGTTACAATATGTAGATGACTTGTTGATAGCAGCAGTTACAAAGGAAATATGTCAGCAAGCAACGCACGATCTACTACACATTCTCTGGAAGGCAGGATACAAGGTGTCTAGAAAGAAGGCTCAGTTGTGTTTGCCAACTGTCAAATATCTGGGATTCCATATCTCTGAAGGTCAAAGAATTATGGGGCCAGAGAGAAAAGAAGCTGTGTGCCAAATACCGAAACCCAAGAATAGAAGACAAGTGCGAGAATTCTTGGGGGCAGCAGGCTTCTGTAGGATATGGATTCCCAGTTACGCGATACTGGCAAAACCTCTGTATGCAGCTATCAAAGGTACAGAGCACGACCCCTTCTTATGGACTCAAGAACAGCAAACGGCATTTGAAGATGTGAAGAGGGCTTTGATGAGTGCCCCAGCATTAGGTCTACCTGATCACACACGACCATTCTACCTGTATGTACATGAGCAAAGAAGAATGGCTGTGGGAGTATTGACACAGTACTTGGGATCATGGCAAAGACCTGTTGCTTACATGTCTAAGCAACTGGATGCGGTGGCCAGCGGACTTCCACCTTGTCTAAGAGCAGTAGCTGCAGCCGCCCTGCTGGTAGCTGAAGCCGATAAACTCACTCTGGGTCAAGAACTTTATGTACGAGTCCCACATGCAGTACAGACGTTGTTGGATTACAAAGGAAATCATTGGTTTAGTAATAGCCGTATGACCAAGTATCAAGCAATGTTGTGTGAAAACCCAAGAGTGCATTTAGAGACTGTAAATACCTTAAACCCAGCTACCCTTTTGCCACAACCTACTGAAAGTCAACATGATTGTTTGGAAGTGATGGATGAAGTATTTTCAAGTAGACCAGATCTTCGTGATTTTCCCATCCAGAACCCCGATGTTCAATATTACACCGACGGCAGTAGTTATGTGAAAGAAGGGATCCGCTATGCAGGATATGCAGTAACAACGATAGATAAGGTAATAGAAGCTCGGCCACTGGCAAAAGGAACATCAGCACAAAAGGCAGAATTGATAGCACTGACACGAGCGTTACAATTGGCTGAAGGTTTAAGAGTGAACATCTACACGGACTCCAAGTATGCGTTTTTAACCACTCATGCCCACGGAGCTTTGTATAAAGAAAGAGGACTATTGAATTCAGAAGGCAAAGAAATCAAGTACGCAGCTGAAATCCTACAACTATTGGAAGCAGTGTGGGAGCCGAAAGAAGTCGGTATTATACATTGTCGAGCGCATCTGAGAGGAGATGGTGATGTAACCAAAGGAAATCGGATGGCAGATAGTGCAGCTAAGCGTGCCGCTGAATCAGAAAGACAGGAATATGTGGAGCATATAGCTGCTCTGATACCAACTCCACTGTCTCAATGGACTCCAGTTTATACAGTTCAAGAAGAGGAGTGGTTAAAGACTGAACCTGGAAAGTATTTGGAGAACAAATGGTATCAGTTAGAAGATGGAAGAATAGTCATTCCAGCATCACTAGCGGTAGAAATTGTCCAAAACTATCATAACGGGACACATTCTGGGAGAGACAGTACAGAAGAATCTCTCAGAAAATATTTCTATATACCAAGATTGTCCAATCTGACTCAGGCCATTGTACGAAGATGTGTAACGTGTGCTAAAAATAATGCAAGGCAAGGACCAGTAAAGCCACCAGGAGTTCAGTTTATGGGGGGACTCCCCATGTCCGATCTACAAATTGACTATACAGTAATGCCTAAATCTGATGGATATCGCTACCTACTGGTAGTTGTGTGTACCTATTCAGGCTGGGTAGAAGCATGTCCTACTCGTACAGAGAAAGCAGGAGAAGTTGTGAGATTCCTGCTACGAGAAATAATACCCCGATATGGACTACCCTGCTCTATAGGATCGGACAATGGTCCAGCTTTTGTTCATCAGTGCCTACAACAACTGACTCATATGCTTGGTATAAAGTGGAGGCTTCATACGGCATATAGACCCCAGAGTTCTGGTAAGGTAGAGAGAATGAATAGAACTATTAAGACTCAGTTGGCTAAAATGTGTCAGGAAACCCAACTTAAGTGGAACGTTCTCTTGCCCATAGCTCTATTGCGAATCCGCAGTACACCTACCAGAAGGATGGGCCTCTCTCCTTTTGAGATCATGTATGGGCGACCACCTCCCGTACTTGGTAACTTAAGGGGGGATTTGAGTCAGTTGGGAGAAGGAATTACCCGGCAGCAGGTTGTAGAGTTGGGTAAGACTATGGAGGAGGTACAGAAATGGGTACAAGATAGATTACCTGTGAATATTTATCCCCCAGTTCATAGTTACCACCCAGGAGACCAAGTGTGGATTAAAGAGTGGAATAATGTACCGTTAGGGCCCAAGTGGAGAGGTCCTTATGTTGTTCTTTTGTCTACCCCTACAGCGATAAAAGTAGCCGAAGTGACTCCGTGGATACATCACTCCAGGGTTAAACCAGCAGCAGTCGATTCTTGGCAAGCTACAGCAGATCCAGAGAATCCCTGCAAGATCCGGTTAAAGCGCACGACTCAGTCGGAGTGACGAGGAACCTTGTGGATTACAAATGTTATTGTTTCAGAGATTGGTAAGTGAGTGAGAAGGCCATAATAAAGCCTGTCCGCTCACCGACGTGTAGTGTATAAGTCAGGAAAAGTCTCGAAGGGACCCCTGTGAAGACGAGCAGAACTCCATTCCCTGCAGCCCTTACATCCTAGAAGCTGAGGTGCCTTCGCACGGACGAAGACTGAGGATGACGACGAAAGATGTGTTTCTAATAATGTTTTTATATGTGTATTTTTATATTCAGGAAGGTAGAGGTACCGACACTCCTAGCTGTGAGGTATGCATTAAGACTACAAGAACAGGTAATCATATTTCCCAGACCCTAATTTGGCATTCGCAATACGAGTGTAAAGGAGATGTATCAAGATGTAGATACTTAAATATAGAATATAGTGTGTGCCATTTAGGGGTAGGAGAACCTAAGGGCTTCAGTCCAGAGTATCAACCCCGTACAATTTGGTTGACTCTCAGGAATGGAGATCCTCAGGGGACCCTAATTAACAAAACGGTATTAGAATCCGTATATTCTTCAGGTGTTCTGCTATTTGATGCGTGTAAAGCGATATCAAGTGGTAGAAAGCCGTGGAATGTATGTGGGGATCTTAGATGGGAGAGAACGTATGGGTCTAACGATAAATATATTTGTCCCAGTAGTAAAAATAAGTATGTGAGTCCTAGATGCCCAAATAGAGATTATAACTTTTGCCCATATTGGTCTTGTGTGGGGTGGGCAACTTGGGGACAGACAGCAGACAAGGACATGATTGTGACTAAGTTGCCTACTAATCCATACTGTAAGTCTATGGAATGCAATCCCATCCATATACCTATAAATAACCCTGACAAGTTCTTAGATAAATATGGTAATTTATTTGGGTTTCAAATATATAGGACGGGTTTAGACCCTGGGACAGTATTGTTTATAGGGATAGAGACTGATACGGTAACCTCCCAGACTCATCAGGTATATCATTCCTTCTATGAAGAAATGAGTATAGATAATAAGATCCCCCATAACGCTAAAAACCTGTTCATTGATTTAGCTGAAAGTATTGCCGGTAGTCTTAATGTTACCAACTGCTATGTGTGTGGAGGTACTAACATGGGAGACCAATGGCCTTGGGAAGCAAAGGAGGTAATGTCCGGTTCTGAGGCAGTTGACCAATTAATATCTTCACAAGCCGATTATCATATGAGTGTTAGAGGTAAATCTGAGTGGAGATTAAAGACCTCCATCATAGGTTATGTTTGCATAGCGAGGAAAGGAATGATGTATAATACTTCTGTAGGAGAATTAACTTGTCTAGGGCAAAAAGCTTATGATGATGATACAAAGAATACAACTTGGTGGTCGGCTTCAAATGTCTCAGAACCATCTAACCCGTTTGCAAGATACGCCAATTTAAAGGATGTGTGGTTTGATCTATCCATCACATCTAATTGGAGAGCCCCAGCAAATTTGTACTGGATCTGTGGTAAGAAAGCCTATTCGGAGTTGCCACAGGACTGAGAAGGGGCATGTGTGTTGGGTATGCTCAAACCATCCTTCTTCTTGTTACCTATCGAAACAGGTGAGACTTTAGGTGTTAAAGTGTATGATGTGAATCATAGGAAGAAAAGGGGACCCATAGAGATAGGCGCCTGGGAAGATGATGAATGGCCTCCCCAGCGTATTATAGATTACTATGGGCCAGCCACGTGGGCAGAGGATGGTACTTTTGGTTATAGAACCCCAATTTATATGCTCAACCGTATTATAAGATTACAGGCAGTGGTTGAGATTATTACTAATGAGACCTCACAAGCGCTCAATCTTCTAGCGAAGCATAATACCAGGATGAGGACAGCAGTATACCAAAATAGATTAGCCTTGGATTACCTATTGGCAGTAGAGGGAGGTGTATGTGGGAAGTTTAACCTGAGCAATTGCTGTCTTCAAATAGATGACGAAGGGCAAGCAATAGCTGAGCTTACTAGCCATATGGTTAAACTAGTGCATGTGCCTACTCAGGTATGGAAAGGGTACAATCCAAGTAGTTGGTTTGGTAGCTGGTATGAGCAGTTTGGAGGGCTTAAGGCATTGGTAGGTGGAGTCCTATTGATTTTAATGTTGTGTCTACTCCTGCCATGTCTTATACCCTTAGTAGTTAGGTCTGTGCAAAGCCTGATAGAAAATATAGCAGAGAGGAAGGCTGCTGCACAGATAATGGCAATTTATAAATATAAGGCTCTAGATCAGGGAGAACCAATGCAGGAAGATGAGTGTTGAAGATTCACATCATAGATAATAAGTCTGGTCTGGTTCATGGTAACTTGCGGTGTATGCAAACCAAGGTTAAGTGATGCCTCAAGTAATTGTGAAATATCAAGAGGCATCAAAGGGGGGAATGTGGTGGAATCTCGGTAAAAATAAATTTAGTAGGCCGAGATTACCACGTGGCATGTGTACGTGCATATGCTGACGTATTGATCAGTTGGTTGCACGAGGCAAGATACGATCAGTAGTGTACGGAGCATGTGCAAGAATACAGGATGTAGTATTCCCCTCCTCCATTGTGCTGGACAGGCCATGCGGTCAAGCAGGAAGTTAATTCTTATTTGTATTGATTGGTCAAGAGAATGTGCGGGTGGAGCTTAATATGGGAGGAGTTATGTGCCTATATAAGGAGCCTGCACTATTGTCCGGGGCTCAGAACTTGCTGTATTTTGGTGACATTAGTCCCTCTGAGTCCCAATCGGTGAACCGAATAAAGAATCTCTTCCTTCCTGAAGAAACCTGTGTCCATCTCTCTGTGCTTGGCTTCCGTCAGTTTCTCCGGTATCACTTTGGAATATGTTGTTGCTTTAACAATGATATTATTGTTTATGCCCCCTGTATGTTAATGATTATACTCACCCCTTTGTTTATATTTATTATGTCTGCCTCCTTGCCTGGGCTCCTCCATTTTGTTCTCCTCTGTCCATGATGGCTGCCTTCTGTGGGATTGTTTTACTGATGGATTGTGGGTACGTTACCTTGGCAACTGAAATGGAGCTTTGTTTAAAGGGAATATTTCAAGTTTATCTAAGTCCCTCCAAATACATTGAACACATCATTTATCAGAGAAATACATGAAAGTGCCAATATAAGTAGCAGTACTACTTTACAGATTATTGCAGCCTGGCTTTCTGGCCTTTTATTTTTATTATGTTATTATTTGAGGTTTCTTTGTTAATTGTTGATAATACGTGGCGTAGTGAATAAACTGGTCTTGCCATTAACCTTATTATTGCTGAGTGGGGCCCCTGCCCCGGGTCCTGTGGTTTTAGGGCCCCCCAGTAAAATTCAATGCCCTGTGTAGTGATGTTGAGAGGATATTGAGGTCTGGAAGCGGAACATTCCTCTGTACACTCTGCTCTTACTACTTCGGGGTCGCCCAAAATGCGCCTGAATAAAACACAGCAACTTGTACCACATCCGGTTCCCGTCCGGTAATACCTGTGACGTGACATAGGTCTGCACCAGAATCTAGGAATTTGCCAAATAACTATTCACCCAGCTCTGTATGGAACCTTTAGAATGTAACCTAATTTGAGCAGGGCCTCCAAATTCCTCTATTCCATGCGTCCAACTCGTCCTGTTATAAATATTTGTCTGTTAGTCCACCTACTGTACAGCGCTGCGGAATTTGTTGGCGCTTTATAAATATTAATAATTAGGGTGAAATTGTGCAATAAATTATACTCTGCGGTCCATTAACTCCTCTGACCCAGCCACCTTTATAAAGACAGAATCCGTCTCCCTTCCACCTGCAATTCATGTTTTTCTACCCTCTAATATCCACGTTGTGCTCGTGTTTATTGGCCTTTTATTACTAAGCAGTTAGAGTAGATGCAGAGTCCCTGGTGTGTTGTGAGGATGTAGAAAGAAAAAACAGGAAAATACTAGTAATGCAGGCCGCCCGCGCTCTGTACCGTCACCGTGTCACCAATTTCACCAGAGAGGGAGAGCTCACAACATTTATTACAAGGCTACACAAACCCTGTGCTTGTTAACGTGTGTATAATCAGTGTTAGTCCACAAAGGGATTACATTAGTACATTAGGAACTAAATATGTATCCCACACTTCCTCTAAATTACACTAACACTATCATTTATTTTTATTAATTTTTTACAGAGCAATGAATGACACAAATATACATCCAAATAAAAGAAACAAAAAGTAAGACTAAGACATATATTATCTGGGATCTTTGCATACTTTACAGTGACTGCTCCGCTAGCTATGCGGTGGATTAGGGGTACAGGGGAAGGTAAATTATACTTACCTGAACCCGTCCCTCGCAGCCACCGACATCTTCTTCCTGACACTCCTCTTCAGCTCCCATTGCTCCAGGTGCCAGGAGCCCACATCAGCGCTGTACTCTCGCTCATGTGTGAGGGTACAAGACTAAGATCTATGGAGGAGGCTGTGGAAACAGACCCTTTTCCCCCCACACCATCACTGGTGATAGCTGGGGTTTTTTTTTTTTTTTTTAATTCTTTATTTTTCTTTGTGCATTTGATTACTTAACAGAGTAGCCTGTGACGCCACAACAGCGGATACAGGCGTTTCAATGGTGTACATTGTTATGGCAAGAGTATACAGCACATTTTTTGTTGAATAAAACAGGCTAGGAACATTTTTAAATTTTAAACGAATTGAGTACAAGCTAGTCGTGCTCGTCTATTGTGTTAGGCCACGGTGGGGTAATTCAGCTGAGGACAATAAACGTGCTATGATTCTAACATATATAGAGGTGATTAGAGTCGATTAAACATTGCTACAGACATCAGTCCGTGCCACGTCGGCTTGGTTAAGCATTTTCACGATTAGACATAAGCATGGCATTGAGACAGTGGTGTAGCATTATTATTCAAGATGAACCATGTAGTTTACATTAATAAAGCAGTAATAGACAGAGGACATAAAACAGCCAGGTTAGACATATTACACTTTTGTCAGTAAGTGAAGAGACAATAACAACAGTACATGTTAGTTGACAGCTTGCGACTGATTAGCCTAGGTGGGTATTTCAAGGTGTGTACGCATATTTTTATGTCGGTCAAGACAGGTGCTCGTTTTATGATTATAGTAACATAAGCTATGGTTTTTCATGTTGACTTATGGCTAAACGTTTCATATTTGGCAAATTACAGTGTTGCTATAGAGGGAGCATAAACGATTGTCGGCTGCATTGCCTTAGGTTACTGTGCATTCTAGGCTAACATGTCAGCAAAAAAGGACTCAGCAGTATGTCAAAATAGTAGTTATATGGTTAAACTAAGGGTTGTAGCATGTCATAGCTCGACATTTTAAACATCTGACACAAAACAAGATGGGAAAACTAAATTAATAGAGCTAACAATGTTTAAACGGCAGGATCTGACATTAATATGGCCATAAGAGCGTCTCAAGTCCTGTTGTGTTTCCAGGCTGGTAGTTGGGCAGCGGATATTTATGAGTCCTCACCCGAGGCCGTTGGTGTTCAACCTACGCCTGTGCTCTGGATCTCATTGAAGCAGCCGTGGGGCGGCAGAAGGCAGGGGCAGAGACCAGCGTCCCTCCAGCCCCAGGCTCTGCAGAGAGCTTGCATCTCAGCTCCACGGATTCGGTCGCTCGTGCTGGAGTCCGGATCCTTCCCAGGTCGGGGGTAGCTGGGGCTCCTGGTGTTTCTACGCCGCCCACGGCGTCGGAGCCTCCGCTTGTGTGGACGATGCCGGGAGTGTGCCTCCCTGTGGGCTCTCAACCCAGGTGGGCCATTATATGCTGGTTCTTGCTGTGACTTGGTAGTTGTGCCCTGGGAGGGCCTGCTTGCTCCCCACCTCTCTCCGCTCCGCTTACTACTCCAGCCCAGGGTCGGCCCAGCCAGAGTATCTCGATGCTTCTGTGCTTTGACGGGCAGCTGCCGGGTTGAGAGTTTTTCTGCACCTTTGGTAGGTGGATGGCTTTGTGTGGGCAGAGGAGGGCCTCTCATTCTCAGCTCCAGACGGAGCCAAAAGGCCGCAAAGATGGCGTCGATGCTGTCGAGTGTAGCGCGTGGCTGTGCTGCCGCAGGAGGCCCTCGTGAGTGCTCCGCCATGTCAGGAGTAGTGAGTTGCGGTCGTTGCTTTAGAGCATGCGAGCGACCTCCTGGGACCGGGATAACCCCCACCGGTCCATAGGGGGGAGGACAAGAGCCCGTAGTGAGCCTTCTAGCTTCGTTGGGCAGTGGGAGAGCGGCCGTCTCTCCCGCGACCGCCTTGCTTGTAGGCCTCATGATACGATCGGGGGGTTCTCGCTGGCAGGTCTGCATGAGTGGTACCGTTGGATGCCCCTTAGCGTCACCGATTACTTGGCAGCCTTATATGTCGAGTATATACAAGTTTGGAGCAGTTATGTCACAATTTTTGCCTCCATGAGCAGGAGCTGCTCTGCTTAGCGACTGCTCGGCTCGGTGGTCAGGCCCCACCCCCCGATAGCTGGGGGTTTGACGGCGTTAGCTCAGCCTTTCTGTGAAGCGTAGGAAAATGCTAAGTCAAAATTTGTCTCAGTATATCTTTTGAGTATTTCAGTGAAATTCTAGTTTGTTTTTTTTAAAGATGTTATCCTTGTGAAACACTCATTTTGCCTGACGGGAGTTTAATAAGTTCAATTAGTAGAAGTTATATTATATTAATGCAATAATATTGACCTTACACTAAGGACGATGTAAAGTTGTGTGAAGGGGCTTGGCCCTGAAGCCCTGCTACCTACCACTATATTTGAATAAATACAAATTGCTGTTTTTTTAAATAGTGAGATTAAACAAAAAATATCTCTGGTATGTGAAATACTATTTTGACAGATGCTGCGTGATGCTGCCTGTTCTCACATTTATTATTTTTCTAATCCAAACAGTGAGTCAACATGTTTTACAGTGACATCACTTTTTAACAAAAAAAGCCAGGACAAAGTCTTCTTTAGGGGTGACTATGGTGGGGGTTTCAAATGGGGAGCAATGACACTGTTAGCGCTGGGGGTTGTCAAACCGAGATTTGTATCTACACACCCCAAATGAAAACGTATATCTGCATATCATGGATGGATGGATCAAAGAATAATGTACATTTTATGTTTTTAGATGTTGGTCATATTTACATTTTTGTGGGGGGATAACTCACACACCAACCTTCATGTCTGTTCAAGACGCATTTGGCATGCAGGCCTACATCACGTGCGTGTCCAAGGTGAATACCTGATATAGATTCCCATGCTGGACACAAATACATATGTGTGAATAAGGTTTGTGTGAATCAAAATATATACTTTTTTTTTTTATTATTTATGTATTTAATCAGGAAGGTTGCTTATGGCTCAGTTTTGTGCCCAAACCTCAGGAGCACATGTTGAATTCCCAGCAGGTTCAACTGTACATCCTTCTGTGTTTACTAACGTAAGTACCATTGGGATTGGTCGGGACTTAGAAACTGAAGTCCTACCAGGACCAGTGCAAAGACTGTTGTCTACAGATTGCCGCCCTTCTGTGTACTTTCCTAATACAGACTCCAAGACTTAAATCACTGAAGTGGTCATGGTGTTTAAAGTAACCATTTTAACCCCTTAAGGACACATGACATGTGTGACATGTCATGATTCCCTTTTATTCCAGAAGTTTGGTCCTTAAGGGGTTAAGGGACAGTATAATCACCAGAACAACTGCAGCTTAATGTAGTTGTTCTGGTGTCTATAGCCTTTTTAATGTAAACACTGATTTTTCAGAGAAAAGACAGTTTACATTACTGCTTAGGGACACCTCCAATGGAAGTCACTCAGACAGTCACTAGAGGGCCTTCCTGGGTCAGTACTGCACAGTGTCTCCACGCTCTGTATAGAGGCACTGAAAGTTTCCCATAGAGATGCATTGATTCAGTGCATCTCTATGAGGAGATGCTTACTGGCTCAGCACAGTGTTTTGCCGCGCATGTGCAATAGTCTCCCAATGCTTTCCTATGTGTCATCTCAGGCAAGGAAGCAGAGCAAGGAAGCAGTCACGAGGAGACCCGCGTGACGCTGGTAAAAGGTAAGTCACCTTTTTTACTGTAAGGAAAGTGGGGCCGGCCGGCCACCTAGACGGCGCTTATAGAGCTATAGTGTTGGGAATACATGTTTGTATTCCTGACACTATAGTGTAGCTTTAACATTTATTTCTAAAACACAGGTATAGAAGTACCAAAGAGACATGATGTGAAGTTATCTGCTTTTATTGTAGACACGATCTTACTGCAGATTCACAACTGGTAGCACACTGACTGTTTCCATTACTGCATTTTGCCATCGGAGTTCGTGAAATGGAAAACCTTGAAACCTTAAAACTACCAGAATTGTCTTTGTTTATCTTCGACTCTTGTATTGATAGTTGTGTCTACGTCTTTGCCCTGTGGAAACGAAAACAACTCTTAGATTAGCTTCCATCTACAGTTTTACTTACTGAATATCACTAGTCATGTAATACAAGAATCTGCATTTAGTATAATCTAAATATTTTGAATTACCTCGTCCCCTGTGTTTTCTGGCCTTTGGAACTGTTGACTTGGTTCTACTCTTGCTTCCGTTTCTCTTTCGGTAGGCCATGATTTCCTGATGTTACGTCCTTTAGGAGAAAAGGTGTTATGCTCTTAGACGCTCCTGCAGTATCTTATATACCTGTTGGTGTTTGTGACTTAATCATTTTGCTGACTACCATATATGGATATGGTCAGAGGGGTTCATTTTGGGCATGGGTGTCAATACATCGTATTGTTGGCCATATATATGATTTGTATGTACAAATGGTACATAGGGAAAATCAGTTTCAACATTTTTACATGTCTTTCTGTAGTAGTATATAAAAAAAAAAGGGGGGGGGGGTGTCGGGGACTGTTTTTTGCACCAAAACCACTATATTAAGATGTAATGGATCTGGTGTTTAGGGTGTTCCGTTAATGAGTTTTAATTCATAATCACATAGAAAGTTCAAGGGGAGCGTGAAAGATTGGAACTAGGGCAACAGTTAGTTCCAGTTATTTGGTCAGAGGGATGTAACATGAGACTAAGAGGACAGAGTACTGCGGTCTGATTATGGAGTAAGCAATCAAACTGGACAAAGGACTGAAACATTTCCATAAACAAGTACTACAAGTAGCAATCCTGGGTAAAATGGACATAGGCAGGATTCTTAGTTCAGGGATGGTCTGAGTGACGGCCACTGGAGGTGTTCCTAAGCAGTAATGTAAACACTGTGTTTTGTCTGAAAAGGCAGTGTTTACACTAAAATGTCTGCAGGGACAGGCAGTAGACACCAGAACAACTGCATTAAGCTGTAGTTGTTGTGGTGATTATTGTTGCCCCTTTAAATCATTTTAAACTTATCAAAAACATTAAATCATTTAAAAGTTTATCCAAAATTATTAGATTAAGGCCCATATCACCTATTATTAGCTGATTATAAAATATAAGAAACATAGAATGTGACAGCAGATAAGATCCATTCGGCCCATCTAGTCTGCCCAATTTTCTAAATACTTTCATTAGTCCCTGACCTTATCTTATAGCTAGGGTAGCCTTATGCCTATCTCACGCATGCTTAAACTCCTTTACTGTGTTAACCTCTACCACTTCAGCTGGAAGGCTATTCCATGCATCCACTACCCTCTCAGTAAAGTAATACTTCCTGAAATAAATGAGGCGCTGTTGAGTTAATTACAAAAGACAAATCTTTTCCAACTTACTTAGGCACAGATGGGGATTGAACCCATGATCTTTGGTTTATGAGACCAACCAACGCCTTACCACTTGGCCACTGCGCCTTCTTGGTGATAGAGAAAAAGACACAGAGAGAGAATCCTGTTCTGTTTCGCCAGCTCAGAGCGCATGTGCGTGCTTTGATCCAGCGAGAAGGGAGGGAAAGAGGAGGGAGGATTTCTCCTAGTCCTTCAACTGAGGGAGGCAGGAAGGAACGCCAACAGTGTGGGAGGGAGGACTCTGCCTGCATGGGAGAATATTATTATGTCTATCACCAGAGTGATGTGTGCGCGGACAACAGATTCAAAATATGCACAGAATTGACATTGGGCAGCCTGGAACAGAGTTCTGAGCTGCAATTGTCACATGTAATTAACTCTGTATGTGCCGTGTTTCAAGCTGAACCCCTGCACTTACATGCTTCTCCCACCATGACCACTTCAAATCACTGGTAGGAGTAACCCTTTGTCTACCTATTCAGTTAAAGCCAATGCTTCTGAAATGTCAGTATTTAGCTGCCACCATTTTGAAATATGAAAGTTATTGCTGAGGAATATTTCTAAGGGGTTTGTCCATCAAACACCAAACTGGAGTGAACTAAGATCAAATTGTAACATTTTGAAGAAACGCTGATTTGGGAAAGCCTCCAACTCTTTGGTATTTTCGCATAAAATATTTAATTCAGATTTAAATTCAGAATAACTTTTTTAGTGAATAATATGCAGACCTATCTCAAGGGCAACATTTCATGCTTACAAGAACCATGACGGCCATTTTGAGTTCACACTCATCATAGGTGACTTGTAAAACTACCGCAGGATATTCAGTAAAGACAATAGGGGTTAATTTACTAAACATTTATTTGGGGAGAATGCGAAAACATTTTTACAGCAAAATAGCCAAGTAGAAAAAAAATCTACGATTCAGATATGATTCCATTGTGGTTATTTTGACTTTTAATGTTAACAGTTTGCTTTTTAATTCACTGTTAGTTCACTGGTTAGTAAAAAGAATTTTTTTAAAAAACCTACTGATTAGTGCCAATTTTATTTTGCAAATTAGAGAAACACTGGAAAATTTTTCAAGCTATTACCCCTTCACAATGAAAAATTTTTTTTTTTTAAATGACTATAGCAGACTTTGAACTGAAGACATGGTGTCTGTTATGTGTCAGATATGCCTTGAAGACAGTACTAAAATGAGATATCGTGTGTCTCCAAGAGCTATCAATAAAAAATGATGGGATTAAGCCGTAAAATTTCCTGTCAAACTATGTAAATCAAAGCTTTGATGTTGCTCAGACAGTGAATTTATAAACGTGGAGAGGGGAATGCCAGCCTCGGACTCTGAGAAAATGATGTAGAATTCATAGACGTCACTAAACCCGGACGTTTTTAATATTTGTAAATACTATGCATAATGTCATCGATCAGTAAGAGTTCTGTTACTCTTACTTTGTAATCTCTTTCAAAAATAACCAGCAACTAAACCATTCTAGATCAATTATTTATTTTAAGGTTTTAAATAGATTTTTTTTTTTTGGAGTGTTGATTAGAGAACTCTCTAAATAACGAAGGAGCTAAGCAGCCAACCTGTACAAATGTCCGAATTTTTTCTAGTTCAAATATTTGGGTACGTAATCCATAATTCCTTTGTCAGGTCTCCGCAATTCCCAGGAGAACATAGGATGTGTAACCACGCCTTTACACATATACATACATGTAGCCTGTAGAGGGTCTTCATATACAGCAGCATGAGATCAGGCTTAAAGAATAGAAATATAAAATCAGATAATAGTGCAATATGAAAATACAATATAGAAGTTTGGTAGATGTTTCAAAAACACACTCACACTTTATGGAGCTATTGAAAGCACAAGAGTTTTCAACATGGACGGTACAATCCCTGTCTAAGGTTAAACTGTAATCAGGGAAACCACATGTTCCCCAGATAGTAGTGCAGCAAAATATATGAAATGCAAAGAAAATGTGATGGAATGTGATAAAATAAAGGTATTCTACTTACACATTCCAGAGCAGACCCAGAGCGCACACAAAGCAGACCAAGAGCAGATCCAGAGCACACACAGAGCAGACCCAGAGCACACACAGAGCAGATCCAGAGCACACACAGAGCAGACCCAAAGCACACACAGAGCAGACCCAAAGCACACACAGAGCAGACCCAGAGCACACACAGAGCAGATCCAGAGCACACACAGAGCAGACCCAAAGCACACACAGAGCAGACCCAGAACACACACAGAGCAGACCCAGAACACACACAGAGCAGACCCAGAACACACACAGAGCAGACCCAGAGCACAAACAGAGCAGACCCAGAGCACAAACAGAGCAGACCCAGAACACACACAGAGCAGACCCAGAGCACAAACAGAGCAGACCCAGAACACACACAGAGCAGATCCAGAGCACACTCAGAGCACACACAGAGCGGACTCAGAGCGGACTCAGAGCGGACTCAGAGCAGACACAGAGCAGACACAGAGCACACACAGAGCAGATCCAGAGCACACACAGAGCAGATCCAGAGCACACACAGAGCAGACCCAGAACACACACAGAGCAGATTCAGAGCAGACACAGAGCAGACACAGAGCAGACACAGAGCACACACAGAGCAGATCCAGAGCACACACAGAGCAGATCCAGAGCACACACAGAGCAGATCCAGAGCACACACAGAGCAGACCCAGAACACACACAGAGCAGATTCAGAGCAGACACAGAGCGGACTCAGAGCAGACACAGAGCGGACTCAGAGCAGACTCAGAGCAGACACAGAGCAGACACAGAGCACACACAGAGCAGAGACAGAGCACACACAGTGCAGACACATGCTCTGGAATTTGTAAGTAGGATACCAGTTAAAGGTATATGTCCACAACACAACCAAATTCTTAAGAATCCTGCAACAAGAGAGTGCCCTCTCACAAATCACCGGTGTGAAGAATAGTTTGGAACTAACATGTGAAAGGTCAACAAGCAGAAGGCTAGAGAAGTGGCTCCTTTAAATTAAGAAGAATCAAGTAATCTGCCACTTTATATAAGTGGTTTGTTTGTTTTCTGAGTGTTTGCAGTGGAATCCATACTGAAAGGGGTCAATAAAGAGCTTACATAGTTACATAGTTACAGTTACATAGTTACATAGTTACAGTTACATAGTTACATAGTTACAGTTACATAGTTACAGTTACATAGTTACATAGTTACACCATTACATAGTTACGGTTATAGTTACTCAGTCACAGTTACATAGTTACAGTTACATAGTTACATAGTTACATAGTTACATAGTTACGGTCACAGTTACATAGTTACAGTTACAGTTACATAGTTACACCATTACATAGTTACACCATTACATAGTTACGGTTACAGTTACCTAGTTACAGTTACCTAGTTACAGTTACATAGTTGCAGTTAAATAGTTGCAGTTACATAGTTATATAGTTAGTTACAAAATCACACAGTTACATAGTTACACAGTTACAGTTACACAGTTACACAGTTACAGTTACTCAGTCACAGTTACATAGTTACAGTTACATAGTTATATAGTTACAGTTACACAATAACAATCACACAGTTACATAGTTACACAGTTACAGTTACATAGTTACAGTTACATAGTTACATAGTTACATAGTTACACCATTACATGGTTACGGTTACAGTTACTCAGTCACAGTTACATAGTTACAGTAACATAGTTACACCATTACATAGTTACGGTTACAGTTACATAGTTACAGTTACATAGTTATATAGTTAGTTACAAAATCACACAGTTACATAGTTACACAGTTACAGTTACACAGTTACATAGTTACAGTTACTCAGTCACAGTTACATAGTTACATAGTTACAGTTGCACAGTTACATAGTTACAGTTACACATGCACAGTTACACAGTTACATAGTTGCAGTTGCACAGTTACATAGTTGCAGTTACAGTTACATAGTTACAGTTACTCAGTCACAGTTACAGTTACATAGTTATATAGTAACAGTTACACAATCACACAGTTACATAGTTACACAGTTACAGTCACACAGTTACATAGTTACAGTTACTCAGAGCTCCACAGCAATAATACTCCCAGTAACGTGTCTGAGTGAATAACAGAGCTCCACAGCAATAATACTCCCAGTAATGTGTCTGAGTGTATAACAGAGCTCCACAGCAATAATACTCCCAGTAATGTGTCTGAGTGTATAACAGAGCTCCACAGCAATAATACTCCCAGTAATGTGACTTTAAACTACAATAAATGTGTTTAGAAATCAGTCTGTGTAAATATGATACATTGTTCTTATTCTAAACTACATTTTAACTCCATAAATTATTAGTAAATGACCTAAAATTTCTCAGAGCAGCCCACTCCTGGCCACAATCAATCCTCTAAAATAATAGTGCCCCTCTTTGTCAGTTTGAAATGTTAACAACTGACAGTTTGTTAAAGGATGGGCACTGCCTGGTAATAGGATGTTATGTTATACTGTTAATAAAGTTATAATAAAGTTAAAATTATATTTTAGTTACCGTGTGGTTACTGGGCATCGGGGACTGCTGGGAGCTCTGATTTATTACACCAGAAACTTGATAAACTGACTACAATTTATGTTTAGACAAAAAAAAACAAACACTTTATAATTTCTCCAAGAAATAGCTGCGATAAATTAACAACAACCTGAGAGTTCTGAATATATTACATAAAATATTAATAATTAACCACATGCATCTATGCTATGACCGGTATAATATTCATACTGCATTTACCTGTGTATTATTTATACTGCATTTACCTGTGTATTATTTATACTCCATTTACCTGTGTACTATTTATACTCCAGTTACCTGTGTATTATTTATACTGCATTTACCTGTGTATTATTTATACTCCATTTACCTGTGTATTATTTATACTCCATTTACCTGTGTATTATTTATACTGCATTTACCTGTGTATTATTTATACTCCATTTACCTGTGTACTATTTATACTCCAGTTACCTGTGTATTATTTATACTGCATTTACCTGTGTACTATTTATACTCCATTTACCTGTGTACTATTTATACTCCATTTACCTGTGTATTATTTATACTCCATTTACCTGTGCATTATTCATACTCCATTTACCTGTGTATTATTTATACTCCATTTACCTGTGTATTATTTATACTCCATTTACCTGTGTATTATTTATACTCCATTTACCTGTGTATTATTCATACTCTATTTACCTGTGTATTATTTATACTCCATTTACCTGTGTATTATTCATACTCCATTTACCTGTGTATTATTCATACTCTATTTACCTGTGTATTATTTATACTCTATTTACCTGTGTATTATTTTTACTCTATTTACCTGTGTATTATTTATACTCTATTTACCTGTGTATTATTTATACTCCATTTACCTGTGTATTATTCATACTTCATTTACCTGTGTATTATTTATAATCCATTTACCTGTGTATTATTTATACTCCATTTACCTGTGTACTATTTATACTCCATTTACCTGTGTACTATTTATACTCCATTTACCTGTGTATTATTTATACTCCATTTACCTGTGTATTATTCATACTCCATTTACCTGTGCATTATTTATACTCCAGTTACCTGTGTATTATTTATACTCCATTTACCTGTGTATTATTCATACTCCATTTACCTGTGTATTATTCATACTCCATTTAACTGTGTATTATTCATACTCCATTTACCTGTGTATTATTTATACTCCATTTACCTGTGTATTATTTATACTCCATTTACCTGTGTATTATTTATACTTCATTTACCTGTGTATTATTTATAATCCATTTACCTGTGTATTATTTATACTCCATTTACCTGTGTACTATTTATACTCCATTTACCTGTGTACTATTTATACTCCATTTACCTGTGTATTATTTATACTCCATTTACCTGTGTATTATTCATACTCCATTTACCTGTGCATTATTTATACTCCAGTTACCTGTGTATTATTTATACTCCATTTACCTGTGTATTATTCATACTCCATTTACCTGTGTATTATTCATACTCCATTTAACTGTGTATTATTCATACTCCATTTACCTGTGTATTATTTATACTCCATTTACCTGTGTATTATTTATACTCCATTTACCTGTGTATTATTTATACTCCATTTACCTGTGTATTATTTATACTCCATTTACCTGTGTATTATTTATACTCTATTTACCTGTGTATTATTTATACTCTATTTACCTGTGTATTATTTACTCTATTTACCTGTGTATTATTCATACTCCATTTACCTGTGCATTATTTATACTCCATTTACCTGTGTATTATTTATACTCCATTTACCTGTGTATTATTCATACTTCATTTACCTGTGCATTATTCATACTCCATTTACCTGTGCATTATTCATACTCCATTTACCTGTGTATTATTCATACTTCATTTACCTGTGCATTATTTATACTCCATTTACCTGTGTATTATTCATACTTCATTTACCTGTGCATTATTTATACTCCATTTACCTGTGTATTATTTATACTCCATTTACCTGTGCACTATTTATACTCCATTTACCTGTGCATTATTCATACTCCATTTACCTGTGTATTATTCATACTTCATTTACCTGTGCATTATTCATACTCCATTTACCTGTGTACTATTTATACTCCATTTACCTGTGTACTATTTATACTCCATTTACCTGTGTATTGTTTATACTCTATTTACCTGTGTATTATTTATACTCCATTTACCTGTGTACTATTTATACTCCATTTACCTGTGCATTATTTATACTCCATTTACCTGTGTATTATTTATACTCCATTTACCTGTGTATTATTTATACTCCATTTACCTGTGTATTATTCATACTCTATTTACCTGTGTACTATTTATACTCCATTTACCTGTGCATTATTCATACTCCATTTACCTGTGTACTATTTATACTCCATTTACCTGTGTACTATTTATACTCCATTTACCTGCGTATTATTTATACTCCATTTACCTGTGCATTATTCATACTCCATTTACCTGTGTACTATTTATACTCCATTTACCTGTGTACTATTTATACTCCATTTACCTGTGTATTATTTATACTCCATTTACCTGTGTATTATTTAAACTCCATTTACCTGTGTACTATTTATACTCCATTTACCTGTGTACTATTTATACTCCATTTACCTGTGTATTATTCATACTTCATTTACCTGTGTATTATTCATACTCTATTTACCTGTGTATTATTCATACTCCATTTACCTGTGTATTATTCATACTCCATTTACCTGTGTATTATTCATACTCCATTTACCTGTGTATTATTCATACTCAATTTACCTGTGTATTATTTATACTCCATTTACCTGTGTTTTATTTATACTCCATTTACCTGTGTATTATTCATACTCCATTTACCTGTGCATTATTCATACTTTATTTACCTGTGTATTATTTATACTCCATTTACCTGTGCATTATTTATACTCCTTTTACCTGTGCATTATTTATACTCCATTTCCCGTGCATTATTGATACAGGAATACCTTGCTTAACGCTGTAGATAGGTTCCAACTGCTATGAGTGCTAAGGAAAGCAGCTCTAAACGGGGCAGTTTAACATGGGGAGGATAGGCATAGCGAATCAACTTTGAAAAAAAGACACAACAACAACAACAATGCGCCTTGCATTCCTGCTCCTAGTTGCATCTGGATCATTGGCCACCAGCTCATCCATTATGTCATTGGCCTGATGCAATGCCCTGTTTAGGAGCTCAGAGGAAAGCTCTTTTGGAGGCTCAGAGACGCTGGTGTCCTGAGGTTTCTGTGTGCCCTGTTCAGCCAGTTCTTCGAGGTCCTCATTGTTGACGCTCTCACCTGAAGCCTGGACTAACTGCTCAATGTCCTGAGCATCTGTGTCTCCTAGTCCAGCCATGGTCACAAGGTCAACTATCTCCGCTATGATGGGCTCTGGTAGTTGCACATCCTCAGCTCTGGCCAGATCTTTTTCCACACAGCCTTGAGGCACTGCTGTGTCACCCTTCTTCCAGGAAAGATCAATGTTGGAGACAGTCTTCATGATGTGGTACTGCTTCCAGAAGTCCAATATTGACTGCTTGTCCTTGCGGTCCGTGTGTTCAATCAGCTGATGGAATCTGTGGCGGAGATAGTAGGCCTTGAAGGTGGCAATCAACCCCTGGTCCATAGGCTGGATAAGCGACGTTGTGTTGGGCGGTAGGAACAGGACCTCCACAGGAATGCAGGTGGGCAGCTCAGCTCAGCTCCCCGGATGTAAAATCTCGGTCACCTAAAACTATTGCGCTTTCGGTGGGTACATGGAGCTCGCTCAAGTACTGAGTACCATTAAGTGCCTCATCACATCCTCTATCACCCATCCAAATAGTGCTTTGATAGGTGACTCTTAGACTGAGAGCGCTCACGACAAAGTTTTACCAGACAGTGGCTAGTCCGTGACCAATCTGGAGTTCTAGAGTGATTGTTATTTGCTCCTGGTCAGGCATGCCATGCTTCTGTGTTGACTGTTAGTGTTGATAATATCAATTAGTATAATTACAATATATATAGTGGCAAGATATTTTGCTGTGCAGTACACTAGGTCAACAATATAAATGTTTAATTCAAAAAATATCCGGGATAAGTAGGTGCAGAGGCCCCTGCTAACACAGAATTGTTAGTTACAGAATTCAGAATATTTTAGACAAACTGAAATAAATGTATGATTCTCTTTTCTTCTGCTACAGATATTTAAATGTCCAAAGGGCAGTTTGTGTCCTTGTTGGTTTGTAATTAGTTAGATGTAATGCTGTCTCCTAAAGTTATAATGGGAAAAACTGTCAACACGAGCGTTAATTCTGTGCTTGGCTGTCGCCGTTCCAAACGGTCAATGATATCATTCTGATGAAAGGACACATTGACAAACAAGACGTCCCTTAGGCTATAAAGCGATTATACTCTAGCAGGTGCAGACAAAATGAATAGACACCAGTGACAAGTCTCTTTATAAAGACATATTCCTACTCACAATATGACATTGTGGTATAGCATGGAATAGCAACATGCATGAACATATGGCATGCCAACCCCCTTTATTAATGATTTGAAGCCCACCCCACCCATCACCTGGGCGGCTAGGGTTTCCGACCCTGTAAGAGATTTATACTTTTTGTATAAGTAGAATAAGTAGAGTAAACCCTTACTAGTAAAATCCAGCTCTCACATTATCCTAATTTTATGTCACCAGTGCTGCTTCAAGGACTCCACCAAGCAGTAAAATGCTCTGAGACTCCCTGAAAGCAAGGTTGGGATACTGATATACACGGCTCAGCCACAACAATAAACCACCTAACTGATATTGTGTAGGTCCCCCTCGTGCTGAAGCATGGACTCCACAAAACCTCTGAACGTGTCCTATGGGATCTGGCACCAAGACATTAGCAGCCGATGCTTAAAGTCCTGCAAGTTGGGAGATGGGGCCTCCATGGATTGGATTTGTTATTCCAGCACATCCCACCGATGCTTAGTTGGATTGAGATCTAGGGAATTTGGAGGCCAAGGCAGCACCTTAAACTCTGTCATGTTCCTCAAACCAATCCTGAACAATTTTTGCAGTTTGTGTACATTAGGTCACTGCTATCAGGGAACACCACTGCCATGAGGGGTGAACATGGCCTGCAACAATCTCTAGGTAGGTGGTACGTGTCAAAGTAACATCCACATGAATCTCAGGACCCAATGTTTCCCAGCAGAACATTACCCAGAGCATAAAACTACCTCCGACGGCCTGACTTCTTCCCATAGTGCATCCTGCTGCCATGTCTTCCCCAGGTAAATGATGCACATGCACCCAGCCATCATCCTGATCTACGGGAAAATGTGATTCATCAGATCAGGCAACATTATTTTATTTGTTCTGACTTCCACAGTGTTCTAGTCTCCAGTATCCAATGTCTCTAATGTGGTGGCTTGCCTTCCAACCCGGACGTCTCAGAGCTAGATCTGGCTGGACATCACAGTGCTTGTGCTATGAAATTTTATTATATAAATAATAAAATAATAATAAAGGTAAATAAACATCTGGGGCTGCCAAGATACACCATATCTGGTATAGTTTCTTATATTGTATACATGGCAATTACTCAGTGAACAAAGGGAGGCCTCCCTAGAGTCCCGCTTTCGGCAGAACTGTCCCGATTTCAGTAGGACCATGCAGACAATGTGGCACTCTCTGCTTGGTCCTTTATGTTAGGAGGCGGCCAGAAACGTTGAGAGTCAGCCTGGCACACTTGATGCCAGGCTGACACAAACCTTCGGTGGGTGCCCCGTCACATTAATGGAAGAAGCTGCCGAGGATGGATTTCGCCAGTGACGCAGGTCACATCACTGTTAGGCCCCCCTCAGGGCTTGCCCTCCCATCCCGTTACAAATAGTGAGGACACAATGAAAGGCTGCAGTGGGCCTATCTTGTGAATTCCATCTAGGTGTTAAGAACTACTACCATAAGCTACAGTATTACAGTTGTGAATCACGTAATTATTCCCAGGTCTAAACCATTCATTTTTGTAGGGCTTTCATGATGTATTAAACCACATTTTATTCCAATACATTTTATGTTACCTGAAATCAGTTACCTGAAATTAGTGAAATCCAAATCTGAGACTTTTGTCCCCTCCAGCTTCCTACTTTCAAAGTAATATTTGATTAAGCCTGTGGAGGACTTTATTTATAAAATATTTTACCAGGATGGATACATTGTGATTTCTCTTGTTTTCAAGTATGTCCTGGGTTCACAAAGCATTGCATTGTTATAGTTAGTGTACAATAAAATACAAAAACAATATTAATACACAATATATACAAAATGTAACATAGAACAGGTAGGAAATATAAAATCAACCATGACAGGTGCATTCTGTTTTGAGGTATGTAGAGAGGGATCTCTTAAAGGACTTTAGGCTTGGGGAAGATTTTAAAGTGTGCGGGAGGTCGTTCCACAATTGCGGTGCTCTGTAGGAGAAGGAGGATCGGGCTGCTTTCTTTTTGTATTGAGGTAGACTAAGTAAAGTGTTGGTACCGGATCGGAGGTTATAGGAGGTGGGAACAGCCGGGAGAGCATTCCCAGAAAAGCTCTTAAACACAAGGCTGGAAAGATGAAGGGTGCATCTGGATTCCAGCAACAGCCAGTTTAGTTATTTTAGCATGTCACAGTGGTGGGTCCTGTACAGAGGCGACTCTCTAATTAGGTGATTTAGGCGGCCGCCTAAATCCTGTACCCGGCCTCAGTGAGCACTTCCGTCAGTCCGGCCGGGTACAGGAAATAGAAACTCCTGTACCGCAGACTGGACCGTAGCTCAGCCACGCTACATAGGTTAGGAGAAGGGGGTGAGGTTAATGAGGGGGTGAAACCACTGAGGGAAGGGGGTGAGGGAGAGACCACCATGGGAGGGGGGGGGGGTGAGGAGAGACTACTAAGGGAGGGGTTGGGTGAGGAAAGACCACTAATGGAGGGGGGGGGTGAGGAAAGACCAACAAATGGGGGAGGGGGGTGAGAAGAGACCACCATGGGAGGGGGGGGGGGTGAGGAGAGACTACTAAGGGAGGGAGGGGGGGTGAGGAGAGACCACTAAGGGAGGGGTTGGGTGAGGAAAGACCACTAATGGAGGGGGGGGGGTGATGAAAGACCAACAAATGGGGGAGGGGGTGAGAAGAGACCACCATGGGAGGGGGGGGTGAGGAGAGACTACTAAGGGAGGGAAGGGGGTGAGGAGAGACCACGGAGGGAGGGAGGGGTGAGCAGAGACCACTACGGTTGAGGGGAAAGGAGAGACCACTAAGGGTGGTGGGTAGGAGAGACAACAAGGGGGGAGAGGAGAGACCACTAGGGAAGGGGGGGAGGAGAGACCACTAATGGAAAGGGGGAGGAGGGGAGAGACCACTAATGGAAAGGGAGGGATAGGAGAGATGACTAATGGAAAGGGGGGGGAGAGTAGAGACCACTGGGGAGGGGGGAGAGACCACTAATGGGGTGGGGGAGAGGAGAGACCGGGGATCCTTGCTGCCATGTGCCATCCCTGGTGGTCCAGTGGAGAGTGAACTCTAGCCTGCGGGGCTAGAGTTAACTCTCGTGAGATCTGAGCGTTGCCGTGGCAACGCTCAGATCTCGCCAGAGGAACCTGGCGGAGCTGCTGTCTAGAGCTCCCCGGGTCCTCTCCTGCCTCCCTTCATGCTGCTGTGAGCCGGTGAGGTAGATCTTTGATCTCCCCGCCGGCCCATGGAGGCTTAGAGCAGAGCCGACACTCAGCGCCGGTTCTGCGTGAGCCGACAGGGGAGAATAAAGTCCTGGGGAATAAAGTGTGGGAACCAAGATTCCCACCCCCCCCCCAAAAAAAATAATATACACTCCAGTGTGTGTATGTATATGTGTGTGTGTGTGTGTGTGTGTATATATATATATATATATATATATATATATATATACACACACTGACACGCATACTCAAACACACACACATACACTCACAGACACACACACACTCATACATTCATAGACACACACATTCACAGACACACTCATACATTCACAGACACACATATTCACATACACTGACACACATACACATTCACAGACACACATTCACAGACACACACACACACATTCACAGACACACACATATTCACATACACACACACATTCACACACACATTCTCAGACACACACACACACACACACATGCACACACACACACACACATTCACATACACACACACAGACACACACACATACACAGTCAAAGACACACACACACACACAAACACACAAACAGACACACACACACACACAGACACACACAAACACAGTCACAGACACACACACACATTCACACACACACAAATGATTATTTTTTTTAATTAAAAAAATGTCCACCCAGCCTCCCTACCTGGAGTGCTGGCGTGGACTTGTCCCTGGGGTCCAGTGGGTTGGGCGGCTCTCTCAATATCAGCCGGGGCGAGGGAGCTGTGAGCTCTCTGCTCCCTCTCGCCACGTGGGCTGTCTGCTGTAGCTGGGAGCCGGAATATGACGTCAGCAGCGCGCGGCGAGAGGGAGCAGAAAGCTCACAGCTCCCTCGCCGCGGCTGATATTGAGAGAGCCGACCGGGGGGGGGTCCATAACCTCTTGCCCCCCCCCCTCCCATCCATGACAGGGGGGACATGGGGGAGGAAGGGGGGCGCTGAGTGCAGGACTCAATCCATAGGCGTGCCGTGGGGATTAGGGTGTGCCCAGGCACACCCGGCACACCCCGTGCGCACGCCTATGCATCCACTACATCACCTACGCAAACTGGTGTCCCTATACACTACATTCCATAAGCACACACATTAGATCCTCTACACTAACACGTAACACATCCCTTACACACTCCACTCCCTGTGAGCGAGCTCATGGGTGGAACATGTAGGTGGACTTATGGGTGGGCCTAATGGGCATACTCACCATCAGGCCCTGGGGGCCCAGACCTTGAGCTGTGCAAGGGGCCCAAGAAATGGAGCTGCTTCCCGTTCCCCTAGAACATTGACTTTTGTGACCACAGTTACAAACAGCTGCCAGAGAGCCTGTTCTACACCAGATCAGTGGAGCCAAACTGCAGCCATCATCTAGGCAATCTAGTATATTATTAGTGACACTAATCTATAATTTACCTCACATTAAAGAAATACTATAGTTCCCAGAACCACTTCAGCTTACTTAAGTGCAGGGCCGCCATCAGGGGGTGACAAACATGGCGGTTGTCACGGGCCTGGCGGCCCTGGGGGGCCCGGCTGCCCAGGCCCCACGTGTAGCGGCGGAACTGCCGCGAGTGCAGTTGCACCGGGGCCCACACGATGTTGGGGCCTATCGGGTGGCCCACGCACTCAGGGCCACCCGATGGGCCCTATATCTTCAGGGGCCCGGTCAGCGCTGCGGCCGTGCAATAGCGCGACCGTGCCCCTTTAAGAAAAAGCGCAGCTGCAAAGTACTGCTGGGAGGAAGTGGCCGTCACTTTCTCCCATCTCCCTCCGCGCGGGATGGAAGAAATACAGACCGCGAGGAGGGAAGAAAGCCAGGCTGCAGGAGCCACGCCGACTCCCATCAGCCACAGCCTTCCACCTGCAAAGAAAAGGTAAGCAAAATTTGCTGTATTTGTGTATGTTAGTATGCATGTGTGTATGTCAGTATGTGTGTGTATGTATGTGTGTATGTCAGTATGTATTGATGTATGTGTGTCAGTATGTATTTGTGTCAGTATGTATGTATGTCAGCATGTATGTGTGTATGTATGTCAGCATGTATGTATGTATGTCAGTATGTATGTGTGTATGTATGTCAGTATGTATGTATGTCAGTATGTATGTATGTCAGTATGTATGTGTGTCAGTATGTATGTATGTATGTCAGTATGTATGTCTGTGTGTGTAAGTCAGTATGTGAGTGTATGTATGCATGTCTGTCTGTGTGTATGTATCTGTATGTATTTCAATATGTATGTATATGTCTGTGTCTGTCTGTTTATATATGTATGTCAGTATGTATGTATGTCTGCATGTAATTATGAACGTATGTCTGTGTGTATGGATGCCAGTATGTATGAATGTATGTATGCCAGTATGAATGTATGCCATTATGAATGTATGTCTGTGTATGTATGTATGTGTGTATGGATGTCAGTGTCTGTATGCCAGTATGAATTAATGTATGTCTGTGTGTATGTATGTGTGTATGAATGTCGGTGTATGTATGTGTATGTCCTCATGCATGTGTGTATGTATGTATGTTAGTATGTGTCTATCTGTCACTACGTATGCCTGTGTGTCTGTATATGTGTGTATGTCTCAGTATGTGTGTGCCAGTATGTATGCCTATATGCGTGTATGTCTGTTTCAGTATGTGTGTCTGTTAGTATGTATATGTGTGTGTGTGTGTATGTATCTGTGTCCTTTTGTATCAGTGTGTGTTTTTGTGTCTGTGTGTGTATTTCTGTGGGCGGGATTTGGAGGCGGGCCCTGTGGGCGGGATTGGAGGTGGGCCCCAGACCCTTAGCTGAGTTAGGGGCCCCAACATTTCAGGTGGCGGCGCTGCTGAAGTGGTTCCGGTGTCTATAGCCTGTCCCTGCAGGCTTTTTAATGTAAACACACACTGAGTGCAACACTGGCATTAGTTCATATAACAGATCATATGGGTGAGGCATTGTGATGTTGTGGTGGAATCTCGGTAAAAATAAATTTAGTAGGCCGAGATTACCACGTGGCATGTGTACGTGCATATGCTGACGTATCGATCAGTTGGTTGCACGAGGCAAGATACGATCAATAGTGTACGGAGCATGTGCAAGAATACAGGATGTAGTATTCCCCTCCTCCATTGTGCTGGACAGGCCATGCGGTCAAGCAGGAAGTTAATTCTTATTTGTATTGATTGGTCAAGAGAATGTGCGGGTGGAGCTTAACAGGGCCGGCCTTAGGCCCTAAGGCGCCCTGTGCAAAAAATCTTCACAGCGCCCCCCCCCCCCCCATCATACCCCTTTATCCATGTACTGTGTGTGTCAAATGGTGTGTAGTGTAGTGGTAGCTGGGGGAGCAGGGGCAGTGTAGTGGTAGGTAGGGGATCAGGGGGCACAGTGGTGGTAGGTGGGGGATCAGGGGGCACAATGGTGGTAGGTGGGGGAGCAGAGGTAAAGTAGTGGTGGGTGGGGGAACATGGGGCACAGTGGGGGAGAAGGGGTAGTGTAGTGATAGGTAGGAGAGCAGGGGCACAGTGGGTAACTGGGGAGCAGGGGTAGTGTAGTTGTAGGTTGGAGAGCAGGGTCACAGTGGGTAACTGGGGGAGCAGAGGCACAGTGGGAAGGTGGAGGAGCAGGGGCACAGAGGGTAGCTGGGGGAGAGGGGGCACAGTGGTAGTAGCTGGGGGAGAAAGGGCACAGTGGTAGTAGCTGGGGGAGAGGGGGCACAGTGGTGGTAGCTGGGGGAGCAAGGGGAACTGTAGGTAGCTGGGGGAGCAGGGGCACTGATAGGCTAGGTGGGGGGGCAGGGGGCACAGTTAGGCTAGGTGGGGAGCAGGGGCACTGTGGGTAGCTGGGGAGCAGGGGCACAGTTAGGCTAGGTGGGGAAGCAGGGGCACAGTGGGTAGCTGGGGGAGCAGGGGCACAGTGGGTAGCTGGGGGAGCAGGGGCACAGTTAAGCCATCTGGAGGTGAGAAGGCACAGCGGTGGCAGCTGGGAGAGTGGGGGCACAGTGGTGGTAGCTGGAGCACAGTGGTGGTAGCTGAGGAGCAAGGGGCACAGCGGGTAGGTGGGGGAGCAAGGGGCACAGTGAGTAGGTGGGCGAGTAAGGGGCACAGTGGGTAGGTGGGGCATAGTGGGTAGGTGGGGAGCATGGGGGCACAGTTAGGCTAGGTGGGCAGCAGGGGCACAGTGGGTAGCTGGGGGAGCAGGAGCACGGTTAGGCTAGGTGGGGAAGCAGGGGGGCACAGTGGGTAGCTGGGGCGCAGTGCACAGATAAGCTTGCTGGGGGCGAGGGGGCACAGCGGTGGTAGCTGGGGTAGAGGGGGCACAGTGGTGGTAGCTGGGAGAGTGGGGGCACAGTGGTGGTAGCTGGAGCACAGTGGTGGTAGCTGAGGAGCAAGGGGCACAGCGGGTAGGTGGGGGAGCAAGGGGCACAGTGAGTAGGTGGGCGATTAAGGGGCACAGTGGGTAGGTGGGGCATAGTGGGTAGGTGGGGAGCATGGGGGCACAGTTAGGCTAGGTGGGCAGCAGGGGCACAGTGGGTAGCTGGGGGAGCAGGAGCACGGTTAGGCTAGGTGGGGAAGCAGGGGGGCACAGTGGGTAGCTGGGGCGCAGTGCACAGATAAGCTTGCTGGGGGCGAGGGGGCACAGCGGTGGTAGCTGGGGTAGAGGGGGCACAGTGGTGGTAGCTGGGGGAGAGAGGGCACAATGGTGGTAGCTGGGTAGGTGGGGAAGCAAGGGGCACAGTGGGTAGGTGGGAGAGCAAGGGGCACAGTTATGGTAGCTAGGGCACAGTGGATAGGTGGGGGAGCAATGGGCACAGTTAGGGTAGGTGGGGAAGCAGGGGGCACAGTTAGGGTAGGTGGGGAGCAGGAGGCACAGTTAGGGTAGGTGGTGGGCAGGAGGCACAGTTAGGGTAGGTGGGGAGCAGGAGGCACAGTTAGGGTAGGTGGTGGGCAGGAGGCACAGTTAGGGTAGGTGGGGAGCAGGAGGCACAGTTAGGGTAGGTGGTGGGCAGGGGGCACAGTTAGGGTAGGTGGTGGGCAGGGGGCACAGTTAGGGTAGGTGGGGAAGCAGGGGGCACAGTTAGGGTAGGGGGGAGCAGGGAGCACAGTTAGGGTAGGGGGAGCAGGAAGCACAGTTATGGTAGGGGGAGCAGGGGGCACAGTTAGAGTAGGTGGGGAATGGGGATCAGGGGGCACAGTTAGGGTAGGGGGGAGCAGGGAGCACAGTTAGGGTAGGGGGAGCAGGGAGCACAGTTAGGGTAGGGGGAGCAGGGGGCACAGTTAGAGTAGGTGGGGAGCAGGGAGCACAGTTAGGGTAGGGGGGGAGCAGGGGGCACGGTTAGGGTGGATGGGGGAGCAGTGTGGTGGTAGATGGGGGAACAGGAACTCCTTCCTGCTTCCCCTAACTTACCAGAGGGTTCGCCTGCCTGTAGCTCCGCCCCGCTTCCCATGTAGCTCCGCCTCCGATCGGCATTTAACCCCGCCCCCTTTCTCTCACTGAGATCCGAGTGGGGAGTCTGGGGACTATCAGTGAGGGCAGCATTAAGAGGCAGGGGGGCGGAGCGCGGCCACGCTACACAGCGCAGCCTGTATTAGGGGAGAGCTCTGAGCTCTCCTTCACAGGCTGTCACTAGGAGAAAGTGCGAGCTGTGTCAGCCACAGGGCGCCCCCTGGTCCATGGCGCCCTGTGCGGCCGCACAGCTCGCACACCCCTAAGGCCGGCCCTGGAGCTTAATATGGGAGGAGTTATGTGCCTATATAAGGAGCCTGCACTATTGTCCGGGGCTCAGAACTTGTTGTATTTTGGTGACATTAGTCCCTCTGAGTCCCGATCGGTGAACCGAATAAAGAATCTCTTCCTTCCTGAAGAAACCTGTGTCCATCTCTCTGTGCTTGGCTTCCGTCAGTTTCTCCAGTATCATTTGGTGCATTGGCCGGGAAGCTCATCGTTCAACGGTAGCTGAGAGGCAGAGGCGTGAGACGGTCTATCTTTGCCCACGTTCTCTACGGCTGCACCCCTGAACTTCTGCGTGGACCTCCCTTCGCCTCGGCGCCACTGGTCTGTTGTCCAGGAGATCATCGGCCTCTACGTAAGAAGTGCTGGGGTGTCCCCGTCGATGAGTGTGAACTCAGGTTCAGGAACGAGGAGGTAAGACGACTGCTGTTTTAGACGGCAGACCCACTAGGGGTATACCGATTGTGCGGTAGGCCCATAAGGGGTTAAATTTGTGTATGGAATCTGCCCCCTCTGTCGGAGGGAAGGAGCGAAGGCGCACCGCTCAATCGAACGCTCTTTAGTAAGACCGTTTGATTTGGTTTGGAGTCAGGCGGGGTTCTGGTGTAAATAGCCCTAGCCGGACACCGGTGTCTTGTCTAGACTAGCGTTCTAGGGTGTACAATTCGTTCGCTAGGTCGGAGGGACCGGGAGACTAAGCAGACTCTGATGTACATTATCGTTTGCTAGATCTCAACCTATCTTGGCTAAGTGGGAAGGCGTGTAAATTTGGAACCCACTAGACTATTGATAGAGTAGAAAGACTAAAAGGGTTCTGTTGTAAATTCCGCCCTCTAGTTCGCTATATGTGGTGCTTGGGCAGTGTGGCTAACCAAAACGGATGTAGATAGTTTTAGGTAGTCCATTCAAGGTGCTGGCCAATAGTTTAGTTGGGATTGTATATGTGTTAAAGATTGTTAGTAAAGTGTATATCTTGTTAGATAGCGCGAGCTCAGCCGTCTAGCGAGAGTGTTAATAGTGTGTTGCTGTATCATAGTGCACGGTACCATAACCCTGTATGTGGCGAAACCGACCTCGCCACTGGGCATTGGAGAAGCCTGTTTGCCCGCCTCCTACCTGCTGACTATGGCCCCTGGGTTATTTGGCCCTTCAAGTACAATATTTGGGCATATTGGATTTGTATGGTGCTGCTGCTGGCCCTTTAAAAACCATCTGGGGACATACTGTGGAGTTACTGGGTGGCCACCATTTCATGTATCAGAGGTCCATGGTGAGAACAATGGATGAAGCACATGGTGAGAACAATGGATGGCGGCCATTTTAACTCACAGACATTGTTGTGACTTTTCTACACAGTGCCATCTCGCCGGTATTTGGTACACAACGACATCGTGCAGTAGTTTTAAACTATACAACAGGGGACACATTATACAGTAATTATGTTTTATATAATCTGTATATGTTCTGCGGAATCTGCATTAAACTGTATCTTCCAAACTACTGAATGGATCTGGGTGAATTTTGAATATGTGGTTCACCCAGATCCCCTGGTTCTGAGGATATACTTTATATGCGGTTATTGCATGTTTTGGGGTCCCTGTGATATGTTTCATAAAACTGTATTCTTCTTTTTCAAATAATTTTTATTAAAGTTTTACATATTTGTATAACAACAAGAATATAAACATTGTATTTGGGGTAGGAAGGGAAGGGGAACTTGGAAATGGAAGAGAATAACCATCCAGTATTAAAATAGGCATACCAGTGTATATGGCAAAAAAATAAATAAAAAAAATATGTTTTTACATCAATGCACTTTAATAACAAATATGTCAAAGACCATATGCTGTTTTGATTTTTTCTTCCCACTTATCCCAATTATATTTTAAGATTGTGAAACCACGCATATGAGCTCTATGGGATAATTTGTGTGCCTTGTTTTCTAGAATCAAATTAAAAACTTCCCTGAGAGATGGCACATCTTGGGACTTCCAATGTCTAGGTAAACAGGATGAAGCAGCGATCAAAATGTGACCTATGATTATTTTGTCTGATCTATTAATGGACTCCGGGAGTTTTTTAAATAAGGCTAGTTCCGAGGTTAAAATGCTAATGGTTCTGTCCACTTTAATAATTAGGTCGTGAATCAATTTCCAATATTTAGTTAATTTAGGACAGAACCACCAAATATGGGCCATATTGCCCACACCCCCACAATCCCTCCAACACCGGTCAGAATACATATTGTTCATGTTGTGCAATCTAGACGGGGCCAGGTACCAACGATATAAAATTTTATAATGATTTTCAAAGTGGTCGGTGCAATACGAAATACCTTTTAAAGCTTTAAAAAAACCGAACCATTCTTCTAGATCGTACTGGGCACACAACTCTGTCTCCCATGACAACATGTGTTTTAATTTAACTAGGGGCTTGGCGTTATAAAACGAGTAGCATAAGGATATCATGCCTTTACTAGTGGGGCTGCATAAAAAAGCTTTCTCTAATGGAGACATCTCAAGCGTTTTATAATTTTTATCCATTTCAGGTACCTTATATAGTTCTTTCAATTTGTCAATGATTACCTTACAATCCAACTCACATACATTCGTTAATCCATACTTAAGTTTCAATTTTTCCAAAGAAAGAATAGCATTGCCGTGAAAAAAATTGTCAAGATTAGTTATAGAGCATTCCTTCAACAGTTCTATTTTTAAGGATGGGATATAATCTTTCAATAACTCAATAGGCATTGCTCTATATAAGCTGGGAGAATGATCATTTTTAAAAACAATATCCCAGGCCTTAAGTGTAGTCTTGGTAGATAAAAATAACTTTGTAATTCCAGGTCTTTTCTTAGAATTTAACCAGGGTAATTCTGACAATCTAACCGGTAAAATGTTTGATTCTTCTATTTCCATCCATCTGGGTTTATCAACCTGATTATTAAATCTCACAGCCACTGCAGCGTTAGTGGCGAAATAATATTTGCGGATATCGGGAACACCGATACCGCCATTCGATTTGTGGTGCTGCAAGGAAGTGAGCTTCACTCGAGCAGGCTTATTCCCCCAGATGAACTTCATCATTGTCGAATGAACTTTATTAAAACATGATAATGGGATGGACAAAGGGATGGTCCTAAAAAAATATAGAATTTTTGGTAGTATCGTCATTTTAACAGATGCGACCCTCCCCAGCCAGGAAAGTTCCATTCCGCCCCATCTCTCCATCTCCTTTTGTAGGTCCGACCATGCTTTCCTCAAGTTGTGATTATGCATATTTACCAAATTTTTGCATAAATTAATGCCAAGGTATTCCATGTAGTCAGCTCTCCAATCAAATAAATATAATTTCTTAAGGGCAATGGTTTCCGAATTTTTTAAATGAAATGGGAGGGCCTGAGACTTAGACTCATTTAATTTGTAGTATGATATCTCGCCAAATTGAGTTAAAATGTCTTTGAGGTGGCTCAAAGATTCTTTTGGGTGTTTGACAGCTAGAATTATGTCATCTGCAAACAGGCCAATTTTGTGAGCGGATTCTTTAACAACAATTCCTGCAGTTTGTGGGGTTGTTCTAATTAGTTCAGCCAGGGGTTCTATTGCTAAAACAAATAGAATTGGAGATAAAGGGCACCCCTGTCTCGTCCCATTGGTTAGAGAAAACGTTTTAGATGTGAAACCGGAAGCTGAGACATGGGCGGAAGGTGCACAATATAGCAAAAACCAAAGAAAAGAAAATGTTACTTGCGCTTTTTCCTTAATCCCTATGTATATTTAGACAAATGGAGGTCATTTAGTTGCTCCAATGGCCATTGGAGGGATGCCCGCCTGCCAACGTCAAGGCAGACCCCCCCTAAGCGGGTCCTAACACTGACCCTTCAGCCTGCTTCCTTGAGCTTCTGGCAAAGATATCTCTAATGAGACAGAAAGGGGTATTTTTTATATACACCCCTTTACTTATTAACCCTTAATAGGGAACACATGGGATGGGTAGCAGCATTGTAACCAGGCTGTGTGATACAAAGTAAATACAAATACAAAAAGAGAAGTCCTGCGCTTAAGCAGCAAGGACTACAACACACATCAGCCCCAATATATAGTAAAAACCAAAGAAAAGAAAATGTTACTTGCGCTTTTTCCTTAATCCCTATGTATATTTAGACAAATGGAGGTCATTTAGTTGCTCCAATGGCCATTGGAGGGATGCCCGCCTGCCAACGTCAAGGCAGACCCCCCCTAAGCGGGTCCTAACACTGACAGAAGCAGGCTGAAGGGTCAGTGTTAGGACCCGCTTAGGGGGGGTCTGCCTTGACGTTGGCAGGCGGGCATCCCTCCAATGGCCATTGGAGCAACTAAATGACCTCCATTTGTCTAAATATACATAGGGATTAAGGAAAAAGCGCAAGTAACATTTTCTTTTCTTTGGTTTTTACTATATATTGGGGCTGATGTGTGTTGTAGTCCTTGCTGCTTAAGCGCAGGACTTCTCTTTTTGTATTTGTATTTACTTTGTATCACACAGCCTGGTTACAATGCTGCTACCCATCCCATGTGTTCCCTATTAAGGGTTAATAAGTAAAGGGGTGTATATAAAAAATACCCCTTTCTGTCTCATTAGAGATATCTTTGCCAGAAGCTCAAGGAAGCAGGCTGAAGGGTCAGTGTTAGGACCCGCTTAGGGGGGGTCTGCCTTGACGTTGGCAGGCGGGCATCCCTCCAATGGCCATTGGAGCAACTAAATGACCTCCATTTGTCTAAATATACATAGGGATTAAGGAAAAAGCGCAAGTAACATTTTCTTTTCTTTGGTTTTTACTATATATTGGGGCTGATGTGTGTTGTAGTCCTTGCTGCTTAAGCGCAGGACTTCTCTTTTTGTATTTGTATTTACTTTGTATCACACAGCCTGGTTACAATGCTGCTACCCATCCCATGTGTTCCCTATTAAGGGTTAATAAGTAAAGGGGTGTATATAAAAAATACCCCTTTCTGTCTCATTAGAGATATCTTTGCCAGAAGCTCAAGGAAGCAGGCTGAAGGGTCAGTGTTAGGACCCGCTTAGGGGGGGTCTGCCTTGACGTTGGCAGGCGGGCATCCCTCCAATGGCCATTGGAGCAACTAAATGACCTCCATTTGTCTAAATATACATAGGGATTAAGGAAAAAGCGCAAGTAACATTTTCTTTTCTTTGGTTTTTACTATATATTGGGGCTGATGTGTGTTGTAGTCCTTGCTGCTTAAGCGCAGGACTTCTCTTTTTGTATTTGTATTTACTTTGTATCACACAGCCTGGTTACAATGCTGCTACCCATCCCATGTGTTCCCTATTAAGGGTTAATAAGTAAAGGGGTGTATATAAAAAATACCCCTTTCTGTCTCATTAGAGATATCTTTGCCAGAAGCTCAAGGAAGCAGGCTGAAGGGTCAGTGTTAGGACCCGCTTAGGGGGGGTCTGCCTTGACGTTGGCAGGCGGGCATCCCTCCAATGGCCATTGGAGCAACTAAATGACCTCCATTTGTCTAAATATACATAGGGATTAAGGAAAAAGCGCAAGTAACATTTTCTTTTCTTTGGTTTTTACTATATATTGGGGCTGATGTGTGTTGTAGTCCTTGCTGCTTAAGCGCAGGACTTCTCTTTTTGTATTTGTATTTACTTTGTATCACACAGCCTGGTTACAATGCTGCTACCCATCCCATGTGTTCCCTATTAAGGGTTAATAAGTAAAGGGGTGTATATAAAAAATACCCCTTTCTGTCTCATTAGAGATATCTTTGCCAGAAGCTCAAGGAAGCAGGCTGAAGGGTCAGTGTTAGGACCCGCTTAGGGGGGGTCTGCCTTGACGTTGGCAGGTCGGGCATCCCTCCAATGGCCATTGGAGCAACTAAATGACCTCCATTTGTCTAAATATACATAGGGATTAAGGAAAAAGCGCAAGTAACATTTTCTTTTCTTTGGTTTTTACTATATATTGGGGCTGATGTGTGTTGTAGTCCTTGCTGCTTAAGCGCAGGACTTCTCTTTTTGTATTTGTATTTACTTTGTATCACACAGCCTGGTTACAATGCTGCTACCCATCCCATGTGTTCCCTATTAAGGGTTAATAAGTAAAGGGGTGTATATAAAAAATACCCCTTTCTGTCTCATTAGAGATATCTTTGCCAGAAGCTCAAGGAAGCAGGCTGAAGGGTCAGTGTTAGGACCCGCTTAGGGGGGGTCTGCCTTGACGTTGGCAGGCGGGCATCCCTCCAATGGCCATTGGAGCAACTAAATGACCTCCATTTGTCTAAATATACATAGGGATTAAGGAAAAAGCGCAAGTAACATTTTCTTTTCTTTGGTTTTTACTATATATTGGGGCTGATGTGTGTTGTAGTCCTTGCTGCTTAAGCGCAGGACTTCTCTTTTTGTATTTGTATTTACTTTGTATCACACAGCCTGGTTACAATGCTGCTACCCATCCCATGTGTTCCCTATTAAGGGTTAATAAGTAAAGGGGTGTATATAAAAAATACCCCTTTCTGTCTCATTAGAGATATCTTTGCCAGAAGCTCAAGGAAGCAGGCTGAAGGGTCAGTGTTAGGACCCGCTTAGGGGGGGTCTGCCTTGACGTTGGCAGGCGGGCATCCCTCCAATGGCCATTGGAGCAACTAAATGACCTCCATTTGTCTAAATATACATAGGGATTAAGGAAAAAGCGCAAGTAACATTTTCTTTTCTTTGGTTTTTACTATATATTGGGGCTGATGTGTGTTGTAGCACAATATAGTGCCTTAATTGCTGTGATAAAAGATGATGGTATGTTGAATCTTTCTAACGTTCTCCATAAATATCCCCAATGTATCCTGTCAAACGCCTTCTCTGCGTCTAGAGATAGAAGCAATGAAGGCGTTTTGGTCATATTGTTGTGCTGAATCAAGTTTATGAATTTTCTAGTCCCGTCGGGCGCCTGTCTATCCTTTACAAAACCCACTTGATCCTTATTTATTAGCAATGGGATTAATTTGGTTAATCTATTTGCGAGAACTTTAGAATAAATCTATGAGTCATTATTGATTAGAGAAATGGGTCTAAAATTGTGGCATCTATCAGGAGTTTTTCCCGGTTTTGGCAAGGTGACTATTCGTGCGCACAAGGACTCCTCTGGCATCGTTCCCCCGGACTTATAGGAATTGAATAATTTGGTCATGTGGGGAATTAAAATTTCTTGAAAAGTTTTATAATATAAAATAGTGAATCCATCGGGACCAGGGGCTTTTCCGGATGGCATAAGTTTGATCGCCTCAGCTATCTCTTTTGCTGATATTTCACATTCTAAGCTTTCTAAGTGTCCTAGAGACAGCCGAGGCAATGTCACTCTGTCTAAAAATTTATCAATGGTTGTTGCAGAAGGCTGGGTAAGGTTCGAATCACATTCTAAATTATAAAGTTTACTATAATACTCTGCAAACATGTCACTGATTTTAGTAGGATGAAACACTTTTCGCCCCTGATCATCAAGTAAATACGCTATTTTTGATTGTGCATTCACATGCCGGAGTTTGGATGCCAAAAGAGTAGAGGCCCTGTTGCCTTTTAAGTAAAATGTTTTCCTGAGACGTCTCACCATAAGAGATGTACGATCTAAATTAATTTTGTTAATTTTAGCCTTAATTTCTCCTATCATTGCTGATAGGGAAGACGAGGGACCAAATTTATTAGCCTGATTCAAATTGTACAATTCTTTTTCCAATGTTCTTAAATTATTGCTATTAAGTTTCTTCAGGTGAGACGCTCTAGAAATAAAATGACCTCTTAATACAGCCTTATGCGCATTCCAAGACACCTCGCCAGGAACCTCGGGTGAGGCATTTTCCAAAAAATAATCGCTCAAGGCTTTCTCCGCCAATGATCTGTTCACAACATCGTTTAATAAATAATCGCCTAACTTCCAGGATCTATTCGGGGCTGAGGAAACAATCTCGTCAATATGCATTATGATTGGAGCATGGTCAGACCAGTTAATGTCTAAGATATCAGATTTCAAGATGTGCGGGATTAAAGCGCTCTGGACCATAAACCTGTCCAGCCTGGAATACATATTTTTAGATACAGAATAATACGTAAAATCTCTTTCATTCTCATGCATCAGTCTCCAGGAATCATATAAACCACATTCAGTCATGTATCTGGAACATTTGTTAGCTAATCTGTCGCTGTCCCCTCTATGTTGTTGATCATTGTCTTCCCTAGCGTTATCCAATTCACCGTCCATAACAAAATTCGTATCGCCACACATTATCAAGCTGCCTCTCACATTCTCACCCACTAAGTCCATCAATTTCCTAAAGAACTGCAACTGACCGGTGTTGGGAAAATACACGTTCACTATGGTATATTCAATAGTGTTAAGTGAACCTATCCATATTAAATACCTCCCTTCATCATCCGTCATGACTTTGTTCGTCGAACATGCTACATTCCTGTGGAAGAAAATCGATGTACCTCTAGACTTGGATTTATAAGTGCTATGATATTGGACTGGGAAAAGCTTTGACATAATCTTATGTGTTTTATCATTTTTAAAATGCGTTTCCTGTACACAGATGACATCTGATTTGTTGGATTTTGCTTCTTTGAATAGTAAGCGTCTTTTGTGGGCGGTGTTCAGGCCTCTCACATTAAATGACATATATTTTAAAACCATAATTTATGGAACAGCAATGCTTGATAAAGAGTAAAGGAATATTCAACTTTGTGAGAGTCCGAACAGCCGCCTTCCAATAAAGAAACATTCAACAATAACGTCACAACAAACTCAAGATGTGTACATGTGTGTACAGGAATAAATAAACAAAAACAAAAACATTTGTGCAAGTCGCTGATGCCACATAATATGCATTTTTGTATGAGGCATTTCTGTGATTCGTGGTCTGGAAACATTTCTACCAAATTTTAAAGGATGGATGGTCAAAGAAAATAGAAAAATAAAAATATCAACGGGGTACAAAAAACTTGGGTATATACCCCTATCAGGGGAAACAAACAAACAGTGAAAAAGGGCCATGAGGGAGAGCAAAAAAAGTTTCTTCATCTCAGGGTATTAGGCCCAGGTTGGGGGGAGAGAAGGCTGCTGGATACAAGGGGAGCAATATAAATAAACAAAAAAAAAAAAAAAATATAAAAAAAAAATCACAGAACAATAAAAAAATAATAAAATTAAATACGAAATGATGTGTAAAAAAAACCAAGGGACCATAAAATAATATTGAATGTAAAAATTTGGAAAGATTTAAGTGGTCCAATCGGTTTCTGATAGAAACCGTTAAGTCGCATATCATATAATCATTGGTGTGCAAATTCTAAGGAAGGTCATAACCAGGAGAAACAAGTCAAAATTCAAAGTAATCCCGCTAAATCTCCAGACTGGAGCAGGACTCGAAAGCCTGTTGCAGAGATAAAGTTTTCTCAGAACCAAGCCATAAAAATCAATAGAGAAAAAAAAAAATCATGAAAATAAACGTGTATATATAAAAAGAAAATCCTTAGTAACAGGGGCGGACTGAGAACCCTCAGGGCCCCCGGGCAAAATAAATCAAGGGCCCCCTTACAGGCCCCACCCATACTCCGCAGCAAGCGCCACCCATGTCCCGCCTCCATGCACCGCCTCCAGCCACACCCTACACAATCTTTAGACACAAGGAACAAAAGTGCAATAATCCCTTCAAGGCCCCAGTAGAGACTACAATTGAGGGCTAATGGGCCATGAAGGGGGGTCTTTCTAGCAGAGGCTATCTCAGTGTCCTTTAGAGAGTGTGTTAGAAAGAATACCCTCCAGGTCCCATTAGAGACTACAATGGAGTCTAATGGGGCCTGGAGGGGGGTCTCTCCAACACTCTGGTTCCTATTCACAATATAGCAACACAACATAGCTTGCTGATACCTAGGCCAAGTTGGCTCCTCTTACCTTAATTACTGTTGCTGGCTGGCAGTCTGTGGGCTTGCTGGAAGGCTGTGGGCTTAATGGCTGCGGCTGGCAGGCTGTGGGCTTGCTGGCAGGCTGTGGGCTTGCTGGCTACTGCCGGCAGGCTGTGGGCTTGCTGGCTGCGGCTGGCAGGCTGTGGCTTGCTGGCTGTGGCTTGCTGGCTGGCAGGCTGTGGCTTGCTGGCTTTAAGCCTAACTGGTGGCCTGTGGGCTGGCTATTAACCATGCACAATAACCACTACTGCTCTGTGTAGTCGTTATGGTGCCAGGAGGGCCGGGCCGGGCCCCCCTCCTAGAGTAAGTAGTCAAACCGTTTAAGAACAGTTTGAAAACTTACCTGGGGTCTGCTGGGATATGAGGCTGTAGTAGGGTATAGGAGCAGTGGTGCAATGTGTAAGGGGTGCAGTGTGTGTGTGTGAAAGGTTCAGTGTGTGTGAGGGGGTGTAGTGTGTGAATGTGTAGGGTGTGTGGGGCAATGTGTGTACGAGGGGGCTGTGTATGTGTGTGGCAATGTTAGTATGGGGGGCTGTGTGTGTATGGGTGGGCAGTGTATGTGTGTGTGTGAGGCAATGTGTGTATGGTCTGTGTGGGGGCAGTGTGTGTGTGTGTATAGGGGGCAGTGTGTGAATGTGTATGGTGTGTGGGGGCAGTGTGTTTATTGGGCTAGAGTTCACTCTCACCACTGCGACCACCAGGAATACCTGGTGGTCACAGTGTTGAGAGTGAACTCTAGCCCGTAGCTCCAGGGCTAGAGTTTACTCTCGCAAGAGCCGTAACGTTGCCGTGGTAACCGCGGCAACGATCTGTGCTCGCGCAAGAAGGACCCAGAGGAGCTGCAGGCTGAACTCCCGGGTCCTCTCTTCCTCCCTCCCCTGCCGGCTGCCCGCACGGTGCCTGCGGACAGGGAAGGGGGCAATTGCCCTCCTCTTACTCCCCCCTCCCCCTCTTCTTACCCCCCCTCCCCCTCTTCTTACCCCCCCTCCCCCTCTTCTTACCCCCCTCCCTCTCTTCTTACCTCCCTCCCTCTCTTCTTACCTCCCTCTCTCTTTTAACCCCCCTCTCTCTTTTAACCCCCTCTCTCTTTTAATCCCCTCTCTCTTTTAATCCCCTCTCTCTTTTAACCCCCCTCTCTTTTAACCCTCTCTCTTTTAACCCCCCTCTCTTTTAACCCCCCCCTCCCTCTCTCTTTTAACCCCCTCTCTCTTTTAACCCCCACCTTCCCTCTCTCTTTTAACCCCCACCCTCCCTCTCTCTTTTACCCCCTCTATTTTAACCCCCCCTCTCTTTTAACCCCCCTCCCTCTCTCTTTTAACCCCCCTCCCTCTCTCTTTTAACCCCCACCTTCCCTCTCTTTTAACCCACCCTCTCTCTCTCTTTTAACCCCCCTCCTCCTCTCATCCCCCCTCCCCCTCCCTCTCTCTTTTAACCCCCTCTCTCTTTTAACCCCCACCCTCCCTCTCTCTTTTAACCCCCCCTCCCTCTCTCTTTTAACACCCCCCCTCTCTTTTAACCCCCCTCCCTCTCTCTTTTAACCCCCCCTCCCTCTCTCTTTTAACCCCCACCTTCCCTCTCTTTTAACCCCCACCTTCCCTCTCTTTTAACCCCCCTCCTCTCTCTTTTAACCCCCCCCTCCCCCTCTCAACCCCCCTCCCTCTCTCTTTTAACCCCCACCCTCCCTCTCTCTTTTAACCCCCACCCTCCCTCTCTCTTTTAACCCCCACCCTCCCTCTCTCAACCCCCCCTCCCTCTCTCTTTTTACCCCCTCCCCTTTAGCGCGGATGAGCGGCTTTCCGGTCCGCGGCCGGAGTGATAGGAAGGTGCACACTGTGCACCTTCCTGTCAGTCCGGCCGGGTACAGGAAACAGAAACTTCTGTTCCGCGCGGAACAGGAGTTTCTGTTTCCTGTACCCGGCCGGACTGACAGGAAGGTGCACACTCAGTGTGCACCTTCCTATCATTCCGGCCGGGCACCGCGGACCGGAAAGCCGCTCGGCCACGCTACAGGGGAGGTGAGAAGCTGCAGCCGCCTGAGCGCTCTTAGGAGAGCGCTCAGGCGGCTGCAGCATTTAAAGGGGCGGCCGGGCCCCCTGATGGCGGGCCCCCCTCCCGGCCGGGCCCTCGGACTATGTCCGAAGTGCCCGACCGGTCAGTCCGCCCCTGCTTAGTAAAGATAGGAAGAACATCTTAACTTGAAGTGTCGAACGATTTGCGACCGTGGAAAATGAAGGCTGTAGCTCTATGAACTGGAAACTCAGGAAGTGTCCGATTTGCTTCCCTTGCTGGCCTGCAGAGGAGTAGATGGCGAGAGTCTATGAGGCGATACCTGACTTCTATTCATGGATTGGAAGAGTTCCATTCCTTCCTCAGGTGATGTGATTATGAAATTCCTGCCATCCATGCGGAAAAGGACTTTGACCGGGAATCCCCATCTATATCTTATCCCTCTTCGTCTTAGATCCGCGGTAAAAAGTTGAAATTCTCTGCGTCGCCTCATTGTTTGGGCAGAGAAGTCTTGGAAGACCTTCATACCGCTGTAGTCCCCCGTGAGACCTGACGTGCGTACTGCACCCAGAAATTCCTCTTTAATGTGGTAATAGTGAAATCTCACTATCACATCTTTGGGTGCAGCCGCAGGCGCATTACCGGGTTTAGGCAATCTATGGATGCGGTCCAATAGCAGATCCGTATTTTTAGCAGTTGGTAGAGCTGACTTCACCATTGCCTGGAAATAACTTTGTAATTCCAGAGAGTCTATATTTTCAGGGATCCCCCTGATCCTTAGGTTATTACGCCTACTTCTATCCTCGGCGTCCGCTAACTTTTCCGCTTGTTGGTGTACTTGCTTCTGAAGCTCTTTTACAGTTTCAACCAAGTCCAGGTGAGATTGCTCTTGAGAGTGCAATCTATTCTCTATTATTTCCGTCCGCTGATTAATGCCCTCCATGGCTCCATATAAAGTGTCAAAGTCTTTCTTAAAGTCGTTTTTCAGATCGACTCTCAAATCTTTAATGAGTTGTATTATCATGCCAGCTGATGGTGGCAGATCATCTGCCAATTCAGGTGGCATATTAGGATTGTAAGTCGCAGCCATAAATGTGGTGGTAGCCATATTGGAGGTGGCAGTGGCCATCTTGGGAGTGGAATATACAATGTCTGGTCTGGCAGCCATCTTTGTTGTGGCATCATGACCTTTTCTCTGTGGTAGTGCAGAGAAAGTACTTGTTTGGAGCATTTCAGCTCCTAGTTCCATGTTTTGAACTTCTGGGCTTTCCATAGCCCTTACTGTGCCTTTAAGAATTTTGGGTCGGATAGCAGAGCCCCCCCCCACCGGGACCGACAACCTGGAGGCCGAGGATCCCGATGGGGAGCGAGACCTCACACTACCCTCCCCTTTACTTGCAGCCCGGTCACTATTGTAAGTGAGCGACCGGGCTGCTCTATGCTGAGACCGCGAGCGGCTTGCTGGGTGGTCCTTGCCGCTCGCGGGAGACACAGCTTTGTGCTCCGAGCATGCTGAGTGCTCGGAGCACTCTGAGCCGCACACAGAGGTGTCGGCCAGTGCGGCCGCGGTCCCGCCGCTCTCTGGATGCTGCGAGCGGGTCGCGACCGCACAAGCATACGATTTAGCATGGGAGACCGGGAGGGAGGTGGGGAGGGATTTCCCCGGCGCCACCAACGAGATTTTAAGCGGCGAAACAAGCCGCGAGCCGGATTTTGAAGCAGGGGAGTGAGCCTGGGCACCCTTACTCACCCCAGCAGCTCCTGCTCCCGATTTCTTCATTGCAGGTACAGATTTTTCAGCTTTCTTCGTCTTCTCCATGTTAGGACTTGTATTAACTGTTATGATTTAAAGGTAAAGTTTCTCCATTTCAATTAAATTGTCACTTTATGAATTAAATTGCCCCCCTTGTCCAGGAGCCTCTCTAAAACGTGGCCATCTAAGATGGTGGCCAAGACACGCCCCAAACTGTATTCTTCTGCCTGTGATAATGAGATTACCCATTGTGTTCAGTAATCCTATTACAGGCAGAGGGGAGGATGTTGTGTGGGAGTGTCTGTGTGTATTGCACAGATTGATTGGTTGTTTTGTCCCTCCCTGTGGGCGGTCCTGTATTCTCAACAACTGTAATTAAAACCAGGCTGGGAGTGCCAGCCTCAGTTCCTGCTTAACCCTCAAAGTGAAGTGTCGTCTCATTATTGGGGGAGGATTTATTGTATGCTGTTCCAGTTTGACTGCTAGGAGTGTAAACCTATTCGCATGGTTTTTCCTATTCGGCTGTATACAGCATTCATATGCCTGAGAGCATTCATATGCTTCTCCGATTCGGTGGTTGTGGTGTCTGCTGCAGTGCTTGGAGTCCTCAGAAAACGCTAGGAGCATCCATTAACGGAGGTACCCAGTCGGGGTGCCAGGCGATCCGTTACATTGGTGGCAAGCGGCGGGATCGTTCCTACAGCCAGAAGGACAGCTACAGGAAACACCATTTCTTTGGATTTAGAAGTGGGGGCAACGCATGTCCCAGTACAGCGACTCTAAAAGCAACAGAATGGAACCAGCAGTGTTATACGAGGAGGAGGACCTGGATCGCCGGGATGCATTAAGGAAAAGCATCTGGTACCAGGCCCTGGATGTACAATACCAGCGGGGTGAGAGTCTCCCCAGTGAAGAGCAGCGGTTGCAGAAGCAAGTGGCCCTGCGGATGCCCTTCCTGGGAGAGCAGCCCCTGGAGGAATGGGTGAAGGAATTGGAGCTCCGAGTATGGCAGGAGATTTGGCTGGAAGATGCCTACCAGGCACTCTGGTGGTATATGGCACAGTATATACCCTGGACAGCCGAGCATGACAAGCCAGAGGGAGAGGAGTTTGATGGTCCTGGCTTGTTATGGGAGTCCTTTGCAGAGACGGACTTCGGGAGCCCTGCCCAGACCAGACTTCAGGATATTTTCTACACAAGGGAGGCTAGGCATGACTGGGATGACCCCCATGAGGTAGGGCAAGACCTGCTTCACCTAGCAACCATGGAGTGGGAACTGGAGCAGGACTACCGAGATCTCTTCCACTCCATTGGGAAGGCTCAGCAGGACAGTAAAGTGACAGACCCAGATCCAGACCCATTCCGCTGGGAAGATATTGTGGAGATTTACTGGGAAGAACCCCAGGTGGCCGGTAGAGATGGGACCGAGGTCTCTCCACCGGTCCTGCAGGGAATTGGGAGCCCAGTCTCCATTCCCCAGCGGCAGGCTGAGTTACAGGGGGCAGAGGTAGTTGGTCCTACCCCCCAACAGCAGAGTGATATGCCGGGAAGGCAGTGTGAAGTGCAGGGAGAGGAGAGCAGCGTCCTCCCTCCCCAGCGGCAGGCTGAGTTACAGGGGGCAGAGGTAGTTGGTCCTACCCCCCAGCAGCAGCGTGATTTTTTGGGAATAGAGAGCCCAGTCTCCTTTCCCCAGCGGCAGAGTGTCCAGCAGGGAATAGAGAGCCCAGTCTCCTTTCCCCAGCAGCAGGACACTGTATTGGGAGAAGAGACAGTCGGTCTCCCTCCACAGAGGATGGAAGTATGTATGGGAGAGGAGCTTGCTACCACCTCTCCCCAGCGGCGGATCATTGATGAGCAGGGAATAGAGAGCCCAGTCTCCTTTCCCCAGCAGCCGGACACTGTATTGGGAGGAGAGACAGTCGGTCTCCCTCCACAAAGGCGGAAAGTATGTATGGGAGAGGAGCTTGCTACCACCTCTCCCCAGCGGCGGATCATTGATGTGCAGGGAATAGAGAGCCCAGTCTCCTTTCCCCAGCGGCAGAGTGTCCAGCAGGGAATAGAGAGCCCAGTCTCCTTTCCCCAGCAGCAGGACACTGTATTGGGAGGATAGACAGTCGGTCTCCCTCCACAAAGGCGGAAAGTATGTATGGGAGAGGAGCTTGCTACCTCCTCTCCCCAGCGGTGGATCCGTAATGTGCAGGGAATAGAGAGCCCAGTCTCCTTTCCCCAGCGGCAGAGTGTTCTATTGGGAGAGGAGCCTGTTACCCCCTCTCCCCAGCGGCAGCTTAAGGTACCAGGGGGAGACTGTAAGCCCCCCACCGGTGCAGATGGGACCGTGGTCTCTGCACTTACCACACAGGGGGTAGGGATGGTCGGTCCTGCCCCCCCACGACAGGGCTGTTTAGCCAAAGGGGAGACAGTCGGTCTCCAGCAGCAGAGCTGTGTAACTAAAGGGGAGACAGTCGGTCTCCAGCAGCAGAGCAATGCAGCTAAAGGGGAGACAGTCGGTCTCCAGCAACCAGGCTTCAACCAGACTACTCCCGTGGTAGTGCTGGCATCAGGGCAGAGTACCGCTGGTCTCTGCCCACTCAGCAACCCACCAAGGCAGCCTACCAGTCCCCCACACAGCCATGGTGAGGCACCTGGACATGGACAAATTTCTCCTCTACCCAGGTGTAGTAACCAGTTATTGTGGGTGGGCTGTACTGCTGTTTCTGTTTTGTGGGTGGGCTGCTGGACTAACAAGGGCACTGACCGTCAGGAGGTCAGATACCCTGTTAGTCTGTTTGGAAAAGGGGAGAGATGTGACGAGAGCAATCTCGCCACATTGCATTGGAGAAGCCTGGCTGCCCGCCTGCTGCCTTTGGACTATGGCCCTGGGAGATTGGGCCCTTTAAAAACAGTATGCGGCCATACCAGAGTGTATGTCACTCATTCTGGCCCTTTAAATACAGTGGGGTCATTTGGTACTTGCCCTGTGTGAGCTGTGGTAACCCAGATAGCTATGCCATGGAGCCTATTCGTGTGATTAAAGACTTTGGCTCTATGGCGATTAAACTGTATTCTTCTGCCTGTGATAATGAGATTACCCATTGTGTTCAGTAATCCTATTACAGGCAGAGGGGAGGATGTTGTGTGGGAGTGTCTGTGTGTATTGCACAGATTGATTGGTTGTTTTGTCCCTCCCTGTGGGCGGTCCTGTATTCTCAACAACTGTAATAAAAACCAGGCTGGGAGTGCCAGCCTCAGTTCCTGCTTAACCCTCAAAGTGAAGTGTCGTCTCATTATTGGGGGAGGATTTATTGTATGCTGTTCCAGTTTGACTGCTAGGAGTGTAAACCTATTCGCATGGTTTTTCCTATTCGGCTGTATACAGCATTCATATGCCTGAGAGCATTCATATGCTTCTCCGATTCAGTGGTTGTGGTGTCTGCTGCAGTGCTTGGAGTCCTCAGAAAACGCTAGGAGCATCCATTAACGGAGGTACCCAGTCGGGGTGCCAGGCGATCCGTTACACTGTATATTTACTGACACTGTATATAAGTACTAATCATTGTCGTCTATTGCATGTTTAACACCATAACCACTAATAATTGTATTGTGACCTTAAATTGTGCTTTGACCTAGGCTAACCGTACTGTAACCGCTATTTGTAAAAGACGATGTTACTGGGGTGTGTTCTAGACGGGTAATTCATATATAGAGAATTATAGTGTGGGTGACTGTATAGTTTCGCCAAAGGGCATAATATTGATTATTTAGTGACTGGTGTAACAGCTGTGTGTGTACGGGAATTCCCTGAGTGTTTATTGTGTTATTGTGTACGTTTCACTTGGTAACCGTACCACGTGGTGCTGTTGCCGGAAGAAACGGGTGTGACTGTTGAATAGAGTGTGTGTATAGCATTCGTTGTCAACGACGCTCCATTGATAAGTATGGGCGCGTCGGAATCAACGATTTTGGATCCCTTAGGTTGTATGGTAAAGAATTTTAAAAAGGGATTTACAACATGTGATTTTGGGGTTAAAATGTCCCCTGTACGTTTGGTCACTTTGTGCACTAGGGAGTGGCCTACTTTGGTTGCGGCATGGCCGCCACGTGGCAGTTTGGATCCAACTCTGGTACAGCGTGTACACGTGGCTGTATCAGGTAGGCCTGAACTTTACGGACAGTTTCCATATATTGATTGTTGGAGACAGGCCGTAAACGACTCACCAAGATGGATTCGGATATGCCACGAGGAGCAATGTCGCCTCATGGTGGCCAGGACTTGTTTGTCCACTAGGACTATGGTTAGGCCCATTTTGGACACGCCCCCTGAGTCCGAGATCCCTTTGCCGCCCCCTTACTTCCCTTTAGGAGGAAGTGATACGAGTACAGGAAGTTCTACACCCCTTCCCCCATTGCCCCATCCACTTCCGCTTCCTCCTCCAGTGCAGAATCCACCCCCCGTCGTACTAAACCTTCCCTTCCGGAACCAACCCCCGTTAGATCTGAATATCCTGATTTGGCGCCACTTCAAACTTCCGGTCAAGCTTCTTCTAGCTCGGCTGGGAATATTCTATTCACCGACCTTTCCCAAAATCAAGCTCCCACATCCTCATGCCTTACCACCCCCCGACCGGAACCTCTAACCGACGCCTCTCTACGTAGCCCTATACTAACCCGACAACTGACCGGTACCCAACGACCCAAACATTACCAGATGCCTCTTCGTCTGAATCCTGGGTCAGCCTATCTTGATGCCGCAGGTCAAATGGTATATGCTGACCCAGTCTTCGTATATGTCCCGTTCACGACTACCGATCTCTTGAATTGGAAGACCCACAATTCCTCGTACACTGAGAAACCACAAGCTATGACCGATCTGTTCACCTCAATAGTTCAGACACATAATCCGACATGGGCTGATTGCCAGCAGTTATTAATGACATTGTTCAATAATGAGGAAAGGACTAGGATTAACCAAGCGGCCATTAAAGCGCTAGAGGATGAAGCCCGTGCTTTAAATCAAGCCAATCCAGCAGCATGGGCCGCAACACATTATCCTAACACCGATCCCGACTGGAATGTTAATGGCGCAGATATGGTTCAACTAAAAGCCTATAGAGACGCTATAATTGCTGGCATGAAAGCCGGAGGGAAGAAAGCCATTAATAAGTCGAAGACAGTTGAGGTGATTCAGAAAAGTGATGAAGCGCCCAGTGTCTTTTATGACCGATTATTGGAGGCATACCGCTTGTATACCCCCTTTAATCCGGAAGACGCTGATAATTCCCGAATGGTAAACTTCGCCTTTGTCAGCCAAGCTTACGGAGATATTAAGCGCAAGCTACAAAAGTTAGAAGGGTTTGCAGGTATGTCTATCACCCAACTAATGGAGGTAGCGAATTAGGTGTACATGAATAGGGAGTCAGAAAGTAAGAAAGAGGAAGAGCGCAAGATGCGTAAAAAGGCTGATATGCTAGCGGTAGCGATCGCAGGCGTAGATAGACGGGGCCCAGATAGAGGCGATAGTAGGTGGAATAGGGAGCCCTTGAGTAGGAATCAGTGCGCGTATTGCCGGGAAGAAGGGCATTGGAGAAGCGAGTGTCCGCAAAGAGAGCAGTACGAGAGAGACCCACCCAGGGCAGGTTATGGAAACTTTAGAGGCAGAGCGAGAGGTAGAGGAGGCCCCGGAGGGAGCAATGGTAATAGAGGAAGTAATGGGAACAGAGGAAGTGTAAGGGAAGACAGGTACTATCCAGCAGCGCAAAGGTCCCGCGATAGAGAAGGTAGGGACTTTGTAGGATTGGCTGACACGGTCATGGAGGACTATTGATACCGACCGGGCTCCATCCCCCTTGGTCGAGCAGAGCCTATGGTCGATGTATCAATAGGGGGAAAAAGGAGTGCGTTCATGATCGACACTGGTGCTGAACATTCGGTGGTGACTAACCTAGTTGCTCCTGCATCTGGAAAAACTATTACTGTAATAGGAGCAACTGGAAGAAGTGCTGCAAAACCGGTTCTTAAAAGTCGACTCTGTACATTGGGAGGCCACGTAGTAAAACATCAATTCCTTTACATGCCTGAATGTCCAGTCCAATTGCTGGGACGTGATATGCTATCCAAATTACAAGCACAGATTACGTTCCTACCAAATGGAACAACATCCTTAAAGTTTAATGGACCTTCAGGTATTATGACATTATCCGTACCAAAGGAAGAAGAGTGGCGACTTTATACAGCGTTGACTAGCCAAAACCCTAGAAGTGATGAATCTTTATTCAACATACCAGGAGTTTGGGCAGAGAACAACCCACCAGGACTGGCCCGCAATATTCCACCTATTAAAATCGAACTAAAACTTGGGGTTTATCCAGTGAGCCTACGGCAATATCACATCCCGCAGAAGGCTAAGAAGAACATCCAATCTTATCTGGATAAGTTCATATGGTATGGTATCCTAAAATTTTGTACTTCCCCCTGGAACACCCCATTGCTGCCTGTTCAAAAGCCCGGTACAGATGAGTATCGACCTGTGCAGGACTTGAGAGCAGTCAATGATGCGGTTGTTAGTATACATCCAGTTGTGCCCAATCCATATAACCTGCTTGCTTTAATTCCGGACGGGGCTACTTATTTTACAGTCTTAGACCTCAAAGATGCCTTCTTTTGCCTCCGAATTGCCACAGAAAGCCAATGTATCTTCGCTTTCCAATGGGAAAACGCTGTGACGGGCTCAAAACGCCAAATGACCTGGACAAGACTGTCCCAAGGGTTTAAAAATTCACCTACCCTATTTGGTTCAGCTCTAAGTCAAGATCTACTGGATTTCGAGTCCATCCCAGGAGAGTGTGTATTGTTACAATATGTAGATGACTTGTTGATAGCAGCAGTTACAAAGGAAATATGTCAGCAAGCAACGCACGATCTACTACACATTCTCTGGAAGGCAGGATACAAGGTGTCTAGAAAGAAGGCTCAGTTGTGTTTGCCAACTGTCAAATATCTGGGATTCCATATCTCTGAAGGTCAAAGAATTATGGGGCCAGAGAGAAAAGTAGCTGTGTGCCAAATACCGATACCCAAGAATAGAAGACAAGTGCGAGAATTCTTGGGGGCAGCAGGCTTCTGTAGGATATGGATTCCCAGCTACGCGATACTGGCAAAACCTCTGTATGCAGCTATCAAAGGTACAGAGCACGACCCCTTCTTATGTACTCAAGAACAGCAAACGGCATTTGAAGATGTGAAGAAGGCTTTGATGAGTGCCCCAGCATTAGGTCTACCTGATCACACACGACCATTCTACCTGTATGTACATGAGCAAAGAAGAATGGCTGTGGGAGTATTGACACAGTACTTGGGATCATGGCAAAGACCTGTTGCCTACATGTCTAAGCAACTGGATGCAGTGGCCAGCGGACTTCCACCTTGTCTAAGAGCCGTAGCTGCAGCCGCCCTGCTAGTAGCTGAAGCCGATAAACTCACTCTGGGTCAAGAACTTTATGTACGAGTCCCACATGCAGTACAGACGTTGTTGGATTACAAAGGAAATCATTGGTTTAGTAACAGCCGTATGACCAAGTATCAAGCAATGTTGTGTGAAAACCCAAGAGTGCATTTAGAGACTGTAAATACCTTAAATCCAGCTACCCTTTTGCCACAACCTACTGAAAGTCAACATGATTGTTTGGAAGTGATGGATGAAGTATTTTCAAGTAGACCAGATCTTCGTGATTTTCCCATCCAGAACCCCGATGTTCAATATTACACCGACGGCAGTAGTTATGTGAAAGAAGGGATCCGCTATGCAGGATATGCAGTAACAACGATAGATAAGGTGATAGAAGATCGGCCACTGGCAAAAGGAACATCAGCACAAAAGGCGGAATTGATAGCACTGACACGAGCGTTACAATTGGCTGAAGGTTTAAGAGTGAACATCTACACGGACTCCAAGTATGCGTTTTTAACCACTCATGCCCACGGAGCTTTGTATAAAGAAAGAGGACTATTGAATTCAGAAGGCAAAGAAATCAAGTACGCAGCTGAAATCCTACAACTATTGGAAGCAGTGTGGGAGCCGAAAGAAGTCGGTATTATACATTGTCGAGCGCATCTGAGAGGAGATGGTGATGTAACCAAAGGAAATCGGATGGCAGATAGTGCAGCTAAGCGTGCCGCTGAATCAGGAAGACAGGAATATGTGGAGCATATAGCTGCTCTTATACCAACTCCACTGTCTCAATGGACTCCAGTTTATACAGCTCAGGAAGAGGAGTGGTTAAAGACTGAACCTGGAAAGTATTTGGAGAACAAATGGTATCAGTTAGAAGATGGAAGAATAGTCATTCCAGCATCACTAGCGGTAGAAATTGTCCAGAACTATCACAACGGGACACATTCTGGGAGAGATAGTACAGAAGAATCTCTCAGAAAACATTTCTACATACCAAGATTGTCCAACTTGACTCAGGCCATTGTACAAAGATGTGTAACGTGTGCTAAAAATAATGCAAGGCAAGGACCAGTAAAGCCACCAGGAGTTCAGTTTATGGGGGGACTCCCCATGTCCGATCTACAAATTGACTATACAGTGATGCCTAAATCTGGTGGACATCGCTACCTACTGGTAGTTGTGTGCACCTATTCAGGCTGGGTAGAAGCATGTCCTACTCGTACAGAGAAAGCAGGAGAAGTTGTAAGATTCCTGCTACGAGAAATAATACCCCGATATGGACTACCCTGCTTTATAGGATCGGACAATGGTCCAGCTTTTGTTCATCAGTGCCTACAACAACTGACTCATATGCTTGGTATAAAGTGGAGGCTTCATACGGCATATAGACCCCAGAGTTCTGGTAAGGTAGAGAGAATGAATAGAACTATTAAGAATCAGTTGGCTAAAATGTGTCAGAAAACCCAACCTAAGTGGAACGTTCTCTTGCCCATAGCTCTATTGCGAATCCGCAGTACACCTACCAGAAGGATGGGCCTCTCTCCTTTTGAAATCATGTATGGGCGACCACCTCCCGTACTTGGTAACTTAAGGGGGGATTTGAGTCAGTTGGGAGAAGGAATTATCCGGCAGCAGGTTGTAGAGTTGGGTAAGACTATGGAGGAGGTACAGAAATGGGTACAAGATAGATTACCTGTGAATATTTATCCCCCAGTTCATAGTTACCACCCAGGAGACCAAGTGTGGATTAAAGAGTGGAATAATGTACCGTTAGGGCCCAAGTGGAGAGGTCCTTATGTTCTTCTTTTATCTACCCCTACAGCGATAAAAGTGGCCGAAGTGACTCCGTGGATACATCACTCCAGGGTTAAACCAGCAGCAGTCGATTCTTGGCAAGCTACAGCAGATCCAGAGAATCCCTGCAAGATCCGGTTAAAGCGCACGACTCAGTCGGAGTGACGAGGAACCTTGTGGATTACAAATTTTATTGTTTCAGAGATTGGTAAGTGAGTGAGAAGGCGATAATAAAGCCTGTCCGCTCACCGACGTGTAGTATATAAGTCAGGAAAAGTCTCGAAGGGACCCCTGTGAAGACGAGCAGAACTCCATTCCCTGCAGCCCTTACATCCTGGAAGCTGAGGTGCCATCGCACGGACGAAGACTGAGGATGACGACGAAAGATGTGTTTCTAATAATGTTTTTATATGTGTATTTTTATATTCAGGAAGGTAGAGGTACCGACACTCCTAGCTGTGAGGTATGCATTAAGACTACAAGAACAGGTAACCATATTTCCCAGACCCTAATTTGGCATTCACAATACGAGTGTAAAGGAGATGTATCAAGGTGTAGATACTTAAATATAGAATATAGTGTGTGCCATTTAGGAGTAGGAGAACCTAGGTGCTTCAGTCCAGAGTATCAACCCCGTACAATTTGGTTGACTCTCAGGAATGGAGATCCTCAGGGGACCCTAATTAACAAAACGGTATTAGAATCCGTATATTCTTCAGGTGTTCTGCTATTTGGTGCGTGTAAAGCGATATCAAGTGGTAGAAAGCCGTGGAATGTATGTGGGGATCTTAGATGGGAGAGAACGTATGGGTCTAACGATAAATATATTTGTCCCAGTAGTAAAAATAAGTATGTGAGTCCTAGATGCCCAAATAGAGATTATAACTTTTGCCCATATTGGTCTTGTGTGGGGTGGGCAACTTGGGGACAGACAGCAGACAAGGACATGATTGTGACTAAGTTGCCTACCAATCCATACTGTAAGTCTATGGAATGCAATCCAATCCATATACTTATAAATAACCCCGACAAGTTTTTAGATAAATATGGTAATTTATTTGGGTTTCAAATATATGGGACAGGTTTAGACCCTGGGACAGTATTGTTTATAGGGATAGAGACTGATACGGTAACCTCCCAGACTCATCAGGTATATCATTCCTTCTATGAAGAAATGAGTATAGATAATAAGATCCCCCATAATGCTAAAAACCTGTTCATTGATTTAGCTGAAAGTATTGCCGGTAGTCTTAATGTTACCAACTGCTATGTGTGTGGAGGTACTAACATGGGAGACCAATGGCCTTGGGAAGCAAAGGAGGTAATGTCCGGTTCTGAGGCAGTTGACCAATTAATATCTACACAAGCCGATTATCATATGAGTGTTAGAGGTAAATCTGAGTGGAGATTAAAGACCTCCATCATAGGTTATGTTTGCATAGCAAGGAAAGGAATGATGTATAATACTTCTGTAGGAGAATTAACTTATCTAGGGCAAAAAGCTTATGATGATGACACAAAGAATACAACTTGGTGGTCGGCTTCAAATGTCTCAGAACCATCTAACCCGTTTGCAAGATACGCCAATTTAAAGGATGTGTGGTTTGATCTATCCATCACATCTAATTGGAGAGCCCCAGCAAATTTGTACTGGATCTGTGGTAAGAAAGCCTATTCGGAGTTGCCACAGGACTGGGAAGGGGCATGTGTGTTGGGTATGCTCAAGCCATCCTTCTTCTTGTTACCTATCGAAACAGGTGAGACTTTAGGTGTTAAAGTGTATGATGTGAATCATAGGAAGAAAAGGGGACCCATAGAGATAGGCGCCTGGGAAGATGATGAATGGCCTCCCCAGCGTATTATAGATTACTATGGGCCAGCCACGTGGGCAGAGGATGGTACCTTTGGTTATAGAACCCCAATTTATATGCTTAACCGTATTATAAGATTACAGGCAGTGGTTGAGATTATTACTAATGAGACATCACAAGCGCTCAATCTTCTAGCGAAGCATAATACCAGGATGAGGACAGCAGTATACCAAATTAGATTAGCCTTGGATTACCTATTGGCAGTAGAGGGAGGTGTATGTGGGAAGTTTAACCTGAGCAATTGCTGTCTTCAAATAGATGATGAAGGGCAAGCAATAGCTGAGCTTACTAGCCATATGGTTAAACTAGCACATGTGCCTACTCAGGTATGGAAAGGGTATAATCCAAGTAGTTGGTTTGGTAGCTGGTATGAGTGGTTTGGAGGGCTTAAGGCATTGGTAGGTGGAGTCCTACTGATTTTCATGTTGTGTCTACTCCTGCCATGTCTTATACCCTTAGTAGTTAGGTCTGTGCAAAGCCTGATAGAAAATATAGCAGAGAGAAAGGCTGCTGCACAGATAATGGCAATTTATAAATATGAGGCTCTAGATCAGGGAGAACCAATGCAGGAAGATGAGTGTTGAAGATTCACATCATAGATAAGTCTGGTCTGGTTCATGGTAACTTGTGGTGTATGCAAACCAAGGTTAAGTGATGCCTCAAGTAATTGTGAAATATCAAGAGGCATCAAAGGGGGGAATGTGGTGGAATCTCGGTAAAAATAAATTTAGTAGGCCGAGATTACCACGTGGCATGTGTACGTGCATATGCTGACGTATCGATCAGTTGGTTGCACGAGGCAAGATACGATCAGTAGTGTACGGAGCATGTGCAAGAATACAGGATGTAGTATTCCCCTCCTCCATTGTGCTGGACAGGCCATGCGGTCAAGCAGGAAGTTAATTCTTATTTGTATTGATTGGTCAAGAGAATGTGCGGGTGGAGCTTAATATGGGAGGAGTTATGTGCCTGTATAAGGAGCCTGCACTATTGTCCGGGGCTCAGAACTTGTTGTATTTTGGTGACATTAGTCCCTCTGAGTCCCGATCGGTGAACCGAATAAAGAATCTCTTCCTTCCGGTATCAATGTCACATGGGAGGGTGGAAGGGTGGAATTTTTTATTTTGCCTAGAGTGGCAAAATCCTTGCACCGGCCCTGAACTTAGGTAAGATCATTGTGACGTTTTGTCAGTGTTTAGGAAGAGTTTGTTTTTTCTATCCACTTTTCTACCTCTGTAAACTGGTCTTGGAGCACAGCCTCAAGCTGCGGTAGATTGGATTTGCTTGCATAGATTACTGTGTCGTCTGCGTACATGTGTACATTTGAGGATTTCCGGACATTAGGCAGATCATTTATAAATAATGTAAATAGTAGGGGGCCGAGAATGGAACCTTGGGGAACACCACACGTGACTGGGAGAGGGAGGGAGTCGCTGTCAGAAATGGACACATATTGCAAGAGATCCGATACATACGATCGAAACCAGGTTAGCGGACGATCACCAATACCTGAGTTTTTGAGTTTGTGCAGTAGAATGTCGTGATCTACTGTGCCAAAAGCCTTAGCGAAATTAAGGAAAATAGCTCCAGTTAGGTCTCCTTGTTCCATGCCAGTCTGGATGTCATTGCAAACTTTTAAGAGGGCAGTTGTACTGGAGTGATTCTGGCTAAAGCCTGATTCATCAGGGGTCAGGTAGTCTGATTGTTGGTAATACTCACATAGTTGCGTATGGACACATTTTTCTAAGATTTATGACAATACCGGGAGCAATGATATTGGGCGATAGTTAGAAACCAAGTAATGTCACCACTTTTATGGATAGGCACTACTCTGGCAGTCTTCCAAAGCTTGGGTATGTATCCAGACACCAAGGGTTTGTTAATTAGGGTTGCGACGGGTTGAGCAATTGCCGGCGCACTGAGCTTCAACAGCATTGCTGGGATTTGGTCAGGTCCGGACTGGTTTTTCATTTTTAGATTATTAAGATGTTTTTAATGACACTAACAGGTACAGGTCTAAAAACGAACTTGTCTATATTGGGCCTTTGCAGATTTAGTGGGACCTGATCCACATTTGTAGTTTCAGGGTGCGTGTCATTTATTAGCTTGGCAATCAGGGTGGTGGAGCAACCGACAAAACGTTGCTGAAAAGCTAGTCCAGCCGCGAGGAAGTTAAGCGAGGGGCAGATCGTAATGAAATGCTATTTGTTAGTGTTTGGACAGATGATTTGTATGAAAGGAATAAATGGTACAGATGGAATTCATTTAAAACTATCAGGGAAATAGAAAATTGTGTAATCCTGGCACAGGATATGGGAGAACACTTGTACCATTACAATACCTGCCATGCCTAGTAACAAATGGTGATAGAAAAAAGAAGCATTAAATGCCTGAGACAATAAAACTGCAACACATGCTACCGGGGACCATGATGATATGATTCATACCTCCCAAGTGTCCCTAGTTAGGAGGGACAGTCCCTGTTTTAGGGTCAAACCCCTCTGTCTCTCTGTACTAGGAACTACATATTGTGTGAGTGTAAAACAGAGCTCTACAGCAATAATACTCCCAGTAATGTGTCTGAGTGTATAACAGAGCCCCACAGCAATAATACTCCCAGTAATGTGACTGAGTGTATAACAGAGCTCTACAGCAATAATACTCCCAGTAATGTGTCTGAGTGTATAACAGAGCTCCACAGCAATAATACTCCCAGTAATGTGTCTGAGTGTATAACAGAGCTCCACAGCAATAATACTCCCAGTAATGTGTCTGAGTGTATAACAGAGCCCCACAGCAATAATACTCCCAGTAATGTGTCTAAGTGTGTAACAGAGCTCCACAGCAATAATACTCCCAGTAATGTGTCTGAGTGTATAACAGAGCCCCACAGCAATAATACTCCCAGTAATGTGTCTGAGTATATAACAGAGCTCCACAGCAATAATACTCCCAGTAATGTGTCTGAGTGTATAACAGAGCTCCACAGCAATAATACTCCCAGTAATGTGTCTGAGTGTATAACAGAGCTCCACAGCAATAATACTCCCAGTAATGTGTCTGAGTGTATAACAGAGCCCCACAGCAATAATACTCCCAGTAATGTGTCTAAGTGTGTAACAGAGCTCCACAGCAATAATACTCCCAGTAATGTGTCTGAGTGTATAACAGAGCCCCACAGCAATAATACTCCCAGTAATGTGTCTGAGTATATAACAGAGCTCCACAGCAATAATACTCCCAGTAATGTGTCTGAGTGTATAACAGAGTTCCACAGCAATAATACTCCCAGTAATGTGTCTGGGTGTATAACAGAGCCCCATAGCAATAATACTCCCAGTAATGTGTCTGAGTGTATAACAGAGCTCCACAGCAATAATAATCCCAGTAATGTGTCTGAGTGTATAACAGAGTTCCACAGCAATAATACTCCCAGTAATGTGTCTGGGTGTATAACAGAGCCCCATAGCAATAATACTCCCAGTAATGTGTCTGAGTGTATAACAAAGCTCCACAGCAATAATACTCCCAGTAATGTGTCTGAGTGTATAACAGAGTTCCACAGCAATAATACTCCCAGTAATGTGTCTGGGTGTATAACAGAGCCCCATAGCAATAATACTCCCAGTAATGTGTCTGAGTGTATAACAGAGCTCCACAGCAATAATACTCCCAGTAATGTGTCTGAGTGTATAACAGAGCTCCACAGCAATAATACTCCCAGTAATGTGTCTGAGTGTATAACAGAGCTCCACAGCAATAATACTCCCAGTAATGTGTCTGAGTGTATAACTGAGCTCCACAGCAATAATACTCCCAGTAATGTGTCTGAGTGTATAACAGAGCTCCACAGCAATAATACTCCCAGTAATGTGTCTGAGTGTATAACAGAGCTCCACAGCAATAATACTCCCAGTAATGTGTCTGAGTGTATAACAGAGCTCCACAGCAATAATACTCCCAGTAATGTGTCTGAGTGTATAACAGAGCTCCACATGAATAATACTCCCAGTAATGTGTCTGAGTGTATAACAGAGCTCCACACCAATAGTACTCCCAGTAATGTGTCTGGGTGTATAACAGAGCTCCACAGCAATAATACTCCCAGTAATGTGTCTGAGTGTATAACAGAGCTCCACAGCAATAATACTCCCAGTAATGTGTCTGAGTGTATAACAGAGCTCCACAGCAATAATACTCCCAGTAATGTGTCTGAGTGTATAACAGAGCTCCACAGCAATAATACTCCCAGTAATGTGTCTGAGTGTATAACAGAGCTCCACAGCAATAATACTCCCAGTAATGTGTCTGAGTGTATAACAGAGCTCCACAGCAATAATACTCCCAGTAATGTGTCTGGGTGTATAACAGAACTCCACAGCAATAATACTCCCAGTAATGTGTCTGAGTGTATAACAAAGCTCCACACCAATAGTACTCCCAGTAATGTGTCTGGGTGTATAACAGAGCTCCACAGCAATAATACTCCCAGTAATGTGTCTGAGTGTATAACAGAGCTCCACAGCAATAATACTCCCAGTAATGTGTCTGAGTGTATAACAGAGCTCCACAGCAATAATACTCCCAGTAATGTGTCTGAGTGTATAACAGAGCTCCACAGCAATAATACTCCCAGTAATGTGTCTGAGTGTATAACAGAGCTCCACAGCAATAATACTCCCAGTAATGTGTCTGGGTGTATAACAGAACTCCACAGCAATAATACTCCCAGTAATGTGTCTGAGTGTATAACAGAGCCCCACATCAATAACACTCCCAGTAATGTGTCTGAGTATATAACAGAGCTCCACAGCAATAATACTCCCAGTAATGTGTCTGAGTGTATAACGGAGCTTCACAGCAATAATACTCCCAGTAATGTGTCTTTAAACAATAATAAATGTGTTTCGAAATCAGTCTGTGTAAATAAGTCACATTGTTCTTCTTCTAAATCACAATTTAGTTGTATAAACTGTTAATAGCAAGTCACATAAAATGTCTCACTACAGCCCGCCCTGGTCACACCCCTAAACTTAAAGCGCCCCCTTTGTCCATTTGACATGTTGGAAGGTATGGTCATTTGCTTTGGGGATCGAATGCATGTTGCTCCTCTATAGATTAAGAATGCTCCGTTCGCACAGCTGCACTGAGACAGTAAACAGGATGCAAGAATGCATTAAAATCAAAAAATACAAAATAGTAGGAAATTCACATATTCCCCTATATGGCTTCAGTAAGACCTTGTCTGCAGGGTAATATCCGCTTCTATGAGATTTTTATTTCTAAGAAAACAAAAGGTTTTAAAGGATGCTAATCAGATTATGGGATCTCCGCAGCAATGTATTGTATTTTAGGAGATTTTTGGCAGTGTTAATACTGTAATGTACGAATCAGGTCGGAACGCGTTGTGTACCGGGTTTATGTACCATACATTGGCCATTGTTCTAGTCCCCAGGGCATCGCGTTTACATTGCTTTAAATACACGATCACACAACCGCATTATGTCTACTTATAGGAATAGAACATGTTACATTACAGGGGAAATCGATAGTAACTGTATAGTAATCGTGTGGGGGGGAAAAAAAGCAAACGATTCCAGATATTATATCATTCAAGTAGCCCAATATAAGGTGGAGTGTGTTACGACCCAATGACTGACTCCAGGCAAGATGTGCACCATGTCTACTTTGAATTTACTAAAATGTACATTTACTAAACCCAAAGGTTAAGTCGACTCTGTGCCTACAGGCTGTAACTTCCACCCAGACTTGGATAGATTTGTACGTAAAACGAGTAGGTGAAATCTCTGTATTATCTTGGCAGCAGAGGAGTGAGTGGGCTTCGTCTGCCTGGATGTTCGTTTTCTTTAATCATCTCTAGAAAATGGTCAGAGAAAACAAAAATGGAGGAACTGCATGTAGGATCTCTGTATACCATCACCACTAAAAAAAAGAGCTGTAAAAATAACAATAAGCTGCAATTATACAATAACCTGTAATGGTACAATAAGCTATAAGAAAGCAAATTGTAATTATACAATAAGCTGTAATGATCCGATAAGATGTAATAATACAGTAAACTGTAAGTATGCAATCAGATACAATCATACAATAAGCTGTAATGATACAATGATTTGTAATGCCATGAGCTGTAAGAATACAATAAGCCGTTATGATACAATAAGCCGTTATGATATTGAATTTTAGTAGTTATGGTGCTCAGCGTGTTTCTTTGAGGTTAGAAAGTTATGTTGGTTATAAAGTACTAACATGTTTCAATGTGTATTTCTGCAACTAATATCAGACGATGCCGGGCATAAAGCAAGGTTATTGTGTGCTAATAAGGAGGAACATCTAATTTGACCACTTTTTTCCAGGGAACTTTTGGCACTTTTGGAGTTTTTCTTAATGCTGGTTATTATTTAAAACCACCTCATATATATCCAAAGACACCATACGTAACCTCCTGCTCATGTTACTCGCTGTTATTGAAGGCAGTAAATTGAAGCCAGATGTGAAGAGGGCTTCACAGAGTCGCAGCGCAGGCACCCATCGCAGCTGCAATATTACAGTGAGATCCTACCACCAACGGGGAAATAGTGGGACAAGTAAGGGCAACACACACCGGCTCACATAATACTGGGGAACTGGGGAGGTTTACTTAAAGCGTTGTGCAAGTCTCATCCCTGTCCACCAATAAAACCCAATGTGGAAATATGTGCAGAACGTGAAATAAACCAGTTGGAGTGAAAGAGACTTGGTAGCAAGTTGGCGTCAATGTATCCACACGTGGCTTGATCAAACCGGAAAATCTACTTTATTCAATATACAAAATTGTAACCATTCATACATGCCAGGGATCCCCATTCACATGGATGTGCAGATGGCCCATATGGTCATTTGTATTTGCGTTTTGTTGAAATTAGTAATATAGACACAGACTGATAGCCACAGATATTTTACGAAACTAACAATGGCCCCAGAAAGGGCAGCTTCTGGTATTCTAGCAATAATCCACCCATGTGTTATGTGTCACGTGGCAGCCTGTGGTTTTACAAGTCACTAATGCAGCAAGCGCACATTCCGTAGCTGGCAAAGAGGTCGCTACACTGGGACAGATACATTCTACCAGCCCTGGCGGGGAGCTGACCAACCAAATATCTTCTATAAACCAGTGAATTAGGATTGAAAAGAACGATCTGCCTGTCTCCCTTTCACAAATCATGGATTGTTCAGTCTTGAGACCCATGGATGAGAGGTGCACGTACATTTCTGGGTTACAATTTGAGCTTTCGTATGAGAGCTTGAGTGATATTTAATGATTCCTTCATGTTTTCCATTGGATATTTCTTATGGCTGAATGTCTGTCTTGCTAGTTGGCAGAGGATGAAGCTCAGAGAATCATTCTTAGCCAAAGGCATGGATGTGTCCAATATGTGCAGCGAGACACATGCCTGTACAATGTAACGTATTGTGTGCTGCATGCCTGCCATATTCATCTTATTATTAGAACTGGGAGATGGAACTGTAATGCTCATCCAGCTGTTCGAGATTAATATATGGCTTCTGATTGGATGCTCCTGCAGTGATTACACAGACGTGGGTTAAAAGGCAAACCATTTAATGCCGTTTAAAGCATGCTACTTAGGGCCAATGTTTACAGGAACGGAGTAAGTGCAAACAGACAATAAACCATTAAAGTACAGAGATTGCAGAGCTGTAACTGCAAGAATGTATACGTAGGCCTTAAAGCAACACTATGGGCACCCAGACTACTTCAGCTCATTGAAGTGGGCTGGGTGCACTATTCCAGGTCCCTTGACCCTGAGCAGGTAATTACTGCACTTATTAGCTTTGATGGTTAACTCCACCTTTTGGTCGCCTGGCGCTGGACGTCCTCACACTGTGCATGGGGACTTCCAGCGTATCCAGAATCCCCATAGGAAAGTATTAAATAATGGTTTCCTATGGGGAAATCCTAATGTGACCGCAGCCATTGCCGCGCATGCACATCTGGTCTTCCCTGCTGGTTGACAGCAGGGAAGGAGCGTGGGCGGAGTTGAGCCCACGAGTTTGTTTTCCTGGCACTATAGTTTCCCTTTAATGGGAGATAGTCATAGTCAGAGATCCAATTCATTTAAAAGAACCATGCCACGTCATTGCTCCCCAGCGTATCGGTGCCAGCATTCCCATATTTGCAGAGACAGTCTCGCATTTTGGGGTACTGCATGGCTAGGGCTGCATAAACAGAAACAAAGTGATTTGAAACCTAAATGGCAGAGAATTGAGCATTGAGACTGCAGGGGCATGATATATACACCAACACTGCTTCATTAAGCTAAAGTTGTTTTGGGGACTCCTTAATCACTTTGTTACCTATAATCCAAGATTACTACTACTTTTAGACAGAGAAACAAAGCTGGCTACTAGCACAGAGAACCAAACTCTCAAACATGTCCAAACCCTTGTAAGTCCAAGAAAATATACCACAACACTCTCTCATTTTGGCATCTTCACCCTGTACTAATACGGCTATATTCCCACACAAAGTCTATCAATACTAGAACACTTATCCTGATTATAAATGAAGTGTATGAGGATAAAACTCCACATACTGTGTGACCTCTGATCTGTACAGATCACATCTCCTTCCCACATTCATGTCAATACTAAACAAACGGCTTGAAATTAGAAAATTAACTTCTGCTGTAAAAATATAGAAACATTAAGACAAAATAAACCAAAACCAGCGCTTGCTATTTAACAGAATTTAATACATTTGTCGTTGTGGAAATTTTTACACAAATACACAGATACTTGCATTTCAAGTGTGCAACTGCTTAATGGCTCAGTCTAAGCACCAAAACCACTTCAACACACTGCAGTAGTCATGGTAGCTTCAAAACATTTTTACACTTACTCGGGTCCCCTGGGGACCACAGACTAACCCCCTCTTCATGTATCAATAAAGAGAAGTTGCTAAATCTGCATTAGTGACCACGTTTGGATGGAAGTCATTGACTGAGTGTGTAAGAATTGCAAATTAAACACTGCCAACCTCCATTAATTAGACACCAAACATGGCAGGTAGAAACCGTTAAAATCTGAACTATTAATAATAGCTGGGGGTGGAAACCACCAGCAAGTCAGGGAATTGACTCTTACGAGTTCAGGTGCTGACCACACAAAACGTTCCTGCTCTATCCTGCTATTACTGATAGGTTCTGGTGGGAAACATGGGTAAGGACTCATTCAATAGTCCCTGAACTCTATCGAACTGAAATCTGAATGGCAACATATTGATCTGGAAACATTCACAAATTTGTTGTCATATATTGATTATTTTTGCCTAAATTTTACTATTCAAATATACGTTTACTGCCGTTTGTGGAATTTAGCCAATTTCACCATTTGTTTACAACTGAAAGCAAAAAAAGGCACAAGAACAATTATCTTATGGTTAATGATCATAATGTTGGAGAGAACTAGAAAACAGACCGGGTGATTTACTGAAATGAGAATTTAAAGTGAATGTCAGATTTAACATCAGAGTAACCGAAATGGAAGTATAACGGACCTGGCTAATGTTTCCAGAGTTGCTGCTTGATCCAAAATTGAAATTCACTTTGAATTCTCACCTTAGTAAAAATGTACATATATATTTATTCCTGAGCATTAAACTTTTCACACTGCTGTGGATTTTAAAGTACGATGATCAGACTGAAATCTGTCTAGTTGTCTTAGAAAAGTGCCATAACTTTATGAATGGTAGATGTGCAGCTTTCTGTATATTTAAAGAAATTAACATCTAAAATTATGTTAAAGATTGCTGCCAACACGGTTTCATTCCCAAGGTCCCCAGACACCAGATGGTCCAGGATCACATTTTGGGTCATCATCTGGGTAGTCAATGGGCACAGAATCCTTGTAGTAATGTTCTAGCCGGGAGAGAAGAATTTCAACCACATCGGGATAGTTCTGGGACAAGTCATTCCTCTCCTCTGGGTCGTCGTCGATATTGAATAGCCATAGGGTTTTATTTTCAGAATTGGGAGCCGCAAAATCTGAGCCAAGTGACGGTGGTGGAAACCAGCGACTGCAGCCTGTAACAGAGTGAGAGGGGCAAAAATTAGTAATGATTAGAATAAGAAGCATTCTGTCGACTGATAAAAATAGGTATATTTTAGTGGCACGGCTCATCTTTTACCAGGGCAGTCCCAGTCTATGTCAGTGGTAATGTTAGTCTATATGCTTAAGGAACAGTACACACAAAAATACAGCTTTACATTTAACAAGGCTACTTAAAATAACCTATCTCGGCAGATAAATGTGGGATTTGCTACACCATATGGCCATATTGTGTTAAGCCCACCACTACGTCACAGTACAATCAATCTCTGTGGGTCCTACAGTAATTTTAACATGTTGGAATCAGATACTAAACCTGGCTCCAACATATTTCTAAAATAGAATGCATGTCTGTGGGCAATATGTTCTCTAGTACTCAGGGAAACTTGTTTTGTTGACAAAGCGTTTATTCACTAAACAAGGAATTGAAAAAATGTAGGCTTAAAATAGCTCTGCTGTGACTTGAACAACTTGGACAACGTTTCCAATTTTGCTATTTTTGCCAGGATCATTTTATATTTAGTGAATAAACCCCAAGTCAACGTGTCTCTAAGGGCACCATGTCCGTCACCGAATTATTACACATGCAATACAAGGGCACCTCAATGGAGCTATTGTACTGAAAAGTTTGGATTTTTAGACCCTGATTGGCAAGGACCAGAAAGGCAGCATTTTAGCTTATATTACTTCAGTGGCAAGGAATGTTAAACCACCCAAACCGTGGACAACTAAAAAAAAGTGTGTCTGTACAATAATTCTTTAAATGCACCAATCAAACTTTCCCCTTTCCATGCACCCTGCGCTTACATAAATCTGCTGAGACCGTATTGTAAAATGGGTATATCACTTAAACACCACAATGATACTTACGGTAGCTTTCTGTGGTCCAGCCTTCCTATTTTGTTTTATGCTTCACATGGAATACAATTAACCCAAATGTACCTGTCAATAGTTAATATCTGGAAAATACCACATTTTGGGCTAAAATCTCAATTCTGAGGAACGTATGCTCAAAATAATCAAAGCCAGAGCAATTTGTAATCTGGTACAAAAATAAAATCATTCTAAGATTATCTGGGGTCCATAGAAAAGACAATGGCACCGCAGATGTTTGTAAACTACTCTCCCCAATACTCCAGCCTTTAGTTTGCCAACATCTCCCTCGATGCAACAGCAGTCTTTAGGTTTGCAAAACATCACGAGAAACAAAAAATCTCTGTGTGGCACAGTTGGGTATCATTGGTCGATAGATCTACTGTAAATGGGTCCACAACCCAGTTAATCCTTTCATGCCAGATGATGCTGTACGTGCTTTGTATAAATCGCTTTATAAAACCAACACGAGGTACCTGGATAGCCAGTGAGGAGTTTCCACTTCTTATATCGTATTGCGGCATGGATGGATGTATTAAAAGATGGATGTCCCCAGTGAGGCGCGGTGGGATTATAGGACCATTTTTCGGTTTCGTTGTTTGTGCTGCCTGTAAAAGAATTTGTAAGAGTTTAAGAAGTACTGCACGGAACGTAACTCAGTCAGGGCTGTATTAATGTAAATATTTAGGGAGCGAGATTTAAACCTCTCTCAACTGTTTTTCATACAAATTGCCTTCATTAGCGTATTTTCATTCCTTGTTTATTTAAACACGTGGATCAAATTGTTAATGGTTTTCAAAGGCATGTATATATAGCTTTTCTTTCTGAAACCAAATAATATATATTGATTTATTTTAAAATCTTCGCCTTTTAGATGCTTAATAGTAACTGGACTGACTTGAAGCTCGTTATTAAAGGGACACTGAAGTCACCAGAACCCCTACAGCTTAAAGATAAAAGGCAGCGTTAACATTGCTGGCTAGTAACACCTTTAGGTGCAGTCACTCAGGCGGCCACTACAGGCGCTTCATATCTCAGTGCTGCACAATTTGCACAATCAGGGCGGGACTGGGAAAAAATTTGACCCGGGCATTTTTCAATCACAGCGGCCCCCTGAGAAGGGGGCAGTGCCAGAGAGGGTGTGTTTTGTCATGATCCCTCTCAAAGTCAGCATATTGGTTCAATGTGCAGAGCTCTGGTGAAGAGCTCTAGCATGAGAAAAAGGCCCTGTTTGGAGCCTGCTTGCGGGATTGCGTGTGTATGTGTGAAGGTTGCAGCATGTGTGTGAGGGTGCTGTGATCGTGGTGTGTGTGTGTGTGAGTGCTGTGCGTGTAAAGGGGGCTGTGTGTGTGAGGGTGCTGTGAGTGTAAAGGGGGCTGTGTGTGTGAGGGTGCTGTGAGTGTAAAGGGGGCTGTGTGTGTGAGGGTGCTGTGTGTGAATAGGTTTAGTGGGATTGTGTGTGTTGGAGGGGAGACAGATTAAGTTAAATATATTAAATATGTATTTTTTTTTAATTAAAAAAAACAAAGTTTATACCCCCCCCCCCTTCTTAACTTTTGCCTTCGAGGGGTGCTTTGCTGCTATCCCTGGTGGTCCTAGTGGTGAGTGAACTCTAGCCTGAGTAACTGCGGCAACGAGCTGACCTTGTGAGAGGAACCTGGTGGAGCTGCTGGCTAGAGCTCCCAGTGTCCTCTTCTCCCTCCCTCCCCAGCCGTTGGTCTCATGTCAGTGCCTGTGCATGTCAGTGCCTGTGCCCACCGGCCACAAAGGCACACAGCAGGGCCAGCGCTCGGATAGTGCTGGCTCTGCATGGGATGGCAGGGGAGATCCTGTGATCGCCACTACCGGCCTCGGCCCATGGCCATCGCGGTCCACCAGGCATTTCCCCGGTATGCCCAATGGCCAGTCCAGGCCTGTGCATAATACATGAAGGCGCTGAACATTCCCCATAGAGATGCATTGATTGAATGCTGATTGGCCAAGACTGTGTTTTCCAGCGTGTGCGCAATAGCCACCCAATGATTTCCTACGGAGGCAGGACCAGCCATGGCGAGACCACCAAGGCGTTGCAAAAAAAAGGTGAGTTTAAACATCTTTTCACAGCACAGACAGGAGGGCCAGTGACCTAAATCAGGGCTATGCAGAATAAATAACGGTTCAGGCACTCCGAGTAAACAGAAATGGCAGCTGTATTGGGGCAAAAGCAGCAATGTTTCGACCCTACCTTTAACAAACTTGATAAAGATCTGGTAGGGTCGAAACGTTGCTGCTTTTGCCCCAATAAAGTTGCTATTTTTGTTATCCCGGAGTGCCTGAACCGTCATTTATTCTGCATATCTTAGAAGGAAGGCCTGGCCAGCCCTGGTTTCAGAGCACCTGGGTTATTTGGTGGGTGCGGTATCCAACATGTCTCTACTAAATCAGTGCTACACATCATATGGCCGCCAAATTATTTCTTGCAGCCTGTGAAGACTCAGGTCCGGTGCAACCTAAGGCGGCACAGGCAGCTGCCTTAGGGCGCACTGCACGGTTGGGGGGGGGCAGAATCCGTTTGACCGGCAGGATAAAACAGGCTTTGCAAGGTTTGTTATAATCATCTACCTTGTAGATCACCCTACAGTTAATTAAAAAAACAAAGCCCATAAAACCTGACTGATATTATGTCCCCCCCTAAATTCAATCCCATTCAGAGCACTGCACTAGGCCCAGCACGAGAGATGTTAATCTGTGCTAATCTCCCACCTAGAATATTGTGGTCTCCAACACAATACACACGTGGAAGTGTGGTAAGCTTATTTAGAAAGCAGGTTTCAGGTAAACATCCAGTGTATTGAGCTTGTGAACGATTTGTATACTTGGTGAAAGCGGACTGCCAAAATGGAACCAACAAATACTGCATCTGAGCGTTCGCCTGTTAGCAATTCAAACATAAAGTGGTAAATAGCTGCACTTTATAGGCCATTGCTCTAGCAATCATAGCTGGACTGTTTGAAACACTCACCTGGGATTTCTCTTAGTAAGATAGACACAGAGGGCAGGGTGGTGATTCAGATTTATAGGTAAATATTAGCACTTTTTTAGATAAAGATTTATTTGTTTAATGAATGTGTCTTTAACTTTATTGGTAGTTTATATCCTATAAGAAAGGTTTAAATTGAATGACCTGTATATATAACTTTTATTTTTTTTCCTATAAGATGTGTGGCGAGTTTGTGGTTTTTCACTTAACTGACAGATGAGGCAGGTTTTAATTTTGGTGGCTTCTAATTCAGAAATGAGTCGGTAAGTAGTGTTTACCGTCTCCTACGGGAGAAATTTAAACTCCCGCCTCACAGACGATATGTCCTGCGATTGGTAAGAACAGATGCGACTCTGTAACATTAACGGCAACCTCGGAAATCAGAGCTCCACCGCCAGAAATTGATCAATCCGCAAGCATTCAATGAATACTGCACAAACTCAAAAACTCAGGTATTGGTGATCATCCGCTAACATGGTTTCGATCGCATGTATCAGATTGCTCACAATATGTGTCCATTCCTGACAGCGACTCCCCCTCCCTCTCCCATTTTATCACGTTCTAGGTACTAAGCACAGGGATAGTTCTATGTATCTCCCTTCTCTTTACCAGTCTATAGTTTCCTTTTTCCGCGTCTACCGAGTCTCCCTTTCTTACTTCCCATATTTGTGTCTCCCCTATCCTCCCCATACATTGGGCCCTTGTCGCCCCATCTGTTACGTCTCCCGTCTCCTTCCACACTTGCAGTTCTATTTTCTCTCCCCCCAGATGTTACAAATCTCATCCAATCTCAAGCACTGGCAAATCCCCAGGAATATATTTAAATTTTAGCTTGAGACTAAGTATCTGGCAGCCAGATTTCCAAACCACTTGCATTGTTTTTTCTGTTGAAACATTTAGTCCACTCTCATTCCAACGTGTCCTCTCTGTCTGGGACAAACAGCAGCACACACAGAGAGCGTTACTGGTCAAACAGCAGCACACACAGAGAGCGTTACTGGTCAAACAGCAGCACATACAGAGAGCGTTACTGGTCAAACAGCAGCACACACATAGAGCGTTACTGGTCAAACAGCAGCACATACAGAGAGTGTTACTGGTCAAACAGCAGCACACACAGAGAGCGTTACTGGTCAAACAGCAGCACATACAGAGAGCGGCAATGGTCAAACAACAGCACATACAGAGAGCAGCTCAGGTCAAACAGCAGCATATACAGAGATCGGCAATGGTCAAACAGCAGCACACACAGAGAGCAGCACAGGTCAAACAGCAGCACACACAGAGAGCAGCACAGGTCAAACAGCAGCACACACAGAGAGCGGCAATGGTCTAACAGCAGCACATACAGAGAGCAGCAGTGGTCAAAAAGCAGCACATACAGAGAGCAGCAATGGTCAAACAGCAGCACACACAGAGAGTAGCACTGGTCAAACAGCAGCACATACAGAGAGCAGCACAGGTCAAACAGCAGCATATACAGAGAGCGGCAATGGTCAAACAGCAGCACACACAGACAGCAGCACAGGTCAAACAGCAGCATATACAGAGAGCGGCAATGGTCAAACAGCAGCACACACAGACAGCAGCGCTGGTCAAACAGCAGCACACACAGGTAGCAGTGCTGGTCAAACAGCAGCACACACAGAGAGCAGCAATGGCCAAACAGCAGCACATACAGAGAGCGTCAATGGTCAAACAGCAGCACACACAGAGCAGCGCTGGTCAAACAGCAGCACATACAGAGAGCGGCAATGGTCAAACAGCAGCACACACAGAGAGTGGCAATGGTCAAACAGCAGCACACAGAGACAGCAGCGCTGGTCAAACAGCAGCACATACAGAGAGCAGCAGTGGTCAAACAGCAGCACACACAGAGAGCAGCGCTGGTCAAACAGCAGCACATACAGAGAGCGGCAATGGTCAAACAGCAGCACACACAGAGAGCGGCGCTGGTCAAACAGCAGCACATACAGAGAGCAGCAGTGGTCAAACAGCAGCACACACAGAGAGCGGCAATGGTCAAACAGCAGCACACACAGAGAGCAGTGCTGGTCAAACAGCAGCATATACAGAGAGTGGCAATGGACAAACAGCAGCACACACAGGCAGCAGCGATGGTCAAACAGCAGCACACACAGAGAGCAGCACAGGTCAAACAGCAGCACATACAGAGAGCAGCACTGGTCAAACAGCAGCACATACAGAGAGCAGCGCTGGTCAAAAAGCAGCACACACAGAGAGCAGCGCTGGTCAAACAGCAGCACATACAGAGAACAGCGCTGGTCAAACAGCAGCACACACAGAGAGCAGCAATGGCCAAACAGCAGCACACACAGAGAGCAGCGCTGGTCAAACAGCAGCATATACAGAGAGCAGCGCTGGTCAAACAGCAGCACACACAGAGAGCAGTGCTGGTCAAACAACAGCACACACAGAGAACAGCGCTGGTCAAACAGCAGCACACACAGAGAGCAGCACTGGTCAAACAGCAGCATATACAGAGAGCAGCGCTGGTCAAACAGCAGCACACACAGAGAGCAGCGCTGGTCAAACAGCAGCACACACAGAGAGCAGCAATGGCCAAACAGCAGCACACAAAGAGAGCAGTGCTGGTCAAACAGCAGCACATACAGAGAGCAGCACTGGTCAAACAGCAGCACACACAGAGAGCAGCGCTGGTCAAACATCAGCACACACAGAGAGCAGCACAGGTCAAACAGCAGCACATACAGAGAGCATCACTGGTCAAACAGCAGCACATACAGAGAGCATCACTGGTCAAACAGCAGCACACACAGACAGCAGCGCTGGTCAAACAGCAGCACATACAGAGAGCAGCAATGGCCAAACAGCAGCACACACAGACAGCGGCAATGGTCAAACAGCAGCACATACAGAGAGCAGCAGTGGTGAAACAGCAGCACACACAGAGAGCAGCGCTGGTCAAACAGCAGCACATATAGAAACACAGGTCAAACAGCAGCACACACAGAGAGCAGCGCTGGTCAAACAGCAGCACATACAGAGAGCAGCAGTGGTCAAACAGCAGCCCACACAGAGAGCAGCGCTGGTCAAACAGCAGCACATACAGAAACACAGGTCAAACAGCAGCACACACAGAGAGCAGCGCTGGTCAAACAGCAGCACATACAGAGAGCAGCAGTGGTCAAACAGCAGCCCACACAGAGAGCAGCGCTGGTCAAACAGCAGCACATACAGAGAGCAGCAATGGTCAAACAGCAGCACACACAGAGAGCAGCAGTGGTCAAACAGCAGCACATACAGAAACACAGGTCAAACAGCAATACAAATGTACAGACAGGTGCGAGTCAAACGGCAGCTAAAACACACATATAGGTATGTGTGAAATGGCAACCAGCACAGACATGCATGTGTCAACCATGAGTACCGACATATAGAAATAAGCATGGGTTAAACAGAGGCACCAAGATACAGACACGGGCAAAGGACAAACAAAGGCAGTACAGACAAACAGACACAGGTATGTGTCTAACTGAAGCATCAACATATAGACAAAGGACAAACATCATTACATAAAAAGACAGGCAAAGAGACAGACCTGAGATGGACATACACAACAGTTACATGCAGTAATAACAGTGACCGATAACCTCACTGACCAGTCACGGTGTAACCGTATTCCTTCTAATAACCGTAATGGTCATTTGTTATGTTAAACCCATGTGGTCTGTGTCTGTCTCATTGCATTTCTTACTGAGCAGTCCCCTAGGTGTAATAACCTAGTGGAAAATTATTAAATTTAATATAATATATAATGCTCAAAGAATGCAGTCCATATTACATGTAATTGTATTTTATTGGCTTATGGTAAAGAACATAAAAATACTGACACGGGAAATGCACACAACACAAACCCTTGACAAGGCCAGCACACCTCGCTGAAACGGTGGCGGTGCCTCGCTCTACTACTCGCTGTGTGCTGGTACAGAGGGGTGCATTGTTTTTTATCGTTTGCGTTTCACGATCAGCTATTTCTATATATTTTTTAACATATGCTCAGTTTTTTTGCATCACAGAAAAAAAACATTTTGCTAGATGATTGTTGCACTTTATCTTTGCAGAGTTATAACTTCACTAAGGGATTAAAAGGGCAGAGATTGCACCCAATTTAGTGTTTTTTTTTTTTTAATTATTTTGCTTGCTTATATTTTGTGCATATATTTAGTTGATCACTGTCCCAAAATAATTATTTATTTTACAAACAATTTTCAGCACTCACAAAACATTATTAGCGACATAAAAAAGTGTGAAAACTGTGATGCAACCAAGTTTACAGAAGATTGGCTGAGATTTATGGGAGTCATACTGCACAATAGCTGCTTCTTACGATGACTCAGGGTGATGTATATATCAATAAATTATAACGCAGGAAAACAAAACCACTGTCGGAAACCAAGTGAAGGCCAATAAATATTGGAAAAAATGACACTAACTTTAATTCTATCTAAAAATAAAACAAACAAACAAAACAGAAACCCAGCAAGGGCTATATTTACCCTTCCTGCCTGGACCGAGGTAGTGAAACAATTATAAAACGTTTTAGTCCAACATTAAATGACTGGACACACATAACAGGATGCAGAATTAGTGCAGGGAAATTGCTGGACCGGTCCCGGTTCTCAGATTTGGAATACCGCCAGCGAATTGTTTCAGGGAGCTATAAATTGAACTGCTAAAAGGTCCATAAGTCTCTCTGGGCAGCGTGACAGTTAAAAATAAGCCCACGGGGCAAGAAAGGGATCGGAAATGGGCAGTATTGGGTAACGGGGTATTCCCAGTAAAATACACGGGGACTGGCGGATTCTGGAATAGGCATTGGGATTTGATCCGGAGCATGGTACAATGTGAGGTGCATGTAATGGATGGGGGAAAGCCAATAGGCCGGAGGACAATCGATCAGGAAGAATCAGCTCTAAAGAATGTTTTTTTGTTTCATCCACCTTTTTTGTCTTCTTTTTAAAGAAAAGTGTAACATTTTTAGAAGGTGACGGAGCAGGAAGAGAATATTGTGCCCATGTAACGTGCCCGAGTTTGGCAGGGGATAGATTGTCTCCTACTCTCTACAGGTAAAACCTGTTGATCTCACCATCTGAGGCTCATTACGAGTAACTCGATTTCTAATTTGACATTGATTAAAGGACCAGAGATATCGTGGTACTGAAACACATGACAAAGTGAATCATTTGAGGTCTTCCTTCAAACGGCTGCAGGAGTATTTGTGTGAGCCTCTACAAATAGCTTTAAAGATGTAGTAATTATTTTATAATAGTACATTTATCGAACAAACGTTATAAAACTTAGTATATTCATTAAGCAGTCAGTGATTAACATGTTGAGGAGCGCCTTGTGTCTGTAATATACTTTACTCCGATGGACAGAGATGAAACAGTCTGGTTTTCCCTAAACGAACATGTTATTTGAAGACCACAGAGATCAGATCTGTGGATGGGAAGTGTTTTGGGCGTGCTGCGGTCTCTGCTCTGTGGTCCAATCTCTGGAATCTGATTGCTGGCTTGGTCTGCTATGATGTGAGGAAAACCTATCCCTCGTGTTAAAGGCAAAGATTCCCCCAAATGGTTGCCATATGGCTGCCAGCTAGAATGGAACTAATATTAGCAACACAAGGCTATGGGCATTGCAACCACAGGAAGCAGCGCTGCGTAATTAAAGAGTATTGTAACAAAGAAACAGCGACTTGCAGTGTACTTTAAATGTTATAATTACCGTCTCTAAAGAAACGCTTCATGGCTAAAACAAGAAATGCAGCAAGTAACATGGGAGACGGCAAACTCCCAAAATCCTGTTCCTGGATTTCAAATTTATTGAAGTTTAAATCGCTCTAACCTGGATTTTTCTTTCAGTTTTCCTTTCCTTACACCCCTCACATCTCTTAGAAGATACTGATACTATTTGTGTTTGTTTGTCATTTGATATTTTTTGGAAGTTGGGAAGGTTCTATTGTATCTAGCTGATTTTTACTATTGAATATATACACTTTTTTTAGTATAGTATATACATTTAATTCTATTGCGCTGTCTTCCAGTGTTTATTTTCTACCCCTTATATCTTAATGATTATACTCTCCCATTTGCCACTTGTCTTTATTTATATTTATTATCCTTAAATCCTTGCGCAAGATCAGAATACCTGGGCACCGCCATTTTGTTCTCCTGTCCATGATGTCAGCAGTTTGCCTTCTGTGGGATTCTTTTGACTGAAAGGATTCTGGGTAAATTAGTAACTGAAATGGGACGTTGCTTAAGCTCCGCCCATTGCCCCAAATCACGCTCCCCATGAGAAAAAGGAGTCCCTGTTTTTATCTTAAATACAGGTAAAAAGTGAAGGTGAATTTAAAAAAACTAAACAAAAAAATAAAAAAAGATTTTGTTAAAATGATAATAATTTAAAAGCAAAACCTTGAACGTGACAGAGCCGCCTTAACTATGATGTTTGGGTACTGTTAGACAGATGCCCCAAGTCATGGATGGCCTTCACTTTGCCAGGGGAAGCAATGTGAGTTATCGATTTAGCAGGCTGAAACAGCCCCCACAGGCATTTTAATGATAACGTCCGTTTAAAAACGTTATTCAACTTATTTAAATCCGCTACTTTGGTCTATACTTTGCAATTCAGTTTTAATTTCGCCACTATTCACCGATCGCGCGTCCTTCTCCATTTAGAACAGCCTCCCAGAAAATATCAAATGTGTCTTAAAGTCAAACTCTCTGTGAACGTGACATTGTATTTATACATGGAATCCAGGATGTATCTAAACATCAGGACAGTCTCATCATTTATCTTCTACTTCTGGTAAATAAATAAATGTTCTATGTGGATATCCACTTTGAAATGGATAGATTTGTCTGGAAACATCTTACACATACAGATCGGTGGAATGGAAAGTGCTCCCTGCGGTGTGAAGAATTGAAATACTGCAGGATGGAATATCAAATCATCACAGGAACAATCCACGCACAATAAACACTACAGCCATTTGCAGTGGTTATGGTTCCAACCTTGTGGTTATGGTGCCAGGTGCGCCATTGTGTGCTCCCAGGTAAGTAGCAAAACAGTTTGACAACTTACGTGGGGTATCTGCACTGAGCTAAGCCCAGCGGTGTGTGGAGGTGCTCTCAGCCAATTAACAGGCCCTGCCCAGTCGGCTTAGCTCAAGGAACGTCTGGCTTCATAGGAGGCAGGGGCGAGAGCCTTGTGGTGTCCAGGTAAGTTGTCAAACTATTTGCAAACGACTACTCATCTTGGAAGGCAGTTCTGATACCATAACCACTACAGCAGGAATCATGCCGTACAGTATGCTGCCAGAATTAAATCTATTTGCAGCCTTTGAGCTCTTAGTAATTATTAACTGATTTACGCCAGAAATACATAAATTCCACATACTGTTGGGCAGAACCGTACAGCCTTTTAAGCATTGCGCAAAAATATATATAAAAAAAAAGTCACGTTTTGCTATTCCAGTCCATTTTTTTAAATTATATTTGTGCAGTTTATTATAGCGGACACTCAAATGACTCAACATCGAATGTGCTGAATGATGGAAAATGTTGAAACAATTGAAGACAAAACCATTACACTTGGGCACGTTCATTTTTCCTTTTTCTTTAAAGTGTATATTTATAAGAACTGATCGCACCTAACAGTATTTATTTTTCCCTTGTTTTTTTATTTCTTCTCGTTTGTCATTTTTAGGACAATTTGCGAACCTTTTCGAAGTCGTGCAATTATCTGCGGCTAACCATCTGTGTGTCTCAACAGGGGAGATGAATTATTAAACAATCGAGAGACATTTTCTGACCTTTCGAAGCTTTATGGTGATAATGAATTTTATGTGCAGCTCAGTCACTGCCTGTAACTTTATCGAAATAAATAAAAAGTGAGAGATCGCCGTGACCTTCATATTTTAAGAGGTAATTGGATGCAGCTTTGAGGGATTGATGGGAGCTTTGGTCATTATTCTGAACTCAGCGAAACTATTTAAAAATTATAAATATATATATGAAAACAGACTATTTTACCATAAGTAATTATGCTGTAAAAGGGCATGGATTTATGTCGTAAGAATTCTCACTGGAGGGATTTTGAAGTTAAAAATATAAATTCCTTAACCGATGCTGCAAGTTGCTAAATAAAATCATATGCATTTATGGCCCTAATCTTGGGTGGCTCCAGCGTGAAGTCACTTAAAATCTCATCTGGAGCAGCAGCCTTGTGGTCAGACTGAACTAGAAGCCTTGTGGTTGAAATCCTTGCGTTTGAAGTAAAATACACAAATACTTCCATGCAAAACGTGTAATAGTTTCCCGTGCGTTTTACACAATACAAACCTGTTCAGAATCCATGTACAACACCAACGATTAGATCAAACTCAGATTGAATTATTTTTGGGTTGATGGCCACCTCTAATTCTTGTTCGAAACACAATACTCCATAAACGTATGCAGTAACTATACCAGGGGTGCCCAATAGGTAGATTCCCCCAGATGTTTTAAAACTATAACTTCCATTATAGTTTATCATTCGAAAAATATATTAAAGGCATGCAAAGCATCATGGGAGTTGTAGTTCTACAACATCTGGGGATATCTGGGGATCCATACAAACCATCCACATTTGGGTGGCAAATTTGAGCTGCGGGTTAAGGGACACTCCAGTGCCCAAATACAAAATAAATTAATATCAATTTTCAGCACATATACCCCAAATGAAAAAACTTGCATGCATTTAATTATGCATTTTTTTTATTTGGAGTTATATCTAAAAACAGCCTGTAAAAGCTACAGATCTTTTGTCTACAGTCTTTGCAAGCCCTCCTTTTGTAACCCGGCCCAGACTTTCTATTGCTGTCCAATCTCAGGCATCCCAATCATGGGCGTAGGAACCCCTACAAATCTGGGGGGATAGCATTCTTACTCGCCGGGTATATTCTTATTCAGTAAACTGGGAGTTGTTTATCCCATTGTACAACGCTACTGAATTTGATGGCGCTATGTAAATAATGAAATAATAATAATAATAATGTTAAATTTTAAGTGTGTGTGTGTGTGTGTGTGTGAAATAATATAATGTGAAGCATATCAGTGTATCGCATAGTGCCACCGCAATACAACTGACAGTAATGTGTGAGGTGCAAGTACATCACAGAACACCTCAGCAATAAAATGCATGGGAAAGTGCAGTGTGTGAGTGTATCACAAGCTCTACAGCAAAATAACTCACAGGAACGTGCAGTTTGTGAGCGTATTAGAGATCACCTCATCAATACAATGCACAGGAATGTACAGTGTTTGAATATATATCAGCCAACCCAATGCGTGGCAAAACATTTCGCTGCACCAATCAGCATCTCCTCACAGAGATGCGTTGAATCAATGCATTTCTATGAGGAGTGTTCAGCGTGAATGCTAGTGCTGCACGTTGTGCAACACTGGACTAGGAAGCACCTCTAGTGGCCGCCTGATAAGGTATTCCTCGGCAGTAATGTAAATATTGCCTTTTTCTGAAAAGGCAGTGCGCTTACATTAAAAAGCCTGCAGAGACATGCTATAAACACCAAAACTACTACGTTTAGCCATTGTGGTTCTAGTGACTATAGTGTTAGATGTGAGCATTCCATGTGCTCAGTATGGCATCCCTGGCCGGATGTGAGCATTCCATGTCCTCAGTATGGTATCCCTGGCTAGATGTGAGCATTCCATGTGCTCAGTATGGCATCCCTGGCTAGATGTGAGCATTCCATGTCCTCAGTATGGCATCCCTGGCTAGATGTGAGCATTCCATGTGCTCAGTATGGCATCCCTGGCTAGATGTGAGCATTCCATGTCCTCAGTATGGCATCCCTGGCTGGATGTGAGCATTCCATGTGCTCAGTATGATATCCCTGGCTAGATGTGAGCATTCCATGTGCTCAGTATGGCATCCCTGGCTAGATGTGAGCATTCCATGTCCTCAGTATGGCATCCCTGGCTAGATGTGAGCATTCCATGTGCTCAGTATGATATCCCTGGCTAGATGTGAGCATTCCATGTGCTCAGTATGGTATCCCTGGCTAGATGTGAGCATTCCATGTGCTCAGTATGGCATCCCTGGCTAGATGTGAGCATTCCATGTGCTCAGTATGGCATCCCTGGCTAGATGTGAGCATTCCATGTGCTCAGTATGATATCCCTGGCTAGATGTGAGCATACCATGTGCTCAGTATGATATCCCTGGCTAGATGTGAGCATTCCATGTGCTCAGTATGATATCCCTGGCTAGATGGGAGCATTCCATGTGCTCAGTATGGTATCCCTGGCTAGATGTGAGCATTCCATGTGCTCAGTATGGCATCCCTGGCTAGATGTGAGCATTCCATGTGCTCAGTATGGCATCCCTGGCTAGATGTGAGCATTCCATGTGCTCAGTATGATATCCCTGGCTGGGAGCATTCCATGTGCTCAGTATGGTATCCCTGGCCGGATGTGAGCATTCCATGTGCTCAGTATGATATCCCTGGCCGGATGTGAGCATTCCATGTGCTCAGTATGATATCCCTGGCTAGATGTGAGCATTGCATGTGCTCAGTATGATATCCCTGGCTAGATGTGAGCATTCCATGTGCTCAGTATGATATCCCTGGCTAGATGTGAGCATTCCATGTGCTCAGTATGGCATCCCTGGCCGGATGTGAGCATTCCATGTGCTCAGTATGATATCCCTGGCTAGATGTGAGCATTGCATGTGCTCAGTATGATATCCCTGGCTAGATGTGAGCATTCCATGTGCTCAGTATGATATCCCTGGCTAGATGTGAGCATTCCATGTGCTCAGTATGATATCCCTGGCTAGATGTGAGCATTCCATGTGCTCAGTATGGCATCCCTGGCTAGATGTGAGCATTCCATGTGCTCAGTATGATATCCCTGGCCGGATGTGAGCATTCCATGTGCTCAGTATGGTATCCCTGGCTAGATGTGAGCATTCCATGTGCTCAGTATGGCATCCCTGGCTAGATGTGAGCATTCCATGTGCTCAGTATGGCATCCCTGGCTAGATGTGAGCATTCCATGTGCTCAGTATGATATCCCTGGCCGGATGTGAGCATTCCATGTGCTCAGTATGGTATCCCTGGCTAGATGTGAGCATTCCATGTGCTCAGTATGATATCCCTGGCCGGATGTGAGCATTCCATGTGCTCAGTATGGCATCCCTGGCTAGATGTGAGCATTGCATGTGCTCAGTATGATATCCCTGGCTAGATGTGAGCATTCCATGTGCTCAGTATGGTATCCCTGGCTAGATGTGAGCATTCCATGTGCTCAGTATGGCATCCCTGGCTAGATGTGAGCATTCCATGTGCTCAGTATGATATCCCTGGCTAGATGTGAGCATTCCATGTGCTCAGTATGATATCCCTGGCCGGATGTGAGCATTCCATGTTCTCAGTATGGCATCCCTGGCTAGATGTGAGCATTCCATGTGCTCAGAATGGTATCCCTGGCTCGATGTGAGCATTCCATGTGCTCAGTATGGCATCCCTGGCCGGATGTGAGCATTCCATGTGCTCAGTATGATATCCCTGGCTAGATGTGAGCATTCCATGTGCTCAGTATGATATCCCTGGCCGGATGTGAGCATTCCATGTGCTCAGTATGATATCCCTGGCTAGATGTGAGCATTCCATGTTCTCAGTATGGTATCCCTGGCTAGATGTGAGCATTCCATGTGCTCAGTATGATATCCCTGGCTAGATGTGAGCATTCCATGTGCTCAGTATGGCATCCCTGGCTAGATGTGAGCATTTCATGTGCTCAGTATGATATCCCTGGCTAGATGTGAGCATTCCATGTGCTCAGTATGGTATCCCTGACTAGATGTGAGCATTCCATGTGCTCAGTATGGCATCCCTGGCTAGATGTGAGCATTCCATGTGCTCAGTATGGCATCCCTGGCTAGATGTGAGCATTCCATGTGCTCAGTATGATATCCCTGGCCGGATGTGAGCATTCCATGTTCTCAGTATGGCATCCCTGGCTAGATGTGAGCATTCCATGTGCTCAGTATGGCATCCCTGGCTAGATGTGAGCATTTCATGTGCTCAGTATGATATCCCTGGCTAGATGTGAGCATTCCATGTGCTCAGTATGGTATCCCTGACTAGATGTGAGCATTCCATGTGCTCAGTATGGCATCCCTGGCTAGATGTGAGCATTCCATGTGCTCAGTATGGCATCCCTGGCTAGATGTGAGCATTCCATGTGCTCAGTATGATATCCCTGGCCGGATGTGAGCATTCCATGTTCTCAGTATGGCATCCCTGGCTAGATGTGAGCATTCCATGTGCTCAGTATGGCATCCCTGGCTAGATGTGAGCATTCCATGTTCTCAGTATGGTATCCCTGGCTAGATGTGAGCATTCAATGTGCTCAGTATGATATCCCTGACTAGATGTGAGCATTCCATGTGCTCAGTATGGCATCCCTGGCTAGATGTGAGCATTCCATGTGCTCAGTATGGTATCCCTGGCTAGATGTGAGCATTTCATGTGATCAGTATGATATTCCTGGTTAACCCCTCTATCCACCCGTCCCTAATCGTCTCCCCTCCAACCACCTAGCCTCCTAACCCCCATAAAACAAGTAATATATCTTCTTGTACTTACAGTACTGAAGACACCAGCAGTGCTCTGGGCTCAGGGTTCAGGGCTGAAAGCGTGAGGCGCTGCTCTGCAGTTGTAGGAGACTGGGGCCAGGGCCGGTGCAAGGATTTTTGCCGCCCTAGGCAAAAGTAAAGTGTGTGTGTGTCTGTGTGTGTAATGCATTGTGTGTTTTTCTGTGTATAAGGGGTGCATTGTGTGTGATTGTGTGTGTGTGATGGATGTCACTGTCCCTCCCTCACCCTCCCTGTCAATTTCTTCCTCCCCTCCCCTACCAATTTCCTTCTCCCCCCAACCCAACCAATGTCTTCCTCCCCCCTCCCCTACTAATTTCTTCCTCCCCTCTCCCCTACCTGTGTTGTAGTGTGGCCGAGCTCTGTATGGTCCGCGGTTACAGGGAGCTTTTGTTTCCTGTACCTGGCCGGACTAAAAGGAAGTGCACACTCAGTCTGGGTGGCCGCAATTCGTATGAACGATCACGAGGTGGCGGCCATCTTGTTCACATGAATGCAGGCAGCGGTGTTTGGAACTAAAATCGGACACAGAAACTCCAGAACACCGCTGGACTTCCATCGTCACCTGCGTTCGGTTCTATACGACTTAGAAGGGCACTGTTCGGTGGAAACGTTTCCACGAACAAGGTGAACAAGCTCCAAGGTAGAACTATGGATTCCGTTTGGTAGTTTGTTGGTTTTTAAACTACCGAACTTGACCGACTGTTAGCACTGATTTCATGGAACTGTTTTGGGCATAGGACCATGTGCACAGTCGGTCAAAATTATGACTTCCAGGGAAATTCTGAACCAGATCAGGGGATGTGACTTTTGTGGGGTTTCCATGTGTTTTGCGGTGTTGTTAAAATGTATGTTTTCTTTCCCTGAGATAATTTACCGGTAGTTTAGTACAGTTCCTGACTCAATTATCTCCCAGGCACAGGGGAGTAATTATCTTGTTTTGTATGGGAGTGTCCTGGACCTGAGAACCAATGTAAGTAAAGTGTGTTCTTTGTCATAGTCCCCTCTCAGGTCCAGTGGGGAATGCCCCTGGAATATGTTAGAGTAAACACCTAGCATGGGGACATGGGGACTTGCATATAAGGCCAGTTGTAGCTGCCATTAAAAGAGTTCCTTTTTACCCTCAACAGACAGCCTCGTCTCATGTTTGGAGGGAAGAGCTAAATTCACTCTGGGGACTGCTATACTCCTTATACTCCCCTGGATTATAATCACTAGCTCTCGTAAGAGCTATCCTGCTTTACTCTTTGGATTGGGAGAGGTCTACCCACTGAAAACTGGATCCTGGTCTTTGGTCCAGGGTGAGTGGAGGACAGCGAGACCCCAACAAAACTGTAACGCTGGCTGTGGGGACTAAAGTGGTTATGGTGTCCAGTGTGGTGCTTATGGTACTCAAGGATTACCAGCAATCAGCGATTGGTGGAGGCACCTGGTCGGGGTGCCAGGCGGTCCGTCACATGCACCAAAACTTATGTTTTTGTTTGTAAAAGCCAGAGACGCAGATATGAAATAATCACACACTATTTTAAAGTGACTGGCTGAGATTCTCCAAAATTAGATTAGGAATACAAATTACATAAATTGGTAAAAAATAAAAAAATAAAAAAAAATAAAGATTTTACAGCTATTGTCATAGCTTCTGCAATTAGTAGGTTTCTATTTATATGATGATCTATGGATTTGGTCCGATCCTGATAAAACTGGCCGGCTGGTGGACCACATAAGAGAAGGTAGCTCGGCTAGGAACAAAATTGTTTTGCTCTAAAAAATGCATAGTTCACCCCGAAAATAATAGACATAAGTCAAAAGTAATATTTTAAAATGTAACCATTTGTTCACCCTAAAAAGGCTAGCAAATATTTCTGTTAAATGGATTTGATCTCTGCAGTCTCTCAATGTCGCCTTATCACTTATATTACTGTTCTGGAGGAAACGGAATCATAAAGTTACCAGTAAAGGTTATTAATAGGATGACAATATTTCTATGAAAGAAGAAATCACTTTTCTCCGTCGCATAAAAAGTGACTTTCAGAATAACCGAGTTCAAAAACACACCTGAGGATGCAGTAATGAAGTGGCCATGGGCAGGAGATTTAATGGATTGACCGTCTTGCCCTCTTTAACTTTCTCCTAAATGTTACATTTGCTTAACTTAACAGCATAACAGCTCACAACGTGCCTCTCGTGACATTTCCAAAACCCATGTATCATTAGATTACAGTTTGATAGTCATTGCCGTTACGGTTATATTTGGAGATGATGCACAATTCGATATATGTGTCAATGACTCACAAGCAAACAACTGAATCTATAGCAATCATGAAATAGAATGTACGATCAAACCGCGTTCCAGACACACTTTATATTTAGCCTGATGTGGTAGAAGAGAGGTTACTTTTTGACTGTTGGGACTGTGGTGTTTGCAGGTCTGGTCTCTATCTGCAGCACCGAACGGTAAACTAAAAAGTGATGCAATGGGAATGGTCTTTCAAAAATTATTATTATATATTTTTTACCAGGTTTAAAAATGGGGTGGAGTTTTTTTTAAGGGAGTTTTGGAATTTTCGGTTTATTTTTGCCACACTGTTTCGGGCATGACCTCACAGCATATTACGCTGTATTCTGCCTCTTCTCTTGATCTCCAAGTGCCTGCTCCGTACACCTCTCGTCCTCAAGTCATGTTGTTACCTGGCGATGCAGGGTTAATCCTCCCTAATGTGTCTAGGCTGTTCCTGATTCATTTACCGAACCTTCAGATTTATTAGCTCTCCGTTGGAGCTGTAATAAGACATATATATTCAATACTTTAGCGTTTGATTGTTTTATATTGTGATGTGCTCGATGTATTAACTTTCTGCTATCTGTTACTGTACAAAGTCCGCTATTTTTAATAAACCTTAAATGAAAAATAGAAATTAAGATCCACAAGGCACGGTGTGGCTGACAATGTTTAATGCAGAGTTCATAATGTGAGGGAAACTCCAGAATACACATGTACTGTCCTGCCTGAGGTTATTGGGAGTTGCACTTCAGGGTGCAGCTATTTGATACATAATGCGAAAATGTGTAGTTGGAAAAAATAATGCCATTGTGACATTCAATGGTTAATTATGATGTCTCCAGAACGCAGTACGTTATTATTTTCCCATAATAAAGGCACACACATACAAAAAAATAAATTAATTTCCAAGCATTCGGCCCCACAAATGCAATCTGTTAGTTTGGCTCTGTGAGGGTACGGCTAATTAAGTGAATGTTTTGATTATTAATTAATATTTGTCTGTCTCTAGAAGTCTGGCTGTGAGTCTTGGATCCTTGAGGTCTTGTACAGGATTACATCGCTTTGCTTCACAGCGAATGTATATGTCATATTTTAAAGATGTAATGCTTAGTTAAATATGGATTTTAAAACTGTCAGTCTATCTTCCCTTCTCATTTGAATAGGGCTCTTGACAATACGGTACCCATTCACTTAAATTTGTCATCAATTACTTGTATGATTTGTTTAACCTTTGCACAGCGCTCTGAAAAAATTGGCACTTAAATGAAATGATAACATATTTTTGCATTTGCTGAAAAGGTTTTATTTTTTAAGGTTAAATAAATGGAAATCATTCATTGACTTCGTATTTAAATGCTGTGTGAGTTAAAAGACTAAAAAACAATAAACGCTTAAGTCATTGTCAGGCCAGGATAAAATAAGCATGTCTTTATTCTCGGATGATTAGAATGCAGTGGAGGAGGTCGGATTACGCTAGGCTAAAGCTGTGCTCTTGAACCCATTAAGTGACTCGTCTTTTCAAGCTTTGCCAAAATAAATACAATGTTTTTTTGGTGGATAGACTGAAGTGAGTGGTTTACACCTCGGCTAAATGAGTTGTTGTACTATAAAACAAACCATCAAAGTATTAAGCAAATATATCAGCCCAACCTTGTAGGCCACCAACCTCTGTTAATCGAGGTTTAAGTTCAGAGGCATTGGCCCAACTTTCAAAAATGCAAAGGAGGGTAAATGGGGGGAAAGCAAAAAAAAAAAAAAAGTGTTTCCTAACTAATTCTTTCCAGATGTAAGAATGGATTTAAAGTGGTTTGCTTAAACAAAAGAAAAGAACGAAAAATGTCTTGTGATTCAGAAACACAATAGGGAGTATGGAGTGGGCAGAACGACCGTCTTTGAAGAAGGCCAATCATTGTGCTGTGAATGGTCCCCGATGGGCCTTGCCCAGGGTCATCGAATGTTCTTCAAACATAACATTTAACATTGTTGAAAGCAACTTAACATATACAGATTACTTCAGACCCCTCCTGTGTCCTCTGGGAGTATATTATTGCAAAAGCAATGCTATTTTCTTACAAAACAATGACAATGAAAGACGACTTTCCCAAAGAGCTCACCATCTTAACGTATTTTTCGCTGCTTTAGTGAACTTGTTGAATGTTCGACGCTCCTTGTACGTCTATTGATAACGGTATATAGGTGTGAGGCCGTCATCTGCACACTATCCTCTTAAAACAAACAAGAATCAAACTCAAAAAGCAGTGGACTTAACAATATAAAATAAACAAAGTGCAAGGAGCGGGGAGTTTAAAAGCACTCTAATAAATGCCCTAGGAAGGCATGGCCTACAAATCCAGTGATACTTGGCCAGCTGTAAGGCTCATGGAAGGTATAGTTGTATAACTGATGGGGTATATTCTTTGCTTAGCTTTGCCATACAGCTCTAAGTGGTTGTAGCAACACAGTAACATTGGACCTGGCTGTGAGCAATTGTGGCTCTATTGTTTAGGGAAAATCTTGCAATCTACAATAAATGATTTATGTATACTACCATAATAGTGTATACACATTTTTACTTTTATTTTTTCCATTTCACTTTCTTAACACTTTAAAATGTAGTTTATATTTCAAATTCAAGTTAAAGCAAGCAATTTGCTACATTGTAAATTATAACCATATATCACACATGCGCAGGATCCTGCGGTCCTTACAACGCAGCCTATAAATGGGGAGAAATACCAATTGGTCACAGCCATGGAACATCCCACGATGGACAAAGCTTCGTGTTTTTTCAAGTTTTGGCAAGCTTGGCTTGTCCCATAAGACAAACTAGTCCTCCTAAAATTTATCCCTATTTCTCTCCCAGATATTGCTGAATTCTCTGCCGGTACAGCTTATCATGGCATCTATTCGCCAGTCTGTCCCTGGTTCTTTTTATTTTAATGTCATTGTATGCTCCTTCACTAATAAGCATTAATAAATATCACCAGACAGTGCACTAAATATCAATAAACATTAATTAGCACCAATAAATGGATATGTTTAGTAATGACAACTTGCACTATGTAATTTAATGAGTGCTTGTCTAACCTGACCCTAGTATAAACCACATTAAAATGAAAGAATTGAGACAGGTATCACAGCTACTAATGTGATAGGATTTATATAAGTGACTGGATGGAGTATGTCAGCACTACAGAACGGGGTAAAAGGAAATACGAAACACAACAAGACATTTACAGACAAAGCAGCTAATATTGGCGAATTAAAAAAATGTTCCTTTCAGGCTAAATTAGCCGAGCTGTGACTAGCTATGTATCCAATTCTGTTATTTTGGCCTGCAGTTTGCAATTCACTATAATTCTTTTAGAACATGGTATTATTATGACATAATAATAATGTAGTATGCATATTAGAACGTCATGGAACCTATAGATCAGTGGATATTTTAAAGGTACACTCTACAGCAGGGGTCCTCAAACTCCGGCCCCCCAAATGTTGCTGAACTACAACTCCCATGATTCTTTGAATTACATAGATAGCCAGAGAATCATGGGAGTTGTAGTTCAGCAACATCTGGGGGGCCGGAGTTTGAAGACCCCTGCTCTAGAGGTATGAATATAAACATGAGTGTTACACTAACTATTTAGATATCTGACACACCTTAAATAATTCTCTTTAGGGGGGCGGAGCTAGCCAGCGCTCTGGCCAGATGTATGAGCCCTGATTTTGTGGTTTATTTGCTACAGTGTCCGTGCGGTAAGCAATACGTGGGACGTACTAAAAGATTATTGAAAGTCAGAATTATGGAACATCTCAATAATATTAAAAAAAGGTCTCACTACCCATTCGGTTCCGGTGCATTGTCAATCGTGTCCTTTGAATTTAAGAAATTCTTGTGTAAAGGTATTGAACACTTTCCCCCTGTCATGTCCTGCTCTGTTCTGTGAAGATGTCTGGCCTTGGCTTCTGGTATCCAGTACTCTTGTTACAATTCTTGTTTAGTTTTTCTTGGTTTTTTGGTTTTCTATTCTATGTCTGGTTTTCTTTATGCTGGGATTTCTGGGTTCATTCCTGTAATCCATCCCTGGGATTCCCAGTCTCCAGGTTTCCTTTAAATGTTTGTTTTATGTTGCCACACCCGTTTGTTTTCCATCAGTCACTCTGTTTCAGAGTTCCTGCAGGCAGGTCCTCAAGGCTTCTGCCCTTTCTTGCAGTGCTATATATGTATTTTGGTTATTTTAGTATACATTAGGCAGTGTAGGACCTGCCAGTTATGGGGTACATTGACGTTGTTGACAGGCTTATGCAATGTATGATCATATAGTGTGACTAAATCCCCATGATTTCCATATGAAGTACTTAGTTATTTCTCCTCTTGTTTTGCCTATGTTATCTTGTCGTGTTTTAGTTTGTATCCCCAGTCCATGTACAGTCCTGTCCAGTCATGCCCATGTTATGTTCATGTTTTCCTCATGTCTTGTGTATATGTTCTGGGTTTAGCTTACTATCCTTCTCTGGTTCTGGGTTCTATTAGTTCTGTCTTGTTTTCATGTTTAATGCCTATCTTTAGTCTAGTCTTGTTTCTAGTACTGGATACAATCTTGCTGCAGAGCCTCCCTATTCAGCTCCTGGGAGGTCTGCTAAATTTCCAAGCTCCTAGTTCCGGGTATCCGCTGAAGCTGATTCAGGGTCTTGGTATGTGGCTGCACAAACGCTGGTGCTCAACACCAGGGGGCGTGCGGTTACCCTGCACCAGACCCTGCTAATCCACCTCCACACTGTGACTCCTACTCTGAACATCAGGCATACTGGGTCCCTGCACCGCCGCCTGGACACTGTGTTTGGGTTCCGGACACCGGACCGCCACCCTGACACCCCCCCATTGGAGAGGGGGAGATAGATTGAAAAAACTGTCAAAAAGAAACCTATTGGATACATCGATTGCGAACATTGGAACCGAAGGGGTTAAATGTGGATATAGATTTGGTTTGCTTTCTTTAATATTATGTATATATTTTTAATACTGTGGCTTTGGTGTTTTATATTAGTATTTTTTTTATTATTTTTTCATTATTTGTTTGTTTGGGTATGTGGAGTTTTTAAGTTTATATATTTTTTATATTTTCATATTTTCCATTTTTATTATTTTTATATCTATTTCCTATATTTTTTCTGTATCTATTTTTATGTATGTTATTAAGGCGTTCAAGCAGAGCCTTTTAATGGCTCAATATTGCTATTCAAAGGAATTTATATAGAGCTATTTAAGTTGTATTGTTATTCAGGTATATAGCTTATGAGCTTTTTGATTGATATTATGTTTATTTTTAGTGTCAATGACTACTCTAAGACTAATGAGGACTTTCATAAGTAAAGGAATTTGCTAACTACGCATGCGCAAGAATAACCATTGAAATACATGGAAGTTAATATACGTTTGACGTGAAGACATCGCTGGAACGCATGGAAGTGCCGTGTGAAAGGCTGACATCACTTCCGGTGACGCGGAAGAAGCTGGAAGCGGGGAAATCAACTTCGCACAGCTGATATGCGGCAGAATGATGATCGGTCCGGAACCAAGTGTGAACACACCCACCACACCACCAATAGGAATAGGAGTTGTCCTATATATTGGGACTGTGGGGGAGGGAGGGTATAGCGGGAATTTTTTGTACAGATTTTTTCTGTATTGTATTATTTCAATTTCTATTTTAACTTAAGAGGACCCTGAAGAAGGTCTAATTGAACGAAACGCCTTTTATTAATAAATACATTTTTTCTACTGCTACTTTTGTTCCTGCTCCAGTGGATCCAGTTTAACCCCCCTATAGGATTAGGGGTTGGCACCCTGAATGTACATTTATTATCTACATCTTGTGAGTGCTTCTTATAGCGTGTCTTGTGTAACATGCATATTATGGTCTTCACTATGTATTGTTAATCTTTTATAGGTATAGACAGCGGTTTCCCCCTATCTTTTGTATACATCCTTCACTTAGCCTGATTGATCTGAGCTGGTTTATCTCAATGTGTTGCAACTTTCTAACAATTAAATGTTTTACCTGTACCACACAATCGGCTTTGTTAACCAAACGTGATTTTTATCTTGTTTTATTATTTTCCAAACAAAAAATGAGGCTGCTTTAACTATGAGTTTACACCAATGTGGCTATGACACTTCCTATTTTTGTACATCTGCCATAACTCCTTTTTTCTTTAGTATTTTAGATCTTACAGGAGCCATCGCTGGCTGAGGTCATCAATACTGATGATCTCAGCAAACCCAATGCTTCCCTGTAAATCAACATAATGGGGGGGAGGGGGGCAATAGGAGGGTGCTCATTGAGTTGCACTGACTCACTGAATCTCTAGCAGGAGCATTCATGGTCACTCATCTTTGCACGCCCAAAGCCAGAAAGCCTCATTTGTGGCTGTTCGAGTGCCAACCACTGGAGGTGACCTTTGGGAGCAGTGCAAACACTGCATTTTCTCAGAAAAGGTCTGCATCGACAGCTGCCTTGCCCCAGAACTACATTAAGCTGTAAACTCGTATTCTGATGCCTATACTGTCTCTTTAACCCCTTAAGGACACATGATGGAAATATTCCGTCATGATTCCCTTTTATTCCAGAAGTTGTGTCCTTAAGGGGTTAAGTGAGGGATACAATGTGTCAAGTCGCAGGATATACACAATAAATAACATGGAATCACTCCGTGCGGCAGGTCATTCTATTTCCCCTGGTTTGTCTTATTTAAGAGATCGTTTAAAGGTGTGTTTTTTTACCGGTTACAGAAAGATTATTAAAAAGGTTTATTTGCCTTGGACTATTCAAAAATGATTAGAAAATAAAACAAATGTTCAGAACGTTGAGAGACTGAAATGTAATGCCAACACGTGCAATTGATTGAAATGAGGATTTGTTTTATCCTTTTACTAAGATTAAAGGTATTAACTACACTTTATGGACAAAAACAATACAGTAAAGAGATCAGGGCATGAAAAAATAACTTTTTGTTTGGATGACACTAAGTTACATGCATAAAGTAACCAGAACAGAATTATTTTATTCCAATCATGAAGTCAGGTTAAGTACAAAAGAACTGTCATAATAAAAACAGAACTGGTATAATCACAGTTACAGTCACTCTGCATTGTGCAGTGGAACTTGAACAGAGAATTTCTGACCAGCGTTGACTGAGAATTTTAGTATGCGGAGTTAGTGGGCAGAGTTTGGGTGTCACTGTGCCCAGCGGCTGTAAGAGCTGTGCCTTCTACGAAATGCAGGGATTAACAACGAACAAGTGAGAATGGACAGGCCACATATTAACATTTTGGGAAAATCTCCCTAAAGCCACTAGCCAAACACACTGACTCTTTAAACGATTAACGAATATTCAAGGCCATAGTCCATGTGTCTGGGAATCAAAATGTAAAGGCCATGTGCAACACCATCCATGCAATGACTTGAAACACATTTTGCAAACAAACTGACAAAAATTATTTGGTTGTTTCATAAAAGCATTTAACATACTACCATTTTGCTACTTAGCATTAATCCCCTGGAGCTGTTAAACTATGCTGTGCTCATAATATTGTATACATTACTTTACCCCCAAGAAACTTCGATAAAAGACTTAGAAAAAAATATGTAAACAGTACGGGGGAATTTCCGATTTGTAATCGCTTTAAACATGATCCTGATATAGGACAGAAGCCAGTTTGATGAATCACAGGCCGATTGGTGACTCACTTCGAATCTTATGTTTATCTACCCTACTGAGAAATGTTAATTGGAAACAATACGAGGTGGCGTATGCGCAGAGAAATATCCCACAGGAAGTAAATGGTTGTCCTGGGGGTTTTGTTCGATGCTTTCCAGGCTGATACAAATAGATGAATCACTACAAGGTGCCTTATTGTAGGTGGACTATATTAATAATAAAAATGTGGAATATCTTAGTTGTTAAGAAGTGATATAAAAGGTATACATTTTTTATTTATATATTTTTTTTTTTATAAATGGGTTAAGCCTTCCCCCAAATCCTCTAGTTGCTGTCTCATTGACAGCCGCTAGAGGCGCTTGCGTGATTCTCACTGTGAAAATCACAGTGAGAGCACGCAAGCGTCCATATGAAAGCATTGATAATGCTTTCCTATGAGAACGGCTGAATGCGCGCGCAGCTCTTGCCGGGCGTGCGCATTCAGCCGATGGGGCGGAACGGAGGAGGATCGGAGGCAGAGAGCTCCCCGCCCAGATACACTCTCAGATACACATAAAATGACATACACACACTTTCACTCATTCACAGACACACCCTGACAGTTACACTCACTCACAGTCATACACACACACTGACCGTGACACACACATACATTTTCTCATACACTCACCAATTATTAATATATATTTTTTAAATTTAAATCCACCCAGCCTCTCTACCTTTGGGAGAGCTGGAGTGGATCCTTTCCCTGACAGCTGGTGGGTGGGTTCCTTGCTGGCTCTGCTGGCTGGGCTAGCACTGCTGGGGCTGCTGGATGGGCTGGCTCTGATGGATGGGCTGGCTGGCGCTTAATGGAGGCAGCGAGGGAAACAAGCTCTTCTTGCTCAGGGCGTGTGAGAGAGCAAAAAGAGCGAAGGACAGCACTCCCTTATATTAGTAGTAGTTTAACACCTCAGGGGTGGGGGGTGGGGGGGCAAACAAGGTATTTGCCTGGGAGATTGGGATTTTTTTTTGGCACAGCCCCCCCCCACCCCCGAAAGTGCCGCCCTAGGAAAATGCCTTGTGGTAAATGCAGCCCTAATGAGGACATGTAACATTTTCTATACTCCCCATGGATTCAGTGCTTTCCTATATGTTAAGTATGAATGTGTTGGCGACACTCCCCATTCATGCACATTAGGTCCCACCATTGCCTGAAGAAGGAGACCTAGCCAGCACCGATGGAACCTTGGCGCTGGAGAGAGTTAAGGTACAAAAGGGTTTAATCGTCGAATGGTGGTGGTGGGGGACCTTCAAAACTAGAGGCCGGGACACTACAGCAGTACGAAAACAGGTTTGTAATTATAACGCTATAGTGTTCCTTTAATAAAATGAGTATCGATACAAAAAGTTACCTTGTTACAATAAAATCAAAGTTAAAAGGCTACTTACATGGAAATGAATCATCAAACAGAGGGTCTATGTTATGAAGCAGTTCCACCCTGGGAGACGGGCTTCCTTCACTAGCAGAATAAAGAAATGGAAAACATTACAGTGTCCAACATCTGCTAACTGCATTTTCCATTTTTAATACTTCCTTATGTTAAGACTTTAGGAAATAACTAATTTGACAGATCAACAATCTACCGCGAAACTCGTATTCAATGTAGCAACATCTGAGAGCTGAGCTAGACATAGCAGGACATGATAACAGGATAATCCCGGCACACGCCGTATAGACATCTATAGAAATCATGTGACAGCGAGAAGAGGGTGGATTCATTTCTGATGGCATTAATAGCAGTTTCTGGTCTTCATCAATTGGTAAAACAGGTATCCTCAGAATTATGTAGAAAGGCACGATTAGTCAGGGATCTGCATTTCGAAGTCTCAAATGTCATAAAACAATTAAACTGACCATGCATAAAATGTTTATATACAAGGGGGAAAAAGCATTATTTATGCACGATTATTTTAATTGAATTAGCTATACACAATGTGTAAGTAACAAATGACTGGGAGGTGATGTGTTGGGATTCACTGCTACGTTACACCGAGATGTTATTTACTAACCAGTGTAACATCACCCCAAAATAAGTAAACAATATCTTGAGTGGTGGGATGGAAGGTGATAATATGAAAAGGAGTGAAGGTTCACAGCCCTTGGGTGCCCTATTCCTCAACATCTGTTTACGCACTAGCAGACAAGTCTTACCTCAAAACACCATAAGCAATACAGTGTGCTGCAGTGGTTATGGTGCCAGGAGTCCCTGATGCTGGCCCATGGTAAGCAGTGAACATGGTTTTCTTCCAGAGTTCTGTGATATCACTAGGTATACGTTCCCATTCTGCTGTAACAATATTGGTTTTGACCCTTTTAGGACTCGTGTCCAAATTTGGACATAACTGAGAATGGGATCTTACACTTTAGTGATATCACAGAATTAGAATGATGTGGGCAGCCGGGGACCCAGATATGTGTTCAAACTTGTGGGATGGCACCAAAGGACTCCTGGCACTATTACCACTATAGAGGACTTTAGTGGTTTTGGTGCGCCTTTAGTTAGACTTGCCTGGGGCTATACTATGATTGGTTAGTTAGATTAATTATTTAGTTTTGAAAATCAACCAATCGTAGAGGTCCAGTCAGCAGGGGAGTATAATAAGCCTCTGCTAGCCGTATCCCTGTACTAGAAAACACTATACAACAACTCGTTCTGGTTATTAGTAGAATATATGATTTTTCTTTACAGCATTATTGAGTTATAGAAAAGCAGTACAACATTCGATCGGTGTATATGCACCGTAGTAAGGGGGTGTATCAGGATGTTACAGCTGGTCACGTAAACAAACAGGTGGGTTACAGTACAATCATACAATCATACAGCTTGGAACGTATATAGGTTCGGTTGTGTGGTCTTTTCATGCTGAGTGGCAGCCTAGATATGTGGTCGGTTTGGGTTAGGGTGGTTGTGAGCTTCCTCATTCCCGGGTAGAATGGGTGGTTTGTTTAGGTTTCTACCTTGTAACTTCTGATGAGATTGTCTGTTGTCAGTAGATTTTGTGTATTTGTGGTGTTTCCTTGTGTATTTTCGTCTGTTTACCTGGTATTCGGGATTTCTGCTTATGGTTCTGAGTCGGATTTGGGGACTGGCCGTGTTTGTATTGGGGTTGATTTGGTAGCGCTCTATCTGTGCCCCAGGACTTTTGGTTAGTTATGAGGTGCGCTGGGTGGGCCCTTGGGTGCTAGGTGTTGATGTGGGTGGGGTGTCGCCTTTGGGGGTCCAGTTGGTTCAGTTTTCTAGGTGCTGCTATGGTTTTCGAACCTCATAGTGCTATCACTTGTGAAGTTTATGAGAGGCTGTCCCCCTAGAGTTAGGGATGGTGTGTGTGTGGGAGTTGCGTGGGCCTAGGGGGGGAGGGGGTGTGGTTGGGCTGTGGATTGGCGATGATGACCATTATAGGTGTTGTGTATTAATTTCTCCGTGAAAGGGTATTTTACATGTGGTGCAAGCGCCGCTGCCCCATCCGGGGCTCGGGCGTTTGTTAGGGGTCGGGAACTCGATCAGCCAAGGGTCCCATATTTTGTTGCAGTGTTTTGTCATGTCGTGTCGAAGGGCTGAGAGGCTATCAATTTTTCTGGTTTCCTCTATTTTATTTTTGATTTCTCCTATGGTTGGGACTGTTGCCGCTCCCCAGTGCGATTCTATGGCTCTTCTGGTGGCTAGTTCCATTTTGGCTATGAGCTTGTTTTGTGCTCGGGTGTGTCCTTTAGGGGTTTAAATAGTAATCATGTCCAGGGGTCCATCCCTATGTTTGTATATAAGATTTTGGAGGCTAGGTTTGTGATTTCCGTTTGGGCTATTTGTTGGCGGTCCCACCATAGGTGGAAGTATGTCCCTTTTTGTCCGCAGCCCTTCCAACAGAGGTCGCTTGTGGATATCCTCATTTGTTTCAATTTTAGAGGAGTGAGGTACCACCTCATGAATGTCTTGTACACCTGCACTTTATGGTTGACGCAAATTGTGACTGTTGCTGTGGCTTCCCAAATGTCCCCCCAGTCTGCAGGTTCTTCAGGTGGTCCCAGGTCCCTTTCCCAGGCCAAGATATATGTTAGTGTTGTGTCTGGCGTTGTGTGGACTAGGAGGGAGTAGATGGGTGATATCTGTCCTTTGTGTACTGGGTTTTGCATGCATCTGTTTTCAAACGCCGTGAGTGTGGTTTGTCCTGCTAATTTGTAGGTGGTGGTGTCCATGAAATTTCTGATTTGTATGTAGCGGAAGTAGTCATTGGTAGTGAGTGGTGTGTTACGCGGTAGATCTGTGAATGGGATTAGTTGATGGTTTCGGTAATACTGGTATATTCATGTTAGGTCATTGTCTTCATAATGTGTAAAGTTGTGGGGGTCCATTCCTGGTGCAAAGTGTTTGTTTCGCAGTATCGGGGTTAGGGGTGACGGATGCGTTGTGAGTGTTTATTTAAGTGCGAGTTTGTCCCATATTTTGATGAAATTTGTGAGGGCCAGAGTTGTCTGTGGGATTGTCTGGCTTGTTTCAGGAGCCAGATACATAGGGAGGGGAAGTCCCTGCCGAATAGATCATGCTCCAGGTCTACCCATCTCTTGAGTCCAGCTGGAGCATGTAGGGTTTGTACCTGGGCGAGTTGTGCCGCGTGGAAATAGTGTAGCATGTGCAGTAGGTCCAGTCTCCCTGCTCTCGTCGGGAGGTACATTGTGGCTCTTCCTATCCTTGCTCTTTTATGTACCCATACAAATGTGTCACACCTAGGACTAAGGATAAAGTATAACTGGACCTTAGAATGGCCGGACTTAATGTCTCCAAGAATAGTCAAAATACTAACCGAGGTCAGGGACACAGAAACAGATGGGTAGTCTATGAAATAGGTATAGGAACCTTGGGAGTATGTTGATTTTTATTGAGGCTAGTCTGGCGAGCCATGAGATCAAGAGACCTTCCCATGATGTGATGTCTCCCATCACTTTCTGTATGAGGTGGGTGTAGTTAAGGGTGTAAGTTTGGGTTACGTCTGCCAGCAGATTTGTTCCCAGGTAGTGGATAGGTGAGGAGTTGAAATGGAATGGGTAGTGTGCTTGGAGGGTGGTTAGGGTCTCTGCGGGGATCTGTACTGGTAGTGCTTCTGTCTTGTCTAGATTTAGTCGGTATCCCGATACTGCTGAGTATTGGGCTAGTGCTTGAAGTAGTGGTGGTAGGGGGTGTGTGGGGTCTGTCAGGGTGAGAAGAAGGTTGTCGGCATATCCCACCACCTTGTATTCCTCCTTCCTCATTTGTAGCTCCTTAAAGTTTGGGTTGAGTCTGGGTGCTTGTAGGAGGGGTTCTAAAGATAGCGCTAATAGGAGTGGGGAGAGGCGGCATCCCTGTCTGGTCCTGTTTTAGATTCTGAAGGAGGGAGGGTTTGCGTTTGATATGAGGAGGTTTGCTACTGGTGTAGAGTATAGGGTTTGGAGTGCAACAATGAAGGTTTGTGGGATTCGGATCTTGCAGAGGATAGCAAATAAAAAGGGCCAGAGTATAGGAACAGGGTTGGGATCTGTCTGTATGAGGCTGTTCATACTAAGTCAAAAGTCCGTCTGGTGTTGTCATATACCTGTCTGGATGGGATGAAGCCCACTTGGTCTGGGTATATTAAATTTGGGTAGGTACGGGTGGAGTCTATCCATTAATTTCATGAACATTTTAACGTTGGCTTGGGTAGGAGGCATATGTCGGCCCTGAGCATGCCTGGGGGTAACGAGTCTCCCAGGAGCATCGAGTTGAATAAGTTGCAAAGATGAGGTCGTGGTAGCATGGATAAGGTTTTATAATACAGTCCTGTGAAGCCGTCTGGGCCTGGGCTTTTGTTTGGCTTGATGGTTTTAATGGTTTTGGCTACTTCCTCGATCATGATGAGTTCAGCTAGTCTTTTGGTCATTGCTGGGGTGAGGGCTGGCAGTGGTATGTTATTTTGGTATTCCTCTATGGATTGGGGTGTCTGCGATGGCTACAGTCTGGCAGTGGGGTGTGGTCATATAATGTGGTGAAGTAATTTTGAAATATTTCTGCTGTTTATTGGCTGGGAGTGTATGAGTTTGTCCGTCGTGGGTCTGTATTAGTTTTATGCGTTTTTGTGCTCCTCTGCGTTTTAGTCTCCGAGCCAGTAGTGTGTCTGCATTGTTAGATTTTTCATAGAATAATTGTTTAGACCATTGGAGTGCTTTTGTTGCGTCTCTGGCCATGAAGTCCCTTATAGTGTTCCTGCATGTTTTCATTTGGGCCATTATGTCCGGAGATGGGTTGGCCTTGTGTCGTCTTTCTAATGTTCAAAGGTTTGTGAGGGATTGTGCTAGTTCGGCCAGCCGTGTTTTTTTGTGTTTGGATGCTATGCTGATGAGTTTTTCCTCACAGGACTGTCTTGTGTGCTGCCCATAACATACTCTCGGAGGAGACTGTGTTCTTATTAAGGGTAAAGTATTCACTTATTTCTTTGTGTATTGATTCTTTCAGAAGTGGGTTGTGTAGCAGTGTGGGTTTAAGATGCCAGGACCAGGGGCGGGCTATATTGGGGATCGATACTTCCAACGTGGTCTCCGTATGGTCTGACCAAGAGATAGAGCCAATGGTTGCCGATTTTACCATGGGTAACAGGGAGGGGGTGATGAGGAATAGATCTATCCGGGAGTAGGAGTTGTGTGGGTGGGAGTAGAATTTGTAGTCACTGGTGGCAGGGTTGCACAGCCTCCATACGTCTGCTAGTGGAAGTTGTGTTGCGAATGAAGCAAATAATTTGTCTGTGTGGCGAACAGAACCTCACCACGGGCTTTTGGAGGAGCCTGCTTGCCAGCCTCCTGCCCCAGGACTATGGCCCCTGCAATAGACCTGGCTAAAATACTTTAAAAATACTCTGTTCGTGCAATTGGGATTATATGGTTCGGTTCCTGATCAGCCGTGCGAACCAGAGACCACCCGGGAGCTTGTTTAACCCTATTAACACTTAGTAATGATTCTAACCACAGTGTTCTAATTTTCTGTTTGGGTGTCCGCTGTTTGCATGAACGACCACGAGGTGGCGGCCATCTTGTTCGCATGAACGCAGGCAGTGGTGTTTGGTCGTCAAGTTCCTGGAACTCAAAATCGGACACAGAAACTCCCGAACACCGCTGAACTTCCATCATCACCTGCGTTCGGTTCTATACAATTTAGAAGGGCACTGTTTGGTGGAATCGTTCGTCTGGATGAGGGGAACAAGCTCCAGGGTAAGAACATTGACTATGTTAGGTAGTATGTTTATTTTTAAACTACCGAACTAGACCGATTTCAAGCCCTGATTCCTGGAAATGTTTTAGGCATGGGACCATGCGTGCAGTCGGTCAAATTAATGACTTCCAGGAAATTCCTGAACCCCTGAACCGATCTGGGTGAATTTTGGATATGTTGGTCACCCAGATCAGGGCTATCATGGGATGTAAGTTTTGTGGGGGTTTTGCGTGTTTAAATTTATTTTGGGGGTTTTATAAAAATGTGGTGTTTGTGTCTGGAGATAATGGAGTTTAGTTCAGTTCATGACTAAATTATCTCCCAGGCACAGGGGAGGGATTGTCTTATTATGTATGGGAGTGTCCTGGATCTGACAGCCAATGTAATTGTGTGTTTGTTTCTGCTGTGGCTTACTCTCAGGTCCAGGGGGGAGGGCCCATTTCATGGGGACTTGCATATAAGGCCAGTTGTGGCTACCAATAAATTAGTTCCTCTTCACCCTCAACATAGGGCCTCGTCTCATGTGTGGAGGGGATAGCTATATTTACTCTGGGGATTGCTATATCACTATACTCCCCATGGATTATAATCACTTGCTCTTTTAAGAGCATATTGGTACACTCTCTTTGAGGAGAGGTCTACCCACTGGAAGCTGGATCCTGGTCTTGGGTCCAGGGTGGGTGGAGGACAGCGAGACCCCAACCAAGCTGTAGCGCTAGAAGTGGGGACTACAGTGCTGATGGTGTCTGGTGGAGTGCTTGGGAGTACTTGGTGAGCACTAGGAGCAGCGATTGGCGGAGGCACCCGCTCTGGGTGCCAGGCCGTCCACCACAGTGTCACGACTACTAGTGTGGTCCAGCACGCAGAAACTATGTAAACATATACATATATAAGGAAAGGGAAGTAAAAGGACAGAGCGTAAACCGGACCTTAGAATGGCCGGACTAATACGCTAGAGACAGAGAATGGTCAAAGGGAAAGCCGAGGTCAGGGAAGCAAGAAAATACACAATACCGTAAAGACAAGCCAAGTCAGGGAAACCAGAATTTAGAATAACCAGGGAAAAGCCAAGATCAGGATACCAGGAAATCAGAAACATGAAAAATTAGCACTCTCAGGAAACCAGGAAACGGAAACCACGACAGGGCAAAGTACTGGGGTGAGTTAGGGATTTAAATATCCCTCTCTATGCTCTGATTGGTCAGAGGGCGACCTCTGACCACAAAACGTGCGACCTGGGGGAGCGGTTCCCGGCTCGCCGACGAGCAGGTAAGCTCGTGTTGTCGGTGCGGTCGTGCCGGTTGGGCACGGCCGTGAGACTCGGCGGGCCGACGTCCGCAACAGTACCCCCCACTCGAAGACCGCTCACCGGGCGGGAAGGACCCAGCTTAAGAGGAAAGCGGTTGTGAAACGACCGGACAAGACGGGGCGCATGAACCCGGTCAGCAGGGACCATAACCCTTCCAGTCAACAAGATAGAACAAGATACCTCTGGACATTTTGGAATCCATTATAGAACGAACTTTGTATTCCTCTTGGTCACCCACTACCAAGGGTGGAGGAGGTGTAGATATCCTGGTGTATCGATTGCAAGTAAGGGGCATGAGCAAAGACACATGAAATGTATTGGCAATCCTCATATGAGCAGGAAGTGCCAAGGAATAGGTCACTGGATTGATACGTCGGATGACTCGAAAAGGACCTATGTACCGAGGGGCAAATTTCATGGACGGAACCCTAAGTTTGTGGAGAGCCACACCTTGTCACCTGGATGATAGACAGGATTGGCACCCCGTTTCTTGTCAGCTTGGACTTTTGCACGTAACAAAGCCTTTTGCAGAGCTGAATGAACGGAATCCCAAGTATCATGAATAGATTCTAAATGGGCGTTTAAAGCAGGGATGTCCGTGTCTGAGAATTCAGAAGGGAAAATAGTGGGGTGATAACCCTGATTTACAAAGAATGGACTATGATTAGAAGATTCATGAGTCGCGTTGTTCCTGGCGAACTCAGCCATGGGTAAGAGTTCATACCAGTTAGACTGATTGGCATTGATAAAACAACGTAAATAGGCTTCTAAAGACTGATTAGCCCTCTCTGCTGCTCCATTTGTTTGAGGATGATAAGCTGACGAAAAGGAGAGTTCGATGCCCAATTGTTTACAAAAGGAACGCCAAAACCTAGAAATAAATTGGGTACCTCTGTCAGATACTATGCTTTTGGGTACACCGTGCAACCGAAAGATCTCTCTCAAGAATATCTGAACTAGATCTTGAGCAGATGGTAATTTTTTAAGTGGAATAAAATGTGCCATCTTCGAGAATCTATCGATGACCATAAGGACTGTATTAAACCTGTTTGAACTGGGTAGATCCACAATGAAATCCATGGCTAAATGGGTCCATGGAGCATTAGGTACGGGCAGTGGTTGTAACAATCCAGGGGGTGATCTAGGAGGAACTTTAGAAACGGCACATATTTGACATGCCCCCACATAATCTTTGATATCGTTCCTAAGAGTAGGCCACCAAAACCTCCTGGAGAGGGTTTTATGAACTCCAGGATGACCTGCTGTGAGGTTATCATGGAATAAATCAAGTACCTTTTTTCTTAACGGAGGTGACACATACAGTTTATCCGGAGGTTTTCCCACGGGTGCCTGAGTTTGATCTGCTATTATGGCACAGAAGAGTGGAGAAGACACTTCGGAAACTGTGGTGGCAATGAGGCATTCTGGAGGTATGATAGGAAATCTCTCTTGTTCAGGAACTTCATCTGTCTCAAACTGCCTAGAAAGTGCATCTGCCTTTGTGTTTTTAGTTCCAGGCCTATAAGTAATTACGAAATTGAATCGGGAGAGGAACAATGACCATCTAGCCTGACGAGAGGACAATCTCTTAGCGTCCCCAATATAAGCCAAATTCTTATGATCAGTGAAGATCAAAAGTGGCTCTTTGGAACCTTCCAAGAGATGCCTCCATTCCTTAAGGACAAGTACAATGGCCAAAAGTTCCCTATTCCCTATGTCATAGTTCTTCTCTGCAGGTTTGAGTTTGCGAGAGTAAAATCCACAGGGATGTAAAGGCGTATCAGGATTTTCTCTCTGAGACAGAATGGCTCCAACTCCTGTTTCTGACGCATCCACTTCTAGGATAAATGGCTTGGTTGGATCAGGATGGGTCAGGACAGGTGCTGAGGAAAATAAAGATTTTAACTGTTCAAATGCCTCTCTTGCTTCTTTGGGCCAAGATATGCAATTTGCTCCTTTTTTGATTAAATTGGTTATAGGAGAAATTACAGAAGAAAACCCTTTAATAAATTTGCGGTAGTAATTCGCAAAACCTATAAAGCGTTGTGTAGCTTTAAGGCCCTTGGGCAACGGCCACTGTAAGACTGCCTCCAGCTTGCGGGGATCCATCTGGAAACCGGACGGAGATATAACATATCCAAGGAATTGTATCTCCGTTTGGTCAAACTGGCATTTCTCCAGTTTACAGTAAAGACCGTTCTGTAACAGGGTTTTAAGTACTACTCTCACATGTTCGTGGTGTGTCTCTAGGTCTGGAGAATAGATGAGAATGTCGTCCAGGTTCACTAGAACGAACATGTGAAGGTACTCTCTTAGGACATCGTCAATAAAATCCTGGAATACCGCTGGAGCGTTGCATAATCCAAACGGCATAACCAGGTATTCGTAATGTCCCATTCTTGTGTTAAATGCGGTCACCCATTCGTGACCGTCCTTAATCCTGACTAGGTTGTACGCACTTCTGAGATCGAGTTTAGTGAAGACTCGAGCTCCTTTCAATCTGTCAAACAGCTCTGATATAAGGGGAATAGGGTAGGCGTTTTTTATCGTAATCTTATTCAAACCCCTACAGTCTATACAGGGGCGTAGGTCTCCTTTTTTAGAGACAAAGAAGAACCCAACCCCTGGCGGGTGAGGAGGACCTACGGATATGACCCTTTCTGAGAGCATCCTTTATATACTCTTCTAAACAAAGATTTTCTTGGGGGGACAAAGCATAAACTCCTCCCTTGGGAGGCATAGTACCTGGTAATACATTTATGGCACAGTCATAGGGTCTATGTGGAGGTAACCCCTCTGACTGGGCTTTGTTGAATACCTCCTTTAAATCCAAATACTGCGGCGGTATCTGTGTGGTCAGGGGAGATGCAATAGGAACATTAATGGTACCAATTGGTTGTGGTATCTGCTTTAAGCAAACACCTTTGCATCTCTCACCCCAACTCACAATCTCTCCTTCAACCCAATCCAAACGTGGATTGTGTTTCAGGAGCCAAGGGAAACTGAGTATTATCGGACATGTAGGTGAAGATATGATTTGAAAGACCATCTCTTCAGAGTGAAGAATACCCACTGAGACAGTGATTGGCAGAGTTTTGTGTGTGATGAAAGGCTGGGTAAGAGGCTTTCCATCAATGGCCTCGACTGCTATAGGTCTCTCTTTCTGTCTTAAGGGCAGGAGATATTTTGCAGAGAATTCTTTGTCTAGGAAATTCTCCGCTGCCCCAGAGTCAATCATAGCCTCACACTGAACAGTGGTTTTCTTAAAAGACATGGTAACTCTGACAAGGAAACGGTTCTTAGTCAATTTAGGGGACATATACATCACACCTAAGGTCGGTCCCCGTACGTGCCTTAGGTGTGCAAGTTTTCCGGCCGAACCGGGCATGACAATCTTTGATGCCCCTTCTTGCCACAATACATACATAGCCCTTCGTTACGTCTGTGTTGTCTCTCTGCCTCAGTGTGTTTAGCACTACCCAATTGCATGGGTTTAGGTTCTGGAGGAGCTTGGCTACTCACCACTGGATTAGAGAAACGAGGGGCTATGGACAAATTAGGACGTCTATTACGTTGTTTGTTTTTCTCTCTTTCTCTGAGCCTGTTATCGATTTCTATCATGTACGCAATAAACTCATTGAGATTAACCGGAAGGTCTCTAGCTGCGGTCTCGTCCTGTATACTCTCAACTAGACCTTCAGAGAAGGCAGCCACCAGACCACTATTGGTCCAGTCAACTTCGGACGCCAGTGTTCTGAACTCTATGGCGTAATCGGCTACAGAGCGACTGTCTTGTTTTATTCTCATAAGGGCTTTGGCAGCGTTCTTCTCCCTGCCTTTAGGTTCAAAAGTAGCCTTAAAAGCTGTGAGGAAAACACTGTAATCACGGGCTACTGCGTCTCCACTCTCCCATAAGGGGTTAGCCCAGGTTAAGGCCTTTCCTGTTAATTGGTTCATCAGATAGCCAATTTTTGATCTATCTGTAGGGAATGAACCTGGGGAGGCTTCGAAGTGGTACTCAATTTGGTTTAAAAAACCTCTAAATTCTTTGGAATCACCTCCATAACGAGGGGGAGGTGAAAGGGTTATGGACGGTGGTTTATGTGGTACGGGAACCACTACAGGTGGAGGAACCACAGGTGGTACAGGAGGGACCTCTAAATAGGCAGTCCTCTGGAGCAAGGTCTGAAATGCCTGGGAAAATTGGTCTAACCTGTGGTCCATATCCTCCACCCTACTCTCACAAGCAATCATATGTTTGCATAGTTCTGCAGTATCCATGGCCCTGTCGTAATGTCGCGACTACTAGTGTGGTCCAGCACGCAGAAACTATGTAAACATATACATATATAAGGAAAGGGAAATAAAAGGACAGAGCGTAAACCGGACCTTAGAATGGCCGGACTAATACGCTAGAGACAGAGAATGGTCAAAGGGAAAGCCGAGGTCAGGGAAGCCAGAAAATACACAATACCGTAAAGACAAGCCAAGTCAGGGAAACCAGAATTTTGAATAACCAGGGAAAAGCCAAGATCAGGATACCAGGAAATCAGAAACACGAAAAATGAGCACTCCTCAGGAAACCAGGAAACGGAAACCACGACATGGCAAAGTACTGGGGTGAGTTAGTGATTTAAATATCCCTCTCTATGCACTGATTGGTCAGAGGGCGACCTCTGACCCCAAAACGTGCGTGTGCGTTGACGGCGTGACGTCACGCACACGTTGGTATAATTCCCGGGGGCGGGGCTAGTGAGACGCGACCACGCGGTCGGCGCCATCTTGGATTTGGGCGTGATCCCCAGAAGACCTGCGGGAGCGGTTCCCGGCTCGCCGACGAGCAGGTAAGCTCGTGTTGTCGGCGCGGTCGTGCTGGTCGGGCACGGCCGTGAGACTCGGCGGGCTGGCGACCGCAACACACAGTCTGCTTTGGTTGTGGGTGGTTGGTGGTGTGGGTTGATGCGTGGGCGATGCCTGTCTAGTGCTGGGGACATGGTGGTGTTGAAGTCTTCCCCTAGTATTTTATAGTGGGAGGGAAAAGGGCTAGGTACGCTTGCAGCAATTCCCAGAACTGTTTGTCTCGGGTGTTTGGTGCATAAATTGAGGTGACGGCGTAGTTGTTCATGCCTGCACGGCCGGAGATGGTGATGAACCTTTAACTACCTGTTTTATGTTTATTGGGCACGCCTTGCGCACAAAAATAGTTACCCTTATTTTGTTTGCCTAGGGGTGAGTTGGCTGTGTGGCTTTCTTTATAGTGTCGGTACAGGAGGGGGAATGGTTTTACTTGGGTAAAATGGGTTTCCTGCAGGAGTATCAAGTCTGCGCCCGTTCTGTTGGCCCACCTCATGAGTTCATGTCTCTTGGAAGGGTTGTTGAGGCCCTTACCGTTTATGGATATGCAGGTTATATTGGCTGTTTTATATGTTTTAGCGGGGTGTCCCTTGCTCGTGCTCCCCAACCGCGGCCGAGGCGGCTCGCACGCCCCCTGTGGAGTTGGTGTGTGGGTAGAGGGAGAGTGTGAATCAGGAGGAAGGGGTGTGGGGGAAATAGGGAAGGGTAGGTGTAAGTTTGGGGGGTCGGGTTCGGCCTCTTGGCCTGAATGTGGGGGGTTTGGGTATAGGTGATTTTTCATTTATTTTTAAAAACTCCAAATGCATTCCTGTGAAAATGAACATACTGCCCACAAGATTTATTATAGATACATTGATTTATTATAGATTTTAATCTTACCTTTGCTAATGTCAAACCCTTATTAACTCCTTCCTGACAGTGTATGCCATCATAAGAATTCTTTTTTTAAGGATCCTAGTCCAAACTGGAATGAACTCTCAAAAATATGGACTGTCTGTCCTAAGTAGGGACACTTGGGTGTAAGCTGTAGGGAGTTGCTTAAGTTAAATAAGCAGAATATTCTATTTCGGCACATGGTATAAAGGTATAAAGGCGATGACAGCATTGTGGAGCATTTTGTCTCCAGGGGGTTCATGTTTATACAGAAATTATTCCATTACAAGTTCCTCAAATATATTCACTGTAACTTATTATTTATATTGACAGTTGTTTTTTTTTTTTTTAAAAGAAAAATAACAAAGGGGGTAACTTCAAACTTTTTCCAGTTTTGGAAAAAGTGAATCGTTGATTCAGCTGATCAAAAAAACAAAACAAAAAAACTTTTCCCGGATGTGCAGAATGACTGTTTTTGGATGTGAAAAGACAATTGCTGAGAAATGATTGAAAAGTCCTTATTGGGAAGTGCTCATATATTACTGAGAGATCAAAACAGGTCTAAGAAACATTCCTTTCCCAATGAAAATAACCATTTATTTACTGTCCTTCTAGGACACTCAGGTCTCTTTTATTAAAGAGATCCTAATCAGCCCTAATATTTAGAAAGGGAAGTAGGAAATGCTGGAAAAAGAAATTGGTTCTATAGTTACATAATCATAAATGTTCATATCCCGCTTGTTGCGATAGCTCATTCTTGCCATCCGATTACACATTTTATTTCAATAAAGGGAAAATGTGTCAAATCAACAACAGGTTTCGATCAATACATCCAAATATTGGGAAAATATTGCAAAATAATCAGAGCAGAACTTGCACTAGGATGTATTTTACTCCACTATTCTACTATGGTCTAATTACTCTGTTAATGACTTTTATTGACTTGCATATTTCATGCTAAATGTCTACAGTAAAAAAATCAAAGACTAGGGGACACATCTCACCTTTTGTAGTTATTTAATTTGATTGATACAATGTAATGTGAAATTAGGAATAGATTACCTGATAGTTTTCCATACATCGAAGCCATCTAGGGGTTTTGTGCCATTGGTGGAGCCCCCAGCCAGGTGCACCAAGGTGGGGAGCCAGTCTGAGATATGGATCAGTTCTTTACTGGCTATTCCTTTCTGTTTTAACAGGGAACTTGTAACAAAGCCAACACCTCTCACGCCACCTTCCCAAAGGGTCCACTTTCTTCCTCGAAGAGGCCAGTTGTTCCCTCCGGACAATGTCTGCCCACCGTTATCTGCAAAGCATGAAGGCCATAAATGTGGAACAGTTACAACAAATTCCAGTGTAGTCCAGAGTTCCAAAATACGAAGCATTGCCAGAGTATCTCCTGGTGGACCTGTGTCCCAGAATTTCACCAATAACAAAAGAATAAGATGTTTTACTACAGGGGGTTTGGAGAAGGCTAATTGAATGACTGCTTAAAGTGGTCCTCTTGGCAAATCTAATCTAAGCCACATCATAGAACATTTTACAATTCACACTTTAGTGAATGAAGTATTTGAACTGCATACGTTTTCAAAAATTGCAAATTTAACCCAACCCACTCACAGATGTCACAGAAATAATCTATGCACCCCCATGCCCTTCCAGCCTGTGCAGTCTCCCGGATTGTGTTGCATTAAGAAAAAAAAATCTATTTGTAGCCGTGCTAAGGATTAATGATAAGTTCTTTTAGAAAAAAATGCGTTTGTCATGATGAGTCCTGCAGGTTAGTCCCTCCCGTTACAGACGGCTGGAGATGCTGAGTAACTAATTGCAAAGCAGTATCTTTAGCCAACGCAGGAAAGTCTAAATATTTTCTTTATTTCAATGCATTCTCTGTTTGCAATAACACAAAAACAGCACAATCTCTAAAAAAACGGTAAAGTATATATTTTTTGTATTCTCTCATCCTGCGTGATTTTGATATACAGTGTCAGTATCGTCCAGATTTCCTACTGGTGGGGGGTGGGGGGTCACTGACACCGGCTACATGTTTTCTTTTACACATTATGCTCTATTTAATGCCTGACATATTCTAAATGTTATACGATATAATAATAAAGAGGCCACGTTATTCTTGCCCAGTTTACAAGAACCATTTCCCCATCTCAGGAATTCGTCCCTCGAGCATTCATGTGTTGATCACTTTTCCTGTTTCATTTCCAGGTTAAAATGCCAATGAACACACCGGCAATACAGTCAGAAATGAAACCAGTAAAGTCCTATTTCTAAAAAGTGTTCTGTAGTAGCCGCTGCAAACAACACCTCGCTGAGCTTTATATGAGTTGCAGTACCTGTCAGATGCACTGCCCGAGGTTCATTTACCTCTGATTGGACAGAGACAATGAGGAAAGCTCCCATCTAATAACTCCATCACCAACACAGCTAGTGGTTCATTGACAGAAACGAAATTACCTTTGTCACAATATGTTTTATTTGTAATTGCATGTTTATCTGTCCTGGCACAGTCAGGGCATGGCATGTTAATTAGCTGAACCTTTGCCGTGCCAAGTGTTGTCCTAGTTTTTACTTACCTCTGCTGCTTCTTACCCCAGTAGATGTATTTATAAAAATGGACACTATAGGCACCCAGACAACTTCAGCTCATTGAAGTGGGCTGGGTGCACTACCCCAGGTCCCTTTACCCTTCAATTGTAATTATTGCACTTTTTAATAAACTGCAATAATTACCTTTGAGGGTAAACTCCACATCTAGTTGCTGTGGATTTCCAGGTCGTTGGGTGACCTTTGTTCGCCTAACTGATGCTGGATGTCCTCACGGTAAGTATGAAGACATCCAGAGTCACCCAAAACCCCGTAGGAAAGCATTAGAGGGCGGGGGGCACTATAGGGAGCTAGAGTGTCAGGAAAACAATTTTAATTGGGTGAAGGAGCAATCCAGAGAGGTGACAATTCTGCTTTAAATAGGGTTTTAATTTGTATCCTTCTTTTAAGAACTGTTCTAGCTAAAACGAATAGGACGTGCATACATTTCAAGGTGCCCTGGTATTTATTTATTAGACCTCCAGGGATGTTAGCATTATGTTAGTGGCATAGCAGCAATGGACCAGCTGCATATAGAGCCGTCCAGCCCCCAACTAATACAGCACAATCCCAACCGTTCGCGATCAGCCACATACCGAGGATTGTGAGACGCTGTACGCATTCTTTGGAGGTGGGGTGTTATCTCCAGGACAGCGCATACATTAACGGTATAAGTACCTGAACGCTAACTTGTCATCACCACGGCTTTAAAGAACAATTTATCCTCCATTGGTTTCCTGTCAAATGGTTTTGTGTTGTGTTTTTAATTATTAATTCATAAGTAAACGATTAACGACCATTCTTCTTATTTCGGTTTACGTACCAATTCTAGTTTTGACAGTCTTATTCTTGGAAACAAATAATCCATCTGGCAGAGTTAAAAACCTTCCATCACAGAATTATTCGCTGGCCCCATTGCCTTGTTTAAATGACCCCCTTGCATCTTCTGCCTCCCAATTCCTTACCAGCTCCCTCACTTCATCACCCAGTTTTTAGTTAAATCTCAGCATGCACTTAACCCTCTCCATATCAGATATTTTACAGTTAAGACAACAATTCCAAAATGTTCCTGGTATCCCCCAAGCACCTTCCAAAGTGGAATGTTGCAGATATTCTCCTCTCTAGCCGAGTCAGATTAATTGGTGGTTACCCCATTCACCAGGTGCCTTAGAACATCTACTTGGTCCTCAGAAAGGTCCACCTGCAAGATTATTGGGTTTCATCAGTGGCAACGTCCACCTAGGCTCCCAATCCATATTCTAGGGTATCGGAATCTCATATATTATAAAGACTGCTTGTTTTTGAGTGTCTTACTTATTATGTTCTGTAGTATTGGAACGTGGGAAGACGTAAAAATACATAAAATACAAATAACTGGTATAAACAGATCAGGATTGAGGCTACGTGAGGAGGGGAACTCTGAGGATCCATTAACAGAATAAATGTGAAAGTATATTCAAAAATTGTGGGCCACTACAGCCATGTCGAGTTTAGTAAGTGGAGATGACCAGGCAGAGTGGGTGGTAGGCACCTGCAGGTATGTATGATTGAATATTTAGATATGACTACAGAATGTATGAGCAGACTGGAGATTTTCATGTCCAGACTGGTATTTTAAATTAAATTAAACATATATATATATTTAAATACAGGAAATTATTTTTTCCATACAGTAGGAGCAAATAACGAATGGCAACTGAGACAGATGAGCCTCATTGTATAAGTCACATTTCACGCAAATTAAAATTGGCATAATTAACAAGAATCAAGTCACGGACAGAATTAAAGGGACAGTCCATGCATGAAATGTGTATTAACTTAGCTGATGCTGTAGAACATCAAAACAGTCATCTGCAGTAAAGCAGTCATTCTCACCCCTATTACGATCGGCCGTGTCTCAGCTGGAAGAACCTCATTTGGCAACCGATAAAACACCATGTTATCAGTAATTAGTGGAACATCCAGAGGCAAAGCATTATGGTAGTTAAAGGTTTGTACCAGTTGGATATTTAAAGTAAATATCTTGGAAAGCTTGTGTGCCACTGGATGATGTAGCGGAGACACTCCGAAGAGCTGTACACATTCCGGTACATATGGTTATAATGACCTTCTTACACAGTCAGTGATGTTTTTTTATTTAGCTTATTTTAGGTGTGTGAAAAACTCGGGCAAAACGTGTTCGTTTAATAAAAAATACATATATGCACCCACATAGCATTAAAAGGTCACCTCATTTATAATAAAATTGTACATTGCAAACTGTGTGTCTCATTATAGCTTCCGTGAGTGGCTCACCATTAACCCCAGGTCGACCTCACTACACACAGGCTGTTTCATTCAATGTATAAATTAACAATAAAATTCATCTCAGACTGAATATTGAATATTTCACGAAGTCCCCGAATGGTTTGATTTTCAATGATGTTTATTCCAGGAAAACAGTAAATAGAACTGTAGCAGTTGTTCTGTGAGCCTTCCTCTGATTGTCTGCCAGTAGCCGAATGTTTTGGCTGCAGTTGGTTCTGTTTGTGGATAACATACACAAAGCAGCAGACATTCTCCTTGTAAAAGGCTAATTTTGGTATAAGAATCTGCGGTAAGGAGATAACTGTTACAGGGCTAGCTGGGAATGCATAGGACCAGTGAGAAGCGTATTGCTGTGGTCAAGGCGAGAGATGATAGCATTGTGGACCAGCTTTATATAGGCATTATTTATTGGATAACGTTTCTATAAACAGAGACATTCTCAGATATGACCTTCAAAGTCATCATCCTATTATTGTACCATGCCAACCCCCACCTCATTTTACAAGAAATCCCAGATTTCACAATCTTAAACATGGCAATGTCGCTCAATTTACGGTTTTGGAACCAAACTTCTCTACCCCAGAAAATGTGATACGCCACATTGGAAGAGCAAACCTTTAACAGGTAAATTATAAATATATTGCGCTGTCATGGCTGGTGATATTCAAACCTCTCAGTGAACACAGTGTCACCTTACCATCCCAGGTACACACCGCATGCCATCCACAAAAAGAAACAAAAATGTAAAGAGAATTCCCCCCCAGTTTTGCCTTTATTTAACTACGGGACAATAGATAAAAAGATATTTTATCTGTAATATAATGCAAGCACTGCCCACCATTTGATTAATTATGTGTCTGACCAGGAATAACATAGAGGCATTCAGCATTTCTTAGGCCTGAACGGAGTATCTCGATAGAAATATAGCGATGGGAATAATCTGTCAGTGGCCACATCCCCTCGAGCAGATTGGATTTCCTTACTGCACGACTCCTTTAAGGAGTACAACGGTAACTTTATGGTATTTTGTTGCTTATCTCACGCAAAATAAACAGAGCAATCTGGGCCCAATTTAAGGCTTTTGCCAGTTGCCATCTCAGGATACAGCTGGAAAAGATTTTAAGTAAAACAGAAAGAAAGTAGGCTAAACGTGAACAATTGGCGTATGAAGCTTAGCAGCAAAGAGCACAGGAAGGCTGTGCAGACAGTTTGGCAGCCGGCTGACAGCCATTCCGACAACAATTCCACCGACCAATCAAAACGGGCCGTGTTTGTGTTCTCAATGAGCTTTAGACTCGACCAACAATAACAGCGGGGTGGGGAGCGAGGCTTGGGATCCAAATCACGGTCCAGAACACACAAGTGATCCCCTGCGGAATTTTGATGATGACACAGCAAATGCAATGGATTACGCATGGAAAAACCACAGACACACACAGACCCAGCTGATGGAACATCAACATTTTCTATTATCTTTAAAATCTGTATTTCATGAAGAAGTAAATAAATCTGTATAATACGAGACGTTCTTGTGAAATGATTGTAATGATTTTCCCATATTCATATTAAAGCACACAGAACGGAAGATTTCGATTGGGAGGTATTTGCACCTCTTGCTACCTGCCGTGATTTAGGAAATTTCATTTGGAGCACCTGCACACACACACACACACACACGCACACACACGCACACGCGCCCACTTTAATGGGCCATTAAAGTCACTTTAAATCAGAAGAATTGAGTCAGGAATGAAATCCCAGATTTGTCATAGTAGACGCTGTAAGAAACCACTGTATTACAGAGTAAGTAAACATTGACATGTACACAAGGTGCTTTTACTTGTGTGAAACACAGGACAGATGTTGCAGAAGTTTTGTCTGCTAACATTGCACTTTAACCAATCAGGTTAGGGGACAGTGGCTGACTAACGTGAAACCTTTCACGTAGCTTTGGCTGTTGTCCAAATAATATCTGTCCACTTCAAACTGTAATTTGACAGAAGAAAAATATACTAAATTGATCATCCTATTTCTGTGGGTCTGATGAACCAATGCAAAGTAAAGATCCACAAAATACCCATTACAAGTGCTCGAGTAACAGGCTCCACATGCACCTGGTATAGCCCCAACATGGGGAAACATTGTGTGCTCCAATTATTCCCATTCCGGATGTCACACACTGCAGGTGGCAGCCAACTAATCCATCCTAAGAAACGTCTCCATTTAGACCTGTGGTATCATGGCGCATGGACTGTTTTCATATGAGACAACGGGCGAAATGTTCAAACTCCACAAAAACACAAGTTACAGTTTTTGTAAAATTTAAAGGGACACTATAGGCACCCAGACCACATTGTTACAATGAACTGGACTGGATACAATGTCCCCTCCCCCCTGTTTTAACCCTAAACCTGGAAACATTCCTGTTCTACATGAATGGCTGTGTTTTATCTGCAGGGTTAACTGCCTCAAGTGGCTGTAAGTATGAATGACTGCCACTTCCATGAGAAAACTGAGTAAAACTCCACTATTTCAGTCAGCTGTTCTTAGCGAGACCATCTGATTGGCTCAGCGTTTTCCTAGGACAAGGCTCGACAAATCCCAGGCACCCGGTTGCCATGGCAACTAGGAATTTTGTCCAGACACCTGGGTGTTTGTCAGCCTGTTTAGGGTATGCAGAACGGAACCAAGCGGAGAGGGAGCCGTAAGCTTCACTAAACAGCACGCGAGGGAGCAGAGCAAGTAGAACAGGGAAATTACAGCAGCCACACACTTTATTCCCACACCGTGTTGGTCTCGCTGTGGCTGACCCTGCCTCCGTGGCGGAGATAATCAATCCCATAGGAAAACATTGGGAGGATATTGTGCATGCGCTACAAAACGCAGCCCTGGCCAATCAGTGTTTCCTAATAGAGATACATTGAATCAATACATCTCCACGGGAACATTCAATACTTCCATGCAGATATATCTGAGTGACAGTCACGAGAGGAGTTAGTTACTGAGTGACAGTTACTAGAGGAGTTAGTAGTTACTGAGTGACAGTCACTAGAGGAGTTAGTAGTTACTGAGTGACAGTTACTAGAGGAGTTAGTTACTGAGTGACAGTCACTAGAGGAGTTAGTAGTTACTGAGTGACAGTCACTAGAGGAGTTAGTAGTTGCTGAGTGACAGTCACGAGAGGAGTTAGTTACTGAGTGACAGTTCCTAGAGGAGTTAGTAGTTACTGAGTGACAGTCACTAGAGGAGTTAACAGGCAGCAATGTAAAAGTTTATAGCCTGTCTCTGCAGGTTTTCAATGTGGAAATCAGAACCATTGCATTAAGCTGTAGCGGTTCTGGTGACTATAGGGTATTTTTAAGAATTGTATTTTGCATTGCATTGAAAATAAAGCTTTAGAAGTAAAAAACAAAAAAAAAAAAACTGGCTCCTAGATTCCAAGCAAACTTGTCCAGGTCTGTTCTATGAGAAAGCATCGGATTGGCTGAAATCATCGATTTCTGTTATCACAGGCGGCCTGGTCATGGTGACAAGGTCTCTATAGCGTTAGCAATGCACATTGTATTCCACATGGTATAATGTTCCTTTATGTCCATCTATAGCGGCCGTCGGTATAACTGCCACTAAAGGAGCTTCCACTGCACGGACCGAGTAAACCTTTCCTATGGGAATTCACACAGGGTGCTTGCTGCACATTAGGTCCCCAATGCGTTATGTTGGACATTGGCGGTGGAGGCCATGACGTCGTGAAAGGTGGAGTGAGGAGATGCACCAAGGGAGTCTCGGTGCTGGAAAAAAAGGGAGTAAAACATTTATTTTTTATGCATTATTTTTAATGCACTGGCGTTGGTGGCCCTGAAAAAGAGTAGGAATGGGGACAATATAGCATTAGCAATACAGATGTGTACTCCAAACCCTTAGTGTGACTTTATGGACACCCAGCAATGGTTGCCACCTAGACATTCACCACTAGATGGCAGTACAGAACTCAAGGCCTGAAGCAGGACTTCTGAATCATGGGCCCTCAACTACCAGTATACAGCAATTCTTCAACAGTGTTATGCTAATTGACTAAAGTGTGAATTGGCAGGAATTCAATGTAAATTCTAAATGAATCTCAAGATTTAGGCCAATATAGCTGAAATAAAATTAAAACAAAAATCACCAACTTTCAAATGTAGATATTGTCAAAAATGTTGCTACCCTTAAGAGGTGCCCACCATGGCTCTTTGGTTATAGCATGTCCTCTCAGCTGCCTCTAACCTTAACTCTTTCACTACCTTACAAGCTAGTCAGTATTGACATACGTCCCTAGATCTACGGCCATCAACTTCAAACACCCACACGTCTCCACCCGCAACCCTCGCGTCTCCACCTGCACCCTCACGTCTCCGCTCGCGAGGTATCTTGCTAAGAACTTTGTATAAAGGCACTGTATTTGCTAAATTGTAAGCTCACAGGCAGGGTCTTTGTGTTCATTATGTCCATATTCCCTCTATTGTACTGCATGGCAGAATATGTTGGTGCTATAGAAATAATAATAATAATAATCATTTTGGCATAAAATTTGAAATGGTTTTAATTTTTGACAATTCACTCTGTGACTATTAAATTATCTGCGAATCCTTATTAAATTGATACATCTGAACGGTTTACAGGCTGTGTAGTGCCGTCAGCCAAAGTGTCATCCTGTGGATCTATGGAATAACCACCAGGACTTTCTTTATATATTAACCCATTCACAGCCAGCACAAGTCCCTCTGACCAGCAGTCATACCAGACCGTCTGTGGTTGGATTTCGAGAGCGGAGGAAACGGACTTGTATAGGAAGCCAGGACCATCTGTTCTTTCAATCTCCAGGCTGCTTTCACGGATTTATTGGAAAACAGGCTTTAATGGGGCCTGAAGTGAAATATTACAGATGCCTTTACGGGCTGATTTTACAACATGCCTTCATGTTGCACAATGCTGTAACACTGTAACACAATGAAATCTTTTAATCAGGTGTGAATACACGGGAACGATTAGTAACAGAGATATCACACACAGAAAGAACAGACCAACAACCGATAAACAGCAACTATTAAAGCGGCATTATCACCAATCCCAATTAGATGAGTATTTAATAAAGATAAAATCTTAGCGAAAAACTCGTACTGACTATGATGGAATTTCACTGAAATTACAACCTACTCGAAACATATGCTGAGACATAGTAATGACTACTTTCTCTCATTATTTTTCCAACACCTGACTTCTAGACACTTGGTGGAGTTACCGCCGTCTAGAAGTGTCAAACTCCCAACCATCACCAGTGACGGCTGCAGATACAGTAGCTGGATCCATGGCGAATCCTACGTCCTTGTGGGATCCTCCATAGACCTCACTGCTGACTCTTGCGCATGCTGAAGAGCTAGGACCGGCTGGAAGAAAAGTTTCCCTGCACCTACCCCCTTCCCCCCCCGGCGATGTCACCGACGGGGGTCTTTGCAAATTATGCAAAGCTCCCAGACGGTGACAGTACCACATTAACTGTACCTCGCAATGTTCGAGATGAAAAGTAATAATGCCAACCCAAAGCAATATGATGGTCTATACACACTGTCGAAGAAATCCTTCTATAAAGTAACTGTGATTAAAAAATATCTATCGATTTCTAATAGTATGAAAAAGAGGGAACAAAATAAGCTCGGAGGTTTATTTTGATACATTTCAATAAGCAGGAATACTCGGAGTTTAAGCATTTCTAATATTTAAGAGGGACAGTCCTTGTTTTGGACCAAAATCCCTCTGTCCCTTTTTTCTACCCTAATGTCCATCTTTTCTAGGAGCTCTGAGGGCCCTGCTCAATGAGCTTACATGCTAGAGGGAGTGGGTATAGTGACACAGTAACAGAGGGATTGAGGGCCCTGCTCAATGAGCTTACATGCTAGAGGGAGTGGGGTATAGTGACACAGTAACAGAGGGATTGGGGGCCTGCTCAGTGAGTTTACATGTTAGAGGGAGTGGGGTATAGTAACACAGTAACAGAGGGATTGAGGGCCCTGCTCAGTGAGTTTACATGTTAGAGGGAGTGGGGTATAGTGACACAGTAACAGAGGGATTGAGGGCCCTGCTCAGTGAGTTTACATGCTAGATGGAGTGGGGTATAGTGACACAGTAACAGAGGGATTGAGGGCCTGCTCAGTGAGTTTACATGTTAGAGGGAGTGGGGTATAGTGACACAGTAACAGAGGGATTGAGGGCCCTGCTCAGTGAGTTTACATGTTAGAGGGAGTGGGGTATAGTGACACAGTAACAGAGGGATTGAGGGCCCTGCTCAGTGAGTTTACATGTTAGAGGGAGTGGGGTATAGTGACACAGTAACAGAGGGATTGAGGGCCCAGCTCAGTGAGTTTACATGTTAGAGGGAGTGGGGTATAGTGACATAGTAACAGAGGGATTGAGGGCCCTGCTCAGTGAGTTTACATGCTAGAGGGAGTGGGGTATAGTGACACAGTAACAGAGGGATTGAGGGTCCTGCTCAATGAGCTTACATGCTAGAGGGAGTGGGTATAGTGACACAGTAACAGAGGGATTGAGGGCCCTGCTCAGTGAGCTTACATGCTAGAGGGAGTGGGTATAGTGACACAGTAACAGAGGGATTGGGGGCCTGCTCAGTGAGTTTACATGCTAGATGGAGTGGGGTATAGTGACACAGTAACAGAGGGATTGAGGGCCCTGCTCAGTGAGTTTACATGTTAGAGGGAGTGGGGTATAGTGACACAGTAACAGAGGGATTGAGGGCCTGCTCAGTGAGCTTACATGCTAGAGGGAGTGGGGTATAGTGACACAGTAACAGAGGGATTGAGGGCCCTGCTCAGTGAGTTTACATGTTAGAGGGAGTGGGGTATAGTGACACAGTAACAGAGGGATTGAGGGCCCTGCTCAGTGTGTTTACATGTTAGAGGGAGTGGGGTATAGTGACACAGTAACAGAGGGATTGAGGGCCCTGCTCAGTGAGTTTACATGCTAGAGGGAGTGGGGTATAGTGACACAGTAACAGAGGGATTGAGGGTCCTGCTCAATGAGCTTACATGCTAGAGGGAGTGGGTATAGTGACACAGTAACAGAGGGATTGAGGGCCCTGCTCAGTGAGCTTACATGCTAGAGGGAGTGGGTATAGTGACACAGTAACAGAGGGATTGGGGGCCTGCTCAGTGAGTTTACATGCTAGATGGAGTGGGGTATAGTGACACAGTAACAGAGGGATTGAGGGCCCTGCTCAGTGAGTTTACATGTTAGAGGGAGTGGGGTATAGTGACACAGTAACAGAGGGATTGAGGGCCTGCTCAGTGAGCTTACATGCTAGAGGGAGTGGGGTATAGTGACACAGTAACAGAGGGATTGAGGGCCTGCTCAGTGAGCTTACATGCTAGAGGGAGTGGGGTATAGTGACACAGTAACAGAGGGATTGAGGGCCTGCTCAGTGAGTTTACATGTTAGAGGGAGTGGGGTATAGTGACACAGTAACAGAGGGATTGAGGGCCTGCTCAGTGAGCTTACATGCTAGAGGGAGTGGGGTATAGTGACACAGTAACAGAGGGATTGAGGGCCTGCTCAGTGAGTTTACATGTTAGAGGGAGTGGGGTATAGTGACACAGTAACAGAGGGATTGAGGGCCCTGCTCAATGAGCTTACATGCTAGAGGGAGTGGGGTATAGTGACACAGTAACAGAGGGATTGGGGGCCTGCTCAGTGAGTTTACATGCTAGATGGAGTGGGGTATAGTGACACAGTAACAGAGGGATTGAGGGCCCTGCTCAGTGAGTTTACATGTTAGAGGGAGTGGGGTATAGTGACACAGTAACAGAGGGATTGAGGGCCCTGCTCAATGAGCTTACATGCTAGAGGGAGTGGGGTATAGTGACACAGTAACAGAGGGATTGGGGGCCTGCTCAGTGAGTTTACATGTTAGAGGGAGTGGGGTATAGTGACACAGTAACAGAGGGATTGAGGGCCCTGCTCAGTGAGTTTACATGTTAGAGGGAGTGGGGTATAGTGACACAGTAACAGAGGGATTGAGGGCCCTGCTCAGTGAGTTTACATGCTAGAGGGAGTGGGGTATAGTGACACAGTAACAGAGGGATTGAGGGTCCTGCTCAATGAGCTTACATGCTAGAGGGAGTGGGTATAGTGACACAGTAACAGAGGGATTGAGGGCCCTGCTCAGTGAGCTTACATGCTAGAGGGAGTGGGTATAGTGACACAGTAACAGAGGGATTGGGGGCCTGCTCAGTGAGTTTACATGCTAGATGGAGTGGGGTATAGTGACACAGTAACAGAGGGATTGAGGGCCCTGCTCAGTGAGTTTACATGTTAGAGGGAGTGGGGTATAGTGACACAGTAACAGAGGGATTGAGGGCCTGCTCAGTGAGCTTACATGCTAGAGGGAGTGGGGTATAGTGACACAGTAACAGAGGGATTGAGGGCCTGCTCAGTGAGCTTACATGTTAGAGGGAGTGGGGTATAGTGACACAGTAACAGAGGGATTGAGGGCCTGCTCAGTGAGCTTACATGCTAGAGGGAGTGGGGTATAGTGACACAGTAACAGAGGGATTGAGGGCCTGCTCAGTGAGTTTACATGTTAGAGGGAGTGGGGTATAGTGACACAGTAACAGAGGGATTGAGGGCCCTGCTCAGTGAGCTTACATGTTAGAGGAAGTGGGGTATAGTGACACAGTAACAGAGGGATTGAGGCCCTGCTCAGTGAGTTTACATGCTAGAGGGAGTGGGGTATAGTGACACAGTAACAGAGGGATTGAGGGCCCAGCTCAGTGAGCTTACGTGCTAGAGGGAGTGGGGTATAGTGACACAGTAACAGAGGGATTGAGGGCCCAGCTCAATGAGCTTACATGCTAGAGGGAGTGGGTATAGTGACACAGTAACAGAGGGATTGAGGGCCCTGCTCAGTGAGCTTACATGCTAGAGGGAGTGGGTATAGTGACACAGTAACAGAGGGATTGGGGGCCTGCTCAGTGAGTTTACATGCTAGATGGAGTGGGGTATAGTGACACAGTAACAGAGGGATTGAGAGCCCTGCTCAGTGAGTTTACATGTTAGAGGGAGTGGGGTATAGTGACACAGTAACAGAGGGATTGAGGGCCTGCTCAGTGAGCTTACATGCTAGAGGGAGTGGGGTATAGTGACACAGTAACAGAGGGATTGAGGGCCTGCTCAGTGAGCTTACATGCTAGAGGGAGTGGGGTATAGTGACACAGTAACAGAGGGATTGAGGGCCTGCTCAGTGAGTTTACATGTTAGAGGGAGTGGGGTATAGTGACACAGTAACAGAGGGATTGAGGGCCTGCTCAGTGAGCTTACATGCTAGAGGGAGTGGGGTATAGTGACACAGTAACAGAGGGATTGAGGGCCTGCTCAGTGAGTTTACATGTTAGAGGGAGTGGGGTATAGTGACACAGTAACAGAGGGATTGAGGGCCCTGCTCAGTGAGCTTACATGTTAGAGGAAGTGGGGTATAGTGACACAGTAACAGAGGGATTGAGGCCCTGCTCAGTGAGTTTACATGCTAGAGGGAGTGGGGTATAGTGACACAGTAAGAGGGATTGAGGGTCCTGCTCAGTGAGTTTACATGTTAGAGGGAGTGGGGTATAGTGACACAGTAACAGAGGGATTGAGGGCCCTGCTCAGTGAGTTTACATATTAGAGGGAGTGGGGTATAGTGACACAGTAACAGAGGGATTGAGGGCCTGCTCAGTGAGTTTACATGTTAGAGGGAGTGGGGTATAGTGACACAGTAACAGAGGGATTGATGCCCTGCTCAGTGAGCTTACATGCTAGAGGCAGTGGGGTATAGTGACACAATAACATAGGGATTGAGGGCCTGCTCAGTGAGTTTACATGCTAGAGGGAGTGGGCTATAGTGACAGTAACAGAGGGATTGAAGCCCTGCTCAGTGAGCTTACATGTTAGAGGGAGAGAGGTATAGTGACACAGTAACAGAGGGATTGAGGGCCTGCTCAGTGAGTTTACATGTTAGAGGGAGTGGTGTATAGTGACAGTAACAGAGGGATTGAGGTCCTGCTCAGTGAGTTTACATGTTAGAGGGAGTGAGGTATAGTGACACAGTAACAGAGGGATTGAGGGCCTGCTCAGTGAGCTTACATGTTAGAGGGAGTGGGGTATAGTGACACAGTAACAGAGGGATTGAGGGCCCTGCTCAGTGAGCTTACATGTTAGATGGAATGGGGTATAGTGACACAGTAACATAGGGAGTGAGGGCCTGCTCAGTGAGTTTACATGCTAGAGGGAGTGGGGTATAGTGACACAGTAACAGAGGGATTGAGGGCCTGCTCATTGAGCTTACATGTTAGAGGGAGTGGGGTATAGTGACAGTAACAGAGGGATTGAGGGCCCTGCTCAGTGAGTTTACATGTTAGAGGGAGTGGGTATAGCGACACAGTAACAGAGGGATTGAGGGCCCTGCTCAGTGAGCTTACATGCTAGAGGGAGTGAAGTATAGTGACACAGTAACAGAGGGATTGAGGGCCCTGCTCAGTAAGTTTACATGTTAGAGGAAGTGGGGTATAGTGACACAGTAACAGAGGGGTTGAGGGTCCTGCTCAGTAAGTTTACATGTTAGAGGAAGTGGGGTATAGTGACACAGTAACAGAGGGGTTGAGGGCCCTGCTCAGTGAGTTTACATGTTAGAGGAAGTGGGGTATAGTAACACAGTAACAGAGGGATTGAGGGCCCTGCTCAGTGAGTTTACATGTTGGAGGGAGTGGGGTATAGTGACACAGTAACAGAGGGATTGAGGGCCTGCTCAGTGAGTTTACATGTTAGAGGGAGTGGGGTATAATGACACAGTAACAGAGGGATTGAGGCCCTGCTCAGTGAGCTTACATGTTAGAGGGAGTGGGGTATAGTGACACATTAACATCAATAGTGGCCATCATTGAAGATGGTTGTTAGGCGTTCCGAAGAGTCAATTTACCCACATATACAGGAATTGTAGCGATATACAAGATAGTTCAGAACAGACCCAGCTTTTAACCCCTTAAGGACCAAACTTCTGGAATAAAAGGGAATCATGACGTGTCTCACACGTCATGTGTCCTTAAGGGGTTAAAGGAAACTTTCTCTTTTATCAGCAACCAGACAGGGAAATCTTTTAAAATTTTAAAGGACCACTATAGTGCCAGGAAAACAAACTTGTTTTCCTGGCACTATACTGTACTTAGGTTTCACCCCCATTAGGTCTCATTAGGTCTCCCCCGCCTGTGGGCAGGATCAGTCTCCCCCGCCGGATGACGTAACGAAGGGGAGGAGCGTGGGCGGAGGATGAACCAGCTACGTGGGACATCGTCGCTGCCTCTGGTAAGTCACTGAAAGGGTTTTGACCCCTTCAGCAACCAGGGATTGCGAGGTGGGAGGGAGAGGGGACCTGCAGTGCCAGGAAAACGGATTGTTTTCCTGGCACTGGAGAGTCCCTTTAATTCGTACTTTATTGGTTGTATTGTTTTTATATTTGCTTTTTCTTTGCCTGGAGTTTGGCTGTGGAAGATCCAGAGTTGTATGGTGATGTGCCTACCACTCTTTTTTTAATTGTGTAGGTGCAATAAAATCTTTGGAGTGATTTAATCTTTTAGGATCTACTCTATGTGTCCATTTCCTCTCTTCATAGATGGTTCACTTGAGATTCAGAAGAGATGCAAGCTTCTTCATTTATGGTTAAAGGCCTTCTATCAAAAATGAGTTTGTGAGTGGAATAATTTACCATTCCTTATTTCCTATGCTTGTAACCATTACACTACTTTGAGTTGTTCTTATAGTAGATATTGGTGCATTTATCATATTACAATTATAGAAAGGTGGACATTTCACAACAAGTAACGGACATGCAGAATATTAACAAAGGCAAGAGCTGAAGAAGGGCCCCACGCAAACATCTTAGAATCATAGAGGATAAAGTAAAAATTCCCACCAATAATATTTAATATATCTGTATATTATTTATCTATTTCTATAGCAGACTCACTTTGAGATATGTCTAATCAGTCTTATCTTTATACTTTACCGCTGTCAGAATCATTATTTTCTGAACGTTAAGGCTCAATGATCTGGACAAAAGAATTCTGGGCGCAATAGGAAAGATATTTTAATGGAATAATTATTATATGCGGTCACTGTGACCGGTCAGGCAACAAACAAGTGAGACATTCTTGAAATGAGTGAAACTCGATAGGCCTGAAAGGTAGAGATTAGCGAAGATATCTGAAGACATCAGCCAGCAGCTCATTCAAAAAAACTAGAACGGACATCTCAGGATGAGAAAAATGATTTAAAGGCAAAGTATCATCAGGGTGGTGACTCTCTCTTACCATTGGCCTTGTAGAAGTTATGAGGTCTCAGCACAGGGCGTATATAGCATTAGTGGTTCAATGACACTCTAAAATCTTATCCCAAAGCCATGGCATCAGATACTAACAAAATCCGTTCTAGGGACCAGAAATCCTGGATTGTGAAACCAGAACATGCCTAGGCCTCAATTAAATGTTTTTGGATCAGCTTTTTAAATCATTTATTTTTTTTGCAATAATGAAATAAAGTTTAAAAAATATCACCATTAAAAATATACCAATATTTCAAAAAAAATTATAAAAATAAAGCCATTTTCATAATACTAAACCACTTTAAAAAAAGTTTATCCAAAATATTAAAGGGACACTATAGTGACCAGAACAACTACAGCTTAATGCAGAGAAAAGGCAGTGTTTACATTGCACCCTTGTAACACCTCTAGTAGCGGCCACTACTGAGGTCACGGTGCTTCCTGGGTCAGTGCTGGTTCAGCGTCTCCACGCTGAATTTTTCCTCATAGAGATGCATTGATTTAATTTTATGAGGAGATGCTGACTTACCTGGGCGGCATTTTGCCATGCATGCGCAATAGCCTCTCAATGCTTTCCTACTGGAAAGCATTGGATTGGTTGAGATTATCAAGTTTCATGATCTCAGCCAAGGAGGTGGAGCCAGCTGTAACAAGACCCGCATGGTGCTGGAAAAACTAAAAAGGTGCGGCTGGGGTCCGAAACGGCGGTTTCAAACTATAGTGTCAAGAGTACATGTTTGTATTGCTGACACTATAGTGTTCTTTTAAATAATTTTAAAAACATATCTAAAAATATTAAATTGTGACCCCAGTCCCCAATACAGTACTCCTGGCCTCATAACTCTCCTATATGGCAGCGATCCCACTGTGTTACACTCTGTTTGTCCTTCTCCAAGTGCGAATTAATCTAGTGAGTTTCCTTGAAGAGTACACACAACTTTTTATGATAAAAAAAATTACAAAACATACAAACAATCTATTTAATATATTGTGCTAGCAAATGTACAGATTTTCTCAGAAAATGTATTTTAATATATGCCCTGTCAACTCAAATGTCAATTGGCTGTTAGTATAGACATCTATCTATGCTAATGCAATAAAGGGCTTCGCTGATCACAATTCAGAGACAGGAAAGAGCAGGAGAACCATTCTGCAGGAGGTTCTCCTGCAATCCATCACAGCAGCAACAAAACAAGCAAGCGACTATAGTGACCTAGATGTTCTAGCAATGAAGCCAGCATTTATAATGCAAACCGTTTGTTAAACATTATTCAAGACGAAGGTTTTATGAGCAGATGTGATTAAACCAACAAATAACTGTTTGCAGATAAAAAGTAACGCTCTCGACTGGTCATATAACGCATTGGACGTGTACTCACTGGCCACGATTGACTGAATGAAAACAATAATACAGAATGTTATCTGTAATTCCAGTCTTATATCTAGAGCTACTTTAATGCTATGTGGTTCATGGTGCAGAGAGATTTATGTAATACGCTCAGATCCCACAGGCTAGAATAAGACGCTCCTGATTGGTGGAGCCATTTCCTGATCTGGGAATGGCTCATTTTTCATAAAACAAAATTCTAATTTCGAATGACTCCTTTTGCTTTTTTTTAATGCATTATCAGTACATTACATTGAAGGTTAGGTCACAAGCATAGATTTCATTCTGGAACATTTACATTAATTTACTGTAGTGATCTAATCTTTTGCAAAAAAAAAACCCCAACACATCTGACTTAAAACACATTTTTTGCGTTTTCATCGGAACGTGAAATTGCTGCGCATGCAGAGAATCACAGAAATATAATATTTATTTTTTAGCAAGGTGTCCTGGCTGTATATTTCTTTTTATCCACACCTAATGTGAGAGGAACCGTCAGGTCATTTGTATAGGACAGTGAGATTGAAGACAGAGATCTGGAGATGGGACCGATGATGGATGGATGCAGTAAGATCACAGCAGATGTAGATCTGATCCTCGGGCCCCAGTCTAGACAGCGGCAGATAACAGGAATAATGTCGGTCTCTGGGGCCAAGATCTTGCTTTTGTTTCATTCTCGTGGAAATTACAGACAAAGCAAGACTACAAGAACTAATTGTATTAGTATATTCTGGATTTGGATGTGATAAGGTGTCGTGATAAAACAGACTATTAAATATAATATGCAGTATAGATTGCTCCTGACCCTGGGGAATCTGGAAGTTACGGACAGCAGATGTCTGGCTGTGCGTCATGGGTGCTATAGTCGGTAACAGCTGGATTGCGTACAATGACGCATCACTGTCCTAGTGAAACGGGCCGATATATCTTTAATCACGTAACGACCATTAGCATTTACAGATAAAGTAAGGAAGGAGTTGCAGGATTTAGACCGGCTTGCGATGATATTTCTCTAGCGAGCGCGTCTCACACTTGCTGGGGGAATAAAGAAACGAAATGAGAGAGGTCACTTGGTTCTTGAGGACATGTTTTCAAACATGGCCAATCAAGCCGCCGTAGGGAGGAAGGTAAAAGGGACCAGGGGAGGGCGTTACATTAATGCAACACTCAATAACTCATGGCGGCACGGACACCACTGAAGAGAAGCAAAGATTAATGAAGATATTGTAAGATGTATTATGGAATGTGTAGGAATATGGTTACTGGTTACTCCAAGCATCAGTAATTTGAAGTGGTTATGGTGCCTAGAGTCTGTATGCGTGGCGTGTAAGTAACCTCTCTGCTGTGTCGCTGGGCATAAGCCAGAGTTGTTAATATCAATCCTCTGCAAAACTGGCATCTGATACACACTGGTGCCCAATGGTGGCACACGCCCTCTTGTCTTTCTCTCAGGTTGTGCCACCTCGGTCTGTGAGGCCCCTTAGGAGGGGGGGGGGGGGGTACACAGTGCTTAGACAAAGTCATTGAGCACATTTGATGATCCTTTAACCCCTTAAGGACACGACATGTGTGACATGTCATGATTCCCTTTTATTCCAGAAGTTTGGTCCTTAAGGGGTTAAAGAAGAAACACAGTACGTTTCCTATAGAGTGACTTTACATTAAGGCTTCACTTACACCATTGTCTAATTCCCCATAAACAGAAAACATCAGGGAACCGTAAACCCATCCCACTTCATGTCTCTATTAACCAGTCTAAGGACTGGCTATTTCAGAACCGGACTAAAGAAGCGCGATTAGCCAGCACTTTATCCTTTCCTCGTTATAAGGTATATATTCCCAGGTACGGGAACTAATCAGCGCCTTCTAAATGGGTCAGATGATTCTGGCGAGAAGGAAGCACAAACTGCGCAAACCTTGAGACGTTCAAACTTGCTCGGACATGTTACGGGCAGGTATTAAGACCGCACACATCATAGAATGCTCGTTGAGCTGTATTTTAGTAATAAAAAGTGTTATATTTGGCAGAGATGGGGAAACAACATCCTTAACCAGCAAGCATCTATGGACCTTCAGCCTCTCCAGAAAAATAAATCAAATATATTGAGCTGTGACTTCCATGCACTGCGCTATCAATGGCGTATTTGTATCTCCTCCATTACCACACGGCTAACTTGGCAAGTTTAAACCATTCGAAATGACTGTCTGTCAGTATTTTAATACAGGATTTTCCCACGCTACCGACGGTGATTCTGAGACGTGTCCAGCGCAATGTGTTTTCTGTTCTGTGCAGTCAGATTTTATTATAAATAAAAGAGGAAATGAAACTGGAAATTTTGGCCTAATATTGCCTCGTGCCTTTATGTCCAGCAGGGATATAATCCAATTATTACAATTAACTCAATAACATGACAATGTTTTATCCGTCTAATTAGCTCAGATTTCCGACCAAATACAATGAATACTAAGCCCACATAACCAAACCTGCTGAAGGCCAGGAGACGGCCGTGCGAATAATGTTAACATTTGCACGGCTGAAACCGGCCCAAAGTGTTATTGAGATATCTAGCGCTTGTGTCTCTGGGCCTTTGGTGATGGCAACCAAAAATGACTTCGCGATGGCCACCTCTGCAAAGCAAGAATAAGCCAGGATCTTCCCTGTGACCATATATAGCCAGGATCTGCCCTGTGATCATATATAACCAGGATCTGCCCTGTGATCATATATAGCCAGGATCTGTCCTGTGATCATATATAGCCAGGATCTGCCCTGTGATCATATATAGCCAGGATCTGCCCTGTGATCATATATAGCCAGGATCTGCCCTGTGACCATATATAGCCAGGATCTGCCCTGTGATCATATATAACCAGGATCTGCCCTGTGATCATATATAGCCAGGATCTGTCCTGTGATCATATATAGCCAGGATCTGCCCTGTGACCATATATAGCCAGGATCTGCCCTGTGATCATATATAACCAGGATCTGCCCTGTGATCATATATAACCAGGATCTGCCCTGTGATCATATATAGCCAGGATCTGCCCTGTGATCATATATAGCCAGGATCTGCCCTGTGATCATATATAGCCAGGATCTGCCCTGTGATCATATATAACCAGGATCTGCCCTGTGATCATATATAGCCAGGATCTGCCCTGTGATCATATATAGCCAGGATCTGCCCTGTGATCATATATAGCCAGGATCTGTCCTGTGATCATATATAGCCAGGATCTGCCCTGCGATCATATATAGCCAGGATCTGCCCTGCGATCATACATAGCCAGGATCTGCCCTGTGATCATATATAACCAGGATCTGCCCTGTGATCATATATAACCAGGATCTGCCCTGTGATCATATATAACCAGGATCTGCCCTGCGATCATATATAACCAGGATCTGCCCTGTGATCATGTGTAACCAGGATTTGCCCTGTAATCATATATAGCCAGGATCTGCCCTGTGATCATGTGTAACCAGGATCTGCCCTGTGATCATGTGTAACCAGGATCTGCCCTGTGATCATATGTAACCAGGATCTGCCCTGCGATCATATATAACCAGGATTTGCCCTGTGATCATATATAACCAGGATCTGCCCTGTGATCATATATAACCAGGATCTGCTCTGTGATCATATATAACCAGGATCTGCCCTGTGATCATATATAGCCAGGATCTGTCCTGTGATCATATATAGCCAGGATCTGCCCTGTGATCATATATAGCCAGGATCTGTCCTGTGATCATATATAGCCAGGATCTGCCCTGTGATCATATATAGCCAGGATCTGTCCTGTGATCATATATAGCCAGGATCTGCCCTGTGATCATATATAGCCAGGATCTGCCCTGTGATCATATATAGCCAGGATCTGCCCTGTGATCATATATAGCCAGGATCTGCCCTGTGATCATATATAACCAGGATCTGCCCTGTGATCATATATAACCAGGATCTGCCCTGTGATCATATATAACCAGGATCTGCTCTGTGATCATATATAACCAGGATCTGCCCTGTGATCATATATAGCCAGGATCTGCCCTGTGATCATATATAGCCAGGATCTGCCCTGTGATCATATATAGCCAGGATCTGCCCTGTGATCATATATAACCAGGATCTGCCCTGTGATCATATATAACCAGGATCTGCCCTGTAATCATATATAACCAGGATCTGCCCTGTGATCATGTGTAACCAGGATCTGCCCTGTGACCATATGTAACCAGGATCTGCCCTGTGATCATATATAACCAGGATCTGCCCTGTGATCATATATAGCCAGGATCTGCCCTGTGATCATATATAACCAGGATCTGCCCTGTGATCATATATAACCAGGATCTGCCCTGTGATCATATATAACCAGGATCTGCCCTGTGATCATATATAGCCAGGATCTGCCCTGTGATCATATATAGCCAGGATCTGCCCTGTGATCATATATAACCAGGATCTGCCCTGTGATCATATATAACCAGGATCTGCCCTGTAATCATATATAACCAGGATCTGCCCTGTGATCATGTGTAACCAGGATCTGCCCTGTGACCATATGTAACCAGGATCTGCCCTGTGATCATTTATAACCAGGATCTGCCCTGTGATCATATATAGCCAGGATCTGCCCTGCGATCATATATAACCAGGATCTGCCCTGTGACCATATATAGCCAGGATCTGCCCTGTGACCATATATAGCCAGGATCTGCCCTGTGATCATATATAGCCAGGATCTGCCCTGTGATCATATATAGCCAGGATCTGCCCTGTGATCATATATAACCAGGATCTGCCCTGTGATCATATATAAGCAGGATCTGCCCTGTGATCATATATAGCCAGGATCTGCCCTGTGATCATATATAGCCAGGATCTGCCCTGCGATCATACATAGCCAGGATCTGCCCTGTGATCATATATAACCAGGATCTGCCCTGTGACCATATATAGCCAGGATCTGCCCTGTGATCATATATAGCCAGGATCTGCCCTGTGATCATATATAGCCAGGATCTGCCCTGTGATCATATATAACCAGGATCTGCCCTGTGATCATATATAAGCAGGATCTGCCCTGTGATCATATATAGCCAGGATCTGCCCTGTGATCATATATAGCCAGGATCTGCCCTGTGATCATATATAGCCAGGATCTGCCCTGTGATCATATATAGCCAGGATCTGCCCTGTGATCATATATAGCCAGGATCTGTCCTGTGATCATATATAGCCAGGATCTGCCCTGTGATCATATATAACCAGGATCTGCCCTGTGATCATATATAACCAGGATCTGCCCTGCGATCATATATAACCAGGATCTGCCCTGCGATCATATATAACCAGGATCTGCCCTGTGATCATGTGTAACCAGGATTTGCCCTGTAATCATATATAGCCAGGATCTGCCCTGTGATCATGTGTAACCAGGATCTGCCCTGTGATCATGTGTAACCAGGATCTGCCCTGTGATCATATGTAACCAGGATCTGCCCTGCGATCATATATAACCAGGATTTGCCCTGTGATCATATATAACCAGGATCTGCCCTGTGATCATATATAACCAGGATCTGCTCTGTGATCATATATAACCAGGATCTGCCCTGTGATCATATATAGCCAGGATCTGCCCTGTGATCATATATAGCCAGGATCTGTCCTGTGATCATATATAGCCAGGATCTGCCCTGTGATCATATATAGCCAGGATCTGCCCTGTGATCATATATAGCCAGGATCTGCCCTGTGATCATATATAACCAGGATCTGCCCTGTAATCATATATAACCAGGATCTGCCCTGTGATCATGTGTAACCAGGATCTGCCCTGTGACCATATGTAACCAGGATCTGCCCTGTGATCATTTATAACCAGGATCTGCCCTGTGATCATATATAGCCAGGATCTGCCCTGTGATCATATATAGCCAGGATCTGCCCTGCGATCATACATAGCCAGGATCTGCCCTGTGACCATATATAGCCAGGATCTGCCCTGTGATCATATATAGCCAGGATCTGCCCTGTGATCATATATAGCCAGGATCTGCCCTGTGATCATATATAACCAGGATCTGCCCTGTGATCATATATAAGCAGGATCTGCCCTGTGATCATATATAGCCAGGATCTGCCCTGTGATCATATATAGCCAGGATCTGCCCTGTGATCATATATAGCCAGGATCTGCCCTGTGATCATATATAGCCAGGATCTGCCCTGTGATCATATATAGCCAGGATCTGCCCTGTGATCATATATAGCCAGGATCTGCCCTGTGATCATATATAACCAGGATCTGCCCTGTGATCATATATAGCCAGGATCTGCCCTGTGATCATATATAGCCAGGATCTGCCCTGTGATCATATATAGCCAGGATCTGTCCTGTGATCATATATAGCCAGGATCTGCCCTGTGATCATATATAACCAGGATCTGCCCTGTGATCATATATAACCAGGATCTGCCCTGCGATCATATATAACCAGGATCTGCCCTGTGATCATGTGTAACCAGGATCTGCCCTGTGATCATGTGTAACCAGGATCTGCCCTGTGATCATGTGTAACCAGGATCTGCCCTGTGATCATATGTAACCAGGATCTGCCCTGCGATCATATATAACCAGGATTTGCCCTGTGATCATATATAACCAGGATCTGCCCTGTGATCATATATAACCAGGATCTGCTCTGTGATCATATATAACCAGGATCTGCCCTGTGATCATATATAGCCAGGATCTGTCCTGTGATCATATATAGCCAGGATCTGCCCTGTGATCATATATAGCCAGGATCTGCCCTGTGATCATATATAGCCAGGATCTGTCCTGTGATCATATATAGCCAGGATCTGTCCTGTGATCATATATAGCCAGGATCTGTCCTGTGATCATATATAGCCAGGATCTGCCCTGAGATCATATATAGCCAGGATCTGTCCTGTGATCATATATAGCCAGGATCTGCCCTGTGATCATATATAGCCAGGATCTGCCCTGTGATCATATATAGCCAGGATCTGCCCTGTGATCATATATAGCCAGGATCTGCCCTGTGATCATATATAACCAGGATCTGCCCTGTGATCATATATAACCAGGATCTGCCCTGTGATCATATATAACCAGGATCTGCTCTGTGATCATATATAACCAGGATCTGCCCTGTGATCATATATAGCCAGGATCTGCCCTGTGATCATATATAGCCAGGATCTGCCCTGTGATCATATATAGCCAGGATCTGCCCCGTGATCATATATAACCAGGATCTGCCCTGTGATCATATATAACCAGGATCTGCCCTGTAATCATATATAACCAGGATCTGCCCTGTGATCATGTGTAACCAGGATCTGCCCTGTGACCATATGTAACCAGGATCTGCCCTGTGATCATATATAACCAGGATCTGCCCTGTGATCATTTATAACCAGGATCTGCCCTGTGATCATATATAGCCAGGATCTGCCCTGTGATCATATATAGCCAGGATCTGCCCTGTGATCATATATAACCAGGATCTGCCCTGTGATCATATATAACCAGGATCTGCCCTGTGATCATATATAGCCAGGATCTGCCCTGTGATCATATATAACCAGGATCTGCCCTGTGATCATATATAACCAGGATTTGCCCTGTAATCATATATAGCCAGGATCTGCCCTGTGATCATGTGTAACCAGGATCTGCCCTGTGATCATATATAACCAGGATCTGCCCTGTGACCATATGTAACCAGGATCTGCCCTGTGATCATATATAACCAGGATCTGCCCTGTGATCATATATAACCAGGATCTGCCCTTTGATCATATATAACCAGGATCTGCCCTTTGATCATATATAGCCAGGATCTGCCCTGCGATCATACATAGCCAGGATCTGCCCTGTGATCATATATAACCAGGATCTGCCCTGTGACCATATATAGCCAGGATCTGCCCTGTGATCATATATAGCCAGGATCTGCCCTGTGATCATATATAGCCAGGATCTGCCCTGTGATCATATATAACCAGGATCTGCCCTGTGATCATATATAAGCAGGATCTGCCCTGTGATCATATATAGCCAGGATCTGCCCTGTGATCATATATAGCCAGGATCTGCCCTGTGATCATATATAGCCAGGATCTGCCCTGTGATCATATATAGCCAGGATCTGTCCTGTGATCATATATAGCCAGGATCTGCCCTGTGATCATATATAACCAGGATCTGCCCTGTGATCATATATAACCAGGATCTGCCCTGCGATCATATATAACCAGGATCTGCCCTGCGATCATATATAACCAGGATCTGCCCTGTGATCATGTGTAACCAGGATTTGCCCTGTAATCATACATAGCCAGGATCTGCCCTGTGATCATGTGTAACCAGGATCTGCCCTGTGATCATGTGTAACCAGGATCTGCCCTGTGATCATATGTAACCAGGATCTGCCCTGCGATCATATATAACCAGGATTTGCCCTGTGATCATATATAACCAGGATTTGCCCTGTGATCATATATAGCCAGGATCTGCCCTGTGATCATATATAACCAGGATCTGCCCTGTGATCATATATAACCAGGATCTGCCCTGTGATCATATATAGCCAGGATCTGCCCTGTGATCATATATAGCCAGGATCTGCCCTGTGATCATATATAACCAGGATCTGCCCTGTGATCATATATAACCAGGATCTGCCCTGTAATCATATATAACCAGGATCTGCCCTGTGATCATGTGTAACCAGGATCTGCCCTGTGATCATATATAACCAGGATCTGCCCTGTAATCATATATAACCAGGATCTGCCCTGTGATCATGTGTAACCAGGATCTGCCCTGTGACCATATGTAACCAGGATCTGCCCTGTGATCATTTATAACCAGGATCTGCCCTGTGATCATATATAGCCAGGATCTGCCCTGCGATCATATATAGCCAGGATCTGCCCTGTGATCATATATAACCAGGATCTGCCCTGTGACCATATATAGCCAGGATCTGCCCTGTGATCATATATAGCCAGGATCTGCCCTGTGATCATATATAGCCAGGATCTGCCCTGTGATCATATATAACCAGGATCTGCCCTGTGATCATATATAAGCAGGATCTGCCCTGTGATCATATATAGCCAGGATCTGCCCTGTGATCATATATAGCCAGGATCTGCCCTGCGATCATACATAGCCAGGATCTGCCCTGTGATCATATATAACCAGGATCTGCCCTGTGACCATATATAGCCAGGATCTGCCCTGTGATCATATATAGCCAGGATCTGCCCTGTGATCATATATAGCCAGGATCTGCCCTGTGATCATATATAACCAGGATCTGCCCTGTGATCATATATAAGCAGGATCTGCCCTGTGATCATATATAGCCAGGATCTGCCCTGTGATCATATATAGCCAGGATCTGCCCTGTGATCATATATAGCCAGGATCTGCCCTGTGATCATATATAGCCAGGATCTGCCCTGTGATCATATATAGCCAGGATCTGTCCTGTGATCATATATAGCCAGGATCTGCCCTGTGATCATATATAACCAGGATCTGCCCTGTGATCATATATAACCAGGATCTGCCCTGCGATCATATATAACCAGGATCTGCCCTGCGATCATATATAACCAGGATCTGCCCTGTGATCATGTGTAACCAGGATTTGCCCTGTAATCATATATAGCCAGGATCTGCCCTGTGATCATGTGTAACCAGGATCTGCCCTGTGATCATGTGTAACCAGGATCTGCCCTGTGATCATATGTAACCAGGATCTGCCCTGCGATCATATATAACCAGGATCTGCCCTGTGATCATATATAACCAGGATCTGCCCTGTGATCATATATAACCAGGATCTGCTCTGTGATCATATATAACCAGGATCTGCTCTGTGATCATATATAACCAGGATCTGCCCTGTGATCATATATAGCCAGGATCTGCCCTGTGATCATATATAGCCAGGATCTGTCCTGTGATCATATATAGCCAGGATCTGCCCTGTGATCATATATAGCCAGGATCTGCCCTGTGATCATATATAGCCAGGATCTGCCCTGTGATCATATATAACCAGGATCTGCCCTGTAATCATATATAACCAGGATCTGCCCTGTGATCATGTGTAACCAGGATCTGCCCTGTGACCATATGTAACCAGGATCTGCCCTGTGATCATTTATAACCAGGATCTGCCCTGTGATCATATATAGCCAGGATCTGCCCTGTGATCATATATAGCCAGGATCTGCCCTGCGATCATACATAGCCAGGATCTGCCCTGCGATCATACATAGCCAGGATCTGCCCTGTGACCATATATAGCCAGGATCTGCCCTGTGATCATATATAGCCAGGATCTGCCCTGTGATCATATATAGCCAGGATCTGCCCTGTGATCATATATAACCAGGATCTGCCCTGTGATCATATATAAGCAGGATCTGCCCTGTGATCATATATAGCCAGGATCTGCCCTGTGATCATATATAGCCAGGATCTGCCCTGTGATCATATATAGCCAGGATCTGCCCTGTGATCATATATAGCCAGGATCTGTCCTGTGATCATATATAGCCAGGATCTGTCCTGTGATCATATATAGCCAGGATCTGCCCTGTGATCATATATAACCAGGATCTGCCCTGTGATCATATATAACCAGGATCTGCCCTGCGATCATATATAACCAGGATCTGCCCTGCGATCATATATAACCAGGATCTGCCCTGTGATCATGTGTAACCAGGATTTGCCCTGTAATCATATATAGCCAGGATCTGCCCTGTGATCATGTGTAACCAGGATCTGCCCTGTGATCATGTGTAACCAGGATCTGCCCTGTGATCATATGTAACCAGGATCTGCCCTGCGATCATATATAACCAGGATCTGCCCTGCGATCATATATAACCAGGATCTGCCCTGTGATCATGTGTAACCAGGATTTGCCCTGTAATCATATATAGCCAGGATCTGCCCTGTGATCATGTGTAACCAGGATCTGCCCTGTGATCATGTGTAACCAGGATCTGCCCTGTGATCATATGTAACCAGGATCTGCCCTGCGATCATATATAACCAGGATCTGCCCTGTGATCATATATAACCAGGATTTGCCCTGTGATCATATATAACCAGGATCTGCCCTGTGTTCATATATAACCAGGATCTGCCCTGTGATCATATATAACCAGGATCTGCTCTGTGATCATATATAACCAGGATCTGCTCTGTGATCATATATAACCAGGATCTGCCCTGTGATCATATATAGCCAGGATCTGCCCTGTGATCATATATAGCCAGGATCTGCCCTGTGATCATATATAACCAGGATCTGCCCTGTGATCATATATAACCAGGATCTGCCCTGTGATCATATATAACCAGGATCTGCCCTGTGATCATATATAACCAGGATCTGCTCTGTGATCATATATAACCAGGATCTGCCCTGTGATCATATATAACCAGGATCTGCCCTGTGATCATATATAGCCAGGATCTGCCCTGTGATCATATATAGCCAGGATCTGCCCTGTGATCATATATAACCAGGATCTGCTCTGTGATCATTTATAACCAGGATCTGCTCTGTGATCATATATAACCAGGATCTGCCCTGTGATCATATATAGCCAGGATCTGCCCTGTGACCATATATAACCAGGATCTGCCCTGTGACCATATATAGCCAGGATCTGCCCTGTGTACGTATACTTTCATACAGTTCAGCTCATTGAAGTGGTCTGGGTGCCAACTCCCGTCACCCTTAACCCTGCAGTTTTTTATAAACTGCAATAATGACCTTGCAGGGTTAAGTCCTCCTCTAGTGTCTGTCTACCAGACGACTATTGGTCGTCTAAACGACGCTGGATGTCCTTACCATATGCATGAGGACCTCCAGCGTCACCGGAATCCCCATAGGAAAGCATTGGGAAATGCTTTCCTATGGGGAGATACTAATGCGAGCGCGGCCATAGCCGCGCATTAGGTCTCCCCCGCTGGCGGACGTCGGCGGGGAGGAGTGTGGGCGGAACTGAGCCAGTGCCGAGTGACATCGGTGCTGGACTCAGGTAAGTCACTGAAGGGGTTATTAACCCCTTCAGGACCGCGGGAGGGGCCTTGACAGAAGAGGAAGCTATAGTGCAAGGAACACGAGTTGTTTTCCTGGCACTTTCGTTTCTCTTTAAGTAGAGAACTGAAAAAGTAAAGTTTTGCTTGGAGTAGACTAGAATGGAGAATTTTCCCTAATTGCGATGAAGTTGTTATGGTGCCCATAGTGTTCCTTTAACATTTTAGCCCAGAAGCGTCTATTCACAAAACATTGCAAATTCTACAGCAAAATACACAATATGGACAAAGTTCCACTATATTCACAGCTTGTCTATTTTAGCATGAATTTAGTATTTTGATTTTCGTTTTTCCTATAATTCACTGTAATTCAGTGTTTATTGAATAAACCCTGGAGAGTTTGCCGTTCTGCAATTATCTCCCAAGACACGGCTCTGAGAAATTAAAGGAACCTTCTCTCTTTCTCTCCCATCATTGCGGAGTATATTTTTATGGCTTCAATGAATCGTTACCTCTTTGTCAGAAGTAATTGCGGCCATTATCCGCAGAAGATCTCTAAATACCGACTCTTTACTTGACCGATTTCATTATGACGGGAGATTGTAAATTCGCGGGGATGCTAATTTAGCTGCCAATGTCTCATTATACTATTAAGGCAAAATACCAGCTATCACTTGTTTGATGGATCCCCCGCTCTCTCTCTGCATCCAGATAAATGCTACTGAAGAAGCAGTTAAACGCCCACGCGTCCAGCTGCAAGATGTGAGCTCCAAAAATGGAGCTCACATGATCTGATCCTTCTCCGAGCATCTGGCAGTGCAGACCGGAACAGTAACCCCTCATATGCTGGACAGGCAGGCTGGTCACTGCACGGCAATTGGGGCCTTACCAAGGGCCCCTGGGGTGGCATGCATTGCGCATTCCTGGAGCAGATAGAGGTTTATTCACTTAACTCTGAACTGCAGCAAATCGCAGAAACAAATGGCAAAATTTAAGCTAAAATAGTTGACCGTGAAAAATTCTCAAACACAGCTACAGTTACAGCTTGACCATTTGAACTCACATTTTGTCAAACGGGTTTCAGATAGCTACAATTGGGATTTTATTGAATAGCCCCAGAAGGGTTACAAGGCTACACTGATTGGTTAAAGAGATCAGACTGTTCGTATGTTTTTAGTGATACATCTTAAAATGGTTCTTGCTTGGCTTTATTTTAGGAGTTTAGTATTTTGATTTTATTTGCTAGAAAAGTATGTAAGGTTCAGATCAGTGAGACTTTTCATATAAACTAGTTTTACCCCTTCACAGTACATGTGGCTGCACTGGTACTGTGTCACAGGTTGCTACAGTCACCTCCTCCTCCTCCTGTCTGGTGTTTAAAAGCCACCTACGGTCCCCGTCAGCCCAAATCTGGATTTTTGGAAACTTCGGGCTTGATTTAAAAATGGCTGGATAAGCTTTCCAAATTATTTAACATTTTTTAAATGATTTTTTTCAACATATGAAAATATGTTTTAAAAAAAAATTAAATACACACTATATTTATATATAAACATTTTGAATTATTACAAAATGATTAAGTATGAAATTATTTTTAAAAAGTTTAACAGTATTAAAATTGAGGCCGCTAGGACCACGGACATGGAGGAGGGAGGGACAGATTCATTTTAAGGAAAATGAGCAGGTGGATGAGAGGGGATAGGTCACCCTCTAGTGGTGGTTTAATTGTACAGCACTATAACGGATAAGGTGTATAGCAGATTTACTGAACTGATACTCATTTAGCCAGATGTAGCTGCAGGTTACTTGTAGTTCTGAGCGGTTTGTGGTTCTGTTATTGAGAATAAGGACCGATATATCCTCACAGGCCAAGGGAAGCAACCAGAAAAATATCTGTAACTACATTCTCCACCACTTCCCATAGACCCCAATAGCAGAGGGACCCCCGATAAGACGTCCTGAGACCCCAAGGCAGGGGTTGCTTGGAGATTATGTGAGATTTGCGTTACCAGTTACTGGGTGAGAAAGGGATTCAGGAGATGAGCAGACCACATGTGATCTAAGAATGATGTACGAGAAATGTGTAAATATGTTACTGGAAATCCCAGTGCTACAGGGAAGGGTAGGATTAAATAATTACATAGGAGGATTCAAAAAATAATACTACTCTCAATATTCCTGCATTTTGCTGCAATTCCCCGGGCTCTACTGAGCTCAGGCTCTTACAAAGTGACTCAGTAAACACTATTTATTGTTGTACCGGGCTTATCCTGTAAGTTGAACTCTGTGAATAAACGCTGGGTTTCTTGGAGTTGTAATTCTGTTGCAACAACAAATTCTAGAAACTGTCATGACATCACATATAGCAATATAAAGGGAGGGCTTATAAATCAAATCAACAAAAAAAAGAATAAAAAAATTAACAAGCTACACATTGCACCTAAAATGTAATGGTAATACAACAGGAAGGAGAGTCAGCGCTAAGTAACAGGATGGGAGGGCAGCAACCCAAAAAGGGAGTCCCTCTAAGACCCTTTGAGAAACAGGATGTAAAAACAGAAAGAAGGTGAGGGTTGCGCCCAAAGTCTCGTAACAGTAAATATCCAATTAGAAAACCGACCTAATGGTCTAAATGATACAATAATAAAAAGAGGCTATGTAAGTAAAAAAATGTAATAGAATCTCGCTAAAATAGTGGTGCAATCTTTAAGGGTTGATGCGTCGGGATGGTAAAATACATCTAAAAGTGTCGGTAACATAACAGGATAGAATAGGGGTGCAATCCTCTGGAGTTGATCCGTCCGGATGATAAAATATCCGTAAATGAGTAGAGACAAGGGGAGATACGACAGACAGCCGATAGTAAAATACGTCAGAGATCCTAGGGTAAAATGGATAAAATAAAGCTAGTAGACTCACATTTAAAAGAGCTTAAGCCAACTCTGGAATGGATGGCGTCTAGCGGTACAATCCCCACTACGGGATACAATGGCGAGGTGTGTCCATCAGTCAGATTTAGGTATCCAGGGTATATTAAAAAAAAACAATAGTGCTCTCAATTTTAAAAGGAGTGTAGTATATAAAATATACTCAAAAGTATAGAGCAGAAGGTACTGCTCTATTATAGTAGCGTTGGTGGAATAATCCCCACCTAGGATTTCTTTAAGTCCAGGATCAGTAAAAAAAAAAAATGCAAGCAGTAAAATGTGCATATAAAATACAATAAAAAGTGAATTCGTACAATTAAAAGTAGCCAAAAAAACTTTTATTGTTAAAATACACAAATGAAAATCCTTTAACGTGTTTCGCCACACAGGGCATTATTAAAAATGGAATAGAACAGCGGTTCCCAAAGTGTGGGTCGCGACCCACTGGTGGGTCGCAGGGCGATTCCCAGTGGGTCGCGCTGACCCACACATCCAGGGCCGCCGAGCAGTCAGGCAAGCAGACTGACACCAGGAGGGAGCCCGGCGGTTTGCCCTGTATGCCGCCGGGCTCCCTCCAGTCAGTCTGCCCAGCAGCTCCGGTCTGTAGCTCCGCCGGGTGCAGAGCTGCAGACAGTGTGATAGGAGTCTCGCGAGCTCCCAGAGCGTTACCATGGCAACACTCAGGGAGCTCGCAAGACTTTTATTACACTGTCTGCAGCTCTGCACCCGGCGGAGCTCAGACCGGAGAGTTACCCCACTGGACTACCAGGGAGACACTGGACCACCAGGGATGTCTAATGAAGGTAGGACACAGCCCCCAGATCCTGCCCCCTAATGTAAATAATTTTCTCCCTACCCCCCCCCCCCCCCCACTGTAACCCATTCACTCCCTGCCCCCCTCCCCACCCTGTAACCCCTTCACTCCCTGCCCCCCTCCCCACCCTTCACTCCCTGCCCCCCTCCCCACCCTGTAACCCCTTCACTCCCTGCCCCCCTCCCCACCCTGTAACCCCTTCACTCCCTGCCCCCCTCCCCACCCTGTAACCCCTTCACTCCCTGCCCCCCTCCCCACCCTGTAACCCCTTCACTCCCTGCCCCCTTCCCCACCCTGTAACCCCTTCACTCCCTGCCCCCCTCCCCACGCTGTAACCCCTTCACTCCCTGCCCCCCTCTCCACCCTGTAACCCCTTCACTCCCTGCCCCCTCCCCACCCTGTAACCCCTTCACTCACTGCCCCCTCCCCACCCTGTAACCCCTTCACTCCCTGCCCCCTCCCCACACTGTAACCCCTTCACTCCCTGCCCCCCTCCCCACACTGTAACCCCTTCACTCCCTGCCCCCCTCCCTACACTGTAACCCCTTCACTCCCTGCCCCCCTCCGCACACTGTAACCCCTTCACTCCCTGCCCCCTCCCCACACTGTAACCCCTTCACTCCCTGCCCCCCTCTCCCCACTGTAACCCCTGCTCTCCCTGCCCCCCCACACGGTAACGCCTGCTCTCCCTGCTCCCCCTCTGTAACCCATTTTCTTCCTGCCCCCCACTGTAGCCTTCTCTCCCCCTGCCCCCCCACTGTAGCCCTCTCTCCCCCTGCCCCCCCACTGTAGCCCTCTCTCCCTCTGCCCCCCCACTGTAGCCCTCTCTCCCCCTGCCCCCTACACTGTAGCCCTTTCTCCCCCTGCCCCCTACACTGTAGCCCTTTCTCCCCCTGCCCCCTACACTGTAGCCCTTTCTCCCCCTGCCCCCTACACTGTAGCCCTTTCTCTCCCCTGCCCACCCACTGTAACACTTTCTCCCCCTGCCCACCCACTGTAACCCTTTTTCACCCTGCCCCCCTACACTGTTACCTGCACACACACTCCCTACCACACGGTCACCCTCACCTGTCTCTGCATGTATGTGTATCTGAGTCTCCTTTTGTGTCAGTGTGTGTGTATTTGTGTGTCAGTGTGTATCTGTTTACATGAGTGTATGTGTATCTTTGTGTAGGAAAATAAGTGTCATTGTGTGTGTATCGCTGTGTCAGTATGTGTATGTGTGTGTCTCTGTATGTGTGTATTTGTGTCTCTGTATGTGTATACACTGCACACATACTCCATGCAAAAAACATGCTTACATCCAAACACACATTGTGTATATGTATATTTTATATTCACAATATACACACACTGCATCCATTACACACGCACTGCAATCAAACTCAAACATTACATACAAAACACCCATGTATTAAAACACTAAAATGATATACAAACACCCCTTCATTCAAACACCGACACTACACACAAAAAGCACACCTGCATTTAAAGTCCAGCTCTACATTCAAACACCCCTGCGTTCAGACGCAAACATTACAAACAAGTACACCACTACATTCCAATGGCAACAGTACATACAAACACTCCCATACTTGCACACACATACTTAAAGGACCACTTCAGCTTAATGAAGTGGTCTGGGTGCCAGGTCCATCTAGGATTAACCCTGCCTGCTGTAAACATAGCAGTTTCAGATAAATTGCTATGTTTACAAATGGGTTAATCCAGCCTCTAGTGGCTGACTCATTGACAGCTGCTAGAGGCGCTTCAGCGCTTCTTACTGTGATTTTCAGTGAGAAGACGCCAGAGTCCATAGGAAAGCATTGAGAATGCTTTCCTATGGACTGGCTATATGCGCGCACGGCACTTGCTGCGCATGCGCATTCAGCCGATGACGGCTAAAGGAGGAGAGAGCCCGGCGCTGGAGAAAGGTGAGTTTTTAACCCCCTTTCTCTCCCTTCAGCCTGGCGGGAATGGGACCCTGAGGGTGGGGGCACCCTCAGGGCACTTTAGTGCCAGGAAAACGAGTTTGTTTTCCTGGCACTATAGTGGTCCTTTAATACACAAACATGCTTACATTTAAACGCTCAAACACTGCTCACAAATATAACCCTGCAACGATGGGCAAATGGTAGATTCCCAGCAGGCATAGCATTGTTGAAGTTCTCCGACAGATGGAGATCTACCTTTTGGCCACACTTGCACTAGAGGGGGCCCCAGAAAGCATACTTGCACCAGGGCTCTCTCTACATTAGTTCCACCACTGGGATAATCAATGTGAGGGGCCTGGATGAGCAGGACACAACGTCTGATTCTGACTGAGTCTGTGAGTAAGCAGTTGTATGCCTCTAAAACTGATTGCCATGATATGTAAAGTTTCTGCCTCTAAAACTCCATGATATATCAACATTATGCATCTAAAACTGCCATGATATGCCAAATTATGCCTCTAAAACTGCCATGATATGCCAATTTTATGCATCTAAAGCTGATTGCCATGGTGTGCCAATTGTATGCTTTTAAAGCTGATTGCCATGGAGTGCCAATTTAATGCATCTGACTGTTTGCCAATTGTATGCCTCTGAAGCTGATTGCCATGATGTGCCAAGTTTATGCATCTAAAAGTGATTGCCATGATATGCCAAGTTTATGCATCTAAAGCTGATTGCCATGATGTACCAAGTTTATGCATCTAAAAGTGATTGCCATGATATGCCAAGTTTATGCATCTAAAAGTGATTGCCATGATATGCCAAGTTTATGCATCTAAAGCTGATTGCCATGGTGTGCCAAGTTTATGCATCTAAAGCTGATTGCCATGGTGTGCCAAGTTTATGTATTTAAAGCTGCCCTGATGTTCCAATTGTATGCCTCTAAACCTGGATGCCATAGTGTGCCATTTGTAAGCCTCTAAAACTGATTGCACTGGTGTGCCAATTTTATGCACCTAAAGTTGCCATGATGTGCCAAGTTTATACATGTAAAACTGATTGCCATAATGTAGCAATTTTATGCATCTAAAGCTGCCATAATGTTCCAATTGTATGCCTGTAAAGCTGATTGCCATGGTGTGCCAATTGTAAGCCTGTAAAGCTGATTGCCATGGTATGCCCAACTGTATGCCTCTAAAACTGATTGCCACGGTATGCCTATTTTATGCATCTAAAGCTGCCATAATGTTCCAATTGTATGCCTGTAAAACTGATTGCCATGGTGTGCCAATTGTAAGCCTATAAAGCTGATTGCCATGGTATGCCAACTGTATGCCTCTAAAACTGATTGCCACGGTATGCCTATTTTATGCATCTAAAGCTGCCATAATGTTCCAATTGTATGCCTGTAAAACTGATTGCCATGGTGTGCCAATTGTAAGCCTATAAAACTGATTGCCATGGTATGCCAACTGTATGCCTCTAAAGCGGATTGCTATAGTGTGCCAATTGTATGCCTCTTAAGCTGTTTGCTATGGTGTGCCAGATTTATGCCTCTAAAAGCAATTGCCATGGTGTACATCTAAAGCGGATTGCTATAGTGTGCCAATTGTATGCCTCTTAAGCTGTTTGCCATGGTGTGCCAGATTTATGCCTCTAAAAGCAATTGCCATGGTGTACATCTAAAGCGGATTGCTATGGTGTGCCAATTGTATGCCTCTAAAGCGGATGTCATGGTGTTCACTTTTTAAAATATGCATTAAAAAAAGCAAGTGGGTCTCGAAAAATTACCATTTTGAAAAGTGGGTCTCGGGCCATAAAAGTTTGGGAAGCCCTGGAATAGAATAGATTAGCTGGCAATGTGGGTTTAAATAGGAGTACAGATAATTAAAATTGGCGCCAAAATAACGTCAGTCAATCAGAAAGCATAAAATAAAAAAACGTTATTTACCACTTTAAAACATATTGTAGTTGGTATTTACAGAAAATCTAATGGGGTATGAGCTTATTCATGTAAATAGATATTTAAAAACGCGGTGTAGGGAGCCTGATATACACTGAAAAGTTTACTCACGTGATGTATATGCCGCAAGGGCTACTGGGGCTATTGAGGCTATTAGTATAGTCGGCGAAAATGTAAGCAGACGGATCAAAATGAAGACACGTGTAAGCGTCATACCGGGGGTGTTGTGCGGAATGTAGCAAGAGTGCACGAAGCTGCAGCCGACACTTGGGATAAGGAGTGAGTGGTAAAACATAGAGTTTGACGCGGGCACGAAGCTGCAGCCGACATGGAGGAGTTGTTAGAACATAGAATAGGGGATATGGGAAATGTAGTGAAATAGAATAGGGGGGAGGGTTAAAGCATAGGATAGCATTAAAGCATAGGATAGGAGACATATTAGTAGGGGAATAAGCGACCGCCATATTGGGGGGGGAGGGGGGAGGGGCAGAATAAAAGAAAATTGGCAGAGAATAAATAAATTAATTAACATATACGATAAGAATAAAAATACATAACATGGATCCTAATGAAAATCAAACACATATGCAAATAGAAATAGATTTAGGTAGGTAAATATATGTAAGATGAAAGTAAAAACACTTAATTAAAATGAATTCTGTATGAACTGGAACACGGATGTAAATGCAAAGATCATATTGGCATATATATGTTACACATATGAGTATATATATGTATATGTTATAATCTTATTGGAGGTAAAAATAAAAATTAAAAATAAAATTAAAAACACACATGAAATGTTTATAAAAAATGGAATAAATCAAATTCTGCATTTAACCCTTGGGGCATCAGAGTCTGTAACTTATAGACCCAGTCCATTTTATTTTTCCCTAAAACATTTTTTAGATCACCTCCTCTCCAGGGTAAAGTGCATTTTTTGATACCTGTACATTTTAACAGTTTGGGATATTTATTATGGTTAATAAAATGTTTGGATTCTGAATGATTTGGATATCCATTTTTTATATTTCTGCCGTGTTCGCTTAGTCTTATTTATAAGCTCCTTGTGGTCATTCCGACGTACTGGAAGCCACATGGGCATTCAAGCAGATAAATAAAATTTTTAGTACTGCAGTTAATAAACTCATTGATTTTGTAAGTCTTTTTTGTTATGTTTGAAGTGAATTGAGTTAATTTGGATGGTACAGTGGTTTTGCATACTATACATGATTTACATTTGTAAAAACCTTTAGTTTGTGGGGAAAAAAGATACAGTTTTGTTATGCTTGATTTGTCAATGGCCGTATTTACACAAACTTTAAAAAAAAACACGTCTTTGTATGTAGTTGCCCATTTTTAATAAGTATATTTAAATCTAAACAATTGATTTGTTCTCTGCTAAATTCATATGTTAAAATTATACCTCTATTATTAACGTTAAGATTATCAATAAAAGAGATGAGGTTTTCCTCGGATCCATCCCAAAAAAAAAAAAAAAAAGAGGTCATCAATGTATCTAAAATATGAGACCAGGTTTGCCCTCCAAGTATGCAAATTGAAAATGGCTGTGGACTCCCTGTCGGCCATGAATAAATTGGCATAGCTTGGGGCAAACCTAGTATGGGAACCTAAAATGTATGGGTTCCCGGAAGGTCCCCTTAAGGTGTAATGAAAAATATGTAAAGTATGCTTGCAAAAAAGATACAGAATTAGTGTGTGTATATATATACATACACATACATATACACAAACACATGTACGCACGCACACATTTGACATTTGTTTTACACAAATAGTTGTTAATTGATTAAGCGTAATTTGCACTTTATATACTCAGGATCAATACACAAATTCCCATTTGCAAACATTTCCAGTTTCCAGAAAGCAAGTTTTCCTTATATTATTTTAAGTCGATCATTCTTATTACATCAATGAATTTGAATTGCAAGTGAAAATTGTAGACATTATTACTGCTTAACTGAGGACTATTGCACCCTCCATCCTTAACTCTTGTTTAGTTAAATATTTGTTTTGCTAGTGTTAGTTCTTGCACTCTAAGCCTTGTTAATTTATGATGTTCCCTATTTATGACTTTTACCTATCTGATCTCTGCCATTCCCTCATAGCCTTAAATTTAAATTCCCTTTCATCCGCTTTTTCCTGATTTTGTTTTAACGCCTCAATGCTACCTAGAGGAGGTGGCTGCGCTTCTCATTTCCTCTCGCCCCACCACTAGCCCGCTCGATCCTGTCCCATCTCACCTTATCAGATCTCTCTCCCCTAGTCTTGTGCCTTCCCTAACACACATCTTCAACTTTTCTCTCTTTTCTGGAATTGTCCTTGAACATGCCACTATAGTACTTATCCAGAAAAAAAAACATCTATTGATCCGTCCTCCCCCTCTAACTATCGTCCCATATCCCTGCTCCCTTTTTCCTCAAAGCTTCTGGAAAGACTTGTCTTTACCCGTGTGTCTCACTTTCTCAATTCCAACTCTTTCCTTGACCCTCTTCAATCTGGCTTCCGCCCTCTCTACTCTACTGAGACTGCTCTTATCAAAGTTACTAACGACCAAATCGCAGCTAAACCCAAAGTCCACTACTCCATACTAATTATTCTTGACCTGCCTTTGACACCTTTGATCATGCTCTCCTTCTTCAAACTCTTCAATCACTTGGTCTCTGTGATGCTGACCTCTCGTGGTTTTCCTCGTACCTCTCCCAACGCTCATTCCTCTTCCTGCCTCGGTTGTAGTCCCCCAAGGCTCTGTCCTTGGTCCCCTTCTATTTTCTCTTTATACTGCCTCTCTTGGCAAACTTATTCCCTCTTTTGGATTCGTACCACCAGTACGCTGATGACACCCAGATACATCTCTCCTCCCCGGACCTCACCCTGCCGTCCTGCAACGTGTTACTGCTTGCCTATCTTCCATCTCTGACTGGATGTCCTCCTGCTTACTGAAACTCAATCTCTCTAAAACTGAGCTCCTGGTCTTTCCTCCTCCTAATGCTGATCCTCCTCTTTTGCTCTCCCTTCAAGTTAGTAGTCCATCCATGCAAGCGCACTGTCCTGGCGTCATACTTGACTCTGACCTCACCTTTGAGGCTCACATCCAGTATGTTGCCAAATCCTGTAGATTCCATCTTAAAAACATAGCCCGCATCCACCCTGTGACGAAACCAACCTCGCCACTGGGCATTGGAGAAGCCTGGTTGCCCGCATGCTGCCTTTGGACTATGGCCCTGGGAGATTGGGCCCTTTAAAAACAGTGTTCGGCCCTAACAGAGTGTATGTCACTCATTCTGGCCCTTGAATTACTGTGGGAGAAGGATTGGCACTTTTTATATAGCACGTCGGATGCAGCCGAAGTGCCGAAGTTGCCGAAGTTACCGAAGTTGTCGAAGTGACCGTCATCGGACAAAGGACCACGTGGCGGCGGCCATTTTAACGTCGAACACCGCAGACCCTTACCATCGCCTCCACTTCGACACTTCGACTAAAGCCGAAGTTACCGAAGTTGTCGAAGTCGAAGTGACCGGCATCGGACAAAGGACCACGTGGCGGCAGCCATTTTAACGTCGAACACCGCCGACCCTTACCATCGCCTCCGCTTTGACACTTCGACTAAAGTCGAAGTACCGGCAACACTTCGAACGGGACTTAGCCGTTTTTTATGCAGGAAATTGACCGATTGCACAGCCCAAACCCATGGAACTGTTTTGGGCAAGAAAATGTGCTTGCGGTCGGTCATAAAAGGACTTCCGTGTAACTTTTTATCTACTGGAGGGATTTGTATGATTTTTGAGAATGTTTATGTTTAAAGTATGCGGAGTCTGAATATGTAATCTCTTTATGGAGATTGGATGTATGGTTTTAGAGTTATGAAAGTTGGGTAAAAAGTATGTTTTAACTGTATGTATAATTGGGTTTCCTCTCAGGATAAGGGGAGGGAATATGTGGGATGTAACTGTGATATGATTGGTTATTTTATCCCTCCCTGTGGGCGGTCCTGTATTTGCAACAACTGTAATAAAAGCCAGACTGGGTGTGCTAGCACCTGAGATCATCTTGGACCTTCATGAAGTTTCGGCTCATGTTTGGGGGATTGGAGAACTACACTCTGGGGACTACTCCCCAGGGTATAATCACTAAGCTCTGCTAAGAGCTTGGTTTTGTTCCTGCTCTCTGGAATTCGGAGAGGACCCTGGTCTTGGGCCCAGAGTGGGTGGAGACGGTGAGACCCCAACCAAGCTGCGGCGTTTCGTGGGGTCTGCAGTGGTTATGGTGTCGGGCAGAGTGCTTGGAGTCCTCGGAAAGCACTAGGAGCATCCATCAGCGGAGGGTACCCGATCGGGGTGCCAGCGGTTCCGTTACACACCCCTTTCTTACGCAAGATGCTACCAAGGAGCTTGTCCATGCTCTAGTAGTTTCCTGCATGGATTATTGTAACCCTCTCCTAATTGGTCTTCTCAAAAGCCGTATTGCCCCTCTACAGTCCTTAATGAATGCTGCCGCCAGACTGATTTTCCTCTCTGGTTGGTTCTCTCACACCTCACCCCTCTGTCAGTCCTTACATTGGCTTCAAAGTGCTAACCCATACCTATAAAGCACTGAACAATTCTAGCCCCTCTTATTTCTCTTCACAGATCCATAGGTATGCCCCTTCTCAGTCTCTACACTCTGCCTGTGACCTTCTCCTGTCCACTGCTCGCACCAGTATGGCCAACTCGCGTTTGCAGGACTTCTTGCGGGCAGCTCCCTTCCTATGGAATAGCCTGTCTACCGCCATCAGACTCTCCTCTAATCTTCAATCGTTTAAGAAGTGCCTTAAAGCTGATCTCTTTAGGAAAGCTTATGGCCTCCCAGAGTAACCTCTACCTCACATACCTGTCTCTTGCTCTCTCCTAAAGGGCAGCACTCTACTCTCTCCTCCAGCTCTGCTTCACTCCCACCCTATTTGATTGATATTTCCTGTCCTATTGTGTTTTATACCCCACCTCCTATAGAATGTAAGCTCGTTTGAGCAGGGTCCTCTTCAACCTATCGTTCCTGTAAGTTTTCTTGTCATTGTCCTATTTATAGTTAAATCCCCCTTCTCATAATATTGTAAAGCGCTACGGAATCTGTTGGCGCTACATAAATGCGATAATAATAATAATAATAATAATAATGTGGAATCAATGGATGCCATGTGACCTCTTGTGGCAGAAACGGAGTATAACAGCTTCATTCTGCATAACACACCAACATACAGTTTATATCTCCGTCACTTTGAAGATATTAGAAGCTCTCCCATGGCTGACCCCTATTCCATGCAGGGGAGCGGGTACCTCCCTTACCTTCCCTCCCTGATTCACAGCTAGATGTTATGTCTTTATTTCCTTTGAAAGCTGTGATTCAGGACGCTGCGCAGGAGGGCAAGGGAAGCCCTAAAGCAGTCGCTTCTCCTTGAGAAATCATTACTCTAGATATTAGGGAGAGAATGGTGTGTCTCCTGAGCCCCTGTCTGTCCTACCCCTGTACCCTGATCTCCTGCAAGGAAGGAGAGAACTCATTACACTGACAGTATGTGTGACAGTGTCTGAATGTGTATGTGTGTGAGTGACCGGGTAGCTATGTGTTTGGATGTAACGGACCTTCAGTGATTGGGGAGTTGTGTAGTTGTCTATGTGTGTGAATGATTGGGTTGTCAGGGTATTTATATCGGCAGACATTTTGTGCTATGATAGAAATTAAAAGTGTATATTCTGAGTCACTCTGAACAGAACAGACTCCATTTTGTTATTTTCAAGCTAACAAAGAGACACGAAATTGCTATCCTTTCTGTAACTAACCACTTTGCCAGAGCTAAGGAATGCTTGTATATACAAATCGAGTGATAAGAAATGAGAACGGGGGATGGACAGACTGTTAGCTAAATGCTAATGGAATATAATTAATTCTAAAACCCAGACATTTGTGACAGAGAAGATTAAATAATTTAATTTTACTTTCGATAATGTATAAGAGTCCTATTGTAATTTAAGGGTCATATTTAGTATTATAACTGTCATATTAGAAATTATAGCCGAATTTAACAGACACATAGTCTGAAGAAAATTCGAAGAAACTCTTGAACTGACAGAAAACTTGAGTTATAGACAACTATAAAGATAAGGTAAATGACGTCAAAATAGCCACCAGGAAAAGTTAACTGCCCTCTATAGACCAAATACTTAAATTGTTATCTAGAAGGTAACCACACCTCCAGTGTTTCTATTGGTCTATCACCTAGTGAATTTTTCCTTTGTGCTTAAAAGTTAAGACAAAGGGAAGAGAGAGGTATGCAGAGAAAGCAAGAGAGTGAGCAGTCAGGGGCAAAGAGTTGGAAGCAGGCTAAGTCAGGAGACAGAGAAAGAGACCCATGACATTCAAATTCCTGAGAATACCTACTAATCTGATGAAAATATCTACTCAACTGGTAATTATACTGGCTTCATTTAATTAATCTAAATTAATTAAAATGTTCTAATAGCATGATATATGACTGGATAAATCACGATCAGATTTCGATATTTAGAAATCTTAGTTACTAAAGAATATATAATTATGACATCCCAATCTGCAGATGGGAAAAGATTAATTATGTATTTAATGTGACATATCACATGTTAGCATATCGTGATATTTATCCAGGTGTATTGATTTGCTCTAAAATAAGATAAAATATCTGTTTAGGCAAGTTAAAATTCTGGTTATAGAACATAGTAGATTACTCTTATTGGATGGTTCCAAGAAATGACTAATGAACTGGTTTAATTGTTATTTTATTTAAAATTACATGAGAATAGGTCTTAATTACTTAGGAGGTCTAGCCAGCATTGAAAGGGTTATTCTAACTGTCAGCTAAAGTTTTTATGGCTATTCGCTGGAAGCTTTCTCTGTGTGAAACTTTCACTTTCTTTCTGTGAAATACTGTCATAATACTTCTTGACAATTAAGACTGTGTTAGCCATTGGGAGATGTTTTTACATTACCATATTGTATTGCATACTCTGTTATACTAAATATTTATTGATTATTGTCACGCATGTTACTTATTATAATTATTTAAAATGTCACAATAAATTGTATCTATTTTTATAACAAATTGTGATTTTATTTATATGGCATACATTTCACTTACACGATAACGATCTTTGGGATCTGAGAATTGAAATAGTGGGCAATTCTCAACTGTTTACTATTATTATCCCATAAATATCCCCACAGGGTGCCTATATATCGAGGTATATGTGTGTGATTAGTTATCTATGTCAGTGATTGGCTAAGTATATCAGTAGCTAGTTACGTGAATGATATGAATGTGTGTCAGTGGATAGTTATGTGAATGATGTGAATGTGTCAGTGGGTAGTTATGTGAATGATGTGAATGTGTCAGTGGCTAGTAATGTGAATATGTATGTGAGTAGGTAGTGCATGCAGCTAGTGGGAGGAAGAGTATGTGCATGCAGAGTGTGGATAGTTTGTTATGTATGTGTGAGGGTAACATTAACATAGAATTATTGTGAGTGAAATTAAAGGGACACTGCACTGCTCAAAAAAATCACTGTTTAGTAGATATACCCACAATGAAAACAGGCATGCATTTAATTATCCCTTTTTTCATTGGGGGTACATCTAAAACAGTTTGCAAAAGCTGCAGATGTTGGAGAAAAAAATAGGGTGATAGCGCACAAAATGGTAAGCGTACTTCACTTCGGCATCAACATACAGGATAAAACTTATTAATACAAACATAAAAGCGACATACACAGACTGTATAAAAATGGTTTCCTTAAAAACAAAATATGGAGAACACTCACATATTTTAGAACCCTTAAGGTCGGCTCTGAACTCGGTAGGTGTTGTATATCCACTCAGTGTGTTGTTAAGTCGATGGGCCCCGTTGTTATGATAAAGATCAGGAAGGAAGTAATATATTTTATTACAATAATAAAAGTAAACAAACACACAATAAGTGGTAAAATAATAAGCACAATATGCACCTGAGGAAGACCAGCTACGGTCGAAACGCGTTGTGCTTATTATTTTATCACTTATCATTGTGTGTTTGTTTACTTTTATTTTTGTAAATCATAAAAGTGAAATAGTTATTTTTATAAAGTGTTAAAGTGCTAAGATGGGATACTCCGTACACAGCAAGCTGAAGAGCTCTATGTGTGTGAAGTCATCAATTTAAGCGCTGAATTGAAAATAGACCGGGTTTATTTTTCTAACCAATATTGTAACAGGAATACAGTCCTGGTGAAATCTGGTGGATTATTCAGACAACACGGCTAATTCACACTAACGCAGTGGACTCTTTCTTATGATATATGAACAAATAAAAGTAATATTTTAACTAAACCACAGGAACCACATCATAGAATTCTCATGTTTCAGAAACATTTTTTTTATGTGAAAATTAAGGTTTTTAAGAAAGATTCAGCAAATTCTGCTGCATTTAAGCAAAACTGCGAGACAAGGAAATTGAGAAACCCCCACCAGGCCGTAAATAGTGGCTGGTTTGAGGGCGATCTGGCTCTGAACAGGGAGAGTGAGGGTAGTTATTGAATAGTCAAAGTATGTTGGTTCCATATTTTATAAAGTAAAAGGTTAGAAGAGGTCACAGCTCCTATGGCTATTTTCATTAAGGCTGTGTGATGAACCTGAGCTTATTCAGAATTAGTCGTTCCCATGAGGAAGTGAAGATATTCATAGGAAATTAGGAATCCCATATCACCATATTTACATAAAGCCAGAGGGTGGATGATAAAGGAGATATTGCAACAGTTTAGTTTTTAGGTCGTATTTGACAGTTTAGTTTAGTTTTTAGGTCGTATTTGACATACGGACCTTCTCCAACTTGAATATCTGATAAAGGAATATATGGTAGGTTCATAAATACATAAATATAAATATACACCAAGGACAGACTGAGTGTGATGGGAGTGCCCAGGGTGGAATGACATAGGAAAGCTATCACGCTATTCAGTAGGTGGACTAACAGACGCTAATGTGCAGTAAGACAAGCTGGACATATAGGGAAAGGGCTGAAGGTGCTGCTCAAACAAGCTTACACTCTAGGGGGAGTGGGGTAAATTGAGGTAATGGTAAGATATTTCATGTATGGTGAAAGTAGATTATTAGATTAGTAACACAGTAGCAGGAGAGGAAGCAGGGTGGGTTACCAAGGTGCAGGAGGGAAAGCTAGTAACAGTTTAATTGATATTCCTTCCTGATGATGTGAGATTTCAATGAGTTGTTGGATTGGAGACTGGGTGAAAGCCTGATAAAGCAGGGAACAGAGTTCCATAGGAACGGTGCAGCCCTAGAGAAGCCTTGAAGGCGGACGTGAGAGTATGAACAGAGAATAGACGCAGATCTTCGGCAAAGCGTAGGGGCCTGGATAGGAAATACTGGTGTATGAGGATAGGTGAGGAGCAGTGTTATGTAGAGATTCATAAGCAAAGACGAGACTTTTAATTTGAGCCCTATATTCTTATGGGAAGCCAGTGTAAAGACCAACAGAGGGGGGAGGCATAGGCGGGCAGGAAGACGAGCCTCGCTGTCGCACTCATTATAATTATTTATAAATAGACTATAGCGGGGAATGTTGGGAACACATAGGACTACTGAGAAGTCTATAGCAGTAGTCAAGATGAGAGATGAAAACGGCATGGACCAGCACTGTAGCGACTTAGATAGGGGCGGATGCGTGCTATGATTTTAAGATGGAAGTGTCAGGATTTGGAGATTGTCCTGGCATGATGGGTGTAGGAGAGGGTGGAATCAAAGAGAATATACAGTCAGTGAGCCTGCGAGGTAGAACTGATGGTAGTGCGGTTGACTTGGAGGGAAACAGATGCTGGGGTAGCAACGCTCGAGGGAGGAAAGACCAGAATTTCTGTTTTGGAGAGATCGAGTTTCAGGAAGTGAGCAGCCATCCAGTTAGAAATTGTCCAAAACACGAATACAGAGGGAAGGTGAGAGATCAGATAGATTTGTGTCATCTGCAGAGAAATTACATCGCAAGCCAAGGGAGCTGATAAGTTTACCTAGGAAGGCATGATAGACTGACAGTGAGGTACAGAGGACAGAACATTGGGGAAGACAAACTGAGTGTCTCAAAGAAACATGGTTCAGGTACTAATTGATATAAAAAACTTTTTTTTTTTTTTTTTAAATTCTTTATTTTTGCGTGCATGAGAGATATAAATATGGTACAGCAAATGCATCACATGAGAATATAACAGGTTACAATTGTAGTTGTTTGATGCATTCAGTCGGATTCAGCACAATTTTTTGTTACTGGTGTGTACTCCTAGGTATAGTGTGTGGTTTTGTAGGAGTGCAGATGAGTTAGTATTTCGCGGGTTTGTTACCTAGGTGTTGGGTTGTAGTGGATATCTGGGCCCAACTAAGCTGTTAACTTATTGAGTGAGGTTGTAGCGCGTTTCGGGGGCCTGGCTTGGTTCAGTGAGAGTTGTGTCGTCGGTTGGTGAGTCACATGAGTAGTCCTAGTGAGTGTTTCTATGCCCCTTGGGGGTTTAGTGGGTCAGTGTCGGTGTAGACTACTCGTGAGGGGTGGCGGCCCTAACCGTGGGGCTGTCGGGGGGGGGGTGTGTCGTCCGGAGCTGCGGATACCATATGCTGGTATTGCGGTTGTGTGTCTGCGTCGGCCGTTACCGCTAGTATGTGCTAACCAGGTGCATTAAACTTTGTGGTTATAGGGCGTGGAGGGTAGGGAGAAAACATAATACATGAAGCCTTAAACATGGCAAAGTAGTGTCGCCGTTGAGCGGACAGGAGCAGGAGACTTCTCCCCCCCTGTCCGTCAGGTGGCTTGTGCATTGGTTCTCTGTCTTCTTGGTACAAATGTTTCTGAGGTCGCTGGGTTCCAGTCGTGGGTTGTGCCCCGGGCAGGCAGGTTCTGTAGGCCCAACTGTGTGAGAAGTTCAGAAGCCTCAGTCCCAGAGGTGAGTTTATGTGTTGCCCCCTGATGGGTGACAAGTAAGGAGCGCGGGTTTCCCCACCTGTATGGTATTCCCGCCGTGCGTAATAGGCTGGTGAGTTCAGTTAGCGATTTCCTCCATTGGAGAGTGGCCTTGGATAAGTCCTGGTAAAAGGTCAGTTGGGCTTCTTCAAAATCAAGCGGGGTTTTGCCCTTGAGCGCGCTCATGATGTGCCCTTTATCTTGGGGTAGGACGCAGCGAATGATGACGTCTCCAGCTAGTGTTGCTGCTGCTCTGGGTGGGGTAGGCAGTCGGTAGATCCCTGCGAAGGTGAGCTTCTTCGTTACTGCCAAAGGGAGTAGAGATTGTGTGAGTCGCCTCACGTAGTGCGGTAGGTCGTCATTGCTAACCGAGGCCGGGATTCCTCTTATTTTGATATGGTTACGCCGGCTTTTGTCCTCCTGTACTGCTAGTTGGATTGCCATGTGCTGGTGGTCTTGTTGTAGTTGGTGGAGTGAGTTTTGCAGTGTGGAGATTTCTCCCTGGATTGTTTTGACTTGTCCCTCTGTGTTGGTCACTTTTTCTGTGATCTGCTGCATGCTCATTTTGAGCGCTGGTAAGTCTGCTGCCAGCAGGCTTTGGATATCTTGCAGCATGGTCTGCATCTGCTGCAGATCCTGTTTGGTGGCTGGGTTTGCAGCTCCTAGCAGGGGTGTGGGTTTGAGGGTCATAGCCTGGGTGGGTTGCTGGGTTTTCTCTGTTTCCCCTGTTTCCCCTTGGGTGTTTTGGGCTGGAGGGGGATCTGCCTGTGGAAGGTCAGGGCCCTGTTCGGCCGCCATTTTGGCTGGGGTGTGTTTTTGCAGCATTACCCCTATGTCTGGCTGTGCTGTACCTTGCTGTGGTTTTTGCGATCTGCGCCCCATCTCCTTGTGGATGTGATCGAGGTCCTGCAGTGGATCGTCGCTGTAGTCTCCCAGGCTTTCTCCGCCCCACAGGTACTCCAGGCCGCGGTAGTTTGGTGTGAGGTAGGCCCGGTTTTTGGATTTGGGCTTTGCCTGCCTCGGTGTGTACCGAAATGGCATCGGGTTGTGCAGGATGGTCTCCCCTATTGTGTGCCGGTAGTTTTTCGCCTGGATGGCGTGTGGTTTGGCAGATATGCCGCGGATTGTGTGCTGTTTGCACGGAGCTGCCTGTAATGGCGTCCGGCTCGTTTCGCCGCGAAGCTCCGCCCCCGATATAAAAAACTTTTACATAGAACTACACACACGTTCTTATTTCACCAATTTTCTAACTAGTAAGTGAAAAGATTGCTTGGGAGAAACACACAGACTGCAGTGTGTGAATGTAGTGTGCAGGGTGTGAATGTAGTGTGCAGTGTGTGAGCGCAGTGTGCAGTGTGTGAATGTAGTGTGCATAGTGTTAGTGCGATGTGTGAATGTAGTGTGCGGTGTGTGAGTGCAGTGTGCAGGGTGAATGCAGTGTGCAGGGTGAATGCAGTGTGTGAATGTAGTGTGCAGGGTGTGAATGTAGTGTGCAGGGTGTGAGCGCAGTGTGCAAGGTGAGTGCAGTGTGTGAATGTAGTGTGCAGGGTGTTAGTGCAATGTGCAGTGTGTGAATGTAGTGTGCAGGGTGTTAGTGCAATGTACAGTGTGTGAATGTAGTGTGCGGTGTGAGTGCAGTGTGCAGTGTGTGAGTGTAGTGTGTGAATGTAGTGTGCAGTGTGAGTGCAGTGTGCACTGTGTGAATGTAGTGTGCGGTGTGAGTGCAGTGTGTGAATGTAGTGTGCGGTGTGAGTGCAGTGTGTGAATGTAGTGTGCAGTGTGTGAATGTAGTGTGCAGGGTGAGAGCGCAGTGTGTGAAAGCGATAGGTAAGAGATGAGTGAAGAGTACGATTAGTATATAAATCTATATATAGGCTTGAATGCTTTAGTACAGAGTCGTTATAAGTCGTATTTTCACTTGAATTTGGGGAAATCGCTTAAAGCATTCGTTGTGTTGAGCTATTTCGCTATTTCAATTGCTTTTGTTTGGTTTGTTCAATGCAAACCGCTGAAAATCTGTACATTTTGACAATAAACCTGATTTTCAATGGGGTTGGATAATTTCGATTGCAACTGTATTATGTAGAAGAACTAAAGAAGAATTACAAAATACGGTTATTAAACAGAATCCAAGTATCACATACCTATCATTAATAAATAAATATTGCAAACTTACCGGTAGAGAATATAAAAACCGTGTTGTCCCAGATTCCCTTCTTCTTCAAGGCATCGGTGACATTTCCCACAGCTTCATCCAAAGCGGACACCATCCCAGCATAGAGACGCCGGTTCTTGTCTTTGATGAAAGCGTAGGGTTGTGTGTATGGCTCCGGAACTTCCAGGGGAGCATGGACCGCCTGGTAAGCCAGGTAGAGGAATAAAGGCTGCAAAACATGGGGGAGGAATCTAAAAATCAGCAATGGTGCCCCAGACACGGCGCACTGTTTTTTGGTGACTTTGTGGTGGTGTTTGGGCAGCTGCCGCAATATGCTCACACACCGTCACTATAAGGGGAAGAACAGCCAGAATGAGCAACCTGTACCCCCATACTCTCGTAGTCTCTCAAGCATGGAGGTCCCAGTGCGTGCAACTTCCAGCTGCAAACCGGCCCCCAGCGCTCACACCCAGTCATTGCTGTTCAAGTCTGGACAGCCTTGGACTAGTAATAAGGAAGTGAAACCCATTACCTAAACTACAGCCAAAGGGCTTCGGTGCTGGAAGAAACCAGGCCTTTTTGTCAAATCGCTCTGAAACTGTTTTACAGAAATTGTCTGGAATGCACCAAAGAATCTTTGCACCATAACTACTACGTTATAGCGGATATTGTGCATACAATGTTCTATTAAAAACACAAAAAGTGCATCTAAGACTTTTCCTGTGTGATACCATATTTTCCTGAGAGGGTCGCCATTTTCGACCAGCAAGCAGTTGACTCTATTGATTCTGTTTAGTCTATTTTGTATTATTTTGAAACATCAAAGAAAAATTAGGATCGTAATTTATAACCAGAGGTTTCCATCTTATAGAGAAAGGTCATTTTTACAAGATGTCCAAACAGATCATCAATGTGCAGTAATAGCCATTAAATAAGCGCTTACCTTTTCGATCTGATGGTTAGCGATAAGATCCACGGCTCGTTCTGTAAATAGGTGCGTGGAATATTTATTCAAGTAACCAGTAGCCGCAGCTTCTCCATCTCGGAGGTCGAGAGCACATCTTGATATATTTAAAGTTTTATTTTCATAACATCTTTGATGACTATAGTAATCTTCACCGCCCGTCAAATACCCTAAAACGGAGATAAAATGAGCGATCAGAAAGAGGAAGCAGTGACTGCAATGTGAGCTTGCCGGCCAAATAATCTCATTGTTCCTGGTCACACATTGCAGACAATGAACATTAATTGCAACAAATGTTACTAATCTATTCTATCTAACAATGGATAACCGTGTTATGAACAGATTCATCAGGGCTGACGTTTTCTTCTGCGTTTTGCCAGTCCATGTGTTTCATACAGTGCAGCCTGCTGTAGTGGTTATGGTGACAGGAGTACCCCAGTGCTGTAGGTAATGAGGCCCCCTGCTATGTCATGGTTTGCCCTCTTACATGGGTCCCAGTGGGTCCCCTCTGTAGGCAGGTTTACAATATCTGGCTTCTAAAGATGTCGATCCTGCCGCTCATTCATTGGCTGAGAGTGTCAGCTAACTGCTCCCAGTCTTTGGTCGCAGTTCTGTGCATGTTCCCCCCCTCCTCCTCCCTTAGACTGAACACCATAATCTGTGCATGGCCCCGCCCCCTCAGACTGAACACCGCGATCTGTGCATGGCCCCGCCCCCTCAGACTGAACACCGCGATCTGTGCATGGCCCCGCCCCCTCAGACTGAACATCGTGATCTGTGCATGGCCCCGCCCCCTCAGACTGAACACCGCGATCTGTGCATGGCCCCGCCCCCTCAGACTGAACACAGTGATCTGTGCATGGCCCCGCCCCCTCAGACTGAACACAGTGATCTGTGCATGGCCCCGCCCCCTCAGACTGAACACAGTGATCTGTGCATGGCCCCGCCCCCTCAGACTGAACACCGCGATCTGTGTATGGCCCCGCCACCTCAGACTGAACACAGTGATCTGTGCATGGCCCAGCCCCCTCAGATTGAACACAGTGATCTGTGCATGGCCCAGCCCCCTCAGACGGAACACCGTGATCTGTGCATGGCCCACCCCCTCAGACGGAACATCGTGATCTGTGCATGGCCCCGCCCCCTCAGACGGAACACCGTGATCTGTGCATGGCCCCGCCCCCTCAGACTGAACACAGTGATCTGTGCATGGCCCAGCCCCCTCAGACGGAACACCGTGATCTGTGCATGGCCCCGCCCCCTCAGACGGAACACCGTGATCTGTGCATGGCCCGCCCCTCAGACTGAACACAGTGATCTGTGCATGGCCCGCCCCCTCAGACTAAACATCGCGATCTGTGCATGGCCCCGCCCCCTCAGACGGAACACCGTGATCTGTGCATGGCCCCGCCCCCTCAGACGGAACACCGTGATCTGTGCATGGCTCCGCCCCCTCAGACTGAACACAGGAATTTGATAAGTCTCCCAAATCGAATTCAAAGAACACTGAAATGAACAATAAACGTGCAATTCTTTCTGCAATACTGAAAGAGTTGCCCCAATCCTTGTGGGGGGGGAGTGGAACAGCGGTTTTCCATTTAACATGCCACATTGGGCATTATTAAATAGGTCCCCCCCACCCTAAATTTTACATTAAACCTTCAAAAAAGGTTTTTGTTCTAATTACCTGGAGTCCAGTGCTGGTCAAAGGTACCGGCGCTGCCTTTTGCGCCTCCACCGGACGTCAACTAGGGCATCACATGGTCCACCTCGTTTCGCCGGCTCAGATTTAGGAGAGGTTGCGCACAATGTGAGCCGATGAGGAGAGGTACGGAGGGATATAGAATTTAAAAAACCCAAGCAATAGTGACATTATAGAAAGGCGGTGAGTACTCATCTTGGTGAGGGAGGGAAGGGACATCAACCCGTCCCCTTTCATGCTCTGCCTGAAAGGGAGAAGCTCAATGCGTCCGTTGCCAGCAAGCAGTAAAGTATGCCAGAATGGACATTAGGCAGCCCGGAACAGAGGGCTAGACACGTAACTAGCCCCGAACACAAGCGCAGATTACTATGTACGTGCAGCGTTTCAAGCAGAAAGCACATAGTGATTCCACCACCATGACCACTTCCAATCACTGAAGTGGTCATGGCGGCTGGATTAACCCTTTAATACCATTGTGATTACACCTTTGTCTATAAATATCATTACTAGCAGGGAGGCAGGAAAGTTTTTATATTACCAAAATACGAGTCAAATCCCCGGCGTGTTGGCAGGCACTCCTTCCTATACATGCCAAGGTGCCATTTCCCCACCATGTGGGTGATATACCCAGCTTCTTTCAGGAGTTCTGGCAGCAATTTTTCGTCAAGTGGTAAGCAGTGAGGTTGACACGGCCATATTATCTGATGCTGTAACCCGGTGTGTATCTAGGGAAAACAAAAGGTAATCATGTTTTAAAAAATCTGCCTGCCAATTTTTTATTTTTCTTAAACCTATTCTGCACATGTAAGTTATTAATGCGTGTTTTATAGTATTTAATATGCGACAAGATAGGACCCCTCCGAAGCTATGAGACAATCTCCAGGAAGGGAACCTAGAATCGCAGAGTTCCATCCCAAAGGGGGGGGGGGGGGGGGAAACAGGACAAAAATAGCAATGAAATCTGGATATACCACTATTTAAACAACAGCTTCCGAATCCTATTATTCAATCCGAACGTAGACTTTAAATGTTTAACTCATGTAATGATTGATTGATAGAAACTGTTATAAAACCTGATTTTCTGAACTGAAGTGTGAGCAATGCATTGCTGCTAAAGTTATAGGGTACACATAGTTATGGGGTACTTAAGGCTGGAGGGTACTTTGTGTCAGAGATTGTACCTATGGATTGGGGTTAATTAAGGTTAGAGGGTGTGACGAACTGAAGCTCGTCACGGGTGCTTGGAGGGGCCTGCTGGCCAGCCTCTTACCAAACGACTATGGGCCAGGTCAGTGACTGTAAAGACCCATATTTTATTCCCCCAGGTCCCCTGATTCGACACTTTCCATTCATGCGCATAGAACAAACGCTAGCTCCCTGGCGGCCGTTCGCATGGACCAAAACTGCGAATAGACTTCAGGGAGACTTAGCCGCAAATGCCCTGGAACTATTTTCGGCATGAAGACTTTGCGGGTACTGGTCAGTCCCCAGCGGCACTTAGCCGTGATTCTATGTAACTATTTTCCTTAGGGGACCATGTGTGCGGTCGGTCAAATTATGACTTCCAGGAAATTCCTGAACCCCTCTGGGTGATTTTTGGATATGTTGGTCACCGAGATCGGGGCTGTCACGAGATGTAACTTTGTTGGGATGTTGTGTGTTTAAAGGCATTTTTGGGGTTTTGTAAAAATGTATGTTTTCTGTGCCTGGAGATAATTGAGTTTAATACAGTGGCTAACTAAATTATCTCCCAGGCACAGGGGAGGGATTATCTTGTTTTGTATGGGAGTGACCTGGACCAGAGAACCAATGTAATTGTGTGTATGTTTTTACTGTAGTCTACTCTCAGTTCCAGGGGGAAGTGCCACTTGCATGGTGACCTGCATATAAGGCCAGTTGTGGCTGCCATTAAAGAGATTCATTTTATCCTTCATGAAGTCTAGGCTCAGGTTTGGGGGATTGGAGAGCTATATTCACTCTGGGGATTACTATAATCACTACACTCCCTTGGCTTACAACGATTGCTCTTGTAAGAGCAGCCTGCTTCACTCTCTGGACTAGGAGAGGTCTACCCACTGGAAGCTGGATCCTGGTCTTGGGTCCAGGGTGGGTGGAGGACAGCGAGACCCCAACCAAGCTGCGGCGGTTTGTGGGGTTTACAGTGGTTATGGTGTCCGGTGCGGTGCATTTGGTACTCAAGGATTACTAGAAAGCAGCGATTGACGGAGGTACCCGGTTGGGGTTCCAGGCGGACCATCACAGAGGGTACTTAAGGTCAGAGATTGAATTTATGGATTGGGGTTAATTAAAGTTAGAGTGTACTAATGGTCAGGGATTAATTAGAGAGCTATACAGCACCCCTCTAGAGTCTCTATGATAGCAGACTATATTATTACTCTCGGATCATGGTGATGTACTCAAAGAGACTCAATCCTTTAATATCTCAATATTCTGTATAAAGGTAGCAGCAAAACTAGAACACAGACCATGTATACAACCCCAATATGTGAACCCCAGCATGTGAAGGGTTTAAGGATCTGAATAACGTGTTCAGGAAAACACAGAACCAGCTGCTCAGTTCAGATAAACCCTGATAATGTAAAAAGAGAAGTATCGAATTTCCCAACTATGCAATAATCTTGTAGATTACGTGTCACGATAAAGAAAAACATTTCAATACTAACGGATTCATTATAAACTATCTTGTTACAGCGTTGGCACCGGCGCACCCCATCACACACACTGCACACAGACAATGGTACATGTTATATTACCATGGATTGTGATGACTTACGTGTGCACAGTTTATTAGAATGTGGGTGTGAGGAAATGGAATTAATCTAGTACTAACCAAGTATACATAAAATTAATAATTTCTAGTTTGATAAATATTTAGCTAAACAAAACTGGCAAACAATTAAATCCCGCCCTATAGGCATGTCTGAAATACAACCATGCACGATGCTATGGTGATTGTAGGTAGCCTTTTACAACTTATACATCATTACCTGGGGCTACATGTCCCTTTGAGAATGGAGAGACAGCAAAAGTCCAACCCGCTTTGCTCCTTTAGATATATTTAATCTGTAAAACTGATTATTCTGATAGAAAATATAGACTTTGTTTTTAACATTCCTGTTCCTCTAGTTATATTCTTCTGGCCAACAATTTACAAACAAAGTAAAAATGGGCCTTAGTCTCAAACCTAGCTCTTGCCATAACTCTTCACAAATTTGGTTTGGTGAGATAGATACTGTGCTGTCAATGCCTTCTGTGTAAAACCGGCATTGGACGTGAGCATGCACAGCATGCTCGTGCCAGACAGTTCATGGCGGCATGATCCCTCACACTTTGCACCACCCCTGCCTCGCCCCAGCTCTCCTTCTCTGGTGAACGAAAAAATGTTAAGGCAAGGAGGATCTCACTTCAGTGAGAACTTGGACTTTGCAAATTTGTAAGGAGGAGGTGTGGAAGACCTCAGAATGGGGGACTTTTATGAAAACAATGATTTTCGGTTGGAGTAACCATTTAGACTTTGACTTCTAATCCTAATCCTATAAAGTAGCAGTGATACCACCAATACACTGTTTAGCAGATCAACCATAGTTAACCTTAAAGGAACGCTAGAGTTAGAAACACAAACCTGGATTACTAAATTTATAGTGCCCCCGGTATTAATTATCTGTTGGTCCCTCATGCCATGTGCCATAAAAATTAAGAAATTGACCGTTTCAGAGCCAGAGGCTCCACCTCCTGTGATGTCAGTAAGGAGGCATGGTCTCCTCCACATCTGGCCCAAACCATTTCTTATCACAGGGGAGCACTGGGGACCTGATGCACATCAAGTTTCCTTATCTGGAAGGCAGACACTAGAGGTGGATTTAACCTAGCAATGTAAAAATGACAGTTTGTAAAAAAAAACAACAACGTTTTACAATTCAGGGTTAAAAGGATAGGACCACTGCACCCAGACCACCTAATGGAGATAAAGGTTACTGTTTTTAGTTTACTTTTAAAGGGATAGTCTATACCCATAAAGCAGTTTAGCTTTGTCTGTGTAGAGTGTGTCCTCTTTCAATGTTTCAATCTTTCAGATTTCAATAGAAACTGGCACGTTTAACTTTTATAATTGAACTGTGTTCCTCCCCCTGCCAGCTGTCATTCAGACATCAGACAAACGTTAATCCTTAAGTGTCTAATAGTTGGGGAACGGCCTGGGCTCCCAGGCAGTCTCCATTATTGCGACCACTGGCAGGGGGGAACCGGGTAAGTACAAATGACGGCAGGGTCATTCTATGCCGCACTCTGGTGTTTAGGACTGGCCCCTTAAGGACGACATAGAACGCCCACCGTCCTTAAAGGACCACTCTAGGCACCCAGACCACTTCAGCTTAATGAAGTGGTCTGGGTGCCAGGTCCCTCTAGGATTAACCCTTTTTTAAATAAACATAGCAGTTTCAGAGAAACTGCTATGTTTATACTGAGGGTTAAGCCAGCCTCCAAATCCTCTAGTGGCTGTCTTACTGACAGCCGCTAGAGGCGCATGCGTGATTCTCAGTGAAAATCGTGAAAATCACAGTGAGAGCACGCAAGCGTCCATAGTAAAGCATTGTAAATGCTTTCCTATGAGACCAACTGAATGCGCGCGCAGCTCTTGACGCGCATGCGCATTCAGCCGAAAGGGAGGATCGGAGGCGGAGAGGAGGAGGAGAGCTCCCCGCCCGGCGCTGGAATAAAGGTAAGTTTTAACCCCTTCCTCACCATCCAGCCCGGCGGGAGGGGGTCCCTGAGGGAAGGCACCCTCAGGGCACTATAATGCCAGGAAAAAGAGAGTGTTTTCCTGGCACTATAGTGGTCCTTTAAGAGGTTAAGGAGTTAAAAAAAAAACAACAAAAAACACACACACTCTAAGCACTATAACCAACGGTTTTACTGACAGGAGTGCTCAAACAATCTGGACGTGACTTCACTGGCTCTGAAACTTGACACCTCGAGTCAACCGGGTGTCACTCCACACCTCCACTACAGAGTTGATTGCTCTCAGCCAATAGGCTGAGCCCTGCTCTACACTGAGGGATTCTGCCTCTACATCGTCAGAAAGTGGAGCCCAGTGGACCCCAGGACGAAGTCAAAGTGTTCTAAAATGGTTTAACTACTCACAATGTGGAGGCGCCAGGACAAGAAGTAGTGATGATGGTGCTTAAATTGACCTAGGTGACAGCCGTAAGCACTCAGCAGCACTTACCTTTGACTCGGTATGTATAAAAAACCTCTTGTGCAGCATTATGGGACTTGTAGTCAAATCAGTGGAAGAGCTAGGGGTACACGGCTACTGTCTGCACATCATCTCTAGAACCCGTTTTTAATACTGAATTTATGTCTTAAATCCCATACAGCACATCCTTAAACAGGTGTAACTGGCCTGCAGACAGACTGCCATTTTATTAAACAGAGTCAATTCATGGTTAAAATGTTCTGCTGATTTAGACTGGGCTGACCCTACTTGTGTAATGTTTTCTGTACTCAGAAACATGTTTATACAGTTATTGTGAGGGATCATTTAGCAGGGTGTACTCTGAGGGAACATTTACTGGATGCTCACACAGGCCTACAAGCTAAACTCCAGTTTGTAGTAAATTAAAACCCAAATTACAATGCTGGGCCTGAAATAGCAGCTCTGGAAAAACTAAGCTCCAGTCGCAGTTTGGATATTTAGCTTCAGTTTTTCCATTCTGGATATCAATTCACTATCAGGAGTTATTTACTAAATGGAGAACTGTCAGACATTCAAAGGGAATTTCACATTTAAAGGGACACTCCAGGCACCCAGACCACTTCTGCCCATTGGAGTGGGCTGGGTGCCAAGTCCCATCACCCTTAACCCTGCAACTGTAAATATTGCAGTCTTTAACCCCTTCAGCCACATGGGATGGGGAGGTGGGGGGAGGGAGGAGGAGGACTATAGGATTCTCTAATGCCAATAAAACAGATTTGTTTTCCTGGCACTGCAGAGCCCCTATAAGAAAAAAAAAAAATCCAATTCAAGGTGGCTCTGCTTCCAGTTCAACTACTTTGAATTCTCCCTTTAGTGAATAACGTTGTGTTTATATAAGGAAGATCACATGATTTGCAGAGAGTGGCAGTCACGTGATGCGCGGTCATGTGACCGGTAAACGGTATTCTATGGTCAGACTGAACTAGTGCGGATACAAAGTATCAATTCCCATCAACTCATCAAACCCAACAATCCCAGCGTTGATCTCATTAATAATCCCAATGTTGATGTCATTATTAAACTCAATATTCCCAGCATTGATCTCATTAATAATCCCAATAATCCCTTCATTGATCTCATTAATAATCCCAGCATTGATCATTATTAAACCCAATAATCCCTTCATTTATCTCATTATTAAACTCAATATTCCCAGCATTGATCTCATTAATAATCCCAATGTTGATCTAATTAATAATCCCAATAATCCCAGCGTTGATCTCATTATTAAACCTAATAATCCCAGCATTGATCTCATTATTGAACCCAATATTCCCAGCATTGATCTCATTGATAAACCCAATATTCCCAGCATTGATCTCATTGATAAACCCAATAACCCCAGCATTGATCTCATTATTGAACCCAATAATCCCAGCATTGATCTCATTATTGAACACAATAATCCCAGCATTGATCTCATTATTGAACACAATATTCCCAGCATTGATCTCATTATTAAACCCATTAATCCCAGCATTGATCTCATCATTGAACACAATAATCCCAGCATTGATCTCATTGATAAACCCAATAATCCCAGCATTGATCTCATTGATAAACCCAATAATCCCAGCATTGATCTCATTTGAACACAATAATCCCAGAATTGATCACATCCATGAAATAAACCGGTAGTATATGTATTATGAGGGTGCTCACCTGGTATCGGCCGCTCAGGAGCTGGCTCCGGGATGGGGTGCACAGGGGCTGGGTGTAATAACCCTCCAGCCGCACCCCCTGGGCAGACAGGGAGTCCAAGTTCGGGGTTCGGATCTCGGAGCCATGAAAGCCCACATCATTAAATCCCAGGTCATCGGCCAGGACAAACACCATGTTAGGGGGGCCCGAGCTGGCCCCAGCAAAATGGGGGAGCACCAGGTAGAGCCAGCACAGCACAATGCCCAAGGCAGAGCTCAGTCCTGGCATGCTGGCTGTGAGGGGAAACTGTCTGCAGAGCCCCCTGCCCCTGTAATACCTGCGTGCAGAGCCCTCTGCCCCTGTAATACCTGTCTGCAGAGCCCCCTGCTCCTATAACTGTCTGCAGAGCCCCCTGCTCCTATAACTGTCTGCAGAGCCCCCTGCTCCTATAACTGTCTGCAGAGCCCCCTGCTCCTATAACTGTCTGCAGAGCCCCCTGCTCCTATAACTGTCTGCAGAGCCTCCTGCTCCTATAACTTTCTGCAGAGCCTCCTGCTCCTATAACTTTCTGCAGAGCCTCCTGCTACCTGCTCCTATAACTTTCTGCAGAGCCCCCTGCTCCTATAACTTTCTGCAGAGCCTCCTGCTACCTGCTCCTATAACTTTCTGCAGAGCCCCCTGCTCCTATAACTTTCTGCAGAGCCTCCTGCTACCTGCTCCTATAACTTTCTGCAGAGCCCCCTGCTCCTATAACTGTCTGCAGAGCCTCCTGCTCCTATAACGGTCTGCAGATCCCCCTGCTCCTATAACTTTCTGCAGAGCCCCCTGCTCCTATAACTTTCTGCAGAGCACTGTTCCCGGTCTGTATTAGTACATAGATGATCCCTCCCCCGCCTCCTCACTCCATGTACCGCTCGTACAGGAAGGGGTGGCAGAGTCGCTGTTAATGTTCATTATATATAAATATAATATAGAGCTCGGTAATTAATGTAACCCTATCACTGCCAGGCATAGTAACAAGACTGGCATCCTACTCCAGCCCTGTCTGATGGGAGTAGAAGTGCAAAGGTACAAGTGACCTGGGGCATGCATCTCATGTCCTGGCTGATGGGAGTAGGAGTACACAGGGAGGGACAGGTCACCTGGCATGCAGCTCATGTCCTGGCTGATGGGAGTAGGAGTACACAGGGAGGGACAGGTCACCTGGCATGCAGCTCATGTCCTGGCTGATGGGAGTAGGAGTACACAGGGAGGGACAGGTCACCTGGCATGCAGCTCATGTCCTGGCTGATGGGAGTAGGAGTACACAGGGAGGGACAGGTCACCTGGCATGCAGCTCATGTCCTGGCTGATGGGAGTAGGAGTACACAGGGAGGGACAGGTCACCTGGCATGCAGCTCATGTCCTGGCTGATGGGAGTAGGAGTACACAGGGAGGGACAGGTCACCTGGCATGCATCTCATGTCCTGGCTGATGGGAGTAGGAGTACACAGGGAGGGACAAGTCACCTGGCATGAAGCTCATGTCCTGGCTGATAGGAGTTGCAGTACACAGGTAAGGACAGGTACCCTCTGGCATGCAGCTCATGTCCTGCCTGATGGGAGTAGGAGTACACAGGGAGGGACAAGTCACCTGGCATGAAGCTCATGTCCTGGCTGATAGGAGTTGCAGTACACAGGTAAGGACAGGTACCCTCTGGCATGCAGCTCATGTCCTGCCTGATGGGAGTAGCAGCACACAAGAATAGACTTTTTCTGGCATCCATCCATTTTAAATCATTACTATTGATGGGAGTTGCAGTGCACAGAATAGGTGCTCTCTAACATGCACTCCTTCCAGGTGCCATTAATATAAGGTTAAAAGTTTGAGAGAGTACAACAGGATTACCAAGACCATAGAGTCTACAAGTGGTTAACGGGGGACAATATGAGAAAATCAAGACGACAACGCGGAAGAATAATACACCCTAAAATAAGAACTACTGACATCACGTCAGGCAAGTCTGCCTCTGACAATGATATAAACAATGAACCTACTCCATCCTCCTTTAAGGGCTCCAGAAATGGGTACCACTACCAGGAGCTGAGGAAGAGGAAGAGAAAACGCAGAACACAAAGCGTGCCGAGGGGCAGACCACCTCACAAGAAGTAATACCTATTTTCAATTTGTCCCATAGGCCATTAAGTGCAGAAGAATCCGATTTATTGAGCCGGGGATTATCGTTTGTTCCTGCGGCCAGTCCTAACCAATTTAAATGGAACATTGGTGACCGACCAGACACAACTAAAACACAGACACCAATGGAAATGAAAGAGAAATTCCGTCTTAAATCCGAGTTTGATCCACTTACAAATAAGGCTTTAAAGGAACACTCCAGGCACCCCGACCACTTCTGCCCATTGGAGTCGTCTGGGTGCCAACTCCCACTACCCTTAACCCTGGAAGTGTAATTATTGCAGTTTTCATAAACTGCAATAATTACCTTGCAGGGTTAACTCCTCCTCTAGTGGCTGTCTACTACACAGCCACTAGAGGGCACTTCCGTATTGATGGCACACATTCTGTGGGCTGTAGAGTCGCTGGACGTCCTCATGCTATGTGAGGACCTCCAGCGTCGCTGCAATCCCCATAGGAAAGCATTGAAAGCATTTTTCAATGCTTTTCTATGGGGAGGTCTTATGCGCGTGCATGGCATTGCCTCACATGCGCATTAAGTCTCCCACGCCGGCGGCCGCGCATGCTCAATAGGTCTCCCCTGCCGGATGACGTCGGCGGGGGAGGAGCGTGGGCGGACTCTGACCCAGCTCCGAGGGACATCGGCGCTGGATACAGGTAAGTCACTGAAGGGGTTTTAACCCTTCAGCAACTTGGGATAGGGGGTGGGAGGGAGAGGGGACCTGCAGTGCCAGGAAAATGGTTTGAGCCCCGACGCGCGTTTCGCCGGTAAGCGGCTCTTCAAGGGGAAACCCATGTCCCGGGTTTTTAGTTTAAATATCGCGCCCATTAATGCGATAGGTCCATTGTAGTGATACCGGAGAAACTGACGGAAGCCAAGCACAGAGAGATGGACACAGGTTTCTTCAGGAAGGAAGAGATTCTTTATTGGATCACCGATCGGGACTCAGAGGGACTAGCGTCACCAAAATACAGCAAAGTCTGAGTACTGAATACATAGAGTACATTCCTTATATAGCACTGTAGCTCCTCCCACAATTAACTACACCCACACATACCCTTAACCTATTTAATAAATAGAGTCTAAACTCATCCATCCGGTCTAACCACGTGGCTCATCTGATACAAAGGAGAGGGACGCGTAATTCCAGTTCTTACATTCCTGCACCTGGTCAGTACAGTGATAACAGTATCTTAGCTACGTGTAATTAACTAACTGATACTACAAACACATATACATACATATGCCTTGTGGCAATCTTAGCCTGCTAAACTTGTATTTTACTGGAATTACATCACATTCCCCCCTTTGATGCCTCTGATATTTCACAATTACTTGAGGCATCACTTAACCTTGGTTTGCATATACCTCAGGTTACCATGAACCAGACCAGACTTATCTTATGATGTGAATCTTTTAACACTCATCTTCCTGCATTGGTTCTCCTTGATCTAGAGCCTTATACTTATATATCGCCATTATCTGTGCAGCAGCCTTCCTCTCTGCTATACTTCCTATCAGGCTTTGCACAGACCTAACTACTAAGGGTATAAGACACGGTAGGAGTAGACACAACAGTAAAATCAGTAGGACTCCACCTACCACTGCCTTAAGCCCTCCAAACCACTCATACCAGCTACCAAACCAACTACTTGGATTGTACCCTTTCCATACCTGAGTAGGCACATGCACTAGTTTAACCATATGGCTAGTAAGCTCAGCTATTGCTTGCCCTTCGTCATCTATTTGAAGACAGCAATTGCTCAGGTTAAACTTCCCACATACACCTCCCTCTACTGCCAAAAGGTAATCCAAGGCTAATCTATTTTGGTACACTGCTGTCCTCATCCTGGTATTATGCTTCGCTAGAAGATTGAGTGCTTGTGAGGTCTCATTAGTAATAATCTCAACCACCGCCTGTAATCTTATAATACGGTTGAGCATATAAATTGGGGTTCTATAACCAAAGGTACCATCTTCTGCCCACGTGGCTGGCCCATAATAATCTATGATACGCTGGGGAGGCCATTCATTATCTTCCCAGGTGCCTATCTCTAAGGGTCCCCTTTTCTTCCTATGATTCACATCATACACTTTAACACCTAAAGTCTCACCTGTTTCAATCGGTAACAAGAAGAAGGATGGTTTGAGCATACCCAACACACATGCCCCTTCCCAGTCCTGTGGCAACTCCGAATAGGCTTTCTTACCACAGATCCAGTACAAATTTGCTGGGGCTCTCCAGGTAGATGTGATGGATAAATCAAACCACACATCCTTTAAACTGGCATATCTAGCAAACGGGTTAGATGGTTCTGAGACATTTGAAGCCGACCACCAAGTTGTATTTTTAGTATCATCATCATAAGCTTTTTGCCCTAGACAAGTTAATTCTCCTACAGAAGTATTATACATTATTCCTTTCCTTGCTATGCAAACATAACCTATGATGGAGGTCTTTAATCTCCACTCAGATTTACCTCTAACACTCAAATGATAATCGGCTTGTGTAGATATTAGTTGGTCAACTGCCTCAGAACCGGACATTACCTCCTTTGCTTCCCAAGGCCATTGGTCTCCCATGTTAGTACCTCCACACACATAGCAGTTGGTAACATTAAGACTACCGGCAATACTTTCAGCTAGGTCAATGAACAGGTTTTTAGCGTTATGGGGGATCTTATTATCTATACTCATCTCTTCATAAAAGGAATGGTATACTTGATGAGTCTGGGAGGATACCGTATCAGTCTCTATTCCTATAAACAATAATGTCCCAGGATCTAAACCCGTCCCGTATATCTGAAACCCAAATAAATTTCCATACTTATCTAGGAACTTGTCGGGGTTATTAATAAGTATATGGACTGGGTTGCATTCCATAGACTTACAATAAGGGCTAGTCGGCAACTTAGTCACTATCATGTCTTTATCTACTGTCTGTCCCCAAGTCGCCCACCCCACACAAGACCAATATGGACAAAAGTTATAGTCTTTATTTGGGCATCTAGGACTCACATATTTATTTTTACTACTGGGACAAATATATTTATCATTAGACCCATACGTCCTCTCCCATCTAAGATCCCCACATACATTCCACGGTTTTCTACCACTTGATATCGCCTTACATGCATCAAATAGCAGAACACCCGAAGAATGTACGGATTCTAACACCGTCTTATTAATTAGGGTCCCCTGAGGATCTCCATTCCTGAGAGTCAACCAAATTGTACGAGGTTGATACTCTGGACTGAAGCACTTAGGTTCTCCTACTCCTAAATGGCACACACTATAGTCTATATTTAGGTATCTACATCTTGATACCTCTCCTTTACATTCGTATTGTGAATGCCAAATTAGGGTTTGGGAAATATGGTTACCTGTTCTCGTAGTCTTAATGCATACCTCACAGCTAGGAGTGTCGGTACCTCTACCTTCCTGAATATAAAAACACATATAAATAAACACAATCAAAAGCACATCTTTCGCCGTCATCCTCAGTCTTCGTCCGTGCGATGGAACCTCAGCTTCCAGGATGTGAGGGCTGCAGGGAATGGAGTTCTGCTCGTCTTCACAGGTGTCCCTTCGAGACTTTCCTGGCTTATACACTATGTGTTGGTAAGCGGACAGGCTTTATTATGGCCTTCTCACTCACACCTGTAACAATAAAATTTGTAATCCACAATAATTCCTCGTTACTCCGACTGAGTAGTGCGTTTCAACCGGATCTTGCAGGGATTCTCTGGATCTGCTGTAATTTGCCAAGAATCGACTGCTGCTGGTTTAACCCTGGAGTGATGTATCCACGGAGTTACTTCGGCTACTTTTATCGCTGTAGGGGTAGACAAAAGAACAACATAAGGACCTCTCCACTTGGGCCCTAACGGTACATTATTCCACTCTTTAATCCACACTTGGTCTCCTGGATGATAACTATGAACAGGGGGATAAATATTCACAGGTAATCTATCTTGTACCCATTTCTGTACCTCCTCCATAGTCTTACCCAACTCTACAACCTGCTGCCGGGTAATTCCTTCTCCCAACTGACTCAAGTCCCCCCTTAAGTTACCAAGTACGGGAGGTGGTCGCCCATACATGATTTCAAAAGGAGAGAGGCCCATCCTTCTGGTAGGGGTACTGCGGATTCGCAATAAAGCTATGGGTAAGAGAACGTTCCACTTAAGTTGGGTTTCCTGACACATTTTAGCCAACTGGTTCTTTATAGTTCTATTCATTCTCTCTACCTTACCAGAACTCTGGGGTCTATATGCAGTATGAAGCCTCCACTTTATACCAAGCATATGAGTCAGTTGTTGTAGGCACTGATGAACAAAAGCTGGACCATTGTCCGATCCTATAGAACAGGGTAGTCCATATCGGGGTATTATTTCTCGTAGCAGGAATCTTACAACTTCTCCTGCTTTCTCTGTACGAGTAGGACATGCTTCTACCCAGCCTGAATAGGTGCACACAATTACCAACAGGTAACGATGTCCACCCGATTTAGGCATTACTGTAAAGTCTATTTGTAGATCGGACATGGGGAGTCCCCCCATAAACTGGACTCCTGGTGGCTTTACTGGTCCTTGTCTTGCATTATTCTTAGCACACGTTACACATCTGCGTACAATGGCCTGAGTCAAGTTGGACAATCTTGGTATGTAGAAATGTTTCCTGAGAGATTCTTCAGTACTGTCTCTCCCAGAATGTGTCCCGTTGTGATAATTTTGGACAATTTCTACCGCTAGTGATGCTGGTATGACTATTCTTCCATCTTCTAGCTGATACCACTTGTTCTCCAAATACTTTCCCGGTTCAGTCTTTAACCACTCCTCTTCTTGAGCTGTATAAACTGGAGTCCATTGGGACAGTGGAGTTGGTATAAGAGCAGCTATATGCCCCACATACTCCTGTCTTCCTGATTCAGCAGCACGCTTAGCTGCACTATCTGCCATCCGATTTCCCTTGGTTACATCACCATCTCCTCTCAGATGCGCTCGACAATGTATGATACCGACTTCTTTCGGCTCCCACACTGCTTCCAATAGTTGTAGGATTTCAGCTGCGTACTTGATTTCTTTGCCTTCTGAATTCAGTAGTCCTCTTTCTTTATACAAAGCTCCGTGGGCATGAGTGGTTAAAAACGCATACTTAGAGTCCGTATAGATATTTACTCTTAAACCTTCAGCCAATTGTAACGCTCGTGTTAGTGCTATTAATTCTGCCTTTTGTGCTGATGTTCCTTTCGCCAGTGGCCGAGCTTCTATCACCTTGTCTATTGTTGTCACTGCATATCCTGCATAGCGGATCCCTTCTTTCACATAACTACTGCCGTCGGTGTAATATTGAACATCGGGGTTCTGGATGGGAAAATCACGAAGATCTGGTCTACTTGAAAATACTTCATCCATTACTTCCAAACAATCATGTTGACTTTCAGTAGGTTGCGGCAAAAGGGTAGCTGGATTTAAGGTGTTTACAGTCTCTAAATGCACTCTTGGGTTTTCACACAACATTGCTTGATACTTGGTCATACGGCTGTTACTAAACCAATGATTTCCTTTGTAATCCAACAACGTCTGTACTGCATGTGGGACTCGTACATAAAGTTCTTGACCCAGAGTGAGTTTATCGGCTTCAGCTACTAGCAGGGCGGCTGCAGCTACGGCTCTTAGACAAGGTGGAAGTCCGCTGGCCACTGCATCCAGTTGCTTAGACATGTAGGCAACAGGTCTTTGCCATGATCCCAAGTACTGTGTCAATACTCCCACAGCCATTCTTCTTTGCTCGTGTACATATAAGTAGAATGGTCGTGTGTGATCAGGTAGACCTAATGCTGGGGCACTCATCAAAGCCTTCTTCACATCTTCAAATGCCGTTTGCTGTTCTTGGGTCCATAAGAAGGGGTCGTGCTCTGTACCTTTGATGGCTGCGTACAGAGGTTTTGCCAGTATCGCATAGCTGGGAATCCATATCCTACAGAAGCCTGCTGCCCCCAAGAATTCTCGCACTTGTCTTCTATTCTTGGGTATTGGTATTTGGCAGACAGCTTCTTTTCTCTCTGGCCCCATAATCCTTTGACCTTCAGAGATATGGAATCCCAGATACTTGACAGTTGGCAAACACAACTGAGCCTTCTTCCTGGACACCTTGTATCCTGCCTTCCAGAGAATATGTAGTAGATCGTGCGTTGCTTGCTGACATTTTTCTTTTGTAACTGCTGCTATCAACAAGTCATCTACATATTGTAACAATACACATTCTCCTGGGATAGACTCGAAATCCAGTAGATCTTGACTTAGAGCTGAACCAAATAGGGTAGGTGAATTTTTAAACCCTTGGGGCAGTCTTGTCCAAGTCATTTGGCGTTTTGAGCCCGTTACAGCGTTCTCCCATTGGAAAGCGAAAATACATTGGCTTTCTGCGGCAATTCGGAGGCAAAAGAAGGCATCTTTGAGATCTAAGACTGTGAAGTAAGTAGCCCCGCCCGGAATTAAAGCAAGCAGGTTATATGGATTGGGTACAACTGGATGTATGCTAACAACTGCATCATTGACTGCTCTTAAGTCCTGTACAGGTCGATACTCATCTGTACCGGGCTTTTGAACAGGCAGCAATGGGGTGTTCCAGGGGGAAGTACAGAATTTTAGGATACCATACCGTATGAACTTATCCAGATAGGATTGGATGTTCTTCTTAGCCTTCTGCGGAATGTGATATTGTCTTAGGCTCACTGGATAAACCCCATGTTTCAGTTCAATTTTTATTGGTGGAATATTGCGGGCCAGTCCTGGTGGGTTGTTCTCTGCCCAAACTCCTGGTATGTTAAACAATGTCTCATCACTCCTAGGGTTTTGGCTAGTCAACACTGTATAAAGTCGCCACTCTTCTTCCTTTGGTACGGATAAAGTCATAATACCTGAAGGTCCATTAAACTTTAAGGATGTTGTTCCATTTGGTAGGAACGTAATCTGCGCTTGTAATTTTGATAGCATATCACGTCCCAGCAATTGGACTGGACATTCAGGCATATAAAGGAATTGGTGTTTTACTACGTGGCCTCCCAATGTACAGAGTCGACTTTTAAGAACCGGTTTTTCAGCACTTCTTCCAGTTGCTCCTATCACAGTAATAGTCCTTCCAGATGGAGGAGCAACTAGATTAGTCACCACTGAATGTTCAGCACCAGTGTCGATCATGAACGCACTCCTTTTCCCCCCTATTGATACATCGACCATAGGCTCCGCTCGACCAAGGGGGATGGAGCCCGGTCGGTATCAATAGTCCTCCATGACAGTGTCAGCCAATCCTACAAAGTCCCTACCTTCTCTATCGCGGGACCTTTGCGCTGCTGGAATATACCTGTCTTCCCTAACACTTCCTCTGTTCCCATTACTCCCTCTATAACCATTACTCCCTCCGGGGCCTCCTCTACCTCTCGCTCTACCTCTAAAGTTTCCGTAGCCTGCCCTGGGTTGGTCTCTCTCGTACTGCTCTCTTTGCGGACATTCGTTCCTCCAATGCCCTTCTTCCTTGCAATACGCGCATTGATCCCTACTCAAAGGCTCCCTACTCCATCTATTATTGCCTCTATCTGGGCCCCGTTTATCTACGCCTGCGATCGCTACCGCTAGCATATCAGCCTTTTTACGCATCTTGCGCTCTTCCTCTTTCTTACTTTCTGTATCCCTGTTCATATAGACCTTATTTGCTACCTCCATTAGTTGGGTGATGGACATACCTGCAAACCCTTCTAACTTTTGTAGCTTGCGCTTAATATCTCCGTATGCTTGGCTGACAAAGGCGGAGTTAACCATTCGGGAATTGTCTGCGTCTTCCGGATTAAAGGGGGTATACAAGCGGTATGCCTCCAATAATCGGTCATAAAAGACACTGGGCGCTTCATCGCTTTTCTGGATCACCTCAACTGTCTTCGACATGTTAATGGCTTTCTTTCCTCCGGCTTTCATGCCAGCAATTATAGCGTCTCTATAGGCTCTGAGTTGAACCATATCAGCACCATTTACGTTCCAATCGGGATCGGTGTTGGGATAGTGTGTCGCGGCCCATGCTGCTGGATTGGCTTGGTTCAAAGCACGGGCTCTATCCTCTAATGCTTTAATGGCTGCTTGATTTATTCTTGTCCTTTCCTCATTGTTAAATAAAGTCATTAGTAACTGCTGGCAATCAGCCCATGTCGGATTATGCGTCTGTACTATTGAGGTGAACAGATCAGTCATAGCTTGTGGTTTCTCAGTATACGAGGAATTATGGGTCTTCCAGTTTAAAAGATCGGTTGTGGTAAATGGGACATATACGAAGACTGGGTCAGCGTGTGCCATTTGACCTGCGGCATCGATATAAGCTGACCCGGGATTCAGACGAAGAGGCATCTGATAGTGCTTTAATTGTTGGGCACCAGTCAACTGTCGGGTTTGGATGGGGCTACGTAGAGAGGCGTCAGTCATGGGTTCCGGTCGGGGAGAGATAGGGTATGGGGATGTGGGAGGTCGGTTTTGGGAAAAGGTCGTAAATAAAACACTTCGAGCCGAGCTAGATGAAGCTTGACCGGAAGTCTGAAGTGGCGCCAAATCAGGATATTCGTTTCTAATGGGGGTGGATTCTGGTTCCGGAAGGGGAGATTTAGTACGAGGGGGGGTGGATCCTGTACTGGAGGAGGAAGCGGAAGTGGATGAGGGTAATGAGGGGAGGGGTGCAGGACTTCCTGCGTTTGCGTCACTTCTTCTTAACGGAAAGTAAGGGGGCGGCAAAGGGATCTCGGACTCAGGGGGCGTGTCCAAAATGGGCCTAACACCAGTCCTAGTGGACGAGCAAGTCCTAGCTACCATGAGGCGACACTGCTCCTCGTGGCATGTCTGGAGCCATTTTGGCGAGTCATTTACGGCCTGTCTCCAACAGTCAATATAAGGAAACTGGCCGTAAAGTTCAGGCCTACCCGATACAGCCACGTGTAAGCGCTGTACCAGAGTTGGATCCAAACTGCCACGTGGCGGCCATGCCGCAACCAAAGTAGGCCACTCCCTAGTACACAAAGTGACCAAACGTACAGGAGACATCTTTACCCCAAAATCACAAACTTTGAATCCCTTTTTAAAATTCTTAACCATACATCCTAAGGGATCCGGAATCGTTGACTGCGACGCACCCATACTTAACAATGGAACGTCGTCGACAACGAATACTATACACGCGTACTATTCAACAGTCACACCCGTTTCCTCTGGCAACAGCACCACGTGGTACGGTTACCAAGTGAAACGTACACAATAACAATAAACACTCAGGGAATTCCCGTACACACACAGCTGTTACACCAGTCACTATATAATCAATATTATGCCCTTTGGCGTAACTATACAGTCACCCACGCTATAATTCTCTATATACGAATTACCCGTCTATAACACACCCCAGTAACATCGTCTTTTACAAATAGCGGTTACAGTACGGTTAGCATAGGTCAAAGCACAAGTTAAGGTCACAATACAATTATTAGTGGTTATGGTGTTAAACATGCAATGGACGACAATGATTAGTACTTATTATATAATGTCAGTAAATATACAGGGTTATGGTACCGTGCACTATAATACAGCAACACACTATTAACACTCTCGCTAGACGGCTGAGCTCGCGCTATCTAACAAGATATACACTTTACTAAAACAATCGTTAACACATTTACAATTCCCAACTAAACTATTGGCCAGTACCTTGAATGGACTACCTAAAACTATATACACCCGTTTTGGTTAGCCACACTGCCCAATCACCACATATATAGCGAGCTAGAGAACCGAATTTACACAGGCGCCTCTTAGTCGCACTATCAAAAGTCTAGTGGGTTCCAAATTTACACGCCTTCCCACTTAGCCCAGATAGGATGAGAACTAGCGAACCGAATTTACACAGGCGCCGCTTAGTCTCCCGGTCCCTCCGACCTAGCGAACGTAATATACACCCTAGAACGCTAGTCTAGACAAGACACCGGTGTCCGGCTAGGGCTATTTACACCAGGACCCCGCCTGACTAACCAAATCAAACGGTCTGACTAAAGAGCGTTCGATCGAGCGGTGCGCCTTCGCTCCTTCCCTCCGACAGAGGGGGCAGATACACAGATTCAAAACCCCTTTGGGCCTACCGCACAATCGGTATACCCCTAGTGGGTCCTGCCGTCTAAAACAGCAGTTGTCTTACCTCCTCGTTCCTGAACCTGAGTTCACACTCATCGACGGGGACACCCCAGCACTTCTCACGTAGAGGCCGATGATCTCCTGGACAACAGACCAGTGGCGCCGAGACGAAGGGAGGTCCACGCAGAAGTTCAGGGGTGCAGCCGTAGAGAACGTGGGCAAAGATAGACCGTCTCACGCCTCTGCCTCTCAGCTACCGTTGAACGATGAGCTTCCCGGCCAATGCACCAAATGATACCGGAGAAACTGACGGAAGCCAAGCACAGAGAGATGGACACAGGTTTCTTCAGGAAGGAAGAGATTCTTTATTGGATCACCGATCGGGACTCAGAGGGACTAGCGTCACCAAAATACAGCAAAGTCTGAGTACTGAATACATAGAGTACATTCCTTATATAGCACTGTAGCTCCTCCCACAATTAACTACACCCACACATACCCTTAACCTATTTAATAAATAGAGTCTAAACTCATCCATCCGGTCTAACCACGTGGCTCATCTGATACAAAGGAGAGGGACGCGTAATTCCAGTTCTTACATTCCTGCACCTGGTCAGTACAGTGATAACAGTATCTTAGCTACGTGTAATTAACTAACTGATACTACAAACACATATACATACATATGCCTTGTGGCAATCTTAGCCTGCTAAACTTGTATTTTACTGGAATTACATCACAGTAGTACCAATGATGATGTCATGATTAACCAACATTATTGGTTATTTTCTATGTTATAGTAGCCAACATATGAGTTATGTTGGACAAGTTTATTAAATATATACTTAAAAAAAAGCAGTCCGACCGATGTAGTAATAATCGGTTTATGTGAGTTAATTACAAATGTTAAAGGGTCAATAGAATGTCCCTATTCATTTAGAAAATCGTTGATTTCAATCATTAAAGGGACAGTGAGATGTCCCTAATTTGTTTATCAGTATATATCCAATAGGAGAAATTACATGAATGGTTCCTATTGGATGAACTGGTATATAGTTTCTGATGAACAAATACGTAATATACATTGTATCAATTATATAAAAAAAAAGGCATGGTTATGGTGGAAAGTGTAGGTTAATTAAGAATATTGAAGGGACAGAAAAAGTCCATATTAGTTTGGGTAATTATCAGTGTATATCAATTTGAGAAAAGTACATCTAGTTCTTAGTAGGTGGACTAGTATATAATCTGTGGTAGATAATTACATAATGTGTACACTATATGAATTACGTATGATATGATAGTACATTGTATACTAAATATACTTTAAGGGTAAAAAATATTTAGCTAATTCATGAGTGGTAATAAGTATTGAATATACAGAGGCTATATTAATAGTATACGGTTATAAAGTTAAATGTACCTTGGGGGCTAAATTCAAAAGTTAATAAAGTAATAGGAGAAGGTGAAGGAAGGTGAAGGAAAAAAAATAAAGTGATGCTATAAACTGAAATAAAGATTGAAGATTAAAAGATGTATTCGCCATTACTATGCTCAATTGTGGATAAATGGTGTGTAATTCCATTCTTTGTTTATTCCACAGGGAGTTAATGTCTGGAATGCATACCTCCATTTTGATTCTTTTTGTAGTAAATATCTATTGAAATTTCCTTTTCTCGGATTTTGGATCAGTCTTTCCATAGCTTGAAAGTGAAGGTTGTCAATTTGTCCTTGCTGACATTTCTGAATATGTCTGGCTACTCGAGTCAGGGTGATGACATTTGTGATAGAGGCAACATGTTGGAGTATCCGACATTGAAACTGCTGAATGGTTTTATCTATATATTGTTATGAGATATATAACCCGGGTGGTGCTGCAATTAATAAGTGCATTAATGTGTACCTTGTTGTTGGATTGTGTAGACTTTACTGTGGTTGAGGGAGTGATGAATTTACATGCCGTACAATGCCCGTATCTAAAAGTTCCTTTTAGTATTGGTGAGCCAGTTAAATATTGGGGCAATACTTGCCATGTGGCTATGTACCAGTAAGATTTTCAGCTTTGGGGATCTCCTGGCAGTGATTGTTGGGTGGTCCGTTAACTTAGGTTTGAGTATGGGGTTATGCTGCAGTATACTATAGACCAATTTTTTTGTGATGATATTAGACATGCATCTCAGTGTGGGTGAATTGTCTTTTCATCTGGTAGACCTTAAACTGGATGGTCTATGATGGTCTATCTATCTGTATGGCTCATTGGTATGCTCTTTTTTAGTACTCTGTTCGGGTAGCCTAGTGTTCTAAATCGCTGTTTCAGAAGTTGACATTCCTGGTAGAAGGCCAGATCTCCTAAACAGTTTCTCCTGGCTCGGAGATATTGACTATCAGGGATGGAGGCTTTCAATTTGAAGGGGTGATGGCTGTCCCAGTAGAGGAGGCTATTTGTTGATGTTGATTTTCTGTACAGTTGTATTTCAATTGTACCATCTTCCATCAGAAGAATCTTAAGGTCCAAGAAGATTAGTTCCTTTTCGTCAATGACATTTGTTGAGTTCTCTAACAAAACTCTCAAAGCATGGAACTGAGCCAGTCCACAAGAACAGCATGTCATCAATATATCTATACCATTTTCAGAATGTAGCTTTGGTGAGGGCTATATTCAGTAGACTTGATGACATGCTGCCAAGCTGGTGGCCAAACATTCCCTTGAACATCTACATCCATTGGCATCACTAAAATTTCTAGGTATAGACTATATCCCCCAACCAAGAAGAGGGGGAGATCCACAAACTTGATACAGTGTCCCCTAAAGGCCTCAATGAAACAAATTAATTTCATTCCTTTTTCCAATTATGCCTCCAGCTTGAATTTATAGATATATACAGGTCTATAGTTTTATCTTATGTGTATGTATTTTCTCTATATTTGGCAGGTAATGGCACGTATTCACTTTATTATTGGAACGATGTTCCATCTGAGTCATATATACATATACAGTAAGCACAACCACTGCACTTTATTTATGACTGGGCATGATCTTTAAGGTATTGTGTAGGGCAGGGATAGGCAACCTTCGGCACTCCAGATGTTGAGGACTACATTCCCAATAATGCTCTTACAGCCATAATGCTGGCAAAGCATCATGGAAGGTGTAGTCCAAAATATCTGGAGTGCCGAAGCTTGTCTATGCCTGGTGTAGGGTATATCTTGCAACAACTTCGGTCACTTTGAATACTTGACAGCACTTTATTCAAATCAAATACCCCAAAAACTGGACTTCGGATTGGTCAAATAGACATTTTTCCAGTTTACAATAAAGACTATTAGCAAGAAGGGTCTTCAGAACTGTTGTAACATGTCTGTGATGAGTGTGTAAATCTGTATAGTAAATTAATATGTCGTCCAAGTACACAATTACAAATGTGTGAATAAAGTCTCTTAAGACATCATTAATAAATTCTTGAAACACTGCTGGGGCGTTGCATAGACCAAATGGCATAACAGTATACTCGTAATGGCCAGATCTAGTGCTAAATGCCGTCTTCCATTCGTGGTCTTTCTTAATACGTATTAAAATGTATGCACCTCTAAGATCCAATTTAGTGAATACAGTAGCATGTTTGAGCCTGTCAAATAATTCCGTGATTAAAGGTATAGGGTTAGCATTTTTGATGGTGATTTTATTTAGACCTCTATAATCGATGCACGGTCTTAAATCACCTTCTTTCTTCGATACAAAGGAGAACCCTGCTCCAGCCGGAGAAGAGGATCTCCTAATAAACCCCTTTTCTAGTGATTCCTTAATATTTTCCTCCATGACACGGTTTTCTTGAACAGATAAAGGGTACACCCTGCCCTTAGGAGGTATAGTGCCAGGCAATAAATCGATAGCACAATCGTAGGGTCTGTGAGGCGGTAATTTGTTAGCCTCCCTTTTATCGAAGACAGTCTTGAGAAATAAGTACTGAGGGGGTATTACAGTAGACAAAGGAGGAGTAGTTGGAATATTAATAGAACTCAAAGGGGTGATTTCAATAGTACAAGACTCGTGGCAGGCTTCGCTCCAGGATTTTATTTGCCCTGACTCCCAGTCGAAAATGGGATTGTGAGCACGTAACCATGGGTACCCTAACACGACGTGAGAAGAGGGAGAGGTAATGACCTGGAACCGAATGGTTTCAAAGTGTAAAACCCCTGTATACAGGGGAGGGCTGGCAGCCTTAGGCCTGGGGGGCAAAACCAGTCAAGTGGCCCATTGCGCCACCAAATCAGTTCACCATCCATGCCCACCTTTTTCTGGCTTTATAACGGATATTGATGTTATGCTAATCAGTAGCTCTTTGCCATACCCACTCGTTCACGGCTCTGACTTTCAATGTTGTCAGAGCATAGGCTGAGAATCTCTGAGCCTGTGCTCTGACTCACTAACTGAGCGCTGGAACCACGAGGGAGAGGATATGATCTGACTGCACCTACTGCTGGTGCGCACCAGTGGACCACCAGCGAATCGTTTAAATTAAATATGCTGGTGTACCCAACTTGTGAGCTGTGTTGGCCGCCGGGTGCCTCTGTTGTCATGGCACCCTGCGTGACCGCACAGCTTGCCCACCCCAACGGCTGGCCCTGCTGACACACACTGACGTTACTACTTAGACATCCCTCAATATTAATACAGACATCAGGCACCAATAAACTGTGGAAACAGAGCTGATCCCCCCAAATTTATAAAGGTTTGCTTAGAGGATTTATTGTAAGATTAAATCATGCCTCCTCCTCTCTCTCCCCCATGCGCTGCTCTGTAGGCTGGGAGGAAGTGAAGAGTAATCACAGTCTCCCAGCACAAGGCCACCTGTGGCTGCATGGGGAACAGCTGTTTAATGTAATGCTTGCAGGACGGCCAGCTGCCGCAGAACCTCTTTGTTTCCGTCTCTGCAAAGGGCTCCAGGCACTGCTTGTTGTGAGTGTGAGCCACTGTAAATTAGGGGCAGAGGGCAGAGGGCACTTGCACTGCGGTCAAGACGGGTCTGGGCAGGAGGAGAGTGCAGTGCAATCAGTGAACTCCCCTCCTGTGGGTCACCAGTAGACTGGTGTACCTGCCCAGGATCAGAGCCGGTGCAAGGATTTTTGACGCCCTAGACAAAATATAAATTTGCCGCCCCTAACATGTGACATCACAATGCCCCACCCATATGATCTGCCATATGAACTAACGCCAGTGCTGCACACAGTGTGTGTTTACATTAAAAAGCCTGCAGGGACCAGCTTTAGACACCACAACCACTTCATTAAGCTATAGTGTCCCTTTAATGTGAGGTAAATTATAGATTAGTGTCACTAATAATATTACTAGATTGCCTACTTACAATTAGATGAGGATGATGATGGGCTGCAGTTTGGCTCCACTGGTCTGGTGTAGAACAGGATCTCTGGAGGCTGTTTGCAACTGTGGTCACAAAATTCAACGTTCTGGGAGAATTGGAAGCAGCTCCATTTTTTGGGGGCCTCTTACACAGCTCAAGGTCTGGGCCCCAGGGCCTGACGGTGAGTATGCCCATAAGGCCCACTCATAAGTCCACTTATATGTTCCACCCACCCATGAGTTCGCTCACAGGGAGTGGAGTGTGTAGGGGATGTGTTATGTGTTATCTCATATGTGTGCTTATGATATGTAGTGTATAGGGATACCAGTTTGTGCAGGTGATGCAGTGTGTTTGTGTGTAGTGGAAGCAGTGTGTATTTGTGTATAAGGGATGTATTATGTGTTTCTGGTTGTGTGTAAGGGATGCATTGTGTGAATCTGTGTTTGTATGCATAAGGGATGCAAGGTGTGTGTCTGTATGTGTGTGCATTGAGTGTAAGAGATGCATTGTGTTTCTGTGTGTATGTAAGAAAAGCAGTGTGTGTGTGTTTGCATTGTCTGTTTCTGTGTATGTGTGCAAAGGATGCATTGTCTTTGTGTGGGGGTTGCATTGTGTGTGTGTAATGGATGCATTGTGTGTTTCTCTGTGTGTAAGGGAAGCATGTTGTGTTTCTGTGTATGTATAGGGATGCATTGTGTGTTTCTGTGTATGTATAGGGATGCATTGTGTGTTTCTGTGTATGTATAGGGATGCATTGTGTGTGTGTGTGTGTGTGTGCGCATAGTGTGAAAGAGCTCCCTGTCTTGCCCTCTGTCCTATAGAGCTGTCCCTTCGAGCTTCTTAACCCTCCTACTTCTTCTTACTCCCCCTTCTTCTTCTTCTTCTTACACCCCCCTTCTTCTTACCCCCTTCTTCTTCTTACTCACCCTTCTTCTTACCCCCTTCTTCTTCTTACTCCCCCTTCTTCTTCTTACTCCCCCTTCTTCTTACCCCCCTCTTCTTCTTACTCCCCCTTCTTCTTCTTATCTCCCCTCCTTCTTACTCCCCCCCTTCCCCCCTCTTTTTCTTATCTCCCCTCCTTCTTACTCCCCCCTCTTCTTACTCCCCTTCCCCTCTTCTTCTTACTTCCCCTTCTTCTTCTTACCCCCCTCTTTTTCTTATCTCCCCTCCTTCTTACTCCCCCTCTTTACTCCCCCCTTCTTTTTCTTATCTCCCCTCCTTCTTACTCCCCCCTCCCCCTCTTCTTATTCCCCCTCCCCCTCTTCTTCCCCCCTTTTTCTTATCTCCCCTCCTTCTTACTCCCCCTCCCTCTCTTCTTACTCCCCCTCCCTCTCTTCTTACTCCCCCTCCCTCTCTTCTTACTCCCCCTCTCTTCTTCTTACTCCCCTCTCTTCTTCTTACTCCCCTCTCTTCTTCTTACTCCCCTCTCTTCTTCTTACTCCCCCTCTTCTTCTTACTTCCCCTTCTTCTTCTTACCCCCCTCTTTTTCTTATCTCCCCTCCTTCTTACTCCCCCCTCCCCCTCTTCTTATTCCCCCTCCCCCTCTTCTTCCCCCTTTTTCTTATCTCCCCTCCTTCTTACTGCCCCCTCTCCTTACTCCCCCCTCCCCCTCTCCCTACTCCCCCTCCCTCTCTTCTTACCCCCTCCCTCTCTTCTTCTTACTCCCCCGTCCCTCTCTTCTTACCCCCTCCCCTCTTACTCCCCCCTCCCTCTCTTCTTACCCCCTCCCCTCTTCTTATTCCCCCCCCTCTTCTTATTCCCCCCCTTCTTATCCCCCCTCTCCCCTCTTCTTAACCCCCCTCTTCTTATCCTCTCCCCTCTTCTTATCCCCCCACCCTCTCCCCTCTTCTTATTCCCCCCACCCTCTCCCCTCTTCTTATTCCCCCCACCCTCTCCCCTCTTCTTATTCCCCCCACCCTCTCCCCTCTTCTTATTCCCCCCACCCTCTCCCCTCTTCTTATTCACCCCCTCCCTCCCCTCTTCTTACCCCCTCCCCTGTAGCGTGGCCGAGCTGCTTTCCGGTCCGTGGTCCCGGCCGGAGTGATGGGAAGGTGCACGCTCAGTGTGCACTTCCTGTCAGTCCGGCCGGTTACAGGAAACAGAAACTCCGCGCGGAACAGGAGTTTCTGTTTCCTGTAACCGGCCGGACTGACAGGAAGTGCACACTCAGTGTGCACCTTCCCATCACTCCGGCCGGGACCACGGACCGGAAAGCAGCTCGGCCACGCTACAGGGGAGGGGAGGGAGGGGAGAAGCTGCTGCAGCCGTCTGAGCGCTCTGCTCAGGCGGCTGCAGCATTTAAAGGGCCGGCCCACCGCGGCCGGTCCTAAAAGAATTTCGGGCGGCCTGGGGGGCAATTGCCTCCCTGCCCCCCGGCCCAGCCCGCCCCTGCCTGTATACATGTGTAACGGTACAGTTTCATGAGTAACAACTGGAGAACTTAATGGTCTACCATCTATGGCCTCAACGGCCAAGGGTATCTCCTTCTCTCTGATGGGAATGTTGTTTTTCTTAACAAAACCAGAGTCTATGAAATTTTCAGCTGCCCCGGAGTCAACCAGAGTGTATATGTGCTCAGCTATGCAACTCTCTCCCATATGTAAAGAAACAGGGAGAAGCAAACGGTTAGGAGGCAATTTAGGAGACTTAGATATCACACCCAAGGCCAGTCCCCTATAAGGTCTTAGGTGCGAGAGTTTTCCGGAAGCAAAGGTCATTCCTTTACCATATGGTCTCTCCTACCACAGTATAGGCAGAGTTCGCCCATTCTCCTATGTAATTTTTCAGTATCAGAGAGTTTAGCAACCCCTAATTGCATGGGTTCCTCCTCCGATACTTTAACACTCTCAGGTTTATCAACTCTGGGGTTAATAGGTGTAACCAAACGTCTATTCCTGTTCTTAGTATAGAGCCTGTCACGAATCCTATTATCTATATCAATGAGTTAGTTAATAAGGTCCTCTAATGCAATAGGAAGCTCCTTAGCTGCTACCTCATCCAATATATTGTCAGATAAACCTTCCATGAATGCAGTAGTTAACCCATTGTTGGTCCAATCTACCTGTGAAGCAAGGGTACGAAACTGAATAGCATAGTCAGCCACAGACCTAGAACCCTGTTTAATTCTCATTAATGCTCTTGCGGCATTTTTTGACCTTTTCGTTGTGTCAAAAGTTCTACGAAAAGCCGTAAGAAAACTATTGAAATCATGCACGATAGGTCCATTAGCATCCCAAATAGGATTTGCCCACTCAAGTGCTTTATCGGTAAGCTGGTGCATAAGAAACCCCACCTTAGACCTTTCTGTGGGAAAGGAACGTGGATACATCTCAAAGTGGAATTCTATTTGATTAATGAAACCTCTGCATGTCTTAGAGTTCCCTCCATACCTGGGAGGAGGTGTTAAATGGGCCGAAGTATTAGGCAAAGTAGATACTTCAGGAAGAAGAGGTGTAGGAGGGTTAGGTGTGGTTGCTGGAATAGTTCTAGATAAGAGCATCTGGAGAGCTTGGGCTATCTGATCCATACGGTGATCCTGCTCTACAAATCTAGCCTCATGAGACGCCATCTGCTGATCCAAATCTGCGGGGTCCATGGCCCTATCGTAATGTAACGAAAATATACCCCAACACGCAGGATTCAACTAAACAGAAGACAACACAGAGGGGAGATACGTCTACCAGACCTTAGAGTGGACGGACTCGACGTATATAGGAGAAGTACAGAGTCAGGAGCGATCCGAGGTCAAGGGCACAAAGAGACAGCGTAAACTAGGACTAGCCGGGGTCTGGTACACAGTAAACAGCAAGCCGGCAAACAGAACAGATAAGGATAAAGAGATAACGTAGTCAGAAAACAAAGCCAAGGTCAAGTACGAAGGAACACAACTGAATACAACAAGCGCTAAAGGGAACTGAAACAGAAACCACGATAGGGCAAGGAACTAAGGGAAAGAGGTGAGTATATATATCTTAACATCTATTTTGATTGGTCCCTGTCACATCCACGCCCCCAAAAGGTAAGTGTATGGGGAGTGTGGCATGACAGGGACCAATGGGAGGCCTTTGCCAATTTAAGAGCGCGCCCGAGACCCGCGGCGCGCTCTTAGAGTCAGGCGGGACACGTGACCGCTTCTCGCGGTCACTGCCCGCCTTCCTGTTGCAGTCGTCGGATGAGCCGCGCGCGGCTCGTGCAGCAGCAGGGCCGCGCGCGGCTTGAACAGAGGACCCCGGCCGGCCCCTGGAAAGGGTAAGTACCGCTACAGGGAGTAACACGGGCAGACGTAGAATGGGGTGAGAAAGACCCTCACCCAGTGCTGGGTTTTAGGTAAGTTTTACTTCATTTTATAGGGATTTATAATGTAACAATGGGGGCACCTATTACCTAGTGTCCTATGAAATGAAAAATTTACAAATGTGATAAATGTGAACATTCTCTTCTTGTATACACTTTCGCGAACAGTTGTAAAAGCAGACGGTCATGCTAAATATGTTACTTAATTCCGGGCTATAAAATGCATTGTTTGTAAGGTAAGAAACACATCCTAATAAACCGTCTGAATATTCCTCTTTATTTTTGATCCAAAAGTAATCAAATAACCCCAACAATCACTTTAGCTGGGCAGCAGTTTATGGCATGTGTACAGCACTCCCACCAAGATCAATGGGAGGGCCAGGAGTTTTCTATTTATTTATTTACATTTCACGTTTTAATGATTTTTTTTTTTCCATAATTCAAATAAAGAATTAATGACTCTCCCAAGTGACGGTCACACTATTTCCATAATGCTTAGAAGAGCAGTTCTCTCCTGCAGTATATGTCTATGCCCACACTGAAGATAAGACGCTGTGGGTTATACCTCAGAAAATGTTTCTTGAACTCAGTCATAACTGTAACAGAATTCAGCCCTGATAGCGTCTTATTACACAAAGCTGGGATTGTGACAGACAGGACATTGTGGACATTAATGGCTGAGCCAGTTGGAGATGTTGTAAGTAGTGTGTTTCATGGCTCAGGAAGATGATGACTTGAGTTACAGATTGGTTCATCCAGTTTGTTTCTTCATGCGGTTCCTGGTTGGCTCGGTCAGGACCAGGGGTTCCTGGATTACAATAGCCGGGTAATTCTTACCAAGAAGTTCCACCTCCACTTTCTGCCCAGCCGTACTGAGTCTTGTCGGTACATAGGCAAATGCCAAACTCTTGCTGGTGCTGTAACTGTATGTCCCCGATGTGGTGTTACCGATTACCTATCAAAAAATATATCTAGATTAACAATTTAGTTTTTTTACTTAAAGGGACACTATAGGCACCAAAACAACTTAAGCTTTATGAAGCAATTTGGTGTATAGATCATGCCCTAGTCACACCTTCCTGCATGTGACTTACACAGCCTTCCTAAACACTTCCTGTAGAGAAGGATCTAATGTTTAAACTTCCTTTATTACACAGTCTTTTTAATTTAGATCTACTTCATATCCCCTGCTCTGGTTATAGCCTTTTAGACTTTGCAGCAGCCTCCTGTGTGTGATTAAAGTTAAATTTACAGAGCAGAGAAAAACAACTCCTAAAGTAAGTTAACATCTCATTGAAAATTAAACCATTTTGTTTTCATGCAGGCTGTGCCAGTCACAGCCAGTGGAGGTGTGGCTGTGGCTGAATAAACAGAAACCAAAGTGATTGAACTCCTAAATGGCAGAGAATTGAGCAGTGAAACTTCAGAGACATGAGCTGTACACAAAAACTGCTTCATTAAGCTAAAAGTGGTAATATACTTTAGTGCATCATCTTCCTAAACCATCATTCCTCACCCTGCCACTGGCCTTCATCCCATCTGACTCACCATTCCTCACTTTATATGTAAATGTAAAAAAAAAGTGTGTTGGTAAAAAGCAATCCTGTGCTATGTGAGCATGGTGTAACCATAAAGCTTGTGACATCTGCTACAGGACAGAACATCCTTTATATAGTGGAATCTAAACCTGTACTGTATGACATCTGTCTGCTTTACATGACATCATTCTGGGACCCAATGGCACTCGCCCTATTCTGAATGATGTCATCGGCCACTTTACATGGCATCATGCATAGATTATTGCTACTGAGCAACCAACGAGGCTCTTACACTGAGGGAGAAAGAAGAAAAGTTACTCGGATTTGGAAAACCAATTAATATAAAAATGTGACCCACTGCTATAATTTGAAATTTGCCTGAATGTTAGCTTGATTTTATTTAATTTAACAAAATATATTTAGTTTCTAAGTAGAAATCTTTGATAAAATAAGCCTTCTGTAAGTAAAGTGAAAGCTTTTCTATGTTCTGATTGATCTAAATCTCAGTATTTCTCACCTTTCCATGGTACCAGACACTTTCATTACCCTCGGGATCAATGTTTTCCGTTTCCATGGTGAGACACACCAGTTTGCGCTTCAGACCCTCCTCCTTGATACGCTGGAGCGCCTGTTTGCCGATAAAGTCTGCTGGCTGGAAACACATTGAACGGATATTGATAAATGGCTGTTCGGCTATTTCTGTGGATTCTCTATAATTCCATACTTGCTCTCAAACCTTTAAAAAATAAAATGTCCGTACCATAATCCTATTCTTTCTATCAGTGTATACAGCCACCATGGAGGGGCACTGCACATTACATGACAGTGTGCACCCACAGAAAATTACCATCTAATTCAAAAGTAAACATTTCTAGTGATAATAGGGTGTATGCACAGAAAATAAAGGAACTCACAGAGGGCAGGGAGTACAATTTAGTTCTCAATTAAGTGTCTGCAAATACCCGGTCCAACCCTTGGGTAGATCTAAGGTGGTCACTCTCTATTGGGAGAAATACCCATTTAAAATTTTTCAGCATAAACTCAATTTTTTTAGAACAGAAAAGCTCTCCAAACAAGTCGTCCATCTGCTCTCCATGCCCGCTGGTTACTATGGTAACTTCCTAGCGGACGCTGCCAGCGCTGGGCATGGACTGATCAGAGTGACGTGATATCAGGATGTTTCCCTGCTCGGAGAAGCATTCACAACAAAGACAAATTAAAGAAGACTGCGAGTGGAGCAAGAGCGAGGGCTGGAGGTGGGTGTTACGAGGACATGGCGGCCCTAGGTCGGATGTATGGTGAGTGTATATCTCAGGAATGTTACATTAAATACACCAGGTATCTCTGTGATATGACGTGTTCAATGCATTTGGTGTGACAGGTCCACTTTATGGTGTGCCAACTGGGCTTACCCTTTTAACCCCTTAAGGACACATGACATGTGCGACATGTCATGATTCCCTTTTATTCCAGAAGTTTGGTCCATAAGGGGTTAAAGAGCACTCCAAGAACTATAAACACCGCAGCTGATTTTATTATTTCAGTTTATGTTTGGAATGTTACGAGGAAATATCCATATTTGACTGAGTAAGTTTCAGCTCCCTGTGTCCATTCAGTGGCACCAAAAGGGTTAGCGGTGATTTAAAAAAAAAAAAAAATATCTACCTATTCACCTGCTAGTGTTATATAAATAAAATATGCATACAATGTATACCTACTGCACTTACTGTACCTCCCTCTACTGTAATGTAACCTGTAAAGTGCCGAGTACACCTGTTAGCGCTATATAAATAAAATATACATACACTGTATACCTACTGCACTTACTGTACCTCCCTCTACTGTAATGTAACCTGTAAAGTGCTGAGTACACCTGTTAGCGCTATGTAAATAAAATATACATACACTGTATACCTACTGCACTTACTGTACCTCCCTCTACTGTAATGTAACCTGTAAAGTGCTGAGTACACCTGTTAGCGCTATATAAATAAAATATACATACACTGTATACCTACTGCACTTACTGTACCTCCCTCTACTGTAATGTAACCTGTAAAGTGCTGAGTACACCTGTTAGCACTATATAAATAAAATATACATACACTGTATACCTACTGCACTTACTGTACCTCCCTCTACTGTAATGTAACCTGTAAAGTGCTGAGTACACCTGTTAGCGCTATATAAATAAAATATACATACACTGTATACCTACTGCACTTAATGTACCTCCCTCTACTGTAATGTAACCTGTAAAGTGCTGAGTACACCTGTTAGCGCTATATAAATAAAATATACATACACTGTATACCTACTGCACTTACTGTACCTCCCTCTACTGTAATGTAACCTGTAAAGTGCTGAGTACACCTGTTAGCGCTATATAAATAAAATATACATACACTGTATACCTACTGCACTTACTGTACCTCCCTCTACTGTAATGTAACCTGTAAAGTGCTGAGTACACCTGTTAGCGCTATGTAAATAAAATATACATACACTGTATACCTACTGCACTTACTGTACCTCCCTCTACTGTAATGTAACCTGTAAAGTGCTGAGTACACCTGTTAGCGCTATATAAATAAAATATACATACACTGTATACCTACTGCACTTACTGTACCTCCCTCTACTGTAATGTAACCTGTAAAGTGCTGAGTACACCTGTTAGCACTATATAAATAAAATATACATACACTGTATACCTACTGCACTTACTGTACCTCCCTCTACTGTAATGTAACCTGTAAAGTGCTGAGTACACCTGTTAGCGCTATATAAATAAAATATACATACACTGTATACCTACTGCACTTACTGTACCTCACTCTACTGTAATGTAACCTGTAACGTGCTGAGTACACCTGTTAGCACTATATAAATATAATATACATACACTGTATACCTACTGCACTTAATGTACCTCCCTCTACTGTAATGTAACCTGTAAAGTGCTGAGTACACCTGTTAGTGCTATATAAATAAAATATACATACACTGTATACCTACTGCACTTACTGTACCTCCCTCTACTGTAATGTAACCTGTAAAGTGCTGAGTACACCTGTTAGCACTATATAAATAAAATATACATACACTGTATACCTACTGCACTTACTGTACCTCCCTCTACTGTAATGTAACCTCCCTCTACTGTAATGTAACCTGTAAAGTACTGAGTACACCTGTTAGTGCTATATAAATATAATATACATACACTGTATACCTACTGCACTTACTGTACCTCCCTCTACTGTAATGTAACCTGTAAAGTGCTGAGTACACCTGTTAGTGCTATATAAATATAATATACATACACTGTATACCTACTGCACTTACTGTACCTCCCTCTACTGTAATGTAACCTGTAAAGTGCTGAGTACACCTGTTAGCGCTATATAAATAAACTATACATACACTGTATACCTACTGCACTCACTGTACCTCCCTCTACTGTAATGTAACCTGTAAAGTACTGAGTACACCTGTTAGCGCTATATAAATAGAATATACATACACTGTATACCTACTGCACTTACTGTACCTCCCTCTACTGTAATGTAACCTGTAAAGTGCCGAGTACACCTGTTAGTGCTATATAAATAAAATATACATACACTGTATACCTACTGCACTCACTGTACCTCCCTCTACTGTAATGTAACCTGTAAAGTACTGAGTACACCTGTTAGCGCTATATAAATAGAATATACATACACTGTATACCTACTGCACTTACTGTACCTCCCTCTACTGTAATGTAACCTGTAAAGTGCTGAGTACACCTGTTAGCGCTATATAAATAAAATATACATACACTGTATACCTACTGCACTTACTGTACCTCCCTCTACTGTAATGTAACATGTAAAGTGCTGAGTACACCTGTTAGCGCTATATAAATATAATATACATACACTGTATACCTACTGCACGCACTGTACCTCCCTCTACTGTAATGTAACCTGTAAAGTGCTGAGTACACCTGTTAGCGCTATATAAATAAAATATACATACACTGTATACCTACTGCACTTACTGTACCTCCCTCTACTGTAATGTAACCTGTAAAGTGCTGAGTACACCTGTTAGCACTATATAAATAAAATATACATACACTGTATACCTACTGCACTTACTGTACCTCCCTCTACTGTAATGTAACATGTAATGTGCTGAGTACACCTGTTAGCGCTATATAAATATAATATACATACACTGTATACCTACTGCACTTACTGTACCTCCCTCTACTGTAATGTAACCTGTAAAGTGCTGAGTACACCTGTTAGCGCTATATAAATATAATATACATACACTGTATACCTACTGCACTTACTGTACCTCCCTCTACTGTAATGTAACCTGTAAAGTGCTGAGTACACCTGTTAGCGCTATATAAATACAATATACATACACTGTATACCTACTGCACTTACTGTACCTCCCTCTACTGTAATGTAACCTGTAAAGTGCTGAGTACACCTGTTAGCGCTATATAAATAAAATATACATACACTGTATACCTACTGCACTTACTGTACCTCCCTCTACTGTAATGTAACCTGTAAAGTGCTGAGTACACCTGTTAGCGCTATATAAATAAAATATACATACACTGTATGCCTACTGCACTTACTGTACCTCCCTCTACTGTAATGTAACCTGTAAAGTGCTGAGTACACCTGTTAGTGCTATATAAATAAAATATACATACACTGTATACCTACTGCACTTACTGTACCTCCCTCTACTGTAATGTAACCTGTAATGTAAATAATATACATATTAAAGAAGATCTTACCTTGTTTAATCTTATAAAATGTTGCAGACCGGCTTCCAGTGGGTTCGTATCACAATTCATCTGAATAAGAAGATAATGAATAAAGTATGTTTTTAATTCTACAATTGGTATAATTACTATCATCGGTTTTCACACCAAAATTATCCAATGCTTTACATCCCACACAAGAGCACATTAGCATCTGTTTATTGATGTGATAAAAAGGCCCATGTGAAATGTTTGTTAAACAAGTGATCCATAGCTAGAACGATTTCTTTCAATCCAATGTATTTCAGTTACAATAAACAAAACAAACTAAAACCAGTTACATTTTAAAAAGAAAATAGTGTCCAGTTTAAGAAATAGTGCTGATGTTGAAATTATTAGTAATTATCTAAATTACAAGAAAATTCAAAAAAGCTGCAAAATAAATGAAATCCGAATATTAGTGCCAGTGCAGCGAAGTAGAGTGCGAAGTAGCAGGGCTCACTTTGTTTTTGAATCAGACAGACAGACTGTTAAAGCAACAATTAAACCAAATGTAAGTCTTGCATTAATTATGCTCCATTCAATGGGTGCAGGTATTGTAACGGTGTCAAACCATCTGGTGGTGTAAAAGCGGTCTGCCCCATCATTTACCTTATCTGCACCCACACTGTAAAAGACAAGTCTCACATATATCGTGTTGTATAGCTATCAATTCTCCTAAAGTATCCACATTACGCACGCAATATGTTTAACTATATATACACATTATGGAACCAGGTACAGGGAATGTGGTAACAGCTTTCAGCACTCAAGATGTTGCAAACCAAGCATGTCAAACTCAAAGGCTAGCACAAGCCGAATAAGCAAGGTTTACGTTTATGTGGGCCGCAAAAAAAAACCAAAAACTTACTTCACACACACACACTGACAGACACACACACACTCACTGACAGACACACACACAGTCACTGACAGACACGCACACACTCACTGACAGACACACACACAGTCACTGACAGACACACACACAGTCACTGACAGACACACATCATGTTATTTATTGCTCCCTACCATTGGGAGCTGGTATGGGGCCTCTCTGTGGAGTCCAGTAGGGATCTTCTCTCTGGAGGTCTACCTTCCTGCTGCTCACGGCTCCCTCACACACGCAGTTTAGTAATGCTGGGCCGGAATGATGTCATATTCTGGCACCCATCATCACCACAGAGGGTGCGCGCGAGCAGTGAGGAGCAGGAAGAACAGACTGAGCTCGCTGCCGCCAGGGACCTCTCCTCCCCGGCTGGGTAAGTTTTAGCAGAGTGGGGAGAGCAGGTGCCTACTCTGCCTTAACAGTAAGCATGTCAAACTCGCGGCTTGCCGGGTCGCAAAGATATTCATTGTGGGCCGCGAATTTGACATGCTTGTTGTGGACTACATCTCCCATAATTCTCTCACAGCCATAATGCTGGCAGGGGACATGTAGTCCACATCTGGAGTGCTGAAGGATGTACATCTCTGGTCTAGAAACTGTGATCTTCCTCTCAGAATTACAAATAGACCACGAAAATAAAGGACACAAATCACATTAATATATATTTCTATATACAGTATTCTCTATGAGTTACCTAATCAAATGTAAAAATAAAATGTTTATTTACAATCAGAAGGATCTTGATGTCTCGTAATCGCCCATTGTCAAGAGCCTCACTACAACCTGAAATATATTCCTATATCCCCCCACCATCCTGTGTTTTTGGTGGACTTTAACCAAATCGATGACTTGAGTTGGTTGAGTCAAGTTTCGTTAATATTCCATTAGGTTCGGACAAATTTCACCCATGCAATCGCTTTGAGATAAATGATTCGGACAAAGCAGTGGTTTGCAATCCACTGGTAGAGGTAGGTTAACAGAAGAAGTAATCAGGGGGGGGGGGGGGTGGAAGAGCAGCACATTTTTAAAAATACATTTATTACCGGTATATATATACCGTAATAATATATAAATATATTTGAACGCACAAGTTTAGCGTTTTAGTGGAATAAATAAAGTTGGGAGAAAGAACCTCGAATACAGGCTTTTTAAAGACAGAATCATCAAGTCCCTTCACATTGAGGTGTACATGTGGTTAGACAGGAAAGCAAAGAATAACGTCACATTTATTGTGATTTTTTATATTGTCAGCTCCTTGTAGTATATTGCAGGAAATTATCATTATCAGCTTTAATGCAGAAATTACATTAATCGAGAATTCTGCAGGTTTTATTATAAAATAATTTGAAATGTCAGACAGGATCTGGCTCACCTCGGCTCCCCAGGCTCGGAAAGCCTTCTCCAGTCTCAACGCATTCATGGCATAGGTTCCAAAATTGTCGATCCCGTGTTCCTGCCCGGCATCCATTATGCTGTTGTAAAGTTTTAACGTGTCCTCTCTCCTGTGATACAGTTCCCAGCCCAATTCCCCTGCAGAGACAATAATTTAGAAACATTTATCAAACTTAACACACCCGACATTTCGAACGGACAAAGGTGGGCACTTTAATTACTGAGAAAGATCAGGCTCGGTGATAAATACAATAAATGACTCCTGGTCTGAACAGAGCTTGCTGAGCTGCTTTAGGACTTAAAGTGTCTCCTATTTCTTACTTTATAAAAAAAAATGTTTTTAAGAGAAATTAGCATTTTTATAACAGTCCTGGGAAAGAAGTCACTCGTTCTCACATGCTTTAATGTGAGGCTTGTCGAAGAAAATAAATGCATTTAATGCTTCTCAATGAGAAGCATGGCCAGTACAGCATTAGAATTGCCGCACATGCACCCCTCCTCTCAATGTGTCTCGGAGAAGCATTATATTGGATAGGAGATCACTACTAGCGATGATCTCCCAGGGTGGAGCTAAGACTGCTGGAGTAGAGGTTGGACCTCTCATCCCATACAATGTCCCAGCATTTTACAAAAGCAGAATAACCGAGATTGAGTATTTTCCCAGGTCGGCTATTTTGGGCTTAATTTGAAATTCACTTTGTATTCTCAACAAGTCTCAATTAAGTCTGTAAACAAATCTGTAAGTTTACTTATGCCAATATTTAACAAATATGTATGTGTGCAGAGTGAAAAATAAAATAAATGAGCTCCCTGTTAGTCATGGTTATAAACTCTATATTTGAAATGAAACAAAATGTCTCTAGTCTTCATTTGCAATATTTGCACTGGCTTTGCCTTATCTGAACTGGATTGGAATTTGCTAAATCTAAGTTTGGTATAAGTCACACAGTTATAAAAGAGATCCTCAGAAACGGAAGTCAGGTAGCTCTGAGGATCTTTTTATAACAGATTCAAATAATATTTAACTAGAAAGTCTGGATTGTTGTAATGTGCATAGAATGTCACCTGTGTATGATATTCGAATGGCTGTCACCGGAAGCCCAGCAATGCTGATTTTTTTGGACTGAAGGAATTTGAAGGAAGCGTCGCTGAGATCAACTGCTGTCAGTTTCTGAAGAACGTCTCTGGAATGAGGTCCAGCTATGCCAAGTACGCCAATTGCATCGGTAACATTGGCTATCTCCACATTGTGCTGGTTACGTACTGCAGCCTCCTCTAACCACCTGCAAACACAGGTCAACGACAATCACAACGACAAGAAATGTGTAATTTCACCCAATTTCCATTACATTGTAAGTTTGTTTGAGCGGAGACCCCGATACTTCTTGTTTCTATAAATCAAACTTGATTTCACAGATTTATTTGTAAGTCTCCTCCACCTATAGGTAAAGTTCCGTGGGAAATGTTGGCAACGTAAATAGATAATAATATTAAATGTTAAAAAAAAATTTCAATGGTTCATCTGTAGTGATTGACACCTGTATCTTTGCATGGAGATCACTGGTCAAATGAAGACATAATTTGCTGACTCCGTTATTCTCTAAACTCACCTTCATGAAATAAATGTACATCCTCGATATCTAACCGTAAACTCCCAAAATTCTAAGCCTAACTCTAACAATAACTCTACTTAACAAAATCCTAAATGTAACACTAACTGTGCTTAATATAATACTAACACTAACTCTGCTTAACAAAATCCTAAATGTAACACTAACTGTGCTTAATATAATCCTAACATTAACTGTGCTTAATATAATCCTAACACTAACTGTGCTTAATGTAATCCTAACACTAACTGTGCTTAATGTAATCCTAACATTAACTGTGCTGCTTAACACAATCCTTACACTAACTGTGCTTAGTATAATCCTAACACTAACTGTGCTTAATATAATCCTAACACTAACTGTGCTTAATGTAATCCTAACACTAACTGTGCTTAATGTAATCCTAACACTAACTGTGCTTAACACAATCCGAAATGTAACACTAACTGTGCTTAACACAATCCTAACACTAACTGTGCTTAATGTAATCCTAACATTAACTCTGCTTAACACAATCCTAACACTAACTGTGCTTAATGTAATCCTAACACTAACTGTGCTTAATGTAATCCTAACATTAACTGTGCTGCTTAACACAATCCTTACACTAACTGTGCTTAGTATAATCCTAACACTAACTGTGCTTAATATAATCCTAACACTAACTATGCTTAATGTAATCCTAACACTAACTGTGCTTAATGTAATCCTAACACTAACTGTGCTTAACACAACCCTAACACAATCCTAACACTAACTGTGCTTAATATAATCCTAACACTAACTGTGCTTAATATAATCCTAACACTAACTGTGCTTAATGTAATCCTAACACTAACTGTGCTTAATGTAATCCTAACATTAACTGTGCTTAACACAATCCTTACACTAACTGTGCTTAATATAATCCTAACACTAACTGTGCTTAATATAATCCTAACACTGACTGTGCTTAATATAATCCTAACACTAACTGTGCTTAATGTAATCCTAACACTAACTGTGCTTAACACAATCCTTACACTAACTGTGCTTAATATAATCCTAACACTAACTGTGCTTAATATAATCCTAACACTGACTGTGCTTAATATAATCCTAACACTAACTGTGCTTAATGTAATCCTAACACTAACTGTGCTTAATGTAATCCTAACACTAACTATGCTTAACACAATCCTAACACTAACTGTGCTTAACACAATCCTAACACTGACTGTGCTTAACACAATCCTAACACTAACTGTAACCTCAAAAACCAAAACCCAGAGCCTAATATTACATCTAATCCCAATAAACTCGTCCCTATGTCTTGCTGTAGAGAAAAGTCACTATTGGGCTCCCAGCTTCATTTGTCTTTAGTTTGAAATAGATAAAAAAATAACTTCCTAACGTTTATGGGTGGAGAAGCTCGTTATACGGGTGCCCTCACTCTCCAAAATGACTGAATAGTCCTTTTAATGGCAAATAACAGAAGGTATTGATTACAAACCTCAGGTCATGAAGTTCGGATCCAGAACCAGTAACCAGCAAAAATTCTCCAGGCAATAAATGAGAAACAGTTAGCTCGGCATATACACGACCTCTCGGAGTTAACATGTGACTTATATTTGTAAAGCCCACCTGTGTTCAAGAAAACAGTATGGGTGAAATCCTGCTATGACACAAGCATCCTTTTATACTTAGCATTCAGTTACAGTGAGGAAAAAAAGTATTCAATCCCCTGCTGATTTTTAACGTTTGCCCATTGACATAGAAATGATCAGTCTGGGGCGGGGCCTGGCCGCCGAGCTGGCTGGATGTGGGGCACCTCGGCTCCCTGACAAACCCGCCATAACCAGCCTAAAAATGCCCCTACACGCCTAAAAAACCCTCAGCTGCCGTGAGAGGGCAAAGGGGACCCGACCACCAACCTTCGGGGCAAGTATCAGCCCCCGCTCCGCTGGCGATGCGGTCTGGTGGGCGAGTGGGATTGCGGCCTGCTGAGAGGCCCTGGCGGGAGAAGTGGCCGATCTCCCGTACTTGGTCCGGCAGGACCTCCCGCCGCCTGCTAAAGGCCCCGTTACCTCCCCCCCCCCCCCCGTGGGCCAGGGGGGGTTATCCCGGACCCCACCAGGGACGCAGCGTTCAGGGCTTCCAGGCTGCAGCAGGACTGACTGGGGACCACATGGGAAAATCCAAGATAGCTGCCGCGCTCATTGTGAGATGGAGAAGTGAAGGGGAAGTACCTAAGCAACGGCAGACAGACTGAGTGCTCCTTCCATTCACAGGATAACTGTATTAGGGATATACTCCACAAGCAAGCCTCAGCATTATAACACTCACACCAACAGTGGCATCACCTCCCATTAACACCAGTGGATATAAGGGGACTATTCCTGGACTCTGACCCTGCCTGAGTACAAGAGAACAACGAGAATGGGGAACAAGCTTCACTCCGCTCCTGACTGTCAAGCCCCCGCACACTGAAACAACCAGCTACAAGCACAGGTTTAGCACAGCTGCAGGAGGGATCAAGCGGCTTCTAACCATATATGCCTAAAGTTATGATAGGCTATGATGTACCTCTTAATCTAGCACCTCATCTACAACATTAATGTGTGTCTTTTATAGCAGACTCTTCCTGCAGGTAGAAAGTAATTCAAATGTCTGAGCCTGCATGTATAACCGACGCTCTCCTGCCCCCTGGTGGTTAAACTTAATTAAGCTTATAGTAATCTGTTCTTGATGATGACCTTAGCTCCTGTTTTCACGGCAAATATAAGCTCACTGTTTTGTATCTCACACATATGCCTAGCACAAATGCCGATCTAGACAAGTTAAGCATCAATTATCTTGCTATATTTTATTTAACTTCCCGCTAAAGATACGACTATTTAGCCAAGTTTGCGACAAATATAAAAATGTGCAGACTCTCATGCCACTGTTTAACCAATGTATATCTTGCAATACGCTGTTGTGGTGTCTGTTAATTCCTTGTACCCACCTGCACAGCAAAAATAAAGAATTTAAAAAAAGAAATGATCAGTCTATAATTTTAATGGTAGGTCTATTTTAACAGTGAGAGACAGAATAACAAAAAAAATCCAGAAAAACGCATGTCAAAAAAGTTATCAATTGATTTGCATGTCAATGAGCGAAATAAGTAATTGATCCCCTATCAATTAGCAAGATTTCTGACTCCCAGGTGTCTTTTATACAGGTAACTATCTGAGATTAGGAGCACTCTCTTAAAGGGAGTGCTCATAATATCAGCTCGTTACCTGTATAAAAGACACCTGTCGACAGAAGCCATCAATCAATCAGATTCCAAACTCTCCACCATGGCCAAGACCAAAGAGCTGTCCAAGGATGTCAGCCCAGAACTACACAGGGGGATCTTGTTAATGATCTCAAGGCAGCTGAGAACATAGTCACCAAGAAAACAGTTGGTAACACACTATGCCGTGAGGGACTGAAATCCTGCAACGCTCGCAAAGGTCCCCCTGCTCAAGAAAGCACATGTACAGGCCCATCTGAAGTTTGCCAGTTAACATCTGAATGATTCAGAGGAGAACTGGGTGAAAGTGTTGTGGACAGATGAGACCAAAATCAAGCTCTTTGGCATCAACTCTACTCGCCGTGCTTGGAGGAGGAGGTATGCTGCCTATGACCACAAGAACACCATCCCCGCCGTCAAACATGGAGGTGGAAACATTATGCTTTGGGGGTGTTTTTGTGCTAAGGGGACAGGACAACTGCACCGCATCAAAGGGATGATGGACGGGGCCATGTGCAGTCAAATCTTGGGTGAGAACCTCATTCCCTCAGCCAGGGCATTGTAATGGGTTGTGGATGGGTATTCCAGCATGACAGTGACCCAAAACACACAGCAAAGGCAACAAGGGAGTGGTTTAAGAAGAAGCACATTAAGGTCCTGGAGTGGCCTAGCCAGTCTCCAGACTTTATTCCCATGGAAAATCTATGGAGGGAGCTGCCTCGAAACCTTAATGACTTGGAGAGGATCTGCAAAGAGGAGTGGGACAAAATCCCTCCTGAGATGTGTGCAAACCAGCTGGCCATCCACAAGAAAAGGTTGACGTCTGCGATTGCCACCAAGTACTAAGTTGAAGGGGTCAAATACTTATTTCACTCATTGACATGCAAATCAATGTATAACTTTTTTGACATGCGTTTTTCTGGATTTATTTTGTTATTCTGTCTCTCACTGTTAAAAAAATACACCTACCATTAAAATTATAGACTGATTATTTCTTTGTTAATGGGCAAACGTTCAAAATCAGCAGGGGATCAAATACCTTTCCCCCTCACTGTATATGTGTAGAAACACCACTGTGATAACTGCACAGAATAACAGATCAATGAACGAACATTGTCACAAAGTAACTATTTATTGGTATGTTGACCCATCTAGGGTTGGTTTGCTATCACTCCCAGCACAGAATCCAGGAAGACCATTACTAACACCACGACCATAAGTGACCATTAAGACACTAACTACGTAGTTACATAGCTGATAAAAGACATGTATCCATCAAGTTCAGCCTTTCTCACGTCTGTTTTTGCTGATGATCTTAAAAAAGGCAAAAAAAGATTTGAAGCAGTTTCCAATTTTGCAACAAACTATGAAAAAAATCCTTCTTCAGATCTCTTTTTGGATCAAGAAGTTCCTACAACACTAATTAAAAATTATATCTGTGACGAACTACACTTCGCCCCTGGTTTTTGGAGGGGCCTGCTTGCCCGCCTCCTACCCTGGGACTACGGGCCCTGTGATAACCCATGTTCCAAAGTACTGTTTCTGCCCCTTGGACTTTTAACTGGACCAGATTCAAACATGTGGCGGCAGCCATCTTAAACTGTCCAGCAGGGTTTTGTCGTCGAGTGTGTGGAACTGTTTTGGGCATGGGACCCTGTGACGGTGGGGCAAAAATAAGATTTCCAGGAAATTCCTGAACCGATCTGGGTGATTTTTGGATATGTTGGTCACCCAGATGGGGGCTATCAGGGGATGTGTTGTATTTTAGGGTACTTTTTGGGGTGTGTAAAAACGTATGTTTTTTTTTCTGCTAAAGTTAATTGAGTTAGTCCTTTGTCTTTGTTAATTGTATCACCGGCAGAGGGGAGGATTTGTGTACAGTAACTGGGAGCGTTCAAATGTAAAACTCTGTTTTTATTGGATTGTGCATTTCGTGTCCTGTGCCCCACAAGATCCACGAAGGCGGTAACCTTGTGGGGAAATACTGTATGAAAGAAGCAGCTGTCCCATTAAACCTTCAGTTCTACTTGACCCTCAACTCGAGGCCTCGTCTCGTGTTTGGGGGTGACAGCTATAATCACTACAGGGAATGCTATGCTCTTCATACTCCCTTGAATAATCATTAAGCTCTTGTAAGAGCTTGTTCCTGTTCCTGCTTCACTCTCTGGGGAAAAAGAGGTTCACCCACTGGAACCTGGAGCCTTGTCATAGGTCCAGGGTGGGTAGGAGATGGCGAGACCCCTACCAAGCTAAGGCGGTTCGTGGGGTCTGCAGTGCTTACGGTGTCTGGTGCAGTGCTGATGGTCCTTGATAAGCACTAGGAGCATCGATTGACGGAGGGTCCGTTAAAATATCCCTGTATATTATGTTTCTGCAAGTATTCATCCAGTTGCTGTTTAAACATCTATGTAGACTCTAATAAAACCACCTCTTCAGGCAGAGAATTCCACATCCTTATTGTTCTTACTGTAAATAAACATTTCCTTTGTCTTAGACTAAATCTCTTTTCTTCCAGTCTAAATGTCCTATGTATAGGCCTTTTTATTAATAGATTTCCAGGTAATGGTTTGTATTGTATATTTGTAAAATGATTTCTTAACCCCTCTGAGGCGCCGTTTTTTAAATTAAGAGATTTAAATTTGTTAAAGGACCACTTTAGGCACCCAGACCACTTCAGCTTAATGAAGTGGTCTGGGTGCCAGGTCCATCTAGGATTAACCCTTTCTGCTGTAAACATAGCAGTTTCAGAGAAACTGCTATGTTTACCTATGGGTTAATCCAGCCTCTAGTAGCTGTCTCACTGAGAATGCTTTCCTATGGACTGGCTGAATGCGCGCGCGGCTCTTGCCACGCATGTGCATTCAGCCGATGACGGGAAAGGAGGCGGAGAGTCCCCACCGCCGAGGGAGCCCGGCGGTGGAGAAAAGGTGAGTGTTTAACCCCTTCCTCACCCTAGAGCCTGGCGGGAGGGGGGCCCTAAGGGTGGGGGGGGGGACCTAGAGACCCTATAGTGCCAGGAAAACGAATATGTTTTCCTGGCACTATAGTGGTCCTTTAACTTTTCTTCATAACTAAAATCTTTCCTTTTACTTATTTTGTAGCCCGTCTCTGCACTTTTTCTAGTGCCATAATATCCTTCTTTAGAACAGGTGTCCAAAACTACACAGAATATTCAAGGTGTGGTCTTACCAGTAATTTTTTTTAAAGAGCCAAAATTATATTTTCATCCCGAGAATTAGTGCCCTCTTTCATGCATGACAATATCTTACTGGCCTTAGCCACTGCTGATTGACATTGCACATTGTTGCCTAGTTTGTTGTCTATAACAATTCCTAAATCCTTCTCGTGTTTTGGTATAAGTTGCTTGTGCATTCTTTACCCTGAAGTGCATAGCTTTGCATTCATCTACATTATATTATCTGCCATTTGAGTGCCCAGTCCCCCACTCTATCTAAATCCCTCTGCAGCAAAGTAAAATCTTGCTCATATTGTATTACTTTTACAGAGTTTTGTGCAGGGCCGGACTGGCCCACCGGGATACCGGGAATTTTCCCGGTGGGCCGCGGCACCTGGGGGCTGCTCTGAGCAAGTATGTGCCACCGGGTGGCCGGTCCGGTGGCACACACTCTGATGGGGCCGGTCCGGCGGCACTCCTTTCACTAATGCAGACACGCTGGGGGCTGATGGAGGAGGGAGGAGCATGTCTCTGTACCATGCTCCCTCGCGGTTCCTGTGCTGGGAATTGTGGGAACCGCGAGGGAGCATGGTACAGAGACATGCTCCTCCCTCCTCCATCAGCCCCCAGCGTGTCTGCATTAGTGAATGGAGTGCCGCCGGACCGGCGAGGCTGCCACCCGGTCCGGCGGCTCCAGCGCGGAATGCGGCCAGCCCCAGCCCCACTCAATCAGGTAAATGGGAGGGGAGGGGGAGGGGAAGGGAAGGGAGGAGAGGGGACGGGAATGGAAGGGAGGGGAGGGGAGGGGAAGGGAGGATAGGGGGGAAATAAAGAGACACAAGGGGGGATAAAGAGACACAAGGGGGGGATAAAGAGACATAAGGGGAGGGGGGAAATAAAGAGACACAAGGGGAGGGGGGAAATAAAGAGACACAAGGGGAGGGGGGGAAATAAAGAGACAAGGGGAGGGGGGAATAAAGAGACACAAGGGGAGGGGGGAAATAAAGAGACACAAGGGGAGGGGGGAAATAAAGAGACACAAGGGGAGGAGGGGAATAAAGAGACAAGGGGGGAATAAAGAGACACAAGGGGAGGGGGGAAATAAAGAGACACAAGGGGGGGAAATAAAGAGACACAAGGGGAGGGGGGAAATAAAGAGACACAAGGGGAGGGGGGGAATAAAGAGACACAAGGGGAGGGGGGAAATAAAGAGACACAAGGGGAGGGGGCAAATAAAACAGAGGGGCACAGTGAAAGGATGGGGAAAGAGACAGAGGGGGGATAGAGAGATGGTGGAGGGAGGAAAAAGAGACAGGGGGAGAGAGAGACAGAGAGGAAGAGAGATGTGGGGGAGAGAGAGACAAAGGGAAAGGGTGGAGCCGGCAGGGGAGGGAGAAAGGACCCGGGAGGTCAGCCTGCAGCTCCTCTGCGTCCTTCTCGCACGAGCACAAAGCGTTGCCGCGGTTACCACGGCACTGCTCCGGCTCTCACGAGAGTGAACTCTAGCCCTGGAGCTATGGGCTAGAGTTCACTCTCACCACGAGTTCCTGGTGGTCGCAGTGTTGAGAGTGAACTCTAGCCCCATAGACACACTGCCCCCACACACACACCATACACATTCACACACTGCCCCCCATATACACACTGCCCCCACACACACACACACACCATACACATTCACACATTGCCTCATACACACACTGTCCCCCCCCACACACACCATACACATTCACACATTGCCTCATACACACACACAGTGCCTCCATACACACTGCCCCCATGCACACACACACATTCACAGCCCCCCATACACACATTTCCCCACACACGCTACACATTCACACACTACACCCCCCCACACACACATACACTGAACCTTTCACACACACTGCACCCCTCACACATTGTACCACTGCTCCTATACCCTACTACAGCCCCATATCCCAGCAAACCCCAGGTAAGTTGTCAAGCTGTTCTTAAACGGTTTGACTACTTACTCTGTGAGGGGGTCCCGGTGTTCTATCATTCTGCTATACCTGTCAGATTTCTATACCCTCGTCACTTCCGGGGAGGGGAAGCAGCTGGATCCTGTGCTGCACATGCGTGCTGCACTCCTGCTACTCCTCCACAGCCAGGTCCTGGAAGGTAAGTAAAACTAGTTTTACACTTTCATTATAGTTAGTGCATTCACTAAGCTTAGGCACACAAGACATTTAGGGTTAATGTTAGGGTTCAAATTAGAGTTAGGATTAGGGACTTGTTCACATTTAGTGATATTTCACAATAGGGGAATATCACTAAATAGGGATTTCTCACACTCTATTTTAACCCTTACCCCAAGGGTTAGGGTAAGAATAGAGAGTGAGAGAGGTTAGAAGCACTTACCTAACCCTAATTTGAACCCTCACTTAACCCTAAATGTCTCGTGTGCCTAAGCTTAGTGAATGCACTAACTATAATGAAAGTGTAACACTAGTTTTACTTACCTTCCAGGACCTGGCTGTGGAGGAGTAGCAGGAGTGCTAGCACGCATGTGCAGCACAGGATCCAGCTGCTTCCCCTCCCCGGAAGTGACGAGGGTATAGAAATATGACGAGGTATAGCAGACTGATAGAACACCGGACCCCTTGCACCATAACCACTACACAGAGCAGTAGTGGTTATTGTGCATGGATTTTTTCTTTAAATAATCTACAAGTGCCTCTCCCGGGATCAGGCTCTGGATCCTCCACTGGTATATGACATGTATATTAATGTGTGTATTAGATATATATATATATAATTATGTCTATTATATTTACACATATATTAATGTACATTTATATATGCATAATACACAGAGAAATGTCATTAATATGGACCATATGTAATGAGCAGGTATTGGCCCAGTCTTGTTGCTAGGTAGGTGCACACTCCAGCACAATAACATATTTAAAAGTGAAGAGCGCACCCACAGGACTTCAAAGTAAACAAGATAACGTAATTTTTTACAGTTGTGCCCAACATACATTCACCATTTCAGTCCCATTACCAAGCTTTCCTTAATATGTCATGGTAGTTGGACTGAAACATTGGTTATATGGAAAGGCACGTCTGCTTAAAATAAATCAGCACTTTTGTTTATTTTGAACCATATGAGTGCTTTTTTTTACGTTGGAGTAATAATTTTTAATTTTAAGTTCTCTTTTCTAACTCTGTATCTGCACACTATGCTGGCGCGACGCATTATAGGGCTGGTAAAATTTTTTTTGCCAGGGCTGCTTTTAATGCCCAGTCCGGCCCTGGTTTTGTGTCATCTGCAAACACTGAAACATGACTTTCGATGCCTGTTTCAAAATCATTTATAAATATGTTAAATAGAAGTGGTCCCAGAACATAACCCTGAGGGACACCACTTACCACCTCTGTCTAGCTTTTAGAAGTGGTCGTTGTGGTAGGAGTCTATATGGGCAGCGATTCTGCTTGAAATGCAAAACATACAGAGAAATGTGCACTCTCGGTGTCAGGATTACAAGTTGATCCAGCACGCAGAACTGTGTCACACCTAGGACTAAGGATAACGTATAACCGGACCTTAGAATGGCCAGACTTAATGTATCCACTTGAACCCTCACTTAACCCTAAATGTCTCGTGTGCCTAAGCTTAGTGAATGCACTAACTATAATGAAAGTGTAACACTAGTTTTACTTACCTTCCAGGACCTGGCTGTGGAGGAGTAGCAGGAGTGCTAGCACGCATGTGCAGCACAGGATCCAGCTGCTTCCCCTCCCCGGAAGTGACGAGGGTATAGAAATATGACGAGGTATAGCAGACTGATAGAACACCGGACCCCTTGCACCATAACCACTACACAGAGCAGTAGTGGTTATTGTGCATGGATTTTTTCTTTAAATAATCTACAAGTGCCTCTCCCGGGATCAGGCTCTGGATCCTCCACTGGTATATGACATGTATATTAATGTGTGTATTAGATATATATATATATATAATTATGTCTATTATATTTACACATATATTAATGTACATTTATATATGCATAATACACAGAGAAATGTCATTAATATGGACCATATGTAATGAGCAGGTATTGGCCCAGTCTTGTTGCTAGGTAGGTGCACACTCCAGCACAATAACATATTTAAAAGTGAAGAGCGCACCCACAGGACTTCAAAGTAAACAAGATAACGTAATTTTTTACAGTTGTGCCCAACATACATTCACCATTTCAGTCCCATTACCAAGCTTTCCTTAATATGTCATGGTAGTTGGACTGAAACATTGGTTATATGGAAAGGCACGTCTGCTTAAAATAAATCAGCACTTTTGTTTATTTTGAACCATATGAGTGCTTTTTTTTACGTTGGAGTAATAATTTTTAATTTTAAGTTCTCTTTTCTAACTCTGTATCTGCACACTATGCTGGCGCGACGCATTATAGGGCTGGTAAAATTTTTTTTGCCAGGGCTGCTTTTAATGCCCAGTCCGGCCCTGGTTTTGTGTCATCTGCAAACACTGAAACATGACTTTCGATGCCTGTTTCAAAATCATTTATAAATATGTTAAATAGAAGTGGTCCCAGAACATAACCCTGAGGGACACCACTTACCACCTCTGTCTAGCTTTTAGAAGTGGTCGTTGTGGTAGGAGTCTATATGGGCAGCGATTCTGCTTGAAATGCAAAACATACAGAGAAATGTGCACTCTCGGTGTCAGGATTACAAGTTGATCCAGCACGCAGAACTGTGTCACACCTAGGACTAAGGATAACGTATAACCGGACCTTAGAATGGCCAGACTTAATGTATCCAAGAATAGTCAAAATACTTGCAGAGGTCAGGGACACAGAATCAGACACAAAGATGAGGGAAAGCCAAAATTCAAGAATACCAGAATTCAGGGAAGTCAAAACGAAGCCAAAGTCAAATACCAGAAAATCAAGATCAAGAATGCACTCTCGGATTACCATCAGGATGAAACCACAACAGTGCAATGGGCAAGAGGAGAATTGGGTTTAAATACCCCTCCTGTGGATCCGACTGGCTGTAACCGGCCTTTGACCCCAAAAGCAATTACTCGGTTTCCATGTGCATGATTGCTGCTCAGCACAAACCTTCATGTGGATCTGATTGGCCATAACCGACCTTTGATCCCCAAAGCAATTACCAGGTTTCCATGTGCATGATTGCTGCTCAGCACAAACCTTCATGTGGATCTGATTGGCCATAACCGACCTTTGATCCCCAAAGCAATTACCAGGTTTCCATGTGCATGCTCGGCACAACTTTTCCTGTCAGGGCGGTAATGCTGCTCGGCACAACTTTTCCTGTCAGGACGGTAAATGCCATTAACCACATTTTTATGTGCGGATGAATAAGTGACACTCGGCACATGTGACTTAGAGCAGCCCGGAACAATTCTGTGCAAAACATGCATCTGTCATCGGCGCATACAGCCCACTGGCAACATATGTGGCTTCTTTCTTCCCCTGTAGGAAGCTTGACTTCCCCTCCCGCCATGCAGTCCCTCCTTCCTCTCCCTGCCTCCCTCCGATTTGGCAAATTCTTTTATTTTGAATGTACTTAAACCCCTCTGTAGCGGAGCTGCAATATGAAATCCCAATATCTCCGCTGGTATAGAAAGTAATCCAAAGTAAAGCGCTGGAAAAGAAGGCAATATCCCAAATCCCCCCAGTAACCGGATGAAACACAGTTCTGGGAGTCAACTGAGGTTTTTATTCACAAGCTCCAGTATTTATGTGGTTCCCCATGCAAGGGGTGTCCTTAGTCACATTACAGGGGTATTACAGTAGTGGACTACATGGGGAACTGAATTTACAGAGCATTTCTCCCACCATGCACTGCTGTACGAGAGGGATACTCCCACTAGAATATCCTGTTAAGTAGATTATCCCTCCGTACAGCAGAACCGGGTTTTAACATAGAAATATATAACTTTTGCTTTATTCGTGTGATATTAATGAATGACTGTTCGGTAGATAGCTGGGGTCTGAGCGCATACTTGTGAATACCGCTCAGATCCCAGCATAAATAACCGAACGGCGCACGAAAACATTATTTACATCACATTCTCTTCAAAGTACCGAACACCGGTTGGGGAACCCAATACTAAAAGACCGGAGCTCCCGAACGGCCTGGAAGTCCAGCGGTGTTCGCGCCTTTGAGTAGCCGATTTTAGCTCCAGGCGCTCGACGACCTAACACCGCTGAGCTAAAAAAGGATCAAAGATGGCCGACCGCCACGTGGTCGGTAGTCGAACGACGGCCACCCAGGAAAGTACTTAACAACCGATTGCAACAATGTTGCAATCCGTTAATTGGAGCCACACGACCCTCTGTGTGTGGGCTCTTGTTCGGTACTTGATTAGTTTCACGAACAGCAGGTAAAGTTGCTGTTCGTGAAACGACCATATGAATGCTGGCGGCTTTCGGCTGCTAGCATACGAATGCTCTATATTACAACATACAAGCATACATTTAAACACAGCATTCCAGCGGCTTTTTACAGACAACCTTTAAAGACACAGCAATATGATCTAATGTGGCTAGGTTTGCCACACCCTCCCTGTCCTGTTCATCCCTCCCTCCCCTCACTAGTTCTGGTTCTCTTTGAGAAGCATTTGATTTGACCGCAGAAGGTAGCCTGTGACGCTGGACGAGGCATGGAAAGAAGCTGTGACCAGCGCTGGATTGCAGGTAAGTTTAACTCTATATGTGCCGCATCTTAAAGGGTAAGATGGTCTAATAAGAATGGGTTAAGTCTGTCTGTATTCTGCTCATTGCAATATTTCCCTTTTAGTTGTTTTTTTAACTAACCAACTTAAATTGAAATACTAGCATTTTTAAAAAGGGTTTAGGTAACCCTTAAAGTGAATAGCAAAGAACTGTCATTACATCTGGTGTCTACTTGAAAAAGAAATCATACGTGGGCTTTACAGCATAACATGGGCTTGAGCTTACATGGCTTTTAGATGGCAGCGTGTTATCAATGGTCGACGGAGGTCAATCAAGCTTGACTTCTAACAGTTCTATATAGAATTCCAGTTTCTAAACACAACCATGCATGTATCAATTTTATACAAGTAGATGTCTGTAATTACCACAATTCTTATCAATGCACCTTTGGAAGGGTATTGGCAAACACGTGGTCCAGAAAATTAACAGCATCCCTTCCTTTAACAGTAAACTTGCCAAACGGCGTCAGATCAATCACACCAACTTTTTCCATGACCTGATAATACTCCCTCCTAACAGGCTCAAACCAGTTTGTTCTGCGGAAGCTTGGTCTGGATAGAAACGGTTACAAACGAGCAGTAAATTAGTCTTACATTCCAAAAATTGTTATTCAATGGAAACTAGTGATTATTAGTTTATAAAAACTCTATTGGAACCAACTAATTGTTCATCATCATCTTCACCCTTGTTTCTTTACAATGTGTTAAGATTTTGCCTTTTGCAATTCCATCAGATCATTTCTAATCTTATCTTTACAGTATTTCTGTTCTCACTAGTGAGAATGTATTTCTATTTATTGTGCATCCAATCGTTGAAATGTATTATGTTTTCGTAATTCTCTAAAATGCACTGTATGCTTTGATGATAAATATAAATTTAGAATTCACTTTGAACAAGCCAAATTTTTAGTGCAAATGAATATTGATTATAGTAAAAATACTAATGAGGACATTTGAAAACATCGTCATTTGTGTTAGGTCTTGACTGGGATAAGAGTCAGGTTAATCAGTTCTCCACAATGATACATGAACCACCACCGATGGTCCACCACCTACTTGTATACAACATCATCTCCAGGTTTGTAGAACCAGTGAGGTTGTTCCCATCCCGCGTGGAATCCCATGGAACATTTTGTCTTCAGGACATCATAAATACCACTCACTCTCTCTGTCGGCCTTCCTCCAAACCTCTCTTCTTTAGGATAACCAACTAAAAGGGAGATATTGTAATGAGCAGAATACAAACCGACTCAACCCATTCAAAGAACCCGAAGGCAATTATTGTATTGTATTCTCCACAACTATGTAGCAGTAACATTTAGATTTAGTACATAGCTCTCTGTGATTAATATGATTCTTGCAGTTTCTCTCTGGACTATGTCCTCAATTTAATATTTTGGCATAAGCTTTTCAAATTATTAACTTTTTTTTTTCAAAATCCTTTATTTTGAGTTTTTATAAATTATGAAGAACGAACAGTAAACAGACTAAACAGAATAAAAGTGTCGACATGACAGGGGTAGGAAAACACTGTATGGAGTGTGTCTAGAATAGTAACAACTTTTGGGCGTTGTTTTGGGCAGAAGATAGTCGCGGCTGATCTGTACCGTGGTGCTTGGGTACTTCCTTTCTCTTGTATTAAGTCTGCTTCGGACCATCAGGTGGGGCTTAATTAAGGGCTTAGCCGTGACCCCGACCGAAGGCCGATCGGGGAACATGTTTCGGTGATTCAGACACAGTTGGTTTGCTCAAATTATTACTATCTGTAATAGAAAAAATTCTAATGGGTTAGCTACAAAAATTCCCCTAGACTTCAACGGTGTCTTCTGTAGATAAATCCTTTGGAATTATTTCTGATATTTGTGATCATTTATAAAGCTTATCCAATAGTATTAATTGGAGGCCTATGTTTGAGAACCTGCATCAAACACAGTTGGGATGTTTAACTGGTTCAGATAGGCAGGAAATAAAAACTGAACTTTCAAATTCAAATGATATAAATACGAACAATTTAATCTGAGCTATAAAGAGAATGTAATTTTTTATTGAATTTTCATGGAAGCACTGCCGACTTTTTAGATATTATGTAGGAAGTTTGTTTCTGGTCTGCTTGTGATATGATGAGGTTATACGTGATTATCGTTTTAGGTATATACTTACCAATGTTATTGAAGCCGTATGACTCCCTGGCCTTCAAGGCCGTGTAATGTGTAGTGGTCCATTTGCCGTATCGATTTGGATCTAATTCAATGAGATCAAACGGAGGTTCACCCCCTAGAATCCAGTCACTTAGGAATTTACCAATACCGCCAGCATGAACTATGCCGTACCTTTAAATTGTAAGGTTACAAAAAATATGTTAAACATTTTGGCTTACAATTTGGTTTCTAACTATGTGAGAAAATAGGTATTTATCACCAGATAATTTAGTGTTTATTGTTAGGCTCTGGGCTCAGAGTGAAGGAACTATATGAAGGCTTGTGCAGTACTATAAATACAATTATAAACAGATTTAAAATATGCACCTTCATTCTACTCAAACACAAAACAAAGAAAGCGCAGTGCAGCGGTATTGGAGTGAGCAGTGGGGAGAAAATGGGAGCTGTATAGGAGGGTGAATTGGTATACACTGGGAACTGTAATGATGTATAGTGATGTCGCGAACATAAAATTTTCGGTTCGCGAATGGCGAACTTCCGCAAACGTTCGCAAACCGGCGAACCGCCATAGACTTCAATTTTAAAACCCACAGGGACTCTTTCTGGCCACAATAGTGATGGAAAAGTAGTTTCAAGGGGACTAACACCTGGACTGTGGCATGCCGGAGGGGGAACCATGGCAAAACTCCCATGGAAAATTACAAAGTTGATGCAGTCTGGTTGAGTCTGGTTTTAATCCATAAATGGCATAAATCACCTAACATTCCTAAATCACAATGGATATGGATTGACACCTGACATATGACATATTGACACCTTGACCCTGATACACACTGACACAGAGCAGAATAGGCACTGTTCCTCCTACATAGGGTCACATGGCAGATATGGATTGACACCTGTCCTCAGGGACCCTGATACACACTGACACAGAGCAGAATAGGGACTGTTCCTCCTACATAGGGTCACTTGGCAGATATGGATTGACACCTATCCTAATGATCCCTGATACACACTGACACAGAGCAGAATAGGGACTGTTCCCCCTACATAGGGTCACTTGGCAGATATGGATTGACACCTGTCCCCAGGGACCCTGATACACACTGACACAGAGCAGAATAGGGACTGTTCCCCCTTCATAGGGTCACTTTGCAGATATGGATTGACACCTGTCCTCAGGGACCCTGATACACACTGACACAGAGCAGAATAGGGACTGTTCCTCCTACATAGGGTCACCATTTTTAGCCCAAGGCAGCTCATCTCATCAGGTCTTTTTTAGTTGAATGCATCGCCCACTGTCAGTCCCTTTGGGATCCATCCCTCATTCATCTTAATAAAGGTGAGGTAATCTAAACTTTTTTGACCTAGGCAACTTCTCATCTCAGTGACAATACTTCCTACTGCACTGAAGGTCCTTTCTGACAGGACACTTGAAGCGGGGCAGGCCAGAAGTTCTATCGCAAATTGGGATTGCTCAGACCACAGGTCAAGCCTGCACACCCAGTAGTCAAGGGGTTCATCGCTCCTCAGAGTGTCGATATCTGCAGTTAAGGCGAGGTAGTCTGATACATGTCGGTCGAGTCGTTCTTTGAGGGCGGATCTCGAAGGGCTGTGGCGATGCATAGGACTTAAAAAGCTCCGCATGTCCTCCATCAACAACACGTCTTATAAGCGTCCTGTCCTTGCCGGCGTGGTCGTGGGAGGAGGAGGATTACTTTCACCTCTTCCCCTGTTAGATTCCCATTGTGCTGTGACATCACCCTTATACGCTGTGTAAAGCATACTTTTTAATTTATTTTGCAAATGCTGCATCCTTTCCGACTTGTTTTAATTTGGTAACATTTCAGCCACTTTCTGCTTATACCGGGGGTCTAGTAGCGTGGACACCCAGTACAGGTCGTTCTCCTTCAGCCTTTTTATACGAGGGTCCCTCAACAGGCACGACAGCATGAAAGACCCCATTTGCACAAGGTTGGATGCCGAGCTACTCATTTCCCGTTCCTCCTCCTCAGTGATCTCAATGAAGGTATGTTCTTCCCCCCAGCCACGTACAACACCACGGGTATCAGATAGGTGACAACGAGCACCCTGGGATGCCTGTTGTGGTTGGTCTTCCTCCTCCTCCTCAAAGCCACATTCCTCCTCTGACTCCTCTTCCTCACAATCCTCTTCCAGCGTTGCCGCAGGTCCAGCAAGCGATGTTGATAAGGCTGTTTCTGGTGGTGATGGTGACCACAACTCTTCCTCTTCACGCTCACCTATGGCCTGATCCAGCACTCTTTGCAGGGCACGCTCCAGGAAGAAAACAAATGGTATGATGTCGCTGATGGTGCCTTCGGTGCGACTGACAAGGTTTGTCACCTCCTCAAAAGGATGCATGAGCCTACAGGAATTGCGCATGAGCGTCCAGTAACGTGGCAAAAAAATTCCCAGCTCCCCAGAGGCTGTCCTAGCACCCCGGTCATACAAATATTCATTAACGGCTTTTTCTTGTTGGAGCAGGCGATCGAACATTAGGAGTGTTGAATTCCAACGTGTCGGGCTGTCGCAAATCAAGCGCCTCACTGGCATGTTGTTTCGCCGCTGGATATCTACAAAGTGTGCCATGGCCGTGTAGGAATGCCTGAAATGGCCACACACCTTCCTGGCCTGCTTTAGGACGTCCTGTAAGCCTGTGTACTTATGCACAAAGCGTTGTACGATCAGATTACACACATGTGCCATGCATGGCACATGTGTCAACTTGCCCAACTTCAATGCCGCCAACAAATTAGTTTTGTTTCACAAACCACTTTGCCGATATCCAGTTGCTGCAGAGTCAGACACTTTTCCACCTGTGCGTTCAGGGCGGACAGGAGTGCTTGTCCGGTGTGACTCTCTGCTTTCAAGCAAGTCAAACCCAAGACGGCGTGACACTGCCGTATCCGGGATGTGGAATAGTACCTGGGGAGCTGGGGGGGGTGCCGTTGATGTGGAGCAAGACGCAGCAGCAGAAGAGGACTCAGCCGAGGAGGTTATGGAAGAGGATGGAGTAGGAAGAGTAGAGGAGGTGGCAGCAGGCCTGCCTGCAAGTCGTGGCGGTGTCACCAACTCCTCTGCAGATTCCATGCTTGGCCGTCAGCAGGTTTACCCAATACTCAGTGTAGGTGATATACCTGCCCTGACCATGCTTTGCAGACCAGGTATCAGTGGTCAGATGGACCCTTGCCCCAACACTGTGTGCCAGACATGCCATTACTTCCTTTTGCACAATCGAGTACAGGTTGGGGATTGCCTTTTGTGAAAAGAAATTTCGTCCGGGTACCTTCCACTGCGGAGTACACGCTGTATTTTTTGAACGCTTCAGACTCCACCAGCTTGTATGGTAAAAGCTGGTGGGCTAATAGTTCAGACAAGCCAGCTCTCAGACGCTGGGCAAGGGGGTGACTTTCTGACATTGGCTTCTTACGCTCAAACATGTCCTTCAGACACCTGACTGTGGGCAGATGAGCGGGAACTGCTCAAGGCGAGAGACGGAGTGGCGGATGGTTGAGAGGGGGCAAGGAGGACAGCAGTGGTTGACGTGGCTGAAGATGCTGGACCAGGAGGAGGATGGCGGCTTTGAGTTTGTGTGCTGCTTGTACTCATGTGTTGATCCCATAGGCGTTTGTGATGTGCGATCATGTGCCTACGCAAAGCAGTTGTACCTAGGTGGGTGTTGGACTTCCCACGACTCAGTTTCTTTTGGCACAGGTTGCAAATGGCATCGCTGTTGTCAGAGGCAGACACACAAAAAAAAAATGCCACACTGCTGAGCTCTGCAATGACGGCATTCTTGTATGTACGTAGTGGGGAATCGCGACGCAGCCTAGAACAAAATCTAACCCCATTCAACCCCCCAATAACGACAGACCACTTAGTATGGATGAAACACATCCATAACTTTATTTATTAAATCTCTTCTTTTTCTGTAACCAAAACGTTAGACATAAATAAGCATAAATTAACATGTATACATATATAACTCCTCACAAAAAGTGTTATACAGTGACCCAACCGTCCTTGCCAATAAACATACAGTGGTTCCTAATCACCACTTCCTCTCACCTCCCCCCTCGTCATAAAAATCATATCTTTCCAATGCCCGCCATCAGCCGACCTTATCCACGCTCGATGGGCACAAGACCTCAGGCAACCTAATGTTAAACCTTTGAAGCAGGGGAGGTTGAGACCTTAAAAACTTGTTCATCTCATTCCATATACTTAAACGTAACCCCTCAAACTCAATTGGCAAGGACATACCCCCGGCTAGCTGTGACTAAATATACCAATAGGGTGGGCGGGAGGGAAGCTGTTTGCTGGCCCGAATCCCAAGTGGCACTGAGGTAAGACCTCCCCCACACTAACTTACACAGAACTTAATCCCACCCACACACTCTTTCCCAGCCAATCCCATGCATCTATCTCCACACTCCTACATGTGCCCTTGTCCGCTTAGCTGTGCTATCTCCCCAGGGCCTGCTGGTGGACACAGCATGCGTTGATTGGCGTGCTGTCGGGCTGACCCCGGGTGCCGATGCATGCTGTCTGACTGTGCCACTAGCTCCTTGTGACGACCTCCCCCTGCTTCCAACTCGTCTCCTCCTCTCTGTCTCCCCATCTGAACTTTCGCCCTGTTCTTCTTCTTGCCCAGCGGGCACCCACGTGACATCCATGGACGCATCGTCATCATCAACCGCTTCACTTGTATCTGACCACTCAGCAAAGGAAGCAGCAGCGGGTACAACATCATCACACCGTACATCCATGTGTGTAATGCTGCCTGACTGAGACATATCCCTGTTAGCTACATCCTCTGGCAATAATGGTTGTGCATCACTCATTTCTTTAAACGGATGTGTAAATAACTCCTCTGACAGATAAAGTGAAGCGGCTGTGGTGCTAGTGTTGGTGGTGGCGGCAGGCGGGTGAGTGATATCTTGAGAGGTACCCGAAGCTAAGCTGGAGGAGGATGGTGTGTCAAGGTTCCGAGCAGAAGCTGTTGAAGATTGGGTGTCCTGTGTTAGCCAGTCAACTATGTCCTCAGAACTTTTCAAGTTCAGGGTACGTGGCCTCTGAAAACTGGGCATTATTCTAGGGCAAAAGGGAATCACAGCACCACGACCACGACGGCCCCTGCGGGGTGGCCTGCCTCTGCCTGTCATTTTTTTGGGGATTAGTGGTACTATGCGTGCAAGCTACTGTGAGACCAGATATGAGTGGCAATGTGCACTGGCAGAGGTTGGCAGAGTACACGCTGTAGGCCTGACACACCCGCTTGAAGACAACAAACTGCTATTCAATCTATAACAGTGAAAAACGTTTTTGGGTTTTTAATGCACGCTATTGTGACACCAGATATGAGTGGCACTGTGCACTGGCAGAGGTTGGCAGAGTACATGCTGTTGGCCTGACACACAGACGCTTGCAGATAACTAACTGCTATTCAATCTATTACAGTGAAAAAAAGTTTTGGGGTTTTTAAATGCATGCTATTGTGCCACCAGATATGAGTGGCACTGTGCACTGGCAGAGTACACGCTGTTGGCCTGCCACACAGACGCTTGCAGACAACTAACTGCTATTCAATCTATAACAGTGAAAAAAGGTTTTTTTTTAAATGCACGCTATTGTGACACCAGATATGAGTGGCACTGTGCACTGGCAGAGGTTGGCAGAGTACACGCTGTAGGCCTGACACACAGACGCTTGCAGACAACTAACTGGTATTCAATCTATTACAGTGAAAAAAATGTTTTTGTTTTTAAATGCAAGCTATTGTGACACCAGATATGAGTGATGGCACTGGGCAAGTGGGCACAGTATCCCCTGTGAGCCTGACACAGAAGCTGGCAGGCAGGCAGGCAACTGCAATTAGATTACACCAAAAAAAAAAAAAGCAGCCTGATGTTCTAGCCCTAAAAAGGGCTTTTTGGGGTGCTGTCCTTACAGCAGAGATCAGATGAGTCCTTCAGTACTGTAGTGGACACTGAATACACTAGCCTAGCTATACATTTCCCTATCAAATGAGCAGCAGCTACACTTTCCCTCCTCTATCTAAGAATGCAGCTTCAGAATGAATCTAAAATGGATGCTGTACAGGAGGTGGGAGGGTCTGGAAGGTAGGGTCTGCTGCTGATTGGCTGGAATGTGTCTGCTGACTGTGAGGCACAGGGTCAAAGTTTAGTCAATGATGACGAATAGGGGGCAGATCGAACCGCGCATGTCTTCGCCCGCCGTGGCGAACGCGCTATGTTCGCCAGGAACTATTCGACAGCGAACAGTTCGGTACATCACTAATGATGTATGGAGTCAAGACAGGGAGGGACACTGCAATTGAGATATGAGTGGTGGGATACAGGGCAGAAGAAGAAATGTAAAGAATAGAGGGCAGTACAGAGAAAGGTAATTGTAACAGAAAATAGACATAACTGGTGACAAGAGAAACATGGTAAAAAAAAATATGATTAAAAAAAAAAAAAAGAGTGTGGATGATATGGGTTAATGAGCAGTAATTGAGGTGGAAATAGACATGAAGATAACGGATAGGAGGGATTGCTCTCTTATCCCCTTCACTACCAAAATTGAGTATACGCATTTCTATTTTCATGTATTATTGCAGTTTGAAATCTAGTCCATAAATCCTTACTCACCCTCATTCATACTCTATCTAGTTTTGATTACCAGCCTGTAGAGGAACAAATATATCTGCCAGAATCCACTAGGCACAGATATAATGAATGTAAAGTTGCTGAAAATGTGTCATGCCCTGCTTTCAAACAGTACAAGGAGTTTCAATGGGTCATACCATTTTTACAGTCATGGAGGAGGGAGGAGTATATGGGCTCTACCATTTCACTGATGCTTGGCGGTCCAGAGACTTATAACAATTGCTATAGCAGTTTTAAATAACTTTATTTTAGAAATATATGTATTTACTGTATGTGGGCATTATGCTCAAATGCAGAGTATTCTTTTAACCTGTTCTTGCCATTTTCGGTAGATGGTACTGCTAGTAATGTCTTCAGGGTCTATAAGCAAGGTATTGGATCATTTTTATATACATTTTTGTCACACCTACTGTATATGAGAAAAAAGTATATTATTTATTTTATACTAACATTTCAGACCATGTGTGAAGTATTACACGATAGGACAGTGTATACTGCCTAAAGCTGTTCATTTCCTAAATATTTTTTTATAAAGGATGAAAAAACAAGTGCAAAGTATTACATAATTAACATTTTTATAAAGTTTTGAATAGAGGTTATGGTTGGGTGATTGAATGGCAATGTGTATATAGGAGCATATTTCTGTGGAATGTTAGTGAATGCGTGTGAATTTAGGGTGTTTTTATAGATTGTCAGTGTGTGTGTGCAGGAGCAAATCTGTGTAAAGTTTTAGTGTGCGTGTGTGTATGTAGTGTGTATTTAGTGTGTATGTGTGGGTATTTAGTGTGTATGTGTGGGTATTTAGTGTGTATGTGTGGGTATTTAGTGTGTATATGTGGGTATTTAGTGTATATAATTGGGTATTTAGTGTTCATGTGTGGGTATTTAGTGGGTATTCAGTGTGCATATGTAGTGTGCATGTGTGTGTATGTAGTGTGCATGTATAGGCGTGCTTGTGCATTGTGTTTCCAATTCCCACCTGCCCCTATTTATCGCTCTCCACGCCCCTCTGTTAATTTATCTCCCCCCACACGTTTTCCTCTCCACCTTTCCCCATGTATGCCCATCTCCCCAGAAACCTCATTTTCTCCAATAGTTGCCTCTTCTTTCCTCCATTTCTCACTTGTTCCCCTCTTTATCCCCATCCCTCACTTGATTCCCTCTTCATTCCCCCATTTCTAAGTTGCTCCCCTCTTTCAGTGTGCCACCCCGAGGACATGGCCTTATGGGAAATCCAGCCCTGGAGACAGGTAAATGGGAGAATAGTGTACAAGGAGGGGAATGGACTCCCGTCATGGGACCAACAGATCTATAAATGGTGGGAAAGTTATGTTAAATCCAGTTATTTACTTTATTGATTGTGTTGAAGGGTTAAAATGACTATTATTGTGCTTACTATGGAAAGAAAAAGAGAATACTGCTCAAGCAGACTGTTATAATTACTTACCCAAAGCCAATGGCTACCCAGTAATTCTGCACACCTTGATGAGGACCAGCCATTGGGAGAATATCAGGGGAGTATGTTATGGGCCCTGAAACTATATTAATAATATCTGCTTTTTTCAGAACTGGAACCATCTCCATAGCTGCTTCCACGTGTTCCATGATCCTGTCTAGATCCGACTCAAATAATTCTTTTCCAAAACCTTGAAAAACAGATTTTAACAGCAATTAATCTTAAGAGCCCACCATAAAGAGAGACAAGCAAGTCTTACGGTGATTCAACAAATCGAAAACCAACTGGTAGAAAAAAGTGAAATGTTGCTAGCTATAGGGACACTCTGCTACCTAAATAAAAATAAATCATGGTTTAGTAGATATAGCCGAAATTAAGACATGCCTGCATTTAATTGTGCTTTCTTTCTGTGGGGATTAAAGAAAGATATAAATGAGGAGGAACTGGAGAGAAATAGGGCACTCCTAATCTCTATCCAGGTCGACCAGGACTTGACACCCCTACCTTGCTGCAATGCTAAAACTTAACCTTTAATGAAGTAAAATAAAACAATGCAAATACTAATAGAAAAAATATATAAGTGTAAGTGATCACAGTGAAAACAAAATAAAATAAAAAATAATAAATAAATATATTACTGTGATACTGGACAATAACACCAAATGGAAAAAATCTATTGTCCTTAATAACCACCTGAGATTCAAATCCAGAGTTAACCCTAGTCACTGATCGATCCTATAACATACAGGGAAGGGTTACTGGAGAGTGGCTCCTGTGTTGATACACCGGTAACCGGTAACACTATGTATCAGATAGGCAAAACATGCCGATACTTCCATATAACACAAGGAGCTGAAGTACCTCCCCCCCCCTTAATTAAATGTTATCAAGTAAAGGATACGCACTTGAATCAAATTCGGATACAAACTTAAATATAAGTTCAGCCCAGGAAAGGAAATAAAATTCTAATTTCCTCCCAGAGACAACCTTCAGAATTATTAACTGATCGTTCCTATATCATGAGAGGAAGGAAAAATATATGTATAGGAGTACGGAGAGAGGCTCATGTGCTACAGTGTTGCAAATGCAGTTGGTAACACTGAGTATCAATCAGGCAAAACATGCCCAGACTCCCATATAGCAAAAAGATGCCGGAGTTACCACCACCCCCCTGAAGGCAGAACGTCAAATGAAGGATGAAAACTTAAATAAATAAGGATGTAAATTTGTAGTAGAGCTCAGGATGAGGAATACTAAAAAATTCAAATACCCTCAAATTCCCTCCCAGCAACAACCTCCGAAGATTCAAATAAACCCAGGATCAGTAGAATAAACTAGGCTAACTAAAGATAACGGAATCTGGAACCACTCCTGACTACCTAACATACGTTTCAGCGCTTTGAAGTGCGCCTTCGTCAGAGGTAAAGCATCTGACTGCCCCCTTAGCGGCTCTTTTATGTGTGTTAGACCGGCGGACTCGTTCGCGCCGAAAAACGGTGTTCAAATCTGTCCCGCCCCCTCAGGATACGTCACAGCATGATTGACAGGGCATGCAGATTACTCTAAAGTGTCTCATCACCTAAACATAGAGTTAGAGAACCGTCAAAGCCCTGAAATACACTTATTAGCTAATAAATAATGACGATAGTGTAAATGGACATTCAGGGGTAATGGTATTAACACCGAAAAGGGCCTGGTCATATATGACTGGAAAAAAAAAAAAAAAAAAAAAAAAAAAATGAATATTTTTATATATATAAATTAAATGAACAAAAATTATGTACAGAACAAAATAAATAAATACTTATTACTGTATAAAGTCCATAATAAATTCACTTCTCTCAGAAATAGTTTAATGAAGTTTATGGTTTGTTTGTTTTTTTCCATTTATCTTCTTAAAGGGACAGGCTTTTGTGATCAGTGTAATTCAAATTATAACAAAAATATTTACAAAGATATTTACAAAAATTAATAACTAAACTATATACAAAATAAGGCGAGATGCATTACTGATGATGAAAAATAATGCTCTCAGTGTAACTCATCTTTCGATGAAGGGAGTAAATGTAAACCCCTCATTCAAACCATTGGGGGCCAGTGTGTTGAATCTATAGATCCAAAAGGATTCTCTTCTGAGGAGGGTACGATCTAAGTCGCCACCTCTCCTGCCCAAAATCACTTTTTCAATCCCAGCAAATTTCACCCCTTTTGTATCACCTTGATGATTATTTCTGATGTGTCTAGCAACAGGGGTGTCTTTGAGGTTTCTGACTGAATGTATATGTTCCATAACGCGCCTCTTAAAGGGGCGTATGGTTTTCCCAATATACCTAAGTCCACAAATACAGGTCAGTAGGTATATGATGCCTTTCGTATTACAGTTAAAAAAGTGCTTTACTTGACACACTGAGTTGTCAATCAGGTTTGGAAGTGTTTTTGAATCCTTCATCATAAATGGGCAAGCTACGCACTTGCCACATTTATAGGTGCCTTTCACTGACAGCCAGTTGGTCGTGGCACATCTAGAGGAAAAATGACTAGACACCAAAACATCTTATAAATTTTTACCTCGTCGTGCCGTGAGAGAGAGACAAATGGTGTCACTGCTCCCTTCAATTGGGGATCCTGAGAAATCAATGGCCAGAATCTACCCAAAATCCGTTTGGATTGGTCCCATCCGGAATCAAACGTTGCTATGCAACGAATGGGTTCCTGGTTGGAGGATATTACCTTATCTTTTAAGAGATCTTCTCTGTTGCTCAATAAAGCCCTCTGGAAGGCCCTCTTGAGGCAACGATTAGGGTATCCTCTCTCTTTGAATCTCGATCTGAGAAATTTTGCTTGGCTGATAAATTCTTCCTTTTTGGACTCCCCTGGACACACTTATAGTCTGGTTACCGTTTGGCAACTGACTTTCTGTTCTTTTTTTCTTTCTGTGGGGATGTATCTAAAAACAACTTGTAAAAGCTGAAGATCTCCTGAAAAAGCCTTTGACAGGGTCAGCTGGGACTTTATGAAGCTTTCTTTAGAAGAAATAGGCATTCAGGGATGGCTGCTTAATGCAATTCTCGCGCTATATAAAGACCCAATGGCTAGAACAATAGGCCCCGGCATATGTGCAGATTGGTTCAAACTAAACAACGGAACCAGACAAGGTTGCCCATTGTCTCCCTTATTGTTCATAATAACTTTAGAGGTTCTAGCCAATAGAATTAGAAATAATGAAAACATTAAGGGATTTACAGCAAGACAGAAAGAATTGAAAATTTCTCTTTACGCAGACGATACTATTCTTTTTTTAAATAAGCCTGCAACATCAATAGTAAATGTAATGACTGAAATTGAAACGTACAGTTCAGTATCAAACTACAAATTAAATAAAACAAAATCAATAGCTATATATCACAATATGTCAAGCCAAGAAATAGAATTTTATCAAAAAACTTATAATTTTACCAGAGCCAAAACGTTTCCATATTTAGGTATTAAAATATGCAAAAATCTCAAAAATATTGTGCAAATTAACTTTATGGACCTTCTAAAAGAAACAAATAAAAATCTAAAAGAATGGAGGAAAATAGAGGTATCTTGGGGTGGGAGAATAAATATTCTGAAATCATATGTCTTGCCAAAATGGATTTATATCTTTAGAATGCTCCCTTTGAGCATCCCAAATGAATGGCTGACAATGATTAATACTTCCTTCTCCAATTTTGTATGGCAAGGGAAAAAACACAGAATTAAAAATGGAGTATTATCAAAAGGACTAAAGAAGGGAGGTATGGGATATCCAAACATAAGAAAATATTATGAAGCAGGGATCATAATGCACGTCTTGACTACTCAGATAGCCCAAAATAAAGAGGAAATATGGTGGTGGTCTGAACTAGAATCTAGCCACTTAAGTGATTCCCAAAATTTAATCTGGAAAAATAAAAAATGTGATTTTTTTAGATCATATATCCTAGGCCAAATTATGCCAGTTTGGCAAAAAATAAGGAAAAAAATGGACATAACCAACAAAATATTTGATTTTCAAAGAATAGACACAATAGAAGCAAATATAGAGAATATCTCCTTAAAAACGTGGAAGGAAAAGGGAATAAATACAATAAAAGAACTGATTAAGGATGGAAAAATCAAACCCTATAAAATACTGATAGAAGAGTTTAAGTTTTCCACCAAAGAAGTATACACCTACCTTAGAGTTAAACATTTTTTGGAGAAAGTAGAGATAGTAAAAGACGGCAAGCTGTATGATATTTTAAAACCAATTATACATCAGAACAGAATAAAGCAGATGTTCGAGATGTGTAAGAATGTTGGATTCAATGGAGGACTTAGTCCTTCCTAATGCTATTAAAAAACTGAACTTGGAACTAAAAATAAATGTAGAAGTAAATGAATGGTTATCAACTATACAGAAAATTAATAAAAATGTACATTCCTTTATACTGACAGAAACACACTTTAAGTTAATACATCAATGGTATATGACGCCAACTAAAATAGCTAAATTTGACACACATAAGGACGTAAACTGTTGGAGGTGCAGAGAGGAAAAAGGCGACTACATTCATATGTGGTGGTCTTGTAGACTAGTGATTGTGGTATGGCAGTGGGCTCAATTTATCATCCATACGCTTTGCGGTGTTGAAATATCTCTAAAACCAGAAACAATGCTATTACACTATCAATGGCCAAAATTAAATAAAATAAACCAATTTTTAATTATTCAATGTTTAATAGCATGTAAAATAATAATTGCAAGAAACTGGAAGGGAAACACTGTCTTCAGTATTTTTACATAGTTACATAGTTAGATAGCTGAAAAGAGACTTGCGTCCATCAAGTTCAGCCTTCCTCACACCTGTTTTTTGCTGTTGATCCAAAAGAAAAAAAAACAAAAAAAAAACCCCAGTTTGAAGCACAATTTTGCAACAAGCTAGGACAAAAAATTCCTTCTTGACCCCAGAATGGCAGTCAGATTTATCCTTGAATCAAGCAGTTATTACCCTAAATTGAAAGATTATATCCTTGAATATTCTGTCTTTGCAAGTATGCATCTAGTAGCTGTTTGAACATCTGTATGGACTCTGATAAAACCACTTCTTCAGGCAGAGAATTCCACATCCTGATTGTTCTTACAGTAAAAAAACCTTTCCTTTGCCTTAGACGAAATCTTCTTTCTTCCAGTCTAAACGCATGGCCTCGTGTCCTATGTAAAGTCCGGTTTGTGAATAGATTTCCACACAATGGTTTGTATTGGCCCCGAATATATTTGTATAATGTTATCATATCCCCTCTCAGGCGACGTTTTTCTAAACTAAATAGGTTTAAATTTGTTAACCTTTCTTCATAGCTGATATGTTCCATTCCTTTTATTAATTTTGTAGCCCGCCTCTGCACTTTTTCTAGTGCCATGATATCCTTCTTTAGAACAGGTGCCCAAAATTGCACAGCATATTCAATATGTGGTCTTACCAGTGATTTATAGAGAGGCAAAATGATATTCTCGTCCCGAGAATGAATGCCCTTTTTCATGCATGACAATACCTTACTGGCCTTGGCCACTGCTGATTGACATTGCACATTGTTGCATAGTTTGTTGTCTATAACAATTCCCAAGTCCTTTTCGTGTGTTGTTATCCCTAATTCGCTTCCATTAAGGGTATACGTTGCTTGTGTATTCTTTACGCTGAAGTGCATAACTTTGCATTTTTCAACATTAAATTTCATCTGCCATTTGAGTGCCCAGTCCTCCAGTCTATCTAAATCCTTCTGCAGCAAAGTAATATCTTGCTCACATTGTATTATTTTACAAAGTTTTGTGTCATCTGCAAACACTGAAACATGACTTTCAATGCTGTCTTCAAGATCATTTATAAAAATGTTAAATAGAAGGGGTCCCAGAACAGACCCCTGAGGGACACCACTTGCCACCTCTGTCCAGCTTGAAAATTTACCATTAACGACAACTCTTTGTATTCTGTTTTTAAGCCAATGTTCTACCCAAGAACAAGCATTTTCATCGAGACCGATTTCCTTGAGTTTGAACACTAATCTTTTGTGTGTATCAAATTGATAATAAGTCAGTTGATTTATCAAATCAAAATGGAGAAGGACCACTGCAGGGCCCTGGATGATAATTTGAGACTATGGGTAACTTGGGAAAAAAAATTACTACAAATGTAAAGGCAATATGATTACCATTTGAAAAAAAAAGTAAAAGAAATTGGAAATATGTTGAGCTCTCGAGAGGGGGGGGGGGGATGAATGTTTTTGTTGTTTTGTCTACATGTCTGTATAAAATGTTTTTATATACTTTTTCTCTGTAAAAAAACAAATCAAAAATTAATAATAAAAAGAGTTCAAAAAAAAAAAGTAAAAGCTGAAGATCTCTTGTCTGCAGCCTTTGCAAGCCCTCCGTTCTAGCCCTGCCCAGGCTTTCTGTGGCTGTCCAATCACAGACTTCCCAATGCATCTCAATGTGAAGTCTTTGCAAAGCAGGTGCTCTGGGTAAACTAGTTCCACTGAGCTAAACAATCAGAAAATATTGCCTTGCACATGCATATTAGTTCCCCAATGGACCAGGGACATCTCTATGTCACGTTAGGTGAAGATGTGAGCAGTAGACATGTGCAATTCGTTTCGGTCCGAATTTAAATTTGGACAAATTTGTAGACATGTGTTTTTACATCCAACGTATAATAGTAAAGTAGACTTTCTAATCGAAGAATTAAAGTATTTCAAATAATTTTAAGGATGTATTTGTTTTAATGAAAGTACCAGTATTGTCCCTCACTTTGTATCTGATAGCTCTTTTAATTAGCGATATTGTTTTCGTGCCTCTTACCTGGTGGGACACCTTCTGTCACCCAAGACTCTTGTAGCTTCATCTTCTCTTGAGCTTCATAAGGTCCAAATAAAAGTCCATCTCTCTCTTGTCGTAGGTAATACGATCCTTCCAGATCACGCAGGACAGGGAGTTCCTTTTTCAGGGCTTTTACCTCGGGAATGGTTGCCGTCACAACATACTGATGGTGAACCGGAATCAGGTGATGTTCAAAGCCAATCAGTTTCCCAACTTCTCGAGCCCAGAACCCTTAGATATGCAAATAAATAAAAACATGATATTTATTAACTATACTGGGAATTGTGGATAATCGACAAGGTACATCCAAATTTTAGGCGAATATAGTTTAGCTCGAAACTGAGCTGATCTGCAGAGGTTTTCAATTTGGCTATTCCAACTTAAAATTATATATATATATATATATATATATATATATATATATATATATATATATATATATATATATATATATATATATATATATATATATATATATATATATATATATATATATATATATATATATTTTTTTTTTTGTATTTTTTTTATTTATTTATTTTTTTTTATTCTTTATTTTTGTAGTGCAGTATTATGCAAACAGCTTCATGTATACATTGTTAAGGGTAAAACAAGATAAAGCATTGGTAGAACATACAATATCAGGAAAAAATGCACTGTTTTTATATTAATACATGACATGGTGGATCAGCATGTGTCAAACGATTTTCAGATGAGCTAGTTACGAGTTAGTTAAGTCTAGTGACAACATTATAACAATTAATGATATGATATGGTGTCCAACAGCATTATTAATCTTAAGATTTGGTCAGGGTAAGTAACTGTTGAAGTGTAAAAGTTAAGTAGAACAAGAAGAATGCAAGCTGAGTAGGTCAGGATATAGTTACATGCGAGTGTTGTGCGTTGCTAACACAAAGAGCATCAGGCATGGCATTACCGGAGAACATTATAAGAGAACAATAAAATGGTGCTTGCTAGCCAGCATAACTACACCCATTTATTGTTTTGTAAGTAAAGCATTCAAGATTATAACCGTAGGGTAGTAATAGAGTGGGAATAGAAACCCTAGAAGACCCCATGATAGGCAGACTGTGCAACCCCCATTTAGAATAAAGAAGTATGCTCCCCACATCATACGACAACAATGGGTGCAGTACTGTGACACCCTGCAGGATACTGCAAGTCCAATGTTCTGTCCCAAGATCAGCCTACGCCCCGCTGTGGTATCCCAGTGTCCAGCCACAAGTGTCTCAAGATTGGGCCAGGTGTCTCATGTAGGTGAAGGCATACCGGCTTGGGAGAATCATATGGCAGGCTTAGTGTTGTCTGTTCGGTGCCCCCAGGTGGCGTCAGTGGTTTGGGATGCAGGCACTGCTGAAGCTTTAGAGCAGGTCGTGGCTGGTAGCAGGGATTTAGGTGTGTGGCTATTCGGCTGTGTTGATTCCCAACTGCATCGGGATACTGGCATGTAGCTTTGCGACCCGGAAAGTACGGTCGTCTCCGCCGCCGTCTTTGTCGAACTCCCTTAACCCTGAGAACCACGTGTTTGCGACGGGAGCGTGGGTGCGGTGGTTGGGCTTGTGGCTCCTGGAGGGTATCAGCTTGCTGCCGCTCATGAATCTTGCGCTCAAGCCGTCTCCAGAAAGCCGTGAAGATTGCATCCAGCTTGTCCTCCAGCTCATGATGGGTGTCTCTGAGGTCCGGGGGCCATGCGTTCGCCGCCATTTTAGGTGAGTCACAATAGGGTCTAGTAGCTCTAGTGGCTTGTGCTCTCCCAGTTGCCTCCGAGGCTTGGACCGGGATAACCCCCGCCGGTCCAAGGGGAGGGTGACGGGGCTCTTGTGTGGGAACGGCTGCTTTGGTGCGCTGCTGGGTCGGGAGATCGGCCGCCTCTCCCGTCCCAAGCTTGCTAGGCTGCCACCGTAGGCCGCAGCCTGTCACCTGGAGTTCTCGCTTGCGGGGAACACTCTAGTCCGGTATCGGATAATTCACCAGGGCGCCCCCAGTAAGGGTAGCGCACCCCGGCATTAATTCAGGCATGAGATCTGCTGGTATTTCCCGGTAAACAGCCTGTGTGGTGGGAGCTCATCCACCATGCGACTGCTCTGCTTGCAGGTCAGGCCCCGCCCCCCACGTGCGTTTATATTTAATGGAGTTTCCTGTTTTTGATACGGCTTATCTTTTGACAGTTTTTGATCTCCTGCATTGTGTATCAGACCCCGCTTGTTTATCTACCTGTTTCAGTCCGTAGTCCTGACTTTGGCCTGTTTGACTACATTTGTTCCTATTCCAGCCTTTATTTGATGTTTGGTACACAGTATTTTTTTTTGTGTGTGTGTGTTCCACTCTGGCCTGAACTATTTGTCTTGCTAGCCGTGTTAGAAAGTTGAGAAATCATGTTTCCACGTCAGAGTTCCCAGGTTGATATGTAAATGGACACAGACAGGCATTGTGTTTCAGGTGTAATACTGCATTTCTACAGCAATGAACTCAGCATGGGCTACGCACATCTCCCAGCATGGGTCCTCAGGAACTTGAGACGGGGCAGGGCCATTTAAGGGTGTCATGGTGACATGTTCTGTGCCACTAGCAACGCCCACAATGGGCAGATTCACCTGGAAAAGGGCATGCCATCCAAAAAAAAGTCGGATTCGCCCACTAACAATCTGCCTGGCCAGTCCCCAGCCTTCAGGACCATGCAAGGAGCGCTGCTGAAGCCTCCATGCATAGTCCTGCATGACGCAGCTGTGTATAATGATGCGCTCACTCTGTGCTGCGCTGGGACATTGCCCAGGTGTCCCCAGATGCGGGACCCCAGGTAATTAAAGCGGGACAGCACCCCACAATCGGGACTGTTCTGTCAAAAGTGGGACAGTTGGGAGGCATGGCTATGATCTGTAAGGATTAGTAACCAGAAACCAGCCATGGACTGCAGTTTTGACCTTGTAGGCAGTGGTGTATCCTGGTTTTGTGCTGCCCTAGGCACCCCCACCCAACCCTTCCAGCCTTCTAAATACACACACACACACACACATTCACTGACAGATACGCATACACTAGCTAACAGAAACACTCACTAACAGACACACACTCACTCACTAGCAGACACACACACACTCACTAGCAGACACACACACACTCACTAGCAGACACACACACACTCACTAGCAGACACACACACACTCACTAGCAGACACACACACACTCACTAGCAGACACACACACACTCACTAGCAGACACACACACACTAACAGGCACACACACACACACACTAACAGGCACACACACACACACACTAACAGGCACACACACACACACACTAACAGGCACACACACACACACACTAACAGGCACACACACACACACACTAACAGGCACACACACACACACTAACAGGCACACACACACACACTAACAGGCACACACACACAGTAACAGGCACACACACAGTAACAGGCACACACACAGTAACAGGCACACACACAGTAACAGGCACACACACAGTAACAGGCACACACACAGTAACAGGCACACACACAGTAACAGGCACACACACAGTAACAGGCACACACACAGTAACAGGCACACACACAGTAACAGGCACACACACAGTAACAGGCACACACACACACAGTCAGACACACAGTAACAGACACACACACACACATTAACAGGCACACACACTCACTAGCAGACACACACACTCACTAGCAGACACACACACTCACTAGCAGACACACACACTCACTAGCAGACACACACACTCACTAGCAGACACACACACTCACTAGCAGACACACACACTCACTAGCAGACACACACACTCACTAACAGACACACACACTCACTAGCAGACACACACACTCACTAGCAGACACACACACTCACTAGCAGACACACACACTCACTAGCAGACACACACACTCACTAGCAGACACACACACTCACTAACAGACACACACACTCACTAACAGACACACACACACTCACTAACAGACACACACACACTCACTAACAGACACACACACACTCACTAACAGACACACACACTCACTAACAGGCAAACACACTCACTAACAGGCAAACACACTCACTAACAGGCAAACACACACACACACATTAACAGACATACACACAGTCAGACACACACGCACACTGACAGACACGCACACTGACAGACACGCACACTGACAGACACGCACACTGACAGACACGCACACTGACAGACACGCACACTGACAGACACGCACACTGACAGACACGCACACTGACAGACACGCACACACACACACTAACATTAACATATATATTATTTTTTATTTAACCTCCCCCCCAGCCTCCTTACCTTTGAGAATGCTGGGAGGGGGGGGGGTCTCTTTCTCCCTAGTGGTCCAGTGGCTGCTGGGCGGGTGGGCGGCTGGCAAGAGAGCACTTCCCCTGAGCACTCTGCTCAGCTCCCTCGCGCGCCGCAGAGTGAGGCTGGGAGCCGGAAGATGACGTCATATTCCGGCTCCCAGCCTCACTCTGCGGCGCGCGAGGGAGCTGAGCAGGCAGCTCAGAGGAAGTGCTCCCTCGCCAGCGGCCCACCCATCAGCCAGCCCAGCATGTCAGTTAGCCACAAGGCTAACAAGGCATTTGCCCTGGGCATTTGGGGGCGGCATTTTTTGCCGCCCCCTGGAAAATGACGCCCAAGGCAAATGCCTTGTTTGCCTCGCGGCTAAAACGTCCCTGCTTGTAGGTCTCATCAGCATATTGCCGGTTCTGGTCTGGAAGTTGGAGTCTCTCTGAGAACATATAGCTCGGTACCAAGAAGATTGTGTGAGACCAAACAAGACACCACCCTCCACATCACAGACTGTATAGAAATGTGTAGAACTGCTTGAAGTCTCCCTTTTGTCAGGGCTTACCTGGGTGTGGGAGTCCGGCAGGCAGAGAAGTATGCTCACCCTTGCAAGAAAACACAGGCCAAGGTGATCAGGCAAGAATTCACCTGACCTGTGAGTCGGTGCACGGGGGCTGTGCAGGGTAAATCCAAAACGCGGTACAGGAACAATAAACCGGGAGAATAGTCGTGGGAAGCCAAGGGTCAAAGGAAGCCAGAAGTCAGGATAATCGGTGTACCAAGCCAGAGGTCAATAACAAACTGGAGAACAGGAAACAGCAGAATGATCACCAGAGTCAAGGAACTGACACTGCCTTCTGGGAGAGGCAGTGTTATATACCTGGCTAACGAGACATCAGGCTCAGGTGTAACTTGAGTGACAGGAGAAGTTCCAACAAATGTCCAGCTTCAGTACTAAATACTAGACAGGGCTAGATACAGGAAACAGAAGCGGAGAGATGGCTCAGGGGAAAGCCAAAGCAACAGAGCTGCCAAGGTCCCAGGTTCGAATCCTGACACCTTTACAGCGGAAGCAGAAACAGTAACTAAACTGAGAATTCAAGCTGATTTCAAACTAAAGTTAAAATTTCAGGTGAAAGTAGCCAAACTGGAAGTATTCCCTACGCACTTTATGTTGAAATTTAAATTGTCATTTTTGCAATTAACCCCATTACCTGTCTTTTCATGTGATGCTCAATTTCTCTTCAAATTATATTAAATATTTAGTCAGTGATATCACAGTCTGGTTCATTCCAGACACAGCCTGGGAAAACACTGACAGAAACCTTGTTTAAAGGGACACAAGCTTAATGGTCAGGTTTCACTGGTTAATTCACTGTCATTTAGGAGTTAATTCACTTTGTTTCTGTTTATGCAGCCCTTGTCACACCTCCCCTGGCTCTGATTGACAGCCTGCATGAAAGAAACTGGTTTCACTTTCAATCAGATGTAATTTACCTTAAACAATTTTATCTCTTTCTCTGTAAATTGAACTTTAAATCACATACAGGAGGCTCTTGCAGGGTCTAGCAAGCTATTAACATAGCAGGGGATAAGGAAATCTAAATTAAACAGAACTTGCAATAAAGGAAGGATAAACTTTAGATGACTCTTTACAGGAAGTGTTTAGGAAGGCTGTGCAAGTCACATGCAGGGAGGTGTAACTAGGTGTAACGGATCGACGGGCACCCCGACTGGGTACCTCAGTTGAAGGATGCTCCTGGCGCTTCCTGAGGACTCCAAGCACTGTAGCAGACACCACAACCACCGAACCGGAGAAGCATACGAATGCTCTCAAGCATATGAATGCTGTAAACAGCTGAACAGGAAAAGCATACAATCAGCTTACACTCCTGGCAATCAGCATACAATCCAATTCCCCCAATAACGAGACGACACTTCGTTTTGAGGTCAAGCAGAACTGACTGTACTGGCACATACAGCCTCTTTTATTCACAATCCACAAACATAGTACTGCCCACAGGGTTTTGAAATACAACCAATCAATCCGTACAATACACACAGACACTCCCACACAAAATCCTCCCCTGTGATATGTTTTATAAAACTGTATTTCTCTGCCTGTGATAATTATATTACCCATTGTGTTCAGTAATCATATCACAGGCAGAGAAATACAGTTTTATAAAACATATCACAGGGACCCCAAAACATGCAATAACCCCATAAAATCGGGGGATCTGGGTGAACCACATATCCAAAATTCACCCAGATCCGTTCAGTAGTTTGGAAGATACAGTTTAATGCAGATTCTGCAGAACATATACAGGCTATATGAAAAATAATTACTGTACAATGTGTCCCCTGTTGTATAGTTTAAAACTACTGCACGATGTCTTTGTGCACCAAATACCAGTGAGAAGGCACCGTGTAGAAAAGTCCAAACAGTGTCTGTGAGTTAAAATGGCCACCATCAATTGTTCTCACCATGTGCTTCATCCATTGTTCTCACCATGTGCCTCTGATACATGAAATGGTGGCCACCCAGTAACTCCACAGTATGTCCCCAGATGGTTCTTTACGGGCCAGCAGCAGCATAATAAAATACAACATGCCCAAATCAGTTCCTAGAAGGGCAATACATCCCAGGGCCATAGTCACAGGGCAAGAGGCTGGCAAGCAGTCCTCTCAAGGCACAAGTGGCGGAGCTGGTTCCGCCACACTAGGGTTCATAAACAAAGTGATTTAACTCCTAAATGGCAGAAAATTAAGCAGTGAAACTGCAGGAGTATGATCTATACACCAAAACGGCTTTATTAAGCTAAAGTTGATTTGGTGACTATAGTGTCCCTTTAATTTCTAATCTCTCTGTTAACTGCAGGTGCAACAGACAGAGCTTATAACAACGAATGACAGAGAGCCAAGATGTAGTCGCCCAGTTGCATGATAAAGATATGTGCATTTCTAAGCTTCTTTTATTTTTCACACCTCACGAATATACATTTGTTAAATATAGCGGATACGTAGCCATAATCAGGGGCGTATTTGCCACGAGGCAAACAAGGCATTTGCCTTGGGCGGCATTTTCCAGGGGGCGGCAAAAAAAGCCGCCCCTAAACGCCCAGGGCAAATGCCTTGTTAGCCTTGCGGCTAACAGACATCCTGGGCTGGTGGCTGCTGGGCTGGTTGCTGGGCGGGCGGGCGGCTGGCGAGGGAGCACTTCCTCTGAGCTGTCTGCTCAGCTCCCTCGCGCGCCGCAGAGTGAGGCTGGGAGCCGGAATATGACGTCATCCCCACTAGACCCCAGGGAGAGGGAGAACCCCCCCAGCATTCCCAAAGGTAAGGAGGCTGGGGGGGTAAATTAAAAAAAAAATGAGTTAATGTGAGTGAGTGTGTCTGTTAGTGAGTGTGTCTGTTAGTGTGTGTGAGTGTGTCTGACTGTGTGTGTCTGTTAGTGCGTGTGAGTGTGTCTGTTAGTGTGTGTGAGTGTGTCTGTTAGTGTGTGTGTGTGTGTGTGTGTCTGTTAGTGAGTGTGAGAGTGTGTGTGAGTGTGTCTGACTGTGTGTGTCTGTTAGTGTGTGTGAGTGTGTCTGTTAGTGTGTGTGAGTGTGTCTGTTAGTGTGTGTCTGTTAGTGAGTGTGAGTGTGTCTGTTTGTCTGTTAGAGTGTGTGTGTGTGAGAGTGTGTCTGTTAGAGTGTGTGTGTGTGTCTGACTGTGTGTGTCTGTTAGTGTGTGTATGTCAGTGTGTGTGAGTGTGTCTGTTAGTGAGTGTGTGAGTGTGTCTGTTAGCAGCTAACAGACACACTCACACACTCACTAACAGACACTCACACACACTGACATACACACACTAACAGACACACACACTAACAGACACACTCACTAACAGACACACTCACTAACAGACACACTCACTAACAGACACACTCACACACAGACACACTCACACACAGACACACTCATACACTCACACACACACACTGACAGATACGCATCCATTAGCTAACAGTTAGCTAATGGATGCGTATCTGTCAGTGTGTGTGTATTTAGAAGGCGGGGGAAGGGTTGGGTGGGGGTGGCGGGGGGGGGGGGGGGGGTGAGGGGGGCGCCTGAGTTTTGTCCTGCCTAGGGCAGCACAAAACCAGGATACACCCCTGGCCATAATATTACAAAACCTGGGGAGGGAAGGGATAGTTCCCCTTTAATAGGGAGATGGGGTGACCGTTCAATCAGACATATAGACATGGACACGTGAGAGTACAAACAATACTTTTAACTATTCAGCCACTTCGTGGGAGTTTTCGTTGTTTTTCTTGTGAAACGCTTGTCCTGGCGGGTTTTCACAGCCTTAATGAAACCCAGCTGCTTATTCAATTCAGAACATACTTTCTCCCCTGGAAATTCTTCACAGTTTGCTACAGATCTAACAAGCAATCTTGTCTTTTTCAGCGGGAACACATTGTTTTTTCATTGTATGTTTTGTAGTGCCATGGTAAAATGATACTTTTATTTCTTGGGAATGCGGGTGACCTTGGGGTCTCTGCGCATGTACTACAAATTATAACAACATATCTTTAATTCAGGTCAGCTTCTGCTGCAAGAACCCAGAGCCGAGCGCTGAGGGAACCGCGCTAACACCTATACTGTTCAGTAACATCTGAAAACCCACAATGTAACCACGGGAGAAATAAAGAATTGCCAGGAATCCTAAATCAGGACCAGGTTCGAATCCATGACCAACACTCGACAAAAGGCACTTCTTACTGTCTCTGCACATGTTTCTCATTGGGTTTAATAATTGCAAGATATGTTTTGTGTAGAAAAAAAAAGTTGAAATCCGGAATAAGCAAACAAAACATATTTTGGATAATATCAAGAAAATGGTTTTCTGGAAACGTTTGACATGCATGGAGCAGCTTACGAGCAGAGCTGATGAGTTGAAGGCAGCGTGGGTCTGTCAGACAAATCCCCCCAAAAAGCCTGTGTGTATATATAGATTGGTAATGGACAGATGATATGACCCGTCTGCTCTTACTGGCATTCCGTGAATAGTAAGGAAAGGCAGACGATGTATACATGCACATTCTCCTCGTAGCAAGAAATAGTAAACAGTGACTTTACTTGTATGCTGTGTCTACTCTTATGGTAAAGGTGGAATATGGGGGATTTGCTATACTTGCCATAAACATTATAATCATTTTCCACTCTCTTGGCTGTAAGATAGTCAGACCATTGCAGTGATGATGGTACCAGAACGATACAGCTGGTGGATCTGGCAATTTTATTTTTATTTATTCAGAAAGATAGCTAGATAATGACATGTGTGGATCAAGGTCACCATTTACGACACATTCTGAAATTTCGAAAAATGTGAAATGAAAATTGAAAGAGCTGCACACGAAGCAGTCTGATCTGGTTCATTCTAGTTTTGCAGACGAATCTTGGCAAACGAGGATAGTTTAGTGATGATTCCACTAACTGAGCCGTTCCAAGTCCGGAAACATGACGCCTGCAGAACTTGGCATGCATGTCACAAAGAACAACACAGAAAGCAGAAACACTTAATGCAGGACTACAACTCCCAGAATTCTTTGCCACAGGCTAGCAGTGGGCCTGGGTGGCACAGTTTAGTTCCCCAACAAATTAACAATTCATAAAATGCCTTGCATTAATATTTACCCCTATGTTTCCAGATTTGGAAGTGTTGCAATCTGGAACTAGAATGGGCTGTGTTTAGATATTTACCGGTTGATATCAACAACCTAATAATGTAAAGGTGGAAAATATATTTATTTTGCCATTTCAATGAAAATCCAATCTCGGTCAGTACATTGCAGATCCACATTTGGCTGCAGTGACATCTGGGAGTCAATTAGATCTGGCAATATTTGAACATCTTTTTGGCAAGGTTCCGGACATTTTTAAGACGTTCACATATTTCCAATTGGATTGAGGTTTTAGCAAACTACTCCAGTTTAATTCTGGTTGTGTTTGAGGTTATTATTCTGCTGGAGGGTGAGCTCTGTGCCCACTCTTGGAGACTGAAAAAATAAATTTACTCTGTATTTTTCTGATTAATTTGCCAGTACCTGTACAAAATGATGCCACTAGCATTGTGCTTCACCAAGCGGGATGGTCACCTCACAGTGATGAGCAGAGAACCTTTTTTTGTGTGGTTCCTATGTCTCCAACATGACTTTGTCAAACTCTAAATGGGGTTTAAAAAAAATTCTCAGCTCTGGCCATGCATGTACGAAGCCCCCATCCGGATTCATTTTATCCCAGGATGCAGAGCAGGATTAGCAATATGGCAACCATATGTGGCCATTTAAGGCCCAGAGGTTAGACAGGGTTTCTAGAACCATGACTTTGCTTGGCTCCATTAACCATCTCTTTGTGACGAGTGAAAGGGTGCACAAAACTGGTAAACTGCCCGTGGGGTCTTAATCTTTCTCTCCATCTCCTTCAGAACTATCATTGGGCTCTCAGTAGATCCTCACAATAATGGCCTCATTAACTGTTTGTTTGTTTGTTTGTTTGTTTGTTTTTGTAGTGTGTACCTAATTTTTATGTCACTCTAAAAAAATTGTGTGCAAATTTGTTGTGTAAAGCAAATTGTAAAATATTAATACATTTTTAATTTTGAGGTTGTAATGCTACATAATATGAAATTATAAAAAGGATTGGATACATTGTAAGTAAATTGTTAATAGAAATTCCAAAGAGTTACCTGCACACGTGCAGAATGAATGTCTTCCTTTATTATTGGGACTCCAGAGGTCACGGCCCCTACTGTCGCAGCTCTGAGTAAATATTGACCAGTCTGTTACCTGGATCTAACCTTATTATTACGCCATCAGTTGTAATATAACTGAACCTAAATAAATGTACTGTAGGTCTTTCAACATATGGAGACATTACACAAGCAGAAAATGAGCAACAAAATAAGCTATTCACTAGAATTAAAAACAATCCACGCAGGACTGATTTAATAAGTAAAAAAAGGCAAATTAAATTATTGTTAGAAAACACTATCGCGTCTAACACACGGAGTTCATTTCAGTACACGTACCAAGAAAATACAAGAGAATCCAGTTCCTGGAATATACAGGAATCTTACAGGGTAAGCACATTTCTGGAAAGTAGCCACCCGATAAAAATAAACTTTAACTTGGCTGGCAACATTGAATTGTCCTCGCTATGCATCGTGTCCATAGACTACAGTTAGGAGTCCTATTAAGGTTTCTCATTGGACACTTTACACGTTGCTTGTATTTGGAAACTTATACAAAGCGGCAATTTCTGTGAAAACAAAATACTAGGATCATCTCAGCAAATATTACAGGACGTTACAATATCCAGTCCCCTTTACTTCGAAATCTCTCCACCCTGAGCCTTTACTGTAAATCTCATAGCAATAAATCTCCTGAACCGTAACCATAGGTTCAGTGTTGTTTTAAATTACTAAAGGATTATTCCAAACACCATGACCACGTCTGCTTTTTTAAGTGGTCATGGTGGTAGGATCTTGATGTGCAGTGTTTTTAGCTTGTTTCAGCTTCACATCCAGAGTTATTTGCACACGTGTGCCGGGGGCTAATTGCATGCATCAGATTGCACACAATAGACTTTTACTGCATTTCCATTGAAGGCAGACCAATTCGCTATTTTCTTTCCTCCCACCCTCCTTCTCCTTCTCCCTTCTACCGGCTCAGGGATCGTGCATGTGTTCGGAGCCAGTTAAATGGTCCAATCAAAGGCTTCACTATGTGAAGTTTTTGATTGGACCTCTGAAAAGCTTCTGTGAATTTACATGGAGGGGCAGGGTGGGCCTGTGACAAACACCCATGGACGTTTGCCATGTACTCCTGGAGGAGTGTGGAAGCCGACCTCCTGCCCACCGACTATGATCCAGTTCTGAGACCCCGTTTGGGAGTTACACTGCCCAGCCGCCGTTAGTAGCTTGCCCTGGATGCCCCTGTTTCAGCACTTTTCCTTCATGCGAATGGAACTGAACGCTAGCTCCCTGACGGCCGTTCACATGAATCAAACCAATGAATAGTCGTCAGTGGTACTTAGCCGCGACCGCTATGGAACTCATTTCGGCATTAGGACTTCGTGGGTTCACGGTCACCTCAGCGGTACTTAGCTGCAAATGTTATGGAACAGTTTTAGGCATGAGGTGACCATGCGGTACCCGGACAACTTGGTTCGGGGTTTTGAACCTTGCAACCCAACAGGAGAGCGCTTTTTGGAGGGAAGGTGCCTGAGACTAAGGGGTACAAACACTCCCAAAGAGCCAGATGGAGCACCCGAGCTCCCAAACGCTGACCATCCAAAGCACCAAACACCCTGGAACTATTTTGGGCATAGGACCACATGTGCAGCTGGCCAGAACTTTAACATGGTGGTGTTTCCCCTACACTGCATGGATCTGAGCGTTATTTGAAGAACTTGGGCGCTCAGATCAGGGCTATTGGGGATGTATTATTTGTGGGGTTATTATATATTTTTGTATTTTATATTTTTATGTTTGCCTCTCTGTTCCTGGGAGATAAATAGTTTTCCGGTCTTTTATCTCCCAGGCACATGGGAGGGGCTTGTCTTGCATTAAATGGAGACCCCATGCTGGGGACTGTGTATATAAGCCTTCAACTTTATACCCTTCACTCAGTCTGGGCTACTGTTTGGGTGGATCAGCTATACTCTCTGCAGGAGAGCTTAATCACTTGAAGCTGTACCCAGGGCCCTGTTCCAGGGCAGGAAGCAACGGAGAGACCCCATCCAAGCTGCAGCGGCTAGGGGCTGAAGCCCTCCTGTGTCCCAGAGGACAGCTAGGAAGCAAGCTTGACGGAGGTACCCAGTCGGGGTGCCAGGCGGTCTGTCACAGTGCCGAACAGCGTTGGAAGCTCTGCCCAGTGCTGAATTAAGGAAAGTAAAGCTTATTTTTAGCCCTTTTCCAGTGTTTTTTTTAGAGAGAGGGAGGGCTGATTAATAATGCCAGCGTTGCACTATTGTGAACACAGCACCATATCAGTATCTTTCACACAATTTAAAACATGCCGTCTTGGCAGCAATGTTTGATAATCACTATATTTTACTGTGAAGGTATTGTCTATTCAAATCACTCCTTGTCCTCCGGTTATAATGTTTGGTTCTGCTCCACTCAGTCTGCACACAGTCTGCCTCAGCTCCAGAAACGATATCCTGATAATTCCGTTCATTCTTCGTCCTTATTAGTGATAGATTCACGTTATGCTCTCCTGATACAATGAATAATTGTTTTATAATGATAAATTATATATTTTGTTTGCTTAAACCCTTAAGGACCAAACTTCTGGAATAAAAGGGAATCATGACATGTCAGACATGTCATGTGTCCTTAAGGGGTTAAGGAAATGTTAATTAAATATTTACCTTCTCTAAAGTACTGCCAGTGTCCCCATGATCCAGATTCTGTGATGTTACACTAGTGTTGCTCCCACCCCTCCTGACCTCTTGCCTGCGCCGATGTCACTGATTGAGAGCACGTCCCCAAGCAGCAGACTTCTCCCCCCCATCATGCCACAACCTGGCTACATTGACAATGCTCCAGTTAATGATATTAACCAGTTTAACTGTAACCTCACACAAAGAGTGCTGGACCAGTCCCACTGTAATGGACACGTAGGTACCTTTTTGTAGACAAATTGCATTTACCCCATCACTACTGAGCATTATTTGATTGTAAAATATTAGTGTAGAATTTATTTGAAGTAATGTTACCTAGCTAGCGGATAAGATATAACACAGTTTGTGTATAAATTGCTTTGCAGACAAACGTAAACCTAAAATTATATAAATGTGCACAATCTTATTTTTTACTTATTCTTTCATCCTTTATAAAAAATAAAGTATTTGGGATATGAAAAGCTTTAGACATTATACAGTATCCTCTATCTTGTAATATTTCACACAGAGTCTGAAATGTTAGTATAATAGCAAAAAAATAATTTTCTCATATACTGTAGCGGTGACAAAAATATGTCAATAAAAATGATCTAATACCTTCATATAGGCATTTACAAGGACCCTGAAGACATTAATAGCAGTGCAGCTTACAAAACCTTGCTACATAATTTAAAAATATCTGCATTTGAGTTTAATGTCCACATACAGTAAATACAGTTAAAATTATATATATATATATATAAATAAATGTATATAAAAATAGCTATAGCAATCTTTATCAATATCGAGACTGCTTATGGATGCTGACAGTAAAATCCATTTACATCCCCCCTTCTCTGACTGAAGGAATAATATGACCCATTGAAACTTCTTGTACTGTCTGAAAGCAGGGGATGAGCTGACATTGGCTGCAAATTAACAGGAATTATATCAGTAACCAGAGGCTTCTTGCTGAGAAATTTATTACGCTACAGGTTGGTAATCATATTTACAGTATAAATGAGGGTGAGCGAGACTTTATAGACTAGATTTCATACTGCAAAGTAAATGAATATAAAACGTTTACACTTTGTTTTGGTAATGTAGGAGTTATGATGACTGTGTGATACAAAGAGAACTCACCTGTAGCATTCACAATGCGATTTGCATGGATCGTTCCTTGGGGGGTTTCCACATTCCAGGTGCCATCGATCAGAGGGGTAAGATTAGTCACTGAGGCGGGGAAATAAAGCTGGGCACCATATTTCCGGGCTCCAGCAGCCAAAGCCATCGTTAGTGAATAAGGATCTATATGTCCGTCTCCAGGATTATATAGACCAGCTATAACCTAAACAGAGCAGAAATGTAATTTCCAAAATCAATAATACTGACTCCACCAATCAATCAATCAATAAGACTGACTCCACCAATCAATCAGACTGACTCCACCAATCAATCAATAGGACTGGCTCCACCAATCAATCAATGAGACTGGCTCCACCAATCAATCAATAAGACTGACTCCACCAATCTATCAATAAAACTGACTCCACCAATCAATCAATAAGACTGATTTCACCAATTAATCAATAAGACTGATTTCACCAATCAATAAATAAGACTGACTTCACCAATGAATCAATAGGACTGACTCCATCAATCAATAATACCGACTCCACCAATCAATCAATAAGACTAACTTTACCAATCAATCAATAAAACTGACTCCACCAATCAATAAGACTGGCTCCACCAATCAATCAATAAGACTGACTTCATGCAACGAAAATATACCCCAACTCGCAGGATTCAACTTAACAAAAGACAACACAGAGGAGAGATACGTCTACCGGACCTTAGAATGGCCGGACTCGACGTATATGAGAGGAGACAGAGTCAGGAACGATCCGAGGTCAAGGGCACAAAGAGACAGCGTAAACTAGGACTAGCCAGGGTCTGGTACACAGTAAACAGCAAGCCAGCAAACAGAACAGATAAGGATAAAGAGATAACGTAGTCAGAAACAAAGCCAAGGTCAATACGAAGGAACACAACTGAACACAACAAGCGCTAAAGGGAACTGAAACAGAAACCACGATAGGGCAGGGAGTAAAGGGAGAGGTAAGTTTAAATACCTTCAACTTATTCTTGATTGGCCCCTGTCATATCCACGCCCCCAATATGTGAGAGTATGGGAGTGTGGGGTGACAGGGGCCAATGGGAGACCGTTTTGGTTTTCGGCTCCCACTTCCCCTTTAAGAGCGTGACGGGAACAGAGGACCTCGGCCGGCACCCGGACAAGGTAAGTAACGCTACAGTACCCCCCCCCCCCCGAGGACACGCCCTCTGGGCAGGTAGGGCCAGGTCTGGCAGGAAAACGAGAATGGAAAGAACGCACAAGGCATGAACAGCATCAGCTAAAATCCAACTGCGCTCCTCAGGCCCATAACCCTTCCAATGTACCACGTACTGAAGTTGACCCCTAAAGAAACGAGAGTCAAGAACAGCAGAAACTTTGAATTCCTCATGACCCTCCACAGAGACAGGAGGGGGAGGAGGAGTATGCCGGGTATAGCAGTTGTGTACGTAAGGCTTCAACAATGAGGTGTGAAAGACATTAGGAATACGCAGATTCTTTGGCAGACCCAAGGCATACGAAACAGGATTAACCTTATGTAGAATACGATAAGGACCAATGAAGCGGGGAGCCAAATTTCATAGAAGGCACCCGTAGGCGAATATTCCGCGTGGAAAGCAAAACCCTGTCCCCCACAACATAAGAAGGAGCCGCTCTGCGATGCTTGTCAGCCTGAGCCTTCTGGCGAGCAGCGGAATCCACCAAAGAACGCTGAACCTGCTTCCAAGTATTACGCAAACCAGCCAAATGCTCATGCAGAATTGGCATGCCCTGTGAGGAGAATGCAGCCGGAAGACCAACGGGATGCTGGCCATAGACAACGTACAAAGGGCTTCTGCCGGAAGAATCATGAGTGGCGTTATTCCGAGCAAACTCAGCCCAAGGAAGAAGGTCAGACCAATTGTTCTTATGGTGGGACACAAAACATCGAAGGTACTGCTCCAGAGATTGGTTGGCACGTTCTGCAGCTCCATTAGACTGGGGATGATAAGCGGAAGAAAAAGAGAGAAATAACCATTTCTGAACAAAAGGCTTTCCAGAACCTGGAAATAAATTGGCTACCCTTATCGGACACAGTAGATACGGGAATACCATGCAACTAGAATACCTCTCTAGCGAAGATACTAGCTAGTTCCCTGGATGTGGGCAACTTGTGAAGAGGCACAAAGTGAGCCATTTTGGAAAACCGATCTACTATCATCAGGATAACTGTGTAACCATTCGAAGGGGGTAATTCAACAATAAAATCCATGGATAGGTTAGACCAAGGTCTCTCGGGAACGGGTAATGGATGCAAAAGCCCACAAGGAACTCTATGAGAAGATTTCATACAGGCACAAGTAGTACAAGCACCTATATAGTCAGTGACATCCTTGCGTAAGGAATCCCACCAAAAATACAGAGAAACAGCTGACATAGTTTTGGAAATACCAGGATGTTCAGCAGTCTTAGTATCATGATATAACGACAGAATCTCCCATCTCTCGGGAACGTCAACGAACAATTTATCAATAGGCCTCTCACTAGGTGCCATGCTTTGTTTCGCCTGTATGGCCTGCAAGAGGGATGAAGAAATAGACAAAATAGTGGTAGCTATTATTCTGTCTGGGGGAATGACAGGAGTAACATCAATCTCCTGTTTCGAACTGTCTGGACAGAGCGTCTGCTTTAATGTTACGATCACCTGGTCTATAGGTGATAATATAATTGAAACGGGACAAAAACAATGACCACCTAGCCTGTCTAGAAGATAATCTTTTAGCTTCCCCAAGGTAGGATAGGTTCTTGTGATCCGTAAAAATTAGGATAGGATCCTTAGTTCCTTCTAACAAGTGTCTCCATTCTTTAAGAGCTAAGATAATAGCAAGGAGTTCACGATTCCCCACATCATAATTCTTTTCAGCTTTGGAAATTTTCTAGAAAAGAAGCCACAAGGATGCAATGGCTTCTCAGGCGATTCTCTTTGGGACAAATCAGCACCTACCCCGATATCGGAAGCATCAACTTCAAGAATATAAGGCAGTGAGGGGATAGGATGCTGTAAAATAGGTGCAGAGGCGAATGTAGTTTTAAGAAAGTCGAAAGCCTGAAGTGCCTCGGGAGACCAGACACGAGTATTACCACCCTTTTTTGTCATACGGGTGATAGGCGCTAAAATAGAAGAAAAACCCTTAATAAAGCGTCTATAATAGTTAGAGAAACCAAGAAAACGCTGAATTGCTTTCAAACCTTGTGGTAGGGGCCACTCTATGACAGCAGAAAGCTTCTGGGGATGCATACGAAAACCTTTGGCGGAAATCAAATACTCCAAAAACTGGACTTCGGTTTGGTCAAATAAACATTTTTCTAGTTTACAATAAAGACCATTAGCAAGAAGGGTCTTCAGGACCGTTGTAACATGTCTGTGATGAGTGTGTAAATCTGTAGAATATATTAGTATGTCGTCCAAGTATACAATTACAAATGTGTGAATAAAGTCTCTTAAGACGTCATTGATGAATTCTTGAAATATTGCTGGGGCATTGCAAAGACCAAATGGCATAACAGTATACTCGTAATGACCGGATCTAGTGTTGAATGCAGTCTTCCATTCGTGGTCTTTCTTAATACGTATTAAATTGTATGCACCTCTAAGGTCCAATTTAGTGAATACAGTAGCATGTTTCAGCCTGTCAAATAATTCCGTGATTAAAGGTAGAGGGTATGCATTTTTGATAGTGATTTTGTTTAGACCTCTATAATCGATACACGGTCTTAAATCACCTTCTTTCTTAGATACGAAGAAAAACCCCGCTCCAGCCGGAGAAGAGGATCTCCTAATGAACCTCTTTTCTAGTGATTCCTTAACATACTCCTCCATGATACGGTTTTCCTGAATAGATAAAGGGTACACCCTGCCCTTTGGAGGTATAGTGCCAGGCAATAAATCGATAGCACAATCATAGGGTCTGTGAGGCGGTAATTTATCAGCTTCCCTTTTATCGAATACAGTCTTGAGAAACAAGTACTGAGGAGGTATAACAGTAGACAAAGGAGGAGTAGTAGGAACATTAATAGTATTTAAAGGGGTGACTTTAATCATACAAGATTCGTGGCAGGCTTTGCTCCATGATTTTAATTGTCCCAACTCCCAGTCAAAAATGGGATTGTGAGAACGTAGCCATGGGTACCCTAACACGATATGAGAAGAGGGAGAGGTGATAACCTGGAACTGAACGGTCTCAAAGTGTAAAACCCCTGTGTACATGAATAATGGTACAGTTTCATGGGTAACGACTGGAGTACTTAAAGGTCTACCATCTATGGCCAAGGGTATCTCTCTCTGTCTGATGGGAATGTTGTTTTTCGTAACAAACACAGAGTCTATGAAGTTCTCAGCAGCCCCGGAATCAACCAAGGCTAGTATGCTTTCAGCTATACAACTCTCTCCCATATGAAGAGAAAGAGGAAGAAGCAAACGGTTAGGAGGCAATTTAGGAGACTTAGATATCACACCCAAGGCCAGTCCCCTATAAGTTCTTAGGTGCGAGAGTTTTCCGGAAGCAAAGGACATTCCTTTACCATATGGTCTCTCCTACCACAGTATAGACAGAGTCCGTCCCTTCTCCTAAGTAATTTTTCAGTATCAGAGAGTTTGGCAACCCCTAATTGCATGGGTTCCTCCTCAGATACTTTAACACTCTCAGATGTATCAATTCTGGGGTTAATAGGTGTAACCAAACGTCTATTCCTGTTCTTAGTATAGAGCCTGTCACGAATCCTATTATCTATATCAATGAGGTAATCAATAAGGTCCTCTAATGCAATAGGAAGCTCCCTTGCTGCTACCTCATCCAATATAGTGTCAGACCATGAACGCAGTAGTTAATCCATTATTGGTCCAATCTACCTGTGAAGCAAGGGTACAAAACTGAATAGCATAATCAGCCACAGACCTAAAACCCTGTTTAATTCTCATTAATGCTCTTGCGGCATTCATTGACCTTTTCGTTGTGTCAAAAGTTCTACGAAAAGCCGTAAGAAAACTATTGAAATTATGCACCATAGGTCCATTGGCCTCCCAAATAGGATTTGCCCACTCAAGTGTGTAACGGAACGCAGTATATTAGTCCGCGATATCCGTTGGTATCCTCAGGAAATCCACAGTCAAGACAGAAAGCACGGCAATATTCCCCATCCTCCCAATAACCGGACGAAACACAGTTTGGGAGTCAACTAACTCGGTTTATTCACAGGCAGCATATTTATACAGTTCCCCATGCAAGGGGTTTCCAGACAGTAATTCCAGGGGATTTCTCCCAACATGCACTGTGACTTTCCCAACAGGCATTGCTGCACGAGAAGGATACTCCTACTAAAATGGACGCTTAAGTGGATTATCTCCTCGTGCAGCAAAACCGACAATTGACATTAAAATACACAATTCACACAATATTCGGTACTTTATAATAATTGAACGTTCGGTAGATAGCTGGGGTCGGGGCGCACACCTTGGGAGAATACCGCTCCGATCCCAGCTGAATTGACCGAACGCCGCACATAATACGATAAAACATTAAAGTGGGTTTAAAAGCACCGAATAAGTACAGGACATAGAATGTACCGAACGCGGGACTCCCGAACGCTCTGAAAGTCCAGCGGTGTTCAATCATCGAGTAGCCGTTTTCCGTTCCAGGCTCTCGACGACCGAACACCGCTGCAGAGACAAAGGATCCAAGATGGCCGACCGCCGCATGGTCGGTAGCCGATCGGCGGCCACCTAGGAGAGCCTTGAAATACCGATTGCAACCGGGATGCACTCGGTTACTTGGTGCCACACGACTGGTGAAGGTGTGGTCTACCTGGGGAGCCCACATTCGTACGGCGAACGGCTGTACATAGCATTATCACAGGTAAAGACTTGCAGTATACATTCAGCCTATGGACAACCTACGATACATATAAGTCAGAAGTGGCTAGGTTTGCCACAATGCTCCCCCAGAACCAAGCCGGCATACACAGTCTGATCCCAACGGATCGGCTTGGGGATGTCCGGGGGAGTACTCACAGATCATTTTTCTAATTCTGTCTGTCTGGATAACCCGTCGGCGTTACCGTTTTGTTTTCCTGGTCGGTAGTGGATGGTAAAGTCAAAGGGCTGCAGCGCCAAACTCCAGCGCAACAGCCGGGCATTGTCTCCAGATACACGGTTTAGCCACACCAACGGGTTGTGATCTGTGAGTAAGGAAAAAGGTTGTCCATACAAATACGGCTGTAACTTTTTAAGGGCCCACACCACGGCCAGGCATTCTTTCTCAATGGCGGCGTAGCTTACTTCGCGGGGTAATAACTTGCGGCTTAAGTACGCTACGGGATGCTCTCCGCCATCGGCTCCCACTTGGCTCAGCACTGCCCCCAATCCAAACATTGAAGCGTCTGTGTGGACAAGAAATCTTTTAGTTGGATCAGGAGCCATTAACACAGGAGCATTAGTTAGTGCGGTCTTGAGCTGTTGGAATGCCTGCTCACACTCTGGGGCCCAGACAACCAGTCGAGGAAGGTTCTTTTTGGTCAGGTCCGTCAGGGGTTTGGCCAGGGTACTGTAGTCGGGTACAAATTTCCTATAATACCCTGCAGTCCCTAGAAACGCTAGCACCTGGGTTTTGGTCCTGGGGGTAGGCCACTTGGCCACGGCCTCAATTTTGGCTGGCTCGGGTCTCTGCTGCCCACACCCTACTCGGTGTCCTAGATACTGCACCTCGGCCATCCCTATGTGGCACTTACTTGGTTTCAGCGTTAACCCCGCTCCCCCAATACGATCTAGGATCGCCCCTATATGTTGGAGGTGATCTTCCCAAGTCTGGCTGAAGATGGCTATGTCGTCCAGGTAGGCACAGGCATAGTCCTGGAAGCCGTCCAGTAGTCGATCTACCATCCGCTGAAAAGTAGCCGGAGCGTTTTTCATCCCGAAGGGCATGACCTTGAACTGGTACAGGCCAAACGGGGTGACAAACGCCGACTTGGGGATGGCATCATCGGCTAAAGGAATCTGCCAGTATCCCTTACATAAGTCAATGGTAGTGAGATACTGGCCCCGTGCCATTTTATCTAGCAGTTCGTCTATACGGGGCATCGGGTAGGCGTCAGACACGGTCTTGTCATTCAGCCTCCGGTAGTCAACGCAGAATCGGGTCGTGCCGTCCTTTTTAGGCACCAGGACTACCGGTGATGCCCAGGGGCTACCTGAGGGTTCGATAACCCCTAACTGCAGCATTTCATCCAGCTCGGCCTTCATATGAGTCCGGACTGATTCCGGGACCCTATATGGTGCCTGTCGCATAGGTAGCTGTCCCGGGGTTTCAACTCGGTGGGTGGCCAGCAGAGTGTACCCAGGTAAATTAGAGAACGTAGCCCCTTTAGCTACGATCAGCGCCTGTATCTGGGCACGCTCGCGAGGGCTTAGCCGCTCCCCCAGTTGAACCCCCCGGGAGGGCTCTACCGGCTCTTCCTGTTCTAGCAGATCAGGTAGTGGTAAGTTCTCCTGATCTTCCATGGCTGAGGCACAGATTGCCGTCACATCCTCTATCCGCTCGTGGTAGGGTTTGAGCATGTTGACGTGAAGCATGCGTCTCTTCCCTACCCCGGAGCAGGGGCCAATCACATAGGTAGTGTCGCATCGCTGCTCCACTACCTGGTATGGGCCTTGCCAGATGGCCTGCAGCTTATCTGTGCGGACAGGTTTTAAAATTAAAACCTTCTGCCCCACTTGAAAGCTGCGGTCCCTGGCTCCCCTATCGTACCATCGCCGCTGACGTTGTTGGGCCGCCTGGAGGTTGGTGTGTACAGCCTGGGTTAGCGCCTCCAGTCGGTCTCGGAACTCCAGTACATACGATACGATAGGGGTTTCGCTAGCGATACTCTCCCCCTCCCAGTGCTCCCTAATTAAGTTTAAAGGTCCCCGTACTCTTCTCCCGAACAGTAGTTCGAATGGGGAGAACCTGGTCGATTCTTGGGGAACCTCTCTATACGCAAAGAGCAGGTGAGGTAGAAATCTCTCCCAGTCTTTGTGGGTTTCCCCGAACGTCCGAAGCATCTGCTTCAGCGTCCCATTGAATCGTTCACATAGTCCATTGGACTGAATTGACTATGGGCTTAATGCCACACACCTTCCACATCTGTTGGGTAACCTCAGCAGTAAATTGGGTGCCCCGGTCAGATATTATCTCCTGGGGGAACCCTACTCGGGAAAATACTTTTATTAGAGCTTCCGCCACGGTTTCAGCGTGAATGTTAGAGAGGGCTACCGCTTCGGGATATCGGGTGGCATAGTCCACCACGGTTAAAATGTATTTCTTCCCAGAAGGACTGGGTTTTGGCAGGGGCCCTACTATATCTACTGCGACCCTGCTGAAGGGTTCGGCGATAATGGGAAGGGGGCATAATTTGGCCTTGTGGCGATCCCCTCGTTTTCCTACTCTCTGTCAGACGTCGCAGGACGTGCAATATTGTCGCACATCCTGTGAGATTCCGGGCCAGAAAAACGCATGCGTTAGGCGGTACCGGGTACGGGTCATCCCTAGGTGTCCTGACAAGGGGATATCGTGAGCAATTCTGAGCAGCTCCTGCCTATACTTCCGTGGTACCACTAGTTGTTTGTTAGTCAAAGTGACGGACCCCCCCACGTCTTTGGCCGTGATACGGTACAGTAACTCTTTTTCCCACGTGTAATGCTCCCCCTCTAGCCCGGCCTGGACAGCTTGTGCCCGGTCCCTATAGACTTGTAGAGTGGGATCGGTCTGTACTTCGGTGATAAAGGTAGTCGGGGTATCCCAGGATATGGAAGTCGGGTGAGGGTCGTGGTCTCTTACCTGAGCCTCAGAGTGTATCGGTGTAGCCGTGGTGCGTGCCTGTTGCCGTGTGGTTACTGGATGGGCTTCCTGGTAGGGTGCCTGTGGAACAAAGGCAGAGGTCATCTGACCCAAATCATTCCCTAACACAACATCTGCTGGTAAGTTCTGCATTAGTCCCACTTCTACTGTCCCCTCTCCCGCACCCCAGTTCAAATGTACTTTCGCCGTGGGTAGTCGGTATACAGCTCCCCCGGCTACCCGAACGGCCACAGATCCGCCGGTATGCGTGCCCTCCGAAACCAAATGGGGGGCTATCAGGGTTAAGGTAGCTCCCGAATCTCGCAGACCCTGCACTTCGGTTCCCTCAAGAGTTACCAGTTGTCGGTGATGTTGCCGGTTATCAGTGGCTCGGACCGACATGACTTCGTGCAATATGCCCAGAGGTTCCTCCGCCTGCACACTCCATAAATCCTGAGTGGCGGGGTCCCTCTGGTAATGGTGAGCAGCCGCCCTGGGTGCGGGGTTTGGACGGCCCTGATTCCAGGTGGGCCTGCTGCGATTCTGGGTGCATTCTCGGGCCATATGCCCCCATTGTTTACAGGAATGGCATTGGATGTTGGCCCGCCCGTTGTATCTGGACGGTGGCGGTATCTGTCCTTGTGAGGGACGGAACGGGGCAGCGGTGGGCGCTAGGGGTGTTGTAGCACTAGGTAGTCCTGGGGGTCGGGAGTAGCTTTTGGCTACGGGTCCCTGGGGTCTCCGGGCATCAAAATGTTGATCGGCCAATCTAGCCGCTTCCGTTAGGGTAAGGGGTTTCCTGTCCCGTACCCATTCTTGCGTCTCCGGGGATAATCCATTAAAAAATTGTTCCAGCAACATCAGCTGGCGCAATTCCTCCATGGTGGTGGCGTTGCTGGCCTGGATCCACCCTTGGGAGGCCTGATCCAATTTGTGTGCCCATTCTGCGTGCGAATCTCGCTCCGGTTTGCGTAAGTGTCGGAACTTGCGCCGGTATGCCTCTGGGGTAATGGCATACCTCTCCAAAATTGCACGTTTTACTTTGGCATAATCTTTGCTGTCCTCACTGGGTACAGCACGGTACGCTTCGGCTGCCCGACCTGCTAGTTTGCTTGCTAGCAGTTGCACCCATACGGACCATTCTAGCTCATGCAGATCACACAGTCTTTCAAAGTCCTGCAAGTACCCGTCTATCTCGTCCTTTTCCTCGCAAAAAGCCCTGAAGGCCTGGTACGGGATCCTGGGCTTTACTGGGTTGTAGAGGGACCCTGGGTTTGACTCGGTTCGAGCCAGGGTGTGTTGCGGGCTGTGTGCCATAACATATTCCTGCACATTTGCCATTACCATATTTAACATGGCATTTGATATGGGTTGCGGCAAAAACGCTAGCCTGGTCCTCATTTCTCTTACATAGAGCGTTTCCTCCATAACTACCGGGGGGTAGCGCTGCGGGCTTGGTCTCCCTCCATCAGCTCGGCAATGATTGTCGCCTTGTTTTTGCTGCTGGCTACTTTCCCTCTGGCTTCCAGTAGTTCCTTTAACGTCTGTCGCTTCAGTATGGTATAATCAATCTCCATACGAATTGCCTTTGCTTTCCTCGTTCGGTAGTTCCAGTTACACGAACTCCGTTTTTCGGCTGTAAGGTTCGGATCCCGTCGCTTGCAACCAATTGTAACGGAACGCAGTATATTAGTCCGCGATATCCGTTGGTATCCTCAGGAAATCCACAGTCAAGACAGAAAGCACGGCAATATTCCCCATCCTCCCAATAACCGGACGAAACACAGTTTAGGAGTCAACTAACTCGGTTTATTCACAGGCAGCATATTTATACAGTTCCCCATGCAAGGGGTTTCCAGACAGTAATTCCAGGGGATTTCTCCCAACATGCACTGTGACTTTCCCAACAGGCATTGCTGCACGAGAAGGATACTCCTACTAAAATGGACGCTTAAGTGGATTATCTCCTCGTGCAGCAAAACCGACAATTGACATTAAAATACACAATTCACACAATATTCGGTACTTTATAATAATTGAACGTTCGGTAGATAGCTGGGGTCGGGGCGCACACCTTGGGAGAATACCGCTCCGATCCCAGCTGAATTGACCGAACGCCGCACATAATACGATAAAACATTAAAGTGGGTTTAAAAGCACCGAATAAGTAGAGGACATAGAATGTACCGAACGCGGGACTCCCGAACGCTCTGAAAGTCCAGCGGTGTTCAATCATCGAGTAGCCGTTTTCCGTTCCAGGCTCTCGACGACCGAACACCGCTGCAGAGACAAAGGATCCAAGATGGCCGACCGCCGCATGGTCGGTAGCCGATCGGCGGCCACCTAGGAGAGCCTTGAAATACCGATTGCAACCGGGATGCACTCGGTTACTTGGTGCCACACGACTGGTGAAGGTGTGGTCTACCTGGGGAGCCCACATTCGTACGGCGAACGGCTGTACATAGCATTATCACAGGTAAAGACTTGCAGTATACATTCAGCCTATGGACAACCTACGATACATATAAGTCAGAAGTGGCTAGGTTTGCCACAAAGTGCTTTGTCAGTAAGTTGATGCATCAAAAACCCCACTTTAGACCTATCAGTGGGAAAGGAACGTGGATACATCTCAAAGTGGAATTCTATTTGATTAATGAAACCTCTGCATGTCTTAGCTTCCCCTCCATACCTGGGAGGGGGTGTTAAATGGGGCAAAGTATTAGGTAAATTGGATACTTCGGGAAGAAGAGGTGTAGGAGACAAGATCGTCTGGAGAGCCTGAGCTATTTGATCCATACGGTGATCCTGCTCTACAAACCTTGCCTCATGAGAAGCCATTTGCTGAGACAAATCTGTGGGGTCCATGGCCCTATCGTAATGTAACGAAAATATACCCCAACTCGCAGGATTCAACTTAACAAAAGACAACACAGAGGAGAGATACGTCTACCGGACCTTAGAATGGCTGGACTCGACGTATATGAGAGGAGACAGAGTCAGGAACGATCCGAGGTCAAGGGCACAAAGAGACCGCGTAAACTAGGACTAGCTGGGGTCTGGTACACAGTAAACAGCAAGCCGGCAAACAGAACAGATAAGGATAAAGAGATAACGTAGTCAGAAACAAAGCCAAGGTCAATACGAAGGAACACAACTGAACACAACAAGCGCTAAAGGGAACTGAAACAGAAACCACAATAGGGCAGGGAGTAAAGGGAGAGGTAAGTTTAAATACCTTCAACTTATTCTTGATTGGCCCCTGTCATATCCACGCCCCCAATATGTGAGAGTATGGGGAGTGTGGGGTGACAGGGGCCAATGGGAGACCGTTTTGGTTTTCGGCTCCCACTTCCCCTTTAAGAGCGTGCGCATGACGCGCGGCGCGCTCTCAAAGCTAGGCAGGATACGTGACCGCATTCCGCTCTGAGCGCGCCTGGAACAGAGGACTTCGGCCGGCCCCCGGATAAGGTAAGTAACGCTATACTTCACCAATCAATCAATAAGACTGACTCCAGCAATCAATTAATAAGACTGACTCCACCAATCAATAAAACTGACTTCACCAATCAATCAATCAATAAGACGGACTCCACCAATTAATCAATAAGACTGACCACCAATTGATCAGACTGACTCCACCAATCAATCAATACGACTGACTCCACCAATCAATCAAAAAAACTGACTCCACCAATCAATAGGACTGACTCCACCAATCAATGAATAAGACTGACTCCACCAATCAATCAATAAGACTGACTTCACCAATCAATCAATAAGACTGACTTCACCAATCAATTAATAAGACTGACTCCACCAATCAATCAATAAAACTGACTTCACCAATGAATCAATAAGACGGACTCCACCAATTAATCAATAAGACTGACTCCAATCAATCAATAAGACTGACTCCACCAATCGATCAGACTGACTCCACCAATCAATCAATACGACTGACTCCACCAATCAACCAATAAAACTGACTCCACCAATCATTCAATAGGACTGACTCCACCAATCAATCAATACGACTGACTCCACCAATCAACCAATAAAACTGACTCCACCAATCATTCAATAGGACTGACTCCACCAATCATTCAATAGGACTGACTCCACCAATCAATCAATAAGACTGACTCCAACAATTAATCAGACTGACTCCACCAACACTGATCAGTGAAGGCTCACAAAACAACAAAGATAAAATACAAAGGGCCAATATAGAATAGAAGGATCCATTGTAAAGCTCTTGGAACATGAAAGATATTTTTATTTCATTTTGTTTTTCAAGCACCAATACACATAACCCCCTATAGTGTTACGGGGGCGGTTACCTTATCCATATTCAGCAGAGGAAACAGCTCTCTCACTTTTTCAGGCCCAATCAGATACTGTGGATTTGGATGCCAGCGACCGCGGGTCATCTGGTATTTCAATTCATCCACTCGTGTTGGTGTTGATGCGATCCTGATACTGCCCGGCGTGTGAAAGCCAACAGCCTACAAGACAAATAAACCGGTGGCTTTAGGAAGGTTTCATATATAGTGTGAGAGAAAATGTGGTTTGGTAGTTGATGGCATATACATTAGGCCTGATTTACTGAGCAGCAGCCTGAGGTTTGAGAGTTAAATGTCCCAGAGAGAGATGTTAGGTATGCAAGATGCATTACTGGTACTCTGCAAACCACGGTATGGGTCCCTGGGGCAGAGCACTTGGAGAGCAGGGTAGGCCAGTGCTCCAATAGCACCAGCTGCTAAGTAACAGTCGGACCAGAACTTTTATTTTACTTAGTAGTTTCACTTATGTCTAATTGCACCTCACCTGTATCTGATCAATTAGCTAGCAGGCTTTTAAAAAGAAGGGATCAGCATGCTGCAGAGTGAGGAGGAAAAGCCAGAGGAATGATGTCTTGCAGTTATACTTTTTGTAAATTGGCAAGTGGGAAAGATAGATTCCCAATTCCAGATAGGGATTTGCTGTGTATAGTAAGTGCTTAAGCAAGAGCAAGGAATTTTGTTTTGTTTAATTTTCATTTTGAAACACCTGAGTATATATTTTACCGAATAAATCTGAAAAATGGAGCTGATGTGTCCTGGACTTTCATTACCCGGCCTAGAAGGCTGTGGTTACCATATGATCTGTGACAAAATCCTACCTGGAAAAGAGGTGGTGTGTTACAATAGATATATTTCTATACCACGTAACGGTGAAGTATTTATTAATATTACGTGTATTAAGGCTTCCTGAGGTCAGTGAATTAAACCTGTCAAAACTGTAAATCTAAATCTTGAATTGGGCAGGTTTCTAAGCTGGCCATATAATTATAAAACAAAATTAAAATAAATGAAAATGAAAACGATGATTGTATTTGGGGGATGTAGCCGGATTCAAAGTGTTTATTTCCTGCGTTCAGACCACATTCACAGTGAGAATGCAACGTGTGTAAAAACAACACAAAATATGACCAGATGACTTGACAAAAATGTATAATATATTGACTACATGAATACCCTGTAGATTATAAAACTGCTAATATATCTTCAGTTCCAACTTATTAAATTGTGCTAATGTCTAGATTTAAATATGTAACGCACTCCTTCTACTATTTGACCTATAAACGGTAAGATGTATTGGAACCCTAGACACATCAGGAATTACAAAACCAGGATAATCAGGACACATACAATAATCTATTCTGATATATTTATCTTTACCTGCACTAGTTGCATTATTACTATACGCAAAACTGTGAGAAAACATTTTTTTCTTTATTCATCCTTTTTTTTTAAATATTTTAGCCTTTCTTATTGCTCTTTTTAATTCTTTATTTTTATCGTGCAAGTGTGTACAAACAAGCTTCATATGCCACAACAGCATTATCAAGCATAGTGTGATAAACATAGAATATCAGTAACATGGCATTAGTTGGGATTGCACATTTTCTTTTTTTTGCATGAGAACAAACACATAACAATAGTAGTTATAATTGAACGAGGATTAGACGATGGAGAAAAAATAACACTATGAAAAGCAAGCGTTGTCTTAACGATTATAAATGAACAGGTTTAGAGAGCCCCACGCCTATAGTGCATTCCAGGCAATCAAAATTTGCAACTGCAGCGTATGTACAGGCTAACTTGTAACCTGTTGCCTGTTGGCATGCCCTTCCATTAAGATGAAACTGCACCATTATAAAAAATGGGTTAATGAGGCTAGCGTTATGGCGTACATATTGCATTGTAAGAGACATAGTGATGGGCCAGGTCATATGTACATGTCTAGTGGTCTATAGGAGAAAGAGATACAGTCGGGGTTTATACTCTTGTGAGCCTGCCAGGCTTATATATCGCAGCGTCCGGAGGGAGCATATTGAGCACGTTGGGCTCGTGGACTTGTAACATAGAGTGTGATACCGTATGTGTGGGTCTCAGGTTAGCTCTTAGTGACTGCATAGGTGGTCGTGTGGTAACACGTCTGGTTGACATTCAAGCTAAGGTGCCAGGATGGGCCACAGGAAGGCGACAGCCCATGGATGTTTGCGCAAGTGAGTGTGTGATTAGCAAAATAGGGTTTGGTAATGGTGTCGTTTAGTGCTGGCACTACAGAGACATGGCTAACAGGTTGCTGAGCTTTGGGATCAGTATATTAAATACTAATTGGCAATGCACATAATGCTAAGCAGCATAGCTGAGGCAGTGATAGGATAGTGCATAGTTTAGTTGACAAGCTCGCAATGACATTTGTAAACAAAATTATACAGTGAGGTTAAGGGCAAGATTGCCGTAAAATGTCAACAGTTCAGCACTTTTTTTTTTTAAGATAACATGAAGAAACAATGATGAAAACGGTACAGTACCTATAAAAGATATTAGAACACGGTTTGTGATAGCGATTACATGTCATAGGCACTTATATTATATGCTATTGTTAATAACAAGCTTAGTCAGATATAGGCTAGTAGACACCAGTATTATGCATTGAAACATGCTAACCTAGATATTCATATATAGCCAAGTTAGTAGCGCTTAAGGTTATAAATGTAAAGCTGCGCAGTAGTAAAAGCTAGGAGCGTGTATACTTTAGGTATCAACAGTTTTAGGACAAATAGGCCAGAAACATTAAGCAGTCGGCCGCTATCTGGGAGTGACCCTGACAATTTTCTCCCTGGGAGGCAATTACACTGTGATTACACCGCAATGAAAAGGATATGATGAAACCTCATCTATGCCTGGGGTTGTGGCCATATATGATTGGGAAGCATAGTGCCAGTAGTCCAGGCAAGGGTTGGTACATGTCAGTCAGTGGGATTGAGGCAAGACAGTAACTGAAATGTACACCCCAGGTAGTACATTGTTGGGAGTTCACCCTATTCCCCGACTTGGCTTCCGACCTCCTTGGTTAGGGAAAGTCTTGAGCGGGTCACCCAGTGTAGCCTTGGCCCTATTCCGTGAGGGGGCTTTCCCTGGTACCTCCGGCACTGTGGGAGTCCCAGCGGTAGGCAGCTGCGGCATCCTCTTGTGTGTCGTCCCGTGTAGCTTGGTCTGGAAGCCTTTGGGCTGTGAGTGAGCTCTTTTGATCTGTCCGCTTGTTTTGGGGCTCTGTTTGCGGATGCCGGGTCTGGGATAGTCCCCAGGGTAAGCATCATGGTGCCGCAGGGTAGTCTCGCTGTTGCGGTTGCTCCGCCGGGTGGGTGGTCGCGCTCTACTTCTCTGAGTCGGGTGTGTGGGGTGTCCCCGCTTTCTCTTTCTCCGCTGGATCAGCCGGGGCCTGGTCTGGCCTGTTTTCGGAGCCATGGGGGTGATGCTGTCGTGGGGAGAGGCAGACCGCTTTGGCGACGCTTCTATTTCAGCTCCGGTTTCTAGCCTCTCCTGCAATCTCCTCCAAAATTCTGCGAACAGGTGATCAATTCGGGCCGGCAGGCTGTCGCATAGCAGTTGTGGTTCTTTGCAGCTCCCTTGCGCAATTTCCGCGCGGGCAGCCGCCATCTTAGGTGCTGTGGCCCTTTGCCTGCTGCTTGTGTTCCCCTGGGTCTGGAGCTTAAGTGAAGATTCCACCGTGGTGGACCGGGATAACCCCCACCGGTCCGGGGGGGGGGGGAGGACAACAGTGTGTAGCAAACTCTCAGCAGCTCCGAGAGCTGGGAGAGCGGCCGTCTCTCCTCAGCTCAGCGTGGTGTAGGCCGCAAGCCTCGATCCGGAGAGTCCAGTGTCCGATTAGCTTGTGTGGGGTGTCCCATGGTGCATCGAAGCCTAATTAGTAGGGTTCTGACTGTTTCGGTCCATATTTTTCGGTTGGCCCCCTGATTATATCACGATTTGTGTGATCTGGTCCAGGAGCTCTTACAGAGTATGTCCGCTCAGCTCCACAGCTAGGCTCCGCCCTTATTGCTCTTTTATAAAGACAGAGATATGTTGCTAGATTAATGAAAAATAAGTGGTTTAAGATCACAGCCAGCCTGCAGGTTTATTAAGATGTCAGTAATAGTTACTGGAGGTTTATGTAAAATCTTCTCAATTCTTCTTACCTTCTTCCGTTGCTTGATATATACGTCTTTTGTATATATAGTCTTGGGTCAAAGGCTCGCACATTAATATACATCTATATTAATGAAAAGTACTAATACGCAATCTGACTTACGGTTTCTTACAGTTTATTCTTACGGATACATAATAAAACAACAAAGGATGTTGCAGGATAATGGACATTCAACAGCAGATGGTAATTGCTGGACTCCTGAAGGGAGAGTTACATCGTTACACTGCTACATCGAAAGAGAGAGAGAGAGAGAGAGAGAGAGACAGAGAGACCTTGTGTCCCTTTGTTCAGTTACTATATAGATGTGCCCATACGGACGTCAGAGCATAACTCTAGCCATATAAGGACAAGACCCGCAATCCAAATTCCAAGCTTCTCAGACAAAGAAAACTTGTGACTTATACCATATGTTACTTATGTCAATCCAGAAATCCATATATAATCAATAGAAACATAGAATATGCAATATTCTACAGTTTATTATGATGTCAGTAATGGTTGCTGGAGGTTTATTATGATGTCAGTGATAGTTGCTGGAGCTTTTATTATGATGTCAGTAATAGTTGCTGGAGGTTTATTATGATGTCAGTAATGGTTGCTGGAGGTTTATTATGATGTCAGTAATGGTTGCTGGAGGTTTATTATGATGTCAGTGATGGTTGCTGGAGGTTTATTATGATGTCAGTAATAGTTGCTGGAGGTTTTTTATGATGTCAGTAATAGTTGCTGGAGGTTTTTTATGATGTCAGTAATAGTTGCTGGAGGTTTATTATGATGTCAGTAATAGTTGGAGGTTTATTATGATGTCAGTAATAGTTGCTGGAGGTTTATTATGATGTCAGTAATAGTTGCTGGAGGTTTATTATGATGTCAGTAATGGTTGCTGGAGGTTTATTATGATGTCAGTAATAGTTGCTGGAGGTTTATTATGATGTCAGTAATGGTTGCTGGAGGTTTATTATGATGTCAGTAATAGTTGCTGGAGGTTTATTATGATGTCAGTAATAGTTGGAGGTTTATTATGATGTCAGTAATAGTTGCTGGAGGTTTATTATAATGTCAGTAATGGTTGCTGGAGGTTTATTATGATGTCAGTAATAGTTGCTGGAGGTTTATTATGATGTCAGTGATGGTTGCTGTAGGTTTATTATGATGTCAGTGATGGTTGCTGGAGGTTTATTATGATGTCAGTAATAGTTGCTGGAGGTTTTATTATGATGTCAGTAATAGTTGCTGGAGGTTTATTATGATGTCAGTGATGGTTGCTGGAGGTTTATTATGATGTCAGTAATAGTTGCTGGAGGTTTATTATGATGTCAGTAATGGTTGCTGGAGGTTTATTATGATGTCAGTGATGGTTGCTGGAGGTTTATTATGATGTCAGTAATAGTTGCTGGAGGTTTATTATGATGTCAGTAATAGTTGCTGGAGGTTTATTATGATGTCAGTAATAGTTGCTGGAGGTTTATTATGATGTCATTAATAGTTGGAGGTTTATTATGATGTCAGTAATAGTTGCTGGAGGTTTATTATGATGTCAGTAATAGTTGCTGGAGGTTTATTATGATGTCAGTAATGGTTGCTGGAGGTTTATTATGATGTCAGTAATAGTTGCTGGAGGTTTATTATGATGTCAGTAATGGTTGCTGGAGGTTTATTATGATGTCAGTAATAGTTGCTGGAGGTTTATTATGATGTCAGTAATAGTTGGAGGTTTATTATGATGTCAGTAATAGTTGCTGGAGGTTTATTATGATGTCAGTAATGGTTGCTGGAGGTTTATTATGATGTCAGTAATAGTTGCTGGAGGTTTATTATGATGTCAGTGATGGTTGCTGTAGGTTTATTATGATGTCAGTGATGGTTGCTGGAGGTTTATTATGATGTCAGTAATAGTTGCTGGAGGTTTATTATGATGTCAGTGATGGTTGCTGTAGGTTTATTATGATGTCAGTGATGGTTGCTGGCAGGGCCGGCCTTAGGGGTGTGCGAGCTGTGCGGCCGCACAGGGCGCCATGGTGCAGGGGGCGCCCTGCGGCCGCATAGCTCACACGGCATGTCTGTTAGCCGCAATGCTAACAAGGCATTTGCCTTGGGCGGCATTTTCCAGGGGGCGGCAAAAAAAGCCGCCCCCAAATGCCCAAGGCAAATGTCTTGTTAGCCTTGCGGCTAACAGACATGCCGGGCTGCTGGGCGGGCTGCTGGGCGGCCGGGCGGCGCTGGCGGGCGGCTGGCGAGGGAGCACTTCCTCTGAGCTGTATGCTCAGCTCCCTCGCGCGCTGCACAGTGAGGCTGGGAGCCGGAATATGACGTCATATTCCGGCTCCCAGCCTCACTCTGCGGAGCGCGAGGGAGCTGAGCAAACAGCTCAGAGGAAGTGCTCCCTCGCCAGCCGCCCGCCAGCGCTGCCCGCCCAGCCCAGCAGCCACTGGACCACCAGGGAGGAAGAGACCCCCCCCCCCCCAGCATTCCCAAAGGTAAGGAGGCTGGGGGGGTGTCTAAATAAATTTTAAAAAATGTGTTAATGTGGGTGAGTGTGTGTGTGTGTGTATATTAGTGTGTGTCTGTGTCTGTTAGTGTGTGTGTGTGTCTGTGTATGTTAGTGTGTGTCTGTGTATGTTAGTGTGTGTCTGTGTATGTTAGTGTGTCTGTGTCTGTTAGTGTGTGTCTGTTAGTGTGTGTCTGTGAGTGTGTTTGTCTGTTAGTGAGTGTGTGTGTCTGACTGTGTGTGTGTGGCTGTCTGCCTGTGTGTGTGTGACTGTTTGCCTATGTTTGTGTGTGTGTGTGTGACTGTCTGCGTGTGTGTGTGTGACTGCGCGTGTGTGTGTGTGAGACTGTCTGCGCGTGTGTTTGTGTGACTGTCTACGCGTGTGTGTGTGTGTGTGACTGTCTGCGTGTGTGTGTGACTGTCTGCGTGTGTGTGTGACTGTCTACGCGTGTGTGTGTGTGACTGTCTGCGTGTGTGTGTGTGTGACTGTCTGCGCGTGTGTGTGTGTGTGACTGTCTACGCGTGTGTGTGTGTGACTGTCTACGCGTGTGTGTGTGTGACTGTCTGCGTGTGTGTGTGTGACTGTCTGCGTGTGTGTGTGTGACTGTCTGCAAGTGTGTGTGTGTGTGACTGTGTGTGTGTGGCTGTCTGACAGTGTGTGTTTGACTGTTTGTCTGTGTGTGTCTGACTGTGTGTGTGTGGCTGTCTGCCTGTGTGTGTGTGACTGTTTGCCTATGTTTGTGTGTGTGTGTGTGACTGTCTGCGGGTGTGTGTGTGACTGCGCGTGTGTGTGTGTGAGACTGTCTGCGCGTGTGTTTGTGTGACTGTCTACGCGTGTGTGTGTGTGACTGTCTGCGTGTGTGTGTGACTGTCTGCGTGTGTGTGTGACTGTCTACGCGTGTGTGTGTGTGTGACTGTCTACACGTGTGTGTGACTGTCTGCGTGTGTGTGTGACTGTCTACGCGTGTGTGTGACTGTCTACGCGTGTGTGTGTGACTGTCTACGCGTGTGTTTGTGTGACTGTCTGCGTGTGTGTGTGTGACTGTCTGCGTGTGTGTGTGTGACTGTCTGCCAGTGTGTGACTGTGTGTGTGTGGCTGTCTGACAGTGTGTGTTTGACTGTTTGTCTGTGTGTGTTTGACTGTCTGTGTGTGTGTGTGTGGCTGTTTGCCTCTGTGTGTTTGTGTGTGTGGCTGTCTGCCTGTGTGTGTGTGTGTGACAGGGTGTGTGGGAAGGGGTTAGGAGTGGGGGAGGGGGGGGCGCTGTGAAATTTTTTTGCACAGGGCGCCCAAATGCCTAAGGCCGGCCCTGGTTGCTGGAGGTTTATTATGATGTTAGTAATGGTTGCTGGAGGTTTATTATGATGTCAGTGATAGTTGCTGGAGGTTTATTATGATGTCAGTAATGGTTGCTGGAGGTTTTATTATGATGTCAGTGATGGTTGCTGGAGGTTTATTATGATGTCAGTAATGGTTGCTGGAGGTTTATTATGATGTCAGTAATGGTTGCTGGAGGTTTATTATGATGTCAGTGATGGTTGCTGGAGGTTTATTATGATGTCAGTAATAGTTGCTGGAGGTTTATTATGATGTCAGTAATAGTTGCTGGAGGTTTATTATGATGTCAGTAATAGTTGCTGGAGGTTTATTATGATGTCAGTAATAGTTGGAGGTTTATTATGATGTCAGTAATAGTTGCTGGAGGTTTATTATGATGTCAATAATGGTTGCTGGAGGTTTATTATGATGTCAGTAATAGTTGCAGGAGGTTTATTATGATGTCAGTAATGGTTGCTGGAGGTTTATTATGATGTCAGTAATAGTTGCTGGAGGTTTTATTATGTTTTATTATTGTGGCAGGCCATGTATTATGCTATAGACTAGTTTATGTTCCAACACACAAAAGATGGACTTTACACCATTCAGGAGTTATCTTGCCTGTATCACCCTTGTTCAGCTCCTTTTTATATGTACCGAACACAGACCACCCCCGGGCTCGTAACCTTCAAAGGAAAAGATTAATTCAAGTGCCGTCATTCGTATAACTGAACCCATGCGCGCTAATGAAAGGCGGCCATTTTGTCTCCCGAACGCAGACAGTTTGCCTGGTCGGCGAGTTTTTGGAACTCATTTCGGATACGCTACTTCGCAAACCCGGGGAAAACAGTACCACTTCCTGCTCCGTTTCCAGGCAAGTTAGGAGAGAGGTCTTATGGAGAAAGACACTACTGACTGAGGGGGGGGGGGGGGGATTCGCTCCCTAGGAGCCAGGGGGAGTGTTCGTTGGTGTTAGCACAGGAACCCCGAAAGTGGACCAGCCGCTGCCTTTTTTTCCCTGGAACTATTTTAGGCTACCGTCTCATAGCCGGCCGGTCAGAACTTTAACCCCGATGACGATTCCATTCCACCGAACGGATCTGAGTGCTATTTGGACAACTTGGGTGCTCAGATCCAGGCTATCAGGGGATATAATACATGTGGGGTTCCTGTATAATTTGAGGGTGTGTTGTTTTTTGTGTTTATTTTCTGAGATTAAGTTACCAGTCTTTGATTCAATTATCTCCCTGACACAGGGACTGGAGGACTATTATGATGTTATTAATAGAAACATAAAATATGATGGCCGATAAAAAACATTCGTCCCATCTAGATTGCTCAATTCCCTAGTGAGGTCTCACCATTGGTCTGTATAATGGCATGAGCACCTTTCTACTGCTAATACCTCTCCAAATACAACCAAGCATTCTGCTAGCATTTCCTGCTGCTCTATTACATTGTCTGCCTACCTTTAAGTCATCAGAAATAATCACCCCTAAATCCCTTTCCTTAGATGTTGAGATTAGAACTCTATCACATATTCTGTACTCTGCCCTTGGGTTTTTACGCCGAAGATGCATTATCTTGCAATTATCCACATTAAATGGCAGTTGCCTGAGCTCTGACCATTTTTCAATGTTTACCGAAATCATTTGCCATTTGGCTTATCCCTCCTGGAACATCAAATTCTGGGGGAGGAGTCTGGCTCCCCATTATCTCAAAACTTCATCAGTCGCCACTGAGTACCATTTAAGGATAAGACTTCTTTTTCGTTGATTCACTGTATCTGTTTAGCATTCAATAAAAGCAGAATATAGGGAAATATCCATCTTACAAAAGACAACATAACTTCTTATCCATTTACCTGTCCAGTCTCTTCTTCTAAATCTTCATACAGTCTGATGCTATAATAATGTATTTTCTTCAGGTTAATCCCAGGGTGAAAGTATGTAGTCAGTCCAGCCTGTAATATAAATCATTTTCTCGAAATACGTTGAATACATTTTCATTTAGACAGAAACAAATCAAAGGACTTAAAAGGTCCTTTTCTAGCAACCTACTTTGTTACCCCTACTTTTACCCTTTGTGTCTTTATACCCCACTCCCTCTAGCATGTAAACTCACTGAGCAGGGCCCTCAATCCCCCTGTTACTGTGTCACTAAACCCCACTCCCTCTAACATGTAAACCCACTGAGCAGGGCCCTCAATCCCTCTGTTACTTTGTCACTATACCCCATTGCCACTAACATGTAAACTCACTGAGCAGGCACTCAATCCCTCTGTTACTGTGTCACTATACCCCACTCCCTCTAGCATGTAAGCTCACTGAGCAGGCCCTCAATCCCTCTGTTACTGTGTCACTATACCCCACTCCCTCTAACATGTAAGCTCACTGAGCAGGGCCTCAACCCCTCTGTTACTGTGTCACTATACCCCACTCCCTCTAACATGTAAACTCACTGAGCAGGGCCCTCAATCCCTCCGTTCCTGTGTCACTATACCCCACTCCCTCTAACATGTAAACTCACTGAGCAGGGCCCTCAATCCCTCTGTTACTGTGTCACTATACCCCACTCCCTCTAACATGTAAACCCACTGAGCAGGGCCCTCAATCCCTCTGTTACTGTGTCACTATACCCCACTCCCTCTAACATGTAAGCTCACTGAGCAGGGCCTCAATCCCTCTGTTACTGTGTCACTATACCCCACTCCCTCTAACATGTAAGCTCACTGAGCAGAGCCCTCAATCCCTCTGTTACTGTGTCACTATACCCCACTCCCTCTAACATGTAAACTCACTGAGCAGGGCCCTCAATCCCTCTGTTACGGTGTCACCATACCCCACTCCCTCTAGCATGTAAACTCACTGAGCAGGGCCATCAATCCCTCTGTTCCTGTGTCACTATACCCCACTCCCTCTAGCATGTAAGCTCACTGAGCAGAGCTCTCCATCCCTATGTTACTGTGTCACTATACCCCACTCCCTTTAACATGTAAACTCACTGAGCAGGGCCCTCAATCCCTCTGTTACTGTGTCACTATACACCACTCCCTCTAGCACGTAAGCTCACTGAGCTGGGCCCTCAATCCCTCTGTTACTGTGTCACTATACCCCACTCCCTCTAGCATGTAAACTCACTGAGCAGGCCCTCAATCCCTCTGTTACTGTGTCACTATACCCCACTCCCTCTAGCATGTAAGCTCACTGAGCAGGGCCCTCAATCCCTCTGTTACTGTTTAAGTAGACCCCACTACCTCTAGCATATAAGCTCACTGAGCAGGGCCCTCAATCCCTCTGTTACTGTGTCACTATACCCCACTCCCTCTAACATGTAAGCTCACTGAGCAGGGCCTCAATCCCTCTGTTACTGTGTCACTATACCCCACTCCCTCTAGCATGTAAGCTCACTGAGCAGGGCCCTCAATCCCTTTGTTCCTGTGCGTCCACTTGGCTGGTTATAATTACGTGTCTGTTAGTCCATTCACTTCATTTTCCATTCACTTCATTTTCCATTCACTTCAATTTTATATTTAGAACCAACTCCCGTGATCTCTCCCCTAGTGAACTAAACTGAGATCCACAGCCACATGATCTGTCCCCTAGTGAACCAAACTGGGATCCACACCCTCGTGATCTGTCCCCTAGTGCAGTGGTATATTTTGGATTTGTGCTGCCCTAGGCACGACTAAATTCAAGCACCCCCAAAATCTAAATCCCCCCCCCCCCTATTTGTGTCAAGACCACTTTTTTGAATGACAGACACATGCCCTCATTGATACATGCACTTTAATTGACAAACAAACACTGACAAACCCACTCACTGACAGGCACACACTCACAGATACACATAAAATGACATACACACACTAACAGGCACACCCATTCTCACTGAAAGACACACACACTTTCACTCACTCACTCACAGACACACACTGACAGCTACACTCACTCATTCACTCACAGTAAGGTGGACAGCCCCAGAACACGAGGCAAACAAGGCATTTGTCTGGGAGCTTGGGGTGGCATTTTTTGGCGCCCCCCCTGAAAGTGCCGCCCTAGGCAAATGCCTTGTTTGCCTTGTGGTAAATACATCCCTGCCCTAGTGAACTAAACTGAGATCCACAGCCACATGATCTGTCCCCTAGTGAACCAAACTGGAATCCACACCCCCATGATCTGTCCCCCAGTGAACTAAACTGGGATCCACACTCCCATGATCAGTCCCCTAGTGAACTAAACTGGGATGCACAGTCCCATGATCTGTCCCCTAGTGAACCAAACTGTGATCCACACCCCCCATGATCTGCCCCTTAGTGAACCAAACTGGGATCCACACCCCCATGATCAGTCCCCTAGTGAAATAAACTGGGATGCACAGTCCCATGATCTGCCCCCTAGTGAACCAAACTGTGATCCACACCCCCCATGATCTGCCCCTTAGTGAACCAAACTGGGATCCACACCCCCATGATCAGTCCCCTAGTGAACCAAACTGTGATCCACACCCCCCATGATCTGCCCCTTAGTGAACCAAACTGGGATCCACACCCCCATGATCAGTCCCCTAGTGAACTAAACTGGGATGCACAGTCCCATGATCTGTCCCCTAGTGAACCAACCTGGGATCCACACCCCCGTGATCTGTCCCCTAGTGAACCAAACTGGGATCCACACCCCCATGATCAGTCCCCTAGTGAACTAAACTGGGATGCACAGTCCCATGATCTGCCCCCTAGTGAACCAAACTGTGATCCACACCCCCCATGATCTGCCCCTTAGTGAACCAAACTGGGATCCACACCCCCATGATCAGTCCCCTAGTGAACCAAACTGTGATCCACACCCCCCATGATCTGCCCCTTAGTGAACCAAACTGGGATCCACACCCCCATGATCAGTCCCCTAGTGAACTAAACTGGGATGCACAGTCCCATGATCTGTCCCCTAGTGAACCAACCTGGGATCCACACCCCCGTGATCTGTCCCCTAGTGAACTAAACTGGGATGCACAGTCCCATGATCTGTCCCCTAGTGAACTAAACTGGGATGCACAGTCCCATGATCTGTCCCCTAGTGAACCAAACTGTGATCCACACCCCCCATGATCTGCCCCTTAGTGAACCAAACTGGGATCCACACCCCCATGATCTGTCCCCTAGTGAACCAAGCTGGGATCCACACCCCCGTGATCTGTCCCCTAGTGAACCAAACTGGGATCCACACCCCCGTGATCTGTCCCCTAGTGAACCAAACTGGGATTCATAGCCCCATGATCTGTCCCCAGTGAACTAAACTGGGATCCACAACCCGTGATCTGTCCCTCAAAATTATACAACTTAAATATATTCTAGGGAAGTTTGTCACACGCTTTCCTTTTCATTTTAATAAAACCAAGTAAACAACCAGCACGACCAAGACAATTATATACATGTGGAATTTGATATGTTCAATGTGTTCTGTGTTTCTCCAAACCATTTCTAACCCTTACATTTGGATTTCGGAGAACTTACGGCATGCCACGTCGATCCAGCTGTTAGTTCTGATTTCTCCAGAAGGACGACATCTTTCATGCCAGCCTTGGCGAGATGATATGCCAAGCTCACACCTATGCACCCTCCGCCAATGATGACGGTTTCTGCGGTGTCTTTCCATCTCTTTCCCAAAACTGAAGATTGTGTTTCCTCAACACTGCTATAAATTGTAACAAAGTAACAAGGTGATAAGAACGTAGAATGATAGTAGTTTGTTCACCCTCAGTGCAAAGTAACATTATTAAAGCCAGTTTGTTACATTTTTTATCTGCTCAGAATAGAGACAAATTGGCTTCATAAAATAATATCTAATGGCATGATGGACCCATAAATCTAGGAAGTGAATAACGAGCTTTGAAAACACATCTCTGTATCGCATCTCTGTATAATGAATGCAGTGTGTGTGTTTGTGTAGTGTGTGTATATAGTGAATGCAGTCTGTGCATTTGTGTAGTGTGTGTATATATAGTGAATGCAGTGTGTGTATGTGTAGAGTGTGTAAAGTGAATGCAGTGTGTTTGTGTAGTGTGTGTATATAATAAATGCAACGTGTGTGTGTGTGTGTGTGTGTTTGTGTAGTGTGTGTGTATATATAATGAATGCAGAGTGTGTGTGTGTTTGTGTAGTGTGTGTGTATATATAATGAATGCAGAGTGTGTGTGTGTTTGTGTAGTGTGTGTTTGTGCCGTGAGTGTTTGTGTAGTGTGTGTATATAATGAATGCAGTGTGCTTGTGTAGTGTTATATGGCATTCCCTGGGGGGCCTAGCACACTCTTACTTGACTTCCCAGCAGCTCCCTTCAGCTTCCCTGTCTAACTCTCGTGGTAACCCATGGCAACGCTCTGACGGCCGCGGGACTCGCGAGAGTTAGACAGGGGAGCGGAAGGGAGCTGCTGGGAAGGTAAGTAAGAGTGTGCTAGGCCCCCCAGGACCGTCACTGTCCCACAGGACCCTAATGGCGGCCCTGGTCTGCATTATCGACAATATCGATATCGTTATTGGCCAATACCGATATTGCTGAAAATACAGAATATTGGCCGATAATATTGGCCAGACCGATTACCGGTCGATCCCTACCCTAAAACTAAAATGTAATGATATCCTAACCAAAACATAAGGAGGCCTGGTTTCTTATAGCAGCAATCGTTTCAATGCCACACATTTTTTCATACTATTTTCATGACTCTGCGTTATTACGCCTTTTTTAGGGGCGATTTTGAAACTCGACCCTTTAACGTCAGTTTTAAAAACATACGAGCAGTCAGCACTCCCCCATTATTTGGGTTTTCTTATAACTTTCGCTGTTCACTGAAATTCCAACCAAGTCAAAAGGTATCTCGGAACTACTTTGTCTCAGTATTTTTACTCTGTTTGACACTTCCTGACATTGGGCTGAGCTACCGCCATCTAGGGGTGTTAATCCTCACGGCTGCAGGGAAATAAGCTCCGTCTATAGAGGACTCCGCCGCTCTCTGCTGTACGTGCGAACATGCGCAAGAGTATAACAGTGACGTCAGGAGAGGACCAGCAGGAAGAAGTAGAACTACCCTTTGCCTGCTCCCCCAGCAGCGATGTCACACATTATGCAAAGTCCCCAGACGGTGACAGTGTCGCTTTAAGGCATTTTATATCATTCTAGGGAAAAGCTGTTTCCAAGGTGATAGATTCACTTTTAGAACGTTTTGATACCTTGATTGAGATTTAAGTGTTTTTTTCAGTAAGTTATGAAATCTGTGGATTTCTCATGTTATTTATTTTGTTCCTTACCTATTATTTTTGATAGTATTTTTTTTTAGCAACGTCTGTCGATCTTTCTGACACTTTTTTCCACCAGAAAAGTGATCTGTTTCCCTTCTTTTTTTTTTTACGTTCTAAATGAAGCTGTTGTTTCTGTACAGTATGGTGGAGTGTAGGTGTACAAGAGCCCACTGACCATATTTGAACAATTTAGTAACATAAAGAGACAATACAATGACCAGAAACACTTTGATAAATCCCCCCCTGATCTCCCAATGTCTCTCCAGCCTGGGATTAATAAATCTCCCCCTGATCTCCCAATGTCTCCCCAGCCTGGGTTTTGATAAATCTCCCCCTGATCTCCCAATGTCTCTCCAGCCTGGGTTTTGATAAATCTCCCCCTGATCTCCCAATGTCTCTCCAGTCTGGGTTTTGATAAATCTCCCCCTGATCTCCCAATGTCTCTCCAGCCTGGGTTTTGATAAATCTCCCCCTGATCACCCAAAGTCTCTCCAGCCTGGGATTAATAAATCTCCCCCTGATCTCCCAATGTCTCTCCAGCCTGGGTTTTGATAAATCTCCCCCTGATCACCCAAAGTCTCTCCAGCCTGGGTTTTGATAAATCTCCCCCTGATCTCCCAATGTCTCCCCAGCCTGGGTTTTGATAAATCTCCCAATGTCTCTCCAGCCTGGGTTTTGATAAATCTCCCAATGTCTCTCCAGCCTGGGTTTTGATAAATCTCCCCCTGATCTCCCAATGTCTCTCCAGCCTGGGTTTTGATAAATCTCCCAATATCTCTCCAGCCTGGGATTAATAAATCCCCCCCCTGATCTCCCAATGTCTCTCCAGCCTGGGTTTTGATAAATCTCCCCCTGATCCCCCAAAGTCTCTCCAGCCTGGGTTTTGATAAATCTCCCCCTGATCACCCAAAGTCTCTCCAGCCTGGGTTTTGATAAATCTCCCCCTGATCTCCCAATGTCTCTCCAGCCTGGGTTTTGATAAATCTCCCAATATCTCTCCAGCCTGGGATTAATAAATCCCCCCCCTGATCTCCCAATGTCTCTCCAGCCTGGGTTTTGATAAATCTCCCCCTGATCACCCAATGTCTCCCCAGCCTGGGTTTTGATAAATCTCCCAATGTCTCTCCAGCCTGGGTTTTGATAAATCTCCCAATGTCTCTCCAGCCTGGGTTTTGATAAATCTCCCCCTGATCTCCCAATGTCTCTCCAGCCTGGGTTTTGATAAATCTCCCAATATCTCTCCAGCCTGGGATTAATAAATCTCCCCCTGATCTCCCAATGTCTCCCCAGCCTGGGTTTTGATAAATCTCCCCCTGATCACCCAAAGTCTCTCCAGCCTGGGTTTTGATAAATCTCCCCCTGATCTCCCAATGTCTCTCCAGCCTGGGTTTTGATAAATCTCCCCCTGATCTCCCAATGTCTCTCCAGCCTGGGTTTTGATAAATCTCCCCCTGATCTCCCAATGTCTCTCCAGCCTGGGTTTTGATAAATCTCCCCCTGATCTCCCAATGTCTCTCCAGTCTGGGTTTTGATAAATCTCCCCCTGATCTCCCAATGTCTCTCCAGCCTGGGTTTTGATAAATCTCCCCCTGATCCCCCAAAGTCTCTCCAGCCTGGGATTAATAAATCTCCCCCTGATCTCCCAATGTCTCTCCAGCCTGGGTTTTGATAAATCTCCCCCTGATCTCCCAATGTCTCTCCAGCCTGGGTTTTGATAAATCTCCCCCTGATCCCCCAAAGTCTCTCCAGCCTGGGTTTTGATAAATCTCCCCCTGATCTCCCAATGTCTCCCCAGCCTGGGTTTTGATAAATCTCCCCCTGATCTCCCAATGTCTCTCCAGCCTGGGTTTTGATAAATCTCCCCCTGATCTCCCAATGTCTCTCCAGTCTGGGTTTTGATAAATCTCCCCCTGATCTCCCAATGTCTCTCCAGCCTGGGTTTTGATAAATCTCCCCCTGATCCCCCAAAGTCTCTCCAGCCTGGGATTAATAAATCTCCCCCTGATCTCCCAATGTCTCTCCAGCCTGGGATTAATAAATCTCCCCCTGATCTCCCAATGTCTCCCCAGCCTGGGTTTTGATAAATCTCCCCCTGATCACCCAAAGTCTCTCCAGCCTGGGTTTTGATAAATCTCCCCCTGATCTCCCAATGTCTCTCCAGCCTGGGTTTTGATAAATCTCCCCCTGATCTCCCAATGTCTCTCCAGCCTGGGTTTTGATAAATCTCCCCCTGATCTCCCAATGTCTCTCCAGTCTGGGTTTTGATAAATCTCCCCCTGATCTCCCAATGTCTCTCCAGCCTGGGTTTTGATAAATCTCCCCCTGATCCCCCAAAGTCTCTCCAGCCTGGGATTAATAAATCTCCCCCTGATCTCCCAATGTCTCTCCAGCCTGGGTTTTGATAAATCTCCCCCTGATCTCCCAATGTCTCTCCAGCCTGGGTTTTGATAAATCTCCCCCTGATCCCCCAAAGTCTCTCCAGCCTGGGTTTTGATAAATCTCCCCCTGATCTCCCAATGTCTCCCCAGCCTGGGTTTTGATAAATCTCCCCCTGATCTCCCAATGTCTCCCCAGCCTGGGTTTTGATAAATCTCCCAATGTCTCTCCAGCCTGGGTTTTGATAAATCTCCCCCTGATCTCCCAATGTCTCTCCAGCCTGGGTTTTGATAAATCTCCCCCTGATCTCCCAATGTCTCTCCAGCCTGGGTTTTGATAAATCTCCCAATATCTCTCCAGCCTGGGATTAATAAATCTCCCCCTGATCTCCCAATGTCTCCCCAGCCTGGGTTTTGATAAATCTCCCCCTGATCACCCAAAGTCTCTCCAGCCTGGGTTTTGATAAATCTCCCCCTGATCTCCCAATGTCTCTCCAGCCTGGGTTTTGATAAATCTCCCCCTGATCACCCAAAGTCTCTCCAGCCTGGGTTTTGATAAATCTCCCCCTGATCTCCCAATGTCTCTCCAGCCTGGGTTTTGATAAATCTCCCCCTGATCTCCCAATGTCTCTCCAGCCTGGGTTTTGATAAATCTCCCCCTGATCACCCAAAGTCTCTCCAGCCTGGGTTTTGATAAATCTCCCCCTGATCTCCCAATGTCTCCCCAGCCTGGGTTTTGATAAATCTCCCAATGTCTCTCCAGCCTGGGTTTTGATAAATCTCCCCCTGATCTCCCAATGTCTCTCCAGCCTGGGTTTTGATAAATCTCCCAATATCTCTCCAGCCTGGGATTAATAAATCCCCCCCTGATCTCCCAATGTCTCTCCAGCCTGGGATTAATAAATCTCCCCCTGATCTCCCAATGTCTCCCCAGTCTGGGTTTTGATAAATCTCCCAATGTCTCTCCAGCCTGGGTTTTGATAAATCTCCCCCTGATCTCCCAATGTCTCTCCAGCCTGGGTTTTGATAAATCTCCCCCTGATCTCCCAATGTCTCTCCAGCCTGGGTTTTGATAAATCTCCCCCTGATCTCCCAATGTCTCTCCAGCCTGGGTTTTGATAAATCTCCCCCTGATCACCCAAAGTCTCTCCAGCCTGGGTTTTGATAAATCTCCCCCTGATCTCCCAATGTCTCTCCAGCCTGGGTTTTGATAAATCTCCCCCTGATCTCCCAATGTCTCTCCAGCCTGGGTTTTGATAAATCTCCCCCTGATCTCCCAATGTCTCTCCAGCCTGGGTTTTGATAAATCTCCCAATGTCTCTCCAGCCTGGGTTTTGATAAATCTCCCAATATCTCTCCAGCCTGGGTTTTGATAAATCTCCCCCTGATCTCCCAATGTCTCTCCAGCCTGGGTTTTGATAAATCTCCCCCTGATCTCCCAATGTCTCTCCAGCCTGGGTTTTGATAAATCTCCCCCTGATCTCCCAATGTCTCTCCAGCCTGGGTTTTGATAAATCTCCCAATGTCTCTCCAGCCTGGGTTTTGATAAATCTCCCCCTGATCTCCCAATGTCTCTCAAGCCTGGGTTTTGATAAATCTCCCAATGTCTCTCCAGCCTGGGTTTTGATAAATCTCCCCCTGATCTCCCAATGTCTCTCCAGCCTGGGTTTTGATAAATCTCCCAATGTCTCTCCAGCCTGGGTTTTGATAAATCTCCCAATATCTCTCCAGCCTGGGTTTTGATAAATCTCCCCCTGATCTCCCAATGTCTCTCCAGCCTGGGTTTTGATAAATCTCCCCCTGATCTCCCAATGTCTCTCCAGCCTGGGTTTTGATAAATCTCCCCCTGATCTCCCAATGTCTCTCCAGCCTGGGTTTTGATAAATCTCCCAATGTCTCTCCAGCCTGGGTTTTGATAAATCTCCCCCTGATCTCCCAATGTCTCTCAAGCCTGGGTTTTGATAAATCTCCCAATGTCTCTCCAGCCTGGGTTTTGATAAATCTCCCCCTGATCTCCCAATGTCTCTCCAGCCTGGGTTTTGATAAATCTCCCAATGTCTCTCCAGCCTGGGTTTTGATAAATCTCCCCCTGATCTCCCAATGTCTCTCAAGCCTGGGTTTTGATAAATCTCCCCCTGATCTCCTAATATCTCTCCAGCCTGGGATCAATAAATCTCCCCCTGATCTCCCAATGTCTCTCCAGCCTGGGTTTTGATAAATCTGCCCCTGATCTCCCAATGTCTCTCCAGCCTGGGTTTTGATAAATCTCCCCCTGATCTCCCAATGTCTCTCCAGCCTGGCTTTTCCTGCAGCCATTTAACCCTTTGTGTGCCAGTGTAGTGATTATGGGAGGGATAATAGAGTGCTAGATGGAATCACTCACCCCTGGGTGCTGGGATCTCTGCTGTATGGTCTGAAGGGGTGGTGCAGACAGGGAGCTGCATGCAGGGCAGGAAGCAGCTGGTTTCTGACTCTCAGCACTCTCAGCATAGTGCAGACAGATCCTCAGTTAGCAGGTGGCAATATGAACCAGGGGCACTAATAACACCATGCATACACCCACCAGCAGGCTCCAGCCCTGTCCTAATCCCAAAATAAGAAGAAAACAAATAAGGGAGCAAGAGACAGCCAGGATCCGCCCTCCCTCCTCACAAATCAGGGCACAGGCTTCAGCCTAGTTAAACATCTCCCTGAATTTACTAACAGAACACCCAGGGCGAGAGTGGAGTTCAGTAACATCTGGGGTGCCAGCCACTGGCCCTTCCCCCGACTCTGGTCATCATGTTACCAGTGCAATAAAATAGCAACATGGTTTGGGGTACAACCTTAACCCACCTCAATGTACCATGCCAATAATGTGCCAATACCACCACAATGTATACCATAACCACAATGTATACCATAACCAAAATGTACCATAACCACAATGTATACCATAATCACAATGTATACCATAATCACAATGTACCATAATCACAATGTACCATAATCACAATGTACCATAACCACAATGTATACCATAATCACAATGTACCATAACCACAATGTATACCATAATCACAATGTATACCATAACCACAATGTACCATACCTACAATGTACCATAACCACAATGTATACCATAACCACAATGTATACCATAATCACAATGTATACCATAACCACAATGTACCATAACCACAATGTATACCATAATCACAATGTATACCATAACCACAATGTACCATAACCACAATGTACCATAACCACAATGTATACCATAATCACAATGTATACCATACCCACAATGTATACCATAATCACAATGTATACCATACCCACAATGTATACCATAATCACAATGTATACCATACCCACAATGTATACCATAATCACAATGTATACCATAACCACAATGTACCATAACCACAATGTACCATAATCACAATGTACCATAACCACAATGTATACCATAACCACAATGTATACCATACCCACAATGTACCATAACCACAATGTATACCATAATCACAATGTACCATAACCACAATGTACCATAACCACAATGTATACCATAATCACAATGTATACCATAACCACAATGTATACCATAATCACAATGTATACCATAACCACAATGTATACCATAATCACAATGTACCATAGCCACAATGTATACCATAATCACAATGTATACCATAATCACAATGTATACCATACCCACAATGTACCATAACCACAATGTATACCATAATCACAATGTATACCATAATCACAATGTACCATAACCACAATGTATACCATAATCACAATGTATACCATAATCACAATGTATACCATAATCACAATGTACCATAATCACAATGTATACCATAATCACAATATATACCATAATCACAATGTACCATAACCACAATGTATACCATAATCACAATGTATACCATAATCACAATGTACCATAATCACAATGTATACCATAATCACAATGTACCATAATCACAATGTACCATAACCACAATGTATACCATAATCACAATGTATACCATAATCACAATGTACCATAACCACAATGTATACCATAATCACAATGTACCATAACCACAATGCACCATATCCACAATGTACCATACCTACAATGTATACCATAATCACAATGTATACCATAACCACAATGTATACCATAATCACAATGTATACCATAATCACAATGTACCATAACCACAATGTATACCATAATCACAATGTATACCATAATCACAATATATACCATAATCACAATGTACCATAACCACAATGTATACCATAATCACAATGTATACCATAATCACAATGTACCATAACCACAATGTATACCATAATCACAATGTACCATAACCACAATGCACCATATCCACAATGCACCATACTTACAATGTACCATAATCACATTGTACCATGCCCACAATGTACCATAACCACAATATACCCATAACTGCAATGCACTATGCCCATAATCTACCATAACCAGAGTACCATAACCACAATGCACTATACCCACAATGCACCATAACCACAATGCACTATACCCATAATGCACCATAACCACAATGCACTATACCCATAATGTTCCATAACCAGAATGCACTATACCCATAATACACCATAACCACAATGCACTATACCCATAATACACCATGCCCAAAGTACCATACCCACAATGCACCATACCCACAATGCACCATAACCACAATGCACTATACCCATAATGCTCCATACCCACAATGCACTATACCCACAATGCACCATAACCACAATGCACTATACCCATAATGTTCCATAACCAGAATGCACTATACCCATAATACACCATAACCACAATGCACTATACCCATAATGTAACATGCCCAAAGTACCATAACCACAATGCACCATAACCATAATGCACCATAACCACAATGCACTATACCCATAATGTTCCATAACCACAATGCACTATACCCATAATACACCATAGCCACAATGCACTATACCCATAATGTAACATGCCCAAAGTACCATAACCACAATGCACCATACCCACAATGCACCATAACCACAATGCACTATACCCATAATGCTCCATAACCACAATGCACTATACCCATAATGCTCCATAACCATAATGCACTATACCCACAATGCAATTCATATACTGCTCTGAGCTACGTTTTATGGATATCAGATATTGTGGGAGGTTTCTACTTATTGCCCCAGTAATGCCTGCTGTGCTGGTGATGGCATACCCCCAGTAACAGCACTCAGTGACTGCATGCCAGCACACAGCTGGTTAACACTGGGTAAAGGGCACTGGTATTTGCACATATTGATAAATAGTGTTATTTGGTCAGTATGTCGATGTTCCTGAACTTGGGGCATAACCTGCCAAAATCTGCAAATACTGGGGGAGTGCACTATCTCCACCAATCAGAGAGAAGGGAACAGGCTGGCCCTTCCACACCCTCACCCCCCTGTGATATATAAACTGAGCTCCCAGCTGGCACCCACTCATTCTGTCACAGCCATGGCACCTCCTGGGGCAAAGAAAGTGAGTACTGTAACATTGTAACATGGGCAGCATGGCATCAGCTGTAATAATTCTTAGTGTTCTAACCAGGGGGTGTTAACACTTTGCTCATAGAGCTGCAGTAATGCAGATACAAGTTTACTGAGTTTATTATTCTGATAATCCAGAGTGAGCAATGCCCAGACACTACCAGCTGAGGGGGATAGACTGGCTGTGGCTGCTGGCATGCCCTCTGGTACTCTGAGAACTGATACTCTGATACCCTGAGTACTGATACTGTGAGTACTGATACTCTGATACTGTGAGTACTGATACTGTGAGTACTGATACTCTGATAACTTGAGTACTGATACTCTGATACCCTGAGTACTGATACTGTAAGTACTGATACTCTGATAACTTGAGTACTGATACTCTGAAACCCTAGTACTGATACCCTGAGTACTGATACTCTGATACCCTGAGTACTGATACTGTAAGTACTGATACTCTGATAACTTGAGTACTGATACTCTGAAACCCTAGTACTGATACCCTGAGTACTGATACTGTGAAACCTTGAGTACTGATACTCTGTTATAAAGCAATGTTCATACAGTTTGCTTATTGTTTTATATTCCTAATGCAGTGTTATGTTCAGCATGTTAATCTGGCTCTGTCTGGAATCACTTCTAGAAACACTACATGGGGCGCATGCTGATTGTCTCTCTGTCTGTCTCATCTGTTCTGTGCTCCTTATTCAATATTCAGATTATAATTTAAAGGTACAGTATCAGCTGGAAGGATGTTCATATATTCATATAAACACCAACAGCTGCTGCAGAACTTAGTGTTAATGTACCTCCAGTCCTGTTTCACTTATTGGTGTTATTATAATTCTTATTTTACAATATTATCAGGATTGTCCAGACTGCATTCGCCTCTTTTTCTACCGATAGAGTTTTTACTTCATTCCATTTTGCCCAGCTTTTGTTTAGGTCCTATTACATAACGCCTTTAAATGTTACATTATTGGAATTATTCATTGATGGCACTAAGTGGCTTGTCCTGGCACTACGCGGCTTGTCCTGGCACTATGTGACTAGTCCTGGCACTACAATGCTTGTCGTGGCTCGTCACGGCACTAGATGGCTTGTGGTGGCACCGTTTCTGGTAAATTTACATCAACATAGCTTAGGCTGAAACTTGTTTTTTCTTTTCTTTTATTTATGCAACATTGGAACAATTATAGGGTCAGGAACACAAAAATATCTTCGTGACCCCTATAGTGTTAAAATCTCCATCTAGCCCCCTGGCTCCCCTTTATCCCTCTAAATATAGTAAAATCCTACCTTTATTCCTGTCTGCTGCTGCTGTCTCTTTATTGATCTGCCTGCTTGGCTTATATGAATAGTTTTCTGGGTTAATTTTGTTATTTTTTTTCAGTTTTCACCACAACTAACTATTTGGTGAATGCGTATTTTCTACATTCAGTCCATGACTCTTATCTAACTAATTCCTTGGTTAACCTTCATTCTGGTGGGGTTTTCAGGGGCTTTTAGAGCGTCTGGATGCTGGGGAAGTGGTCATCGGAGATGGAGGCTTTGTGTTTGCACTGGAAAAACGAGGCTATGTGAAGGCCGGACCCTGGACTCCAGAGGCGGCAGTGGAACATCCTGAGGCAGGTCAGTACTAATTCTTTATCACCTAAATTTACTTTCTTTAATAATCTCCAGAACTGTTCATTCATGCCAAATTACTTTCCCCTTTATATATTTTATGTAAATTATTAATATTTTACCCATTCTCGTTCCTCTCCTATCAATGTTATCCTGCCTCCTTTTTACTTATATAGTAGTTATTACAGGTTGTTAGAGGGCTTACCATGGCTGGACCTGAAGATAAATTGAGACAGTGCTACTTTAACGCACCACATTTGGTGTTAATCTTGCCGCATAGTATGGGGGTACCACGGCTTGGGTTATGACTCAAACTGACCAGTGACCAGAGACCAGACATGGACGGCACAGTTTTGACCGTATGGGTCGTGTCAGCATGGCGCCAGTTTTGGTCTGAAAGTTGAAGTCTCTCGGAGAGCGTATAGCCAATCGCCAAAGGTTTGTGGTGAGACCAAACGAGGTAAAACTTCCCGCAATGCAAATAGAAAATTTACCGTTATCCTTCACCTCCATATCTCAAGTTGGACTTTGGAAAGTCCCATTTGGGCACAGAAACTAAACAAACCATGTTTCCACAACTATCCCAGAGTTCCCAGCTAGACATGCAAATTATGTTTTAGACTTCACCCTGCATTACTGCAGGTACTCTTAGCAATGTACAGTGTTTTAATGTACTTCAATGCAAAACTGCATCAGATGTTGCCTGGGCTAATGGCTCAGCAATATCAGGTATTTTTGAAATGACAGTTTGCAAAGCGCAAGCAGTGGCACTGAAGCACAATGACACAGGCTATATCCCACACAGGCACAGAAGTGGAATGTGCGTTCACCAAACATTTGAATAAATCATGATTCATTTGAAACCAAAAAAAGCTGAGGCTGTCAAATTTAACAAATCATTGGCTAAGCATAATCCCTGATCTTTATTGATAAGCCAATTTAAGGACTTAAGCTTTAATTGAACAATTTAATATTTTTAGATAAGCTTTTCAAATTATATAATATGTTGAAAAATGCTTTAATATTTTGATATTTTTAGGTATACTGATTTTTTTATACACAATATATATATATATTTTTTTACATTTTAATATTTGGGAAAAAAAATATTTTAAATGTTTATCCCAAAAATATTAAATAATTTGAAAAGTTTATCCTAAAATCTTATCTGGAGGGATATGTGCTTAAATTCTGACGTGAATCAACGTGTTTCTGGGTAAACAAATTGGATCCATGTGAATATAAATTGTCAGTGTGCAAGTAAACCAAATATCCAGTAACACGTACAGGGTCTGCCCCAAATACCAAATCGAAAACAGATGTATATTTACATTTACATTCACGGTGTGTATATATAGCGGTGACCTGTAAGTCAGGGATATCGGATACTAAAAGTGGCAGGGATGTAACAGCTGGCGTGGCTGTGTAGGATGTAATTCCATAGCCTGTGCTCGTACTCGGAATTCTGTCTGTGTGCACGGTATGCTTTCTGTATGAGTACGATGCTGTAATAAACAAATAGAAAGCAAAATGCCAGCTGTATCGGTAGGTTCACAGGCTGATTTTCTATTTTCTAGAAGATATATGTGTTAATAAACAGTGGCGTTTATTTATACTGAATTGTATTGAATATTACTGAATTGCACTTTTCCCCCCTAAAGTTTGCAATTTAATTTCACTTAAATCCAATGTTTAGTAGATACACTTTAAGGGTTACTCTAAGCACCATAACTGTGGCGAAACCAACTTCGCCATTGTGAACTGGAGAAGCCTGGTTGCTAGCCTCCTGCCCTGCGACTATGGCCCCTCAACATATTGTACTGGAAAAACTATATTTGGGCAGGTAATAATGTATATTACTGCTACTGGGCCTTTAAGGGCCATCCGTGGATCTATGGTGACTTTTGGGATACTGTACCTTTAAGACTGTGGAGCGTATTACAGTAATCCTGCCTTTAATACTTTAATGTCATGTATGTATTTATGTATGCAGTTAACCTGGGTTATATATATATGCAGTATTCATCTGATTGTTCGGTAGAATCACTCCATTCATTATATTGAGGAAACTACCGAACAACCAGACCACCCAGGATTAAGTGTGCCTCCAATTACCGTTTGCAACAATGTTGCAAACGGGTAATTGGCAATCAGTGCAGTGTGGTCTTTGTCCTCTGGGTGGCCGCCATTCGGGAAACAAACACGTGGCGGCGGCCATCTTTAACTACCTAACAGCGGTGTTTTGCCGTCGAGTGTCTGGAACTGAAATCGGACACTTGACTAGGCAAACACCGCTGAGACCTCCATACTTCCAGAAATTCGTATGGAAACTACCGAATGACCAGCCGTTCGGTAGAAAGAACCCCACAAACAAGGGAATTCATTCAAACCCTCTCCAGGCTCTATAACACAGGCAATTCGTCTGTTTTCATTCCCTTGTTTGTGACCGACCGCAGGGCCAAAATGCATGGAACTGATTTCGGATACTTTACCCATGCGGTCGGTCAATACTTTAAAGTCCCATAACTCCCGAACCGTTTATCCGAATGGGCTGATTTTAACATATGTTGTCCCTCCAGACTAGGGCTATCTGGAGATATTGGATTTGTGGATGTACCCCAAGTATTTAGGGTACATCCAAAACTTGGGTAAAAATATGTCCCTGTCAATTGTATTAACAGATATGTTGGAGGGAGGAGATGTGTGGGTTGTACCTTAAACTGGATTGGTGTACTGTAAACCCCTCCCTTGCATGGGAGAATCTCATATAAGCCTGTGTGTGAATAAATCAGTGTTGTTGCTGTTTAACCCTGAAGCTGGAGTGTGTCTCTTTCTTGGGGGGGGAAAGGGGACTGTATGCCGACTGCCAGGAGTGTAAGCTGTCCATATTGCTTTTCCTGTTCGGCTGCTTCCAGGGTTAGTGTGTCTGCTGTTCGAGAGTTGGTGAATTCGTGCAGTTTGGGAGTTCGGGAAGTTGGTGCTTATGGTAGCTGCTGGTCCATCTAAAGGGGATTATCGCCTAAACTGGGTTTTATCCTCTTGTAAGTGAAACGGTCCGTTACAATAACCACTGTAATCCACTGACAAGTTCCATGGCACCCATCCCTGGTAATGGGGCAAACCGTTTTGCAGTGTGTCCCTGGACTGGGCTAGCTAATAATGCCTATATGTTAAATCCCATAGGTGCAGTGTTTTCAAAGCAAAATGTTGCACATAGAGACTCTAGCAACCATAACCACTTCAAATCACGCAACAAACTATCCAGGTTCAATAAACACCACCGCTTTAGATTTTTCCACAGAAGGTATTTCCCTGTTAAAGAAACACTAAAGCATTAGGAATAAAAGAGAGGAGCATTGGGGACCCTAATGAGCAGAACCGCACATCTATCCAAACGTACCCACAGGAAAACGCCGAATCAATGCTTTCCTATGGAAATTTTATTAAACAATGGAGTCTGTTCACTAATCACAAAGAAACCTCATAGACACAATCTCCCAATAATGATATTAAAAATACAGTTTTGTAATCCATAAACTATATTAAAAATGGTCTAATTCTGTTATGGCCACGTGGACCCCATGAATTAAACCCTGTCTGACTATGGTTCCCATAGGGTTAGTTAGTAAAGGGTGAATTCAAAGTGGATATCAAATTAAGAAACAGGGCTGCCACCACCTTCCCGACCTCAAAAAATTAGCATTTCATCAAGATTAAATCGTTGTGAAATGTTCCTAAAGACTGTGACAGAATTTAACTGAAATTCCAATCTAGTGAAAAGACATCATTAGTTAAACTAGTAATTACTTTGATTTATATATTTTCCTACATTTGACAAATCTTGACAAAAAGGCAGAACTATCGATGTCATGTCGTTTTGTCAATCCTTCACTCGCCATTTGTCACCACGAAACAAAATGCGTGCTTATGCCTTCAAGTCTATAATCTGACCTAAACTCTAAATGTGGACCAATGTAACCTTTTTGCAACACTTAGCAAATTAGCGGTTTTGCCCAGATAAATATGGCCCATTGTATTAATTGCGTTTTATTTTCTGACAGTGCGACAGCTGCACCGGGAGTTTCTCCGAGCCGGGGCCAACGTCATGCAGACTTTTACTTTCTACGCCAGCGATGACAAATTGGAAAACAGGGGTAATTATGTGGCTACAAAGATCACGGTAAGTATTTCGCTGCTATCTGGCTGTGATCAAACGTGATCTCAGAGCTTCGTTTACTAAACTGGAAATTGTGGAGAAATTACAAGTAAATTAAACATTTTAGACCAAAATATTTGATCTGGAAAATAATTGTGTTGAAGAATTTGTTTTCGGGTATTTTTGTTGACAATTTACAATTCCCAGGTCAATTCTCAGCATTTGCCGGATTAGCACATAGAACCTTATGTGTTTTCAACATAAACACACATTTGTATCGTGTTTTGTAATGGCGGATTTGATTTTCAGGGCCAAAAAGTCAACGAAGCAGCCTGCGACATTGCCCGAGAGGTGGCTAATGAAGGCGATGCTTTGGTTGCAGGAGGCGTGAGTCAGACGCCATCATACCTCAGCTGTAAGAGTGAATCGGACGTCAAAGCCATCTTCAAGAAGCAGTTGGACGTATTTATAAAAAAGAATGTAGACTTTCTCATTGCCGAGGTAATACATTTGTTCACAATAAAAAAAGATAAATAAAAAAATCGCAATGTATCAAATCAGTAATCTGGGCCAGTCTTAATGGTAAAATGAAAATGTAAAACGCTTCTTTCATCACATACCGGTTGCATCAAGATTATCTACTGCTTTGCTATGCGGCACCTTACAGGACACAGAGGCCTTGCTTAGCATGGGCAGTGGAGCAACAAACTTCTTTTCACTCAGTAATTACAGCCATTGATGTAGGACAGGGGTAGGCAACCTTAGGGACTCCAGATATTGTGGACTACATCTCCCATAATGCTGTTACAGCCATGATGCTGGCAAAGCATCAAACTCTCCGTTAATGTCTATTATGCAGAACCAGGGTGCTAGGTGGAATATTAATTCAGGGCCCATGTTGCTATCAGGTATCTGCCTCCACTTTATCCCTCTGATTTCCTCATTTCACTTTACCTTTCGGCTGTAGAGGCTTTTGCCCATAGAGCTGATAGTTCTGTGTATTTACAATAAATGCATTTAGAACCCAGTCTGTATAAGTAAAATACTTTGTGTTTGTTATAAGTTACATTGTAAGGTTCATACATAGTTACCAGTAGGTTGTGACAGTCCATCTTACACTATTTTTAAACATTTATAGTTATCAGTGTAGATAGTATGGAATGATACGGACAGAAGTCAGTAAAAATAAAGGCATTTGATCTGTAAATGAACAGAAATGTGACCTGTATAATAAAACTCTTCTCCTGTATATTTGTGGAATCGAGCTGCGAACGTTTCATCCATCGTTGTGGTTTGTGGTTGACCCGAGTCTTGTTTCTGTATTTCAGTATTTTGAACATGTTGAGGAGGCCGTCTGGGCTGTCGAGGTTCTCAAGGGGTCTGGGAAGACAGTTGCCGCTACCCTGTGCATTGGTCCAGAAGGAGATCTGAATGGCGTTCCACCAGGAGAATGTGCCGTCCGATTGGCCAAAGCTGGTGAGCTCGAACTTTTCTTTTTCAAGTAATTAGTGGAGTAATTGTTTATTCTTTAAATAAATACAGGTTTTTTAAAATCTAGCAGCATATCAGCTGTACATAGAGTAATGCACTAGAGTTAGATAGAGCCACTAATAGGCAAAATAGTTGAACTTAAGGCTAAATGGAATGAAAGTGTCTACTCACGTCTTTCCCCATTTGTGCTTTGACACGGGGTTAGTTAGATGGACAGGTTAGTCCTCTGAATTACCTGTTAACTAGGAGGCTTATGCTATGGCCATTTTCATTTGTTTAGTCCATGTGTTGCGAAGTGTGCTTAACCCCTTAAGGACCAAACTTCTGGAATAAAAGGGAATCCTGACATGTCACACATGTCATGTGTCCTTAAGGGGTTAATTAAAGGCATGGAGCTGGTGTCACGAACGCACCCTACTTAAAGAGTGTGCGTGACATAGTTGTGTTGGTGAAAGGGTTAAAGTTCACTTTTTGTCTGCACTATACCAGAAATAATGATAAAATCCCTCTTAACGCCACCCACACTTAACCATAATATAAATATTAAAATTTTAACGCTGCCACCACCAAGACAATTTATAAATGGGGTGCCTTGGTCCCCCAGGTAAATCAATAATAAAAACCCACCAAATACAACTTAGCAAAATATTTAAGCAATTGCAGAACACTAATTAGTCTCTTCAGGTAACGTGATTCTAGTCAGACAAAGGCAGAACTTAATAAAGGAATATTTATTATGAGCAAAAAATAGTCACAGTGCATACAAAAATATAGATGATAAACAAATTATTTACACCAACAACAGATAAAAACAAAAAGGATAAAATAACAGAAGCCTAATCACTTACTCAGGGGGTCTCTGGCAAGGAAGATGGTGATTCACTCAAAATTAGATTTTGGCCCCAAGCAAGTAAAACACACACACACTTCGGTATCATTAGATATATACCCTATGGATTACCAAGCCTTGCCCTGAGGTGGAGATAAGGTTTACCTATAGTAACTATAAGTACGCCTTATCTCCACCTCAGGGCCTTATCTCCACCTTGTGTTCCAGACCAACATCAATCCAAATGGAAACATTTGGTTCTATCTCATCTTATGTACTTGCCACATAAATAATAATTGCATCTATGAATTTGTTACCATTTTTCCATTCCATAGATATGTTGTACTCCTTATTTGTGACCCAATATAGCAGACATCACAATCCCTTCCCATATGGTTAAGTTATGCAAATCATGTTTAGACTTGATTAAAAGATTGTGTTTCTCCCATTCTAAATATAATAAAGATGAGGCTTAATTAATAATCTGTGGGTAAGTATTAATGTTTCTTTTGGATATGATACTGGATCACAAGGCTAATGGCCATTAACATATCAAAGGACCCCCTATCTAAGAGGTAATCAAGACATATGGTAAATGATAGAGTTAGTTGCAACTGTAACCAGACTTCCGGGCCACTTATGTGTGACACCTTACAGAGTAGCTCTGTTGGGGTACCAGCTTTAAAGAGGAACTTAGCTCGTAAACCTTCTGCCCTCCCATACAATCAAATAAACCCCTTTTGGAATTGGCAATACCACCTCTACCAAGCAGCCAATTCAACGATGCACTATGCAAATTACATTAAATGACAATATTCCATAGTGCAACAATGAATTAGGCACCCTTGGCGTGACACTGGGTACCTACAGCTTCCCTTGCTCCTGCTCTTTCTTTATTTCTGACAAAATAATGCAAAATGAAATTTCACCGAAATTTCTCTACCTGGTTTTTATTCTACCTTTCTGCATCTCTGCAGAGGGATTTTATATTGAGTCCCCTCTGCTTTGTCCCACATTTTATAGCATCTTTTTAAGGCCAAACTTTAAATTTAGACGTTGGCAGGAAGTGAAGTTGAAGGGAAGGAGAGATCTGGCCGGTCTGTTTGTTGGCATTCACATATTTCTGTTTGTTGGCATTCACATATTTCTGTTTATTGGTATTCATATATTTCTGAACATTACCCATGAGATGAGCAACCACTGCATTAGGGACAGTTGGATGATAACAAGTGGTTTGCAGCTAGGAAAACCTACAATTATGTGATATAATAAGTATGGATGCACTGAAATTTCAGCTGCTGACATTTTTCGGCCGAAAATGGGCCTATCCTGTTTCGACCAAAAACGGGTCAAATATGACGAAAAAAAAGAAATACATTTTAAAAAAAACAACATTTTTTTTGTAAGGCATAGTTTAACAGACATGTTTGCATTAACAATTAAGATGATTATATATCACAATGAAAGATAGTAATAACATGAAAAGTCAAGAATACTCCACTTGGGACAGGGGATGGATGGAAAGAACACTATGGGACAGGGGATGGGTGGAAAGAACACTATGAGACAGGGAAGGGGGGGGAAAGAGGGAGGCCAGAGGAACATTAGGGGGGGGGGGCACTAAAAGAGAAGGGAGAAGGGAAGTTTTTCATATTAGATTAATTAAATTAATTAAAAAGTCTAATATTAATAAACATTAATAAAATTATAGGAAAAAAACTTTTTTGTCAATCATTTGGGGAAAGAAATCATTTTGGTTTTAGTTTTCGACCAAGGGCATCCTGAATGTTCGGTTTCGGACCAGAATTTTCATTTCAGTGCATCCCTAATAATAAGCCTTTCCTTTGCACAACCCTTTCTACTCACCAGGTGCCGCTGTGGTGGGAGTGAACTGCCATTTTGATCCAATGACCTGCGTTGCTACAGTGAAACTCATGAAGGAAGGTTTGGCAGCTGCTAAGGTGAAAGCCCATTTGATGACGCAGCCTCTGGCATATCACACACCTGACTGCGGCAAGCAAGGTTTTATTGACTTGCCAGAATTTCCTTTCGGTAAGTAAAAAAAAACGATCAGAATCATATAAAGTAATATAATATACATAAAGCGACTCTATCACTTACTTTTTACCCATCTGTATGTCCACAAAATTCGCCCTCTGCTGCCAATATATATATTTTTATAAATTCTTTATTTTCGTTTTGGTGCATCAAATCACATTTTCACACATTCGTGACAGAGATCTCTTTGTGTGATATATGCACCATTTTGGGTCAAGCATTATCAATTCAGGTATACCATTAACAATTTGAACAATACGTAGAGAGAAGAACAGTGTTATACAATTGCTTTGTGTTTTTGGGTGTCCATTATTTTTATATACAATGCATATTCTCAAAGTTATACATAAGGAAACGTGGGGACTATTATTCCTAATGTATAACTTTCAGGTTAAAAAATGGTGCTGCATTAGTTAAGCACCATGGTATTTGTCAACTTTGACATCGACTTGTCAACCTGTACTCACCTTTCGTTGTGTCACTTCCTACTTTTTCTTTCCCTGTTGTAACGGGTATTCCTCTTCTTAACCAGCCATGGATTAGACATTGGGCAAACTGGGCAAATGCCGGTGGGCTTCAATGGCCTATCCAGGCCTGGGTATCTAACCAAGCAGACCTCTTATGTCCACTTATTGGCCACAATGGGTGAGTCAACACAGGATCATGCTATTTCCTGTACAACCTGTGATAATTCAATTAAATCCCACACATCGCTTTCAAAAACTGGTCAAGGAGAGAGGAGGAGGCCAGCACAAGTAGAGACACATGGGAGCCGGTTAGAAAAACTGTACCTTGGGTGATTTTATGCCCAAGTCCACACGGTGTATAAATTCATAAACAACTCATCTTGGCTTTATCTAAACATTCTATGAGAGAGCATGTGCTACAGTCACTATACTCTCTGAAAACTCATTATCGTTACTGATGTTAGGAAGATAATCATGCTTTGCTGAGGCCTCTGTTAGATTGTCTACTCGTTTAGACCAAGTATTTTCATGAATTAAACTTTCTGCAACAGTTAGAATAAATATTAATTAATCATCTGGCTGGACAGCGGTTAATGAGACTTGCACAGTGCTCATAATCCAACACCAGGATTTGGGGGAAGAAAACTCAGCCACTTCTTGTTCCTTGAAGAAGTTGCAAATCTTCAGCAAATAGGGGACATTCAGAGGTGATTGTCTTCATAACTCATTTAAAATATTTTTTTATGCATTACTGAAGTTCAAACTGAGCTTCAAATTTAAGGCCAGAGTAGTTGAATTAAAAGCATAGCTTGGAGAATTTTTCCAGATTGGCTATTTGGACCTTAAAACTTAAATTCTCTTTGAATTCTCACTTTATTGAATAACCCTTATCTGTTATATATGTATTCGTCAATGTATAAATGATTTCTCAGACCGTGCTGAAAAGGCTCAGTTAGTAATGTTGTAACGTAATGTTTTGTATCATTAGCCTTGGAGCCCAGAATTGTCACCAGATGGGACATCCATAAATATGCCCGAGATGCCTATAATCTTGGGGTGCGATATATTGGGGGCTGCTGTGGATTTGAGCCATATCACACAAGAGCAATAGCTGAGGAGTTGGCCACAGAAAGGGGATTCCTGCCTGAAGGCTCAGAGAAGCACGGGAGCTGGGGAAGCGGGCTCGACATGCATACCAAGCCATGGGTTCGAGCCAGGTAAGTGCCATCTATAGAAAGTGACTGCTTTATGTTATTGTATATTATTATCATTATTATATTATTATTATTTTAATTACAATTAGCATCATGAAACCCAAAGGGAGAAATAATCCTACATAGATTTATTCTCTAAACAGTAATTTGCAGTGAATGGAAAACGTATTATAAAATTAAAACATCCAGGTTCTGACTAAAGCGAAGATGGGTAATGTTTCCAAACCCGATACTTTGATCTGAATGTTACAGTTTGGTTTTCAATTTAGTTTTGTGGACAGTTTGAATAAAAATAAATACATAAAATCGATGATTGCCCTGTGTCTGATAAAGTACAGTTTAATCTACTAGCTGTTATTATTAACACATGATGCTTCCTGCATTGTGTATCTGTACTGTCACTTTCTGTCAATATTTCAACCTAAAATATTAGCCCTACAGTAATATCCATTATATGCTTAAAGGCAGAACCACTACAGCTTATTGAATTTGTTCTGGTGAGTAGAATCATTACCTTCAGGCTTTTTGCTGCAAGCACTGTCTTTTCAGAGAAAATGCAGTGTTTACATTACAGCCTAGTGATACCTCCAGTGGCCACTCCTCAGATGGCTGCTATAGGTGCTTCCTGGGCCAGTGCTGCACAGTGTGACTGACATTCAGTTTCTCCATCCTCTGACACTATAAGGAGATGCTGATTAGCCAGGGCTGTGTTTGAATCATGCTGGCTCTGCCCCTGATCTGCCTCTTTAGCAGTCTCAGCCAATCCTATGGGGAAGCATTGTGATTGGCTCAGGCTACCACTTCTGATGATGTCAGCAGACTGTTTGTTTTTCTGAGTCTAACAACATGCAGAGTTACAGCTTCAGGCTTGAATACAGTAAGATTTTACTATATTTAGGGAGGCATGAGGGGCCCAGGGGGGCTAGATGGTGGTTTTCACACTATAGGGTCAGGAATACATGGAGGCCTGAGTAACAGTACTCATTATGTTTATATGGGATACAGGGGACCTGAGTAACAGTACTCATAATGTTTATATGGGATACAGGAGGCCTGAGTAACAGTACTCAGTATGTTTATATGGGATACAGGAGTCCTGAGTAACAGTACTCATTATGTTTATATGGGATACACAAGGCCTGAGTAACAGTACTCTCTATTTGATCATTCCCCCATTTTTATCCCCCAGGGCCAGGCGAGAGTACTGGGAGAAGCTCCCCCCTGCTTCCGGAAGACCATACTGCCCTTCAATGTCAAAGCCAGACGCCTGGGGAGTGACCAAAGGAGATGCGGATCTGATGCAGCAAAAAGATGCAACTACTGAAATGCAACTGAAAAACCTGTTTGCGAAGCAGAGCTTACAATCTAACTAACACGATTATCCCCTAAACTCTGAATGGCAGCAAATTAAATCTAAACTGCAGCTAAAATAACCAAACTGGCCTAGGAACGAGTTTCAGTTTTATTTCAGACCGTTTTGGTAAAATTCTGAGCTTGGGGAATAAACCTGTAAGAGAGCACCTTTCATGCTCTTCAGCAAATATCTTACCTCCACACAAATGTAATACGTGTTAGTGATTTTCTACATTCATTAATCAAACATATCAAGATTTTAGGACAATATAAAAACTAGCAAATAAATAAATAACCCCATTTTTTAGCGGAGCTATTTTGTCGTCTCTTGTTTGTTTGTTTTTGCCGTATGGACATTTTTCTTTTTTGTAGTATGGTCATTAACCAAATTATTCGGAAATTTGTGGTAGGTGTAAGCTGTGACAAAGACCATCATATGGTTGGAATGATTGCTTATGTGAGACATCGGTTATGTTCGCTTTAATAGTATTGTGGTGAGCTAGACAGTTTTATCAATGCTTATTTTGTGAAAGGGGTAGTTTTGCTTTGTGTTTGTTGAACTGTTACCCTACACGTTCCAATTGCGTTCTCCCGTACATATTAAATAATGGATTTTTTTTTGTCAGACGCAGTTTAAGGTTTATTGAATCTTCAAATAAAATACCATCGATAAACAATGTGTCCTCTGCAGTTAATCCTAGAACCCAACCCAGGAATATTACATTTATGTATCAGATTTATTCGATAGCACAGTAGAACAGGGATAATGGAAAGATGTAGGCAGACAAAGCAGGGCAGTCAGAGAAGGAATAGATAGTCCAAGGGTCAAGGCTGGTAAATGATATTTAAGAAGATATTTAAGAAGAAGATATTTAAGAAGAAAAAGCAGGCAGCTCCGGGACACGTTACTCATGAAGTAATAACTAAGCATTGATCTCCTAGTACTCTTATGTTTGAAGCGGAAATGAGGCTGTACGGAAATTTGGGTTTTGTAAGAATGACAGTTTAGTTTATAAAAAGTAGACTAATAGCACCACATGTGTCTTATAGACATGCTGAGATAGCGCGGCATGGAAGCTGTACAGACGCTAACTCCTTTAATATGATATGCCATCAAACTCGAAGAGGCTAAACTGAGTATAACAAAAGATTCCCTTAGGCAAGAATGTCACACCACAACGGTATGGTGGAAGAGTTTGAAGATAAGGTGACAGGAAATGAAGGGGCAATGGCTCCACCGTGACAAATATTGAACTTAAAGCAGTTCTCACCTACAGATCTATGGACAGACCCAATGAGGACAGAAATCTTGGTGTGACGGGAGCAGTGGACAGTCTGTAAGGCTTGACATTTCTAGTAGCAGTAAGCGTGCTTCTAGGGTCTCCTCAATATGTCATATCAGTCTGGTACCATAAAAGAGTACCGACCTCTAGACAAGAGCTGAAAGAAGTAAAGATTAGACCCTTCAAGGAGGACTGTGGATTTATCCCAAATCCCATTCACCAAGCAAGCATTGTCTGATTCCCAAATCACAATCACAAAGCGAGCCTTGTCTGATTCCCAAATCACATTCACAAAGCGAGCCTTGCCTGATTCCCAAATCACAATCACAAAGCGAGCCTTGCCTGATTCCCAAATCACATTCACAAAGCGAGCCTTGTCTGATTCCCAAATCACATTCTGGAGCAGTACTTACCCTCTCCAGGGGCCGGCCGGGGTCCTCTCTTCTCGCCGCGCGCGGTCCTGCTCCTGCACGAGCCGCGCGCGGCTCATCCAACGACGAGATCAGTCAGGCGGGCAGTGACCGCGAGAAGCGGTCACGTGTCCCGCCTGACACTAAGAGCGCGCCGCGAGTCTCGGGCGCGCTCTTAAAGGGACAGTGGGAGACAAAATTAGAATCAGTCTCCCATTGGCCCCTGTCATGCCTCGTTCCCCATACACTCACGTTTTGGGGGCGTGGATATGACAGGGGCCAATCAAAGTGAACATTAGGGTATTTATACTCACCTGTTTCCGTTGCACCTTGCCCTATCATGGTTTCTGTTCAGTTCCCTTTAGTGCTTGTTGCGTTCAGTTGGTTTTTTGGTGCTTGACCTTGGCTTTGTTCCTGACTCCGCTTTCTCTTTATCCTTGCTTGTATCTCCGCCGGTTTGCTCTCCTGTGTACCAGTCCCCGGCTTGTTCTACTTTACGCTGTCTCTCCGTCCCCTTGACCTCGGCTTGTTTTGGACTCTGTCTTTTCTTGTACTCGTCTAAGTCCGGCCATTCTAAGACGAATCCTGTTTTCTTCAAAGTAGACGGTGGGAACCGCACTCAATCCCAGCGGCCAAGGGTGCTCCGGATCAGGACCAGCAATCCCAGAATTATACACGAAAGAAGAAAGGACCACAGGCACTCCAAATTGAAACCGTATGCAGATTTGTGACCGTATGCGAGCCTTGTCTGATTTATCCAAATCACATTCACAAAGCGAACCTTGCCCGATTCCCAAATCCCATTCACAAAGCGAGCCTTGTCTGATTCCCAAATCCCATTCACAAAGCGAGCCTTACCTGATTCCCAAATAACATTCACAAAGCGAGCCTTGCCTGATTCCCAAATCACATTCACAAAGCGAACCTTGCCTGATTCCCAAATCACATTCACAAAGCGAGCCTTGTCTGATTCCCAAATCACATTCACAAAGCGAGCCTTGTCTGATTCCCAAATCACATTCACAAAGCGAGCCTTGCCTGATTCCCAAATCACATTCACAATGCGAACCTTGCCTGATTCCCAAATCACATTCACAAAGCGAGCCTTGTCTGATTCCCAAATCACATTCACAAAGCAAGCCTTGTCTGATTCCCAAATCACATTCACAAAGCGAGCCTTGTCTGATTCCCAAATCACATTCACAAAGCAAGCCTTGTCTGATTCCCAAATCACATTCACAAAGCGAGCCTTGTCTGATTCCCAAATCACATTCACAAAGCGAGCCTTGTCTGATTCCCAAATCACATTCACAAAGCGAGCCTTGTCTGATTCCCAAATCACATTCACAAAGCGAGCCTTGCCTGATTCCCAAATCACATTCACAAAGCGAACCTTGCCTGATTCCCAAATCACATTCACAAAGCGAGCCTTGTCTGATTCCCAAATCACATTCACAAAGCGAGCCTTGTCTGATTCCCAAATCACATTCACAAAGCGAGCCTTGCCTGATTCCCAAATCACATTCACAATGCGAACCTTGCCTGATTCCCAAATCACATTCACAAAGCGAGCCTTGTCTGATTCCCAAATCACATTCACAAAGCGAGCCTTGTCTGATTCCTAAATCACATTCACAAAGCGAGCCTTGCCTGATTCCCAAATCACATTCACAAAGCGAGCCTTGTCTGATTCCCAAATCCCATTCACAAAGCGAGCCTTGTCTGATTCCCAAATCACATTCACAAAGCGAGCCTTGTCTGATTCCCAAATCACATTCACAAAGCGAGCCTTGCCTGATTCCCAAATCACATTCACAAAGCGAGCCTTGCCTGATTCCCAAATCACATTCACAAAGCGAGCCTTGTCTGATTCCCAAATCACATTCACAAAGCGAGCCTTGCCTGATTCCCAAATCACATTCACAAAGCGAGCCTTGTCTGATTCCCAAATCACATTCACAGAGCGAGCCTTGCCTGATTCCCAAATCACATTCACAAAGCGAGCCTTGTCTGATTCCCAAATAACATTCACAAAGCGAGCCTTGCCTGATTCCCAAATCACATTCACAAAGCGAACCTTGCCTGATTCCCAAATCACATTCACAAAGCGAGCCTTGTCTGATTCCCAAATCACATTCACAAAGCGAGCCTTGTCTGATTCCCAAATCACATTCACAAAGCGAGCCTTGCCTGATTCCCAAATCACATTCACAATGCGAACCTTGCCTGATTCCCAAATCACATTCACAAAGCGAGCCTTGTCTGATTCCCAAATCACATTCACAAAGCGAGCCTTGTCTGATTCCCAAATCACATTCACAAAGCGAGCCATTTCTGATTCCCAAATCACATTCACAAAGCGAGCCTTGTCTGATTCCAAAATCACATTCACAAAGCGAGCCTTGTCTGATTCCCAAATCACATTCACAAAGCGAGCCTTGCCTGATTCCCAAATCACATTCACAAAGCGAACCTTGCCTGATTCCCAAATCACATTCACAAAGCGAGCCTTGTCTGATTCCCAAATCACATTCACAAAGCGAGCCTTGCCTGATTCCCAAATCACATTCACAATGCGAACCTTGCCTGATTCCCAAATCACATTCACAAAGCGAGCCTTGTCTGATTCCCAAATCACATTCACAAAGCGAGCCTTGTCTGATTCCCAAATCACATTCACAAAGCGAGCCTTGTCTGATTCCCAAATCACATTCACAAAGCGAGCCTTGCCTGATTCCCAAATCACATTCACAATGCGAACCTTGCCTGATTCCCAAATCACATTCACAAAGCGAGCCTTGTCTGATTCCCAAATCACATTCACAAAGCGAGCCTTGTCTGATTCCCAAATCACATTCACAAAGCGAGCCTTGCCTGATTCCCAAATCACATTCACAAAGCGAGCCTTGTCTGATTCCCAAATCACATTCACAAAGCGAGCCTTCTCTGATTCCCAAATCACATTCACAAAGCGAGCCTTGTCTGATTCCCAAATCCCATTCACAAAGCGAGCCTTGCCTGATTCCCAAATCACATTCACAAAGCGAGCCTTGCCTGATTCCCAAATCACATTCACAAAGCGAGCCTTGTCTGATTCCCAAATCACATTCACAAAGCGAGCCTTGCCTGATTCCCAAATCACATTCACAAAGCGAGCCTTGTCTGATTCCCAAATCACATTCACAGAGCGAGCCTTGTCTGATTCCCAAATCACATTCACAAAGCGAGCCTTGTCTGATTCCCAAATCACATTCACAAAGCGAGCCTTGCCTGATTCCCAAATCACATTCACAAAGCGAGCCTTGTCTGATTCCCAAATCACATTCACAGAGCGAGCCTTGCCTGATTCCCAAATCACATTCACAAAGCAAGCCTTGTCTGATTCCCAAATCACATTCACAAAGCAAGCCTTGTCTGATTCCCAAATCACATTCACAAAGCGAGCCTTGCCTGATTCCCAAATCACATTCACAAAGCGAGCCTTGCCTGATTCCCAAATCCCATTCACAAAGCGAGCCTTGCCTGATTCCCAAATCACATTCACAAAGCGAGCCTTGTCTGATTCCCAAATCACATTCACAAAGCGAGCCTTGTCTGATTCCCAAATCACATTCACAAAGCGAGCCTTGTCTGATTCCCAAATCACATTCACAAAGCGAGCCCTGCCTGATTCCCAAATCACATTCACAAAGCGAGCCTTGCCTGATTCCCAAATCACATACACAAAGCGAGCCTTGTCTGATTCCCAAATCCCATTCACAAAGCGAGCCTTGCCTGATTCCCAAATGCCATTCACAAAGCGAGCCTTGCCTGATTCCCAAATCACATTCACAAAGCGAGCCTTGCCTGATTCCCAAATCACATTCACAAAGCGAGCCTTGCCTGATTCCCAAATCACATTCACAAAGCGAGCCTTGCCTGATTACCAAATCACATACACAAAGCGAGCCTTGTCTGATTCCCAAATCACATTCACAAAGCGAGCCTTGTCTGATTCCCAAATCACATTCACAAAGCGAGCCTTGCCTGATTCCCAAATCACATTCACAAAGCGAGCCTTACCTGATTCCCAAATCACATTCACAAAGCGAGCCTTGCCTGATTCCCAAATCCCATTCACAAAGCGAGCCTTGTCTGATTCCCAAATCCCATTCACAAAGCGAGTCTTGCCTGATTCCCAAATCACATTCACAAAGCGAGTCTTGCCTGATTCCCAAATCACATTCACAAAGCGAGCCTTGTCTGATTCCCAAATCACATTCACAAAGCGAGCCTTGTCTGATTCCCAAATCACATTCACAAAGCGAGCCTTGTCTGATTCCCAAATCACATTCACAAAGCGAGCCTTGCCTGATTCCCAAATCACATTCACAAAGCGAGCCTTACCTGATTCCCAAATCACAGTCACAAAGCGAGCCTTGTCTGATTCTCAAATCACATTCACAAAGGGAGCCTTGTCTGATTCCCAAATCACATTCACAAAGCGAGCCTTGTCTGATTCTCAAATCACATTCACAATGCGAACCTTGCCTGATTCCCAAATCACATTCACAAAGCGAGCCTTGTCTGATTCCCAAATCACATTCACAAAGCGAGCCTTGTCTGATTCCCAAATCACATTCACAAAGCGAGCCTTGCCTGATTCCCAAATCACATTCACAAAGCGAGCCTTGTCTGATTCCCAAATCACATTCACAAAGCGAGCCTTCTCTGATTCCCAAATCACATTCACAAAGCGAGCCTTGTCTGATTCCCAAATCCCATTCACAAAGCGAGCCTTGCCTGATTCCCAAATCCCATTCACAAAGCGAGCCTTGCCTGATTCCCAAATCACATTCACAAAGCGAGCCTTGCCTGATTCCCAAATCACATTCACAAAGCGAGCCTTGTCTGATTCCCAAATCACATTCACAAAGCGAGCCTTGCCTGATTCCCAAATCACATTCACAAAGCGAGCCTTGTCTGATTCCCAAATCACATTCACAGAGCGAGCCTTGCCTGATTCCCAAATCACATTCACAAAGCGAGCCTTGTCTGATTCCCAAATCACATTCACAAAGCGAGCCTTGCCTGATTCCCAAATCACATTCACAAAGCGAGCCTTGTCTGATTCCCAAATCACATTCACAGAGCGAGCCTTGCCTGATTCCCAAATCACATTCACAAAGCGAGCCTTGCCTGATTCCCAAATCACATTCACAAAGCGAGCCTTGCCTGATTCCCAAATCACATTCACAAAGCGAGCCTTGCCTGATTCCCAAATCCCATTCACAAAGCGAGCCTTGTCTGATTCCCAAATCACATTCACAAAGCGAGCCTTGCCTGATTCCCAAATCACATTCACAAAGCGAGCCTTGCCTGATTCCCAAATCACATAAACAAAGCGAGCCTTGTCTGATTCCCAAATCCCATTCACAAAGCGAGCCTTGCCTGATTCCCAAATCCCATTCACAAAGCGAGCCTTGCCTGATTCCCAAATCACATTCACAAAGCGAGCCTTGCCTGATTCCCAAATCACATTCACAAAGCGAGCCTTGCCTGATTCCCAAATCACATTCACAAAGCGAGCCTTGCCTGATTCCCAAATCACATACACAAAGCGAGCCTTGTCTGATTCCCAAATCACATTCACAAAGCGAGCCTTGTCTGATTCCCAAATCACATTCACAAAGCGAGCCTTGCCTGATTCCCAAATCACATTCACAAAGCGAGCCTTACCTGATTCCCAAATCACATTCACAAAGCGAGCCTTGCCTGATTCCCAAATCCCATTCACAAAGCGAGCCTTGTCTGATTCTCAAATCCCATTCACAAAGCGAGTCTTGCCTGATTCCCAAATCACATTCACAAAGCGAGCCTTGTCTGATTCCCAAATCACATTCACAAAGCGAGCCTTGCCTGATTCCCAAATCACATTCACAAAGCGAGCCTTGCCTGATTCCCAAATCACATTCACAAAGCGAGCCTTGCCTGATTCCCAAATCACATACACAAAGCGAGCCTTGTCTGATTCCCAAATCACATTCACAAAGCGAGCCTTGTCTGATTCCCAAATCACATTCACAAAGCGAGCCTTGCCTGATTCCCAAATCACATTCACAAAGCGAGCCTTACCTGATTCCCAAATCACATTCACAAAGCGAGCCTTGCCTGATTCCCAAATCCCATTCACAAAGCGAGCCTTGTCTGATTCTCAAATCCCATTCACAAAGCGAGTCTTGCCTGATTCCCAAATCACATTCACAAAGCGAGCCTTGTCTGATTCCCAAATCACATTCACAAAGCGAGCCTTGCCTGATTCCCAAATCACATTCACAAAGCGAGCCTTGTCTGATTCCCAAATCACATTCACAAAGCGAGCCATGTCTGATTCCCAAATCCCATTCACCAAGCGAGCCTTGTCTGATTCCCAAATCACATTCACAAAGCGAGCCTTGCCTGATTCCCAAATCACATTCACAAAGCGAGCCTTGCCTGATTCCCAAATCCCATTCACAAAGCGAGCCTTACCTGATTCCCAAATCACATTCACAAAGCGAGCCTTGCCTGATTCCCAAATCCCATTCACAAAGCGAGCCTTGTCTGATTCTCAAATCACATTCACAAAGCGAGCCTTGTCTGATTCCCAAATCACATTCACAAAGCGAGCCTTGTCTGATTCTCAAATCACATTCACAAAGCGAGCCTTGCCTGATTCCCAAATCACATTCACAAAGCGAGCCTTGTCTGATTCCCAAATCACATTCACAAAGCGAGCCTTGCCTGATTCCCAAATCACATTCACAAAGCGAGCCTTGTCTGATTCCCAAATCACATTCACAAAGCGAGCCTTGCCTGATTCCCAAATCACATTCACAAAGCGAGCCTTGCCTGATTCCCAAATCACATTCACAAAGCGAGCCTTGCCTGATTCCCAAATCACATACACAAAGCGAGCCTTGTCTGATTCCCAAATCCGATTCACAAAGCGAGCCTTGTCTGATTCTCAAATCACATTCACAAAGCGAGCCTTGTCTGATTCTCAAATCACATTCACAAAGCAAACCTTGTCTGATTCCCAAATCACATTCACAAAGCGAGCCTTCTCTGATTCTCAAATCACATTCACAAAGCGAGCCTTGCCTGATTCCCAAATCACATTCACAAAGCGAACCTTGTCTGATTCCCAAATCACATTCACAAAGCGAGCCTTGCCTGATTCCCAAATCACATTCACAAAGCGAGCCTTGCCTGATTCCAACACAAAACAAAGAAATCCGATTCTCGATAACTCTGGGCGAGGATTTAAGATCTAGAGATTTTAAATCCTCTATTGATATACATGGACTTTAAACAGTTATCAGATAAAGTGGTTATCAATCGGCTCAGAAAATTAGGGTCACGACATATTTAAATGTCATGAAAGGTGATTTTCACAGGCGCGGTGTGACGGGCTACAACAATGACTGATTTATATTCTGCTTAGACCCTTACACACAGCTATACCAAACATAATTTTTGCAATACTTTGTGTTAATATTATTTCTCACACACATTGCAATTTTTGGGTGTAATTCACAGACCTGATGTGTTCTAGTCCTGTTAGAAATAGCAATATGGGGGTCTTATGGAGGGTTATAACCTCCATTATTATAATATGGGGGTCTTACGGACTCTCACAGGATTTTAATTTTAAACATTTAAAGAAAAATTGTTTCTTAATGTGGCGGCTGGCTAGCAAGCTCTGACCTTCCGCCAAATAACTAACCCTCACACCGCTGAGGGGTTTCTAACTAAGTGTCTGCCGGCTGCTACCACTACTAGTGGGCAAACAATTCTTCAAATGATCAATTCACTATCAAACAGCAAATGAATAATAATTTGTGAATGTGCGGGAATCTTTCACCATGGGGTTTATTGATAATTCTCTGCATCCGGTGCTGTAAATTGGTTCGGATGTGGATGGACTCATCTGAAGCAAAGTTACAGAATCAGACGGACCTTTAGGCCGGGCATTTAAGCTTCAGTGGTCGGAATTTGGTTATCAGCGAATAACCCTGATAGTTTTAACCCCTTAAGGACCAAACTTCTGGAATAAAAGGGAATTATGACATGTCACACATGTCATGTGTCCTTAAGGGGTTAATCTGTTCCCATTGCTGGGCACACCCTCTGCAGCCGGCCATCTGCATATCACCTCTAATTAACCCATTCTGCAGCCAAAATGTTTATGTAAATGTGAATAAAGTGCTTAATTAAGAATAAAACCGAGTATTGTTGCATGCGCTAAATGTGGGACCAAGTCAGAGTCCCCGTCCAGGTGAGAGCGATGTCATTGTGTGTTGGGGACAGAGGCTGTATAGGGCTCACTGCACAATAGTGTGGATTTTTACAGGTATTACATAATTCTCCACGAGCAATATCGCCATCCCTGCAGAGGAAACTGGAATAGTTCTTGTATGCAAGATTGTGGGACAGGATCTATTCTCCCTTAAACAGGTGAGAGTTCTGAGTGTGCAATGCTGGGGTTGTAGACCTACCAGGATATACGGATATACAGCAGCAATCAAGACTTCTCCCTATTTTTAGGATTTGTGGATAACAATTAACAGACCCCCATGAGTGGAATAAAATACATTGTTTGACATTTTAATTATTGGATATAAAAAAATATCAGCCAGCCACTGTGTTAAAAAGTCTTTTACAAAGTGAAACAAACGTGGATTGAGTGACACCTAGTGGGCATATTGTAGTATTGCGACAATATGTAAATTATGCTACCCAAGAAAGATGAAGGGGTTATGTTATATTAAGACACAGTTTGAGGAGGGAAAGAGATGGATGGTGTATGAATAAGAAAATTAGAGAGTGAAGTATATAGGTGATTACACAAAGAACTATTCACTTACACACATCTTATTATCTGCACTACAAGCAGCCACTCACACTCAGCTGATTGGCTACACACATACGAGTAGCTACTCACACACAAACCTGTATGACTGGGGATATAAATACGTGCTTGATTAGTTTAATGTCCCATTCTACAAGTGTATAATTAACTTGACTTATTATTCACTTTTGATATAATATGAAACAATGTAAATTTGTTACTCTTTCCATTGTCAAAGGGTCTCAAATCTACTGGGAAAGACAGTGCATTACACATACTAACTGTCTGTCTCAGGGAATGGGAACCCACTGAAAATAACTTGGGGATACAAATTTTGGTTAAACCACTGCAATAACATCATCAGGGCCAGTGCAAGACTATTTTGCACCCTAGGCAAGACCGTCTACTTGCACCCCCCACTCCCCTTCCAAAAACAAATATGGGCAGCTTTGTGTCTCTTTGAGCCCTCTGAGTGTCTCTTTGTTCACCCCACACCCTCTTTGCCCCCCAGCCCCACTATTTGTCTCTTTGTCCCCTCAACCCTCTGTGGGTGTCTTTGTCTCCCAGCCCCTCTGTGTGTCTATTTGTCTCCCAGCTCCTCCATGTGTCTCTTTGTCTCCCAGCCCCTCTGTGTGTCTCTTTGTCTCCCAGCCCCTCCATGTGTCTATTTGTCTCCCAGCCCCTCCATGTGTTTCTTTGTCTCCCAGCCCCTCTGTGTATGTCTTTGTCTCCCAGCCCCTCAGGCGCAGATCCAGAACCTAATTTTGGGAGGGGCACTGATTATGGTTATTTAAAGAAACAATATAGGCACAATAACTATTACAGCACTTTGTAGTGGTTATGGTGCCAGTAGTGTCGTAGTGCCCTCCCAGGGAAAGTAGTCAAACTGTTTAAAAACTGCTTGACAACTTACCTAGGATCTGCCAGGATAGGGGCTGTAGTAGGGAATAGGGGCAATAGTGTGTGTGTGTGTAAAGGGGATGCATTGTGTTTGTGAAGGATGCAGTGTGTGTATGTAGGGGGGTAATTGTGTGTGTATGGGGCAGTTATTGTGTCTCTGTGGGGGTAGGAGGGCAAATTCATAAATATCTTTTTTTTAAATTAAGTTAAAAGTAATTATTTTCATATCCTCCCTCCTTGCTTACCTTTGCCTGGTAAGGCCTCATTTTACACCTGCAGATTGGAATAACCCACTAGCCATGACAACGCTCCGTCTCAAAATAAAAATGCAATGCTTTCCTATGGGATTTGTTAACACACTGGATGTTCCCAAGCAAAGCATGAGGACATCCAGGGTCGCTTTATGGAGTCAAACTCCGTGAAACAGCAGGAAGCACCTCTAGTGGCTGTCTGTTAGAAGAGCAGTCATATCACTAACCCTAACCCTAAGGAAACCTTATGCTAATATTAAAGGGACACTATAGTCACCAGAACAACTACAACTTAATGTATAATATACAGCTTAATGTATAATATACAACTTAATGTATAGTATACAACTTAATGTATAATATACAACTTAATGTACGGTATACAGCTTAATGTACGGTATACAGCTTAATGTATAATATACAGCTTAATGTATAGTATACAACTTAATGTATAATATACAACTTAATGTACGGTATACAGCTTAATGTACAGTATACAGCTTAATGTATAATATACAACTTAATGTATAATATACAACTTAATGTACAGTATCCAGCTTAATGTATAATATACAGCTTAATGTATAATATACAACTTAATGTACAGTATCCAGCTTAATGTATAATATACAGCTTAATGTATAATATACAACTTAATGTACAGTATACAGCTTAATGTACAGTATCCAGCTTAATGTATAGTATACAGCTTAATGTATAATATACAGCTTAATGTACGGTATACAGCTTAATGTACGGTATCCAGCTTAATGTATAGTATACAGCTTAATGTATAATATACAGCTTAATGTACGGTATACAGCTTAATGTACAGTATCCAGCTTAATGTATAGTATACAACTTAATGTACGGTATACAGCTTAATGTATAATATACAGCTTAATGTACGGTATACAGCTTAATGTACAGTATCCAGCTTAATGTATAGTATATAGCTTAATGTATAATATACAGCTTAATGTACAGTATCCAGCTTAATGTATAGTATACAACTTAATGTACAGTATCCAGCTTAATGTACGGTATACAGCTTAATGTACGGTATACAGCTTAATGTATAATATACAGCTTAATGTACAGTATCCAGCTTAATGTATAATATACAGCTTAATGTATAATATACAGCTTAATGTACAGTATCCAACTTAATGTACGGTATACAGCTTAATGTACGGTATACAGCTTAATGTATAATATACAGCTTAATGTACAGTATCCAACTTAATGTACGGTATACAGCTTAATGTATGATATACAGCTTAATGTATAATATACAGCTTAATGTATAGTATAGAGCTTAATGTATAGTATACAGCTTAATGTATAATATACAGCTTAATGTATAGTATACAGCTTAATGTACGGTATACAGCTTAATGTACGGTATACAGCTTAATGTATAATATACAGCTTAATGTACAGTATACAACTTAATGTACGGTATACAGCTTAATGTACGGTATACAGCTTAATGTATAATATACAGCTTAATGTACAGTATCCAGCTTAATGTACGGTATACAGCTTAATGTACGGTATACAGCTTAATGTATAATATACAGCTTAATGTATAGTATACAGCTTAATGTACGGTATACAGCTTAATGTATAATATACAGCTTAATGTACGGTATCCAGCTTAATGTACAGTATCCAGCTTAATGTATAGTATACAGCTTAATGTACAGTATCCAGCTTAATGTATAGTATACAGCTTAATGTATAATATACAGCTTAATGTACAGTATCCAACTTAATGTACGGTATACAGCTTAATGTACGGTATCCAGCTTAATGTACAGTATCCAGCTTAATGTATAGTATACAGCTTAATGTATAATATACAGCTTAATGTACAGTATCCAACTTAATGTACGGTATACAGCTTAATGTACGGTATACAGCTTAATGTATAATATACAGCTTAATGTATAGTATAGAGCTTAAAGTATAGTATATAGCTTAATGTACAGTATCCAGCTTAATGTATAGTATACAGCTTAATGTATAGTATACAGCTTAATGTACGGTATACAGCTTAATGTACGGTATACAGCTTAATGTATAATATACAGCTTAATGTACAGTATCCAACTTAATGTACGGTATACAGCTTAATGTACGGTATACAGCTTAATGTATAATATACAGCTTAATGTACAGTATCCAGCTTAATGTACGGTATACAGCTTAATGTACGGTATACAGCTTAATGTATAATATACAGCTTAATGTACAGTATCCAACTTAATGTACGGTATACAGCTTAATGTACGGTATACAGCTTAATGTATAATATACAGCTTAATGTATAGTATACAGCTTAATGTACGGTATACAGCTTAATGTATAATATACAGCTTAATGTACGGTATCCAGCTTAATGTATAGTATACAGCTTAATGTACGGTATCCAGCTTAATGTACAGTATCCAGCTTAATGTATAGTATACAGCTTAATGTACGGTATACAGCTTAATGTATAGTATACAGCTTAATGTACGGTATACAGCTTAATGTATAGTATACAGCTTAATGTACAGTATCCAGCTTAATGTATAGTATACAGCTTAATGTACGGTATCCAGCTTAATGTACAGTATCCAGCTTAATGTATAATATACAGCTTAATGTATAATATACAGCTTAATGTACGGTATACAGCTTAATGTATAGTATACAGCTTAATGTACGGTATACAGCTTAATGTATAGTATACAGCTTAATGTACGGTATACAGCTTAATGTATAGTATACAGCTTAATGTACAGTATCCAGCTTAATGTATAGTATACAGCTTAATGTACGGTATACAGCTTAATGTATAGTATACAGCTTAATGTACGGTATACAGCTTAATGTATAATATACAGCTTAATGTACGGTATACAGCTTAATGTACGGTATACAGCTTAATGTATAGTATACAGCTTAATGTACGGTATACAGCTTAATGTACGGTATACAGCTTAATGTATAGTATACAGCTTAATGTACAGTATCCAGCTTAATGTATAGTATACAGCTTAATGTACGGTATACAGCTTAATGTATAGTATACAGCTTAATGTACAGTATACAGCTTAATGTATAATATACAGCTTAATGTACAGTATACAGCTTAATGTACGGTATACAGCTTAATGTACAGTATCCAGCTTAATGTATAGTATACAGCTTAATGTACGGTATACAGCTTAATGTACGGTATACAGCTTAATGTATAATATACAGCTTAATGTACGGTATACAGCTTAATGTACGGTATCCAGCTTAATGTACAGTATACAGCTTAATGTATAGTATACAGCTTAATGTAGTTGTTCTGGTGAGTATAATTATTGCCTTCAGGCATTTTAATGCAAACGCTGCCTTTTCAGAGTGTTTACATTGCTCCTGGGGACATCTCCAAGTGGCCACTCGTCAGATGGCCACTATTGGTGCTGCCTGGAGCAGTGCTGCACAGTAGGCAACACTGCTGTTCAGCGTCCCCATGCCCTGCCCCCTTGTCGATTTTGGATTGGCTAAAACCGCCCCTTGTCAATTTTAGCCAATCCAATGCTTTCCCCATGGGGATTGGCTAAAAATCGCCAATTCTGATGATGTCACCAAGGGGGTAGGGCCAGTGCGCTGCGCTGGAATTAAGGTGTTTTAATTGCGCTTAAGGGGGCTAAGTGGGGGGGGGGGGGCAAGCCATCTAAATGATGGTTTTATTACGATAGGGTCAGGAATACAGTTGCAAGAAAAAGTATGTGAACCCTTTGGAAATCCATATCATTCCAAAGGGTTCACATACTTTTTCTTGCACCTGTACATGTTTGTGTTCCTAACCCTATAGTGTTCCTTTAATATCAGAAGATGGGCTTCCTAGTTACAGAGTCCCTTCAGACCCTAAAGCGCTAGCTGAAAAGCTTTATGTTTGAAGAGTGTGACATATTTTTTTCATTTTGGAAAAAGTGCAGGTTTCAATACAAATTGACACTTTTATATATTAACCTGGTTACACCCCCTGGCTTTTTAAGCAGACAACCGGTACTGTTACTTCCTGGTTCAGTTAGCTTAGTTGCACTGAACTCAAGAAGTAGCAATAGCCCAGAGCACCTGCCTTGTAAAGTCTTCTCATTGAGCTGCATTGGGAAGCCTGTGATTGGACAGTCACAGAAAGTCTGGGCGGGGTTAGAAGGGGAGGGCTTACAAAGGCTGCAGACAAGAGATCTGCATGCTTTGCAAGCTGTTTTTAGATATAACGCCAATGAAAAAAATGCTGAATTAAATACATGCATGGTTTTCATCTGGGGTATATCTACTAAACACTGATTTTTATTTATTTTGAATTTGAGTAGTGGAGTGTACCTTTAAAACAGTAGAGAGTGGTCTGTGATTTCCAGTCAACGTAATTATGGATGGAGCTTGCTTCCTAGCCAGTTACACTGTGATCTGTGCTGTCCAGCTGCCGAAGCCCAGCACCAATCACAATAGTCGGGGGACAGGCAGGCAGACCCTGTCAGGATCTATTCAGTCCCTGTAAGGTGTCCCTTCACACATGCTGCATGGAACTCATCACTAAAGATGGCCCCAGCTGACAGGATGTCCCACGGCATCCTAAAGGCATTAAAGCCCACTCAGTGAAGGACGGCATGGAAGTCCTTATGTTAGGAAGGGGTTAATATAATGAATTTCAACCTGGAATCCAACCCTAGGCAAAGCTCTATGCTCTTGTTCCCACTCCTCGTATGATGTCACTGCCTCACTCACAGGTTTCAATCAAATGCTCATAGAGTAGCACTTGATTGGACACTTTAACCAATTCAGAGTGCATGCGCGCTCTGAGCTGACAGCGAAAGGAGTGGGGGTTAACACAAGGAGAGAGAGTGGGAGCTAAAGGGAGAAAAAAATCAAGCTGCAATTTAAGATTATAGGTAGTTGGGGACAGCGGGGGGGGGAAACAATACAAAAACGAAATAACATTAAATGCTGTATAAAATAAGTGGGAGGAGTATGTCAGACATATTATGCCAGAAAATAGGAATATTATTCTATCATACATACTGTAGTTTATAAAAAAGAAAATGATATTGCTGCTTATTCCCAGAAGTGAAAGTTCTGCCTCCAGAATGAAGTCAAACAGTGTTATTTACTAACGTGTGAATTGTATCAAATTCAAAGCAAACTCAAAATGAATTCGAACTTTTAGGACAAACCGAAAAAAAAAGTCTTCGTGCAAGGCTACAATTTACGTACCTCGGCTTAAAGTTTGAAATTTCCCCTTGGATTCCGAACAATAACCTGGTAAACCCTGAAAACACCTGTCGTATGGCAGCTGCAGTGACTGTGAATGGTCATTGTATCGTATTTCTCATCATTAATTGTGTAACAGTTTATTGAGATCACAGGTTCATCCTCGTACATGTATTTCTAACAGATATTTTCTTCTCTTTCGTTTTCCTTTGGAGTCGCTTCTCCAAATACTCTGAAAAGCTAGAGGACGATATATTGGACCCCGTCCCACTGATTAACTAACCCTGCTGTTTGAATTTCCTTTCGGTTTGTATTTTTCCAAATTTAAAGGGTGCATAAGGTTTATTCTTTAGCTATATAAGGCATTAGTTGTAGTGTTGTCGCGAGCCCGGAATTTTCGGTTCGCGAACGGCGAACGCGAACTTCCGCAAATGTTCGCGAACCGGCGAACCGCGCGAACCGCCATTGACAATGGGCAGGCGAATTTTAAAAACAACAGGGACTCTTTCTGGCCACAATAGTGATGGAAAAGTTGTTTCAAGGGGACTAACACCTGGACTGTGGCATGCCAGAGGGGGATCCATGGCAAAACTCCCATGGAAAATTGCACAGTTGATGCAGAGTCTGCTTTTAATCCATAAAGGGCAGAAATCACCTAACATTGACACCTGTCCTCAAAGCCCAGCCCTGATACACACTGACACAGAGCAGAATAGAGACTGTTCCCTGTCCACAGAGACCATGATACACACTGACACAGAGCAGAATAGGGACTGTTACCCCTACATAGGGTCACTTGGCAGATATGGATTGACACCTGTCCTCAAAACCCCTGATACACACTGACACAGAGCAGAATAGGGACTGTTCCCCCTACATAGGGTCACTTGGCAGATATGGATTGACACCTGTCCTCAAAACCCCTGATACACACTGACACAGAGCAGAATAGAGACTGTTCCCCCTACATAGGGTCTGTGGCAGAAGCAGCCACCAGAGACTCTTATTTACAATGTTATTTGTCCCTAGCTCTATATGTCCATGCATCATGTATATTGTACCTGCCTGTTAATGTGATCGGTCCCCGAGCCCGATATACTTACCCGGTGCGGGAACCGATTAAAAGTACCAAATACCAGACCACCCTGCTGTGGTCGTGTGTCTCCTGTTAAGCAAGAAACAATGTTGCACATATCGTTATTGGGTCCGTGGGTGGCCGCCGTTCGCCTAATCTCCACGTCGCGGCGGCCATCTTAACTGCCGAACAGCGGTGTTTGGTCGTCGAGCGTCTGGAACTAAAATCGGACGCTCGACTACCCAGACACCGCTCAGACCTCCAGGATCACCAAACCGTATGATCCAAACTGCCGAACGGCCCGCCGTTCGGTAGTTTGCATTCCCCAGTCTAGGGGATTCATCCGAACCAAAGATTGGGGTCGGATGGCTGAACTGTTCGGCACTTTCTATTCAGTGAAGTAGACCGACTACAGGGCCAGAATCTATAGTCCACTGTGTCCCTGCAGTCGGTCAAATCTTTAAATATCTGTAACTCCCGAACCCCTGGTCTGATCTGGGTGAAATTTGAATATGTTACTCACCCAGAGCAGACCTACCAGGGGACCCCTCGTTTATCATCGTACCCCCCGTATTTAGGGGACATTCAGAACCTGGGGAAAACTCGGTTCCCTCTAATTAATTTACCTGCTAATCTAAGGGGAGGAGAGGGAGGGGAGGTGATTGTGAGGTGATTGGTTGTTTTGAGTTACCTCCCTTGCATGGGAAAAAGCCATAAAAGAAATTGTGTGAATAAAGCTGAGAGTTGACCTCCAAGCTATGTGTCGTCTAGTTCTTGGAGGGAAGGGATTGTAACTACGCTACCCGTTTGATACCTGTATTGGATTGCTGTTCCTGTCTACCAGCGGAGCTACCTTGGATCATACCTCTACTCCGCTACAGGGTCACTTGGCAGATATGGATTGACACCTATCCTAATGATCCCTGATACACAGTGACACAGAGCAGAATAGGGACTGTTCCTCCTACATAGGGTCACTTGGCAGATATGGATTGACACCTATCCTAATGATCCCTGATACACACTGACACAGAGCAGAATAGAGACTGTTCCCCCTACATAGGGTCACTTGGCAGATATGGATTGACACCTATCCTAATGATCCCTGATACACACTGACACAGAGCAGAATAGAGACTGTTCCCCCTACATAGGGTCACTTGGCAGATATGGATTGACACCTGTCCTCAAAACCCCTGATACACACTGACACAGAGCAGAATAGGGACTGTTCCCCCTACATAGGGTCACTTGGCAGATATGGATTAACACCTATCCTAATGATCCCTGATACACAGTGACACAGAGCAGAATAGGGACTGTTCCTCCTACATAGGGTCACTTGGCAGATATGGATTGACACCTATCCTAATGATCCCTGATACACACTGACACAGAGCAGAATAGAGACTGTTCCCCCTACATAGGGTCACTTGGCAGATATGGATTGACACCTGTCCTCAAAACCCCTGATACACACTGACACAGAGCAGAATAGGGACTGTTCCCCCTACATAGGGTCACTTGGCAGATATGGATTGACACCTATCCTAATGATCCCTGATACACAGTGACACAGAGCAGAATAGGGACTGTTCCTCCTACATAGGGTCACTTGGCAGATATGGATTGACACCTATCCTAATGATCCCTGATACACACTGACACAGAGCAGAATAGAGACTGTTCCCCCTTCATAGGGTCACTTGGCAGATATGGATTGACACCTATCCTAATGATCCCTGATACACACTGACACAGAGCAGAATAGAGACTGTTCCCCCTACATAGGGTCACTTGGCAGATATGGATTGACACCTGTCCTCAAAACCCCTGATACACACTGACACAGAGCAGAATAGGGACTGTTCCCCCTACATAGGGTCACTTGGCAGATATGGATTGACACTTATCCTAATGATCCCTGATACACAGTGACACAGAGCAGAATAGGGACTGTTCCTCCTACATAGGGTCACTTGGCAGATATGGATTGACACCTATCCTAATGATCCCTGATACACAGTGACACAGAGCAGAATAGGGACTGTTCCTCCTACATAGGGTCACTTGGCAGATATGGATTGACACCTATCCTAATGATCCCTGATACACACTGACACAGAGCAGAATAGAGACTGTTCCCCCTACATAGGGTCACTTGGCAGATATGGATTGACACCTATCCTAATGATCCCTGATACACAGTGACACAGAGCAGAATAGGGACTGTTCCTCCTACATAGGGTCACTTGGCAGATATGGATTGACACCTATCCTAATGATCCCTGATACACAGTGACACAGAGCAGAATAGGGACTGTTCCTCCTACATAGGGTCACTTGGCAGATATGGATTGACACCTATCCTAATGATCCCTGATACACAGTGACACAGAGCAGAATAGGGACTGTTCCTCCTACATAGGGTCACTTGGCAGATATGGATTGACACCTATCCTAATGATCCCTGATACACACTGACACAGAGCAGAATAGAGACTGTTCCCCCTACATAGGGTCACTTGGCAGATATGGATTGACAAATCCCTGACAAACAGCTACCACATGCAAGGAAGGCAGCAGGGGCGCAAATGACCCACTCCCGACGCGGGAAGGTAGTGACGACAAATAACAATACAGGACTCTTTAGAGGCCCTGTAATTGTAATCAGTCCACTTGAAATCCTTTAACTTTGATCAATTGGAGGGAAGTCTGGTGCAGAGCCACTGACCCATGCGCAGGGCCAGCCTTAGGCCTTTGGGTGCCCTGTGCAAGAAATCTTCACCCTGTCACACCCATGTGCAAGAAATCTTCACCCTGTCATAGGGTCACTTGGCAGATATGGATTGACAAATCCCTGACAAACAGCTACCACATGCAAGGAAGGCAGCAGGGGCACAAATGACCCACTCCCGACGCGGGAAGGTAGTGACGACAAATAACAATACAGGACTCTTTAGAGGCCCTGTAATTGTAATCAGTCCACTTGAAATCCTTTAACTTTGATCAATTGGAGGGAAGTTTGGTGCAGAGCCACTGACCCATGCGCAGGGCCAGCCTTAGGTCTTTGGGCGCCCTGTGCAAGAAATCTTCCCGACGCGGGAAGGTAGTGACGACAAATAACAATACAGGACTCTTTAGAGGCCCTGTAATTGTAATCAGTCCACTTGAAATCCTTTAACTTTGATCAATTGGAGGGAAGTCTGGTGCAGAGCCACTGACCCATGCGCAGGGCCAGCCTTAAGCCTTTGGGCGCCCTGTGCAAGAAATCTTCACCCTGTCACACCCATGTGCAAGAAATCTTCACCCTGTCATACACACACACACAGGCAGACAGCCATACACACGCACACACACAACTGCGACTGACTAGGTTTGTCACCTCCTCAAAAGGACGCATGAGCCTACAGGCATTGCGCATGAGCGTCCAGTAACGTGGCAAAAAAATTCCCAGCTCCCCAGAGGCTGTCCTAGCACCCCGGTCATACAAATATTCATTATCATTAACAGCTTTTTCTTGTTGGAGCAGGCGGTCGAACATTAGGAGTGTTGAATTCCAACGTGTAGGGCTGTCGCAAATCAAGCGCCTCACTGGCATGTTGTTTCGCCGCTGGATATCGGCAAAGTGAGCCATGGCCGTGTAGGAACTCCTGAAATGGCCACACACCTTCCTGGCCTGCTTCAGGACGTCCTGTAAGCCTGTGTACTTATGCACAAAGCGTTGTATGATCAGATTACACACATGTGCCATGCACGGCACATGTGTCAACTTGCCCAACTTCAATGCCGCTATCAAATTTTTTCCGTTGTCACACACCACTTTGCCGATATCCAGTTGCTGCGGAGTCAGCCACTTTTCCACCTGTGCGTTCAGGGCGGACAGGAGTGCTTGTCCGGTGTGACTCTCTGCTTTCAAGCAAGTCAAACCCAAGACGGCGTGACACTGCCGTATCCGGGATGTGGAATAGTACCTGGGGAGCTGGGGGGGTGCCGTTGATGTGGAGCAAGAAGCAGCGGCACAAGAGGACTCAGCCGAGGAGGTTATGGAAGAGGATGGAGTAGGAGGAGTAGAGGAGGTGGCAGCAGGACTGCCTGCAATTCGTGGCGGTGTCACCAACTCCTCTGCAATGCCACGCATTCCTTGCTTGTCAGCCGTCAGCAGGTTTACCCAATGCGCAGTGTAGGTGATATACCTGCCCTGACCATGCTTTGCAGACCAGGTATCAGTGGTCAGATGGACCCTTGCCCCAACACTGTGTGCCAGACATGCCATGACTTCCTTTTGCACAATCGAGTACAAGTTGGGGATTGCCTTTTGTGAAAAGAAATTCCGGCCGGGTACCTTCCACTGCGGTGCCCTATAGCTACTAATTTTTTGAACGCCTCAGACTCAACCAGATTGTATGGTAAAAGCGGGCGGGCTAATAGTTCGGACAAGCCAGCTGTCAGACGCTGGGCAAGGGGGTGACTTGGTGACATTGGCTTCTTACGCTCAAACATGTCCTTGACAGAAACACATGACTGTGGGCAGATGAGCGGGAACTGCTCAAGGCGGGAGACGGAGTGGCGGATGGTTGAGAGGGGACAGCAGTGCTTGACATGGCTGAAGATGCTGGACCAGGAGGAGGATGGCGGCTTAGAGTAGGCGTGCTGCTTGTACTCATGTGTTGATCCCATAGGCGTTTGTGATGTGAGATCATGTGCCTACGCAAAGAAGTTGTACCTAGGTGGGTGTTGGACCTCCCACGACTCAGTTTCCTTTGGCACAGGTTGCAAATGGCATCGCTGTTGTCAGAGGCAGACACACAAAAAAAATGCCACACTGCTGAGCTCTGCAATGACGGCATTCTGGTGGTGGACACAGCATGCGTTGATTGGCGTGCTGTCGGGCTGACCCCGGGTGCTGATGCATGCTGTCTGACTGTGCCACTAGCTCCTTGCGACGACCCCCCCCTGCTTCCAACTGGTCTCCTCCTCCTCCTCTCTGTCTCCCCATCTGAACTTTCGCCCTGTTCTTCTTCTCTTCTAGCGGGCACCCACGTGACATCCATGGACGCATCGTCATCATCAACCGCTTCGCTTGTATCTGACAACTCAGAAAAGGAAGCAGCAGCGGGTACAACATCATCATCATCACACCGTACCTCCATGTGTTTAATGCTGCCTGCCTGAGACATATCCCTGTTATCTACATCCTCTAGCAATAATGGTTGCGCATCACTCATTTCTTCAAACGGGTGTGTGAATAACTCCTCTGACATACCAAGTAAAGCGGCTGTGGTGCTAGTTTTGGTGGTGGCGGCAGGCGGGTGAGTGCTATCTTGAGAGGTGCCTGAAGCTAAGCTGGAGGAGGATGGTGCGTCAAGGTTCCGAGCGGAGGCTGTACAAGATTGGGTGTCCTGGGTTAGCCAGTCAACTAAGTCCTCAGAACTTTTCAAGTTCAGGGTACGTGGCTTCTGAAAACTGGGCATTATTCTAGGGCAAAAGGGAATCACAGCACCACGACCACGACGGCCCCTGCGGGGTGGCCTGCCTCTGCCTGTCATTTTTTGGGGGATTAGTGGTACTATGCGTGCAAGCTACTGTGAGACCAGATATGATTGGCAATGTGCACTGGAACAATTCTGCAGAGCACACGCTGAAGGAAGGACTGACAGAGCCGCTTGAAGACAAGTAACTGCTATTCAATCTATAACAGTGAAAAACAAATTTTGGTTGTAAAAGCACGCTATAGAGACACCAGATATGATTGGCAACTGTCAAAGCACGCTGGCACAGGTCTGCAGAGCACACGCTGAAGTAGGCCTGAAACACAGACGCTTGCAGACAACTAACTGCTCTTCTATTACAGTGAAAAAAAATTATTTCTTTTAAATCGAAAGCTTAACCAATTGTTAAAACAGATATGAGTGGTGGCACTGGGCAAATAGGCACAGTATCCAATGTGAACCTCACACAGAAGCTGGCAGGCAGGCAACTGCTCTTCTATTACAGTGGAAACAAAATTTTGGTTGTAAAAGCACGCTAAAGAGACACCAGATATGATTGGCAACTGTCAAAGCACGCTGGCACAGGTCTGCAGAGCACACGCTGAAGTAGGCCTGAAACACAGACGCTTGCAGACAACTAACTGCTCTTCTATTACAGTGAAAAAAAATTATTTCTTTTAAATCGAAAGCTTAACCAATTGTTAAAACAGATATGAGTGGTGGCACTGGGCAAATAGGCACAGTATCCAATGTGAACCTCACACAGAAGCTGGCAGGCAGGCAACTGCTCTTCTATTACAGTGGAAACAAAATTTTGGTTGTAAAAGCACGCTAAAGAGACACCAGATATGATTGGCAACTGTCAAAGCACGCTGGCACAGGTCTGCAGAGCACACGCTGAAGTAGGCCTGAAACACAGACGCTTGCAGACAACTAACTGCTCTTCTATTACAGTGAAAAAAAATTATTTCTTTTAAATCGAAAGCTTAACCAATTGTTAAAACAGATATGAGTGGTGGCACTGGGCAAATAGGCACAGTATCCAATGTGAACCTCACACAGAAGCTGGCAGGCAGGCAACTGCTCTTCTATTACAGTGGAAACAAAATTTTGGTTGTAAAAGCACGCTAAAGAGACACCAGATATGATTGGCAACTGTCAAAGCACGCTGGCACAGGTCTGCAGAGCACACGCTGAAGTAGGCCTGAAACACAGACGCTTGCAGACAACTAACTGCTCTTCTATTACAGTGAAAAAAAATTATTTCTTTTAAATCGAAAGCTTAACCAATTGTTAAAACAGATATGAGTGGTGGCACTGGGCAAATAGGCACAGTATCCAATGTGAACCTCACACAGAAGCTGGCAGGCAGGCAACTGCTCTTCTATTACAGTGAAAAAAAAATATTTATTTTAAATGTAAAGCTTAACCTATTGTTAAAACAGATATGAGTGGTGGCACTGGGCAAATAGGCACAGTATCCAATGTGAACCTCACACAGAAGCTGGCAGGCAGGCAACTGCTCTTCTATTACAGTGAAAAAAAAATATTTATTTTAAATGTAAAGCTTAACCTATTCTTAAAACAGATATGAGTGGTGGCACTGGGCAAATAGGCACAGTATCCAATGTGAACCTCACACAGAAGCTGGCAGGCAGGCAACTGCTCTTCTATTACAGTGAAAAAAAATATTTATTTTAAATGTAAAGCTTAACCTATTGTTAAAACAGATATGAGTGGTGGCACTGGGCAAATAGGCACAGTATCCAATGTGAACCTCACACAGAAGCTGGCAGGCAGGCAACTGCTCTTCTATTACAGTGAAAAAAAAATATTTATTTTAAATGTAAAGCTTAACCTATTCTTAAAACAGATATGAGTGGTGGCACTGGGCAAATAGGCACAGTATCCAATGTGAACCTCACACAGAAGCTGGCAGGCAGGCAACTGCTCTTCTATTACAGTGAAAAAAAAATATTTATTTTAAATGTAAAGCTTAACCTATTGTTAAAACAGATATGAGTGGTGGCACTGGGCAAATAGGCACAGTATCCAATGTGAACCTCACACAGAAGCTGGCAGGCAGGCACCTGCAATTACATTACACAGAAAAAAAAAAAAAAGCAGCCTGATGTTATAGCCCTAAAAAGGGCTTTTTGGGGTGCTGTCCTTACAGCAGAGATCAGATGAGTCCTTCAGGATTGTAGTGGACACTGAATACCCTAGCCTAGCTATCAATTTCCCTATGTAATCAGCAGCAGCTAAACTTTCCCTCCTCTCACTAAGCATGCATCTTCCGAATGAATCGAAAATGGATGCTGGGAGGGAGGTTGGAGGGTGTGGAAGGGAGGGAGTGCTGCTGATTGGCTGTAATGTGTCTGCTGACCGAGAGGCACAGGGTCAAAGTTTGCCCAATGATGACGAATAGGGGGCAGATTGAACTGCGCATGTGTCCGCCCGCCGCGGCGAACGCGAACACGCTAATTTCGCCAGGAACTGTTCGCCGGCGGACAGTTCGGTACATCACTAATTAGTTGTGATTGTGTTAGTTCCTGCAGAGAGTCCCAGGAGGAAGTATTTCCCAAGTAAGTGGGTTCATCTCATAAGAGCAGATATTAGGTGTCTAGAATAGGACCTGCCAAGAATGGGGTACATTGACGTTGCATCAGGCTTATGCAATATATGATCATATAATGTAACTTAACTCCCATTATTTTTGCGCAGGTGAGGTGTTTTTGAATAAAACTATTACAATCTGTGAGCTTTGAAGTTGCTGTTTAGTGAATGAGCGAGTGCGCTGGATTCTGCTTGTTTTATGAATTGGCCCCAGCAGCACCCTATAATGTATACATGTTTAGGTGTGCAGCCCTCTTGGGATCATTATTAAATGATCTCTGGTCAAAGTGCATTTGAGAAACGGTGGATTTGTTTCAACGTGGGGATGTTCCAAAGGGATATTCTAAGAAAGCAGAACCCATCTGATCACCTTTGGTTCTCTTGTGTTTATACGTGCCTCTTCATGGAATCCTGTCCACGTATAGTCAAAGACCCATTACAATTTAAATCTAAGTCTTTTCTTAAGCTTTTTACTAACCCCCAGTAGAGAACTTTTTAGGATCAATAAACTTTTATTCAGAAAACAGAGCTAGTACAGAAACCAACAAAGAAATGTACAAAGTATCCAATATATTAATTTATCAGTCTAACAGACTGCCATTAGAAAACTCTGTAAGTCAGCAACCATCCCTCAGTTCTGTCCTAGAGACATGTGCACCAGTGAAATGTTAATTTCGTACGAATGATTTCATGCTAAATACTAATTTAATTTGTCAATCCTGAATTTCGTCCACAAACCATTCGTTTTCAAACAAAATTTGTTAAAAAATAATTAGTTTTCGTCCATTATGACGAAAACAGCACTGCGCATGCGCAAAATAAATAAAAAAGCAAAGAGGGAGCCGGCAGCGCTACCAGCTCCCTCCTTGTAATAAATAATATTAATTCCTACCCTCCCTTCATTAAAACCTAAACAGTGGCTGCTCGCTGTCATTTAAAACTAAAGATAAATCAGTATGGGGGTCACTATGACCCCCATATTAATAAAAGGGAGGTTACATCCTGCTGTATGCCACGAGTAGGGCCATGTCGCCAGTCATGGGTGGGGACCTGGGGGGACATTAGGTTCCCCCCGTTATTTATTTATTTAGGGTGCCCACCGCCACTCATGGGTGGGTACCAGGGGGGACATTAGGTCCCCCTTTATTATTTTGGGTCCCCACCCGCTGCTCATGGGTGGGGACCTTTGGGGGACATTAGGTCCCCCCTTTAATTAATTAGGGTACTCACCCATCGCTCATGGGTGGGGACCTTTGGGGGACATTAGGTCCCCCCATTATTTATTTATTTAGGGGTTCCCACTCTGCTAATGGTGAAGACCAGGGGGGACATTAGGTCCCCTCTTTAATTTATTAGGGTTCCCACCCACCGCTCACGGGTGGGGACCTGGGGGGGACATTAGGTCCCCCCCATTATTTATTTAGGGTCCCCATCCACCGCTCATGGGTGGGGACCAGGGGGAACATTAGGCCCCCCTTTAATTAATTAGGGTCCCCTCCCGCTGCTAATGAGTGGGGTCCAGGGGGGACATTATATTTATAGCCCCCACCGGCAGGTCACGGGTGGGGGTGCAGGGGGGCACTTTGTCCCCCCATTTTAGGTATTTGTGTTTCCCACCATGGGGGAACGGGGGACCTGTGCAATAGCTGCCCAGTCACTAGTACTTTTAAATTTGTTTAGGTGACATGCCCCTACTCGCGGCATGCAGGAGGATTTAACCTCCCTTTTATTAATATGGGGTCATAGTGACCCCCATAGGTTTTAATGCAGGGATGGGGGGGGGTTGGAATTAATATTTATTACAAGGAGGGAGCTGGTAGCGCTGCCGGCTCCCTCCTTTTTTCTGTTTTTTTCGCGCATGCGCAATGTTATTTCTCCGTGCTGTGGGGGTTCATTCTCCTGCAGCACGGAGTCTATTAAACGAACGAAACGGTAATGCATTCGGCATTTGCCCTTTCGTTCCGTTTATATTTTGTATGTAGGGCTTTCGTTTACTTTTAGTAAACTAATGCAAAAAAACACGAATTTTCTGACGAAATTGTATTCGTACGAAAACAAATGCACATGTCTACTGTCCTATCTGTCTCAAGAAAAACAAATACCTCAAATAAATCCCATAACATTCACTAATAATTATAGAGCATCTAAGCGCAGCATCATGATGAAATTCGGAAGTCTATCACATTAGCATCCTTGACCTCGAATCGGATAGCAGAGACTTGATGTTGATAACACAGAACTCTGAAGTGATTTGAGAGATAGACAATTTAATTTGTTACTATTGCATTTATTTTCCACATGCCTGCCACTTCCAATCGAGCTCTATCAATGAGGCTCAATGTGCAGAGGATATATGAATATTTGTCTTGGACGTCCAGTCAGGGTATTTGCCACCTGTTTGAATTGTTAAGAGAAAGGTGATGATTTAGACATTTTTCCCTTGACAGAAAAATTACGGTTTGCACATATTCAGGTTTTCCAGGTAATTATTAGCTCAATGAGCAGCCATATGGTGTACACCACATGGGGTCCCTCGGGGGATGTAGGGGTAACTGGACTCCCAAAGCATCCGGATCTTAAAAAGATGACTCGTGACATTTTCAAAGAGCATTACAACCATCATCAATAATGAGTGAAAGCATTCACATATGGCAGTCCGAGAAATGAAAGGCTTGAAATGTGAGACAAGGTAATAGGGAAACAGCAGGGCGATAATATGTAAAAATATGGAGTAAAAACGCATTTTGTAATTTTAAAGATCCCTTGTTCAGTGGTTAAACCAACCTCAGTATATGTAGATTTTTAATTGATGTTTGACTCTTTTAAGATAAATCTTTAGAATATTTTACAATGTTTGATTTTTCCTGATTGTAAACACTACAATTATCAGCATTTTCAGTTTAATATTTTCTACAGAACACAAGTGGTGCTATGTGAAAACAAGATATTACTTGCTATTATTATTATTATTATGATATTTATAGAGCGCCGTCAAATTCCGCAGCGCTTTACAATGGGTGGACAAACAGACATGTAGTTGTAACCAGACAAGTTGGACACACAGGAACAGAGGGGTTGAGGGCCCTGCTCAATGAGCTTACATGCTAGAGGGAGTGGGGTAAAATGACACAAAAGGTAAGGATAGTATTAGACTAGTGACAGTTGCAGAAGAGGAATCAGTTGGGAGCTATTAACAGTTTAATTGATACGCTTTTATGAAGAAGTGGGTTTTTAACGATTTTTTGAAGAAGTGGAGACTGGGTGAGCATCTAACGGAGGAGGGAAGCGAGTTCCACAGGAACGCTGCAGCCCTCGAGAAATCTTGAAGGCGAGCATCAGAGGTGGGAGTACGGACAGAAGATAGACGTAAGTCTTCAGCAGATCGTAAGGGCCTAGACAGGACATACTTGTGTATAAGGGAGGATAGATAGGTGGGAGCAACATTATGTTGAGATTTGAAAGCAAGAACCAGAATTTTAAATTGAGCTCTATATTTTATAGGAAGCCAATGTAGGGACTGACAGAAGGGTGAGGCATGGGAGGTGCAGGCGGACAGGAAGATGAGCCTCGCCCCCGCATTCATTATGGACTGTAACGGCGCAAGTTTGGAGCACGAAAGACCACTGAGAAGCGGATTACAGTAGTCAAGGCGAGAAAGGACAGTGGAATGGACCAACACCTTAGTCGCATCTGGCGTTAAGTAGGGGCAGATGCGCATGTTTTTGAGATGGAAATGACAGGATTTGGCGATAGATTGAACATGAGGCTTGAAGGAGAGGTCGGAGTCAAAGAGAACACCTAGGCAGCGAGCCTGCGTGGTGGAGCTGATGGTAGCACCGTTGACTTGGAGGGAGACAGACACAGGAGTAACAACACTTGAGGGAGGAAAGACCAGAATTTCAGTTTTGGTCAAGTTTAGTTTAAGGAAGTGGGCAGCCATCCAGTTAGAAACAGCAGAGAGGCAGTCAGAGACACTAGTCAAGAGGGACGGGGAGAGATCAGGAGAGGACAGGTAGATTTGATATGCGGGGATATGTCTAGTAAATTGTTAAATTATCTCTGGTCAAAGTGCATTAGAGAAACGGTGGATTTGTATCAATGTGGGGATGTTTTGATGGGATATTCTAAGAAAGCAGAACCCATCTGATCACATGCATCTGCTTTGCGAAGGGGATCTGCTGGGTATCGATGAAATCCAAGGCGTTTAAACTGAGATCATGTCAGGCTTTCTTATATTGTAAAGCTGATTAAAGCAGGGATACATATAAATATATATATAGATTAAAGGTTTCAGGTTATAAACCTCTAGTCACGAATCGCAATTTACTCACCAACTCCTTAACACACGTAAACAGTGACAGCAAAGGTTTATTACTGCGGAGTGTCAAAATGTATGGAAATTCAGAAGTGCATTTGTGTGGAGTATCAGCCTTGAACTGACCCAAATATTGACAATTATGTATTTGCGGGACGTGAAAATTAAAATTACGTGTACAAATCCACACCTCTATCCTGCAAATTGGTTCCACCATCCTAGCTCCGTGTCAACCATTGTTATGAGTTCCGTCATTTTGGCTTTTGAAATTAAACAATGTATCATTTCACCTCCTCCAATTCAATGTGTGTTCTGGCTGTGTCTGGTCTGAACTGGATTGTAATGTAATTTGTTAAATCTTTAATATGCTTTGATATTGATAATCCACACACTCAGAAACACTGATATACAGACATGCTGACAACGCACACAGACACACACAAACACTGATATACATAGATATTGACAATCCACACACTCAGAAACACCAATATACAGACATGCTGACAATGCACATACAGAAATACGAGAACATGAACATACACATACTAATATTGCATACATACAGGAACACCAAAACGCATACATAATGACATTGTGCGCACACATGAACATACACAGATACTGACAACGTGAACACAATATGAGCACAGTATGCAGACATACACACAGTTGTGCACAGACACTGAGAAACATTCATGCACATTTACAATGGTTTATGCACAAAAACCCTCACATTCCCCAAAACTGCATTTTTGTAAACGTATTTAAAAAATCATCATGAACAGTCATAGCCAGACAATAGTAAATACACGTGTCTCTGTGAGAGATTTACTGTTCGTGTCAAAAGTGCCTTTTGCAACTATCTAAATTAAATTATGTTAATAAACAGGGAGACACGGGGAGGGGGGACTCTGAAGTTTGGCACAAGACATCTGAAGGCTTTATACAAGAATTGCACCTCAACAGCCTCCAGTTCCGAGTGTTCATTGTCTACTCTAAAACCTCATCAGTCAAGTGAAAATAATCAGAGGATGAAGGTATCATTTTATAACTGGCTAAACAAGATTCCAGGCTTTGAATAGCCCATCCTTGCTCACTGTCTGAGAGAGGGAACCCATTTAAACATTGAGTTCAATAGGTTTTAAAGGTCAATGCTGGGGTGTTTATTTTGAGACACAGATCTACATTGGGTGAAGCATCATTGGCCTTGGAATACGGTTTATTGTATGTATTGTTTATACAGAAAACGTCACATGGAATGTAGACAGTTTATTATATATTGTTTCTGGTTCTTGGTTCCCCTGACCAATATAACCATATGGCTAGCAATCTCAGCGTGCATTGCCTTCCCGATTAATAACAGTGCTTCGTAGTGTTTTCTTACCATTCTGCCACTAAATGCTGCACCAACACAGTTATTAAAAACACGTCACTCTTCCTTAAAGGTACCTGTCTGGATGTGCTTATACGTAACACCACACAGCACTACTCGTAGTCAAAGTATCTAGTAATAAAACAAAAGGTTAGCAAAGAATGGCCAAGCGCTGAGAGTTCTAAGGCAGGTAAACGGTAGGCCTCAAACACTAGGTATAGGGACCCCTCTAGAACCCAACAGAATATAGACTAATAATACAGAAACAGGTTGGCCAAATACATAAATAATAAATAAACGTCAGTTACAGGACGGCTTTAGAATACAAATCTTCTGATATTAGGGAGGAACCGTGTGAATATTATGGCTGAGAGTGATGCCAGTAGGATCCTTCTGGGGCTAGGACTAAGTGTGAAGGTCCAGCTATCCGGGTTTGTATATCTGGTCCATGCTGAAGTTAGACTAAAAATAAAAACGTATCATATGTAAATTATTGATATTTTAGAAAACATTAATAATATAATTATTATTTTATTTATAAAACTGCAACATACTGAGCTGGGCTAAGAAATGGATAAAGAAATATACAAGTAAATAATTACAATCACATCGTGGTTACCATTATTATATTATACAATATTGTGATAACTGTGATAAATGTGTTCTGTCAATCAAAACAGCTTATTGTAATAATAGGTAAAGTACAAAGTATCCACAGGGGACGACAGGCTGACAGTGTACAATTCTAATTAACGATATATAGATATAAGGCTGTGTGCTCCTTAACCACTACAATAAGCTGTAATAATACAATAACCTGTAATAACACAATACACTGTAATAATACAATAACTGGCAATGACACAATAAGCTGTGATAGCACAATACGTTATTATTATTATTATTATTATTGCCATTTATATAGTGCCAACAGATTTCGTAGCACTTTACAATATTATGAGAGGAGGGATTTAACTATAAATAGGACAATTACAAATAAACTTACGGGAACAATAGGTTGAAGAGGACCCTGCTCAATCGAGCTTACATTCTATAGGAGGTGGGGTGTAAAACACAATAGGACAGGAATTTGCAATCAAATAAGGTGGACTGCCCTTTAGGAGAGGGCAAGAGACAGGTATGTGAGGTAGAGGTTACTCTGGGAGGCCGTAAGCTTTCCTAAAGAGATGGGTTTTAAGGCACTTCTTAAAAGATGCAAGACTAGGGGAGAGTCTGATGGCGGTAGGCAGGCTATTCCATAGGAAGGGAGCCGCCCGCGAGAAGTCCTGCAAGCATGAGTTGGCCGTACGGGTGCGGACAACGGACAGGAGGTGGTCACGGGCAGAGCGGAGAGACCGAGAAGGGGCATACCTATGGATCTGTGAGGAGATATAAGAGGGGCTAGAGTTGTTCAGTGCTTTATAGGTGTGAATTAGTACCTTGAATTGACCCCTATAGCATACAGGAAGCCAATGTAAGGACTTGCAGAGGGGTGAGGTGCGAGAGAAACGACTAGAGAGGAAAATCAGTCTGGCGGCAGCATTCATTACAGACTGTAGCGGGGCAGGACGGCTTTTGGGAAGACCAATCAGAAGAGGGTTACAATAATCCATGCGTGAAATTACTAGAGCATGGACAAGCTCCTTGGTAGTATCTGGTGCAAGAAAGGGGCGGATGCGGGCTATGTTTTTAATATGGAATCTACAGGATTTTGCAACATACTGGATGTGAGGTTCAAAGGTGAGACCAGAGTCAAGTATGACGCCAAGACAGCACGCTTGCAAGGATGGACTTATGTGGATACCACTAACTTGAAGGGAGAGCAAGAGAGGAGGATCAGTATTAGCAGGAGGAAAGACAAGGAGCTCAGTTTTAGAGAGATTGAGTTTCAGAAAGCGTGAGGACATGCAGTCAGAGATGGAAGAAAGGCAAGCAGTGACACGTTGCAGGACGGGGAGGGGAGAGGTCCGGGGAGGAGAGATATTATCATCGTACAGGTGGTAGTGGAATGACACAATAAGCTGTAATGACACAATAAGCTGTAATTACACAATAAGCTGTGATAGCACAATACGTTGTAATGACACAATAAGCTGTGATAGCACAATACGTTGTAATAACACAATACGCTGTAATGACACAATCAGCTGTTATAGCACAATACGTTGTAATAACACAATAAGCTGTAATGACACAATAAGCTGTAATGACACAATAAGCTGTGATAGCACAATACGTTGTAATGACACAATAAGCTGTAATGACACAATAAGCTGTAATTACACAATAAGCTGTGATAGCACAATACGTTGTAATGACACAATAAGCTGTGATAGCACAATACGTTGTAATAACACAATACGCTGTAATGACACAATCAGCTGTTATAGCACAATACGTTGTAATAACACAATAAGCTGTAATGACACAATAAGCTGTGATAGCACAATACGTTGTAATGACACAATAAGCTGTAATGACACAATAAGCTGTAATGATAGAAGATGTCCTGCAAGTTGGGAGATGGGACCTCCATGGATCAGATTTGTTGTTCCTGCACATCCCACACATGCTTAGTTGGATTGAGATCTGGGGAATTTGGAGACCAAGGCAACACCTTGAACTGTGTGTCATGTTCCTCAAACCCTTCCTGAACATTTTTGCTGTGTAATGCAGGGTGCATTTTTCTGCTGAAAGAGGGCACTGCCATCAGGGAACACCATTGCCATAAAGGAGTGTACGTGCTCTGCACTGTGTGTTCTGACATCTTTCTATCATGGCCAGCATTATGTTTGTCAACAATTTGTGCTACAGTAGCCCATGATCCTGACGCTGGTTCACTGGTTGTCCTTCCTTGCACCACTTTTGGTAGGTACTAACCACAGCATACCGGGAACACCCCACATACTTGCCGTTTTGGAGATGCTCTGACCCAGTCGTCTAGCCATCACTGTTTATCCTTTGTCGATGTCACTCAGATCTTCTCACTAGTCAATTTTTCCTGCTTCCAACACATGAAATTCAAGAACAGACTGTTCACTTGCTGCCTAACATATCCCACCCCATGACAGGTGCCATTATAACAATATAATCAATGTTATTCACTTCACCTGTCAGTGGGCTTAAAGTTGTGGCTGATCAGTGTATCTTTACATGAATGACATGAAGCCAATGGGTCTCCATAGAAAGCCTATGGGGTAATAGGCCAAGTGAGCAAGTTAGAAATTAAAAACGTTATTGTTGAATAGCTAATGAATCTGTTAGGTATTTAGCTGGAAGTGCCCCCAAATCATATTCCACGATGGACTTTAAACGTCTACTGCTCTTATCTACTAACTAACTTATATGACCCCGCATTTAAAAGTACAAAGCACACTTGCAAAAACTCAATAAAAGTTTCCTGTTAAAAGAATGATAATATTAAGGCAATTAAGAAAAGGAATGCATGGCAGCCGTAATAACAAATGATTCACACAGGAAGTACAGTAACGCACATTCGCTATAGCAGGGTGTGAACATAACTTGAATACTAAGTGTATTTTCACAAGATTGGTATATCATTTTTACCCAATTATTTTAAAATGCCAATTGATTATTCATTTAAAATTAGAGAATAATAAATATAAACATGGTATAGTCAACATGATAGATTAACACCAGATATCAATTGCTGGCTCTTAGTCATGCATTTGCTTTTTTGATTGAGATATACTTATTAATGTTTTATAGTTCATTGACAACTGGCTCACAAAACAAAAATGGGGGAGTTGTAAAATATTATCAGCTCATCCAAGTTAGGTGAGACAATTGTCATTGTACCTTTACTCACTATTTGGTGAATAAACTTCTGTCTTTTAGTTAAATAACCCTTACAACAGTGGCGGAACTACCGCGGTCGCAGGGGTCGCAGCTGTAAACGGGCCGCCACTCCAGGGGGCCTGGCCGCCCTGCGGACCCCTGTGCCCGCCGCTATGTGTTGCAGCCCCGGCCCGCGCGGTAGAACCACCGGGGCCGCACTTTAAGGGGCCCACCGGGTGGCCCATGCTGTGAGGGCTACCTGATGGAAATGTATTTCCAGGGGGCCAGTCAGCACTGCGGCAGTTTAACAGCGGGACCGGGCCGCCTGTGAAGCCTTAGCTAGTATTATTTTCCCTACAGGTCACTTCAGATACTGTTCTTCTTAACCATTCAGCTACTACTAGTAGCATTACTTTATTGGGCCCAGTAATTTTGACCCTGAGTGTACTTGGGTATATAATTCCCTGTGGGCTAATATGATTGCTAAAATGCAAGATCAGAATGAGAGACCTGCAGGGTCTGTGTGTCCCACACCAGGGGTTTCCCCCTCAGGCAGGAAATGTAAGGATGACGCCAGCCTCATGGCATCGGAGGAATTTCAATCCCTCCTCGATTCTACCATGGCGCAATCCATCAACAAGGCGTTGGCCTCCGCAATGGGGGTCATGTCATCCTCTATCACACAATCTATAACCAGAGCGCTGATGCAGTCTCAGAGTAGTGGCACTCAGAGCACACAAAACCCAGGAACCACTAATGTGGTACAGCCAGGACGCAAAACTTTGGCGAAAAGCAAACATATTGCCTCCCCTCCAGAACTGCAGGTTCAGCCTGCACTGACTGACACGCCTCAGGCTGTCAAGGATGGCGCGATACCACAGCGCAATAGAGCCCCTGGCCGGGCAAAATCGTCCAGATCCTGGAAGCGGGCACATGCCCAGAAGGACTTGTCCGATTCGGACCGGAGTTTGGAGGAGGAGTAATATTCAGATTCTGGGTCTGAGATAAAAGCAAACACTGCGACCCAGAAGGTTACGGCTCAGGGTGCTGAGCCTGCCGAATCGGGCGAGGGCGACGATTTGCGGGACCCTCAGGGTAACCCGTTGTTTGACCCAGATAACCTCCGTCACCCTCGCTCAGCGGAATGGGAGCCACCTGCGCACATCGCGAGATACCTCGCGCTAAGAGTAAGGAAACCTTTATCTAAGGAAGGACGTAACAAACTACGGGCGGAATGCCCATGGCCCATCCTTCCAGACTCAGTGGGAAAAAACCCTGACGTGGATCCCCAATTGGTCCAATTTTTAAATAAATCTGGTTGGAAACCAGGGAAAGTCTTAGACATTTCTCTTCAGAACTGCCAGGACAAGTTCCTGGACGCTTTGGGGCCCATCTCTAAGCTATATGAGTTAGTGGAATCTGCCCAATTGGGTGAGAGTGACTTCGATTTCGAAGTAGCGAAAGGCTGGTTGCAGAGGTTAGTCTGCATGGTGGGTAACGCCAATACGGCCAGGGCAACCGAACACCGCAAGGCGATTCTCCTGAAAATAGAGCCCAAACTGGTCAGTATGGCGACCAATGAACTGGGGCCAGCCGCTAAAGGCTTATTTTTTGGTGAATCCTTCATTAAGGATCTTGGGCTGTACGTAAAAACATTTACAGCAATTGACAAAGCTCAGACTTCTCTTAAGAGAGTATTTGCACCTCGGGTTTTTGGAGGGGCCGGTAGGGGTAGGAGCCGTCTATCCGGCCGTGGATTTCAAGGCTCATTTAGAGCCGGCAGAGGCTCCTTTAATACCAAGACACCGGTACCAGAGCGAACCTATACCCCGTTCTTCCCATCTCGTGGACGTCCCTGGAACTCCCGCGGACCGCGGGGGTCTGTCTCAGGCAGACGACCTTATGGTGAATATGGAGTATCTCAATTTTTCCCATATAAAAGTGGGGGGTAGATTGGCACTGTTTCACCATGCTTGAAAAATTCTAACCTCAGATGTTTGGGTATTAAATACAATACAGGGGTACCTATTGGAGCTAGTCTCTCACCCTACTCAGGTGCAGTTCCCTCGAGAACTAAACATGGCCAACGACCACCACACGATGATATCAGCAGAGATTGCAGATTTGGTGTCAAAACACGCTATTCAACAAATCCCATGGGACACAGAAGGGTTCGTGAGCAACCTGTTTCTGGTCCACAAGAAAGGGGGCGGGGTACGCCCAGTAATCAATCTCCGACCCCTAAATGCGTTTGTCCAATATCACCATTTCAAAATGGAGGGTATCCATTGCCTTCGGGACATCCTACTACCATCAGATTGGATGGTCAAAATAGATTTACGGGATGCTTATCTGACAATCCCTGTCGCGGAAGCGCACCAAAACCTACTGCAGTTTCAGTGGCAAGGAACGAAGTGGAGGTTTGTATGTCTACCATTTGGCCTGTCCTCTGCTCCATAGTGCTTCACAAAGGTACTGAAGCCGGTGTTTACCTTCCTGCGCACACGAGGGGTCAGATTAATAATTTACCTAGACAATATCCTTCTCCTGTCTCAATCTCAATCCCAATTACGTGTTCACTTGTCTTGGACAACCCACCTTCTCCAGAACTTAGGATTCTTGGGAATCAGTTCTTCAACCCTCCAAATGCATGGAATTTCTGGGATTTCAAGAGGACTCTGTACAACAAAGGTTGTGTCTGTCGGGATCCCGCGGGCGGCTGCGAGGGGAGGCTGCACTCCGCTCACGGTACTCACCCTCCAGCCGTCCGCGGTCCCCTCCTCCTTGACGGCTCGGCGAGCGGCATCCTTCCAGCCTCGGATGCCGCCCGCGTCTTCCTTCACGTCCCCCAGCGGCAGCATGCATGACGCTGCACGCTGGGAGACCGCCCAATATATTACACGCCGGGGTCAGTCACCTGACCCAGCGTTAAAGGCACAGTGCCTCAATCACAGTGGGAGGTTTAGATATCTCCCACGTGTGATTGTTAATTCTGATTGGAAATTATCCAATCAGAATTAACCTTATGGTTTAAATGCTTACCTTTCCTGTTCCTCCCTGCTTTATTTTGCTCTTTGCTTGCTAGTATTGCTACTGAACTTGTGTTTCTGGTTACGTACTCTCTGGCTTGTTAATCTGACTTTGTGACTTTCTCCTACCCTTTGACCTCGGCTTGTTTCTCGTTATTCTGTCTTCTGGTTCCCCTTACTCGGCTTGTCTCCTGTCTATTCTTTGTGTGCTTAGCCCGGCCACTCTAAGGTCCGGTACTGTACCTTTTCTGTGTGTGTGTGTGTGTTAGCGTGTTGGGTTCCCAGAATCGTGACAGTGTCTACCCAAAGACAAAATGATTTTGATCAAGAAAGAGATCAGAAGACTTATGAATCGTACGACCATTTCCCTCAGACAACTTGCGAGGATCATAGGGCTATTGGCATCGTCCATACAAGCAATCTTCCCGTGCCCATTACATTATCGTGCCCTACAAAGGCTCAAAGCCTCATATCTGCACTCCGGACACTCGTACGAAACCTGTGTTACACTGGACGAAGATTCCAGAGAGGAGTTGACATGGTGGCTAGCCCACATGGAGGCGTGGAATGGACAGGCGATATTTGGGTCTACGCCAGATCTGGTCATAGAGTCAGACGCCAGCTTACACGGCTGGGGCGCGCATTGTGGATCAATTTCCACCGGTGGCAGATGGTCCAACGAAGAAACGTTGCTACACATCAACTGCCTAGAACTGTTAGCGGCATCCTTTGCCATTCGCAGCATGACCCCCACAGGCATCTCATGCTCTATCCTAATTAAGATGGACAACGTCTCAGCGGTGCGTTATCAACCACCTAGGAGGAACGAAATCGAAAGTTCTGGCACTGATGGGTCGAGATTTTTGGCATTATTGTCTGAAACACAGCATTTCGGTAATAGCGGAATATATCCCAGGGCGAGACAATGCACTGGCGGATTGGAATTCTCGATATCTTTGAGACGCAGGAGATTGGCATCTCCACCCAAGGATCTTCCAACATCTCTCTCGACATTGGGGGCCTTTCAACATAGATCTCTTCGCGTTTCGACTGAACACCCAACTCTCTCGGTTCTTCAGTTGGAGACCCAGATGCTCTGGCAACAGACGCATTCTTACTAGACTGGACCAAGGGCAGGAATTACGCTTTTCCACCTTTCAACCTAATCTCTCAGACCCTTGCATGCCTTCGATATTCCAAAGGGACTCTAGTTCTGATAACCCCGATATGGAGGTCACAACCTTGGTTTCCACAGTTATTAGAAATGTCGATAGATTTCCCACGGCTGTTGCTGGACATACCTTACCTCCTGACCAATCCAGAGGGAATGAGTCACGAGTTGGTTGACCAGGGTCTACTTCATCTGATGGCATGGCTCCTTTCAGGAGATTATGGAATCTCGAGGATGTTTCGCAGACGACACTCAGTCTCCAGGTACCAGGCGTTCCTACGGATTGGCTTGGAGGAAGTGGACTGAATGGTGCGTGGTACAATCAGAGGGTAAACATGCCCTCATCTGTCATTTGCTCAAAGGCATCTGGTTTGATTTTTCGTTTTCTCTAGTCTTGACCTCTGAATCACAAACTTTCTCTTAAACAATTATCAGCCAAGCTGTTGATGCTGTTTTGTTTACTTTCATGTAAACGGGTTGCTGATGTCAGAGCATTGGATTGGCAAGCACGCGCTTTTGTTCCGAACGGAGTATCCTTTAATATTTCACGTAGGACGAAATCTGTGACTTAGGAGGTTTTCTACCCGTCGTTTCCAGATAACCCAAACCTGTGCCCAGTGTTATGCCTTAAGAAATACGAGCGCCGCACGAGCTCGCTCCGTTCAGATCAAACCCATCCATTATTCATCTCGTTCAAAGTACCTCACCTACCAGTATCTACTCCTACTTTAGCTCATTGGATCAAATGGTTATTATCCATGGCAGTCATAGACACTTCAATTTTTTCCTCACACTCCATTCGCGGGGCTATGGCTTCTAAAGCTTCCTTGATAGTTTGTAGATTGGAAGACATCCTACGAGCAGCTGATTGGTCGAATGAGTCTACGTTTCGTAATTTCTACTTTCGACCGGTGCAACATATTTCCAGTTTGGTGCTTGCTCAGCTTTAAAATAGCATAATAGGAGCCTTCGTGTCTTTAATAAAATTCCCAGATTTTACTATTAACATGACGTAAAGTAATGATTTTATTAATGACACGGAGGCGAGTATTATTCCCACCCGCCCTACCCAGGGGGGTGATTAAGTTACAGGTCAGCCATGGGGCCTTTGGAATGACACGATACGGTAGGTACAATGTCATACACGACACGAAGGTGAGTAAGGTATGCGATGAATATACTTATATGATACTTATAGTGATTGAATAACATAATGGACGAGTTGGACAGTTGTGGAATAGCAGTCGCAAGTTTCGTTATTACCATATATTTCTTCTTTTTTAGCTTGAATACACCTGTGAGAGTTGGCAGTTGAAGCTGTTCCCTGTTGAATTTCCGGTTATGGTTTTGTTTCGGGAATTCGTGTTTGTTGGAATATTTTGGAACTTACAATATGGTCTTCGGGATCTACGCAGAAAGAGGAGGAGTCAAGGAGAACCACACTAGTACTGGATGCTGATTCGTGCCACTGTTACCAAGCTGTTATGTTTTTTCTATGATTCTCTCATACTTCCTTTTCTTGCTGCTGGGAGTATAATAAAGAAAGAGAATGCATAATAGGAGCCTCAGTGTCATTAATAAAATCATGACTTTACGTCATGTTAATAGTAAAATCTGGGAATTCTCAGTAATTCTGAGCCAGGTGTCTCACTAGCATTCAATAGCTCCTAGTGTGCACCAATGTGTGGGATGTAGATATTATCATGTACCAGGTTTTGATAATAGTCTTCTGATCGAGACCCTAATCCGTGTACGATTCACCCCAATTCAGAGCAAGTCCTTGCACTCCCCTAAAAGGTCAGGATAGTATATAGAGTCTTGCACCAGTGGATTAGGGAACAAATGTTCAAACAGAATGGACATGGTTGACACAAGGTACAAAGACTGCAATATTTTGGTTATGGCCAATGCCGTCACCCATTCCTATCCACTTTTTCATAATAACCTGCTAACGTATACATAACAATATGTCTGCTCAAATGCTCTGGGCAACATGATACAGTTTGAGAAAAACAACATTGTCTCAGCTGAGCACATGAGCTATGAGAAAGTGCAGTACCTGCTTTCCTGCAGTGGGAGCATGGCCAGGATGTCAATGTTTGGAGGCATTCCTGGAACAAAACTGGTGCAGCCTGGACTCCCACCCAGTGGAAGATGAGCACAAGAAATCTGAGAATTCAGAATGAAAAGTGTTGCTTTAAGACAATCGAGATATTCCGAATAGATAAAGCAGTGTGGCCTAATGAACATATTATAGCAGGGCTGGATACAATGTAGACATATTAGCTATATGTGTTTATTGTGTGTTTTTTGTTTAATGATGCATTGATAGAATACAGATCGGTAAAGATAGTAACAGAAAGACATTTCTTTTTCTACCACCTAATTCCACACTAATACTGGAGAATAGATAATGTCCCTGTATGGAGCACTAACACAATAAACTAGAAAGTCATAAAACTGATACTTTAACATAACACAGAAAGGAAACGGACTCTCTACTCTAAACAAGTCCTACAACTCATAGGAGGCACAGTCCCAATTGTAGACCTCCCATAGAAACATAGTGCACACATATCATTAAAGGAATACACCATAACCACTACAGCACACAGTCGTGGTTATAGCACCAGGAGTGTCCTAGCAACCCCCACCCCAATGTAAGTAGTCAAATCATTTCAAAATGGTTCGAAAGCCAGGGACTAATGAAAGTATTTAGAAAATTGGGCAGACTAGATGGGCCGAATGGTTCTTATCTGCCGTCACATTCTAGCTTTCTATGTTTATTTTTCTACACTTCTATCCGGGCCCCACAAGGCTCCCTGCTTCCACTGCACTCAAAGCTCTCTGTATGAGCTAAGCCAGTGCGGTCGGGCAATCAACTGACACTCCCAGTCAATGAGCTAGCGCTGGAGAACTAACCGAACCTTCTAAGCAACAGCTAATGGGTCTTCGTTGACTGTAGCGGAGGCAGGGATGTGCACCCAGAGAACCCCATCTAAAAAGTCAGACCATTCTAAATAGGTTTGACTACTTCCATTGGGGGAGGAGGGGGTGCTAGAAGGTTGGTAAAGCAAACAATGATTATATATAATTAACATTTCCATCTGCTGATTGCCTTTCCTATATTGTATATTGACCCACTAATAGAGCACTATTAATAGGGCAGGTCAGAAATCCACTGGGTATTATAATGTGGTTATAATACAGGGGGACTCCGACGGTTATAAGTGCTGAAATAGGATTTATGTATTTTTATAAATATTTAACAAAGGAATTATAAGAGCAGTCCCGTTTGTTTTTTTGTCCATGCAATAACGGCTGGTTTCAGATTGATCATCTATTCTGTACAATAAAAGGTCTAAAATCTATTTCACTAATATAGACAGTAAGTAATTCTTTGAAAACGCTTTAAAATAAGCACCTTGTGTATTTAATTCTATTAATGTAATGAAGAATACAAAGCCACTGGTGATGATAAAGCTAATGAGAATGGTGAACTTAATTTATTACTCTGCTAAATGAACACGTGTTTTGTTTTTTTAATCTGTCATTTTACTAAAAGCTTCACTGCTAATCCCAGTGTGAACAAATAGGCATCTTCCTTTACAGACATGTACTATTTAATGGTATAATGGTAATTGGCCTGCAAAAAAAAGCAAGCACATGTCATATTTGAAGCTTACATAATGTGGCCAAGATCTGTTAACTCAGATAACTAAATGATGCGATTGTTACATTGCGGCTTTTATATTGGAGTTAGATGTGAGGTTTTCTCCAAAGTTTTAGGTCTGTATATTGGGATGCCCGTCTATTATTCTGACGTTTTCTCTGAATAGCAGAGGCCATTTGTACCTTTCACACTGGCTTTCAATGACCCGGACCCTGTTCTGTACTCTCGATACTGATAACTTTATCTGAACTAACACATTGCTTAGGGTGCTGAGCTATTTCCCTTCCCATACTCCACGTTTGCCATCATACAAGCTACAATACAGCCAGCACAGGCAACTCTGCAACAAATGCAAAGACCCACATGTGACAATGATGTTTAAAGGGACACTCCAGACCCCTAAAACACTTTAGCTTGCTAAAAAATAGTTTGTGAGGAAAGAGTGTGTCTTTTTTTTGTCGTTTTACGCAGATTTTTTGCGTTTTAGTGCAGATTTCAACAGAATTTGTCACTTTTACCAATTAACCTAGTTACATCCACTGGCTTGCAATTGCTGCAGACAAGAGATCTGCAGCTTTTGTGAGCTGTTTTCTGGATATACCCACAATAAAATAATGCATAATTAAATCAATGTATGTTTAATTCGGGGGTTATCTACTAAGCAGAGATTTTTATATATGTATTTTTACTATGTTTATTTGTGCTGTGGAGTGTCCCTTTAACGCTATAGGTTTAAGGTGCACTGAGGGTTAAGGGGTACCTACCTCGATTGTGCTGTACTGTAACTTAAAAGAACACTATAGTCACCTAAATTACTTTAGCTAAATAAAGCAGTTTTAGTGTATAGATCATTCCCCTGCAATTTCACTGCTCAGTTCACTGTCATTTAGGAGTTAAATCACTTTGTTTCTGTTTATGCAGCCCTGGCCACACCTCCCATGGCGATGATTGACAGAGCCTGCATGAAAAAAAACAAAACTGGTTTCACTTTCAAACAGATGTAATTTACCTTAAATAATTGTATCTCAATCTCTAAATTGAACTTTAATCACATACATGAGGCTCTTGCAGGGTCTAGCAAGCTATTAACATAGCAGGGGATAAGAAAATCTTAATTAAACAGAACTTGCAATAAAGAAAGCCTAAATAGGGCTCTCTTTACAGGAAGTGTTTATGGAAGGCTGTGCAAGTCACATGCAGGGAGGTGTGACTAGGGTTCATAAACAAAGGGATTTAACTCCTAAATGGCAGAGGATTGAGCAGTGAGGCTGCAGGGGCATGTTCTATACACCAACACTGCTTCATTAAGCTAAAGATGTTCAGGTGACTATAGTGTCCATTTAACCCCTTAAGGACACATGACATGTGTGACATGTCATGATTCCCTTTTATTCCAGAAGTTTGGTCCTTAAGGGGTTAAAGTGAATCTGTGCCAGGTTTAACTACATGTGACAGTGTTGTGGACAAAATAATAGTTTAGTAAAATGCCTATTTACTCTATGTAATCATGATCAGGTATTATTCAGTGACTACTCAAAATGGCCCCTGGGAGTCACCCCCTCCATCGACTGACTACCTCGTATTACAAGATGGCGCTGGAATCTGGGGGAGAAATTCATGATAATAGCAATATCACACCCAGTAGGATGTACATTGAATGCATCACTTAACACCTAACCAATTATTAATGTATTCTTCTCTGTTAGCTATAATTATGCATATGATGTATTTCTGCTTTATAAGGGCATGCCGGCCCCCAGAATAAAGCATTCCTGAGTTCTTCATCAACCTGAAACCTTGTGTCTGGTGTGAATTACTTTAGGAAGTGTGCACGCAACATATAACCAATTTGGACAGGGGCAGATATACAAAATTATCAAATGCTTCTTTTGATCCATAACAACAACTGACAAAGCAAAAAAAATATTTATAATGTTATACACTTACTTACCTACTGTCTACTGTTCAAGCACCACCACTCTGTGAGGCCTGTTTGTGTTACTCTATTGTAACAATTGCCTTGCAGTCCTACCCTTCTGTAAGGTAATGTAGTGTGATCTCCACCTCCAGGACGCGGCCATAATGACTTCATTGTTAGCATATTGGCATGGGAGCAGAGTGACAGTGGGGGATTAATACTGCTAAGGAGATCAGAAGAACTGCTCTCCCCTGTCACTCAATCCACGACACATAGACTTCTACACCAGCGGCAGAATTAATTGACAGATGGCAGAGGATCCATAGTTTTAAAAGATTTAACTTCCGTGGCAGGGGGAGGTGTCTGGGGCCGCTCGGATCGCTTCGATCTGGTGTGCAGGGCTGTCTGCCCATGCTTGGTCACCTAGATGATCTCAAAACTGTAAACAGTCTTCTACGCTTGCCCTCTCCTTCCGCGCCTTGTCCCCACCCCACCACCTCCACCTTTTTCGCTCTTCTTCTTCTATCTTGCTCCCAGGGGGCTTCTCCATCTGCAATACTAGGTGGGCAGCCCATGTTACCCATACAGACTAACAACTGTAGAATAGAGTTGAGCGGACACCTGGATGTTCGGGTCCGGCAGGTTCGGCTGAACTTTGAAAAAAAGTCCGGGTTCGGGATCGAACTTGACCCTGAACCCGAACCCCATTGAAGTCAATGGGGACCCGAACTTTTGGGCACAAAAATGCCTCTAAATAAGTCCTGGAAAGGGCTAAAGGGCTGCAAAAGGAAGTAAAATTGGGGTAAGAGTAGGACAAGTGCCTTGCAAACAAAGGTGGATAGAGAAAACTCTTAAAATAACATAAAATACCTAAAAATTAAAAATACAGCTAAGCCATAAAATAGCACTAGATGGAATATTTGATTTTAGCTTTGGAAGAACATAAATCAAAATCTAAAGCATGGCTGTCAGGAGGTTCACCAGAAGTATCCATTTGAGAGAGGGTTGGAGTGCAGGGTATTCTCTTTCATTGTTTAAACTGAGCTCAACTCCTGATGCATGGAGAAATGGCCTTCACAAGCCTCTGCTATTGTGTACATAGTTTATACTAAGTGACCCATAGGTTGAGGAGGCGGTGACCGTGGCGCTGTAGGTGGAAGCAGCGGTGGAGGAGGAGGAGGTAGCCAACACTGTTTTATATATATATATATATATATATATATATATATATATATATATTTTAATTCTTTATTTTTGTTTTTGTTGTTAGACATGTGCAATTCGTTTCGGTCCGAATATGAATTCGGACGAATTTCGGGCAATTCGGACAATCGGGTACCTCCGAATGTCCGAATTGCCGAGGTCCTGAAGTTCTGAAATTACCGAATTTCCGACGTGCCGAAGTTCCGAAGCGTCAAAGTGCCGAAGTTTCGAAGCACAGTATTGCCTTAGTACTAATATACTTATCCAGTGAAAGAAGAAGAATGTTACATTGTATACAATTTTAAATAAAAAGTATACAAACATAGCCAGGATTCACCTGTAAGCATTTGCAACACTTACAACAATCAAGTAACATACATTCATATAAAATGTAAGTTACTTGGCCAGTCAGTGTAATGACAGGAATGAATAAGTAGATAACTCCCTAATTCCCACGGTATTAGGGAGCTATCTACTAAAAGGCAGAAAGACCTAAATTGGTTTTTCAGCCAAATTTACTAATAATGTAGTATTAGTAAATTATGCAACTTTTCATTTGTATTCCTGACCCTATAATGTTCGTTTAGTGATAACATAACTCTCTTCCTCTAGACCCGGGATAGGCAATCTTCGGCACTCCAGTTTTGATGCTTTGCCAGTATTATGGCTGTAACAGCATTATGGGAGATGTAGTCCACAACATCTGGAGTGCCGAAGGTTGCCTACCCCTGCTCTAGACCAATTTCTTTTAGTTTGAACACTAGTATTGTGTGGAACCGTATCGAACGCCTTAGCAAACTCCAAGTAGATCACATCCACTGCACGCCGTGATCTATACTTCTAATTACTTCTTCATTGAATGCAATTAAGTTAGTTTGACATGACCAATGTTTCTATAGTAGTACATTTAAATTAACTACTGTCTCATCCCACCACCTCTTAGGTATATGTCTGGAAATCTGGGAACAGACTGTGTAAACCCTTTGCTGACAAATCTCCAAACTTCATATTGTGTAGTCTTAAAACACACACTGGCGCAGTTGTCAGTCAATGCTGTCATATCCATTTATCTGCAGGAGTCTGTTTAAACAGTGAGCTGCCTGTGGCTGTCCCCTCATTATTTTTAGGGTGAGGGGGGTAGGTAGGGGGATAATTTTCTTTTGGGGGGGAGGGGGTGACTAGGGATTTGGGGACCCCTAGTCACCTGGGGGGGACACATTTTTTTTAGGGCCCCCACCCACCGCTCAAGGGTGGGGGCGGGGGGGAGGACAATAGGTCCCCCCTATTGGTATTTAGGGTCCTCACCCGCCGCTCAGGGGTGGGGCCCAGGGGGGAGGACCTTAGGTCCCCCCCCCTATTAGTATTTAGGGCCCCCACACGCCGCTCAGTATTAGTAAATTTCTCTGAAAGACCAATTTAGGTCTTTCAGCCTTTTGGTAGATAACTCCCTAATACCGTGGGAATTAGGGAGTTATCTACTAAGCGGCAATAGAAGTGCCAAAGTGCCGAAATGCCGAAGTGTCGAAGTGCCGAAGTTCCCGAATTGTCGAAGTGCCGAAGTGTTGAAGTTCCAAAGTTGCCAAAGTTCCAAAGTGTTGAAGTGCCGAAGTCCCGAATTGCGAAAATCCTGAATTTCGGAATGCCGAACCGAACCGAAAATGTTCCCTATGCACATGCCTAATAACAGTAAAATTGTTCAGGATAATAGTTACAGACATTATAAGTTTGGCGTGGAATGCGAGTATAATCGTATACTAAGAGAATAAGTTGACAGTGGGGAAACAGAACTTTGTATAAAACACAAGCTTTTCTAACTGTCTATAATATTAGGGTATGTGACGGTTCCAACGGTCATGGTACATGCTATTTTGGTTAAGAGATTTGTGTTTTTGTACATGCTTTAGTGTAAGTAGGGTTATGCCCTGTTGTAGTGGAGCACCCCCTTTTCTTTCTTTACCTTTGTTTTGCTTTTTAATAGGGTATATGTTAGTGTATGAGGTATTACGCTTCGCAGGTGCTAGGTATACATGTGTGTTGCGTCGTTTTTCTCTAAGGCATTCAACCCAGGGGCTGCAGCTCACATAGCTATTTAGAGTATTATCTTGTCTAGCCTATGGGCATGCGAGGGGCACTATGAGGTTTATTGCGAGCGTAGTAGTTATAGTTCTATATACAGTGTGTTTAGGCGTAGAAAGGCTAGATCCTGCGCAGGCTGGCCTGCCGGTCTGTCACTGCTTATGTGTTCTCACGTTTGGCTGTGTGCTTAGACATTTGTGTGTATATTTGCGCTAGTGAGGCCTTAATTTCTGAGTGGGCTGCTTTATGGTTTTCGCCCCTCTATTGGTGTGTGTTGTATCCCATAGTACATTGCAGAGTAATCATATTAGGTAGCGTAAAAGTAAACAACGTCAAAATTAGAAAATAGAAGTGAAATATTAAAGATTTGAAGTTTGAAAGTGTAAAGTCACAGATGAGAACCATGAACTCAGCGGTAATATGGTCGGGCAGTCTTTTTGGCTTAGTTTCCCATGCCTCTATCCGGATCTCAGGTACCCATCGTGTGGCGGCCGGCCCTCAGCGCTTTAAATGCGGTGGAGGACGAGGTGGGGGCCCCGGATGGCTGGAATGCTTTGGCCATGTCCCAGAAGTGAGGGGGTTGTTGTCTTGGGGCTTGGATGGTGCTTTCCGGGTTTGTCAGTAGTCCCAGCGCAGTCCATTTCCGCTGCGTCTGTCAGGCGGGTTGTGGCGCCCCCATGGGAGATAACCAGGCACCTGGGAAATGCCCATCGATATGGGATAGAGTGTTGGTGGAGCGTGCCTGTCAGTGGCTTGAGTCGGCTTCTCCATATCATTGTGGGCCTGGACAAGTCCTGATAAAAGGATAAGGTGGCATTTTCAAATGGGTAGTTTGCTTTGTTTCTCACGGCTGCCATATGGGTCAGTTGGGCTGACCGTGTTCGTAGCTGTAGGATGACATCCCATGTGGTGTCTGCTGGTGCTTTGGCGGCTCTCGGGATGTGGTAGGTCTCATCTATCTCAGCTAGGTGTGCTTGTTGTGGTGAGAGCACGGAGGTGAGCAGTCTCCCGACGTAGTGTGTCAGGTCACCTGAGGCCACAGTCTCCGGGATACCCCGGATTTTTACGTTTCTGCTTCTGTGCCGGTCTTCTAGTGCGTCTCGGCGGCTGGTCACACCATGGCTCCGTGTTTTGGGCTTCTAGTTGTGTACATCGGGCGGTGAGGTCCTTCGTATCTCCCTCTGTTGTTTTGACGCGCCCCTCCACTGTATGTATTTCTTCTCGCAGTGTGGCCACTTCTGCAGCAAACATTATGCGGAGGTTGCGGAGCAAGGCTTTGATATCTCCCTTCGTGGAGGGCAGCTTGCTATCCTCGTCAGAGGAAGGGAGGTGTAAGCACCCTGAGCTTGGGAACTCATCCATTGCTTGGTCCTCGGAGGAGGCCGAGGCCGCGTCGCCATGTTTTTTTGGGGGGCGCGGCGTGGTTTGAGGCCTGTGCGGGTCGGAGGAGAAGGTCCCCGATGTCTCGTGTCCCTGTTGGTCTCGGGGTTCCCTGGTGTTTTGACTTCTTCCCCATCTCGCTGTGACCAGATAGAGGCTGAGGTTGGAGTGTTTCAGGTTGTTAAATCACTTATTTCAGGCTGATTTATGCGGAGCTCTGCTGGCACACATCTGTTCTGTATGGCTGCTGGCTCCGCCCTCTATATATTTTTTTTAATTGGGATAGCCCCCAAAATATTGGGACATATATAAAAAAGAAACATTTGCGGCCTGCGGTGCATTTCTTCTAGTTCAATAACGCCATCAGGTTTTTAAAACTGTCCGTCACTAACCCTGCTAATCCATTCCACACTGTGACTCCTAACTTCAACATCAGGCATACTGGGTCCCGGTCATCCGAGTGCCGCCCAGACAGTGTCTGGGTCCCGGTCACCAGACTGCGAAACTGCGAATGACTCGTTAAATCTGTCATGGCTCCTTTTATCCCTCCATCTGTTACTTGGATAACTGTGGGAATTCTAAAGATAATACATGCCGACGAGCGCTAGGGGACGGCTGCTCCACTTTTGCACCCTGCTCCCTCTTATGCTGTGCTGGTGCCTCTGTGCGACCAGCTCCTCTTCCTCCAAACTGCACACGTCACTCGCATGACCTTGATTTCATGTGGGATCTAGGACCTCATCATCCTCCACATGATCTTCCACCCACTCCTCAACCCTGCCCTCCTTGCCGGTATGCACACTGCAGAAAGCCACAGCAGTTGGCACCTGTGTTTTTCTAGCATGTAAACCCTGCAAAGGACATATGGGAATTGTTTTAGAATTGTATCTAGGCAACAGTTTTCCTTATTAACTGTCCTCTCAGTTTGACTTGTGAGGGTATTGCCCCTGAATTACAATATTGTTATATTGGTATTTGACGGTTCTATTTGACTGTCAGATATGAAGTGCAGGCCGCAAATGTACTATTTAGCACCCCAAAAATGTTGAATTGGTCAAACTGAGCTGTAACCACAGTATTTGACGGTTCTATTTGACTTTCCGATGTGAAGTGCACACCCCAAATTTACTTTTTATCACCCAAAACAATTTTAATTTTTCAAAGTGCGCTGTAAGCACAGTGTTTGATGGTTCTATTTGACTCTCAGATATGAAGTGCACCGCAGGACGCAAATGTACTATTTAGCAGCCAAAAAATGTGAATGTTTAAAAATGCTATGTCACAGCACTATTTGATGGTTGTATTTGACTCTCAGATATGAAGTGCAGGCACCAAATTTACTTTTTAGCACCGAAAGAATTAGACTTTTTACAACTGCAATGTAAGCACAATATTTGACGGTTCTATTTGACTCTCAGATATGAAGTGCACCACAGGCCGCAAATGTACTATTTAGCAGCCAAAAAATTTGAATGTTTAAAACTGCTATGTCACAGCACTATTTGACGGTTCTATTTGACTCTCAGATATGAAGAGCACACCCCAAATTTACTATTTAGCAGTTTAGCACCAAAACAATTCACATTTTTACACCTGCGCTGTAACTCCAGTATTTGATGCTTCTATTTGACTCTCAGATATGAAGTGCAGGGCCAAAATGTACTATTTAGCAGATTAGCACCCAGAAAATAAAAATGTTTACAATTGCGCTATAACCGCACTATTTGACGCTTCTATTTGACTCTCAGAGATGAAATTCACCGCACTAATGTACTTTTTAGCACCCAAAATGTTTACGTTTTAAAACTGCAATGTGACAGACATACTTGATAAAAAATATATTTAAAAAGACCCATTATGGCCATATAAAACCCATAAAGAGTATATATATATATATATATATATAAAAATATTTTATAAAAAATGACAGAGTTCAAAATCGCTGTTTAGACCACGTGGGTGTAAGGTGTCCAAATTAAATATCCAGCACATCTCTGCTGGTCCCATCCTTTTGATTAAATCATCACCCCTCCAATTGGGGGTTACTTTATGGATTCCTAAAAATTTTATTTTACTGGGGTCACTGTTGTGGAAGTTCTTAAAATGGAGAGATAGACTATGTTCCTCACATTTCTAATGTGCTCCTGTATTCTTATTTGTAAGGGACGAATAGTGCGTCCAATATATAGTAGTCCGCATGGACAGGTAATCATATATATTATTTTTTTGGAATGGCACGTGATAATGTTTTTAATTTTTTTTTTTTTAATTCTTTATTTTTGGTACGGTTGAACACCACATGTACAATAAATATCGATACAAATAACGCCACCTGAACATATGCAGGAATCAATAGAAACATAAGGCACATCGTATAAGGTACATTATAAGTCTCTTGCAGCTTCGTCGATGTCATTGGCAGGTTGGTAGCGAGGCTTGCATATGAGAGCGTGGTGTCCCTCCATTTTCATATATATAAAACTCAAAAAGAACTAGAATGGCTATAGCATATGATATACACGTCATTGAATATTATACATATGTAGTCACATATCCTTCGGGCTATAGAAAAAACCTTGTCCGGCCCCGCCTATTGGGACGCCTAATGGTGCCATCGTACATTTCCAAGAAAAGCTCCATGTAGTAGCGTCCCTGTCTAGACAGGACAAGGTCTAAGCCAAGATTGCGGAGGAAAAGAATATGAAGCCATTCAGAAGAAATAGAGAGAGAAAAGGAAAGGAAGGAAAGACAGAAAAGACATAGAAAAGCGGGAACAGGAAAGATTATAGGATGAAGAGCCAGGAAGGGAAAACCAGGGGGAGGGAGGAAGGGAGGGTAGGTAAAGGGAGGGGATAGTAGTTGCGTGTCCTCCGCCTGCAGTTCGCAAAGTAGCGCCAAAAACTCCAACCTTATTGCCCCGAATTTCCCTGCCCCCAAAAAGCTTGCTGCATCCCGGATGCCGCCTAATGAGAACCTCAATATGCCCTCTAAAGGGAGGTAAACCATGTATACATCCGTCGTGCACCCAATCATAGAGGGAGGGGTCTGTAGGGCTGCGCCTAGGACCCGTGTACCCTAATCACTCATACCACTGTCCATCCAAGATGCCCAAACTTTATTACATTTGGCAATTGTGCCCCTGACCTTTGCTGTGAGTTTATCCATAAGGAATGTATCTTTAATCTTCTGTAGCACTACCTGGAGCGGGGGGGCGGAAGGTTGAAGCCAGACCTGAGCCAAGGCCCGCCTTGCTGCCAGGTTAATTTTGTGTACCAGTTTCTGCTCAGTTCTGGTCCATTCCTCTAGAGGTCTGGCCAGAAGGAACACCCATGGGTCCAGCTTAATCTCCCTGCCGAAGATATCCTTCAGCAAGTCCGCCACCCGTTTCCAAAATTCCTGGACCTCAGGGCACTCCCACCACATGTGCAAATATGTACCTTTGTGACCGCAACCTCTCCAGCACACGTCCGTAGACAACCTATGCATTCTACACATCTTCACCGGGGTGGTGTACCACCTGAACATGGTTTTATAAGCTTGTTCCTGCATGGAGACACATATGGAGGATGTAGCTGCAGCCTCCCAGATCTTCTGCCAATCCACCCCCTCCAGTTCCTCTCCTAGATCAGCCTCCCATTGTGCTATGTAAGTAAGTTCCCCCCATTCTGACGTGGATGTGCTTAAATGCGCGTATAAAGTTGTTATGAGGCCTCTTGGAAATTGCTCCTTTAGGCACATGGTTTCGAAGAAGGTGGGCGGCCGCAGCGCGCAGGCTTTATTAGCCGGGGTCTGTGCGTAATCCCTAAGTTGGAGGAATCGAAAGAAGTCAGAAGGGCGTAGAGCAGCCCTGGTCTTCAAGTCCTCAAACTGAAGGAGTGATCCTCCTTCGTACAGGTGGCAGAGGCGTTGAACGCCCGTACCCTCCAGCCCCTTGAATTCTCTAGCGTCCATTCCTGGGGGAAAAGCCTTGTTCCTCAAAAAGGGAGTTAGTGGAGATGCCTGGGAGGACAACCTATATTTAAGTGACATAGTGTCCCATAATTTCATCGAGTTTGCTATAGCCGGACATTCTATATGCGTCGTCGGTCTGTGTTCCCGAGGGACCCACATGAAGAACTGGGGGATATCCGGACCCATGAGGCATGCCTCCAAGTCAACCCACCTCCTTTCTTCCGGGGGGGAGTGCCAGAGTGCTACTTGTGTGAGCTGGGCCGCTAGATAGTAAAAATAAAATATATCGGGCGAAAGTTCTCAGGAAACGAATCGTCCCTGCCCGGCTTTGGCAGGAGAACCACGTCGGCCAGCGACATGTCCCTGTCCGGTACTCCCCCCTCCATGAGATCGTTGAACAACGTCTCCAGATGAGGTGTAAGCTCTTCACGAAAAACTTTATAGTAGCCGCCTTCAAAGCCATCCGGGCCTGGGGCTTTATTGCCTTTCAACGTCGTAATTGCCGCGTCTATTTCGTCGTCCGTGATCCGCGCTCCCAGGACAGCAATGTCTCCGTCCCCCAGCTTCGGCATAGCCAAGCGATTCAAGAAAACTCTCGTTTCCTCAATCTCGTGATGTTGTTGAGTGCTGTCGCCGCCGTCAGAGTGGTTTTATAATTTAGAGTAATACTCTGTGAAAACCTTCGCGATATCGGTGGGGTCTGTGCGATACGTACCTGTGGCGTCTTTAATCCGTGTGATATGGGAGTGACCCTGTCTCTGGTGAAGAGATCTAGCTAGCAACGTGTCCATCTTATTGGACTTTTCATAGTACGTCCTCTTAGACCATACCACTGCCCTAGCCGTATCATCCACAAGTGTCTCGCGTACTGATGTGCGTAGTTTCTGCACGTCCACCAGCATACTGGCGGACGGGGCAGCTTTATGTTTCTCCTCAGCTTTTCCCAAAGCCTCTAGGAGGGATGACAATAGTTGCATTTTGCGTTTCTTCTTTAAAGTAGCTTCACGGATAAGTATGCCCCGTATGACCGCTTTATGAGCGGCCCATACCGTAGCCGGGCGGACGTCGGACACCGTATTCCGAACGAAGTATTCCGATAGTTCCTTGCGGACTGTCTCCACTACGACCGGATCTTGTAGCAATGAAGTATTCAGTTTCCAGGACCATGGGGACGCTGAACACAAGTTGTCCATTGTCAACGTGACTTCAGCATGGTCCGACCATGTGATGGATCCAATCGCGGAGTCCGAAACCCTGGACACCGCATGAGAGTTCACCAGGAACAGGTCGATCCTGGAGTAAGTGCCGTGGGGCGCAGAATAGTAAGTAAAGTCACGGTCATCAGGATGGTGGGCCCTCCAAACGTCCAATAGGCCCGTGCGCTGAATAAATGTGCGGAGCAGCTTATCTTGGCCCCCCCTACTGTGTGACCTTGGTATCCCGCTTCTGCTGCTGGACACGGGGCAGCATTAAGATCCCCTCCTACGACAATCATGCCATGGGGTAAACCATTAACAGTTTGGGCCATATTGTCCCAAAATGCAGCGGAAGGGTCATTGGGGGCATAAATATTTAGAAAGTGGATCGTGTGGGAATACAGACTCCCTGAAAGCAGTAAAAAGCGTCCAGCCGGATCCATTATCACATTTCCTAATCGAAAAGAGCATCTATGGTGGATAAGAACAGCTACTCCATTCTTTTTATTTAGGGCTCTCGCCTCAAATACAGTCCTGAACGTATGATCCCTCAAAGTGAACTTCGCTGGTGCTGGCACATGTGTCTCCTGCAGGAATGCTATGTCCGGGTTCATGCGTTTAAGTTCCCGAAACATAAGGCGCCTTTTTCTTGGGGCATTAAGGCCCTTAACATTCAAGGATAGTAGTTTCAACGGCATTACGGTGGGCTAAAAGGCGAGCTCGTCTCCACAGGCAGACCCGCCAGGGGTCGACCCATATAAAGCATATGAGGCACAGCGACAACCCCTCCCAAAGGGATGTGAGCAGGGAAGGGGAGAGAGGAAGGGGGAAGACTGGGGAAGGTAGAATAGAGGGGAAAAAGAAGAAGAGAACAATAGAATAATATAAAGAACAATTGCCTGGTCTTACCCATCGCCAGGACAGGACGGGGTATATGTTGAAGCTCCTCCAGAGCGCCAAAAGGGCGCCGGAAATGCCTAAACATAGACCAACTAAGCAAAGCACTGGGGTGCCAAGCGAACCTATATTAGAGACAAAAATCGAATAAAGGGGCACGAAAATCCCCATAAAGGCAGGGGAAGTCGGACGGGCCGCAGGGAATGGGATCCTGAGGGCCTTGCATCCCGCTCCCCCGGCTCACGATAGCGAGCTATTGGGGGAGGCATCTTTATGGTAAAACTGCAAGGCCTCAACAAAGAGGGGGAAGCAACATAGGATGCCAAGGAGGAAGGCTACCATAGCAGGCCCAGTTGCAAGAGGGCACAGCCAGTAAATACACGGGTAATATGCAAGGGGCCACATAGCGCGATAACATGACCTGAGCTAAACATGTCAAACGTCAATATTAGCATGAATAATAGCATGAATAATAAGATTGGCTACATATGTTAAGTGCACAAACGGATACAACCAGTCCAGTTTAAACCATTATCCCCTGTTGCACAGTGTCTTGTGGCCGCTGAGGGCATTCTCAAGCATACGGGGGGGGGGGGGGGACACTAGCATTATTAAGAAGCCTAAGGCCAAAACCACTGGGGGTCTGCCTGCCCCCCAATAAAACCCTTTTTGCAACAATACCGTCAGCTGGGAAGCTATTATGTAGGGGAGTGTCAGGATCGGGACAGGGATCCAACACGCAGAGTACAAACAGTAGCCAGATACGTATACCGGACCTTAGAATGGCCGGACTAACGTAAGTAGTACTGAGAGAATAGTCAAAGACAAGCCGAGGTCGAGGGTAACAGAAGGCAGGAGAGCGAGAGACAAGCCAAATCAAGGATACAGAGGTAAGCAGAGCAGAATAAGCAAGCCGGGTCAAAACCAAAGGGAATAAGCAGAACACAAGCACTGAGTGACTAGAACAAGCCAGAACCACGACAGGGCAATGAGCTGACGAGAGAAGCTCCGTTAAATACCCTGTTCCGGAAAGTAACCACGCCTCTGAGGCGTCCTGATTGGTCCTGCAGCATTTGACTGACAGGTCGTTCCGGTAGTCTCCTGACGACTTCCGGACGTGATGCTGTAAAAGGCAGTCACTCCCACGCGGCCGGCTTTGCACGACCGGATAGACCGCGAGGAAGGAAGCCATCAGACCGTCCGGATGAAGGAACTGCTAAGTCTCTACCTCTTTCGGAGGTAGAGACCACAGGTACCCTGACAGGGAGGTAGGAGCATAAACAGCTTTCTTCCCCGCAAGCGTAGACTTGGACCCCGTATTACAGAACGGACAGGAGAACACAGCATGCACAGTTTCCCACATAAGATCCCCCGCCGCCCCGGGTCCCAACCCCTCCCGGCGAAACACCCCACCGCCACACAGTGAGCATACAACACAATCGGTACCCGGTATAAATATATTTGCAATTTACATTCCGAGGGTGCCAGGTGACTGCCTGGAGCCCAGCCCGCCGCCCACCGCCCGCCGCCTGTTACCGATCCCGCACCCCAACACAAACACTATCAAAACGAACATGAGTCCCCAACCTCGAGGAGCCTAACAATAAAATTATAAACAAAAGGGTATGGGGGCATAACAAGCCAACAGTCTATGGAGTCTGCGGATGAGGGTCAGCCCAAGGAAGCTAGCGCGGGAGCCAAGGTGAGGCCCAGGGACATTAAGCAACCCTAACCCACCCCAGGAGAGCCGAGCCCACCCTCGAGACCGGAAACCCGCTGACCCACAGGAGCTTTATCGAGGATCCCGACATACTGGGCCCCAAAAAAGAAAACATAGGAAGCGGGGCTCCAGCACCACCCTCCCAAACAATTTTATCCCACCCGTGAGGCCTTACCAGCCGGTACAACAGCCAGCCAGCCTGGAATTTCAACGGGAGATCCGCCCTCCTCAGTCATCTGCCGCATACCACTCACGGGGGAGAGCGGCGAGGACCTCCGCCGACGCCCCCGGAACCGCAAAATCATCAGGAGTTTGGATCCCAAATTCGCTAAGAAATTTTGTCGGATCGCCATCCGGGAAGAGAAGCTTCGTGCGGCCATCTTTAACCCCTTAAGGACCAAACTTCTGGAATAAAAGGGAATCATGACATGTCACACATGTCATGTGACCTTAAGGGGTTAAAGGCCATCAGCCGAAAGGGGTGCCCCCAGGCATACCTTATGGAATGGTGCTGCAACAGTTCCGTAATCGGGCGCCAGTCACGCCGCCTCTGCAGGGTCAGCGGGGTGAGGTCCTGGAAAAGAGCAAGGCTTACCCCCTTGTGAACGATCGGGCGGTCTCTGCCATACTTCATCAGAGCCTCCTTCGTTTGGTAGGAAAGAAATTTAATTATCACGTCCCTGGGACGCCGGTCATCCGTCCTCCTAGCCCGGATTCACCTATGCGCCCGTTCGATATGCCACAGATGATCCGGGATGTCGGGGAGCAGCGGTTTAAAGATCCCCAGTACGACTTCTCCTAGAGACCCTTCCCCCTCTTGCTCCGGTAAGCCTCGGAGGCGGACGTTATTTCGTCGCGATCTATTACCGAGGTCATCAATTGCCGATTCTGCGGTAAGTAGTTGGGAGGTTAGACGATTGATTTGGATGGCGGCAGCATTGTGGGCCACGACCGTGGATTCCACCCGGTGCTCGAGCGCTGCTGTCCGCACCCCCAAGGCCTGGATTTCGGCCTTCACTTCTGCCGTGTTGCGGGTAATCTCAGTGGCCAGGTACTCACGGACTTCCGCCAATTTAGCCAGGATTTGGCCGGTATCGGAGTCCGAAGAACCCATGGCCACGCCGCTCGCTGGGCTCGAGGGTGAACGGGGCGCACCATGACTGTCCCGTCCGCCATCTTGTGTGCCTGAACGCACTGCTCGAGAGGCCGCGAACATATCGGTCACCGTAACACCTGTTTCCGTCACTCTTTTCGTTCGTTTTCTCGAGGCTTTCTTATCCATCTTGCTTCCCCCACCGAATTCAGATGTTTTTAGGGATTTGTCTCCGCTTTTGTTGGCTGTTGGCACCGCGGTCGCAGCAGAGCTTTACCCGGACACGTCCAGCTCGTTCGGCCACAAACCACGCCCCCAATGTTTTTAATTTTAAAACTTTTTTTTCGAGTCTTTGGGGTGTGTGAATTCCCTAATTCCTACACGCTCCACATACCCCACAGCCGTAAAAGCCCATGGGTTCGTTAACAGTTTTTGTGTTCGTGTAGTTGTTTGTAAGGCTGGTGCGTAAATTCGGTACCCCTCCCTCCCCCCGATAAAGTATTCTCGGTTTATCTGGTAAACGTGCATTCGGTGTGCCATCGTTCTTTACAATGGGCCAGTGTTTCGAAATTACTAAACACATTTTATTATTATGTAATATTATACTGATAGTTATTATTATCATGTTATATTATACTGATAGTTATTATTATTATTTTATCTCCAGGGTATCTATCAGTGTTACTGAATCTTCATTCCCTGTAATATATAATTATAGTTATTAACCCCTTAAGACTGCAGGACGTTCTATGCCGTCCTTATTTTGGTGGCTCTGATGTAGAATTATTAAAAACCTGTATTGAACCTGTGTTGAATTTTTGTACTAACTCCATTTTAACCCACATTACCTGACAGAATCCTCCATTTCAAATTACATTACATGACAGAATTTCCTAACAGCATTTAGTGTAATGAATAGAGACTGTATTTTCTATATACAGACATGACTAACCCCGGAATTATTGAAATTTCCTGTAACATGCAACAAAGTATAACCAAGGCCATAGCCAAGGCCGTGAGAAGCTGGCCTAATGAAATGTTCTATTCATAAAAGAACCCTGCACCTGACCACGAGTCTGACATCACTAACTACCCAAAATGACGCTCAAGCCCCCCTTCCCACCGAGTAAGCCTCGTGCTGGGCAAGATGGCGCTTGAGCCATCTGTCCACACCCGTGTCCAGAACAATACCACCTCCCGGTGGGAGGACACCTAGCTAACCACTTAATTTTAGAGCCAATTAATAATATTGATGGGTGGACATTGACATAGCCACTTAACATTTAATCCAATTAATGATGTTTATGTACTGATATCTCAATAATCAATGATGATGTAATTTCGCTCTTATAAGGGTCTGCAAGCCCGCTTTTCTTCAGATGCCATTACATTTTCTCGAAGTTATTTTAACCTGAACTCCGTGTGTCAGTGTGAATTTACTTCTGCGTATACGCAATTTAATCATCTCAGATTTGGACAGGAACAGATAGATTTTTAAACATATTTGTTTATTTCTAAATTAATCTACATCAATTTGGCGCCCAACGTGGGGCACCGGGCTATGGCCTCTGGCCGGTAAGCCGTCCTAAGGAAGACGCTGTTGGACGGAGGAATCCGGGGGGAAGGAAAGGAGATTGATCACCTCCCTGTACACGGTAGAGACTACTGCAGAGTTTATCCGGTATGTTCCAGCCCCTTTGATTGACCCGTCCACGTGTCTGTGACTGCTACCGGGAGGACATCAAAGACAGGTAATATCTTGCCCGGTGTCTTGTTGTTACCCACCTGTTTACCTGCATTTAGTCTATCTGTTGCCTGGGAGTGTTTGTACTGGCTTGTTTAGCTTAAGTGCCCGGGTGGAGTGTTTGACTGTGTGTCCCTTTTGGGATAAAGGGGGGTGGACCTGTGGTGTTTGCCTGGGGGTCCTCTGTTGCCTGTTTACCCCTTTTAGGAGCCACGTGGCTGTGGCTGTAGGGAAAAAGGGGGGTGGACCTGTGGAAGTTTTCCTGGGGGTCTTCTTTGCCTGTTTACCTCTTTTAGGAGCCTCGTGGCTGTGGCTGTAGGGAAAAAGAGGGTGTTGGATCTGTGGAGGTTGTGTAGACTCATAGCTTCCTGGGGGTCCTTCTGGTGTCACTTTGATAGCCTAGCTAGCCTCATTGTGCACATAGCTCTGCTTGCAGAGAGGTGGTACCCTCCAGCTTCGAGCGCTGAGGCTGGTGGCATTCCAATTGTTATTTGTGGTGCGTGGATTCGGGCAGGAATTGCTGTCTCCATCACCACGGGGTAGTGAGACTTATGAGTGGGTTCATAGGGGCGCTACGAGGGTGAGGATAGTGGTGGCCACACTTAGTGGACTGCTGTAACGAGGGAGGCATATGGATTTCGGACCGGTGTTAGCTGTTATCCTTGGCCGCTGGTAGTGAGACTTGAGGAAGTCATTCTCCGAGCGGGGACACTACGAGATTGAGGGAGGTGACTTTGGTCACATGAGTAAAGGAAAGGGATTACTGTTGATTTTATTTGAACTGTGATGCATGCACTGTATTTCAATTGTATTGTTGTTTTTGTTTAATTGGGAGTCATTCAAACTCCTGTGTCTGTCTCTAAAATTTCACCTTACTTTTACTTTTACTCTACTTCCTGTATTATTTACACCATGGTTCGTCAACCTGGTCCCTACCGCCCACTAGTGGGCGTTTCAGGATTCCAGGTGGGCGGTAGGGATTTCCAGGTTGATCGGGCGGGTGCGAGCCGGCGGTACCCGTGCGACTGGGTACCGCCGTGACCATTTGCGGCTCCGGCCCGCCCGGTAAACCGCCGGGGCCGCCTTCCAAAGTGTCCATCGGGTGGCCCATGCTGTCAGGGCCACCCGATGGATGCGGATTGTAAGGGGGCCCGGTCAGCGCTGGGCGCTTTAACAGCGCGACCGGGCCCCCTGTGATGACATCAGAGCTGGGAGGAAGTGATTCCCCGGTCACTCCTCCCAGCTAAAACTGAGAGCCGCGCGGGAGGAAGGAGGAGGAGGGAGTCAGAGTGGGAACTCTGACTCCCATCCACCTGAGCCACCACTGGACCCCAGGGAAAGTCACCCTCCTGCACCTTAAAGGTAGGAAACAGGAGGGTGACTTAAATATAATGTGTGTGTGTGTGTGTGTCTTTGTAGGTATGTCTTGTGTGTGTCTGTCTGTATGTGTCTTTGTATGTATGTCTTGTGTGTGTATGTGTCTGTCTGTGTATATGTGTGTGTGTCTTTGTATGTATGTCTTGTGTGTGTGTATGTGTCTGTCTGTGTATATGTGTGTGTGTCTTTGTATGTATGTCTTGTGTGTGTGTATGTGTCTGTCTGTGTATATATGTGTGTGTGCGTGTGTCTCTGTATGTATGTGTGTCTTGTCTTTGTATGTATGTCTTGTGTGTGTGTCTGTCTGTGTATATGTGTGTGTGTGTGTGTGTGTCTTTGTATGTATGTCTTGTGTGTGTGTATGTGTCTGTCTGTGTATATATTTGTGTGTGTGTGTCTGTATGTGTGTCTTGTCTTTGTATGTATGTGTCATTGTATGTGTGTCTTGTGTCTGCATGTGTGTGTGTCTATGTATGTCTGCATGTGTGTGTGCATGTCTGTGTGTCTGTTTGTATGTATGTGTCTTGTGTGTATGTGTGCCTGTCTGTGTCTTTGTGTGTGTATGTATGTGTGTCTTGTGTGTCTGTATATGTGCCTGTCTGTGTCTGTATGTATGTCTTGTGTGTGTCGTATGTGTGTCTGTATGTGTCTTGTGTGTGTATGTGTCTGTCTGTATGTATGTGTGTCTTGTCTTTGTATGTATGTGTCATTGTTTGTGTGTCTGCATGTGTGTGTGTCTATGTATGTCTTATGTGTGTGTGCATGTCTGTTTGTATGTGTGCCTGTTAGTTTGTATGTATATGCTGCGAGACTAAATATTTGATATCTGGTTCGATTTTCGTAAGGAACAAAAGAAGGTCTCTTTCAGTGATATTCAGACGACTTCTCTGTTTGCGCATAATATGATTTCTCATTTGTGCGTCAGCTCATCTCCTCTCCCTCCTCAATTCCCCTCCCCACCTTTTTTCCCCCTTTTTTCTATTTTTTAACCATCCTTATAGCAATGCCCAGTAGGAAGGCTGAGCTAGGTAGCCCACTTACTATAGTCCACTATAACATACAGACACACACATACAGACACACACACACAGGACACACACACACAGGACACACACACACAGGACACACACACACAAGACACACACACACAAGACACACACACAAGACACACACACACACAGGACACACACACACAGGACACACATACAAAGACATAGACAGGCACACATACGTGTGTGTGTGTGTATGTGTGCCTGTCTGTGTCTTTGTATGTGTGCCTGTCTGTGTCTTTGTGTGTGTGTCCTGTGTGTGTGTCTGTATGTTACAGTGGACTATAGTAAGTGGGCTACCTAGCTCAGCCTTCCTACTGGGCATTGCTATAAGGACGGTTAAAAAATAGAAAAAAAGGGGAATAAAAGGTGGGGAGGGGAATTGAGGAGGGAGAGGAGATGAGCTGACGCACAAATGAGAAATCATATTATGCGCAAACAGAGAAGTCGTCTGAATATCACTGAAAGAGACCTTTGTTTGTTCCTTACGAAAATCGAACCAGATATCAAATATTTAGTCTCGCAGCATCAACCTCAAGGATCTCATTAATCACTAGTAAAGGTAATTTCAATTTACCTTATAAACCTGCATTAAGTAGAAATAAAAAGATAAATGTACGTACATTTATTTTTTTAAAAAACACCCCCCTTTCTTAAAAATATTCTGCATTTGCGCGAAAACTGGTGGGCGGTAAGGAAATTTTTTCAACCAAAAAGATGCATTAGTGGGCGGTAGGTAGAAAAAGGTTGACTACCACTGATTTACACTATCCACTCCTATTTCTCTTGTGAGAGAAGTGATTGGTCACACACTTCTCACCCCGCTCCAATCCGTGACTACCACCTCGGGTAGGCGGATTCAGTGACTAGTCTACGTTTTGGGAAGACGCACTTGAGGGGGACCCACCCTTCTTGAGTGGCAGTCGAGCATTGTAGACATTCTGTTTCATTTTCCTTTCCCTATATCTGGGACGCCTTTTATAGGGGGATATGGGACAGGAATTGAGTAAGCCCAGTAAGGGCTGGCTAGCGTGTGATTTAGTTGAAGATAGAGAGGGTGAAGAAATGGTTAAAGGAGTTGAAAAGATTGCTAAAGTGTGTAAAATTGCTGTGCCTTCATGTGGTAGATTGCAGCCAGAAAGCTGGCGTAGATTACTGACAGAGAAGAAAGGCAAACTTACAGATAATGATTTATTGCGTACTGCTGAAGCATGGTACAGAGTAGCGAAGGCTATTCAGCAGGAAGGTTGGGTTGAGGAAGAAATAAATCACAAAGGTGTAAAATTGTTTGTGTACCATAATAATTGTGTTGCTGGGGCATTCCCTCAGCCAGCGCCCCAAAATGGCGCCCAGGGGATGTCCATCCCCAAGGTTCAGTCAGCAATAAGTGACAGCCAGCTGACCATGTTCCCCGCTCCCAATCCTCCCAACACCCATTCCGTGATTTCCCCTGTTTGTCCGGTCCTGAATTCTGATGGATCATTATTTTCCCCATCATCATCCCTAACATTCCCATCATCCTCATCCATCCCTGCACTACCTTCTCTGCCTAATCCAAGCATTTCATCTGCCATTCCTTCTCTACACTCTCTCTCCGTCAATAATCCTACCCTCCCGTCTGCATCCACCCAGTTTACTAACCCCTCCTCTCTTGCTATTGTCAATCCTACTACACCCGCTCCGGCTCCTCCTACTACACCTGCCTCTGCTAATCCCTCTCCGCTCTCTCCCCTTCCCACTCCGCCCACAGCCCAGGTTCCCACCCCTTCAGTTTCTTATCCGTATCCCGGATGTCCCACCTCCTTCCCTAATCCCTGCCCAACTAACCCACCCTCCCCAGGTTCCGCCCAAAACCCTACCCAGTTGTCTTGGCCCTACCCCTTCCCTTACCCCTTGGCCCTGCCCTATTCAAACCAAGCCTACTTCCTTTCCCAAGCCACTCCCCAGACCCCGGTCATGCCCAGTCCGGCACAGTCTGCCCCGGATGTGCCCACATCCAACATTGCCGCCAATTCTTCCCTTAACCCTAACGCAGCTTCCTTCCACGCCTCCAATATGGCGGCCCCCAGTCATCCAGCACCCTTAATGCCGGTACTTCCCGGTGATTACTCACCCCAAGCTTATAATCCACTGGCCACTCCAGCTTCTGGGATTCCCTCATTTCCCCCCGGTTCTGACACCTCAAGTGGCCCCATTACTCAGAGGGATCCCAGAGCTCACAGGATGCCACGGGGCCCCCACCCCGCCGTTCCCTCGATGATCCTTTCGGACATACAGGCAGGGGGGATCGGGCCCCTCCTAAATATGTAGCTTTTAATCCTACTCAGGCTAGTGCCCTGATGAAATCACTCCCTGACCCAGAAAAGCAACCTATGCCTTTTTACCGAGGGATAGTTCAGATTCAAAAGACTTATTCCGCAGCATGGCGTGATTTACTGAGCATTTGTGCTATTAAAGCCGGGGGTGCATATTGGCCCAGCATGGCCCGCCACCTCAGTACAGACCTGCTCATAAGTGACATTGATTACCCCTCCGGAGTAACTTTTTGTAACCAAATAAAAGAATGGGCTAAGGACAAACTTGCAGATCAGGCTGCCGGCCTTACTGATATTGTGCAAGACAAAGGAGAATCAGTGGAAAGGTTTCATGCAAGACTGTTTCAATTGTTTACAGATTTGGGATTTGATCTTACAGACAAGATCCATTCTCAAATGCTGTCTGGTGCATTTGTCCAAGGTGTTAAAGACTCCATACGCAAGGGAATCATTGCTGCACGCCCTGAATATAAGGTAGTCCCTCTGGATACCTTACTTCTAGTTGCTAGGGGTCTGGAATCTGCCCAGACTCCTAGAAGGCCCAATTCAGCTCCTCTCATGGTGTCCCGCACCGGACCTGTCCCTAAAGGCACCAAACCCGAGGATGGATATTGTTTCAATTGCAAAGCCAAAGGACATTTCAAAAATGACTGCCCTGAACCAAAAAAGGTGTCCAAGCCTGCCCCTAGCCCCAAGGCCTCAAAAACAGTTCCAATAGTTGAGGAACCTGATGATTAGGAAATTGGTAAGCCTGTGTCATTAACCCCTGTAATGGCAGTGTCTTCAGGGGATAAGTGGCCACTTGCCACTGTGACTCTACCAATTGAAGGACAACCTACTACATTTCTTGTTGACACAGGTGCAGCCCGAAGTGTTCTACGAGAACAAGACCTGCCAGACCCATCATTTCTGTCAAATATTGATGTCTCTTGTGTTGGAGTGGATGGCCAACCAAGACACAGTCCTTTAAAAACCCCATTACGAGTTGGCAACTACCCTAGCTTGCTTGCTCGTTTTGTGGTATCCTCCACATGCCCAATTAACCTGTTAGGCGCTGATGTCCTTTCACGCCTGCAGGCATCTATCATCTTCACTCCAGATGGACAAGTAGAACTGTCTACTCCTCTATCTGAATCAGATACCTCGGCCTTGTGCTCCCTGCCTCTGATGCTGCATTTAGAAGAACCCCGTGGGGAAGCAAAGGAACAGAGGTCCAATTTTCCAGATGCACTAAAGACAAAGGTACCTGCAAAATTATGGTCCTCAGGCCCAGAGGACATAGGTCACCTAAAGGTTCCACCTGTGGTGGTAAAGCTCATTCCAGGAGCAAAGTTACCAAGAAAACCACAATATCCTTTAAAACCAGCTCAAGCTGCAGCTATTTCAATTCAAATCAAAGCACTCTTGGAGAAGGGTGCTCTTGTGAAATGTGAATCAAAATGCAACACCCCATTATTTCCTGTGAAGAAGAAAACTCCAAAAGGTGAACCAGAGAAGTATAGAATGGTTCAGGATCTCCGTGCAGTCAATGAAGCAACAGTCCTGGACACCCCTATTGTGCCTAACCCACACACTCTGCTCTCTGGGGTCCCACCTTCAGCAAAATACTTCACAGTCATTGATTTGGCCAATGCCTTCTTCAGTGTACCATTGGATCCAATTTGCCAATACCTGTTTGCTTTCACACATGAAATGCAACAGTACACATGGACTGTCATGCCCCAAGGGGCACAAAACTCTCCAAGTCAGTTTGCAAAGGCCATGTGCTCTATCCTTGATCCATGGCAAGCAGACCATCCAAAAGTTGTCCTGCTCCAGTATGTGGATGATCTACTGCTCTGTGTAGATGACATACCTACAACTGAAGAATGTTCAATTAGTCCAGGACCAGGATATGCCTTCTGTACCATGTGGTATAAGCCAAACAGCACTCCTGAGCCTTGCTACGAAGATGAGCTTTATCACCTAGTGGAGGTGAAACTCACTGCTCAAGACTTTTACTGTGACTCTGAAGGCAACAGCATGGCCTTGATTCAATTACCTTCAGAACTCAAATACTTGTACCGTCATTGGGATACTGCCATTCCACATGTCCCTGTCACCAAGCTGAAAACAAAATCATGGAATGATCTTGGGCCCATGGCAAAATTATGGGCCACCATGGATGAATCACAGCTACAGGAAAATGGCATTGTCAAATACCCAACAACTGACCATCTTGAAGCATGGCCACGCCACTTCCTGGAAAATGAATTTCAAGATCTGGTCATAGTGAATGATTATGACCCAGAGACACCTCATGACTGTTTTGAACAGATGAAAATGGAGACAATACACTTACCAACTGTACATGAGAATCCATTAACAAATCCTGATTTCACCCTGTTTGTGGACGGTTCAAGGTATGCTGATGAAGAAGGAAAATACCACACAGGATATGCCGTAAACCACAACAGATGAAGTTATCAAATCATCATCTTTACCACCAGCAATGTCTGCACAAGAAGCTGAATTGCAAGCCCTGACTTCAGCATGCAAAATATCCGAAGGAAAACGTGCCAACATCTACACAGATTCAAGATACGCTCTGGGTGTGGCACATGACTTCGGCCTAATTTGGAAAACAAGAGGATTTCTTACCACTGCCGGTACGCCAGTCAAACACAGCTCTGCAATCAAGGAACTAATGGATGCCCTCCTACTCCCTGAAGAAGTGGCCATCTTGAAAGTGAAGGCACATGGGAAGTTGGATACAGATGAAGCAAGGGGCAACCATTTGGCTGATCAGGCTGCTAAGCAAGCAGCAAGAAAATTGCAGGAAGTGGATGAAGAAGTGTCCGGACAAGAAGAAATTCCTATTTTTGCCTTGCAGACCCTTCCTACTGACCTAAGAATCTTACGGGAACAGCAAGCTACAACTACCCCCGAAGAAATACAGAAGTGGAAGAAGAAAGGAGCAGTCCTAAAGGATGGAGTATATTACAACAACTTTAGATTCTGCATTCCCAAGAATTTATATCCAGCAGTTGTCCAATGGGCACATGGACCTGCACATCTGTCAAAAGACTTAATGGCCGCCCTAATACAAAAGTATTATGAGGCACTTGGAATCACAACATTGATTAACAGCTTCTGTAGGGCCTGTGTCATTTGTGCAAAATGCAACCCAGGAAAACCAACCAAGGTGCCCTTGAAACACCTGGCTAAGCCCATGTACCCATTCCAGAGAATTCAGATTGACCACATACAAATGCCCAAGAGTGGGCCTCATGAATATGCACTAGTAATAGTGGACATGTTCTCAGGTTGGCCAGAAGCCTACCCAGTGGCCAATATCACTGCAAAAACAACTGCAAGACACCTACTTACAGATATTGTATGTAGATTTGGACTTCCAGAAGTCATTGAAAGTGACCAGGGCCCAGCCTTTACAGCAACAGTGACTAAAGAAATTTGGGCTGCTCTGGGGGTGACCCTAGCCTTTCACACCCCTTACCACCCACAAAGTAGTGGCAAAGTGGAACGCATGAATGGCACCCTAAAAGCCAGAATGCTAAAAATGTCACAGGAAACAAAGATGCCCTGGCCAGAAAGCCTGTCAATAGCTTTATTCAGCGTTAGGCACACACCTAGAGGGAAGCACTCATTATCCCCATATGAGATTCTATTTGGGACTGCACCCAGACTAGGTTGTTATTACCCGCAACAGTTGCAGCTTCAAACTGATGTTTTAGTAGACTATGTAACTGAACTTGCAAATGCCTTAAACAAAATACATGCCCAAGTTTTCTCTTCAATTCCAGATCCCGAATCTGATACGGGTACCCACAACCTGCTTCACGGAGATTGGGTTCTGGTCAAGAAATTTGTGCGGAAACACACCCTGGAACCAAGATTTGACGGGCCATTCCAAGTTCTCCTGATCACTGCAACCTCCGTCAAATTGGCCGGCTTCCCATTGCAAAAAGACTCCTGCCCCAGAGGAAGCAGATACCGCACAACCATGTACTTCTGGTACATCCTCTCCTTAATTAGCTTAATTAAGGCCCAGCAAGTAGCCATCACCAAAGATGCCAGTGGGTATACCTTCTGGTACAATTCTTCATGTACCCGTGTGGCTACTTATACTTTTGATTACTGTGACATTGTAGATTGCCCATTCCCTACATCACAGATTCAAAATATCTATAGTGATATTCCTCATTCAAAGGACCCCTATGTTTGTGTAGTTGACAAACAATGGGGGCACAATTGTAACCATTGGGGGGCGGCGGGATGGAATGCCGGGCCTGCCTGGGGTTACAAACCAAAAAGTGACTTATCCAAAGTAGATGACCATGGCAGATCCCTCCTCCAAAGAATGACCCTAAGGAAGCCTAGAGGAGGCACACCCATGAAATTAATCCTAAATATTGAGCATCCCAGTCCAACAGATGCAGATCAGTATGTAATGGGAATGTATTGGAAGAAAGGTTCCTATAACAAGTTAGGGCACTTCTACCTTAAAGATATGTGCCACTCTCCAGAGTGGCAAGGGGCCACCCATATGGTCTCAAATCCATTAAAACCACACATCCAGTCCTTTAAAGACATGATGGCCATTGCAAACCAAACCTTTGAAGATACCATGGCCGCTGAAACAGGTTTTAATGATGTTAATCTATGGTTGGAATGGATGAAATATAATGCCAACAAACATAACAGAACCGCATGCTATGTGTGTGGTGGTGCCCGGCCTCACCTCGGCACCGTACCTTTAACCTTACCAGTAGATATAGAAGAATGTGTTTTGAGTCTTTTTGCCTACCACTACAATTTCAATAGGTCCCTCTGCAAAGCATGGACAGTGGAATATCCTCTCTTAGCCAAGGATGTCAAACCCCCAGATGGTGTTACAGTTTATAAAGGTAACTACACTTGTTATGCTAATTATGATGGAATTGGTAAATTCTTGGGTAATTTCTCCAAAGGGTATTGTGCCACCTACAGAACTGTCTCCATGAACCTGCTGCAATTCCATACTAGGTCATTGGGGGATATTTACTGGTTGTGTGGGGATTTACAGCTAAGATCCAGGATGGACAAGGAATGGTGGGGGGAGTGTACTCTGGCTAAAGCCATCATGCCTATACATATTATCTCTGACACACACCAGCCAAGGTTAAGCGTGAAGCCCCAGTAAAAGGCAGTTTTGACCCTCACATTTATATTGATGCCATTGGGGTGCCTAGGGGGGTGCCCAATGAATTTAAAGCAAGAGATGAAGTTGCTGCAGGATTTGAATCACTTTTTACCATGGTTACTGCAAACAAGAATTTGAATTGGATAAATTACATTTATTACAACCAACAACGCTTTGTTAATTACACCAGGGATGCCCTCCAGGGATTGGCCGAACAGCTGCAGGCTACATCTCAAATGTCCTTCCAGAATAGAATGGCCTTAGACATGATTCTAGACGAAAAAGGGGGTGTATGTAAAATTTTGCCCGACACCATGACATGTTGTACTTACATCCCAGAAAACACAGGCCCTAATGGTAAAGTCACCTTAGCCATAGAAAAATTAAATGAGCTCTCTGAAGAGTTAAAAAGAAATTCTGGGATAAAATATCCCTGGGAAAGATGGTTTGGTTGGATGACAGGATGGCAAAAAGCTTTAATGCATATTGGTATGGCAATACTAATTTCTCTTTTTATCTTTGCTCTTCTCGTTTGTTGTGTCCTCCCTTGTCTGAGAAAATTCCTACAGAAGACTGTAGACCAAGCAACACCAACTTTTGCACATCTGGCAGTTGATGACCAAGATTTTCAAGATCTCAACTCACCCTGTATACCGCTGCAAACTATCCCTTTTGTTGATAAAGTGCAAGAGTTCTAGGAAGGGACCAGCTTAGGGACAGCATCCGTCAGTAATGGGTAAAGTCCCCGTGCGGAGAAGTGGTGGATAAGCCACCATGGGCCACCCATGGGAGTGAAGTGTTTGAGAGCCATGCTGACGGATGAGTTAGCCTACTAGGGTCAGATTAAGGGACAGAATTGCACTTTGCATTAACACCTAGCTAGCGGCCACGGGGTTTCTGTGCTTTTGGGCTAACAGGTCTTCTGGTATTAACAAATAAAGTTTATCTTTTTAGAATCTAACATTTCATAGGGGGGACTGATGTAGAATTATTAAAAACCTGTATTGAACCTGTGTTGAATTTTTGTACTAACTCCATTTTAACCCACATTACCTGACAGAATCCTCCATTTCAAATTACATTACATGACAGAATTTCCTAACAGCATTTAGTGTAATGAATAGAGACTGTATTTTCTATAAAGACATGACTAACCCCGGAATTATTGAAATTTCCTGTAACATGCAACAAAGTATAACCAAGGCCATAGCCAAGGCCGTGAGAAGCTGGCCTAATGAAATGTTCTATTCATAAAAGAACCCTGCACCTGACCACGAGTCTGACATCACTAACTACCCAAAATGACGCTCAAGCCCCCCTTCCCACCGAGTAAGCCTCGTGCTGGGCAAGATGGCGCTTGAGCCATCTGTCCACACCCGTGTCCAGAACAATACCACCTCCCGGTGGGAGGACACCTAGCTAACCACTTAATTCTAGAGCCAATTAATAATATTGATGGGTGGACATTGACATAGCCACTTAACATTTAATCCAATTAATGATGTTTATGTACTGATATCTCAATAATCAATGATGATGTAATTTCGCTCTTATAAGGGTCTGCGAGCCCGCTTTTCTTCAGATGCCATTAAATTTTCTCGAAGTTATTTTAACCTAAACTCCGTGTGTCAGTGTGAATTTACTTCTGCGTATACGCAATTTAATCATCTCAGATTCGGACAGGAACAGATAGATTTTTAAACATATTTGTTTATTTCTAAATTAATCTACATCAGCTCTAAACGCCCCAGGACGGCATAGAACGTCCTGCGATCTTTTGTACTTACCCGGTCGCCGGCGATCCCACGCCGGCGATCGTGGTATGGGGGACTTACCTGGGAGCCCAGGGAGTCCCCCTCTGTCCTCTTCGGCCCCCCAGGGCCATGTGATCGCGAGGTCCTTGCGAGGACCCCGCGATCATATGGACGGCATAGCCGTCCATGTCAATGCCAGCAGGGGGAGTGCCTGTAATGACAGGTACTCCCCCTGCTGTCTGAAAAATAAATGAAACATGTTAAATAAGTGTAAAATTAAATAATATATACTTAGATCATATATATATTTATTATATATATATGATCTAAGTATATATATACACATACACATATACACATAAATATACATACAATGTCTACGTGTATTTTAATATTAATATATACATAATTATATATATATATATATATTAATATCAAAATACACGTACAATGATATTGATTAAATATATATATATATAATTTTCATTATATATATATTTATATATAATAAAAAATAAATAAATATATAAATATGTTAAAAAATAAAATTACAAAAATAATAAAAAATAAATAGATAAAAAATATATAAACATGCGTCATTTCGTTCTAACTGTATTTTAAAATTAATATATATATATTGATATCAAAATACATGTAGAACGAAATAATATATATATCTATATACATAAGTATATACGTATATATCACTATATATTTATATACCTATATATAAATAAAAATAATAAAAAAATGATATACATATATATATATATATATACACATATATATATACACACATATATATAATAATTCTACGTATATATTTATGTAATAATTTTACATAATTAGGTCATTTCATTAATTACAATTTGCAGGACCTGCCTGACAACCCAGGCCGAAAGTTCAGGGAATTACATTTTCTAGCACTATATTTAACCCTGTAACTTTCCAAGACACCATAAAACCTGTACATGGGGGGAACTGTTTTACTTGGAAGACTTCGCTGAACACAAATATTAGTGTTTCAAAACAGTAAAATATATTACAACGACGATATCGTCAGTGACAGTGACATTTTTAGCATTTTTCACACACAAATGGCACTTACACTGACGATATAATTGTTGTGATACGTTTTACTGTTTTGAAACACTAATATTTGTGTTCAGCGAAGTCTCCTGAGTATAACAGTACCCCTCATTTACATGTTTTATGGTGTTTTCAAAAGTTACAGAGTCAAATATAAGGTTTGCGTTTCAGTTTTTTCACATTAAAATTCGCCAGGTTGCCTTTGAGACCGTATGGTAGCCCAGGAATGAAAATTATCCCCATGATGGCATACCATTTGCAATAGTAGACAACCCAGGGTATTGCAAATAGGGTATGTTCAGTTTTTTTTTGTAGCCACTTAGTCACAAACACTGGCCAAAATTTGCGTTCAAATTAGTTTTTTGCATTTTCAAATATTAACACTAACTTTGGCCAGTGTTTGTGACCAAGTTGCTACTAAAAAAAGACTGGACATACCCCATTTGCAATACCTTGGGTTGTCTACTTTTGCAAATGGTATGCCATCATGGGGGTAATTCTTATTCCTGGGCTCCCATACGGTCTCAAAGGCAACGTAACCAATCTGGCGAATTTTAATGTGAAAAAACGGAAATATGTAACACGCTATATTTGACCCTGTAACTTCCCAAAACACCATAATACCTGTACATAGGGGGTACTGTTTTACACGTGAGACTTTGCTGAATACAAATATGTGTATTTTATTGCAGTAAAAGCAAACAGTATTATTACATTCACAGTTAAAATGTCACGTAGAACTAAAACAATTTAAAAAAATCTTATTTTCTCCCATTTTTTAATATATTTTTTTATATTAAATTATGTTCCATACCTAAATATTTGATATTAAATTAAAGCCCTGTTTCCCCTGAATAAAATGATATATAATAACGGTGGGTGCATTTAAAATGAAAGAGGTGAATTACGGTTGGACAGACATATAGCGCAAATTCCAGGTTTTATTTACATTTTGTTTTGTTCACAACTTGTACATTTGGCTCAGACCTTAAGGGGTTAATACCATGTTATAATATATTTATAGTTATTATTATTATGTTATAATATATTCATAGTTATTATTATTATTTTATCGGATTATAACTCGGTGTTTAGTCTGTCACAGAATGCGCGCTCCCGCCGTGTTGAGGATGGGGGGAGATGGGGGTGCGCGCTCCCGCCGTGTTGAGGATGGGGGGAAATGGGGTGCGCGCTCCCGCCGTGTTGACTCCGCAGCGGGGGCGCGCATCTCCCTGACACGTGCGCATGTTTACGTTTCTGTCGCGGGCGGTGACGTCACTAAGCTCCGCCCACTCCCGCCGCCGGTACCGGCCTCGCGCTGCCTTTCACCGCCGCCGTCGAGTCGGCCAGTGCGTGGCGCCTGCAGGAGGGGTAGCGCAGCCCGTGAGAGGAGGTAGGGAGCGCCGAGCGGCCGTGACGGAGGAGGAGGGGGCGGGGCCAAGCGGCCGGTGACGGAGGAGGAGGGGCGGGGCCAAGCGGCCGGTGACTATCAACAAAGCGCGTCACGTGACATTCCCCATAACAACAATAGGGGCCATTGGGAGAGACAGCGCGAGACAGAGAGAGATCCGTCCGAGACCCCGAGCACTGACACGGGATCCCTCCGCCAGCCAGGACCCCGAGCACTGACACGGGATCCCTCCGCCGGCCGGACTCGCAGCATGGCGGACTCCCTGGAGGACTCGCTGGAGGCGGACTGGGTGGCCGTGCGGCCTAACGTGTTCGAGGAGAAGGAGCGGCGGAAATTCGTCTTCATCGTGGCCTGGAACGAGGTGGAGGGCAAGTTCGCCATCACCTGCCACAACCGCACCGCGCAGCGCCAGCGGAGCGCAGAGCAAGGGGCCCCGCGGAGCCCGGCCAGGGGCCACAGCAAGGAGACCACTCAGAGCCCCAGCAAGGAACCCAGGCAGTCCAGGAGTCCCAGCAAAGATGGGGGGCCCCACCAGGCCCCCAGGGACAAGGCTGGCCCCCACCAGGCCCCCAGGGACAAGGCTGGCCCCCACCAGGCCCCCAGGGACAAGGCTGGCCCCCACCAGGCCCCCAGGGACAAGGCTGGCCCCCACCAGGCCCCCAGGGACAAGGCTGGCCCCCACCAGGCCCCCAGGGACAAGGCTGGCCCCCACCAGGCCCCCAGGGACAAGGCTGGTGGCCGTAGCCCCTCGCGGGAGGAGTCAGCCGAGGAGGAATGCAGCTGGGCCGGCCTCTTCTCGTTCCAGGACCTGCGCGCGGTGCACCAGCAGCTGAGCTCGGTGAGCGCGGAGCTTGGGCCCCATCTCCCCACCTTCCCCGAGGAGCCGTCTGGCATGTGGTCCGTGCTGTTTGGGGCCCCTGAGATGAGTGAAGAAGAGGTGGAGATGCTCTGTGGCCAACTGCAGCTCTACCTGGGCCATGCCCTAGACACCTGCGGCTGGAAGATCCTCTCCCAGGTCCTGTTCACGGAGAGTGACGACCCTGACGAGTACTACGAAAGCCTGAGTGAGCTTCGGCATAAAGGCTACGAGGAGGTCCTGCACAGGGCCCGGCGGAGGTTACAAGAGGTGAGCTACTGATGGGCATCCTATGGCACAGGTGACGCAGCATGGGACATATTGTCCTCGTCCCCTGCGTAAATAACATTTAGTCGATTTATTAACTAATGTGTGAAATTTAGCAGCTTTAAATTTATTTCAAATTTTACGCTAAAATAGCAGGACTGAAACCGTATGAGGCTCAGGGAATTTGTTCCAAATAGAGATATTTTTAGTATACATCTTTTAAAATTCACTGTGAATTCCAAACAATTAACGTTAGATTTATTCACTAAAGTGTTAGGAGTACAAAGTAACGTTTTAGGTCAAAATAGTTAAAAACCAATTAATTTTCTGTGTCCTAAAAGGTGAAATGCGCTTAGTTCTTGACAGTTGACACAGCGGCTCTGTTCTTTATAAAATTAATTGACTGGGTTGTAATTTCGCTGAAATTGTAATGCAGTCAATAGATCTAAGACAAAGTAGGGGTTACTTTGTCTTGTGGTATATTCCCTATGGCTGACGATACTTGACCAAAAACAGAGCTGCTGTTGTCAAGTTTTGTCATTTCCCCCAGCCGTTACTAGTGTCAAACTGATAGGGCACTGACACTTGGGTCCTAGCGGGTACCACTCCAGCAGGCGACACCAGCAAAGTGAGCTGATGCAATGAGCCATCAAACTAAGCCCATGTAGGACTGTGCTCCTAACCTGAGAGAATTCGTTGATTGTGGTCCTGCTTTGCTCTAAGCAGTAACATCTGGATTTTTCAGCTGACTGTAGTTATCTGCTTATAGTGTTCCTTTAAATGCAAAATTTTGGACCCAATGATCCGATTGAAGTTTTATTCCAGTTCAGCCATTTTTGGCCTTTGATATCCATTGTCAATTTTTAACAGTTCTTTGCTTGTTGAAGGAAACCTCTTACAGGAACAGTTTGGGCACCATAACAACTTGAAAATAATTTGTTGTGGTACCAGAAGATCCGTTGCACTGGCTAGGGAGAGCGGTCAGCTGACACTCTACACCAATTGGCGGCGCTCCTGCCACTCTCCCAGGCTTGCGCTCTGAAGATTTTGTGTGTATGTGTGTATGTGTGTATGTATGTATGTATGTATGTATGTGTATATATATATATATATATATATATATATATATATATATATATATTATACCATACCAATGGAAAAGAGTGCACTCGGGAGGACTTCGTACAAAAAATATATTCAATTTATTTCACAATTGTGCCAATGTTCAAAGACTATCAAGTCGACGTTTCAGTCCCCATAGGACTTTTATCAAGATCAAGGTCCTACGGGGACTGAAACGTCGACTTGATCATCTTTGAACATTGGCACAATTGTAAAATAAATTGAATATATTTTTCGTACGAAGTTCTCCCGAGTGCACTCTTTTCCATTGGTTTATATTGACGGCTGAGGCAGCACCGAGGCAAACACAAGACCGGGACATTTGAAGTTTGTGTGTGTATGTGTGTATAAAGAGATTTCTCGTGTAATTATGTCCTGGGTCCACGAACACTGCATAGTTACTGTAGGGTACAATATAATGTTAATAATATTAAGAAATACACCTATATAAATTTAACACAGATCAGGTAAGAAATCTAATCACCAATGATTGATTATAGGTTATATGGTGGCTGGGTTGCAAAAATTTGAATAGTGAATAAATCCAAACTGAGTTCTTCCAATTCAGCAATTTTGCCCTAAAACCTGCATTGTCTTGGGAGTTCTCAGTATTTCCCAGCTAAGCGAATAACCCAGAAAACTAATGAAACTCATTCTGCATAAATCATGGACTCATGTTACAGTCTTGACTTCTTGTTATATTGTAAAGTTTTGTATTGATATTTACCAAATAGCCAAAAAATGCCACGGCCTGCCAATGTCACCCAGCGTCCTCTCCACTGTATCATTCTGGGGCAAGGTACAGAGAATGCTGGGTAAGATTCACCTGACCTAATGTTTCTACAGACTAAGCTCTCGAACTTTGTTCAGAATATGGCTCTGCTGTTTGCTCAGTGTGTGACAATCCCATCTTAACGGTAGTTGGAAAGCCAAACCCCATGCAGTTCTGAAGACGGGGCTGTTTCCTGATGCCTCTCTAAGTCATCATATTAGAAATAGCTATATGAAGGTCCTCTAAGACAAGTAATTGCTATCACCATGCCCATCGACCTTATCCAGCCTGGGACCTCCATTAAAAACCATACATGGCATAACTGTGGCATGGACTTGCTATTCCTGGATGCCTCAATCATGAGGCCTATAAAGCCTGTAACACGCTTTAGGTAAGATGTGACAACCAATCCCGAGGTTCCTATGCAGTGACTGACAGTTGATGCCCAGCTGCAGCAATCCATGCTGGGATCAGTGGGCTTTTGTTGCCCCCAACATTAGAGAGGTCATCCAGCATTAGTGATTGATTGTCCCTGGGAGCTATCACAGTACTCTGCCTGGGGCCTGTGTATTAAGGGCTTAGAAAAGGTATCAAAGTTTGATAATGTTCCACTCAGAGAATGTCACTGTATAAAATGGTGCTTTGGGAAACCAGCATAGAGCCCCCTTCGCTCCAAATAGCAAAAGTATAAATGTAGAATATTTCTGTAGTCAGGACAAAATACAAACCTAGAGTTCCAATATTAGAACACTCAAGACTTGTGACATTTATTATTAAAGCTCAGTGTGTGTGTGTGTGTGTGTGTGTGTGTTTTTCTGTTTTCTGTAGTTTGAGGTGTTTTCAAATGGATGTTACTGCAGCAATTCGATCTATATAAAATAGTGGAACTTGGTTCAGTTAACATTCGGTTGATATGGAATAGCGTGAACGCTCTGAGAACTGACCAATATTAATGTAGCAAAATTTGCTAAAGCAGTGTCCGCTGTTAGTGAATAGACTCCCCAGTCATAGTTGAGATGGCAGGATAGGATCAATTAATCAATTCATCGCACTCCATCCTGGAAACCAGCACTGAACTGCCTTTCTGCTCACTTGTCGGTTTATTTCCACTATTTACAAAGTTAGAATGTTTGTTGGGAAACCGTAATGCTAAATTAAAGTGATAATGGGTGCCACCAGTATATGAGTGTGTGTGTGTGTGTGTATATATATATACTCTCACAGTCCCGATAGGTTTAACTTGATGTTAATGTAACTGCTCTCCTGGGTAGGCTATGAAGACAGACCGGTTGATAAAATAGATATCATTTGATATAATCTATTTTAGTCTTTCATTACTAGCTATGCTGAAAACCTGCTTGCCACTACAGATCTATACCAAGCGCTAGATTTGCTTCATGTTCACAGAATATAATGTCACTTTGTGAACACTGTTTGGGATATCTGTGTGTGTGTATACATTCTGTAATGTGCCTCACTCTGTGAACCTACGATTTAACCCATGTACCAGTCCTACACCCTAATAATCTGCCATTTACCACTCCTCCGGAGACCAGCTCTGTTATTTCTTACCTTCCTTCATTTCTTAAACATCGAACATTTAGTTGTACACATTTTATGTAAATGGTTTTGTTTTTTTGTCTTTTTAATATCCGAATGTGTATGTGGAATGTTTGGAGTGCATATGGGAGCATCTCTATCCTGAAACAGACCAGTTGAAATGTGTATATTTAGTTTTAATTTATAGTGACGGTTTTCTTTTTATGATAGTGTTTACTCTTCAACTCTCGCGTTACTCCTATGTAATTATCTGGCAAAGCATAGAAACGTAGAAAAATAGAATGTGACGGCAGATAAGAACCATTCGGCCCATCTAGTCTGCCCAATTTTCTAAATACTTTCATTAGTCCCTGGCCTTATCTTATAGTTAGGATAGCCTTATGCCTATCTCACGCATGCTTAAACTCCTTTACTGTGTTAACCTCTACCACTTCAGCCGGAAGGCTATTCCATGCATCCACTACCCTCTCAGTAAAGTAATACTTCCTGATATTATTTTTAAACCTTTGTCCCTCTAATTTAAAACTATGTCCTCTTGTTGTGGTAGTTTTTCTTCTTTTATATATAGTCTCCTCCTTTACTGTGTTGATTCCCTTTATGTATTTAAATGTTTCTATCATATCCCCCCTGTCTCGTCTTTCCTCCAGGCTATACATGTTAAGATCCTTTAACCTTTCCTGGTAAGTTTTATCCTGCAATCCATGAACCAGTTTAGTAGCCCTTCTTTGAACTCTCTCTAAGGTATCAATATCCTTCTGAAGATATGGTCTCCAGTACTGCGTACAATACTCCAAGTGAGGTCTCACCAGTGTTCTGTACAATGGCATGAGCACTTCCCTCTTTCTACTGCCAATACCTCTCCCTATACAACCAAGCATTCTGCTAGCATTTCCTGCTGCTCTATTACATTGTCTGCCTACCTTCAAGTCATGAGAAATAATCACCCCTAAATCCCTTTCCTCAGATGTTGAGGTTAGGACTCTATCAAATATTCTGTACTCTGCCCTTGGGTTTTTACGTCCAAGATGCATTCTCTTGCACTTATCCACATTAAATGTCAGTTGCCACAACTCTGACCATTTTTCTAGTTTACCTAAATCATTTGCCATTTGGCTTATCCCTCCTGGAACATCAACCCTGTTACATATCTTAGTATCATCCGCAAAAAGACACACCTTACCATCAAAACCTTCTGTAATATCACTAATAAAAATATTAAAGAGAATGAATCCAAGTACAGATCCCTGAGGTACCCCACTGGTGACAAGCCCAAGCTTTGAATATACTCCATTATACTTTGACTTATTTGTCTTTACGTTTGACAGTTGAAATAGAACCTCTTCCTCTGTAAACTCACGTGTAATAAATGACTAATTTATCCTTTTTCTTAACTGAGGTCCCTTTCCTTCATTTTCATCTGTAAATACCGAACAAAAATATTCATTGAGGCAGTCAGCTAGACCTTTATCCTCATCTACATACCTTCCTTTTGTTTTTAATCCAACTAATCCTTGTTTTACTTTTCTTTTCTCATTTATGTATCTAAAAAAAGTTTTGTCCCCCTTTTTTTTTTACTAACTTTGCTATTTTCTCTTCTGTGTGAGATTTGGAAGCTCTTATAACTTGCTTAGCCTCTTTCTGCCTAATCTTATAGGCCATTCTGTCTTCCTCACTCTGTTTTTTTTTTTTTATAATTACTAAATGCTAACTTTTTGTTTTTTACTATTTTGGCCACATCTGCGGAGTACCACAGTGGTTTCTTGAATTTTTTGCTTTTACTGACAAGCCTAATGCAATTTTCTGTTGCCTTCAGTAGTGCAGCTTTTAAATAATCCCATTTCTTTTGGACTCCATTTAAGTTGCTCCAATCTGTTTGGGGTTGGTAAAGGAAAGGGCTTCCTCAATATTTACCAGGAATTCAAAACAATGTTTCCCAGACCCACAAACTCGTGGTAAACACACTTTGGAGTGTTTGCAGGAGTTGGACTGAATCCCTGCTTGGAATGTGTTTTTACAGTGCAGTTGCCATGCTCCAGATTTTGAATTTTATATCTGCACGTTGCAAGCATTGAGTGTTTGCAGGGGGAGAATATAATTTATCAGGAGAAAAACAAAGGGACCTCTCCCTGAAAATGACATGGCGTACCACAATATTGAGGACTATGTCCCACAGTAAAGGGCACTCCCCATCAAGGCATAATTGAATCTGTCTATATGCACACACTGACTTTCACACCCCTCTGGCTGGTATTTTTTTTTATTTTTATATTTTTGTGTGCCTATTTCTCATTCTCTGTCTCTCTGTCGATTTTTCTTCATTCGGGGCTTGAAATTTTAGGTGCAATGTTAATTTGCCACTGACTTGCTACTCTCTGGTAGCTATGTGTTTTATATGCTAGTTGCATCTGTGTCACTGAACTAATACAGCTAAAATGCCTACTCAAACAATTAATGCTCCAAAAATGGGGTGGGGAAAAAAATATATATATACATATTTATATTTTCTCCTTCTTTGGTTTCACTTGATGTGCCTAGATTTGTATTTTTCCATTTTTGTTATTATTAAAAGCACATTAAAAAGTTTGAAAGGGCATTTGTATAATACAGGGATAGGCAACTTCTGGCATTTAGAGTTTTTATTTTTATTTTTTAAACTCATTCCACTTGATATAAAAGCTGTGATGGACGGTTCAGTCCGAGTTTTTCCAGATTGCACCTTAGTTGGACTTTTTCCTCCAAAATCTGACTTACAAAATAAGCATTTGGCGACCATCTAATTGTCATTATGATGTCATTGAGGAAGGCATCCCAGCATGGTAGGGCTCCAATTACAGTATGTGCTCCGAGAGGACACATGGCATTCTTTTCAAAATCCTCTATTCTCCAAAGCAAGGAGGTTTATTTAGTGAAACACATTGTTCCATTTCTAACGACCTTCCTCTATAATTAACCATGTGTCCTATCTAAACCCCTGAAGCTGAATTGTCCGGCAGGACGTGCTATTTGTGACTGCTGCAGTCGCTAGTCTTCATTGTCTGCTTAGGTGAACCTGATATAACTGATTCACCTTAACAGGTAACCGCTCCTACAGGTTCTAAAGCAATGAATATATAAAAATACTTTTTATTCAGTTTCTGGGCACCACTTGAGCTTAAGAATTAAATTTAGTATGGGAACTGCCCTGGACAAAGGCCTATCTTTCAGCCTCCAGGAATATTTGTTTAAGCCTTTGATCAGATTGTCAACAAATTGGTACCCAGGATAGCAAGCTGCAGGTAGCTGTGTGAGAGATGAGACCCATGATGTTGTTCAGCAGTATAGGAGGAATGCCAGAATGTACGTGTGTGCAACTTTAAGAAACAAGGTATCCACACTTGTATTTGGCACGTCTTAGGAAGGTAGAAGTGCCAGCATCCCCTGTAATTGGTGGAAGTAAATGTGTGTTTTTTTTTTTTATTTTTTAAAGGGAAATTGAACCACATCTGCCTCTGACCGCTACACTCCCAAAACCAATGTATCAGCTGAGGCAGCAGTTCCACTCCTCTTATCTGAATCAGTCCTATTAACTGTTGCTGAGCCATGTTTAAATCCATGCTGGGATATGTTCAGCTCACATTGAACCTAATAATTGGAGCATTCTGATAGGCTGAGAACTGCTGTTCTCAGAGCTCATGGCAGAAGCTGCAAATCTTGGGGATTTTCTGCAAGTTACTAAATCATGGTTTAGTATTATTATTTATATAGCACCAACATATTCCACAGCGCTTCACAATTCTAAAATGGGGATGCTTGACAAGTAATTTCCATATGGAATATAACAGACTAGGTGAAAAAGGCCTTGCTCAAATGAGCTGACAATCTGTGAGCTACCCCTCCCCCCCCAATGAATAAATGCTTGCATTCACTGGGGGTCTACCTTAAAATAGCATTTGCAAGCCCTTTTTCACCCGAGGAGTCTTTCAGTCTCTTCACAGGAAAATAACCAATCAGAGGGTTCTCACTGAGTGCGTGCGAGTTGCGTGCGTCTGGTTTGAGAAGACACCGAAGGTCAGAGGGCTGGGGGGATGAAGGTAGAGCCTGCCTGCCACTTCAGTTAAACCAGGGGAGCGAATGGAAGAGGATGCAAACCTCCCTCCTTGACAGCCGTACTTTAATTATAAAATTGACGATTTCTCATAGACTTTTAGAAACTGTGATTACAATTGGCTACTTAGCTGGGTGTGGAGTGGTTTTACATTGCAGGGTTAAAAATAAAGGAGGACTGCATCTGTTATTGAGATGGTCCTTTAATGACCTTCAGCCAAAGTGAATTGATGGTATCCCTTGACTCTGGGGTGAAGGGATACATTGTCCACATAGGCCCATACTTCTCTTCTAAGTTGCTGGCAGATTCTAACCAGGGTTTTTATACTGTATTTTGGTAAAGTAACCCATGCCCTGCTGGATGTGTCGGTTCCCCCCCCCCCTTAGCAAAGTTATTCCTCTGTTGACGTCACTCTCCCTTGCCTGGGGAAAGGAGAACTGACCAGGGGAAGGTATGGGGTGGCATGGCAGTGGGCCCTGCTGCCATTGGCTGCCAAGTGCCGGCATGCTGTGTGTTAGTGGCAGTTGCCAATTTTGCAGAGAACTAACATTGGTCACCTGGAACTCTTGTTCAGGACTAGCTAATGCTGCTGCTGGAGTTACACATCTGGCAGGAGACAGGTTAATCTCGGTCTGCACATTCAGAATTCAGGCACCATGACCACTTCAAATCAATGAATCCCTTTTAGCTCTGATGTCTGACCATGTCACTGTATTTGTGAATTCATTCCCTCTAATAGTCAGCAAAAAGTATCCTTGAACTTTGTATCCTAACACAGCTGGAGTGTTTACCTATATCAGTGGTAATTAGATTATTGCTGGCTAATCACATGCCCTTTTATTTCCTTGTTGCCAAATATTTGAGTTTACGTTTACACAACTAGCAGGTACAGCAAACAAAACCGGATGACTTGTTTATCTGTCCCAGATTAGTGTTTTGCTGGCATCTGTTGAAGATACTTCATGTCAGGGAAAAAAAAATCTATTTTGAAATTGTATGTTCTGCGCCTGTCAATCAACTGAGGAATGTGCATTGTGAAATATACAAGACAAGCCTATTCTAGAGTAAGACATGATCTGCAGGTAAAACTCCAAAACCCAAAATGCTGCTGTCTAACAAAAGACAGGTGCAGGAATGTGTCCGGCTGTCTGCCACACTGTTTGAATACACAAGCAGTGTATGAATTGCTGCTATTGTTTGACGTAGCCATATGTTTCCTCAATCATTGTTACCTGCTCAAGGCTGTAATTGTACATGCTGAGGAGTCTGTAATATGTGAGTCTGCAGCCATTGCAGCTGCTGGCTTGCAGCAACACACCGTCTCTCAGAGCTGATCTTATATTCAGTGTTTGTATTGTAGCCCTCTAGAGAGAGCCGCAAACTGGTACTCATTCTAGGAGGACTGGGAATCCGGGCCTGTTTCTCAATCCAGGCCTGCTTTAGTGTCTGCGTGGGAAAATACAAGCCACAGGATTTCGTAGACTTTGAATTGCAGTGAATTGAAATCAGAATGGCAAAAATAACTGATCTAGAAAAATTCTCCCAACTCCCCCATAGTCACAGCTTGCTATTCAGAATTTGCTGGAGTTAAGTGGATTAGCAGTTTACGTTAAGGGGTTTATTTGTCACTTTTATCTTCAGTGGAGATTTTATGTCTCTGTCATTGTCTCTCTTTTACCAAGAGTTATTAAAGTGGGAATTGCCAGAAAAAGTAAATTGGAAACCTTTTTAGTTTAGTAAATCTGGCATAGAATTTCAAATTCACACTTTCTCTGTCTAACTTCATTTTAATTTCTGCTGAGGTAACCAGTTAATAAAATGTTAATGTGTTGCTGTATTGCTCAATGTACTGTACATTGTCATTATTGGTTAGCATTTGAGATCCGTCAGGTTCACAACCCATCGTCTAACAACTTTGTTTGTGCTCTGGGACATTTCCTGTAAATTGGCCCATAGTAGGGATTCATTCGAGATCTACTCTAAACCTGTAAATTTCAATTTAGGCATTCTCCCCATGACGCAGATTATTGAAATGTTATCAAAATGTTCTAGAAAGTTTTTTTTTTTAATATTTTAATATTTTTTTAATATTTGTTCTCCAACCCATTCATGTATTAGATTGTTCTAAAAAGTGGCTTTAGTTCGCCTAATTGCACCATTTTAACAGAAATACCTATTGTAGAAAAGAACACCAAAGTTAGTGGCAGAAAAGGTGACTGATCGGTCCCTTGTGTTGCCAATAAAATTGTATATATTTCAACTGATTTAGGGTTAGGGTATAAAAGATGCAACAGATGGGGAAAGCCTGACAGAATGAATAAATGTTTAAAAAAAAATAAAGGTGCCGAACGGTCCGCTACACTTTGATAGACCTCCCTCCTAGTCTGCGGCATTTTCTAAACTAGAAGAAAATGGCAAACTGTAGACCGAATTGGTGATTTATTGTACTTCTTCCCTCTGCTTTGCTATTGAGGCCGTTTTTTCTGTTGGTTTCTGGTTTTGGAAATAAACCATGCGTGATAAACATTTTTATATACCGGTAGTCATAATTTTTGTGTTATGCCTGAAATTTCCCATCCTTTTTCTCCCTTTCATGTAGCTTCTGGAAAAGCACAAAACCAGTGAGAACGTGGTGGAGCTCCTGGAGCTGTACGAGATGGAGGATGAAGCTTACAGCAATGTGGTGGAAGCCACCACCGAACTCTACCAATACCTGCTTCAACCTTTCAGAGATATGCGAGAGCTAGCAATGCTCAGGAGGCAGCAGATTAAGGTATACTTTGTATCCATCAATGTAACAAATTATAGATATACAGGCATGGGAAAAGAAAGTACGCCTTGAATTCAATGGTTTGCATCATATCAGGAACTAATAACAATCATCTGTTCCTTATCAGATCTTAGTATTGTGTAAATACAGCAACACATGACATATTACACAGAGTCATGATTTATTTAAGAAAAATAAAGCAAAAATGGAGAAGCCATGTGTGAAAAACGAAGTATACCCTCACGGCATCCTTGGGAATTAAGAGGCTAAGTAGCAGACACGAGCTGCTAATCAAACCCTTGATTAATTGATCATCAGCAAGTGTAACCGTCTCTGTAGAAGGTGAAGTTTTAAAGAGGAAAGACATCAGCAATAATCTTAGAGAAGCAATTGCTGCTGCCAATCCAAGAAATGTAAAGTCCATGATTTTACAGTGAGAAAGAGATGATTGAAAAGTGGAAAACATTCAGTACTGTTGCCAATCTTCCCAGGAGTTGACGTCCCAGCAAATACATCCCAAGGGCAGACCATGCAATGCTCAGAGAAATTTGCAAAAAAATAATTGTTGCATCTCAGACTTTACAGGCTTCAGTTAGCATGTTAAAGTTTGTGACAGTGCAATTAGAAAAAGTCTGAACAAGTATGGTTTGTCTGGAAGGGTTGCCAGGAGAACGCCTCTTCTCTCTAAAAAGAACATGGCAGCACGGCTTAGGATTTCAAAGTTACATCTGAAACAAACCACAAGACTTCTGGAACTATGTCTTTTGGACAGACAAGACCAAAGTAGAGATGTTTGGCCTTAATCCACAGCGCCACGTTTGGCAAAAAACAGACCTCACATATCGGCACAAACGCCTCATATTAACTGTCAAGCACAGTGGCGTACACACGATCCATGGGGCCCCGGCGCTTACTCTGCACGGGCCGGGGCCGCAACACATGGCGGCGGGCACCTTGTCGCAGGGCTGCGACCCCTGCGACCGCGGTATGTGCGCCACTGCTTGCAGATGCATACACTTAAAGGACCACTCTAGGCCCTCAGATCACTTCAACTCAATGAAGTAGTCTGGGTGCCAGGTCCCTCTAGTCCCTCAAGATTTCAATAAAAAGTGGCACTTTTATAAATTAACCTAGTTATACTCTCTGGCTATCAGACAGCCAGTCCTGTTGTGTCCTGGTTTGGTAAGTAAATTGAAGCTAAACTCAAGAGGGAGCAATTGCCCAGAGCAGAGGCGGCTCTAGACTTTATGAGGTGTTAGACGAAACTCAAACATGAGGCCCCACTAACAACAAAGTGAAAAAAATAGCGTTGCAATACATGCACACTACCACATATACACATTGATGCACAGTTTACCTGTGTATGTGCCTGAGAGTGTGTCTGACAGAGAGTATCCTTGTGTATGTGAATGTATGTCTCTGTAAGCATGTTAGCGTTTTTGTCTGGGACTGTATGTGTAAGGGGAAGCTGCTTGAAGTGTGTTGTGTGTATGGGGGTCTGCCTGTGGCCTTTGTGCATTGTGCTTATGGCAAAGCTATGTTTCCTGACTGTGTGTGTGTGTATGATGAATGTCTTCCGCTGGTGACTGTGACAAGGTGAGTAAAGGGGTACCAGTGGCAGAGAGAGCGTGACAGGGCGAAGGGGGGTAAATGGACAGGGGGGTTTGTGAGAGAGAATGAGGGAGAGGGAGTATGACCTGGTTTGATGAGGGAGTATGACCTGGTTTGATGAGGGAGTATGACCTGGTTTGATGAGGGAGTATGACCTGGTTTGATGAGGGAGTATGACAGGGTAAGTGGAGGTAAGTGTGTCAGGGCAATTGTGGCATGGTAGTCCTAAACCGCCCAATTAGAGAGCCACCCTTGGCCCAGAGCACCTGCCTTGCAAAGACTTCTCATTGAGCTGCATTGGGAAGCCTGTGATTGGACAGACACAAAGTCTGGGTAGGATTAGAAGGGGGGGGGCTTGTAAAAATCTGCAGCTTCTGCAAATTGTTTGTTATACCCACAATGAAAACTATTTATCATTAAATGCATACATGTTTTCACTGGGCATATACTTGCTAAATAGTTTTATTAAAAAATATAATTTGTGTTTTGTTTCTTTAAGTAATTTACAAGCATATACTAGTTTAAAGGAACACTATAGTCACCTAAATTACTTTAGCTAAATAAAGCGGTTTTAGTGTATAGATCATTCCCCTGCAATTTCACTGCTCAATTCACTGTCATTTAGGAGTTAAATCACTTTGTTTCTGTTTACGCAGCCCTAGCCACACCTCCCCTGGCTATGATTGACCGAGCCTGCATGAAAAAAAATTGAACTTTAATCACATACAGGAGGCTCTTGCAGGGTCTAGCAAGCTATTAACATAGCCAGGGATAAGAAAATCTTAATTAAACAGAACTTGCAATAAAGAAAGCCTAAATAGGGCTCTCTTTACAGGAAGTGTTTATGGAAGGCTGTGCAAGTCAGATGCAGGGAGGTGTGACTAGGGTTCATAAACAAAGGGATTTAACTCCTAAATGGCAGAGGATTGAGCAGTGAGGCTGCAGGGGCATGTTCTATACACCAAAACTACTTCATTAAGCTAAAGTTGTTCAGGTGACTATAGTGTCCCTTTAACCCTGCAGCTAAAAACATAGCGGTTTCAGAGAAACTGTTTCGCTGAGGGTTAATCCAGCCTCTAGTTGCTGTCTCACTGACAGCAGCTAGAGGCGCTTCCGCATTTCTCACAGTGAGAAGACGCTGGACGTCCATAGGAAAGCATTGAGTAATGCTTTCCTATGGGCGGTTTGAAGGCTCTTGCCATGCATGCGCATTTGGAGCTGAGAGGCGTATCGGGGCGGAGAGATCCCCGGCGCTGGAGAAAGGTAAGTTCTGAAAGGTTCTCTCATTCTCACTCTCACTCTCACTCTCACTCTCACTCTCACTCTCACACTCACACTCACACTCACTCTCTCTCTCTCTCTCACACTCTCACTCTCACTCTCACTCTCACACTCACTCTCTCTCTCTCACTCACTCTCTCACTCTCTCTCTCTCTCACTCTCTCTCTCTCTCACTCTCTCTCTCTCTCACTCTCTCTCTCACTCTCTCTCTCACTCTCTCTCTCTCTCTCTCTCTCTCTCTCTCTCTCTCTCTCTCTCTCTCTCACACCCCCCCCCCCCTTTGGGAGTGCTGAGGGGATTTCCTGGGGTCCAGTGGTGCGGCTGGTCCTGCGGGGGCGCGAGGAAGCATTCTCCCCTTAGCGCTCTCTGCCCAGCTCCCTTGCGTGCCCCTTACTGATACAGGAACGGAGTCATATTCCGGCTCTGGCATCAGTGCGGTTCGCACGAGGGAGCTAAGCAGAGCGTGCTCGGGGGCGAATGCTCCCTCGCACGCTCACAGCACTGCCAGCCTCGGGGGGCCCTGAGGTGGCCAACTCCTGGGCCCCCCAGGAGAAGAGACTGGCAAACTGGCATACATACCCGGTCGCAGCTGCGACCCCCTGCGACCGCAGTATATAAACCAGCAGTCAAGCATTTTGGTGGGGTAATTTTTTTTTTATTTTTTTTTTATTTTTTTTTTTTTTATGCGGCCACAGGACCTGGGAACTTTGCAGTCATTGAGTCGACCATGAACTCTGTATACTAACGTATTCTAGAGTCAAATGTAAGGCCATCTGTCCGACAGGTAAAAAACTTGGTTGAAATTGGGTCATGCAACAGGACAATAATCCCAAGCACGTCAGCAAATCTACAACAGAACTGGTGAAAAAGAAAAGAATCAAGGCCTTACAATGGCCCAGGCAAAGTCCAGACCTCAACCCGATTGATCTGCTGTGACGGGACCTTGAGAGAGCTGAGCACAAACAAATACCAGCAAACCTCAATGAACTCAAGCAACGTTCTAAAGAAGACTGGTCCAAAATACTTCCACAATGATATGAGAGACTGATAAATTCATACAGAAAATTATTACTGCACGTTATTGCTGCTAAAGGTGGTTCTACAAGCTATTGAACGATAGGTGTAATTGGTTTTTCACACATGGCATCTCCATTTTGGCTTTATTTTTGTTAAATCACGATATGGTGTAATATGTCATGTGGTGTTTATTTGAGGTTGTATTTACCTATTCTTAAGACCTGATAAGAAACCGATGCTTGTTGTTATGTCCTGATATGCAAAACCACAGAATTCAAAGAGGGTGTACCTTTTTTATTTATTTTCCCCATGACTGGAATTTACACTATTGAAATCACCTGTAACGTATGTGAGCCTTTTTTATGTTTTCTCTATTCAATGCTCTGATTTTCTTTTAAAATTTATATTCAAGATTTAGTAAATGACCTAATAATCCAGTTCAGGCAAGGTCAAGGCAAACATTGCAATTTGAAGGAGAAATAGAAACATTGTTAATTTTTTGAATGCTGACTGCAAGTGCGAAGGACACAGCTTCTAATAACAATAAAAAGATGGAGGCGCTAACTCAGGAAATCGGTGTGTGGTTTAAAGGGACACTCCAGGCACTCCTAGGCCCAGACTCCTGCCTATTGGAGGGATCTGGCTGCCAACTTCCACTACCCTTGACAATGCACGTGTAATTATTGCAATATTTACTTTGCAGGGTTAAGGCTTCCTCTAGTGGCCGTTTATCAGACCGCCACTAGAGGGACTTCCATGTTCTTAGAACACGAAAAAGTGTGTTATATGACGCTGGACGTCCTCACACTATGCTTTCCTATGGGGGGAGTCTAATGCGCGTGCGCGGCCATTGCTGCGCATGAGCATTAGGTCTCCCCCGCTGGCTGACGTTGGCGGGGGAGAAGAGTAGGCGGAGCCTGACCAGCGCCAAGGGACATCCCCCTTCAGCAACTTTGGGTGGGGGGTTGGAGGGAGAGGGACACTGCAGTGCCAGGAAAACAGATATGTTTTCCTGGCACTGGAGAATCCCTTTAAGTAAATTTGGGAAGTGACCTTTAGAGTCCGTGCACATTTAGATAAAAGCCAAAAAGCCTAATCTGTTTCACACCCCAGAGGCTGCTTGCTCAGTTTGTAAAAATGGTGTACTACCATTTCTTTTTGATAAGCAGAGCCATCTTTAACGCGGGGCAACTGCCCCGGGCCCTTTCGTCCTAGGGGGGCCCAAATCAGCTGCCCCTTCAGCCCGCCAGCCGCCGTAGTGCATGCGGCCCGTGTGGAACTACCACTGCGGGGCCCATCGGGTGGCCTATGATCTAAGGGCCACCCGCTGGCAATGTATTTAGGGGGCCCGGTCAGCCCTGCGGCGCACGAAGAGTGCGACCGGGCCCCCCGTGATGTCACAATGCTGGGAGGAGGTCATTGCCTCCCACCATTCACTGAGCGCCGCATGTGAGTAGAAGTAGAGAAGTGAGTCAGAGCTCACTCATCATCCTGAGGCAGCCACTGGACCCCAGTGGAGTCACCCTCCTGCACCTAAAAGGTTGGACACAGGAGGGTGACTAAAAAAGTACAGTTTGTATATGTGTCTGTATCTGTGTCTATTTGTGTGTCTGTATGCCTATCTGTATCTGTTTGTACGTGTGTTTGTGTATCTAAATGTGTATCTGCATGTGGGTCCATGTTTGTCAGTGTATTTGTCTGTTTATCTGTACGTGTGCTAGTGTCTGTTTATCTGCATGTTTGTCAGTGAGTGAAATGTGTGTCTGTACCTGTGTATGTGTATCTCTATGTATGTCAGTGTCTGCATCTGTGTGTGTATTTTGTCTCAGTAAAAATTAGTGCGGCTAAGTGTGTGTGTGTGTGTATGTGTTTGTGGGTGGAGTGTGTGACTGCATGCTTGGCCCAGGGATCCAATAAGTATTAAAGACTGCCCTGTTGATAATCAGATTAAGATGTTACTCGTAAATATTTCACGTTTTTAATTTCTTGTAAAGTAACCTTTTTTTCTTCTTGAGTGGAAACCAACATAATCCTTAATAATCAAAACAGGCTGGGGTTTTTAAGGTACACAGTTCCTCAGGTTAGAGAGGTTGGTGTGAGCGTTACTCTGTATGCCCCAAAAGGCTAGCTACGTGACCACGCAAGGTTTCTAATCAACTGGCTGTTGGATTTTGTATTGCTTGAAACTGTGTACTTCAATCTTTTCTAATTGTATAGAAGTTGTGTGAACTATGCAATAAAAAAAAACAAAGCTCAAATAAGCTTGTTGATAGGAGAACCTTTAAGACACGTAATGCTTTCAGATGATTTATGTATAGCTCCAGGTATCAAATAACTGAAATATCCAGTAACAAGAGATTTAAGTTACAGATGATTGTTTTCAGAATTAATAGGTAGTCAGAGGAAATTGGCAAAGGCATTCCGTAAGCCAGCCATCTTCTTAAACAAGAAAACATTTCCAAGGTGCGTAACGGAGTCAATGAGCCGTAGTTTATCTGAGCATCTCGTGGAGGTGTGATCTCTCCATGTACTAGGAGATAATCTGCAGATAAGGAGTTGTGTGTTGGCTACATAGCTCTGCAGCTAGCTGCTTAACTGTATCCGTGAAATGAGAACAACCAGCGGAAACCTAGATAAACACATCCACACAAGCCAACGTTGTAGGTCTAAAGAATCTCATTAGACACGGCACAACAAGACAAATACAGCCTGACTCAGCGCAGCTAAATAATATCATAAATAATCAAATTCTGCAATGCTTTACAATCGTAGAATGGGGATAATTGCTAAGTAGATGAGTTGCAAACTATTTACAGAGACCAGAAGGTGAAGAAGGACCTGCTCCAAAGAGCCTACTGTCTATTACTTGCTGTTTTCTTACAATTACTTTAGAAAAATACACACTTTCCACTAATTTTATTGTCCAACTTATACAATATACCTAACCTTACTACACCCCCTCCCAGTTATTCCCTATGGATGCCATTAGTGCACTCCAGATATTTGGATACTACATCTCCCAAATCACTTTGTTTATGTAGCCCTAGCTGCACCTCCCTGCATGTGACACACCACTTTCCTTAAAGGGACACTCCAGGCACCCAGACCACTTCTGCTCATTGGAGTGGTCTAGGTGCCAACTCCCACTACTCCTAACCCTGCAAGTGTAATTATTGCAGTTTTTTTATCAACTGCAATAATTACCTTGCAGGGTTAACTCCACCTCTAGTGGCTGTCTATTAGACCGCCACTAGAGGGAACTTCCTGCTCTATAGCACAGGTTTTGTGAGGACCTCCAGCGTCGCTCAAATCCCCATAGGAAAGCATTGAAATTCGTTTTCAATGCTTTCCTATGGGGAGACGTAATGCGCATGCGCGGCATTGCCGCGCATGCGCATTAGGTCTCCTCGGCCGGTGGGCGGGATCAGTCTCGCCCACCGGCCGACGGAAGAACAGGGAGGAGCGTCGCGGAGGAGTCGTCAGCGGCGAGGGACATCGCCGCTGCCTCAGGTAAGTGACTGAAGGGGTTTTCACCCCTTCAGTAACCGGGGATTGGTGGGTGGGAGGGAGAGAGAGGAACCCTCCAGTGCCAGGAAAACAGTTTTCCTGGCACTGGAGTTTCCCTTTAACACTTCCTGTAAAGTGAGATCTAATGTTTATGCTTGCTTTATTGCACAATCTGTTTCATCTAGAATTTCTCTTGTCCTGCTCTGTGTGTGATTAAAGTTCAATTTACAGAGCAGGATATAAAAACTTCTAAAGCAATTTCACATGTGAAAATGAAATTTTTGTGGCTTTTAAAAGCATCTGTCGCCTTCTGGGATAATTTGCAACACCCTCCATGGTGATTGCTCCACTAGCAGTGAACCTGTCCCTGGTGACCATCACCATTTTGTTCTTGCCAGTTCTCTTCAGCTCCTGGTATTCCAGCTGCCCAGAGCCCTTTGTTGGCGTTGTACTCTCATGCATATGCGAGAGTGCTATACTGAGGCCTATAAAAGATCCTGTGAGACAGAAGGATCCTCCATAGTTACTGCTGTGGGTTTGACCTATTCCTTCCTATACACCAAGAAGAACCTCGTATCCCATAAACCACTGCCCAGCAAGTATTTATGGCATATGTAGTTTATCACTTGAATGGAACTGCTCTCTAAATCACATAACCTGACACACTATTGTTCACGCTATGGTTCACATGTGTACCATTTGTGGCTTTACTCTCTGTTTGGAAGGAAAAATCAGAGACCAGCTTTCGTGCATGGCACCTTGTATGCACAACTCGGACAGAATTGATATAAGAAAATGTTAATTCCGGACTAACTGACTGGAGGTGGAGTTACACTCTGAATGCATGTCAAGATTAAACGTTGCATAGACAGTCCTTTGGCAGACGGAAGTTATCGTTCATAGCGTATCCATTCAATATATAATCAGTTTTAGTTTTACCTCTAATATTTGCATGTTTTTGGTTTACAATGCTTTGGTTTACAACGCTCACTGTTTCCACATTCTACTCTTGCTAGGCAAAACCGTTTTATCTTGAAAGAAAATATTTCCACCCTACTTCAATTAAAACCTTGTATTTGGTTTCATGCCTTCTGGGTATTGCCTATAATTATGTAGATATTTGGTCATCTCCTACTAGTAGCTTTACTCTGCATACGCTCACTGCTTGGGATTGATCAAAGGATATATACATGGCAATTACTTAACTTGTATATAGCCACTCCTCCACCCCCCATTTCCTTGAAATAACTGTAACTTTACTCCATAGGCCCTATCCCCCAACATGCCCGCAGCAAGCCTCTTCCAGTTCGCCGCAGCTGGTCCCACCTCCATGGCTGAGATTATCAATCTTTATGATCTCAGCTAAGCCAATGCATGCACAGCACATGTGCCATCTCCTCATAGAGTTGCATTAAATTAATGAATCTCTAGGAGGAACATTCAGCGCTTCCAAATTCTGTTACTAACTTACTGAAAAGCCTGCAGGGACAGGCTATAGACACCAGAACATCTACATCAAGCTGACAATAGTGTCCTTTTAAGAATTGCATTTTTGTCGTTGAAAATGACTGTCTCCTAACTTTTTTAGCTGGCTCCTAGGTTCCAATGAAATTTGGCAAGCCCTGTTATACTGTAATGTTTTTTCCCCAATTGTACAGCGCTGTGGAATATGTTGGCGCTCTATCAATTCCAATAATAATAATCCACCTCCTGACCCCTTCCTTTTTTAATGCCTTATTTAAAATTATTTTATTGCTTTTTTGTCTTGTTTTTTTTTTTTTTTTTAATTCTTTATTTTATTGTGCAAGGATTAACATACATGCATGCAGTGCCACGACAGCATTAGCAAGCGTAATAGAACAGTGTTATACATGTGTGACATTTGAGATCACTGCACATTTTATAAATTTTATGGGTCAAGAGTAATACAGATATATTCAATGGTAGCTACCTAAACAGGCTAGTACTAATCCGCATATATGATTATTACAGTATGGGTTTAACCCCTTAAGGACCAAGCTTCTGGAATAAAAGGGAATCATGACATGTCATACATGTCATGTGTCCTTAAGGGGTTAAGCAGCTGGAAATAGTAGGTATTCATCTCAAGCTAGGTATATGTTGCATAAGCTTAATCCAAACCACCAATTCTGCTATGCTAACCACATTTTACAAGGGTTAAATAGGCATATATAGTGCTGTGCATGAAATCAAAACATAAAAATGATTATTGCAAGTTTGGCTAGGATAGTCACTGGGTCAGTCCTGTGGATGAGATCAGATAAAGTCCCGAGTGGAACATATTCGAGTTGGGCTGTGCAGTAGGGGACCAGTGTGGATTTGTGTGGTCCATACCCTGTGCTGGCAGGTTGTTTGCGCCTCAGAAGGGGATCCGGGATGGAGGTGCAGCCATTGCAGTCGTTTCCAGGGCATTTAAGGTGGGCCCAGTGGAATGCTGATGCCCTCCTCAAGTATAAGGGTTTTCTTTTTCGGCCCAATATCTGTGCTGTAGGCATCCCTTTGGTCTGCTCAATGTGGTCAGCCTGCACTTCTCTGGGGCAGGTGTCTGTAGAAGTCGGATGGCGTTGGATGGCTGCCTCTGCAGCAGGCTCCATTTTACTGGCAGGTCGCACATGTGGCAGGCGTGCGGCAGCCATCTTGAGGGATGCCGCCGGAGAGTGTGCTGTTGCAGAATGCTAGCTTGCGGCCCTGCTTGGAGTGATGGTAGTTGCTTGGGCAGACCGGGATAACCCCCCCGGTCCAGAGGGGGGGGACGCCAGACACCGGCAGGAGACCCGGGAGAGCGTCCGTCTCGTCCCGGCTCAAGCTTCCACGCGCCTTTGGCCTTCGTCGGGCCACTGTAGGTGCCGGGCTGACTCCTAAAAGGTATCCCCTCGTAGCTCTCGATCAGGGGATCATTGTGATCTGCTTAGCGGGTGGGTGGGGGGTGTGAGCCCCCAGTTAGCCACGATTTTCCGGCCACAAAGCGGGAGCTCAGACGGAACATGTCTGATCCCGTCGGCGGTCCGGCCCCGCCCCGCCCCGCCCCCCCGTCTTGTTTTTTTTTTTTTTAATCAAGAATTTCCCCTGTTTCATTTGCAAGAACCCATAATTTGAATACATCTACCATTGTGTGTGAGCACTGTGGTTAAAGGATCACTATAGGATCAGAAACACAACCATGTATTCCTGACCCTATAGTGCAAAACCCACCATTTAGGTGGCTTGCCACCCACTTAGTCCCCTTTTAAAAGTTAATAAAACTCTCCCTATTGTCAGCGTCATGCTGGCCCTGCCCCTGCCCCCTTGGCTACCTGGCTCAGTGCTGCACAGTAGGCAGCAGTGCTGTTCAGCAGCATGGGGACGCTGAATTTTCCTTATAGAGATGAATTGATTCAATGCATCCCTATGAGGAGGAGGGGCTGATTGGGCAAAAAAAACTGTTGAAAAAACCTTATTAAAGATCTATAACTGTGAGCAGTATGCTTTAAAGGCAGTCCATGACGAAACATTCTCCTGTCCTTTTATTTCTTTTGTAATTGGCTACCATTTAAAGGCTGTTAATTGATGTCTGGCATAAGCCTCCCTCGCTGTCCGATGGTAAATGATGATGTGCCACCTTGTTCTCTCCATATGAGGCAGGACATGACCATAAAATGTTTTTAAAGTTAGGGTTTCTTTAACTGCCTATTTTCAATGCAGTTCATCATACATTGAACAACAATGTTAAGTAGCTTGAACGTCCACCTGTTTAGGAATTTTTTTTTGTTTTTTACAGCGCTATTTTATTTCTGTAAAAGTCTTAATTCCTTAAAGAAACAATTATAGTGCTAGGAAAACACTCATTTACTGATAGTATTGGTTCCCCCTCTGTCAAGATCTCCCCCCCCCCCCCCCCCACCGCCCTCCCTCCTCACGGTGCAGAAGGGGTTAAAATAAAGCTTCTGTCACTTACTTGGATCCAGAGCTGATGCCCCTCTGCGCTCGCTCAGGTCTGTCTTCTCTCCTCCCATAATGGCGTCAGCCAGTGAGGGAGACCTAATGTGCATGCGCTGTAGTGGCCGTGCTCACATTAGGATATCCCCATAGGAAATCATTAATACTTTCCTATTGGGTTTTGGGTGATGCTGGAAGTCCCAATGCACAGCATGAGGACTTCCAGCATCCGTTACGTGACCAAAAGTTGCCTAACAGCCCTGATGTCCCTGTAGTCCCTGTAGTGGCTGTCTGGTAGACAGCCACTAGAGGTGGAGTTAACCCTCAAAGGTAATTATTGACATTTCTTAAACTGCAATAATTGCTTGCTCTGAGATAAGGGACCTGGGACAGTGCACCCAGACCACTTGAACTGAAGTAGTCTGGGTGCCACTAGTGTCCCTTTAACAACGTTCACCAGACCACTTCAGCTCAAAGAAATGGTCTGGGTGCCAGGTCCCCCTAGTTTTAAACCTGCAGCTGAAAACATAGCAGTTTCAGAGAAACTGCTATGTTTACACTGCAGGGTTAAAGGAGCACTATAGGGTTAGGAACACAAACATGTATTCCTGACCCTATAGGGTTAAAACCACCATCTAGTCACCCTGGTCCCCTCATGCCTCTCTAAATATAGAAAAATCTTACATGTATTCAAGTCTGAAGCTGCTTATTTTGTCCCTGTTTCCTTTAGACCTGCCTGCTGACATCATCAGAAGTGGTAGCCTGATCCAGTCACAATGCTTCCCCATAGGATTGTCTGAGACTGACACAGAGGCAGATCAGGGGCAGAGCCAGCATGATTCAAACACAGCCCTGGCCAATCAGCATCTCCTCATAGAGATGAATTGAATCAATGAATCTCTATGAGGAAAGTTCAGTGTCTGCATGCAGAGGGAGGAGACACTGAATGTTTGGATGCATTTTAGGCAGCCATGACCCAGGAAGGATCTCTAACAGCCATCTGAGGAGTGGCCAGTGAAGGTATCACTAGGCTGTAATGTAAACACTGCATTTTCTCTGAAAAGACAGTGTTTACAGCAAAAAGCCTGAAGGTAATGATTCTACTCACCAGAACAAATTCAATAAGCTGCAGTTGTTCTGGTGACTTTAGTGTCCCTTTAATCCAGCCTCTAGTGGCTGTCTCCCTTACAGCCACTAGAGGCGCTTCCGCGATTTACACCTAGTAAATGGCACTTATTTGAAGCTGGACGTTCTCACAGAGTCCAGTGTCAAAAAAATCCCCATAGGAAAGCATTGAGTAATGCTTTATGAGCGAGTTTGTATGCGGACGTGCCTCTGGCTGCGCATTTGCATTCAGATCTACGCGGAAGCGGACGACGATGGGGAAGGAGAGGTCACTAGCGCCGAGGGAGCCCGGCGGTGGATTAAGGTAAGCAAATAAATGGTTAATTAGCCATTTATTTGCTACGGAAGGGTAGTGATGCGCCGAAAATGGGTCAAATTTGCCGAAATAAATTTTATTTTTGTAGGGCATAGTTTAACAGACATGCTTGCATTAACAATTCAGATGATTATATATCACAATGAAAGATCGGAATAATAACATGAAAAGTCAAGAATACTCCACTTGGGACAGGGGATGGGTGGAAAGAAAACTGGGAAAGGGGAGGGGGGTGGAAAGAACACTGGGAAATGGGAGGGGGGGGGGGGGGGAAAGAACACTATGGGATGAGGGGGGGGGGAAAGAACACTATGGGATGAGGGGGGGGGGGGGAAAGAACACTATGGGATGAGGGGGGGGGGAAAGAACACTATGGGATGAGGGGGGGGGAAAGAACACTATGGGATGAGGGGGGGGGAAAGAACACTATGGGATGGAGGGGGAAAGAACACTATGGGATGGAGGGGGAAAGAACACTATGGGATGAGGGAGGGGGAAAGAACACTATGGGATGAGGGAGGGGGAAAGAACACTATGGGATGAGGGGGGGGGAAGGAAGAGCACTATGGGATGAGGGGGGGGAAGGAAGAACACTATGGGACGAGGGGGGGAGGAAGAACACTATGGGACGAGGGGGGGAGGAAGAACACTATGGGACGAGGGGGGGAGGAAGAACACTATGGGACGAGGGGGGGAGGAAGAACACTATGGGACGAGGGGGGGGGAGGAAGAACACTATGGGACGAGGGGGGGGAGGAAGAACACTATGGGACGAGGGGGGGGAGGAAGAACACTATGGGACGGATGGGGGGAGGAAGAACACTATGGGACGGATGGGGGGAGGAAGAACACTATGGGACGGGAGGGGGGGAGGAAGAACACTATGGGACGGGAGGGGGGGAGGAAGAACACTATGGGACGGGAGGGGGGGAGGAAGAACACTATGGGACGGGAGGGGGGGAGGAAGAACACTATGGGACGGGAGGGGGGGAGGAAGAACACTATGGGACGGGAGGGGGGGAGGAAGAACACTATGGGACGGGAGGGGGGGAGGAAGAACACTATGGGACGGGAGGGGGGGAGGAAGAACACTATGGGACGGGAGGGGGGGAGGAAGAACACTATGGGACGGGAGGGGGGGAGGAAGAACACTATGGGACGGGAGGGGGGGAGGAAGAACACTATGGGACGGGAGGGGGGGAGGAAGAACACTATGGGACGGGAGGGGGGGAGGAAGAACACTATGGGACGGGAGGGGGGGAGGAAGAACACTATGGGACGGGAGGGGGGGAGGAAGAACACTATGGGACGGGAGGGGGGGAGGAAGAACACTATGGGACGGGAGGGGGGGAGGAAGAACACTATGGGACGGGAGGGGGGGAGGAAGAACACTATGGGACGGGAGGGGGGGAGGAAGAACACTATGGGACGGGAGGGGGGGAGGAAGAACACTATGGGACGGGAGGGGGGGGAGGAAGAACACTATGGGACGGGAGGGGGGGGAGGAAGAACACTATGGGACGGGAGGGGGGGGAGGAAGAACACTATGGGACGGGAGGGGGGGGAGGAAGAACACTATGGGACGGGAGGGGGGGAGGAAGAACACTATGGGACGGGAGGGGGGGAGGAAGAACACTATGGGACGGGAGGGGGGGAGGAAGAACACTATGGGACGGGAGGGGGGGAGGAAGAACACTATGGGACGGGAGGGGGGGAGGAAGAACACTATGGGACGGGAGGGGGGGAGGAAGAACACTATGGGACGGGAGGGGGGGAGGAAGAACACTATGGGACAGGGGGGGATAGAGGAACATTAAGCGGGGGGACCACTAAAAGAGAAGGGAATTTTTTTTTATATTAGATTCATTAAATTCATTAAAAAGTTAATTTTAAAATTATAGGCAAAAAAAACTTTTTTTAAATCATGTGGGGGGGGGGGGAAGTCATTTTCGGTTTCAGTCCAGAATTTTCATTTCGATGCATCCCTAGACTAGGGCTCTATAGCGTTAAGGATACATATGTCTTCCTAAGACTATAATGTTCGTTTAAGCAAAAAAGTTATTTCTGACTTTAAAAAAAAAAAAACCCCTCAAAAAAACAATATACACTGATCAGCCGCAACATTAAAATCGCTGACAAGGGAAGTGATTAACATTGATTATATTGTTACAATGGTACCTGTCAAGGGGTGGGATATATTAGGCTGCAAGAGAACAGTCAGATCTGAGAGCCTTTGCCAAATAGGGATGGCTAGACGTCTGCGTCAGAGCATCTCCAAAAGGTTTGCAGTGGTTAATACCTACCAAAAGTGATGCAAAGTAGGACAACTACTGAACTGGCGTCAGTCATGTGAGCTAAAGACTCATTGGTGCAGGTGGGGAGTGAAGGCTAGTCCTCCTGGGCCAATCATACGGAAGAGCTACTGTAGCTCAAATTACTGTAAAACTTAATACTGGCCATGATAGACATGTATCAGCCAGTTTTTTTTTTTTTGCGTAAGGGGCTTCGTAGCTGCAAACCAGTCAGTGCGAATAATGACCCCTGTTCATAGTCGAAAGCCCTTTCGCTGGGGGCGTGAACATCAGAACTGAACTATGGAGAAATAGGTTTCCTGGTCTGATGAATCCCGTTTTCTTTAGATCAGTTGGATAGCCGTGTGTGTGTGCATTGTTTTCTTTTGAAAGGGATGGCAGCAGGCTGCACTATGGGAAGAAGTCAGGCCGGCGGAGGCAGTGTTATGCTCTGGGCAATGTTCTGCTGGGAAACCTTGGCTCCTGGCAATAAACTGAATGTTTATGTGCAGACCATCTACACCCTTTCATGATAGTGGTGTTTACTGATGGCAGTGGACTCTTTCAGCAGGGTAATGCACCCTACCACACTGCAAAATTGTTCAGGAATGGTTACCTCTCCCCCTCTCTATGCCCAAAACAGTTCCATGAAATCAATGCTAACAGTCGGTCAAGTTCAGTAGTTTCAAAAACGACCGAACGCAGTCAATAGTCATACCGTGGAGCTTGTTCCCCTCATCCAGACTAACGATTCCACTAAACAGTGCTCTTATAGGTGGTGTAGAATTCAAACGCAGGTGATGATGGAAGCCCAGCAATGTTAAGGAGTTTCCATGTCCGATTAGAGTTCCATGAACTCAGCGACCAAACACAGCTGTCTGCGTTCGCAGGAACAAGATGGCCGCCACTTCGTGGTCTTTCATACAAACTGCGGCCACCCATACGAACCATTAGAACACTGAGGTTAGAATCGTTAAGAGGCGATGATAGGGCTTAACAAGCTCCCAGGTGGTCCATGGTTTGTGCGAACAGCATAGGAAAATGGCACAAACTCTTAACAGGCTTTGGCCAGCAGGCCCCTCCAGGAACACATGGCAGAGGCATTTCTGCCACAATCCCAATCACACCAAACAAGGTAGCTACAGCCAGGCTTTCAGATATCACCGCATTTGTTCTGACACAAAAGACAGAGATCAGTACCTGAATACACTGTCAGAGTTAGGCAAAAGGGCTACAAGGAAAGGACAATATCTAAAAAAAATATAAAATTAAATCTGCACTCAAAACACCTCAGAAAAGGCTCCTACAATACAAATAAAAGGAAAACAAAACAAGAATCCCTCTAGTAGTTACATACAACCCAACTCTAGGAGTATGTAAAATTATTAAAGAGCTACAACATTTAATTTCAGAGAACCCCACACTCAAAAATATATTTCCTGACCTCCCCCATGCTAGCATTCAAACAACCGCCCAACCTGAGCCAGAGATTGATCCGCAGCAAATTGACCACAGAAGAGGAGCTCACACAGAATGGCACTGTACGATACAACAAATCACTCTGCAAACTGTGGCAATAACACAGCCAGACACAATAACAAATCATACAACATTAAGGGATCATATTCGTGCACATCTGCGAATGCGGTGTACATTGTACGACAAAGGTTGCTACATTGGAGAAACTTGCCTTAAGCTGCTACGAAGAATGAATCTACACAGACACTGAATCAAGAACCACAAGGAAAACGAATATTGTACCCCTGTTGGTCATCACTTCACCCAGACTGGTCACTCCATCCAGAACCTCAGGATTAAAGTTCTTAAAGGGAATTTCAAACACTCTCATGAACGAAAGACATTTTGAGATAAAAATGATCACACATGTCAACTCCAGAAATGAAGGACTTAATGTAGACTCTAGCTTTCTCACACACTACCAAAACGTTTTATAAACACACATCTTAGTGTCTTATAAAGTTCTTTTTTCAATATTCTCGTTTCACCTTTATTGTATTAATTTATATACAAACATATATGCAGCTGTATACTTGCATACCCCGCAATGCTGTTTTCTTGTTTAAAAAAAAAAAAAAAACTTTTTAACTAGCGTATTGACTCTTCTGTTTATTTACTATTTCTGGCTATTCTCAGCCAACCTGCGCAATTCACTTTCAGGCATATCTACTGCTATTTATGACGCCCCCTCCCTCCTCTTTCTCTAACATCAGTTGTTTTAAGTGTTAAATTCTTATCAGATTGATTTGTATTGCTTCAGACCTGAGGAAGAGAGGAAAACTCTCGAAAGCTTGTCTTTGAAATATTATGTTGGTCCAATAAAAAAAGGTATCCTTGCTTACTGCAATACTCTGGTATTTTGGCCACATATATATATATATATATATTATACAAAAAAAAAACAAGGAAAAAACGCTCTCCAGGGACTTAATATTACAACATATAAAACTTAGCTTTCATTTACATGATCCAATAAAATGTTGACGTTTCAGCAACTGAAAGCTTTCATCAGGACTATATATATATATTTATCTATAATGTATGTTGAAGAGAAGTAGTCCCAGAACATAACTTTGAGGGACACCACCTACCACCTTTGTCCAGCTTGAACGTTTACCATTAATAATAACGCTCTGTACTCTATCTTTGAGCTTATGTTCTACCGAAGAACAAGAATTTTAAGCCCTTAAGGACCAAACTTCTGGAACAAAAGGGAATCATGACATGTCATGTGTCCTTAAGGGGTTAATCTAGACAAATTTCTTATAGTTTAGTTGGATAGGAGGAGGGAAAGTAGAGGGGAGAGGCCTGACATTACATGGAAGAAGGAGGGAGGATAAGAGAGGCCAGTCATTACATGGAAGGAGTGAGGAGAAGAGAGGCCAGTCATTACATGGAAGGAGTGAGGAGAAGAGAGGCCAGTCATTACATGGAAGGAGGGAGGAGAAGAGAGGCCAGTCATTACATGGAAGGAGGGAGGAGAAGAGAGGCCAGTCATTACATGGAAGGAGGGAGAAGAGGTCAGTCATTACATAGAAGGAGGGAGGAGAAGAGAGGCCAGTCATTACATGGAAGGACGGAGGAGAAGAGAGGTCAGTCATTACATGGAAGGAGGGAGGAGAAGAGAGGCCAGTCATTACATGGAAGGAGGGAGGAGAAGAGGTCAGTCATTACATAGAAGGAGGGAGGAGAAGAGAGGCCAGTCATTACATGGAAGGACGGAGGAGAAGAGAGGTCAGTCATTACATGGAAGGAGGGAGGAGAAGAGGTCAGTCATTACATAGAAGGAGGGAGGAGAAGAGAGGCCAGTCATTACATGGAAGGAGGGAGGAGAAGAGAGGTCAGTCATTACATGGAAGGAGGGAGGAGAAGAGGTCAGTCATTACATAGAAGGAGGGAGGAGAAGAGAGGCCAGTCATTACATGGAAGGAGGGAGGAGAAGAGAGGCCAGTCATTACATGGAAGGAGTGAGGAGAAGAGGTCAGTCATTACATAGAAGGAGGGAGGAGAAGAGAGGCCAGTCATTACATGGAAGGAGTGAGGAGAAGAGAGGCCAGTCATTACATGGAAGGAGGGAGGAGAAGAGAGGCCAGTCATTACATAGGAGTGAGGAGAAGCGAGGCCAGTCATTACATGGAAGGAGGGGGGAGGAGAAGAGAGGCCAGTCATTACATGGAAGCAGGAAGGAGAAGAGAGGCCAGTCATTACATGGAAGCAGGAAGGAGAAGAGAGGTCAGTCATTACATGGAAGGAGGGAGGAGAAGGGAGGCCAGTCATTACATGGAAGGAGTGAGGAGAAGAGAGGCCAGTCATTACATGGAAGGAGGGAGGAGAAGAGAGGCCAGTCATTACATGGAAGGAGGGAGGAGAAGAGAGGCCAGTCATTACATGGAAGGAGGGAGGAGAAGAGAGGCCAGTCATTACATGGAAGGAGGGAGGAGAAGAGAGGCCAGTCATTACATGGAAGGAGGGAGGAGAAGAGAGGCCAGTCATTACATGGAAGGAGGGAGGAGAAGAGAGGCCAGTCATTACATGGAAGGAGGGAGGAGAAGAGAGGACAGTCATTACATGGAGGGAGGAGAAGAGAGGCCAGTCATTACATGGAAGGAGTGAGGAGAAGAGGTCAGTCATTACATGGAAGGAGTGAGGATAAGAGAGGCCAGTCATTACATGGAAGGAGGGAGGAGAAGAGAGGCCAGTCATTACATGGAAGGAGGGAGGAGAAGAGAGGCCAGTCATTACATGGAAGGAGTGAGGAGAAGAGAGGTCAGTCATTACATGGAAGGAGGGAGGAGAAGAGAGGTCAGTCATCACATGGAAGGAGGGAGGAGAAGAGAGGCCAGTCATTACATGGAAGGAGGGAGGAGAAGAGAGGTCAGTCATTACATGGAAGGAGGGAGGCGAAGAGAGGTCAGTCATTACATGGAAGGAGGGAGGAGAAGAGAGGCCAGTCATTACATGGAAGGAGGGAGGAGAAGAGAGGCCAGTCATTACATGGAAGGAGGGAGGAGAAGAGAGGCCAGTCATTACATGGAAGGAGTGAGGAGAAGAGAGGTCAGTCATTACATGGAAGGAGGGAGGAGAAGAGAGGCCAGTCATTACATGGAAGGACGGAGGAGAAGAGAGGCCAGTCATTACATGGAAGGAGTGAGGAGAAGAGAGGTCAGTCATTACATGGAAGGAGGGAGGAGAAGAGAGGCCAGTCATTACATGGAAGGAGGGAGGAGAAGAGAGGCCAGTCATTACATGGAAGGAGTGAGGAGAAGAGAGGCCAGTCATTACATGGAAGGAGGGAGGAGAAGAGAGGCCAGTCATTACATAGGAGTGAGGAGAAGCGAGGCCAGTCATTACATGGAAGGAGGGGGGAGGAGAAGAGAGGCCAGTCATTACATGGAAGCAGGAAGGAGAAGAGAGGCCAGTCATTACATGGAAGCAGGAAGGAGAAGAGAGGTCAGTCATTACATGGAAGGAGGGAGGAGAAGAGAGGCCAGTCATTACATGGAAGGAGTGAGGAGAAGAGAGGCCAGTCATTACATGGAAGGAGGGAGGAGAAGAGAGGCCAGTCATTACATGGAAGGAGGGAGGAGAAGAGAGGCCAGTCATTACATGGAAGGAGGGAGGAGAAGAGAGGCCAGTCATTACATGGAAGGAGGGAGGAGAAGAGAGGCCAGTCATTACATGGAAGGAGGGAGGAGAAGAGAGGCCAGTCATTACATGGAAGGAGTGAGGAGAAGAGAGGCCAGTCATTACATGGAGGGAGGAGAAGAGAGGCCAGTCATTACATGGAAGGAGTGAGGAGAAGAGGTCAGTCATTACATGGAAGGAGTGAGGATAAGAGAGGCCAGTCATTACATGGAAGGAGGGAGGAGAAGAGAGGCCAGTCATTACATGGAAGGAGGGAGGAGAAGAGAGGCCAGTCATTACATGGAAGGAGTGAGGAGAAGAGAGGTCAGTCATTACATGGAAGGAGGGAGGAGAAGAGAGGTCAGTCATTACATGGAAGGAGGGAGGAGAAGAGAGGTCAGTCATTACATGGAAGGAGGGAGGAGAAGAGAGGCCAGTCATTACATGGAAGGAGGGAGGAGAAGAGAGGTCAGTCATTACATGGAAGGAGGGAGGCGAAGAGAGGTCAGTCATTACATGGAAGGAGGGAGGAGAAGAGAGGCCAGTCATTACATGGAAGGAGGGAGGAGAAGAGAGGCCAGTCATTACATGGAAGGAGGGAGGAGAAGAGAGGCCAGTCATTACATGGAAGGAGTGAGGAGAAGAGAGGTCAGTCATTACATGGAAGGAGGGAGGAGAAGAGAGGCCAGTCATTACATGGAAGGACGGAGGAGAAGAGAGGCCAGTCATTACATGGAAGGAGTGAGGAGAAGAGAGGTCAGTCATTACATGGAAGGAGGGAGGAGAAGAGAGGCCAGTCATTACATGGAAGGAGGGAGGAGAAGAGAGGCCAGTCATTACATGGAAGGAGGGAGAAGAGAGGCCAGTCATTACATGGAAGGAGTGAGGAGAAGAGGTCAGTCAGTAAGGAGAAAGACTGGGGGTGAGTCCCTGGCTGTCTTACTCACATGTGCTGGAAGTGAAACTTGCCCCAGCACAAAAGAACAGATCTCTGTATGTGCAGCATTTCAGCAGCACTACAGCAGTAGTAGTCCCGGTGATTGGAGTAACACTCTAAGACGAAGTAGCAGTGACAGGGTTGCTTTAACCCCTTAAGGACCAAACTTCTGGAATAAAAGGGAATCATGACGTGTCACACACGTCACGTGTCCTTAAGGGGTTAAATTACTGTTGAACTATCGCACAGGTTTGGTTTTGGTTCAGAAGTTAAACAATTGCCTTGATTTTTGGAACTCACAATATAAGGTATTTGTGTCGTTGGTGATTTGCATATTAGATGGATTGCTTAATGTACATTAACGTGGATCAGAGTTACACTGGTCAGCATAAAACGCAGGGCTGTACAAAGAGCCCACAGAAGGAAAAAGCTAGCCTTACATTTCTCGTTCTATATAAGGGGATTGTTTTACATGTAAAATGGAATACACTAGAACCCCCTATTTTCATTCCGTACAAGTCTAGGCAGTTTGCTTTGTTAAGCTTGAATTCTAATCACACTCAATGTTTGCAGCTGTAACCCCATTTGTGAACCCACGTGTTTTAAAGTCAGTATAAAAGCACATGATAGGCACACAAAGTAGTTTATTCAAAACCAGAGATGTTCGTTATTCTATGCAAATCTGGTTATAGATCTCATACATTTGCAAATGAGACCTTTTTTTTTTTCCCTTATATACAAATATGGCATCTAATGTACATTGTGTAGACTCTTTTTTACAGTAAGAACTATGTCTGTAATCTTGTGACAGCTGAACGAAGAACCAGAGGTCTACCCTGTCACATACTTTGTGCACCTTCGCAAGTTGCACCACTAAATATTTCAATAACACGGATTGTGATTTCCAGGTGCTATGCCTTCCTGTGCCAGATGCTTGTAAAGAATAGCTCCTGGACAACCCTTAGCATCCGAAAAACCAACTGGAATCCTGTTTAAAGGGCAACTGTGGCCATAAAATAACATGTTCATCATTGTAAATACAAAATGCAGATTAATGCCTTTACCCCTTAAGGATGAAGGCAATTGTACAAGTTCTGCCCAAAACAAAGCCTGGAATTTGAGCTGCATGTCCATTTAGCCATAATTCCTCTTTCCTATTAAGTGCACCCACAATTTTTATATATTATTTTGTTCGGGAGAAACAGGGCTTTCATTTCACATACAGTATTAATTTATGAAACATAGTTTAACATTTTAAAAAAAGTGTGAGAATTTATTTTCCAAGTTCTGCATGGCAATTTTAACTGAAAGTCACAATACGGTTAGTTTTTATTGCAATGACATACACAAATTTGTGTTCAGCTATCCCCTGATCCAAAAGAGAGAGAGAAAAAAAAAAAACAGTTTGAAGTGCTTCCAATTTTGCAACAAACTAGGAAAAAAATCCTTCCTGTTCCCAAAATGGCAGTCAGATTTATCCTTGGATCAAGAAGTTATTACCCTACAAATTAAAATTTATATCCCTGAATATTGTTTTTGCAAGTATTCATCCAGTTGCTGTTTTAAAATCTGTACAGACTCTGATAAAACCACTTATTCAGCCACCGCATTCCACATGCTTATTGTTCTTTGCCGTAGACTAAATCTCTTTTATTCCAGTCTAAATGCGTGACCTCGTGTCCTAGTCCTGTTTATGAATTTCTAGATAATTATTTGTGGTATATACATATATATAGTTTATATTTGTATACATGACAATACCTTACTGGCCTCAGCAACTGCTAATTGAAATGGCACATTGTTGCTTAGTTTGTTGTCTATTACCAATTTTCAGATCCTTCTCACTGCTGTTTATGATGTAAGTTACTTGCGCATTCATTACCCCAAGGTGCATAACTATGCATGGTACTACGTTAAATTTCATCCAATCTATTTAAAGTGCTTAGAGCAAGAGAGTCGGTATTGCATGTTTCTGGGTTTATGGAATGAGGCCTAAGGATCAGAGATGGAGATGAGACACAGTTATATGAAGGTATTTACAGCTTGGAGGGGCAAAGGAAGGGGACAGAGAGGGGATGTGTAGAACAGACATATGGTGTATACAACAAAAAAGTTTACCAAACAAATTCTATCACCCCAAATATTAATAACTAAATAACATGAAATTAGTGGCAAACTACAGGTGAAATGGTGACATTGTTATGGTAACAAATAATATTACAGTGACAAAGGTAGAATAGATGAGATGCAGTATCTTCAAAGCTTCAGTCAATACCTAAAAGTTGCCGGTAGATTAAAATAAAGAGTCAGTATTGCATGTTTCTGGGTTTGTGGATTGAGGCCTAAGGGATTTTGTATTTAAATCCCTCTGCAGCAAAGTAATATCCTGCCCACATTGTATTACTTTACAGAGTTTTGTGTCATCTGCAAATATTGATACTTGACTTTCAATGTCTATTTCAAGCCCACTTATAAATATATTGATTAGAAGTGGTCCCAGAACAGAATCCTGAGCGACATCAATTACCACTTTTGTCAGCGTTACCATTACCATTAAAGGAACACTATAGTCTCCAGAACTGCAGCTTAATGTAGTTGTTCTGGTGTCTACTGCCTGTCCCTGCAGGCTTTTTAATGTAGGCACTAGACGGACACCTTTAGTGGCAATCACTCAGACCGCTACTAGAGGTGCTTCCTTGGTTAGTGCTGCACAATGTGCAGCACTGACGTTCAGCATCTCCAATCTCTGCATGGAGACACTGAATGCTCTTCATAGAGATGAACAGAGTCAGTGCATCTCTGTGAGGAGATGCAGATTGGTACAGCGCGGCATTAGCCTCACAATGCTTTCCCATATAATGCTTTGCTGTGGGAAGGCATTGGATTGGCTGTGATTGTCAATTCTGATGATCTCAGCCAAGGGGGCAGAGCCAGCCTCAGCAGACCCGCACAGCGCTGGAATAAGGGTAAGTTTTAACCTTTTTTACAAGGAGTATGGAGGGGCAGGCCAACTAACGGGTTTTCACACTATAGGATCAGGAAGTCTCATTTGTATTCCTGGCCCTATAATGTTCGTTTAGTGATAACATAACTCTCTTCCTCTAGACCCGGGATAGGCAATCTTCGGCACTCCAGTTTTTATGCTTTCCCAGTATAATGGCTGTAACAGCATTATGGGAGATGTAGTCCACAACATCTGGAGTGCCGAAGGTTGCCTACCCCTGCTCTAGACCAATTTCTTTTAGTTTGAACACTAGTATTGTGTGGAACCGTATCGAACGCCTTAGCAAACTCCAAGTAGATCACATCCACTGCACGCCGTGATCTATACTTCTACTTACTTCTTCATTGAATGCAATTAAGTTAGTTTGACATGGCCTATGTTTCTATAGTAGTGCATTTAAATTAACTACTGTCTCATCCCACCACCTCTTAGGTATATGTCTGGAAATCTGGGAACAGACCGTGTAAACCCTTTGCTGACAAATCCCTAAACTTCATATTGTGTAGTCTTAAAACACACACTGGCGCAGTTGTCAGTCAATGCTGTCATATCCATTTATCTGCAGGAGTCTGTTTAAACGCACGACCGTGCTGCGTTCATTAGCATGGTGTAATTTTAAAGAATATACTATAGAGAAAATGGTACATTTATTTTTCCATCTGCAGCTTTGTAACTGTCACAATTTAACCTAGTGAGGTTTATTACTTAAAAGGTTTTCATTTGTTTTATTTACTTTTGGAAAATAAAAATTGCATAGCCATATTTTGACTTTTTGTCTCTATTTTCAGATCTCCATAGAAAACGACTACTTAGGTCCCAGACGCATCGAGAGCCTTACAAAGGAAGATGCTGATTGGCAGAGAAAAGCTCATATGGCGGTGCTCTCTATTCAAGATCTAACCGTTAAATACTTTGAAATAACTGCTAAGGCACAGAAAGGTAATTATCGTGCTGCCTCTGTGTACTTAACATTGGTGCTCATTCTTTATTTTATTAGAAACTGGGAATAATATGAATGAAAAGATCTATCTGTCTTTCTCCCTCTCTCAGCATATACTATAACTAAACCTCCATTATTATTTACCTAGGTGAGGTGTGTGTGTGTTACAATGTTAAACAAAGTTAAACAAAAACCTGCACACCAGTCAAGCCATAAGACTTTTCACACAGACATCACGAATTTGTAGTGTTGTTACTACTGCAAAGGATTCTGGGTGGGCAGATGCAAATTAGTTTCACAAATAATACATTTTTTGCCTTATTCAATTTTAAACATGGATTCCTTTGTAAATTTTTAAAGGACCATTTCTGTACACAAGAATCATTGTAATAAGCTGTAGTGATTATGGTACTTGGACTGCCCCTTTGAACATGCCCACCACAAATGTTAAATGGATTTCATTAGTGAGGTGTTTTATTTAATATGTCTTCCCCAGGGTTTTTATATTTATGTTTTTTTTTTTTATTTGCATACTTTTGTAGCTGTCTTTGATCGGATGCGAACAGACCAGAAGAAATTTGGAAAGGGCGTCTGGGCGTCTGCTGTGGAGCGCATGGAGAAGCTTCAATATGGCGTCTCTAAAGAAACGCTGCAGCTAATGCGAGCAAAAGAAATCTGTTTAGAGCAAAAGAAACACGCACTGAAGGAAGAGGTAAACAAGCAGATATTTTACTATCTAATATTGGGGCTAATGATATGTGATGGTCCTTATATGTGCTAGATCTAGAGATTGTCATACATTTCCAAACTGCACTCGGTTGCTAGAAGCAGTCTCTTAAGTCTACATGTGCTTTATGAATAAAAGATCAGAATAGTCAGGTGTGTAGCAGTACAGAGTTACTGGCAGCCAAGCTACAAAGAGCTGTCACAATGTCAGCAAGCAGAAAATACTGTGGAAGAAAAAGCACTTTGTTGGTTTCCTCAAAAAACACAGGTTTTGGTGATGAGGTGATAAAATACTCCAAGATGGTACAAGAAAATACCCAGATCCTTTTTTCCTTCTGTATTTGTAACACATTTATAATAACTATAATACTAGCTAGTATTTATATAGCTCCTTTCTCCCGGTGTCTCAGGAATTAACCAAATCGGCAGCTGAATAGTATAGATGCTGTTGTTATTACCCAATTAATGTTACTCATTTTATTAGCCTAGGAAGGATGAAGGGCTGAGTTGATCCTGCCGGGATTTGAACCTGTGACCTTGCATTTTTGAACAGGCTTTGTAGTCAGGGAATTTACCAACTTATCTACCACACCAGTATGATATGTACTGATTACTGCTCAGAGGGAATAGCAGTGCGGGTGTTTAAACATCATACCATACTGCATTTCTTTGCATTATACCACTAATATGAAAATGTACTACCACCCATGGCTGGAGTCCCTCCTAGTTTTGTTGTTTTAGTTATATTGTCATTGTTGCCTGCTTTAGATCCATAATGGAAGGGGAAAACACTGTTTCTCCACCTAGTATGTAACTCGGCATATTCCTAATGCAAAGGGACTATTTTAATGATAGCTATTGAGAATCCTGCGTGTGAGTTTGGCCCCCATCATCACAAAAAGCCATTATCTGTTACATTTCACTAATTTTGATATTCAGCACAATTAAATCTTAGTAACTCACTTCATTATTATCTATGCATATAAAAGGTATTACATTATCTGTACATAACCCATGGAATGTGACTAGATTCTGTGCTCAGCTGTACGTCTGTCTGCAGAACAACTTTAACAGAAGATCACACAGCTCAGACATACAATATGTTACAATCTGCCGTTCAATGTGCGCTGGGGCATTTCTCTGCTGGCAACCATTTCCAGGTCTGCATATTATCATGCCGGCTTCATGCTCTTAATGTTCCAGACAAGCACTTGTTTGTTTTAATTTTAAAGCCAGGGGAGTCTGTTTTCCCCCTCTCCCGGTCCCGTGAGATAAACAGATTAAAAGAACAATGTTAACCATATATGGAGAGTCTCTGTGAAACTGGCTGTGAGCTTGTCGTGGTTTTGTGCTTTCAGATGCAGAGCTTACAGGGTGGAACGGAAGCCATCCAAGTCTTGGACCAGCTGGAGTCTGACTACTATGGCCACCAGCTCCAGCTGTACGAAGTGCAGTTTGAAATCCTAAAATGTGAGGAGCTGCTTCTAACAGCGCAGCTGGAAAGCATCAGAAGACAGATATCAGGTCCAGTCTGCGTGCCATCTACACACCCACTTTATTTCTTTCTTTTTTTATTATCATTTTTAGACAATTTGGACAAACATATTCTGACATCATACACTGATTTCAAACGTTTGTCCACTGACAAAGAAATGATCAGTCTATAATTTTAATGGTAGGTGTATTTTAACAGTGAGAGACAGTATAACAACAACAACAACAAAATCCAGAAATACACATGTCAAAAAAGTTATTAATTGATTTGCATGTCTTTGCAAGTATTTGATCCCCTATCAATCAGCAAGATTTCTGTCTCCCCGGTGTCTTTTATTCAGGTAACGAGCTGAAATTAGGAGCACTCTCTTAAAGGGAGTGCTCCTAATCTCAGTTTGTTACCTGTATAAAAGACACCTGTCCACAGAAGCCATCAATCCGATTCCAAACTCTCCACCATGGCCAAGACCAAAGAGCTGTCCAAGGATGTCAGGGACAAGATTGTAGATTTACACAAGGCTGGAATGGGCTACAGGACCATCTGCTAAGGGGACAGGACAACTGCACCGCATCAAAGGGACAATGAATGGGGCCATGTACCATCAAATCTTGGGTGAGAACCTCTTTCCCTCAGCCAGAGCATTGAAAATGGGTCGTGGATCGGTATTCCAGCATGACAGTGACCCAAAACACACAGCAAAGGCAACAAATGAGTAGTTTAAGAAGCACATTAAGGTCCTGGAGTGGCCTAGTCAGACTCCAGACCTTAATCCCATAGAAAATCTGTGGAGGGAGCTGAAGGTTTCAAGTTGCCAAACGTCTGCCTCGAAACCTTAATGACTTGGAGAGGATCTGCAAAGAGGAGTGGGACAAAATCCCCCGAGATGTGTGCAGACCTGGTGGCCGACTACAAGAAACGTCTGACCTCTGTGATTGCCAACAAGGATTTTGCCACCAAATGTCAAGTCGAAGGGGTCAAATACTTATTACACTCATTGACATCCAAATCAATGTATAACTTTTTTGAGATGCATTTTTCTGGATTATTTTTTTGTTATTCTGTCTGTCACTGTTAAAAAATACACCTATCATTAAAATTATAGACTGATCATTTCTTTGTCAGTGGGCAAACGTTCAATATCAGCAGGGGATCAAATACTTTTTTTCCTCACTGTATTTTCAAGTTGCTTCATAACCGTTTGATAGTAATACGGCTTGAAGAAATCCGTCATTCCAGTGTATTCTAACATTTATCCAGACTTAGTTATAGAACATCTATACAGGAATAACCAAAGATAACCATAGTACTAAAATAAGCTGTACCCCAAAGCTGTATCCGTCATAAGAGCATACAATACATCAACAATCAATTAATCAACAAATAAAACGAATAGAGAACGGGCCATTTCAGCGATGCCAAGGGATACAAAGGATTAGTATATAACGCTTTAATAGCCGTTAAATGTAGGTAGGAAGACCAAATCTTTGTAATGTTTTGCTAGTAGACCGTGTCAAATGCCTTCTCTGCATCGAGAGATCTATAAAAAAAAAAAAAAAACTAATGACCTGTCCTGTGACCCAATTATATCTCATCAGTTTATTTATTTATTGATTTATTTATTCCTTTCTTTACTTCTCTCCAAGTGTGTCCCTTTTTTCTCGGAATGTGTAAGCATTGGTGTACTGTATCCCCCAACCATCAAATGTGTTTAGAAATACATTCACATAATAGAAATACAGTTCTATTGTTTTCAATATTTTTATAAAATGTGGTTATGATGCTTCACAAATGCCTTGCGTTCACGAACAAGCTGCAGACTCCGTAACTTTGCTGCAAGTGTCTGAAAAAGTAACAATATAGGATAGCAACTCTTCTTCATAAAACCAGATATGCAGCTTTACGGGAGCCAAGATCATGCGCAAAGCATCAGCCATGGATAGGCCGCCGTCAGCCACCATCCATGTCATTGTGTGTTCCACAATCGCACAATAAGGTTTGGGGACCTGTGGACTTTAATTTTCCTTTCAGCTGTAATCAGACAAAACACTGCTGTGAATTTATTTTGCTTTATTTGTATCCATTGCCTTAGAACACTAAACAAATAAAGATTTAAAAGATAAAAAAAAAAATTAAAGCAGGAAGTACAGTTTACATCCTGCTCTATATACACAATTTGCAAGCTGTGCGGCAGCTCCCACTAGTGGCAGATTGTGTTTTCTAGATTCATTTGTTTATTACTTTTTGTGTGACTCAAGTGCACTGCTTACCAGATGAGATCACAGCATGGTAATAATCCTGGGGCGTTACTCTTGCATAATAAAAGCTAATTAACAGCATCTTGATTCAGGATGAGAATTGTGGCGACTTAAAGTCCCACTATAGGCACTCAGTCCACTTCAGCTCAATTAAGTGGTCTGGGTGCCAGGTCCCCCTAGTTTTAACCCTGCAGCTAAAAACATGTTTCAGAGAAACTGCTATGTTTACACTGCAGAGTTAATCCAGCCTCTAGTGGCTGTCACCCTGACAGATACTAGAGGCTGCTTCCGTGATTCTCAGTGTGAAAATCGCATTGAACACGGGCAGCGTGAGTTTAGATCCCCAGAGGAAAGCATTGAGTAATGCTTTCCTATGGGCGGTTTGAATGCGCGCTCGGCACTGGCCGCGCATGCACATTCGGCTCCACTCCGGAGCTGATGTCAGCAGGAGGGCGAGAGGTTACCAGCAACGAGGGAGCCCAGTGCTGGATTAAAGGGACCCTATAGTCACCTGAACAACTACAGCTTAATGTGGTTGTTCAGGTATGATCTATAGCTCCCTGCTGGCAATCTAATGTAAACACTGTATTTTCAGAGAAAATACAGTGTTTACATTGATTGATAGGAATACCTCCAGTGGCCGTCACTCAGACGGCCACCAGAGGGACTCCCTATCATGTAGGGCCATAAAAAGGCCCTGTACACGTCAGACGTATTAAAATACGTCTGACGTGTGCAGGAGAGAGAAGGCACTGTGTCCGCGCCTTCTCTCTCCTGCCTGTCAGAGAGGAGAGGGGGCGGGCAAAGACCGCGAGCTGAGCTGTCAGTCAGCGTCTGATTGCTCCCTGCTCGCGCCCACTTTTTTTGTCATTTTGACGAAATAGGGGGCGCGGCTTCACGAGGCTCCTGGCGCTGGAACCAGGTGAGTAAAATCCTCTGCCTGGAGAGTCCCTTTAAGGTAAGTGGCTGTAGGGGGGTGAACCTAATAACCCTATAGTGCCAGGAAAAGGGATTTATTTTCCTGGCACTATAGTGCTCCTTTAACAATGGATTAAAACAAATATGTGCTGGACAAATTGTTAGGGAAATGATTTCCCCCCCAAAAAACTAAGTGGCTTTCTGAAAGAGTTACTATAGGCATCAAAACAACTTTAGCTTGATGAAGCTGTTTTTGTGTATAGATCATACCACTGAAGCTTACTTCTCTGCAGTTTAGGAGTTAAATCATTTTAGTTTCTGTTTATGCAGCTCTAGCCACACCTCCCCTGGCAGTGACTGATACAGCCTGCATAGAAACAAAATAGTTTCATTATCAGATGTTAACTTGCTTTAGAAGTTTTTTCTTATCTCCAGCTCCGTAAATTGAACTTTAATCACACACAGCTAGAAGGCTGTTAAAGGTAGAGGAAAAACGTATTTAAAAATTATCAACAGAGCAGGATATAAGAAATTCTAAATTAAAATGACTGCAATAAAGACTACAATGTAAACAATATATCTTTCTTTACAGGAAGTGTTTAGGAAGGTTGTGCAAGTCACATGGGGGGTGGGGGCGTGACTCCTGAATGGCAGAGAATTTAAAAGTGAGACTGCAGGTCATTATCTATGCACCAATACTGCTTAATGAAGCTAATTGTTATTTGGTTTGGAGCCTTCAGTGTCCCTTTAAGTCTGTTTGAGGAGCAGTCTGCTTTTGCAGAAAGTCGGCCCCTGGTGATAGAAGGTTGGCAATTTCTTTGTCTTTAAAATCACTAAAGAATTGGTAAGATAGAATTACTCTTGTACAACTAAACTAATGAAAGGGAAAGGCCTCTTAATGTCTGCAAAGTATCTAACATCCTAGGGCACAATGATAGAAAATGAATGATAACCTTCTATCAGGTCATTGGGAGACAACAATGTTCATCTAAAAAACAGGTTTTTTAATGTATTTATTTTGTACCCACCTTCTATGGAGCTTCATTGGGTTTTTCAGGCATTGCATGAGGATTATGGCAAGTCTGTGTGCTGGGAGGTACATTATCTAGCACAATGTATGTATGTAACCGCAACAGCAATCCATTGCTGCAGAGAATGTGGTTTGGCAGGGACGCCTTTAACCCTTAATGCTTCTGATATTATTTTCATGTGGTGGAGAGTGAGTACTTAAACATTTATGTGTCTTGTAGAAGGCCAGAGGTAGAACGGTTGACTATGAACAACTGGTGCAGGGCCACCGTTAGGCCACCGACTAAAGTGGCGTTATTGGTGTTCTCACAAACTTTTGATTTTTTTTTTCTCAGAAAAAACAGATGAAGTGGTTTATTATGATACATATGAGAGTATGGAGGCGATGCTCGAGACGGAAGACATGGCCTCCTCTATTCATTTACAGAGGGAAGAATTGCGGAAACGGCAGCTGAAAGTCCGCCAGCTGGAAGCAAAGCGCGGCCGCATTTCCGCTAAGAAAGCCTACCTCAGGAACAAAAAGGTATGACCGTCATCAACGCAAGGAAACTGCAACATGGATGTAAAATGTAACGAAACACTGTAAGGGTTATTTCTCCTATAGCAATATTCCACGTTACAGACAATGCTTTCATGGGAGCAGTATGGCAGTTGTTAAATCGGTTTACTTTTGGATATGATCCGTGTCTGCAGATTCTTTAAATTACAGGAATAGAAATTAAATAGATTTGTCGTCAATTCTTACCTACTGTCTACATTGCTGAGTACAAATGGTCGGCGATTTCTGCTTTAAGGAATGAGTAGGATTGTATGGCGGGAGTGATCATATCAAGCTGCTTCTCTTTTTAGTACACATAATATTAGGATTATCAGTTCTATAATGGGTCTGATTTATAAATCTAGAAAAAAGGGGTACAGATAATACAGATTAAGGAACAACATGCACACACAGAAAATACAGATTTCTATTTTACAAAGCTACTCAATCCCTTATCTTGGCAAACATGGGGATTCAGCTACATATGGCCTTAATGTGCTAAGCCCACTTCTACATCACAGTACCCCAATTTCCGTGGGTCCCACTCTAATTTTAACATGGAAGATGAACACGCTGACTGCAATACTTACTGCTTCCGGACCGTTTAGGTGTAATTTCTTTAAGTGATTTATTTTAGAGAGTGAGAGAGTGTGTGCATGGGCGCCCACTGTTCCTTAACCTTTTAAGGACGGATGCAGTTGTCCAAATTCTGAATCAAAACAAAACCTAGAATTTGTGCTACGTTTGTTCAACTATAATTTACCTCTTTCATGTTAAATGCACGCATAGGACTTCCATTTCATTTCAAATATTCATATACGGAACATAATTTAATCGGAACAATGTGAGAAATTAAGAAATTTTATTTTTCAATTTCTGAATGGTGTTTTAAAAGCACTCATATTAGTGTTCAGCAATATCTTACGCGTACAGGTTTTATGGGGTTTTGGAAAGCTACATGGTCAAATATAGGGCTTATCCATTTTAGTGTTTGCACATTTAAATTTGGCAGATTGGTTTGCTGGGCCTATGTTGCATTTGAGACTGTATGGCAGCCCAGGAACAAAAACTACCCCAATTGTGGAATTCCTTTTGCAAAACTAGACAACCTTAGGTATTCAAAATATCCAGTCCTTTTACTAGCCACAGAAGGTGCACTTTCAATGATGATCGTACATTTTACTGCTCTAAAATACTCCTGTTTCTATTCATTGAAGTCTCACAAGAGACAGGTTTTATGGGGTTTTGGAAAATTACAGGGCAAAACACAGAACATGACTATTTCAGTCTTAATCTTTGGCAAAGTGATTTTCTGGGCATATGTCGCCTTTGAGACAGTATGGCAGCCTGGGTGATAACATTTGCACCATTATAACATACCATTTTCAAAAGTAGGCTACCCAGAGTTTGTGTATTTTGAGTTGTTTGGTCTAGGACTCCAGCCACCATTTTCTCACACACATGAATGCCATTGGCATGGTATGAGTTAGTGCAATAAAGCCTCAGTGTTTTTATTTTTTATCTTTTCAAGGATATAACAGCGCCCCCTGCTGGGTTTCCAGTTTTTTTTGGTAATTCACAGAGCCCAAAATATTTGATGATCTTTTTAACTTGGAAATTTGACAATGATTTTTTGGGCCTATGTCACCCTTGAGGTAGTGTTGCATCTCAGGAATGAATAATGACTCCCATGACGGCATATCGTTTTTATAATTAGGCATCCCAGGATATTTCAAATGGGGTATTTTGAGTTATCTAACGGCTTTATTATGGCTGAGCGTAACATTAATAGGGACAGGCCGAGGCCAGGGGGTCCAGAAATCAGAGTAGTCGGTATAACAAGACAATAAGTTGGTTCAGGACAAGCCGAGGTCAGGAATCTGGTATAACATAGTCACATACAGAACGTTCTGAATTAATAGTTTAACTCTGTATTACCCAAATATTATTGCAATGCTGGGTGTTTCTGATTTGTGTGTAATTAATTATAATTTTAGCTTCAAATCTATTTGTTATTCACCCCCTTAAAATGTTTATAATATTGTGTTGGTTTTCTTTCTAAGAGTTTCATTTTTTTCCAATCCCCTGTAGGAAATTTGCATTGCAAAACACGATGAGAAAGTCCAGCAGCGTTTTCCTGGTGACGGAGAATCTGTCCAACATGCTGTGCAATTAGTGAGTGTGATAGATAAATCTTACAGATTAGTGGATGTGTTCCTGTGTAGACAAATGTAAGCTGTGTCAGAAACGCTAAATTATGTGAAACACATCAAGGAGTGTTTTATTGTGGACTAATCTAATTGTAGTAAATCTCCTCCGTTGTTGCAGAGTTTATTAACACTAGGCATTGCTGTAATATCTCTTCAAGAGGAAGCTGTGTTTTTTATGTTAATGATGCGTGTATCAAAAACTCAGAAATGACTGGAATATACTGAATGCATTTATTTCAGAGCAAAGACCAGCAACAAGATGAAGATGAGCGAAAAAGCATTTGCTTTACTGAGGAGCGGCAAAAAACATTGGACAGACTCCGGACCTTTAAACAGGTATGTGCCGGCAAAAAAACAAAACACAACACATTCCTGGCATATAGACAACTTTCATACATTTTATAGTTTTTTGCCTAATTAATATATATATATATTTTATGCAAGCCTGATTATGTATAGGTTTTTACTTTAAATAAAAAAAATACTAATTCAGCATTCTACAGGTTAAATGTTTTGACAACTTTTCTGGGTTCCATTGGGCAACTGGGAGAGCAAAAAATGGGGTGCAAGAGAGTACTGAGAACAAGAGCTCAAGTAGCCTGCCCTTCGTGGGTCCCCGCTCAGATCTCGAACTGGTTTTAGCTCATCTTCTGCCATTTTAAAGAGAACCTTGGCCATATGAGACTGATATCACCAAAGGGTGGTCCAGATCGGAAATGCAGACTGGCTCTTTATAAATGAGAGATACAGCAACCCAAGATGATTGTTTTAGTCTTGTTAGGCTTTGTCAGTGATATGTAGCCAACTGCCATTGCTTGCCATGCTACTGGAAGCTTCTGCATTGAGATATGCCCAGCCGTACAGGCCCTCGCGCATTTGCTGAGAGCATTCTGGCGCGGCCTAGGTGAGTTGTCAAACCATTCTTGTTAAAATTCTTAAATGGTTTGACTACTTACTCTGGAGGGGGCACTGGGCTATAATAGTTCTGGTGTTTGGAGTATTTAAAGTGGAGCTATGATGTACATGCAAGTTGGGCAAAATTAACACAGTTTCAGGAGTTCCAGCTTCTCGATTGGCATCTTTGAGGGGCAGACCTATTGTTGTGTAGTGTTTTTTTTTTTTTTTTTGTATGTGTCCTTTTTACAAATCACAATGCTAAGCCACCCTAGAATTATACCTGTAATGTTGCTAGCTAACCATGACAACGATATTCCTTGTTTCTCCCTGTTCCGGGATCCTTTGTTTGCAACCCAGCAAAACTAGTGTGAAAACGTACAGTGTAGCAAGAGTGATATTTTATACAATAAAACATGCCATGATTCTTAATGAGGGGGGACTGGTGCTCACTGTTTCTGAAAAAAGAGCTTTAATTCTTTGTCAGACAAGTAACAATTTTTTCCTCCCATGTACAGCGCCATCCTGGGCAAGTGATACTTAAATCAACAAGACTGCGCTTGACCCACAGCAGAAGAAACACCTCTGCGCGCATTACGCCCTGCCTGGACGAGCCGCAGTCCTTCTCTGTTAGTATTCAGACTCAAGTCATATCTGATGTGGAAGGCCCAGAAGTTCTCCAGCCTACAGAGACCAAAAAGCCGGAGGGTTTAATACAACTTGAAGATAATTCATTACCTCCTCAACTCATTACCTCTGAACTGCCTCAGATGACGTCTCTGCCGTCTTTTTCCCATGAAAAGCTTGAAATAGATACTGTGCAGCCACATTCCCTCCCTGTGATCTCTCCTCCCCCTGCGCCACCGCTACCTCCTCCTCCACCTCTGAAAGAGGAGACTGCTCCTCTAGATATAAGAGTCATTCATGTAAAAAAAGAAACAGATGAATCTGCCGCCCTAAAGTCTGCAAATGTCCCGTTATCTCAGTTATTTGACAGCAATCAGCTTCTGAGTGCCAGAAAAAAGCTTAAAAAAACTGGAGCGCTAGAGGACATGCAGAAACGGCGAGGTACGGTGATCGCTTCACTTTCTACCTTTATATTTTTCACACAGATTGTTCTGATGATGATAATGATCTGAGCCGTGTTGACAGAAATATGCCACTTAACGCTGTACGAGTTCCAACCAAGTGATGGGTAAGGGATGATATATTTTGTTTGCTCTTTTTCAGTGAGTTCACCAATGGATGAAGTATTAGCTTCCCTGAAACGCGGTACTTTTCATCTGAAAAAGGTGGAGCAAAGAACTTTAGCCCCGTCCCCAGATGAGGATGACAGCAATAACATTTTGGCCCAAATTAGGAAAGGAGTTAAGCTGAAAAAGGTGGAGAAGGATGCACTACGAGAGTCTTTCACACTCTTGCCTGATGCTGACCCATTGACTCGCAGTATACATGAAGCACTCAGGCGGATTAAGGAAGCATCGCCTGAGTCCGAAGATGAAGAGGACAGTTTGCCTTGCACTGACTGGGAGAACTAGCAGGTAATATCACTTTAAATATCCCTATTGCCTTTTATTTCCATTAAAATAGGTACATCCTCATGGCATTACTCTCATTAAAAGTCCACTAAAGTCACCCAGATTACTTCATCTCAGTGCGGTGGTCTGGGTGCAGTATTCCAGTTGTTTTTAACCCTGCAATTTGAAAACATTTTGTAGAAGCTGTAGTCTTTACACGGCAGGGTTGACAGCCACTATATGCGCTACCTCTACCAGCTTTGAGTAAATCTCTGTCCTGGAATCCAGTGCTGCTGATAGAGTACCTAGTTACAATCCAGGAGGAGATCACGGAACAAGTCTGCTCCATGCTGACGTATTCAGAGGTGGAGCAGGTGGCTGCTGCAGAGTGAAACGCTGGAAACTAGGTGAGTAATTGTTAGTTACCTTAATTTTTTTTAACATTCTAAGGGGGTTGTGCAGAAAGGAACCTATATACAACACCCCACCCCCCCACCCCCCCAAAAAAGGCTTATTTTCAGGACTACATAATGCAAAAAAATGGTGAATAGTGAAGAAGGTTTTATAAGATGTTCAGCCATATAATTACTTTCATTCACTGCCACTCACGGTAAAGTTAACCTGCCGCCTAACACCATAGCCACTCAGTGTCGTGTTTATGGTGCTATGTGTCTATGGGCATCGTACCCGTTTCTGAAATGTCCCAGGTAGGTATTTTTCATGTTCCTGCAATAAATGAAATATCTTTTTGTCTCCATTTTATTCCGATATACCTGAAAGACACTGGATAAAATATCCCGCTAGAGAATGTTCTGTATGTTACTGTGCAGTAATTAATATGACATAACTCTTCATTTGCTTTGTGTCCTGTGTTTATGAACAGGTGCATCATTCAAACCATGGGGGCCGGACCAATTCTAAAGAAACCAAGGCTTTCTTTCTGCATGATGAAGGAAAAACCTTACAAATCAAGGAGGTCCCTCAGCCTCCTTCACATTCAATGCATCAACATGCATTGGTTTTATTTTTATTATTATTTTTAAATATAATCACTGAGGGAGAATACTAAATTTAACATTGGATTTTATCAGTTGAATGATTTTAGTTTTTTTTTTCTTTAAACATTACAAAAACTTTACTAATTAGTTTACTTTTAAAGTTGGAGTTTACGAAAGACCACATTCGTTACCATATGCACTGAATCAATCCATTCAGCTTGAAGAAAAATGAAAGAAAAAAAAGAACTCTGAAAGTTTGTATCAGACTCACCGGTCATTTTCCAGCATACCAGATCTGGTAACGTATGACACACACAAGTAGATCATGAATTGTTCACAAACAGGGATTCAAGGGAATGCAGCGAAATACATCTTCGAGGATAAAACCCAGAATGCGCTATAATAACAAGAACGGGATTATATCGTCACGTCTTCTTGGAACCAACTGGGTTAACATCCATTTGCTCGATCCCAGGCCAGTGAGGCCTTTTTTATATTCTCTCTAATAGACTAGCTGTAATTGCTCGCAGTCACTGTGTCCGCAGTGACTGACTCCATGCCATGTAATAAGGAGCAAGTAGCCTGGCATTTAACAATTTCCTATTGTATATTTATACACTTTATTTTGTGTTTTTTGCTTTTCTTGTTTTAATTATATGCAATTTTCACGAACTGCAGGTTTTCTGAAGGGAACTGTAATTATTATTATTTATACATTAATGTAGTATTTCACATTTTACAAAGGATGGATATACATGTATAAATCCAGAACTCCCATATATGTTTATACATAATACATGTGTTTTGTCGTTCTGACTCTGTGTACATATGTACATGCATACAGGGTGAGCCATATGTAATGACGTTGAATTTTATGGTATGTATTACCATCGACCATCAATAGACCATCACGCTTTTGGTGGGTTTCTGTATATTATTAGTTTGTGTTTTATGGGAGTTCTGGGTTTTGCACAACACTAATAGAAAGATGTGCATGTTACATTTTTCTTTCTTTTGTTATGACTAACCAGCCACTAAATAGATTTTATGTGAGTTTTTTACATGGACTGAAAGCTTAGCCATTGATCCGTGAGCCATTAGGTGCACTCCTGTGTGTATTTCCGTATAGTCTCGAAGACTGTGGTCCACTGTCCCAGGTATCTCCTGCTTCAAATCTTGCTTGTTATTCTCTGATTTGATTTTTGATCTAACATTTACTCATGACATTCAGGAGTTCCCGTGTTCAATGAAATTGATTTGATGTGCTCTTTGTTCATTGTGATTGTGGGAATCAAAGCACTCTGATCCACCAGGCTAGTGGATATATGACTTGACGCTGATCTAAATGATTAATTCCTTTCCAATTTCTTTTGAAAGCTGTTTGAATTGATTCCACTGCTCCAACCTTCTCCAAAGCCCGAGCATGAAAGTGATGTTATACATTCGTATTCTATGTTTTACACTACAAGTGATCTGTCTGTGGATTGCGAACAAGATGGTATTGAGTCAATCAAGCAACCTTTGTTTTTGCTGCTGGAATATGTGTGCAGTATATTAGTGTATTCTCCCGCGTCCAAGGTCATTTTCTTACTAATATTTCTCTTCTTTGACCTTTTGCGTGGGGAGTTTGGAAGCTTACCAAAACAAATCGGTTATGGTTTCCATATCAAATCACTATCCCAAATCAATGCAGTTAGATATACAGCCTTATTGTTACATCGTACATATCTTTACAGTTTGCTTTTGGCGTTTCCTGTCATTTGAGGGAGATGTTTAACTGATGCTTAGAATGAAATGTCACAAAGTATCTGCGGCTCTCAGTGTTTGGAGCCTTCGTATGTTAAGTGCATCATATAGTTTAATGATGTCCTATATTTTCATATTTCTCTTATCCTATGCAATCACGTTTGGTTTTTGTTGTTGTTTTTTTTTCCTAGACAAAAGAAAAGGTTAAGCTGGCACTGTACTTTGCATAGCTCTGATTTTAATCTCAGCCCTGTGAGCATTAACTCATTATCTGCTTTGTCACCGTGGTAAACAAACCGGTTAAAAGAACTGTGACTTGATATTATTGAGAAGTGGTGAGTTGATGTTATTAGAGGATTTTAAGGAGTTGGGAGATTTTTTTTTGCTCTGACGTAAATGAAATGATGTCTGTGTAAATGAACTCGCACAATATCTTTTTTTCCTCTTTTAACACCAAAGAATGTCTGGGTTTCACTAGTAGCGTCTTTATATAATATATGGCTTGAAATATCTAATCAAATTATATTTATGTACTGTAACTGTAGAATTGATGTTTGCTCTGCTGTGCAGGATATAACTAGCACACTTCCAATTCCTATTTATTTTTGCCTCTTGTAAAACTAATATTTATATATATATAAATCAGGGAAACCTCATGTGAGAATCCCCGGTTTGGTATTTCCTAAAACGAAGTAATTGATTGAATGAAATGTCATTAACCGTAAACAATGTGTGAGAAGATTACTGCAATATAGACAAAAGATAACCATTTAACCGTCTGCTCAATGATATAACAGGCTTTATTTATCCATTGCCAAAAATAAACATAAAACTAACAGTTGTATCTATATGCTATAACCCAACAGGTGATATATTGTGTCTCTATATATTTCCTATTAGTATAATAAACATCAGTTCAGAATCATTTCATAATTACAATGTCCAAATAATCTGGAACAATCATTGAAAAAGGAGAGGGGAGTGTAATTGAAAAGGAAAAAAAACAACGTATTAGAATAGGGAGAGATCACCTAAATTGTCAGTTGGCTGTAATGGTAGTACAGGGGGTTATTAGAGTAGAAAAGTAGGGTAATAATAGTAATATAAGTATACAAAGCGAGATGATAGTGGAAGATCTGGAGAGATAGAAGGATGGAGAAGGTAAGTAACTTTAGACACAGCTTAAAGGGACGCTCCAGGCAGCAGTTTTTACTCACCTGGTTCCAGCGCCAGGAGCCTTGTGAAGCCGCACCCCCTATTTCGTCAAAATGACGAAATAGGCGGGCACGAGCAGGGAGCAATCAGACGCTTCCATTTGGAAGCGTCATTGCTCCCTTGTGCGCATGCGCGGCTTCGCCACACATGCGCACATACTTCAGAGGGCGGCATTTATGCCGCCCTCTGAAGTCAGAGCGCACTACCGCGCATGCGCACGGTGTGTGCGGCCGCGAGCTGAGCTGGCTGACAGCCCGCCCCCCTCCTCTGCTGACAGGCTGGAGAGAGAAGGCGCGCACACAGTGCCTTCTCTCTCCTGCACACGTCAGACGTATTTTAATACGTCTGACGTGTGCAGGGCCTTTTTAGAGCCCTGCATGATAGGAAGTCCCTCTGGTGGCTGTTTGAGTGACAGCCACTGGAGGTATTCCTATCAATCAATGTAAACACTGTATTTTCTCTGAAAATACAGTGTTTACATTAGATTGCCTGCAGGGAGCTATAGATCATACCTGAAGAACTACATCAAGCTGTAGTTGTTCAGGTGACTATAGTGTCCCTTTAAGTAAGTAAGACGGTAATCTAAGGTAGCAATTGTCTGGAGGCTTAAAAGTGCCTATTTCTATACGTATATGCTGCCCCTTATCTTGCAAAAAGTCCACTTATCTGTAATCTGGAATATTAAACAATAATCGGCTAAGTGAAAAGTTAATAAAAATAAAGTCTCGACGCGCGTTTCGGTGCTGTAATGGTAGTACAGAGGAGCTCCCCTGGCGAAGGTGCCATTAGAGCACCGAAACGTGCGTTAGGACTTTATTATTATTTACTTTTTCACTTAGCACTTTATTCACTATGCACTAAGCTTGATGCTCCATGGGGTTAAGTTAGGGTTTACCTAAGTATACTAGGAGATAGGAGACCCCATTGCAGCCGTTTATACAGGGACTTATACCATTAGCATCCGTGAAGGTGCTATAGGATATCAGTATCAGGCACTAATCGAACCCGTGTAGGTGCAGGAGATTATACTTATTCCTGGGTTTTTGCACCCTTGTAGGTGCAGTAATTGATGGATTTTGGCGATTGTATTTAATATTCCAGACTATAGATAAGTGGACTTTTTGCAAGATAAGGATATATATATATATATATATATATATATGTATATGTATGTATGTGTGTGTGTGTGTGTATATATATATATATATATATATATATATATATATACATATATACACACACACACACACTTTCAGCCCTCCAGACAATTGCTACCTTTAAATACCGTCATACTTACCTAAGCTGTGTCTAAAGTTACTTACCTTCTCCCTCCTTCTCTCTCTCTCCAGATCTTCCAATATCATCTCGCTTTGTATATTTATATTACTATTATTGCCCTACTTTTCTACTCCCAATAACCCCCTGTATTACCATAACTTCCCCCAATTATACTCCCCTCTCGTTTTTCAATGATTGTTCCAGATTATTTGAACATAGTAATTATGAAATGATTCTGAAGGGATGTTTATTATACTAATAGGGAATATATAGAGACACAATATATCACCTGTTGGCTTGGTTTTTAAGATCACTATATCTAATTAGCATATAGATACAACTGTCAGCCAAATAAAAAGCCTGTTATATCATTGAGCAGACGGTTAAATGGTTATCTTTTGCTATATTGCAGCAATCTTCTCACACATTGTTTACTGTTGAAGACATTTCATTCAATCAATGACTTAGTTTTATGAAATACCAAACCGGGGATTCTCACATGAGGTTTCCCTGATTTATATTTTTACTATATAAGGGTTAAGCCCTGGGTGGAATTGGTACCACCCCCACTGACCAGCCCCTGTCCGGGATATTCTTGGCATAGGGGTCACTTAGTCTATTCATTTTGTAATATATATATATATTTTGCACAATTTTGTTGCATGATACTAATCCAATTTGGATTTTTTGGTGCCTTTTAACAATGCCTACCATGATAAAAACCACGTAGAACTGTCTGGTGCGAATTAAAGTGGTAGTAAAGTAAGAAAAAAAAATGCCATATCAAAATATACGTGCTGTTTTGGCAAAACTACTGCATTCCCAATCTGAGAAACAATTTTCGGCAATATTCGTCAGTACTTTGGGAAACGGGAACTAATCATTCGAGGTTTGTAAATGCAGACCAAGATGTTGAAATCAATCTCTATTTGCTCTCAGGCACTTCAAGTTGATACTATGGTATTCATTATATAGTGACTGTTGCCATACCAAGGTGAACCTGCAATATTAAAATCACAGCAACTGCCTTCTGCGCAAAACTACTGCATTTCTTCAACTACTTGAAGATGGATTTGCCAATATGGAAAATCTGTATAAACAAAAACAAATCTGGTTTAATCTTCCTCTAGTACTAAGCAAATGTATGAAGTGTTTCCCTCATTGGAAATGTAGCTGGTGTGTCAAGTTAACATTCGGGTATATTTTGGTACGACTTTTAAAAAATAGGAACAGGATTTTAAAATCCCTTTCGCGTATTAATAGGAGCTGTGACACGTTCCTGAATTATTGATGTAACCTAAAATCAATTAAAATAAAGCCCTTTATATACATTTGTGCTCAGTGGACTTCATTCAAGTTGTGAACTACCTACCAAACTGGGCAAAAAAACTTGGTATCTGCTTTTCATGTTAATGCAATTTCTGTGATTCCAAGTTAAAAGCCATTGTTCCAAGTAAATATTGAGGTGGCATTCAGATCCTCCTAACCGCTTTTCATATCTGTATCATTGAACTCTGAATCTGCCACGTCGCTAACATATCCTGTTACATTCAATATGGACCTACTGTAGTGTAAGGTCTGTAGCAATAAGAGAGAATTTTGGAGTGTGCATGTGCTGAGATGGCTCCATGTAGCATCACCACCAAAACTTATTCTCACAAGGAATTCGTACTTTGTTCCTTCTTCTAGACAGACCTGCTTCCTAAAGGGTAAATTGATATGACCGTTCCAAGAATATGGGCGTGTGTGCATCTATCACCAGCTTGAACCATTATTTGAACACTAAATCATACAAGAACTGTGTCCTGTGTACCACATCTCTCTTGCCATAACTCAATTATTCTTTCTCTCCGTGAGACTTATTCACTAAAACTGGAGGTGAACAGATTCTTATTATTGGGTGAAAAACTCAGGATTTCACTCTGTTTCAATATTTGGAATAGTTAATCTAAACCATATGAAGCTTCCGGTGGCCGGACTCCATGAAGCCACTCTGCCCGGAAAATAGTGGGCGCACTGAGACTGGCTCACCTTGAGGACTGAGAATCTCTGGTACAGTGTTCTGAGACTTGAGCTTTGAATTATTTAAATGCTATGTAGCACATAGAGAGTTTTATTGCCTTATCACTGAGGTTTCACATCAGACTTGATCAGGTACATTTTCCATTAAAATCATTAATTTATTATGTGCCTTTGAAGTGGTTGCTTTGAGTAGTCGTACTCCGTGACAATTAGTTTATTCTTTCTGCAGTCCTAATGATGGTGCGGGATCATGTAACGTCCTTGTGACAGTATTAGCAACTCTAGGAGCAATCCTGCCAACTATTGTACAGGGAAGACACATGTGTCTGCTGACAGATTGCGAAGCCTGCTGCGGGGACTGTAACTCTTTCTTTGTCAGGAGGAACAATGAATTGAATTATGGATGAAAATTACTGGAAAACCAAATTTGTTTATGAATACCCTTTGACCTCCAATAAAAAGAAAATGAGTGAAGACATTAATGAGGTAGATATTAATTTAGTACAGAATGTACATGTAATGGTGATGGATCCTTGTTGGTTCGATCATGTTCAGCATATTGCCCTCAATCAATGGTTCCATAACGCAGCACTCACTGCCTTCCCTTGTGAAACCTTTGTTGTATTATCATTGACTTTATGTCACCTATAAAGTCTGGGTCCTGGTCTGATTGTTACTAAATGTTCCTGAAATCCCTGTCTTCAAAGATCAAATCATGAAGTGCAGGAACATTAGGGAGAGAGATTATGTATAAGCGTACGGTGGCAGTAAAGGTTAGATTAAGGCTGTAATACATAGGTATTCTAAATATATATTTCTAACAGGTACGTGGATCTTTTTTGGATCTGCAGCCAGTGAATGTAAAATGTAGATATCTAAAAATGTATATTCACACATTATTTTAAATAAACATAGCCCATGGTGAAGTTAAGTGATATAAATCGCACTCGAAGACATTGTGTTACCATAGTTCTAATAAATATAGCAGACACCCAGGCCCTTTATAGATAATTAAGGAAATGTTACTGCCTCTATGATCTGCACTGACAGTAGCTGTGTGTAGATGCTCACTCAGCCCTGTCTTTACATGAAATGACTACAGTAAAAATCTTCTGGACCACGTGCTAACAAAACATAAAGTGTCAAAAAAAACCAAAAAACATAAATCACTAATAAGCAAAGAAATATACAGCCGCTTTTCCCTATGTTGCAAACAGACTAGAGAGACAAACATTGAACAAGTGAAGGGATTTTAAAATTGGCAAAGGGTAGTTGGCACCGTCTTCGGTTATAAAATTAACTCCTTGTTCTGTAATGTTAAAGTGCATTTTCCCTTGGAACACCTTGGATGTTCCTGGTGTCACATGGGTGCCAACTGCACTGGAAAGGCAAGATAATACAACAAAAGGCTTATAGTGCGCCGCTGCCTTTGGCCTGATTTTAAATAGTTTGCCTCTTTATAATGGAAAAAAACTAATATTGATCCAGGGTAACAAATCACTGCCGCCCCCCCCCCCCCCCCACCCCTCCCGAAAAAGGACTTGAGAATTATGTTAATAAATATAGAAACACAAATGACTTGTCTTTTGCATATTTGAAGTCCTTTAATTTGGCTCCCTGTAATTAATGATGATGAAAGCTAACTAATGTTTCAGTGCTTTAATAATGCGAAGCACCGCACCTTTTTGCAGTAATCATTACACTGTATGTTTAACTTTTGATGTGATAGCAGAATCTTGAAATGATGCTCAGAATAAGAAGCTAATTAAATATTCTCATAAACTTAAAGAGCACGAATTGACTTTAAGCAACATTAGAGTGTCGGGAATGCAAATATATATACCTAACCCTATAGTGTTTAACTATTTAAGTCACCAGCTCCCTTTAGATTGTGTGGGAAACATGTTTTTAATCACCTTTTTTCCCATGCCTTGCCACGGCTGGCTCCATCTCTGTCGCAATGACTATAATCAACACAGGAACGATTGGTGGGCTATTGTGCATGTGCGGCAAAACATCATGCTGTCCAATCAGCATCTACTCATAGAGATACATTGAATCAATGCATCTCTATGGGGAAAGTTCAGTGCCTCCATGCCCTGAACGTGGGTGCTACACACTGAATCATTGAGATAGGAAGCACCTCTAGTGGCCGTCTGAGAGACGGTCACTGGAGGTGTAACTAGGCAGCACTGTAAACACTGTCTTTTCCCTAAAATGGTAGTGTTTACAGTGCTCAGCCTGCAGGCACAGGCCTCCAGACACCAGGACCATTACATTAAGCTGTAGTGGTTCTATTGACTTCAGTGTCCCTTTAAAGTTGACTTGAGCTGCAGCACATCATCAAAATAATTGAATGTATTATCTACAGTAAAATCTAATCATATCTTTAATTCCAAGCAGTTTCAATACCACAGTCATTACCCTCATTTACAGACAAGTCTTTTTTCTTTGAAATAACTTTTGTGTTTTTTTTTTTTAACGTAACATAATTTATTCAATTTTCCCCTCCACTAAAAAGCCATGCAGTGTTATCACAATATCTCACCAACTCTCATTGATTGTCTCTTAAATTGAGATTTTATTATGAATGCAGTAAGTTACAAAGGGATTGGGGGGAGATGAGCCTGTGTTGAGTGGGGAGGATACCGTTGCACTAGTGGAGGGACTGACAAACATGCAATGAGAGGGGCAGATTAAGGGGGGAAGGGGGAGGGGGGAGGGGAGAGAGGGGAAATATGCCAGGAGGCTTGGGGGTTAGATGAAGCAATAATGCAGCAGAGATAGTGAAATGGCTGCTGTTCAGACACATGATGAGAGATGATACAAGGTTGGCCTGAATGCCAATTACCACTGAGGCGGTTACCGGGAGATGTGATGAGGAAATGGCAACGTTCTAGGTGGGAGTAAGTTCCAGAGCACAAACAATAAAGTAATCCAGCCAATAGGATAACATTTAGTTTATAGTTCCACCTATGTGTATATGGTGGTATCACACAGTCTACCTGCTGCTCCCTCTACTGGCTAGTTACCCGGTGTTACCTGTTATTGGCCAAACATCTCATTCACCTTTCCGAACCTTTCGAACAATGAGGAAACTCAACATTGCTCCAATTCTTTCATTCATTTTTAAACCCCAAGACGCCAGGCTGTGTTGTTTTTTTGTTTTGTTTTCTTATTGGCTTAATTTGTGCAAGAACAAGATATTCCCACCTAAAAGCTTTTTTTTTTTTTTTTTTTTAATCTGACTTTTTAAAATGAAGACCAGATTGAAATCTGAATAATCTTCCAATAAACAGAAACTGGAATGTAGCTTTTAATAGCGGTAAATGCTTTTATACTGTGTGGACATTCGGTGTAAGAAACATAGAAACCTAGATCGATGAAACTGTAGAATAGCCCCCAGCTATTCCTACTCCCATTTTATTGTCTTTTCCTTATATACAGGTTCTATGATGGGACTCTAGCCATATTCACTTATCCATCAGTAAGACATTTTAATCTTGCTTTGTGCTCCTGGATTCCAGGTGTTTTACGCACAGTGTCACATTTAGCAGATATTCCAGAATTGGGAAGTTCATAGTGGAAAATCAGTCTAATGCTTTGATGGCTAGTGTTTTGAAACCCCACTAAATCACTCTCTCAAAATACTCCGACATGGGATCTTCAAAAGATGGAGCCCCAAAATGTTTGCAATTGCTGTATTATGTCTTTGTAGCTTACGGGATGATATTATTATCGCCCAGCATTTAAATGTTAGAATAGACATAGACATTTTCAAAATAGTTTCACCACACAGCAGCTTGGCAATTAATCCAAGGGGGAAACATCTAGCTTAGTAAATGTTATTTGTAATGAAACATGGTGACACGAGAACATTTCCAGCCGCACATCACTTTGTACCTTTTGCCATGATACGTTGAATTCTAATGTTTCAGGAAACTTTTCATGAGATACTTAAACCATGGCTGTATTTGGGTTTGCCATTACTGAGCCCCCTGCTTTCTCTAATCTGTCGCGTGTCGAACCGTTTACGTATGAGTCACAATGACATTGCAAGAACGTGTAGCAGCTCGATGCCGCAGCTCCCATATCTAGGTGGCTTGTTTGCCAGTACTTCAAGGCATTGTGTCAGAGGTCATAAAACCATTTAGTTATCATCGCGTTATACTGGATCATCAGCGGAAAGACAGGTGGTAAACGTTCAAAATTATGGAATTGTTAATTTCTTTTTAAACCAAGTATTTCTATGAGAATTACTAAAATAAATACCTTTTTTTTTTTTTATTTGTATTATTTTCCTAGCAGTGTCTATCCACGTTGAGATACTTCAGCCTCCAGACATGAAGAGTTTAGATAATATTGTTGCACTTTGCTGTTAGAATTACAAAAGCCGTGATATTCAAATTCTGTAACTTCATTAAAAAGAATTTAAAATAAAAACAGCAATCCAGAGACGTGTGGGTTTTCTTTATTTTGCCATACACTGCACAACTGTAAGACAATTCGGGGTTCATAAAGGTTGAATTGTTGAATTCAAAGTGAATTTCTATTGCACGGCCAGAATAGTTAAACTGCATAAAGTCTAGCCAGCGATGTTTCCAATTCAGCTCTTCCAGCCTAGTATTTGGTATTTGCTCGGAGTCCTAGTGAATAACCCCGTGTTATTGTAAGAGATGCATGAGTTCGCCAACGTAAAGACAATCTGCTTGTGTTTGTTTCTTCCTCTTGCACTACCTGTGTTGTCACAGAAGAATTGAAATGAGTGTTTAAGTGTTGCACAAGAGACGTTTGCACTGAGAGGGCAGAGCACTGACTAGTTTTACTCTGAGTGCAGATAATGGGATAGGGGACAGTAACTACTAATTTAATACTTTGTTTAATATCATAAGATATGAACCTAAAACACTAGGATGTGATCCTCTTTATGAGATATAAATGAACTGTTTAATAATGCACATTATATTGTAAATGATGACGTGACAAGATACAGTACCACATAATGCTCAATTAATCGAAAGTATTTATTAAGCTAAACTATCATTTTTTTTCTAACGCAAGCCTCTATGTATAGCAATACTATGAAACGGAAAACATGTTCATTTGCCTTTCTGTCTAATTCTCTTTTCAATTAGCGCACCGTGTAATTATCAGATTGCTTTGTATATCATTTTTTATTAGTGTCATACGTTTAAATGCCCTTTTCATTAAATTCCTTTTTTTCCCTACTAAAGCTATGTAAACGCATACAAAGTTTTGGTGCTTAAGATTATTCAGCTGTTTTTCTTTAATAAAGTGTATTTATTTGAACCACATAGATTTCTGTCTGTTATTTTGAAGGCTAGCAATGGTTCTGCAGTATGCTTTATAAAACAGTGTTATATTTTATTTTGTTATTTCATTTAACTAATGCTCGGAGAAGGATTATGGTCCCACGGAGCCCTCGACAGGTTCCCAGATTGGGATCTTTGGGATGGTTAATGGGGCCAAGCAAAGTTATGGTTCTGTGGCCCCTGTAGCGTCCTGGGCCCCAGGTGGCCGCCTAGAGTCACGTTATGGGTTAATCCTAATCTGCTAAGGCTAAATGCATTTATATAGTGTTAAAGTTACCATCCTGGGCATAAGGTAGTATTTATGCATCTACTGAGTGTCTCTAGCAAATACAATGGAAAAAAACTCTCTAGGATTGTAAGCAGTTTTCTATTTTCACAATCTAAGCAATCGAGTTCAGATAGAACAATATATATAATATATTACACACACGCACCAGCCATCAGAATCATCTCATTTTTGTTTGTTTTTATTCTGTATTACCTTGCACAGGTATCGACCCATTATGGAAATTCTACACATTTGTTTAGTTGGATATAGATTTCACACCTTGCGATCCTTCTTGGCATGTTGCTATTAAAGCCCACTTCCTCTGCTCTGGTCTATGAACAACTCTCCTGGCCCATTCATACCACTGGGATTGTGCTCACGGGGGCTAATTATGGTACCTTGTCTTTCACCAACAATTCTATTCTTGGCACCGATGGTAAATTTTCATAGTGCTTGTAGCGGAGTAGAGGTATGATCCAAGGTAGCTCCGCTGGTAGACAGGAACAGCAATCCAAGACAGGTATAAAACAGGTAGCGTAGTTACAATCCCTTCTCTCCAAGAACTAGACGACACATAGCTTGGAGGTCAACTGCCAGCTTTATTCACACATTTGCTTTTGTCTTTTTCCCATGCAAGGGAGGTAACTTAAAATAACCAATCACATCGTAGTCACCTCCTCTCCCTCTCCTCCCCTTAGATTAACAGTTAAGCTCATTAGTGGGAACAGAGTTTTCCCCAGTTTCTGGATGTCCCCTAAATACAGGGGGTACGGTGACAAATGAGGGGTCCCCTGGTAGGTCTGCTCTGGGTGAGCAACATATTCAAAATTCACCCAGATCAGACCAGGGGTTCGGGAGTTACAGACATTTAAAGATTTGACCGACTGCAGGGATTCAGTAGCCGAAATCAGCTCCATAGATTCTGGCCCTGTAGTCGGTCTACTTCACTGCACAGAAAGTACCGATCATTTCAGCCATCCGACTCTAATCTTTCGTTCGGATGAATCCCCTAGTCTGGGGAATTCAAACTACCGAACGGCGGGCCGTTCGGCAGTTTGAATCGTACGTTTTGGTGATCCTAGAGGTCTGAGCGGTGTCTGGTTAGTCGAGCGTCCGATTTTAGTTCCAGACGCTCGACGACCAAACACCGCTGTTCGGCAGTTAAGATGGCCGCCGCCACGTGGAGATTAGGCGAACGGCGGCCACCCACGAACTCAATTACGGTACTTGCAACATTGTTTCTTTCTATTAATGGGAGGCACACGACCACAGCAGGGTGGTCTTGCATTCGGTACTTTCAATCGGTTCCCGAACCGGCTACGTATATCTGGTTCGGGAACCGATTACATTAACAGGCTGGTAAAATACATGGTACATTCAGGGACAGGTAGTTCGAATAACATATAGCAGTTTAAGTAACAGTCTCTTGTGGCTGCTTCTGCCACAATGCTCCCCCAGAACCAAGCCAGCATACACAGTCTGATCCCAACGGATCGGCTTGGGGATGTCTGGAGGAGTACCCACAGATCACTTGTCTAGTTCAGTTTGTCGGGATAACCCGTCAGCATTTCCATTGAGCTTCCCCGGGCGATATTGGATGTTGAAATCAAAGGGCTGCAGCGCTAAGCTCCAGCGCAGCAGCCTGGCATTGTCTCCTGACACCCGGTTCAGCCAGACCAACGGGTTGTGATCTGTGAGCAGGGAGAATGTCTGCCCATACAAATAGGGCTGCAGTTTCTTGAGGGCCCACACCACGGCAAGGCATTCCTTTTCGATGGCGGCGTAGCTTACTTCTCGGGGTAAAAGTTTTCGGCTGAGGTAAGCTACCGGATGTTCACCGCCATCGGCTCCGATCTGGCTCAGTACTGCTCCCAATCCGAACATTGAAGCGTCTGTATGGACGAGAAAGCGTTTAGTCGGATCGGGAGCAGCTAACACAGGGGCATTAACAAGGGCATTTTTTAGGAGTTGGAATGCCTGTTCACACTCTGGGGCCCATACTACTAATTTAGGAAGGTTCTTGCGGGTTAAGTCGGTAAGGGGCTTGGCTAGGGCGCTGTAGTTAGGTACAAACTTTCGGTAATACCCTGCGGTCCCCAAAAAGGCTAGTACCTGGGTTTTAGTGCGGGGGGTTGGCCATTTAGCTACGGCCTCTATTTTGGCTGGTTCGGGTTTTTGGTGGCCGCTGCCTACTCGGTGTCCTAGGTATTGGACCTCTGCCATCCCTATATGACATTTACTGGGCTTGAGGGTCAGTCCGGCTTCTCTGATGCGGTCTAGTACTGCCCCGATATGGTCTAGATGGTCGGCCCAGGAATAACTAAAGATGGCTATGTCGTCTAAATAGGCGCAAGCGTACTCCTGAAACCGGTCTAATAGTCGATCCACCATTCTCTGGAATGTGGCCGGGGCGTTCTTCATCCCAAATGGCATGACCCGGAATTGGTACAGGCCAAATGGGGTGACGAAGGCCGACTTGGGAATAGCGTCCTCGGCTAGAGGAATTTGCCAATATCCCTTGCAAAGATCAATTGTGGTTAAGTATTTTCCCCTAGCCATTTTGTCTAATAGCTCGTCTATCCGGGGCATGGGATAGGCATCGGATACGGTTTTATCATTGAGCCTTCGGTAATCTACACAGAAGCGGGTAGTTCCATCCCGCTTCGGCACGAGTACCACTGGGGATGCCCAGGGGCTATCCGAATGCTCAATTACCCCTAACTGCAACATTTCCTTCAGCTCCTTGTACATGTTCCCCCTCACTGCTTCGGGAATGCGGTAGGGCGGTTGACGGAGTGGGGTCGGATCTAGGGTTTCTACTCGATGGGTAGCTAACGGGGTATATCCCGGGAGGTTGGAAAAGGTGGCTCCTTTTTCCCTAATTAGACTTTGGGCCTGAGCTCTTTCCTGGAGATTCAAGCGGTCTCCTAACTGTACGGCTGCGAGATCCTCTTGCAGCGTTCCTCGGGCTAGCATGTCAGGGAGGGGTAGGTTATCTGTGTCCTCCGCAGCCGAGGCGCAGATGGCGGATACTTCCTCTGGGCGCTCGTGGTAGGGTTTCAGCATGTTCACATGGAACATGCGTCTGTCTCCGGTCCCGGCGCAGGGGCCAATTATATAGGTGGTATCGCAGACCTGCTCTACCACCTTGAATGGGCCCCGCCAGGAAGCCTGCAGCTTGTCAGTAGGGACGGGCCGTAGGACTAGTACCTTCTGGCCGACCTGAAAGCTGCGGTCCCTGGCTCCCCTATCATACCATTGGCGCTGGCGTGTCTGGGCTGCCTGGAGGTTGTTGCGCACAGCCCGGGTCAATTCCTCCAAGCGGTTCCGAAACTCCAACACATAGGGTACGATAGGGGTGCCGTTAATGGTCGTTCCCCCCTCCCAGTGTTCTCTGATTAGATCTAGGGGTCCCCTTACTCTCCTTCCGAACAACAATTCGAAAGGAGAGAACCCAGTGGACTCTTGGGGCACCTCTCGGTAGGCGAACAGGAGATGGGGTAAGAACCGCTCCCAGTTTTTCTGGGTTGCTACGAACGTGCGGATCATTTGTTTTAGGGTTCCATTAAACCGTTCGCAGAGGCCATTGGACTGGGGGTGGTATGGGGAATTAAGGATAGCTCGGACCCCGCATACTTTCCAAAGCTGTTGAGTGACCTCGGCCGTGAATTGGGTACCCTGATCCGAAATGATCTCCCGGGGAATCCCCATACGGGTAAATATGCCCATGAGGGCGTCTACTATGGTCTCAGCATGTACATTCGTCAGGGCTACGGCTTCGGGGTATCTAGTGGCATAGTCTACTACGGTCAATATGTATTTCTTGCCAGACGGGCTTTTTTTGTTTCAGCGGTCCGATAATGTCTACCGCTACCCGGCTAAAGGGTTCTTCGATTATGGGCAGGGTGTGTAGTTTGGCCTTGTATCGGTCCCCCCGTTTTCCCACTCTCTGACAGGTATCGCAGGTATTATAGTACTGCTTAATATCCTGTGATATCCCTGGCCAGAAGAAGTTCTGCAGCAGCCGATGTTTGGTTCGGCTGATCCCTAGGTGTCCTGACATGGGAATGTCATGGGCGATCCGCATTAACTCTCGTCTATACTTTCGCGGCACAATTAACTGTTTGATGGGTACGGGAATTGATCCGGCTACTACCTTTTCTGCATACCGGTATAATAACCCCTTATCCCAAGCATATCTCTCCCCCTCTCTGCCAGTCTGGTTTTTATCTACTCTGTCCTTGTAAACTTGTAGAGACGGGTCCAGGGCGACCTCGCTACCAAATTCTAATGGGGCAGCCCAGGGTAACACAGTGTGATCAGGGGGGTTCGGGCTTACCTGAGCCTCAGAGTCAATGTGGGGTGCCGTGGTGCGAGCCTGTTGACGGGTGACGACCGGGTAAGCTTCCTGTGGAGGAGGTCGGGTAACAAAAGCGGAGGTTAGCTCCCCCAAATCGTTCCCCAAGATCACATCGGCAGGTAGATCCTGCATCCTCCCCACTTCAATTTGTCCTGCCCCCGCTCCCCAGTCCAAATGTAGTTTAGCAGTGGGTACTTTGTAGATAGCTCCCCCTGCCACTCGAACTGCAATACAGTCTCCAGTGAGATGGTTCGGGGCCACTAGATGGTTCCGTACCAGAGTGATGGTGGCCCCAGAATCTCTTAACCCCTCCATCCGCTTGCCCTCCACATGGACCACTTGTCGGTGGCCTTGGCGGTTGTCTGATGCCGCCTGTACCGGGTTTACCTCATGGAGGGTGCCCAAGGGTTCCTCTATTTGGGTAGAGGTGAAAGGTTGAGCCAAGGCTCTGCCCTGATAGTAGTGTACTGCGGCTCGAGGAGTGGTTGGTGGTCGTTGAGGGGTCCAGGCCGGCCTGGCCCGGTTTCGGGGACAGTCTCGTTGCATGTGACCCATCTGGTTACAGGCATGGCACCGGATAGATGCCCTGGTGTTGTACCGGGGAGGTTGGGACTGGTAGATTCCCCCTGGTCGGGGCGAATCTACTGGGGGAAGTCGGGGAACAGCTGGCGTGGATTGCACTCTAGTGGATAAGTGCTGTTCCCGCCGGGAGTCCTGATGCTCATCTGCTAGCTTAGCGGCCTCTTGTAGCGTACAGGGCTTACGATCTCTTACCCAGATCTGTAGATCGTCAGACAAACATTTGTAGAATTGTTCCAGCACCATCAACTGCTTGATCTCTTGGGCCGTGACGGCTTTGGCTGCCTCAAGCCACCCGTTAGCTGCCCGTTGTAGGCGGTGTGCAAATTCTGCATGCGAGTCTTTTCCTGATTTGAGTAGTTTCCGGAACTGGGCTCGGTATGCTTCAGGTGTAATGGCATACCGTGCGAGCAAGGTTTGTTTTACCTTCTGATAGTCCCGGATATCCTCTGCCGGCATAGCTCGGTAGGCATCTGCCGCGCGGCCTGATAGGTTACTCGCTAGCACTGGTACTTGGTCTTCAGTGCTAATGGCATGCAGCTGGCACAACCGTTCAAAGTCCTGTAAATAGCCATCAATGTCCCCCTCGGTATCAATAAATGCTTTAAATGCCTGGTACGGTATTTTAGCTTTCGCTGGCGGGGTGGGGACAGACGTTGCGTTTCCATCCCCCGCTTGTTGGTTCCTCTGCGTCGCTAGCACCATAAAGTATGCCTGTACATCGTTGTACACCTGGTCTGCTCTCTGCTCTGCCATGGCTGGTGAGAATAGAGCCATCCTGGTCCTATATTCCCTGGTAAATTCAGTTTCCTCCTCCTCCCTTGGAGGTGCAGCAGCAGCTGCGACTCTGTCTCCTTCCATGAGCTCTGCGATTAGGATAGCCTTTGTTTTGTTGCTCGCTATCCTCCCTCTCGCTTCTAGTAACTCTTTTAGCGTGTCCCGTTTCAAGAGGGTATAATCCGTTTCCATTCAGTCCTTTTTAATTCCTGCTGAACACTTCTTGCTGTGTAGTACGATCCCGTCGCTTGCCACCAATTGTAGCAGAGTAGAGGTATGATCCAAGGTAGCTCCGCTGGTAGACAGGAACAGCAATCCAAGACAGGTATAAAACAGGTAGCGTAGTTACAATCCCTTCCCTCCAAGAACTAGACGACACATAGCTTGGAGGTCAACTGCCAGCTTTATTCACACATTTGCTTTTGTCTTTTTCCCATGCAAGGGAGGTAACTTAAAATAACCAATCACATCGTAGTCACCTCCTCTCCCTCTCCTCCCCTTAGATTAACAGTTAAGCTCATTAGTGGGAACAGAGTTTTCCCCAGTTTCTGGATGTCCCCTAAATACAGGGGGTACGGTGACAAATGAGGGGTCCCCTGGTAGGTCTGCTCTGGGTGAGCAACATATTCAAAATTTACCCAGATCAGACTAGGGGTTCGGGAGTTACAGACATTTAAAGATTTGACCGACTGCAGGGATTCAGTAGCCGAAATCAGCTCCATAGATTCTGGCCCTGTAGTCGGTCTACTTCACTGCACAGAAAGTACCGAACATTTCAGCCATCCGACTCTAATCTTTCGTTCGGATGAATCCCATAGTCTGGGGAATTCAAACTACCGAACGGCGGGCCGTTCGGCAGTTTGAATCGTACGTTTTGGTGATCCTGGAGGTCTGAGCGGTGTCTGGTTAGTCGAGCGTCCGATTTTAGTTCCAGACGCTCGACGACCAAACACCGCTGTTCGGCAGTTAAGATGGCCGCCGCCACGTGGAGATTAGGCGAACGGCGGCCACCCACGAACTCAATTACGGTACTTGCAACATTGTTTCTTTCTATTAATGGGAGGCACACGACCACAGCAGGGTGGTCTTGCATTCGGTACTTTCAATCGGTTCCCGAACCGGCTACGTATATCTGGTTCGGGAACCGATTACATTAACAGGCTGGTAAAATACATGGTACATTCAGGGACAGGTAGTTCGAATAACATATAGCAGTTTAAGTAACAGTCTCTTTTTTTTTTAAATTCTTTATTTTGGTGGTGCATAACAAAGACATGGTTGGTACATGGCAAATTCGTAAGAAGCAGGTATACAGAGTGGATTTACACAAGCATTGCCATAATGTGGCACCTTTTTTTTTATTTTTCCATAATGCAACAAGGTTCAACCTTCGGGATGTGTCTGAGAGGGGCGACTGGGTAGGGCGGTTTTTGTATGAGTGGGAGCTCCCAGGTGTTCCCGAGCTTTAGGTATTAAAATGCTCGAGAGTCTGTAGTAGACTAGGGTGGGGTCAGCATATTTTAGCTCACGGAGGATTGTAGGTGTACAACCCGGGTATGTTCTTAAGGTTATCTGGTGGCCTGAGATCAGGTATATCAGGTGTGCAGTAGTGGTGATAGATCGCCCAGCGTATGGGGTTATACCTCCGTTTTTTTTAAAAAGTACCCCTAACCTAGGGGGTAGCGGGGGGGGGGTCTACGGGCCAGTTCGATATTAATGGTCTCCAGTTGCTGTGTGTCCTACACAAACATGGTAGATATGAAAGAATAGAGGAAAGATAAGTGAGAGAACAAATTTAAACAATATATCAACAGGGATAGGAAGCTTCCTCGTATACAGTTCTCCATGTCCAGACTTGGAAGGGTTCAGGTGGTAGTAGCTTGCGAGTTGTCGTTCCTTGGGACAAAGGGGGCGATGCGGTCTGGGTCCCAGTTTTCGGTGGCAGTGTTAGAGTGCGGTCTCCTGTTCTGCCCTACCAATCCCAGTGCTTTCATGAGCGCTGGTGCCCCTTCTACAGAGGTGATGGTGTGATTAGTTCCGTTGTGGGGTACTATCAGGGACCCCGGGGCTCCCCAGCGGTAGGGGATGTCTGCGTTTCTCAATTGTGAGGTGACAGTTCCCATTGATTTGCGCCAGAGTAGTGTGCTTTTGGTGAGATCCTGGAAAAAAGACAAGGAGGAGCCCTCAAAGGTCAGAGGCGTTTTGTTTCTCAGGGCTGACATTATTCGGGTTTTGTCTTGGAAGGTTAGGCATCTGAGTATGACGTCTCTTGCCGCGCCAGGTGTCAGCTTGGCAGCGCTATTGATGCGATGTACCCCATCTACGATTATCATTTTGGCGGTAGCGTGGGGTAATATGGTGTTTAGTAACCTGCGGAGATAGTGTGGGAGCTCCTCAGCTGTAACTGCATCAGGGATTCCTCGTATTTTTATGTGATTTCGGCGCTGTTTGTCTTCTAGGGCTGTGAGTTGCAGGGAGAAGTGTGAGTGATGTTCTTGTAGCTGGTGCACTGTCTCCTTAAGGGTTTTTATGTCTGATCTGGCGTCAAGGATATCCTCCTCTGTGGTTTGTACCCGGTCTGTGATGGTTTGTATGTCGTTTCTCAACAGTTTTAAGTCTGCTGCCCACAACTTATGTATGTCAGCAAGCAGGTTTTTCAGGTCATTTTTGGTGGTGGGGGCCGAACCGTCAGAGGTCTCAATGGATTGTATGAGACTTGCCTGTGTGAGTAGTGTGGGATCTTTCTCCCTCTGCGCCTGGGTGCTCGCTCCTTGATCCTCTGTACGGAGCGTTCTGGGCTGTGTAGGCTGCCTCAGCATGTCTCCTATGTCCCTGCTGTCTGCTGTGGAGTTCGGTTTTTGAGACCGGCGTCCCATTGCCGGCATGGAGTTGTGGGTGGTCTGTGTGACGTGAGGATCGGTGCCTGGCGAGCTCTGTGTGTAGCTGCTGTGCAGGAGAGCCTCTAGGCCCAGGATAGTCGGTGCGTAGTAGGCCGCAGACCTGCGCCGCGGCTTGGAGTGTTTCGCCGTGTATAAGAACGGCATCTATCGGTGCGGCTCCGAGCAGGCAGGTCAGCTGGGGCGTTTTTAACGTCGGATGGGGCTTTGTTGGGAGGATATTTGCTGGATTCAAGTTTGTTTTGGAGGAGCTTTCAGGAATGGCGTCCGTTCTGGTCGGTTAGCAAGCCCCGCCCCCCCTAAGTAACAGTCTCTTGTGGCTGCTTCTGCCACAGTGCTTATAGGGGATCCCTAAAAAAAAATTTGGATTCCCTACTACAGAATTCTGGAAGCCATGGGTTGAGAACTTTGCATCTCGGTACTTGGAGCAATGGCCCAATGACTGTGTACAGGGAGATTGTGTGTCAAAGGTTCTGTTTGAGGTGTAAATGACAGTCCTGGAGACTGGATCTTGGACGCTAGATCTATAACTAAATCCACACTAAAAGATTCATTTAAAGTGAGCTGCAGCGATACAAGATCCAAATGCAAAGACAGTCTATAAATTTGAATGTGTCACCCGGGTAACACCAGGTTCGTAGTTTCGACCTCTCAGGTGTGGTTTAAAGACATCTAACCTTAGGATAGGGCTGTTATTTCTTGGACCTTTGGCATACAAAGGTTCTGAGCCACCGCCTCACAGAGCCATTCTGATTAAAGCATTGCTTGCCTGGTTTAGAATACTACGGGTGTGAGGGAAAAGGCTGAAATTGGGCCGAGCCTTTGCTATCCCAGCACATGAATTAATCCTGGAATCTTAGGGATCCTGTCCACAATTGGATAACGGATTTGGAACTGGGAGGGTAACATTAAATGGGCCTTTCAGGCTGGAGTAAAGTATTTTTTAATAATAATGCATTAATACCCAAACTGCAGCTTGTGCGCCTTCATCAGAATTGAGTCTTTAAAGAAATGAATAAACAAAAAGTAATTCTGATTCCCGATGTGAGTCCTGCTAGGTGCCAGGTTCACATATTGCTTGTTGAATCTCAGACCCCAATGTGAAATGTTAATATATCAAACGTACTGTTCTCTTGCTATTGCTGTCTTTGACCACACAATATTATAATTGTCCTGCTCAAGCATCTTCTTAAAGCCATTAAAGCAATGGTTAAAAAAAGACCTCCTGTTATCCTGGACCTGCATGGCTTGAAGAAAAGCAACATCAGGCAGGTCCACCAACCAGGAGCTTCTCATTGTGGTCAGTGGGGCCTGATCTTGTCCCATAACACTGGAGTTTATGGGGTACGTTATGTCCTGAGTACCACATGGGATGAATGGATGTGTGTTATAAAATGACAGAAGCCGCAGTATTACTGCTCTGCATTTACATAGATCATTTTCAGTGTTTGAAGTGAGCTGTGTGCATTAATTGGAAGACGAGGAAGAGATTTCTCCTGTATGGTCTTTTAAAGGGACACTACACACACCGGATGAATTTTAACTTGCTGAAGTGCTTCATGTCTGGTGTTTTTTTTCTTCTCTTTCACAATAAGATTTCAATAAAAAGTGGCACTTTTATAAATGTACCTAGTTATACTCTCTGGCTATCAGACAGCCAGTCCTGTTGTGTCCTGGTTTGGTAAGTAAATTGAAGCTAAACTCAAGAGGCAGCAATTGCCCAGAGCAGAGGCGGCTCTAGACTTTATGAGGCGTTAGACGAAACTCAAACATGAGGCCCCACTAACAACAAAGTGAAAAAAACAGCGTTGCAATACATGCACACTGCCACATATACACATTGATGCACAGTTTACCTGTGTATGTGCCTGAGAGTGTGTCAGACAGAGAGTATCCTTGTGTATGTGAATGTATGTCTCTGTAAGCATTTTAGCGTTTTTGTCTGGGACTGTATGTGTAAGGGGAAGTTGCTTGAAGTGTGTTGTGTGTATGGGGGTCTGCCTGTGGCCTTTGTGCGTTGTGCTTATGGCAAAGCTATGTTTCCTGACTGTGTGTGTATGATGAATGTCTTCCGCTGGTGAGTAAAGGGGTACCAGTGGCAGGGAGAGCGTGACAGGGTGAAGGGGGGGTAAATGGACAGGGGGGTTTGTGGGAGAGGGAGTATGACATGGTTTGATGAGGGAGTGTGACAGGGTAAGTGGAGGTAAGTGTGTCAGAGCAATTGTGGCATGGTAGGCCTAAACCGCCCGATTAGAGAGCCACCCTTGGCCCAGAGCACATGCCTTGCAAAGACTTCTCATTGAGCTGCATTGGGAAGCCTGTGATTGGACAGAAACAAAGTCTGGGTAGGATTAGAAGGGGAGGGCTTGTAAAAATCTGCAGCTTCTGCAAATTGTTTGTTATACCCACAATGAAAACTATTTATCATTAAATGTATACATGTTTTCACTGGGCATATACTTGCTAAATAGTTTTATTAAAAAATGTAATTTGTGTTTGTTCCTTTAAGTAATTTACACGCATATACTAGTTTAAAGGAACACTATAGTCACCTAAATTACTTTAGCTAAATAAAGCAGTTTTAGTGTATAGATCATTCCCCTGCAATTTCACTGCTCAATTCACTGTCATTTAGGAGTTAAATCACTTTGTTTCTGTTTACGCAGCCCTAGCCACACCTCCTCTGGCTATGATTGACAGAGCCTGCATGAAAAAAAAAACTGGTTTCACTTTCAAACAGATGTAATTTACCTTAAATAATTGTATCTCGATCTCTAAATTGAACTTTAATCACATACAGGAGGCTCTTGCAGGGTCTAGCAAGCTATTAACATAGCAGGGGGTAAGAAAATCTTAATTAAACAGAACTTGCAATAAAGAAAGCCTAAATAGGGCTCTTTTTACAGGAAGTGTTTATGGAAGGATGTGCAAGTCACATGCAGGGAGGTGTGACTAGGGTTCATAAACAAAGGGATTTAACTCCTAAATGGCAGAGGATTGAGCAGTGAGGCTGCAGGGGCATGTTCTATACACCAAAACTGCTTCATTAAGCTAAAGTTGTTCAGGTGACTATAGTGTCCCTTTAAGAATTTTAGACCTAACAAAAGTCATAAAGTACAAAAATGAAGTATAAATCCAAAATCTTCATCAAATACCCTAAAAATCCATGGGTACACATCACAGTGGGGACCAAAGGCATGGACTTTACTTATTGAGACCCATCAAGCACTTTATAGGGATTTTGTCTTTGTCATTACCTCCATGGACTGGGGCACATTTGAGTTAATCAGAGCTTTACATTGAATTCTAAGAATAAATGCAGACCATGCACCACTGTTTTTTACTCACATACCTGGGAACATTGGAACTAACAGGGTCACAGCAGTTGAAAGTGTAACTAGACATGGAGTTCTTTGTCAAGGAGGGAACCCTACCTGGACAGGTCAAAATAAAAAAAATTCCTTCTGAGCAGCAATGCGTCCCCTCACTGAAAGAACGAACGTGTTATATACAGATCACAGTGAGTGCCCCTCGCAGTACCTGTGACTCAGAGCCCTGCTACAAGACCAGGATACCCTAAGCGCCATACTGGAAGGAGCACAAACTGTGATCTGCACTTGCTTGAGGTGCAGACCACATCATCAACCCACCTCCCCATCTGGGACCCTACTCTATATATCTGCTATCCCATCAGAGATTATAATTCCCTCCTGCCCAAAGGTACAACACATACAGCTTTCCACAAATACACACAACCACAAGGTGATCCAAACACACGCAAAAACCTCACAACATTCAGCACACACAGACTGGTGGAAAGACAGTGGGACGGAGGATTGAAACAAAAGAGGAGAAGAGACAGAAAGTTGGAGAGGCATGCAGAGTGAGTCCGGTAAGAAGACACTAAAATAAAAAGGCTGAGAGACAGAAAGGAATTCAGAGATCTGAGGTTTCTAGTTATGCCCGCGGCAGTCCAAAACTTCCTGTTTAAAGAATGTGAAAGAACGGAAAAACAGGGGCAGAGCTAAACAGTGCTAGAGAGAAGGAGTTCCACCATTTGCAAACCAGCGCCAGGGACCTCCTCACAACTCAACTTCATTCTGATGAATTTGTTATGGTGCCCTTTAAATTTTATTGGTAAATAGATTGTGGTTATGATGCCTGGAGAACCCTGGTGCCACTGTTGAGTCATACTGAATGAGAAACCCTTGGTTCTTGCAGCCTGGCCCCACACTCCTACTTCTGCCCTAGCAGCATTGCAATACAGTGATAAACGCACTCTCAGTTGCACTGCCCAATGCTGGTAAGAACTGCTATTGCTCGTAACTCCACATTAGCTATACCTCCAGCTTGGGGCGGGAAGCGTCAAACTGTTTGTAAATAGTTTAATATTGATTCATGAACAGCGCCAGGAGAGTCCAGGTACCATAACCCACTTATTTATTTATAAAATATTTTACCAGAATGGATACATTGAGATTTCTCTCGTTTTCAAGACTTGAATTTGATGAAGTGGTTGTGGTGCCTAGAATGTCACAATAACGGAAATTGAGTAACTCCAGATGTTAAACAATTAACCTGACCTTGTTTGGTTTTGGTACCTAGCAAATTGTCAAATAGTAATGGGTAGTAATATAATATCTATCATTGTGTACTGGTTCTGCAGTCCTGTAACTCACTCAACCAGTATGTTTAGTCTTTGAGTGCATGTTTGAGTGATAATTCTCTTGGTTTAGCTGTAAGTAGTTCAGATGCTTTGTCTGTTCGCCAGTACTTCCTGTCCAGTTGCCTGTCTCTCCTTCAGTAGAAGATACATTCCAAATTCCAATTGATCGATGGTGAAGGTCCACACTGATGGTTGATCATTGCTAGTAGTGCTTCTAAGGATCTCAGTGGTCCACTGCAAACGCTGCTCAATAACATTTGTAAAACGAACTCAACTGGGACTCCAGAACAATGGGAACATGTTCTCTTTAGTGATAAATCGTGTTTCACCATCCGGCAATGCCATGATTGGCTCTTCACTTACTGGGTGCCAGGAGAACACAACCGACTGGACTACATAGTGCCAACTATATAGAACGGTGGAGGGGTGATAAGGTTCTGGACTGTAGTTCCTGTTTGGATCTCGGATCATTACCAGGATACACCATGCAATGTCACTGTAAATGATACTGCATTAGCAGTTTTTGTTTCAGATTGAAAAAGTTCAAGTACAAATAATTTGTGAAGTTTAGAGAGGAAATAATTAACTGACCTGCAGAGAGCCCAACACATCTAATACTTTTGGGATAATATGAAATGCTGACATTGATGAACGCATAAATGGCCATCAGCTGTTACGAATTCTTCCAAATGCCGCTACAATGGCCCAACGTATAATGGAAAAACTTATCTGGGTAGCGGAGACCGTTAGAGCAGCAAAGGGTGGAGGGCAACTCACACATTTATGTCCCTAATTTGGACTGATTTTGGGTTCCATATACTTTTAACCACAACATTTAAGCATTGTATAATGTAGAACTTATACTTCTATATCAAGTTTTTTTTCCAGTACAAATGACAACATTGTCCCACTTGACTTTCTTTTTTCTTATCAAATATATAAAAATTCCTTAAAAATGGGAGAACACATCTAATCTCCAAATCCAAAGGATACTCTGTAAACTGGAAATTATGGAGAATTGGTCAAGAAATTACAAATTTGACAAAAAGACAAACAAACAACAACTTGGAGAAACAGCAGAGTTTGAGAATTTTTACATTTCAACTATTTTGTCCTAAAATGTGCAATTTTGTACCAGTCTTAGTTTGGTGAATTTTTGGTTTGATCCCGTTTTCCCCTCTCATCTCTGCATATTTTCACGCGTTACTGCCGAAATCCCTCTACCATCCGCCTAGCAGTGCGGAAAAGGTAATTAACTGACTTATACTTCATCACACTTTAGTATGGACCTATTAAAATGGCTTTTTAAAATATTTTGCATCAATTAATTTCATATTTTTTTTTTTTAGTACACAGTAAAGTTGACACGTCTGTGATTTGTAATAAATCAATTCACACTAAGACAGAGTAAGAAGATTTTTAAATCAGTGACATCAGTTTAAAAGAACTGTTACACCTTTGGAGGAGCAGAGGGAGATGAAATGCCCCATTTGCACCACAAGGTATCGTGTGTACACTGTGGATTTTTACATAGACGTCTCAAAATATGTACAGAAGAAGAAAACTATTATGGTAGAAATTTTGCCCATGGCCACAGCCGGTTATAAGGACAGGACACGTCTGGGACCCACGCTGCTATTTGTAGTAAAAGACAGATACTCAGTCTGCGGACAATCCCTCGCCCATACCCACTTCTCGAAGGAAAAGTACAAAGTATCTACGACATGGGCAAGGAATAGAGCAGAATGAGACCAAAACATTATTTAGCCACGCTCTAATAGGCCCAATAAACAAGTAAACCTAATCCCACCCTGGTGCCCATGATGCTCAGCCGTCCATCTGCTTGGCATTATGGGAATGGTGGTTCACAGCAGCTAGGGTACCAGAAATGCCTACTCCTGGCCAGTATTTCACATTCACATCATATCAAGTCGGGAGATGCCATTGTATACACGTTAATTGTCTGGGCTAAATGCATTCCCTCAATGATTTAAGAAACCCCTTTGAGACACAAGATGTAAATAACATCATTGATAAATTCCTCTGGTAACAGAAAAGAAGTCGGCCTTCCCAAATATGTTTCCGAAAAATAAACAAACGCATGGTTGTAAAAATGTTGTTAAAATACATTGAAACAACATTAAAACCTATTTAAGGAACAGCTGGCATCGGACCAGGTTTAAATGCTTGTGTAACGGTCCACATTAATCCGTGGTTTGATTCCAAATAGGAAGCATCCAATCAAACCTTGGCCCCTTCATCCTTAACCTTTGATAAACGTGATGCATTGGTCTATTGGTGGAGATCCTGCACCTCAGAATCATTTGGTATTATTATTATTATTTTATTATTTATATAGCGCCATCAGATTCCATAGCGCTGTATCAAACCATTTCCCATGTGCGCAATTTTCCGTCACCTACTTTACCCTGTGGCTTGGCAGACCCAATGGGGGGGATTTGGAATTAAAGCTACGGTATGCAATGTTAAAGGGACACTATAGTCACCTGAACAACTTTAGCTTAATGAAGCAGTTTTGGTGTATAGAACATGCCCTTGCAGCCTCACTGCTCAATCCTCTGCCATTTAGGAGTTAAATCCCTTTGTTTATGAATCCTAGTCACACCTCCCTGCATGTGACTTGCACAGCCTTCCATAAACACTTCCTGTAAAGAGAGCCCTATTTAGGCTTTCTTTATTGCAAGTTCTGTTTAATTAGGATTTTCTTATCCCCTGCTATGTTAATAGCTTGCTAGGCCCTGCAAGAGCCTCCTGTATGTGATTAAAGTTCAATTTAGAGATCGAGATACAATTATTTAAGGTAAATTACACCTGTTTTGAGTGAAACCAGTTTTTTTCATGCAGGCTCTGTCAATCATAGCCAGGGGAGGTGTGGCTAGGGCTGCATAAACAGAAACAAAGTGATTTAACTCCTAAATGACAGTGAATTGAGCAGTGAAATTGCAGGGGAATGATCTATACACTAAAACTGCTTTATTTAGCTAAAGTAATTTAGGTGACTGTAGTGTTCCTTTAATATGTATGTAGGTTAATTACAATAAAACTAGAATCATCTCCTATTTATAAATCAGTGTGCCAATCTTTTCCAAGCAGGTCCAAAGGAAAACAAGGGAAGATATAATTGGTTAGCCCTTACATTCATTAAATAATCAGCATGACTTCTTACGTCATTACAGCTTATTGTAACGGTTATGGGTGCAGCCATTCTGGTTTCTTTGTTTTTTCTATAATAGTTTTTAAGCAGCAGCCATTCCATTATTGTATGATTCATACTCTGAGGGTTCGGCTACAGCAGGATTTGGCCACAATGAATTGTGTGACCCTTTCAGTAACAATGGCAAATCCCCAGGATCCATTGCTATCAAGGGTGATTTGGATCTCAGGCTAAATCCTGCTACATTCAGGCCCTCAGAGTCAGTCATTGGTCAAAGTGAGCACATAACGTGTGTCTATCCATCCAAAATTCTTTATTATTAAATCAGCCGCTAAGGGAGCTGGCTCTGGGTGCCAGGGGGGTCCCCTGAGTTTGGGAAGGGAGCGGGGGATTAAAACATATTGAAAACATTGACTTAGAGTGGAGAGAAGAAAGATGTCCTTCAAGCACCAAACACACGCAATAAGCCGTACTAATTCATATAAGATGTAATAATATGTTACAATATGATTTAGTGGTTATGGTACTTAGAGTGTACCTTTATAATCCATGGTAATCGGTGTTGTTGGGTCTAAAAATATTCCCCTTCACCATGGATCTTGGTGAAAGTCCAACTGATTAAAGATTCTACAAACTGTGCATCGGAATATGCCATACATCTGATGGAAATCGAAATAACTCTGTACATGGCAGGTAAGAGGTTAATATAATATAACTCTGTACATTGCAGGTAAGAGGTTAATATAATATAACTCTGTACATTGCAGGTAAGAGGTTAATATAATATAACTCTGTACATTGCAGGTAAGAGGTTAATATAATATAACTCTGTACATTGCAGGTAAGAGGTTAATATAATATAACTCTGTACATTGCAGGTAAGAGGTTAATATAATATAACTCTGTGCATTGCAGGTAAGAGGTTAATATAATATAACTCTGTGCATTGCAGGTAAGAGGTTAATATAATATAACTCTGTACATTGCAGGTAAGAGGTTAATATAATATAACTCTGTACATTGCAGGTAAGAGGTTAATATAATATAACTCTGTACATTGCAGGTAAGAGGTTAATATAATATAACTCTGTACATTGCAGGTAAGAGGTTAATATAATATAACTCTGTACATTGCAGGTAAGAGGTTAATATAATATAACTCTGTACATTGCAGGTAAGAGGTTAATATAATATAACTCTGTACATTGCAGGTAAGAGGTTAATATAATATAACTCTGTACATTGCAGGTCAGAGGTTAATATAATATAACTCTGTACATTGCAGGTAAGAGGTTAATATAATATAACTCTGTGCATTGCAGGTAAGAGGTTAATATAATATAACTCTGTACATTGCAGGTAAGAGGTTAATATAATATAACTCTGTACATTGCAGGTAAGAGGTTAATATAATATAACTCTGTACATTGCAGGTAAGAGGTTAATATAATATAACTGTACATTGCAGGTAAGAGGTTAATATAATATAACTGTATATTACAGATTTTGCATTATCCTGGCGAATAACGTATACTGCACTTATTGCTATGGTGACGGCTATACATTACTCCAGATCTCAGCAAAGAGATACCATTTATGTTACAACAACGTAGGGGAAATAGGAAGTAATTATACATCTGCCAAATATAGAAGAGTCTTCAATTCTACTAAATTTCTTGCAAGTCTAAACATAGTTTCAAACCATGTGGTTCTTGTTTTTAAATATTATGATCATAATATAATCCTGAATTATCTTCCCAAACCATTGTTTTCACATCATATGCTTGTACACCCCATAATATAACACCATTAAGACTGCTGCCACAATGATCACTTGATAAATGAAAGACTTATCGGGCCTCCTTGTTCTCCTGATTGGGAAAGCCGTGGAACATTGCCCGTGTGTTCGTAAAGAGTTCGATTTATTTTAGGAGGCTTTCCTGTCCTCTTTAATAGCCCATCCACATAACTTATTCCAGAATGACATGCAATCTTCCTGATTGAATAGCGGCAGCCCTAATCTAGAAGAGTGATTCTTCCAACAGACCCCAAGGAAGGACCCTGGCAATGCTAGTCTGACAATGTCCCCACTGGAACACATAATTAAAATCTGTCGAAAAATTTCTGGAGATAGAGACTGGTCTAAAAACCCACTGATCTAGAGCAGTATTTTACTGTCTGATCGACCTAATGCGTTGCTCTGTGCGTGACATTACAAATGTTAAGATTCACATCAGTCTGCTGGCTTCTGATATCTAACCCCCCCAAAAAAGCTGGTTTAGCTGGTTACAACGACAGAACATTGCTTGATACAATAACAGAAATAAGAGTTCTAGAATTTGAAACAGGGCTTATCAATGGCAAACTTTGCAATAGACGTTCTAGAACCCAGTGGTTAAAATAATGCAATGCATTGGACACGCTATAAAGAGGCTGCTATGTATAAAAAGATAAGACTTTTGGTTGTCAGATATATGTGCCCAGAGCATTGCAGAACGTCACACTGGATTCACATCAGGGCTAATCAAAAGACTAATTAGCCATCACGTCAACAAACGGAATTCTGGGATAATCGTATTACTGCGATATGGGAATTACGGCCTGGTGGGAATCATTTGTACACGTTTATTGGTGGATGAAGGGGCCAAGGGTAAAACTACAACCACAGAAACCCAGAATGTAGAAACAGTCCTCTCAGTTTGATCAGTTCAAAGTAATAACTTTTCAATATCAGAATATCCATTAAATATTATTAAGAACAGACAAAATTCCTACAATCGCTTACTACTTACATTGAGATGCATTGGACGTTCGGAAATGATGTCTTGTCAAAATACATAGGTAAACATTTTTGCATTCATTTCAAAACATACTTATATGCAGTTAAAAGTCTGTATAATAAACTCTCTTATATACTCTTATGTCGTATGTCCTAATTTAACAACCGCGGTCTGGCAGGGATTAGCGCTTTGGGAGTTGACTTTGCAATGGATAAGAAAATGAGATCATCTGAAATGAGATTGGCATCCAAGGGAAGCAAGAAAAAAAAAATCGAAGATAACCTGAAACTGGACATTTATATTAAATACCAGAGTGAGCTTCTTACAATAAATCTTCCGGTATAAAAAGGAAGAACTGTGTACAATGGTTCGGATTACGGTAACAAATTTCAGTTAAAGATGCATTCTCTCTCACGCCTGGCAAGGAAAAATTAGAAATGCACTTTTTCTTTTTTTTTCAACAGTGCAAAAATATCCTGAGAAAATGTTCAGATTATAACAAAAATACAAAGGGCGGCTCCCATCGCTAAGTTTTTGCACAAAACACTTCAAGAAGATATTTTGTTAAAACAAAGGAAAAAAAATAAAACAAAAAACCTTATAAATAAGAATAAAAACAAAAAATCTACATGTTGTTTCTAACAAAAACTACTGCACCTGTTAGCAAACCGGAGGAGGATTGCTCTAAATGACTGTTACGAACTGTATACATTCAGCGATAGCACGAACGACTATCTGGCACTGAATGCGTTCAAAGTTCATTTATGGCCAATAAGGGAATAGGAGGTAAATTGTAATTCAAGTTTTATTACGTTTTTTTTTTTTTTCTGTTTTTTTAATTTTCCCCTCTGTTAGCTTCATAAATAAGTCTCCATTTCACCTCTCGGTCAACTACGAAATTTTCAAATAGACTCTCTGGAAGAGATTTTTCCGTTCTTGTTTTGTGCAACTCGGATACAGAGCCCGCTATGGTGCTGTGACGAGAGACAGTGCATCTTTAAGAGGGTGGGTAGAAGCAGCCCTTTCCCTCCCTAGCTGCACTCTAACAGCTTGGCCAGACTGTCTCGCAATTCAGTGAGTTCAAATATTTTCCCATCCAGAATTTCTAAAAGTGTCTTCAAGTTATTGCGAAATGCTTCTTGTTCACTCTGACTCTTCTCCAAGCGTTGCTCTAAGTCCGTCAGTTGCCCTTCAAGGTCTTTGTTATGCGTTTCAACCTCCTACAAATAAAACAAACTGTGGTTTAGTTTAATACTTTGTATCTGTACACCGACAGTGTATATACACAGCTCTCTAGAAATGTTCGGGGGTTTGGTCACATTGTATCTGTACACCGACTGCGTATATACACAGCTCTCTAGAAATGTTCGGGGGTTTGGTCACATTGTATCTGTACACCGACAGCGTATATACACAGCTCTCTAGAAATGTTCGGGGGTTTGGTCACTTTGTATCTGTACACCGACTGCGTATATACACAGCTCTCTAGAAATGTTCGGGGGTTTGGTCACATTGTATCTGTACACCGACAGCGTATATACACAGCTCTCTAGAAATGTTCGGGGGTTTGGTCACTTTGTATCTGTACACCGACAGCGTATATACACAGCTCTCTAGAAATGTTCGGGGGTTTGGTCACATTGTATCTGTACACCGACAGCGTATATACACAGCTCTCTAGAAATGTTCGGGGGTTTGGTCACATTGTATCTGTACACCGACAGCGTATATACACAGCTCTCTAGAAATGTTCGGGGGTTTGGTCACTTTGTATCTGTACACCGACTGCGTATATACACAGCTCTCTAGAAATGTTCGGGGGTTTGGTCACATTGTATCTGTACACCGACAGCGTATATACACAGCTCTCTAGAAATGTTCGGGGGTTTGGTCACTTTGTATCTGTACACCGACTGCGTATATACACAGCTCTCTAGAAATGTTTGGGGGTTTGGTCACTTTGTATCTGTACACCGACAGCGTATATACACAGCTCTCTAGAAATGTTCGGGGGTTTGGTCACATTGTATCTGTACACCGACAGCGTATATACACAGCTCTCTAGAAATGTTCGGGGGTTGGTCACATTGTATCTGTACACCGACTGCGTATATACACAGCTCTCTAGAAATGTTTGGGGGTTTGGTCACTTTGTATCTGTACACCGACAGCGTATATACACAGCTCTCTAGAAATGTTCGGGGGTTTGGTCACATTGTATCTGTACACCGACAGCGTATATACACAGCTCTCTAGAAATGTTCGGGGGTTTGGTCACTTTGTATCTGTACACCGACTGCGTATATACACAGCTCTCTAGAAATGTTCGGGGGTTTGGTCACTTTGTATCTGTACACCGACAGCGTATATACACAGCTCTCTAGAAATGTTCGGGGGTTTGGTCACTTTGTATCTGTACACGGACAGCGTATATACACAGCTCTCTAGAAATGTTCGGGGGTTTGGTCACATTGTATCTGTACACCGACAGCGTATATACACAGCTCTCTAGAAATGTTCGGGGGTTTGATCACATTGTATCTGTACACCGACAGCGTATATACACAGCTCTCTAGAAATGTTCGGGGGTTTGGTCACTTTGTATCTGTACACCGACAGCGTATATACACAGCTCTCTAGAAATGTCCGGGGGTTTGGTCACATTGTATCTGTACACCGACAGTGTATATACACAGCTCTCTAGAAATGTTCGGGGGTTTGGTCACATTGAATCTGTACACCGACAGCGTATATACACAGCTCTCTAGAAATGTTGGGGGGTTTGGTCACATATGATTATCAGGATTATTTACTAAAGTGAGGATACACAATTAATTTAAAGTGAAATTTAAGTCAAGAGTAGCCAAAATGGACGCATAGCTGACTTCGAGAATTTTTGAGGTTTGGTTATTTTGACGTTAAATTTGAAATTCCCGTTGAATTCTTATATTAACTAACTCAATGTGCCATGTCCATCACTAAAGAAACACTTGAAAACTGTAACCTTATTTGTTTTCTTTAAAACAATCAATTTTCTGTCTGTCTGTCTATCCTGGTAAGATATTTGATATATATAATGCTCGTGCTCGGGCTGGTGCTTTCTATAGATACAGTAGAACCCAAGCAGCCTATACATTTCTCACTGCTGCACATCACTTGCTGATTATTGACCTCTAGGAATCAACACACAGCCACATCCCTATCAATACCTACCATAGCAATCTATGGTGAATTTAGAACCGAAATATCCCCAAATTATGGACTAGCTGATACGCACAATGCCTTATATGTTCAAAGTTATAGAGGTAAAAACTGGAGGAGAAGTTAAAACATATATATTATATAGTGAAAAAATATATATCTAGACTTTTAACTGGTCTTCAGTTCTTCCCTTTATTAATTACGTGATCTGTGAACCAAACAGCAGGAAAATGCTCCTATCAGTGTGATGGGCCCTAATTGGGTCATTTCTGCCCATTTTTGGTTTCCGTTCCCAAACTGAGCTCTGACAGAAGTTCGAGTGTCCCAAAAAACGTTCTATCCTCAGAGAAATTTCTCACCATGTACACGTTGAGATTTCTTGCAGGGAGGAACCAGCAGATTCCAGACTCACACACGTATCGTCACACGTTAGATAGACCCACCTGGCTTATGTACCATCAGTTTTGTCATATTTTTAATAAATAAACTCTCTTACAGGAGAATCGCAGCAGAAGCCCTGGCTTTTTTGTCAGACCACTTGGAAACAGTGCGACACAACAGGGGGATGGTCTCTGAGGATTCTTTGCACCATAACCACTATAATGTATGCAGTGGTTATGGTGCGTATAGGTTTTTGGTTTTTTTGTTCTATGTATTTGGACAGCACTATGGTCATTGCTGCCGCCCAGGAGTAGTGGGAGTTTGCGCGCAGGACTTAATTTTTGTATGTTTGCATGTGCTTTTGTATCACACAGCCCATGTGTTCCCTATTAAAGGTTAATAAGTAAATACGGGTTTAGAAAATACCTCTCTAGTTCTCATTAGAGATTTTTTACCTGTAGCTGAAATAAGCTACCTTGCCCCCTAAATATAGTAAAATAGTGCCTTTATTTCAGTCTGCTGCAGCCTGCTTGACTGACACCATCAGAAGTGGTGATCTCAGCCAATCACAGTGCTTCCCCATCGGATTGGCTGAGACTGTCAAGGAGGCAGATCAGGGGCAGAGCCAGCACAAGTAAAACACAGCCCTGGCCAATCAGCATCTCCTCAAGATTAATTGAATCAATGAATCTCTATGAGGAAAGTTCAGTGTCTGTCTCCATGCAGAGGGAGGAGATACTGAATGTCAGTCACACTGTGCAGAACTGCCCCAGGAAGCACATATAGCAGCCATCTGAGGAGTGGCCAGTGATGTTATCACTAGGCTGTAATGTAAACACTGCATTTTCTCAGAAAACAGTGTTTACTGCAAAAAGCCTGAAGGTAATGATTCTACTCACCATAACGAATACAATAAGCTGTAGTTGTTCTGGTGACTATAGTGTCCCTTTAACTTTCTTTTTTGTTTTTTTGAGAGATGAGCCTTTATAAATAGTTACCATACCAGCATTTCTCATTTTTTATTGTATATCATTTCAGGACTTTATCCTAGATGAATTATTTAAAGCTTATCAATGTTTCTTTTGTATCCGTTCATGCTCACTGCATCTGGAATATCGTCGTTTATATCAACGTTACAATTAGTCTCTTATCATTCTCTATTAAATTCCTTTGATGAAGTTCTGAATCTGCATACTGACACAGATCTGTCATTTCCTGCCGAGCTAAGCATTTTCAAAGTTCCACGTTCTCCTGGAATGTGACACCATGGACTGAAACCTGACCAGAACACACAGTAACCATTAATAAAATAGGACGTTTTACTCCCCCTTGTCATTGGAACACGTGCAGAGCTGGGAATTAGGGAATTGGAAATGAACATTTTAAGTAGGAATTGTTGTAAATATGGCCTTGATTTAATATTTTTGGAGAAGCTTTTCAGATGATTTCATATTTTAGTTGTCCGTATAATTTTGTGTCACTGTTGTGTTAATTTGGGGAAGAGCTGCTGTAACTGCGGATATTTAACACTTTGTTTCCGGTTTTTAAGCGTTTATACACCGTGTGGTTATTTGATTTCATATTTTACATATTACACTTTTAAAATGATTTCATATTATTAAAAATATACTAATATTCGAATGCTTTGATATTTTTGGATATATACATTTTTTTCTTACATGTGATATTTTTTAAAGGGTTTCTCCAACCCATATAAATTAAAAAAACAAAGATGAATGCACTGTTGAAGCCCCTTCCCCAGCGCTTCGAAAATTGTTTGAAAATATGTTTTGCTTACCTAGAATCCAGCTGACATTGCGGCAGCCGACATGTTGTCCAACGATTGGCATGCTCTGAGCCAGCGAGGGGAGGGAAAAAGGGAGCGGGGAGAGAGTCTAAAACAAACTGAACGGAGGGGATCGGTAGGCGAGTAGGCTGCACACAGGGAAGGAGAGGAGACTGCAAAGTGGATATCAGATTACATCTGTTTCTAGAGTGCAGTGCTCTGACGACAGACTTAAAATATGCACAGAACTGACATTTGGCAAAGAATTCCAGGCTGCCAATATCATGTGTGCCGGGTGTGAAACTCGCCACCGGCACACAAATAACTTTCAAACTGAAACACTGCAAAGCCAGATTCCTTCTACCATTACCACTTCCAAAAGAAGAAACGGTCATGAACGTTGGAGTAACCCTTTTATATATCCTTAAAAATTGATGTTAAAAGATTTTTCCAAAACCATGAGATCGTTTGAAAAGCTTATTGAAGTCTATTAAACAGAGGCCGATATTAGCTTTCTCGTTTTCCCTTAACATGAACGTGATCTGAACGGCGACTCCTGAATATCTTTCAGCAGAGAATCAGTGTTGATTTACTATCACTGTGTGCATTCCTCGTAATAGTAAAATCTTTCTGAAATACTTACATTGATTATTTCACTACAAATTCCAAAACAGTCAAAATCTATAACAAGACAAAGGAGGGTCTGGTTTGTGTTCGTATTTGTTTCCTACGCTTGACAAAAGTGGGAGAGCTACCTTTTATAAGGCCAAGCCCTCAGCCACCAGAAAAGGCTCTATTTACGGAGGATTCCACGTTTCCTCTTTATTTGTAGAAACAGGGGAACTATCCAAACAGAAAAACAAGTACCTGTAATTTTTGGCTCAAAGAATCTCTCTGATCTTGCAATTCTTTTGCATGTTCGATCTCTTCTTTCAATCTTTCTATTTCCTAAAAGAAACAGTGTGAAAATAGATTATTATTATAATTATCAGACTATTCAAGCCACCAAATAAAAACAAAAAAAACACCCAAAAGGCCCAGCATGTTTAGTCCTGGATTAAAACGATCTTATTTTAATTTAAAGTTTAAAGGGACACTCTAAGAACTAAAACAACTTTAATATGATGAAGTAGTTTCGGTGTACATATCATGCCCCTGCAGTCTTCCTAAATACTTGCTGTAAAGATAGATCTAATGTTTAAATTCCATCATCGCACATTGTGTTTAATTTAGAATTTCTAATTCCTTGCTCTATTAATTGCCTGCTTGAGCCTGCAGCAGCCTCCTGTGTGCCATTAAAATCAATTAAAGCAATCCTCCAGGAAACATAAAAACATAACAACTACATTAAAATTAAGTTGTTATGGTGCCAGGAGTTCACCTACCACAGGCTTACCTCTAGGGGTTAAAACATTCCTGAATGAGTTACCCCAAAGTCTGTCAGCAAAGTCTCGTCAGCATCACTCTGCCCCTCCTACATCCGCATTCTAGAAATCTTCAAATGGACGCATTGGACTGCGGTGGGCAGGGGTGCTGCTGACTGGCTTAAAGAGGTGAGCTGACGCTTTAAGCTAATCAGTAACTCCACATTTACAAAACGGATAGAGAAACGTGTATGTTTCTCAAGCTGTTTTTTTTTAATAAAATTTTTTTTTGTTAATTAAACCATTTCGTTTTCATGCAGGCCGAGTCAGTCACAGCCAGGGGAGGTGTAACTGGGGCTGGATAAACAGAAACAAAAGGGATTTAATTACTAAATGGCAGAGAATTGAGCAGTGAGACTGCAGAGGCGTGATGTGTGCACCAACACTGCTTCAAAAAGCTAAAGTTGTTTTGGTGACTACAGTGTCCGTTAAGATTATTATGGCGTCTCCCTAGTCCTATAGAAGTCCGCTAGTCTCTGTAGTCCTCATGCAAGAAATGATTTCGGTATTCGTGATTACAGTCGGAGGAGGTCCTCCTGCATGTTACTGTATTTTCTTAGATATAACAATAATCATTCATTTATTAAGCAGAAATATTAATAATTAAACACAGTAAAGAGCTTATTGCGCTTTGCACTGAAATTAGGGGAAAATGAAACATTGTTTCTTTGGTATAAACATTTGATTAAAGCTACATTTTTTAATTAGTTTTAATTCATGATATTTATTTTTACAGTTACAGACTGTTATAGTGTAACCTATTAAATAATTAATTAATAGAATTTAATGATACAATATCACATAACCAAATGATTTCTATTTACTAACTAACGGGGAGGGAATGCTGGAATTAAAGCGGCACTGTCATGCCGAATCCTGTTGTTTTTTTTTTAACCCCCCCTCCCGCCTCCACTACATCCAATTGACCCCCTAGTCACCCCCAAATGCCCCTAAGCCCCCCAGATGACCTCTTTTTTATTATCTTCTGCCCCGATCTATATTCAGGGCGCCACCATCTTTGTGTGTGTGTAGGTGAAGTCCCTGTGGGACACGTCATCTGCCCACACTAGACAGACTGTGAGATTCCCGCACATGCCCAGTGAAACACCTGGACATGCGAACGGGAATTTCATCTATTCATTCATTCATCAGACAGACGAATGAATGAATAGAAAACATCAGATGAACAAACTAACACTGTGTATCAGTGTTTGTTTGCTCGTTCGGTTTATTACAAGGAGGGAGCTACCGGCGTGCAGCTCCCTCCTTGTAATATGTAAAAATAGAAGCGGCAGGGAGCAGAGCTCCCCACCACTTCATAAGCCCCCCAGGCCCCCCTCACTCTATGGGGGTCAATATGACCCCCATAATAGCACAAGGGAGATTAAAATCTCCCGAATGCCCTTACTCGCTATACCCGCCGCGCAGGGGTGGGGGCCGGGGGGAGGACAGTAGGTCCCCCCCCCATTATTCTTTTATTGAGCCCCCACCCGCCGCGCAGGGGTGGGGGCTGGGGGGAGGACAGTAGGTCCCCTCCCCTCTTTTTATTTAGGACCCCCACCCACCGCTCAGGGGTGGGGGCCGGGGGGGGGGAGATTGGTAGGTCCTCCCCACCATTCTTATCTAGGGCCCCCACCCACCGCTCAGGGGTGGGGGCCGGGGGAGGACAGTAGGTCCCCCCCATTATTCTTTTATTGAGCCCTCACCCGCCGCGCAGGGGTAGGGGCCGGGGGGAGGACAGTAGGTCCCCCCCCATTATTCTTTTATAGGGCCCCCACCTGCAGCTCAGGGGTGGGGGCCGGGGGGAGAACAGTAGGTCCCCCCCATTATTCTTTTATTGAGCCCCCACCTGCCGCGCAGGGGTGGGGGCCGGGGGAGGACAGTAGGTTAGGGTAATGGTTTTTTTTTGTTTCTTTTTACAGTGAGCAGCCACAGGTTGCTCACTGTTTAATAGACATGCCCCTACTCGCGGTATAGCGAGTAGGGGCAGATCATTTACTAATACTAAGTCATTTTTACTTAGTATTAGTAAATGTGGCTGAAAGACCAATTTAGGTCTTTCAGCCTTTTAGTAGATAGCTCCCTGATACCGTGGGAATTAGGGAGTTATCTACTAAGCGGCTGCAAGATGCAGCCACAGCAATGAATAGGATCAGAGTTTCATTCATTCTGATGAAATTCCGATCCGAACAAAGTCCCGAATTGCATCCTAACACGAATGAAGAAACTGTTAGAACGCAATTCGGCAGTTTTGCGGGCGTCCTGTCTAAGTGACAGGAAGCATCGCGGGAACAGATAGGAAAGCAAAGGATCATGGGAAAATTGCTGTGACCACCGGAAACGAAGCACACTTTGCTCCTCCGCTGGTCACTGCGTAGGAAACCTCCATAAGAGAAATAGTCCCTACTTTGTCTTATGTTTTAAAGAAAACTAGAGCAGACAGGAAGAAAAGAAGAACAGATCCTGAGAGAGGGAGAGAAGAGGAATCTTTTGGGGAAAGGTAAGTTCGGCATGACAGTGCCGCTTTAACCACAGGAAAGTAAAAATAATAATAATAATAATAATGTACGGTAATCATTTCATGATACCAACCAGGTGGATAACACACACGTAACAAACCAGGCTCATAAAATATGCAGTGACAAAACATAAATTACCTCTTCTTTCTTTTTCAAAGTGGATTCTAATTCTTGTATCGTTTGATTTAGCTCCGTTTTGTGTGTTTGAACGGCGTTGGCTTGACTGCTAACACATTCTAATTCACTCACCTGTAAGGAAACAAAATCAAAGTGACTTATTCATAAAGACTGCGAGTGCAAGACTGGAGCAGGACAGCTTTCGCAAAATGTCAATTACAGAATCTGTTTCTTCCTTACGGAATTATTTATTTATACACGATACAATATTTTCACCATAATTCTATCATTTTCAAAGGAAGGGCTATGCTGGGTGTACAGTGCCGTATCTCCTAAAATAAACTACATCTGGGAGCCTCTGCAAAACCAAACCCCATCTGGCACATTAGAGGGAACTGTACTCACTCCACTTTATTTATATTTATAAAACGCAGACATATTCTTCACATTACATTTAATACTGGGCGACTGGTTATTGTGTAAGCTGCACCAGGGATGTATGTACACAAATAGTCAATGTTCAAACAGCCACTAGATGCATACTCGCAAAAACAGAATATTCAAGGATATAATCTTTCAATGTGGGGTAATAACTGCTTGATCCAAGGATAAATCTGACTGCCATTCTGGGGTCAAGACGGAATTTTTTTTTCCTAGTTTGTTTCAAAATTGGAAGTGCTTCAAACTGTTTTTTTTTGTCTTCTTTTGGATCAACAGCAAAAAACATATGTGAGGAAGGCTGAACATGATGGACGCAAGTCTCTTTTCAGCCTATGTAACTATGTAACTATGTAAAAATATGGAAAAGTGCGCTGTGTCTTTTTAATTTTTACTCTTTTGAATTTGCAAGTGTTTGGATTCACTCCTAAAAGGTGCTGCTATATATATATATATATTCTGTATGTGTGCCCTTGAAATAAGATTTTGAAAGCGCCATTTTCCACCTGTTTTAACTTTTCACTATGTAACTATGTAACTATCGTATGTAACTATGTAACTCTGTAACTATGTAACTATCGTATGTAACTATGTAACTATCGTATGTAACTATGTAACTATGTAACTATGTAACTATCGTATGTAACTATGTAACTCTGTAACTCTGTAACTATGTAACTATGTAACTATCGTATGTAACTATGTAACTCTGTAACTCTGTAACTCTGTAACTATGTAACTATCGTATGTAACTATGTAACTATGTAACTATCGTATGTAACTATGTAACTATCGTATGTAACTATCGTATGTAACTATGTAACTATGTAACTATCGTATGTAACTATGTAACTATCGTATGTAACTATGTAACTATGTAACTATGTAACTATCGTATGTAACTATGTAACTCTGTAACTCTGTAACTATGTAACTATGTAACTATCGTATGTAACTATGTAACTCTGTAACTCTGTAACTATGTAACTATGTAACTATCGTATGTAACTATGTAACTATGTAACTATCGTATGTAACTATGTAACTATGTAACTATCGTATGTAACTATGTAACTATCGTATGTAACTATGTAACTATGTAACTATCGTATGTAACTATGTAACTATCGTATGTAACTATGTAACTATCGTATGTAACTATGTAACTATGTAACTATCGTATGTAACTATGTAACTATCGTATGTAACTATGTAACTCTGTAACTATGTAACTATGTAACTATGTAACTATCGTATGTAACTATGTAACTATGTAACTATCGTATGTAACTATGTAACTATGTAACTATGTAACTATCGTATGTAACTATGTAACTATGTAACTATGTAACTATCGTATGTAACTATGTAACTATGTAACTATCGTATGTAACTATGTAACTATGTAACTATCGTATGTAACTATGTAACTATGTAACTATCGTATGTAACTATCGTATGTAACTATGTAACTATGTAACTATCGTATGTAACTATGTAACTATGTAACTATCGTATGTAACTATGTAACTATGTAACTATGTAAGGTCTCTCTCTCTCCAGCCCTTAGACCAGCAAACAAATAAGGAGAGAAGCAGTCAGACAGGAGCTTTAATACGTCTGTATGAGTGTGTGTGTGTGTGTGCATGTGTGTGTTATAGTGTGTCTGTATGCATGTGTGTTTCTTTGACTATATTTGTTTATATGTATCTATGTGTATATGTCTAGATATGTATCTGCATGTATGTATCTATATATGTATCTGTGTGTATGTGTCTAGATATGTATCTGTGTGTATGTGTCTATATATGTATCTGTGTGTATGCATCTATATATGTGGTTGTGTTTATATGTATCTGTATGTATATGTCTAGATATGTACCTGTGTTTAGAGCTATCTCTGTGTATATATCTAAATATGTGTCTGTGTTTATATGTATCTGTCTATATGTCTATATACATGCCTTTGTTTCTGTGTGTATGTGTCTGTATATGTCTTTGTTTACATGTATCTGTGTGTATATGTCTATTTTTGCGTCTGTGTTTATGTGTGTATATGTCTATCATGTTATTATTAATAATATTATTGTTGCCATTTATATAGCGCCAACAGATTCCGTAGCGCTTTACAATATTATGAGAGGGGGGGATTTAACTATAAATTGGACAATTACAAGAAAACTTACAGGAACGATAGGTTGTAGAGGACCCTGCTCAAACGAGCTTACAATCTATAGGAGGTGGGGTGTAAGACACAGCAGGACAGGAAATATGAATCAAATAAGGTGGGAGTGAAGCAGAGCTGCAGGAGAGAGTAAAGTTCTGCCCTATAGGAGAGACCAATAGACAGGTATGTAAGGTAGAGGTTACTCTGGGTGGCCATAAACTTTCCTAAAGAAATGGGTTTTAAGGCACGTTTTAAATGAGTGAAGACTAGGGGAGAGTTGGCGATATGTGTCTGTGTGTATATGTCTATATATGTGTCTGTGTTTATAAGTATCTGTGTGTATATGTCTATATATGTGTCTGTGTTTATAAGTATCTGTGTGTATATGTCTATATATGTGTCTGTGTTTATAAGTATCTGTGTGTATATGTCTATATATGTGTCTGTGTTTATAAGTATCTGTGTGTATATGTCTATATATGTGTCTGTGTTTATAAGTATCTGTGTGTATATGTCTATAAACGTGCCTGTGTTCCTGTGTGTACAGTGAGGGAAAGAAGTATTTGATCCCCTGCTGATTTTGAACGTTTGCCCACCGACAAAGAAATGGTCAGTCTATACTTTTAATGGTAGGTGTATTTTTTTAACAGTGAGAAACAGAATAACCAAAAAAAATCCATAAAAAGGCATGTCAAAAAAGTAATACATTGATTTGCATATCAATGCGTGTAATAGGTATTTGACCCCTTCAACTTAGTACTTGGTGGCAAAACCCTTTTTGGCAATCACAGAGGTCAGACGTTTCTTGTAGTAGGCCACCAGGTTTGCACACATCTCAGGAGGGATTTTGTCCCACTCCTCTTTGCAGATCCTTTCTGTGACGGACCGCCTGGCACCGCAACCGGGTACCTCCGTCAATCGCTGCTTCCTGCGAGCACCATAAGCACTGCACTGGAATACCATAACCATTCTAAACCCAAGAAAACGCCGCAGCTTGGTGGGGGTCTCGCTGTCCTCCACCCACCCTGGACCTAAGACCAGGATCCAGCTTCTAGTGGGTAGACCTCTCCTAGTCCAGAGAGCAAAGCAGGAACAGCTCTTACAAGTGCAAGTGTAATGATCCAAGGGAGTATAGTGATTATAGCAATCCCCAGAGTGTGAATATAGCTCTCCAATCCCCTAAACATGAGCCTAGACTTCATGAAGGGTAAAGCAAATCTTAGTTTAATGGTAGCCACAACTGGCCTTTTATTACAGTCCCCATGCAAGGGGCACTCCCCCCTGGACCTGACAGTAAACCACAGTAGAAACAAATACACGTTTACATTGGCTCTCAGGTCCAGGACACTGTCAGGATCAAGACAGGGATCCAACACGCAGAGTACTAAAAACTATAATGACGTGTACCGGACCTTAGAGTGGCCGGACTAACGTCAAGCGAACAGAGAATGGTCAGGGGCGAGCCGAGGTCGAGGGAACGAGAAGACAGGTAAGCGAAAGCCAAGCCGAGTTCAAGGATAGGAGAGGTAAGCAAAGTCAGGATACAAGCCAAGTCAATAACCGAAGAAACAATCACTATAAACGCACTGAGGGAACAGACAAGCTGAAACCACGACAGGGCAATGACTCACTGTAAGTGAGTACCTTTTATACCCTGCTTCTTTAATTGATGACCACGCCCCCAAAACGTCCTAGTTTGAGATTTTCGGCGGGTCGTGACGTCATTGACGTCGGCGGCATAGCGCCGCGTCATAAAAGGGGGCTGGGCTATCGCGGCCGGCGTCCAAAGTGTCGAAATTGCTGTAGGAGAATGAGGTCTGAGTAGCAGGTACCATGACAGACACTCCCATACAAAATAGGTCAATCCTTCCTCTATGCCTAGGAGATAATTGAGTCAAGCACTTTACTAAACTCAATTATCTCCAGGCACAAAAACACACATTTTTACATACCCCCCAAAATACCTTAAAATACACAAAACCCCTACAACATCCCCTGTTAGCCCTGATCTGGGTGACCAACATATCCAAAAATCACCCAGATCAGTTCAGGGGTTCAGGAATTTCCTTGAAGTCTTATTTTTGACTGACCGCACGCATGGTCTCATGCCCAAAACAGTTCCAGAGAATCAGGGCTTGCGCCGGGCTAGTTTGGTAGTTTGGAAAATGAACAAACTACCGAACATAGTCAATGTTCTTACCCTGGAGCATATTACCCATCTAAATTGTATAGAACCAAACACAGGCGATGATGTAAGTCCAGTGGTGTTCGGGAGTTTCTGTGTCCAATTTTAGTTCCATGAGATTCATGCACAAACACTGCTGCCCTTGTTCATGCGAACAAGATGACTGCCACCTCGTGGTTGTCCATAGGAATTGCAGCCACCCAGATGAACAACTAGAACACTGCAGTGAGAACCGTTCCAAGGTGTTAATAGGCGTTAACAAGCTCCCGGGTGGTCTCTGGTTCGTGCAGTTGTTTGGTAGTCGAACGGGACAATGTTAGAATAGGATGGGAATGCAATCTACCGAACAGAGTAACAAAAAGGCACGAACAAGGTCTTTTATGAGCCTTTTTGCATTGCACATAGTCCAGAGGCAGAAGGCTGGCAAACAGACCCCTCCAAGAACACATGACGAGGCTCAGTTCGTCACTGTCAGGAATAGCTAATGCCCAACACGCAGAACTTAAGTAAAAAATAAAAGAAAGCCCTACAATGGCCGGATTTAACGTAAAAAAGGAAAAGCCACAAGACAAGCTATGGACAAGAACGCAGAAATCACGGAAAGCCAAAGGTCGAGGAATATAGAGGTCAGGATTAGTGATGTCCCGAACGGTTCGCTGGCGAATAGTTCCTGGCGAACATAGCGTGTTCGCGTTCGCCACGAACGGCGAACATATGCGATGTTCGGTCCGCCCCCTATTTTTTTTTGTGGTCTTTCAGCCACATTTACTAATACGAAGTAAAAATTACTTAGTATTAGTAAATTGTGCCCCTACTCACAATACCGCGAGTAGGGGCATGTCTATTAAACAGTGAGCAGCCTGTGTAAAATAACAAAGAGCACTGTGATTGGATGGATTTCAAGCCATCCAATCACAGTGATCTGTGTCATTTTACACAGCGTGGAAAAGTTCTTTGGAATTTTCCCACGCTGTGTAAAATGACAGAGCACTCTGATTAGCTTAAACCAGCCAATCAGAGTGTTCTTAGCCTAATTGCAGGGCGTGGCAAGGCTTTATAAGCCTTCCCCCGCCTTGCAGAGCTCAGTCTGCACGGAGCCCTCCATGGGTGAAGATGGATAATTTTTTTTTGCGCTCGTTATTTTTTTTTTTTATTGCGTCGGTTATTATGTTTTTTTATTTGGCCTTTTTTGGGGCTGAAAAAATAAGATTTTAGAAGAAAGAAAACATCGAATGGTAAGTTTTTATCTCAATTTTTTTTACAGGTTTTTAGTTAAAGGACCCCCCTCATTATTTTTAGGGTGAGGGAGGTAGGTAGGGGGATACATTTTTTTAAGGGGGGAGGTGAGGGGGTGACTAGGGTCCCCCCCATTTGTATTTAGGGCCCCCACCCGCCGCTCAGGGGTGGGGGCCGGGGGGGACAGTAGGTCCCCCCTTTATTGTTATTTTTAGGGCCCCCACCCACTGCTCAGGGGTGGGGGCCGGGGGGAACAGTAGGTCCCCCCTTATTGTTATTTTTAGGGCCCCCACCCACCGCTCAGGGGTGGGGGCCGGGGGGGGGGGGCAGTAGGTCCCCCCCTTATTGTTTTTTTTTAGGGCTCCCACCCGCCGCACAGGGGTGGGGGTCGGGGGGGGGGAGAACAGTAGGTCCCCCCCTCATTATCATTATGGCCCCCACCCGCCGCCCAGGGGTGGGGGCCCGAGAGGGGGAGGACAGTAGGTCCCCCCATCATTATCTTTATGGCCCCCACCCACCGCCCCGGGGGTGGGGGCCAGGGGGGGAGGACAGTAGGTCCCCCCCCTCATTATCATTATGGCCCCCACCCCAGGGGTGGGGGCCGGGGGGGGAAGGAGAGTAGGTCTCCCACCCCCCCTTCAATCACTATCGTGGCCAGAAAGAGTCCCTGTGGGTTTTAAAATTCGCCTGCCTATTGAAGTCTATGGCGGTTCGCCCGGTTCGCGAACATTTGCGGAAGTTCGCGTTCTCGGTTCGCAAACCGAAAATTTTATGTTCGCGACATCACTAGTCAGGATAGTCAGGAGCCAAGCCAAAGGTCAAGGAGTACAGAGATCGGATAGTCAGAAGGAAAGCCAAGGTCAAAATACACAAGAATCAATGCCAGAAATGCGCTCTCGGATAACCAGAATGGAAACCATGACAGGGCACAGAGAAATGGATAAAAAAGGTTTAAATAGCCTAAGGTCCTCCCTGCTTGGCTACAGGGAAGCATGTGATAGTGAACGTGTGTGTGTGACATCACCCACACGTTCCAAATGGAATGGCACTCTATGGGTAATCACAAACCCTTAAAAGGATCTAATTTGCAGCGGCCGGTGTCTCTAATGATTACAGACCCGGCCGCTGTGTGAGGAGGAGGAGTTCCTGTCAAAGGCTTGAGATGAGTGATTGGCGGCATTCCCATTGCCACGTGGGAATGCCGCCAGAACGAGATGTGCCCGCCGAGTCCCAGTCCGCTCCCGGTCATGAGCGGACCCGGCGAGTGCCTGCAAGTCAGGTAAGTATTTGGTGGCATTCCCCTTGATGTGTGGGAATGCCGCACGATGTGCGTGACAGTCACACGCTCCAAGTCATTAAGGTTTCGAGGCTGACGTTTGGCAACTCAAACCTTTAGCTCCCTCCACAGATTTTCTATTGGATTAAAGTCTGGAGACTGGCTAGGCCACTCCAGGACCTTAATGTGCTTCTTCTTGAGCCACTCCTTTTTGTTCTTGGCTGTGTGTTTTGGGTCATTGTCATGATGGAATACCCATCCACGACCCATTTCCAATGCCCTGGCTGAGGGAATGAGGTTTTCACCCAAGATTTGACGGTACATCCTCCCTTTGATGCGGTGCAGCTGTCCTGTCCCCTTAGCAGAAAAACACCCCCAAAGCCTGATGTTGCCACCTCCATGTTTGACGGTGGAGATGGTGTTCTTGGGGTCATAGGCAGCATTCCTCCTCCTCCAAACACGGCGAGTTGAGTTGATGCATGATTTTGGTCTCATCTGACCACAACACTTTCACCCAGTTCTCCTCTGAATCGTTCAGATCTTTATTGGCAAACTTCAGACAGGCCTGTGCATGTGCTTTCTTGAGCAGGGGGACCTTGCGGCACTGCAGGATTTCAGTCACTCATGGCGTAATGTGTTACCAATTGTTTTCTTAGTGACTATGGTCCCAGCTGCTTTGAGATCATTAACAACATCCTCCCGTTTAGTTCTGGGCTGATTCCTCACCATTCTCATGATCATTGAAACTCCACGCGGTGTGATCTTGCATGGAGCACCAGACCGAGGGAGACTGACAGTTATTTTGTGTTTCTTCCATTTGCGAATAATCACACCAACTGTTGTCACCTTTTCACCAAGCTGCTTGGCGATGTTAGCCCATTTCAGTCTTGTGTAGGTCTACAATCTTGACCCTTACATCCTTGGACAGCTCTTTGGTCTTGGCCATGGTGGAGAGTTTGGAATCTGATTGATTGATGGCTTCTGTGGACAGGTGTCTTTTATACAGGTAACAAGCTGAGATTAGGAGCACTCCCTTTAAGAGAGTGCTCCTAATCTCAGCTCGTTACCTGTGTAAAAGACACCTGGGAGCCAGAAATCTTGCTGATTGATAGGGGATCAAATACTTTTTTCACTCATTGACATGCAAATCAATTTATAACTTTTGTGACATGCGTTTTTCAGGATTTTTTTTTGTGATTCTGTCTCTCACTGATAAAACCTTGCGGCACTGCAGGATTTCAGTCACTCATGGCGTAATGTGTTACCAATTGTTTTCTTAGTGACTATGGTCCCAGCTGCTTTGAGATCATTAACAACATCCTCCCGTTTAGTTCTGGGCTGATTCCTCACCATTCTCATGATCATTGAAACTCCACGCGGTGTGATCTTGCATGGAGCACCAGACCGAGGGAGACTGACAGTTATTTTGTGTTTCTTCCATTTGCGAATAATCACACCAACTGTTGTAACCTTCTCACCAAGCTGCTTATCGATGGTAGCCCATTTCAGTCTTGTGTAGGTCTACAATCTTGACCCTTACATCCTTGGACAGCTCTTTGGTCTTGGCCATGGTGGAGAGTTTGGAATCTGATTGATTGATGGCTTCTGTGGACAGGTGTCTTTTATACAGGTAACAAGCTGAGATTAGGAGCACTCCCTTTAAGAGAGTGCTCCTAATCTCAGCTCGTTACCTGTGTAAAAGACACCTGGGAGCCAGAAATCTTGCTGATTGATAGGGGATCAAATACTTTTTTCACTCATTGACATGCAAATCAATTTATAACTTTTGTGACATGCGTTTTTCAGGATTTTTTTTTGTGATTCTGTCTCTCACTGATAAAATACACCTACCATTAAAATATAGACTGATCGTTTCTTTGTCAGTGGGCAAACGTTCAAAATCAGCAGGGGATCAAATATCTTTTCCCTCACTGTATATGTCTATATATGTGTCTGTGTTTATAAGTTTCTGTGTGTATATGTCTATATATGTGTCTGTGTTTATAGGTTTCTGTGTGTATATGTCTATATATGTGTCTGTGTTTATAGGTTTCTGTGTGTATATGTCTATTTTTGTGTCTGTGTTTATAAGTATTTGTGTGTATATGTTTATAAATGTATCTGTGTGTATGTCTATATATGTGTCTGTGTTTCTGTGTGTATAAGTCTATATAAGTATCTGTGTTTCTGTGTGTATATATATGTATTTATGTGTCTGTGTTTATAAGTTTCTGTGTGTATATGTCTATATATGTGTCTGTGTTTCTGTGTGTATATGTATACATATGTGTCTGTGTTTATACGTTTTTGTGTGTATATGTCTATATATGTGTTTGTGTTTATAGGTTTCTGTGTGTGTATATGTCTATTTTTGTCTCTGTGTTTATAAGTATTTGTGTGTATATGTTTATAAATGTATCTGTGTGTATATGTCTATATATGTGTCTGTGTTTCTATGTGTATAAGTCTATATAAGTTTCTGTGTGTATATATTTGTATTTATGTGTCTGTGTTTATAAGTTTCTGTGTGTATATGTCTATATATGTGTTTGTGTTTATAGGTTTCTGTGTGTATATGTCTATATATGTGTCTGTGTTTCTGTGTCTATATAAGTGTATGTGTTTATAGGTTTCTGTGTGTATGTCTATATATGTGTCTGTGTCTCTGTGTCTATATGTCTATATAAGTGTCTGTGTTTATAGGTTTCTGTATGTATATGTCTATATATGTGTCTGTGTTTCTGTGTCTATATGTCTATATAAGTATCTGTGTTTCTGTGTGTATATGTCTATATATGTGTCTGTGTTTCTGTGTCTATATGTCTATATAAGTGTCTGTGTTTATAGGTTTCTGTGTGTATATGTCTGTATATGTGTCTGTGTTTATAAGTATTTGTGTGTAAATGTCTATATATGTATTTGTGTGTATATGTCTATATATGTGTCTCTGTTTCTGTTTGTATATGTCTATATAAGTGTCTGTGTTTACATGTATCTGGGTATCTCTGTGCGATGCACTCCAGTTGGAATGACAGGTAGCTGACAACCTCTGCCACTCTGGCTGCTGTTTAACAATATCTGCAGACCCAGTATATGATACAGAATATAACGAATGTCTTGAAATAACTTTATACTACCACCCCACACCAATTGTTCTGTAAAAAATTAATAAATAAATGAAAAATTTAATATGTGCATATTGATATATTTTTTTTAATCCATATCCTGAACAGAAATCTGCATACAAATGTTCTGCTTTGTTCTAAGATTATACGCTCGCTATTTATGTCCGGATTATACGCTCGATATTTATGTCCGGATTATACGCTCGCTATTTATGTCCGGATTATACGCTCGCTATTTATGTCCAGAGATACCATCTGCTGTTACTAACAGCGGGGTAGGTGTGAGGAGAAACACTCAAACCCTTCTCAGGACATGGATGTAGGAAATCTGTAAATAACTGCATTCAGCTATAAGTAAAGTCCAAATGACATCACAGTTATATTTTGGGAATAAGAGGTGAGTGTTGGGGTGAACTGACTGGGCCAGAGTCTGACGAAGTTAGGACTCTGCCTATATAGTGAATCATGCTTTAACAATACGGAAGAGACTCAATAAGCGTGTCCCTATACACAAGGCCAAACAACAAAGCCCAATAATTCATATCTGATAATAAACACCAGTAAAATATCCAGTATAATGTAATATTCTAATGAGATTTTTGTTAATAGTGAGGTTATTGAGGTTTTGGGTTTTTTTGCGCCACGGACAGCGTAATTAAAGAAGAACGAGACAGAATAGCTGATGAATGGACTATAAATATTTGCACCAAAGTGAAGATTTACTGGTGTGTAAAAAAATTACATGGAGATTTTTTTCATTTGTAGAGTTTCAATGTGGACTATAATCGCAGTATGTGGTGGTTAAAGCATGTTCCTAACGCCTGGCAGAGAATTTAAACAATAATTCCATTTTTATTCAGTTCTCGTTACAGTCGTGCAGCTGCTGGCACACGTTATGGGTAATCAATAAAATGCCTCAATGTTTAGCTATGAAAGTCAATACATGACCAAACCAGCACTAATGGCTACTGTGGGACGCTTTCTGATTTCATATATTTTTCACTCAGCCATCACTTTCTAGATAAATAAATCCGCACACTCTGAATGCCGCTTTCTTTGCTTACTCTGCGTCCAACCACAAGACAAGTATTGCGCTAAGCTGGTAGTGGGACTCACATTGCTAGTGCACCCCCCCATGCTCCTAACTCATTTCGCTGCCACCATGGCCCAGTCTAGGCCGATCGGTGTACCTGGAACATTCAGATTACTTGCAGACAGCATGGCTTGTGACACAATGATTGAAACCACTAGGCTAAAGCGTAGCATGGACGCTCATCTTTAGTTTCTTCGGACGGACCCATCCCTTCACTACGAATAGATAAAGTACTCAGTAAATCACATGAACTGCCAACAGAATACAGCTCAAACTGTCTGCTGCGTGTTACCAGCTGCTCACAGACGCTGGGATTCCAGGCCGGCACAAGATGGCGGCACCCACCCGTTTGTGTAATCGTTCTGCTTCCTCTTGATACGCAGCTAGCTGCTGCTTCCATTGTTTCACGTTGGCAGTAGACTCTAGCAAGGCGGCTGTGAGCTTGGCATTATTTCCTTTGAGTGTGGCCAGTTCTGCTTCCCAATGCTTGTTTATTGCAGAACTGAAAAAAAAGAAAAAGAAAAAATTGTGAGACACAACACTGGATTTCAGTATACTGGAATTTGGTGAATACATTCATATTGAGATATTCTGCCTAATATTTATACAGCTTTTTTTTAAAGATTTTTTTCTGTTGTTCTTGTAGTATAAATGACTTGTAATAAAACAAAATGTTTAAAGAGACAGCAGTGTTTACACATCCTTCTAACTGTAATCATCAATGGCCATGGGTTTAACTGAACAGTTCTTTTCTTTTCATACAAACACCTTCAAATCATTTTTTGAACATTTTTTTTTTTTTTTTACTTAGGGTATAGTTGTGTCCTGTCTATAAAAACGCAGACATGTGGTATGATCAGTGATATTAAATTCATGGTATTAATAATTAAATAATTACCTTACGACAATGTAAGTCAGTTACTATTAGTCTCTTTTAGATGCCAAACATTCCAAGCACCATAACCACTACAGCTTGCACAATTATGCAGAGATTATGACGCTATGATGCTGTGCCTGCAACCAGACCTTTCAGTTTCTCACATTTTGTTTTCATTTCTATTTTACTTGTAGTTGTATTGTTCCCGAGCGTGCACAGTATTGTGAGCATGGCAGGGAGCAGCGCTACGTGCGCAATGCACGCGATCCACACAGCTCCTCCAAGTTCAGGAGGCTGGCTTTCATTATATGATAGGCTCTCTTCAGACATTTATTGGGGTTCCCTTTGGACCTGAACATGGAGCGTTTTAAAGTCCTCCACATGCACATAACTGCGACTCAAGAGAAATTGTTCGGATGTGGAGGACTTTAAAACGCTCCATGTTCAGGTCCAAAGGGAAACCCAATAAATGTCTGAAGAAGCCTATCACAGGGCTCTCTTAACAAAAAGAAAAGTCTACTAAGGTAGGAGGAAACTTCAGCCATGATTCACACCCCCTCTAACCCCAAACGATGTGTGGTGACTTTTCGATGCAGGTTGGGACCAGGTAAAGGCCATTATGAACCGGTTCTGGACAACTCCTCAGACAGGACAAACATCTGAAAGATGTGATTCCACCTTTTGCATCGATAACAGCAAGAAGGGGCAGAAACCTTGAGGATTTACTGGTACACAGTCATTTTTAACATTTACCATCTCCCACACATTGGCTGTTGAATAAACTGACAGGGACCTACCTACAAATGTGGGCGGTGCAAAGCATGTCATTATTTCTAAAAATTCCAAGTTCTTTGAAAATAGCAACCACACAGAAAATCTCAGCCATATTCATTCTTTAATTGCAATACCAAAGGAGTGGGATACTTACTTACCTGCCAGTGCAGCCTGATGTGTGTTGGCAAAAACTTTTACCTTTTTAAACGGCAGATTTTAGAAAATATAAATTCAGTAAGGACCGCAAGAAATAAAGAGACACCCGTCTCAAGGCATGTAAAGTCAGTGCGCCACGGGGGACCCTGCAGTGTTAAAGTTCCTGGGCATTGAGCTGGTTCCGTTAGATCAGAGAAAAGGGAATTTGGATAAACTCCTGCAGAGAAGGGAGTGCTTCTGGATCTACCACCTAAAAACCCTCTCCCCCCCCCCAAGGCTTAAATGAGGGATTCTCATGCTCTCCATTCATAAATGATCTCTGATATGATATAATATTATATGGAATAATGGATTGTAAAAGTGTTAAGAACTAATGTACTAAATTACTGTCGATGGAATACCCACCTTTCCAAGCCTCCCTAAATTCCAATATTAAACCAGTGAGGAGAATTGGAGATACATTAACCATACAGAGTTAGATCTAAATATATTGGGCTTAATTCGGATATATGCGCCTCACATTGTCAAATACCATAAACCACCATACCTTTTTAGATAAATAGTTGTAGTATAGACTTTGATAAATAGTCAGTGACAACCCACGTATCTACAATTTGAAGAACCTCTCCTTCTGAGATGCCCTGTGTATGTTTTCTATAGAGACATTAATGTATGCTTTGTTCACCTAAATCTTCCGGATGGAGCTTATGTGGTAAGGGACTTTTTGAATACTATCTCCCAGCGTTAACAGGGTTTATTCCAATGGGCCCACGTATCCACACGAGATTGGAGATAAATATAGTCTAACGACAAGATGTATAGGGTTTATTCTTAGTGTTCGCATCAGATGGGGATTGAATGATTTCGTAAACCCTGCCTTGAATGCACATGCGAGTCAGGGGGAATGTGTTCCTCGGCTTGAAGTGGGCGGGAGCTGGGATAGCTACCCAGTTGGCGTAAAGACGGTACGTCAGAGTCCCGCCCCTTATCCCCGCTTGATGATGACGAAAATCCAGAGAAGGACTCCGGGCTGCGATTGGTGGACATATGGAGTAGATGATTGGTCCCCCATCCTTTCTAAACCAGTGATTCTACCGATAGAAGGTTCCCCTGACGAAGGTGCCGTTGACAGTACCGAAAAGCGTGTCAGGATTCACTATTCTCAAATTTTTCAGCACTATGCACTGATTCACGGTTTATGTTATTTTCGCTTAGTCTTGGTAGGACGAAGTGGTGGAGAGTCCACTTTATAGGGTGATAGTAGATAAGAACACTGTAACGGACCGTTTCACTTACAAGAGGATAAAAACCAGTTTAGGCGATAATCCCCTTTAGATAGACCAGCAGCTACTATAAGCACCAACTTCCCGAACTCCCAAACTGCACGAATTCACCAACTCTCGAACAGCAGACACACGAACCCTGGAAGCAGCCGAACAGGAAAAGCAATACGAACAGCTTACACTCCTGGCAGTCGGCATACAGTCCCCTTTCCCCCCAAGAAAGAGACACACTCCAGCTTCAGGGTTAAGCAGGAACTCTGGACTGGCTCATCCAGCCTGGCTTTTATTTCCAACTCACACATACAGGCCACACCCAGGGGGAGGCATAAAATAACCAATGACATAGATGTTACCTCCCACACATCGCCTCCCCTTAGTGTGACACATAATCCCATTATGCATACAGTGTAAAATATACTTTTACACAACTTTCATAACTTTACAACCATACATCACATTCACATAAAAATACATATCCACAATCAATCCATTCAGGGGAACAACATATAAAAAAATGGCATGAATCCGACCAGGGGTTCAAAAGTTACTAAAAGTATCTTTTGTCCCTCCTGGCTGGCAGAAAAACATCCCCACAATGCACCCTGGTTTCCTCCCTTCTGCCTTGGAGTTAATTGTAGAAGTAATCCAATTATCCAGGACTAGAGGCAGACTCCATTAACCACATGGTTGCAAAACGACATAATACACTTTAAAATACATAAAGTCACATTTACACATAACACACAGACATTTCACCTATCCCCAGATAGCTGGGATCTGCGCGCACAAAACTACCGAATAGCGCGCAGATCCTACTCACACAGTACAATTGCCATGGAGCTAAAGTCTTTCCCATAGTCTTTCATTATATGAATAGGCTCCATGGTATAGCTATCTGGGGTATCACATTCACATAAAGTCTGGTCCATAGTCCAAAGGCAGCAGGCGGGCAACCAGGCTTCTCCAGTTCACAGTGGCGAAGTTGGTTTCGCCACAAACACCCATGAAGGTGTTTTTCTAGGAGACTTAGAAGTGTTTTAGGATTCATTTGTTATTAGTCTTAGAAGCTTTGACGGTGTTACTTCTTTTTTAATTGAGGGAGACCGGTACTACTTTGACCTGGGTGTAGCTGGTAACTAATTGGTTTGTCCTCTCTCTACGGTCCAGCTCCCAGTATATCGCTAAGACTTTTTTCTTAGTTTATCCTACCTAGTAGTCTCTCACTGCCATCGTTTTTCCACTGGTTGTGGGAACTGTCAGTTTGGCATATCTAAAATCTACCCTTTACTCTACCTCCAATTTTATTATATCCCTCTAATACATTTTTAGGTGGAACAATAGCTCATTGTTCAGTGTATCTTCCCCACACACCCTTCTTCTTCTTAAATAGACAGCTTGATTATATCTGATTACTAGGGAGGATTTAGTTCCACCATGTGTCTATTGAGAATTGAGGTCTATGTCTGTATCCTGTGTTATAAGGAATAAGGGAATCCATTTAAATTGTTAGAGGCTACCTCCTTCCAGCCGAAGGAATACTTTGTATACGATGAGATAAAGTCTAGCAAATTATTAGATACTCTGTAAGTACCTGTAAATCCTTGCTGGTTAATTTGTATTTTTACCCTACCAATTATTGAAGTCACATTAGTTTGTTACTAAATAATGTTATTCCTATTTCAAACACCAGCTAGTAATCCCCTTTCGGGATCCCTTTCATATTTCTATCTTTATTGAATGCTCACTGAAATTCCAATGCAGTCAAAAAATATCAAAGGACAAATTCGTCTTACATAGTCTTTTTTCTCCACTTGACAAAAGTTGACACAAGGCAGAGCTATCACAGCCATATTTTGTCAAATCCCCCAGCTGTTGCTTTGGGTGCAGGGTGTAGTATTAACAATGGTATACAGCGCATGGTTATGGAGGGGCTTCGATCAGTATATATGGGAGGGTTATGGTGCTTAAAGTCTGTTTGTGCAGCATTACACTTTGAAACACCGCACAGAGATTAACCCCTTAGCTGACGGAGGTGTAACTCCTTCCCCTGCAGTGCCATAGGGGTGTCATCAGTCAGTCTGGATCTAGATTTCTGGGCTGAATAATGTAAATTCTGCATGGAATGTCAGTCGTTGGCCGAGAGTGGTCAGCTGATGTTTTCAGACAATGAATGGCGGCAGCCGGGGTGGTATCACTGGACCACCAGGGAGCATCAGAGCCTGGCGGAGACCGAGGTAAGGGGGCAAACTGTTGCTAAATAGTTTTTCCATTATCGTGGAAGGTAGGTAGTGTGGTTATGGTTCTTGTAGTAACCCTTTAATATTTCAGAACTTGTATAACATATTAGAAGCTAAGAACACAGTAAAGTCTCTAATACTTTACAAACAAAATCACTGTTTTCTTATACATTTATGTCCTAAATCCCCATGTTTCAAAAAACTATTATGTTTTTTTTTTACAGAGAATGCTTGAATGAACACTGGATCCATTTTAAGGAAGTATTCCCCCAGTAAACATTTCACATTGAAATACTGTTTTAAATGACATAAGATATTGTTCAACAATACAAACACAAACAAGCTCCCCAAATTAAGAGGTTAAAGTGGATCTGATCATCTAAAAACCTAGTGAACCGGTTTCATTTAGTGTGAGCTTGTTCCTGGCGATTAATGGCGTCCATCAATGTTATTTCACGCTGTTCGACTATAAGCTCTTGTGAAGTGGCTCCCTTGTATGTTAAAAAGGATCATTAGAATGAATGCGAGTCATTAAAGGACTACCTCTCCGATCCGCTTCTCTGATCAGAATGTACTGCCGTAGGCTAGGAAATGTTACTCGCTGGAAAGTAGGTCAGTGATGGAAATATAAATCCCATTAGTTTCACCATATGGAGTGTTATTATTTGGAGTATAATTATTTCAACTTATGCAAATTAAAAAAAATAATTAAAGGGACTCTCCGCTCCAGTGCCAGCAAAACATATCTGTTTTCCTGGCACTGCAGGTTCCTGCAGGGCCCCTCTCCCTCCACCCCCCTTCCCCCATCCTATGTTGCTGAAGGGGTTAAAACCCCTTCAGTGACTTACCTGAATCCAGCGCCGATGTCCCTCGGTGCTGGGTCAGGCTCCGCCCACGTTCATGCGTACATTAGACGGGGATTCCGGCGACGCTGGAGGTCCTCATGCATAGCGTGAGGGCGTCCAGCATCGTTTAAAACACGGTTTTAAGAACCCAGAAGTCCCTCTAGTGGCTGCCTGATAGACAGCCACAAGAGGAGGACCTAACCCTGTAATTTAATTATAAAAACTGCAATAATTACACTTGAAGGGTTAAGGGTGATGGGAGTTGGCACTCCAATGGGCAGAAGTGGTCTGGGTGCCTGGAGTGTCCCTCTAAGTAAAATAATGCATTATACGGTATTAAATACGACAAGTAAAAAATTAATGGAAAGCCCAACATGGCAGGGATGTCAGACTGAGTGGAATGCAATTAGACATATCAGTGGTATATCAGTTTATAGACTCTCAGAATCGAGCAAGATATACAGTGCCCAGACTGTAGTGAGGGATCATGGGTAAGGGTTACACCGATAAACAGAGATATATTCTATTGAGAGATCTAATTACTGAACATTGAGCTGAGGAGGGTTGACACATTTAGTCTACAAGACCCAAAACTCTACAATTCTGCCAAGATCAGTGCTGTATTTAGCCCAAAGCAAACAAGGCATTTGCCTTGGGCGGCACTATCCAGTGGGCGGACACTTTATGGACCCCCTGGAGGACGGCTGTGAGCACATCAGAGGCAGCGAGGGAGCTGCAAACCTCCTGCTCTGCTCCCTCATAGGCCGCGGGAGCCGGAACATAACGTAATATTCCGTCTGCCTGCTTCAGTAGACGGCCCGTGAAGGCGCAGAGCAGGAAGATCACAGTCACCCGCCAGGGGGTCCATAAGGTGGCCGCACCCAGGGACAGATCATCTCCAGCTCTCCCAAACGTAGGGAGGCTGGGTGGAGAAATTAAAACAATAATATTAATAATTTGATTGTCTGTGAGAGAATGTGTATGTGTCTCTGTGAGTGTATGTATGTGTGTCTATGAGTGTATGTGTTTGTCTGTGAGTGTGTGTGTATGTGTGTGTGTTTCTATGAGTGTATTTGTGTGTGTCTATGATATATGTATGTGTGTCTGTGAGTGTATGTGTGTGTCTATGAGTATAGTTATGTGTTTCTGTGAGTGTATGTGTGTGTGTATTGGTTAAACAGTGCGCGAGACAATGACTATCTTTCAGTGAGTGTATCTGACACTGTGCTCGTGTCACTGTGTGTCTGTTAATGAACGTGTGTGTTGGTTAAACAGTGCATGAGACAATGACTGTCTGTTAGTGAGTGTATGTGTATCTGAGAGTGTGTTTGTGTCAGTGTGTGTCTGTCAGTGAACGGCATGTTATCTGTCAGTGGAAGTGTGTGTTGGTTAAACAGTGTGCGTGCCAATAATTGCGTGTATGGGTCAGTGACAGTGTGTGTGCTTAAAAGGATTAAGTACGAAGAGGTGGAGTTTTAGGAGGAAAAGGTGGAGCCGAAAGAGGAATGGATGTGTCTTGATCAGGAAGAGGTGTGGCCTTGACAGGAAGGGGTAGGGTAAATTTAGATTAGGAGGTGCACAGGTTTACTCATGCTTAAGGCAGCACAAAACTAAAATACACCACTGGCCAAGATGGCGACTTTTCCCAACTCACTATCTTTGTGTAAAGGGTGGAGGTAACCAGGCGCTCCCTCTTGCCAGTCACTCAGTGGAGCGGAGCGGACAGCGGTACAGGAGGATCTGTTTCCTGTACCTGGCCGGACTAACAGGAAGTGCTCACTGAGAGAGCACTTCCTGTCAGTCCGGCCTGGTACAGGAAACTGAAGCTCCTGTACCGCGGTCTGCTGCGCTCGACCATGCTACAAGAAAGGTAGGAGACACACCGGGGACAGAGGAGGGGAGAGAGAGGGGCACTAAGGGATGGGGACAAGGGAAGGAACACTATGAGATGGGGGAGGAGAACACTATGAGACGGGGGGGGGGGGGGGGGGGCGAACACTATGGGACGAGGGGAAGAACACTGTGGGACGGGGGGAAGAACACTATGGAACGGGGGGACACTATGGGGGAGGGTGAGGAAGAACACTATTGGATGGAGGGGGGCAGAGAAACATTGGGACGGAGGTGGGGAAAGAAAACTATTGGACAGGGGAGGGGGAAAGAACACTATGGGACAAAAAAAGAGGGGGAAAGAACACTATGGGACAGGGGAGGGGGAAAGAACATTATGGGACAGGGCAGGGGGGGAAAGAACACAATGGGAGAGAGCAGCACCTGAGCAGCACACTTACTGCAGCTCCCCACACCTCCTATAACCCACACTACCTGAGCAGCACATTCACTGCAGCTCCCCACACCTCCTATAACCTACACTACCGGAGCAGCACACTCACTGCAGCTCCCACCTCCTATAACACACACTAACTGAGCAGCACGCTCACTGCAGCTCCCCACACCTCCTATAACACACACTACCTGAGCAGCACACTCACTGCAGCTCCCCACACCTCCTATAACACACACTACCTGAGCAGCACGCTCACTGCAGCTCCTCACACCTCCTAAAACCCACACTACCTGAGCAGCACGCTCACTGCAGCTCCCCACACCTCCTATAACCCACACTACCCGAGCAACATGCTCACTGCAGCTCCCCACATCTCCTATAACACACACTACTTGAGCAGGACACTCACTGCAGCTCCCCACACCTCCTATAGCACACAATACCTGAGCAGCACACTCACTGCAGCACCCCACACCTCCTATAACCCACACTGCAGCTCCCACACCTCCTATAGCACACACTACCTGAGCATAACTCACTGCAGCTCCCCACATCTCCTATATCCCACACTACCTGAGCAGCACACCCACTGCAGCTCCCCACACCTCCTATAACACACACTACCTGAGCAGCACACTCACTGCAGCTCCCAAACCTCCTATAACACACACTACCTGAGCAGCACGCTCACTGCAGCTCCTCACACCTCCTATAACTCACACTACCTGAGCAGCACGCTCACTGCAGCTCCCCACGCCTCCTATAACACACATTACCTGAGCAGTACACTCACTGCAGCTCCCCACACTTCCTATAATACACACACTACCTGAGCAGCACGCTTACTGCAGCTCCCCACACCTCATATAACACACACTATCTGAGCAGCTTGTTCACTGCCGCTCCCCATACCTCCTATAACACACACTATCTGAGCAGCACGCTCACTGCCGCTCCCCACACCTCCTATAACACACACTACCTGAGCAGCACACTCACTGCAGCTCCCCACACCTCCTATAACCCACACTACCTGAGCAGCACGCTCACTGCAACTCCCCACACCTCCTATAATACACACACTACCTGAGCAGCACGCTCACTGCAACTCCCCACACCTCCTATAACCCACACTACCTGAGCAGTACACTCACTGCAGCTCCCCACACTTCCTATAATACACACACTACCTGAGCAGCACACTCACTGCAGCTCCTCACACCTCCTATAACCCACACTACCTGAGCAGTACACTCACTGCAGCTCCCCACACCTCCTATAATACACACACTACCTGAGCAGCACACTCACTGCAGCTCCCCACACCTCCTATAACCCACACTACCTGAGCAGCACGCTCACTGCCGCTCCCCACACCTCTTATAACCCACACTACCTGAGCAGCACACTCACTGCAGCTCCCCACACCTCCTATAACCCACACTACCTGAGCAGCACACTCACTGCAGCTCCCCACACCTCCTATAACCCACACTACCTGAGCAGCAGACTCACTGCAGCTCCCCACACCTCCTATAACACACACTACCGGAGCAGCACACTCACTGCAGCTCCCCACACTTCCTATAACCCACACTACCTGAGCAGCACACTCACTGCAGCTCCCCACACCTCCTATAACACACACTACCGGAGCAGCACACTCACTGCAGCTCCCCACACTTCCTATAACCCACACTACCTGAGCAGCACACTCACTGCAGCTCCCCACACCTCCTATAACACACACTACCGGAGCAGCACACTCACTGCAGCTCCCCACACCTCCTATAACACACACTACCGGAGCAGCACACTCACTGCAGCTCCCCACACCTCCTATAACATACACTACCTGAGCAACACGCTCACTGCAGCTCCCCACACCTCCTATAACCCACACTACCTGAGCAGCACACTCACTGCAGCTCCCCACACCTCCTATAACCCACACTACCGGAGCAGCACACTCACTGCAGCTCCCCACACCTCCTATAATACACACACTACCTGAGCAGCACACTCACTGCAACTCCCCACACCTCCTATAACCCACACTGCAGCTCCCCACACCTCCTATAACCCACACTACCAGAGCAGCACGCTCACTGCAGCTCCCCAGACCTCCTATAACCCACACTACCTGAGCAGCACGCTCACTGCAGCTCCCCACACCTCCTATAACCCACACTACCTGAGCAGCACACTCACTGCAGCTCCCCACACCTCCTATAACATACACTACAGGAGCAACACGCTCACTGCAGCTCCCCACACCTCCTATAACCCACACTACCTGAGCAGCACACTCACTGCAGCTCCCCACACCTCCTATAACCCACACTACCGGAGCAGCACACTCACTGCAGCTCCCCACACCTCCTATAACCCATACTACCGGAGCAGCACACTCACTGCAGCTCCCCACACCTCCTATAACCCACACTACCGGAGCAGCACGCTCACTGCAGCTCCCCACGCCTCCTATAACACACATTACCTGAGCAGCACACTCACTGCAGCTCCCCACACCTCCTATAATACACACAATACCTGAGCAGCACGCTTACTGCAGCTCCCCACACCTCATATAACACACACTATCTGAGCAGCACGTTCACTACCGCTCCCCATACCTCCTATAACACACACTATCTGAGCAGCACGCTCACTGCCGCTCCCCACACCTCCTATAACACACACTACCTGAGCAGCACACTCACTGCAGCTCCCCACACCTCCTATAACCCACACTACCTGAGCAGCACGCTCACTGCAACTCCCCACACCTCCTATAATACACACACTACCTGAGCAGCACGCTCACTGCAACTCCCCACACCTCCTATAACCCACACTACCTGAGCAGTACACTCACTGCAGCTCCCCACACTTCCTATAATACACACACTACCTGAGCAGCACACTCACTGCAGCTCCTCACACCTCCTATAACCCACACTACCTGAGCAGTACACTCACTGCAGCTCCCCACACCTCCTATAATACACACACTACCTGAGCAGCACACTCACTGCAGCTCCCCACACCTCCTATAACCCACACTACCTGAGCAGCACGCTCACTGCCGCTCCCCACACCTCTTATAACCCACACTACCTGAGCAGCACACTCACTGCAGCTCCCCACACCTCCTATAACCCACACTACCTGAGCAACACACTCACTGCAGCTCCCCACACCTCCTATAACCCACACTACCTGAGCAGCAGACTCACTGCAGCTCCCCACACCTCCTATAACACACACTACCGGAGCAGCACACTCACTGCAGCTCCCCACACTTCCTATAACCCACACTACCTGAGCAGCACACTCACTGCAGCTCCCCACACCTCCTATAACACACACTACCGGAGCAGCACACTCACTGCAGCTCCCCACACTTCCTATAACCCACACTACCTGAGCAGCACACTCACTGCAGCTCCCCACACCTCCTATAACACACACTACCGGAGCAGCACACTCACTGCAGCTCCCCACACCTCCTATAACACACACTACCGGAGCAGCACACTCACTGCAGCTCCCCACACCTCCTATAACATACACTACCTGAGCAACACGCTCACTGCAGCTCCCCACACCTCCTATAACCCACACTACCTGAGCAGCACACTCACTGCAGCTCCCCACACCTCCTATAACCCACACTACCGGAGCAGCACACTCACTGCAGCTCCCCACACCTCCTATAATACACACACTACCTGAGCAGCACACTCACTGCAACTCCCCACACCTCCTATAACCCACACTGCAGCTCCCCACACCTCCTATAACCCACACTACCAGAGCAGCACGCTCACTGCAGCTCCCCAGATCTCCTATAACCCACACTACCTGAGCAGCACGCTCACTGCAGCTCCCCACACCTCCTATAACCCACACTACCTGAGCAGCACACTCACTGCAGCTCCCCACACCTCCTATAACATACACTACAGGAGCAACACGCTCACTGCAGCTCCCCACACCTCCTATAACCCACACTACCTGAGCAGCACACTCACTGCAGCTCCCCACACCTCCTATAACCCACACTACCGGAGCAGCACACTCACTGCAGCTCCCCACACCTCCTATAACTCACACTACCTGAGCAGCACACTCACTGCAGCTCCCCACACCTCCTATAACACACACTACCTGAGCAGCACACTCACTGCAACTCCCCACACCTCCTATAACCCACACTGCAGCTCCCCACACCTCCTATAACCCACACTACCTGAGCAGCACGCTCACTGCCGCTCCCCACACCTCTTATAACCCACACTACCTGAGCAGCACACTCACTGCAGCTCCCCACACCTCCTATAACCCACACTACCTGAGCAGCACACTCACTGCAGCTCCCCACACCTCCTATAACCCACACTACCTGAGCAGCACACTCACTGCAGCTCCCCACACCTCCTATAACACACACTACCGGAGCAGCACACTCACTGCAGCTCCCCACACTTCCTATAACCCACACTACCGGAGCAGCACACTCACTGCAGCTCCCCACACTTCCTATAACCCACACTACCTGAGCAGCACACTCACTGCAGCTCCCCACACCTCCTATAACACACACTACCGGAGCAGCACACTCACTGCAGCTCCCCACACCTCCTATAACACACACTACCGGAGCAGCACACTCACTGCAGCTCCCCACACCTCCTATAACATACACTACCTGAGCAACACGTTCACTGCAGCTCCCCACACCTCCTATAACCCACACTACCTGAGCAACACGCTCACTGCAGCTCCCCACACCTCCTATAACCCACACTACCTGAGCAGCACACTCACTGCAGCTCCCCACACCTCCTATAACCCACACTACCGGAGCAGCACACTCACTGCAGCTCCCCACACCTCCTATAATACACACACTACCTGAGCAGTACACTCACTGCAACTCCCCACACCTCCTATAACCCACACTGCAGCTCCCCACACCTCCTATAACCCACACTACCAGAGCAGCACGCTCACTGCAGCTCCCCAGACCTCCTATAACCCACACTACCTGAGCAGCACGCTCACTGCAGCTCCCCACACCTCCTATAACCCACACTACCTGAGCAGCACACTCACTGCAGCTCCCCACACCTCCTATAACATACACTACAGGAGTAACACGCTCACTGCAGCTCCCCACACCTCCTATAACCCACACTACCTGAGCAGCACACTCACTGCAGCTCCCCACACCTCCTATAACCCACACTACCGGAGCAGCACACTCACTGCAGCTCCCCACACCTCCTATAACTCACACTACCTGAGCAGCACACTCACTGCAGCTCCCCACACCTCCTATAACCCACACTGCAGCTCCCCACACCTCCTATAACCCACACTACCAGAGCAGCACGCTCACTGCAGCTCCCCACACCTCCTATAACCCACACTACCAGAGCAGCACACTCACTGCAGCTCCCCACACCTCCTATAACCCACACTACCTGAGCAGCACGCTCACTGCAGCTCCCCACACCTCCTGTTATATTCTGAATTTAGTAGATCTATTTTCCGGAATCGTGAAATGATCAATAATTCTATTGATACAAATAAAAAAAATACATTTTAAATATCATTACCCTCAATACATACTCCAAGTGAGGGACTCCTTATAGACTGTAAGTACAAATAAATGTAGAGATTGGACTCATCCTGGCAGCTAATTGGGCTTTTAACTGGTTCCAGAAAATCTGATCTAGAACCCTGATGGGGAAGACCCTGAAAGCCAGGTTTACAAATATGAGGTTCTCGGTTTGTTTAAAAACAATCCCAACAGAATGTTCTATTTTATTATTGGAATTTTGATATAACTGCAAATGCAAAGATAGATTTAGCCCACATATAGGAATTATGTCATTTTATAAACAAGAAAAACTCTTTTATTTGAATCTTCTTTTCAGTCAAAGTTTCTTTTTCTATTTTTGGTAACAGAAACAGCCCTTTGACTGGCGATAAAGGTGAGACATCTTTCTGGGTTTGTGCAATTTCCCTTCCATACCACAATAACACGAAGGGCATAATTATAGAAATACTTAGCTACGGCTGAAGCTCGGACACAAAATAAGTCTAACCGTTATCACAAAGCTTTTCAAAGCTACAATCAGGTTCTCTCCAATTATTCCAGCATTCTCACAACTTCTACTTTGCGCTTGTTTCCCTGACAACTGTAAATCCCATTTACCTGAAACATTGGGATTCGTTCAGTCCTCTGGTTAACCCGTGTACAATCCTTCTAACATGTACGAATAAGGTCTGCAGTCACTGACCCAAAGTGAATCAGAGCAAGTTAATATTATTAGATTTTATTTTCTATTTTACAAACTTGTTTTGCGTCAGTTAAACGCAGAGTCCGACTCTCTGCAACAGGGGCAGCGATTTCCGTATGTTTTCTGAAAAGTGTGCAATCACCATGGAAACCAATGGAATGTGCAGGTAATTAGTCTGATTTTGGAATTTGCCCTATTTTTCTGTTCACAGCTCGCCCAGCGCAGCCTGCCATGGATTTTCTGTGTATTTGCCGTCAACTGACTTGAGTTTAATTTTTTTTTTAACTTTGACATTTTGAATAACAATTTGAGACCCTCTGTTACTATAGAGACCCTGTGACCCCCTCTGTTACTATAGAAACCCTGTGACCCCCTCTGTCACTATAGAGACCCTGTGACCCTCTGTTACTATAGAGACCCTGTGACCCCTCTGTTACTATAGAGACCCTGTGACCCTCTGTTACTATAGAGACCCTGTGACCCCTCTGTTACTATAGAAACCCTGTGACCCCCTCTGTTACTATAGAGACCCTGTGACCCCCCCTGTCACTATAGAGACCCTGTGGCCCTCTGTTACTATAGAGACCATGTGACCCCCATCTCTGTCACTACAGAGACCCTGTGACCATCTGTTACTATAGAAACCCTGTAAACCCTCTGTTACTATAGAAACCCTGTGACCCCCTCTGTTACTATAGAGCCCCTGTGACCCTCTGTCACTATAGAGACCCTGTGACCCTCTGTTACTATAGAAACCCTGTGACCCCCTCTGTTACTATAGAGACCCTGTGACCATCTGTTACTATAGAAACCCTGTAAACCCTCTGTTACTATAGAAACCCTGTGACCCCCTCTGTTACTATAGAGCCCCTGTGACCCTCTGTCACTATAGAGACCCTGTGACCCTCTGTTACTATAGAAACCCTGTGACCCCCTCTGTTACTATAGAGACCATGTGACCCTCTGTCACTATAGAGACACTGTGACCCCCTCTGTTACTATAGAGCCCCTGTGACCCTGTGTCACTATAGAGACCCTGTGACCCCCTCTGTTACTATAGAGACCCTGTGACCCTCTGTCACTATAGAGACCATGTGACCCTGTGACCCCCTCTGTTACTATAGAGACCCTGTGACCCCTCTGTTACTATAGAGCCCCTGTGACCCTCTGTCACTATAGAGACCTTGTGACCCTCTGTTACTATAGAGACCCTGTGACCCCCTCTGTCACTATAGAGACCCTGTGGCCCTCTGTTACTATAGAGACCCTGTGACCCTCTGTTACTATAGAAACCCTGTGACCCTCTGTTACTATAGAAACCCTGTGACCCCCTCTGTTACTATAGAGACCATGTGACCCTCTGTCACTATAGAGACACTGTGACCCCCTCTGTTACTATAGAGCCCCTGTGACCCTGTGTCACTATAGGGACCCTGTGACCCCCTCTGTTACTATAGAGACCATGTGACCCTGTGACCCCCTCTGTTACTATAGAGACCCTGTGACGCCCTATGTCACTATAGAGACCCTGTGACCACCTCTGACACTATAGAGACACTGTGACCCCCTCTGTTACTATAGAGACCCTGTGACCCTCTGTCACTATAGAGACCCTGTGACCCTCTGTCACTATAGAGACCCTGTGACCCTCTGTCACTATAGAGACCCTGTGACCCCCATCTCTGTTACTACAGAGACCCTGTGACCCCTCTGTTACTATAGAGCCCCTGTGACCCTCTGTCACTATAGAGACCTTGTGACCCTCTGTTACTATAGATACCCTGTGACCCCCTCTGTCACTATAGAGACCCTGTGGCCCTCTGTTACTATAGAGACCCTGTGACCCTCTGTTACTATAGAAACCCTGTGACCCTCTGTCACTGTAGAGACCCTGTGATCCCCCTCTGTCACTATAGAGACCCTGTGACTCTCTGTTACTATAGAAACCCTGTGACCCCCTCTGCTACTATAGAGACCATGTGACCCCCTCTGTTACTATAGAGACCCTGTGACCCCCTCTGTCACTATAGAGACCCTGTGACCCTCTGTTACTATAGAAACCCTGTGACCCCCTCTGTTACTATAGAGACCCTGTGACCATCTGTTACTATAGAAACCCTGTAAACCCTCTGTTACTATAGAAACCCTGTGACCCCCTCTGTTACTATAGAGCCCCTGTGACCCTCTGTCACTATAGAGACCCTGTGACCCTCTGTTACTATAGAAACCCTGTAACCCCCTCTGTTACTATAGAGACCATGTGACCCTCTGTCACTATAGAGACACTGTGACCCCCTCTGTTACTATAGAGCCCCTGTGACCCTGTGTCACTATAGAGACCCTGTGACCCTCTGTTACTATAGAAACCCTGTGACCCCCTCTGTTACTATAGAGACCATGTGACCCTCTGTCACTATAGAGACACTGTGACCCCCTCTGTTACTATAGAGCCCCTGTGACCCTGTGTCACTATAGGGACCCTGTGACCCCCTCTGTTACTATAGAGACCCTGTGACCCTCTGTCACTATAGAGACCATGTGACCCTGTGACCCCCTCTGTTACTATAGAGACCCTGTGACCCCTCTGTTACTATAGAGCCCCTGTGACCCTCTGTCACTATAGAGACCTTGTGACCCTCTGTTACTATAGAGACCCTGTGACCCCCTCTGTCACTATAGAGACCCTGTGGCCCTCTGTTACTATAGAGACCCTGTGACCCTCTGTTACTATAGAAACCCTGTGACCCTCTGTTACTATAGAAACCCTGTGACCCCCTCTGTTACTATAGAGACCATGTGACCCTCTGTCACTATAGAGACACTGTGACCCCCTCTGTTACTATAGAGCCCCTGTGACCCTGTGTCACTATAGGGACCCTGTGACCCCCTCTGTTACTATAGAGACCATGTGACCCTGTGACCCCCTCTGTTACTATAGAGACCCTGTGACGCCCTATGTCACTATAGAGACCCTGTGACCACCTCTGACACTATAGAGACACTGTGACCCCCTCTGTTACTATAGAGACCCTGTGACCCTCTGTCACTATAGAGACCCTGTGACCCTCTGTCACTATAGAGACCCTGTGACCCTCTGTCACTATAGAGACCCTGTGACCCCCATCTATGTTACTACAGAGACCCTGTGACCCCTCTGTTACTATAGAGCCCCTGTGACCCTCTGTCACTATAGAGACCTTGTGACCCTCTGTTACTATAGATACCCTGTGACCCCCTCTGTCACTATAGAGACCCTGTGGCCCTCTGTTACTATAGAGACCCTGTGACCCTCTGTTACTATAGAAACCCTGTGACCCTCTGTCACTGTAGAGACCCTGTGATCCCCCTCTGTCACTATAGAGACCCTGTGACTCTCTGTTACTATAGAAACCCTGTGACCCCCTCTGCTACTATAGAGACCATGTGACCCTCTGTCACTATAGAGACCCTGTGACCCCCTCTGTTACTGTAGAGCCCCTGTGACCCTCTGTCACTATAGAGACCCTGTGACCCCCTCTGTCACTATAGAGACCCTGTGACCCCCTCTGTCACTATAGAGACCCTGTGACCCCCTCTGTCACTATAGAGACCCTGTGACCCCCTCTGTCACTATAGAGACCCTGTGATCCCCTCTGACACTATAGAGACCCTGTGACCCCCTCTGTTACTATAGAGACCCTGTGACCCCCTCTGTTACTATAGAAACCCTGTGACCCCCCTGTCACTATAGAGACCCTGTGGCCCTCTGTTACTATAGAGACACTGTGACCCCCATCTCTGTCACTACAGAGACCCTGTGATCATCTGTTACTATAGAAACCCTGTAAACCCTCTGTTACTATAGAGCCCCTGTGACCCTCTGTCACTGTAGAGACCCTGTGATTCCCCTCTGTCACTATAGAGACCCTGTGACCCTCTGTTACTATAGAAACCCTGTGACCCCCTCTGTTACTATAGAGCCCCTGTGACCCCCTCTGTTACTATAGAGCCCCTGTGACCCTCTGTCACTATAGGGACCCTGTGACCCCCTCTGTTACTATAGAGACCCTGTGACCCCATCTGTTACTATAGAGACCATGTGACCCCCTCTGTTAATATAGAGACCATGTGACCCCCTCTGTTACTATAGAGACCCTGTGACCCCCTATTTTACTATAGAGACCCTGTGACCACCTCTGACACTATAGAGACACTGTGACCCCCTCTGTTACTATAGAGACCCTGTGATCCTCTGTTACTATAGAAACCCTGTGACCCTCTGTTACTATAGAGACCGTGTGACCCCCTCTGTTACTATAGAGACCCAGTGACCCCCTCTGTCACTATAGAGACCCTGTGACCCTCTGTCACTATAGAAACCCTGTGACCCCCTCTGTTACTATAGAAACCCTGTGACCCCCTCTGTTACTATAGAGACCCTGTGACCCCCTCTGTTACTATAGAGCCCCTGTGACCCTCTGTCACTATAGAGACCCTGTGACCCCATCTGTTACTATAGAGACCATGTGACCCCCTCTGTTAATATAGAGACCATGTGACCCCCTCTGTTACTATAGAGACCCTGTGACCCCCTCTTTTACTATAGAGACCCTGTGACCCCCTCTTTTACTATAGAGACCCTGTGACGCCCTATGTCACTATAGAGACCCTGTGACCACCTCTGACACTATAGAGACACTGTGACCCCCTCTGTTACTATAGAGACCCTGTGATCCTCTGTTACTATAGAAACCCTGTGACCCTCTGTTACTATAGAGACCGTGTGACCCCCTCTTTTACTATAGAGACCCTGTGACCCCCTCTGTCACTATAGAGACCCTGTGACCCTCTCTGTTACTATAGAGACCCTGTGACCCTCTGTTACCATAGAAACCCTGTGACCCCCTCTGTTACTATAGAGACCGTGTGACCCCCTCTGTTACTATAGAGACCCTGTGACCCCCTCTGTCACTATGGAGACCCTGTGACCCCCTATGTCACTATAGAGACCCTGTGACCACCTCTGACACTATAGAGACCCTATGACCCCCTATGTCACTATAGAGACCCTGTGACCCCCTCTGTTACTATAGAGACCCTGTGACCCCCTATGTACAGAACCATTAAAAGAACCGACACAGGTCTATACAGATTTTTAACTAAGAATGTTACTGTTCAGCAAGAGCCTTTAACAGTACTAAAAGGACAGGCATATTCATTATGGGTAAAAAAGAAAAAAACATCTGATATAATGTAGAAAACAAGCCTACTGAGACATCTGGCACCGCGTTGGTGGAGCTAAAATGTGTGTGAGAATGAAATAACATGCACTCTGTGATAAGCTCGTTTAAACTAGTGTCTATGGAAGGGAAGATAAGTGTTCTCTCTCTCTCTCTCATTCACGAAGGTCAGAATAAAAGGGAATTTTACATTTCTTGCCAGAGTATCCAAACTGGAAGAGTAACACACCTTAAACAATGTTTTCAGGTTGGATGCCTTCTGCCGTGTATTTGAAATTCACTTTTAAATCTCAGTTTAGTAATTAAGTCTGCATGTATTACCAGGCGAAAGATCTGGGATCTCCTGGAGAGCGAATCCCATCATTACAATTGGTCATCTCCCAAATTGGGAGCTCGTTCAAGCAGGGTCCCCAATAACCTGGTTTCCTCTTAACATTTGGATTGCTTTATTTGTGTGTGATGGTTTAGCTCTATGGGATATCTCGCTTTTATAGAGATATAAATAATGTGTCATCATGTTATGTAGGGGTTTATTCAATAAAATGATTTGTGCAGCATTATAACATGGGTAATGTGATTGGACTGCATTAAATGTGTTATGATAATAATGATTTTTTTTTTATTCTCCTTCTGATAACAAACCCAATTACATAAATCTATCATTTGGTTTCACCTAAAATATTGGGCCATGCTCCACAACCATGCTTGGAAACAGTTAGAGAGTCTTTGAGATCAAGAAAACTGCCGGTTTATAAATCTATGGCACAATTCTAGATAGGAACCTGCTTGCAACTGGAACATGACGTTTTCTTGTCAGAACCCACTGAATGTAGCTCTATATAAATGAAAATATCAAGAGATACAGTTTCAGGGTAATCCAGCATAACGCAACAATAATTCCATCTGAGCCGAATCCTGGTTAGCTCCTTCTCCCATTCATCCAAATGTGTCCTTTGTTTCTGGCTAGCCTATCCATAGTGCAGCGCTCCACAACATGTTGGTGCTTTAGCAGAAGAACGAATCACCGGTTGTGCGGAGCCCCAGTCAGCCCACAATCCGGTATATAATTTGACAAAAATCTGGGGGTACAAATCCTCCCTGACACAGGAAATGTAATGGAATAATTGAATGAATAGAATACAGAACAGGTGTGAATTGGCAACATCTTGTAAAATAGCTAAGGAAGGATTAGAAACCCTTTTGAAGGGGAAACCTTTACTGTGTAAAATGCTCTAATGGCCACAATGGACTTCCGCACCCCCTCTAACATCAGAGGGGCTTTATAAAAGCCTGTGGTTGAACCAATTAGCCTGCTCAGAGAGCATGCGCGCGCAACTGGCCAGTGAGGGGGGAGGTTTTTTTTTTACCCATTTCTTGATGGCAGGAGGCAGGGAGGGGAGTGCTAGCTTTGCCTTGCAAGCACTGTGCCTGCAAGAATAAGCTTTTCACGTCTGTCGGCAGAGTGCAGTGCACACTGACAGACATATTGTATGCACAGAATTAACATTAGGCAGTCTGGAACTGCTGCCAATGTCACGTGTGCTGGGGTGCAACTAGCCCCCCATCACACATTTGCAAATAATGGTGATTGGAAAAACCCCTTAAAAGCCGAGCTTGGGAATTTTTGTTGGTCTATATTTTGCAAATTAAGTTTTCAGTTCCAAGACATGCCAATCACCAGAACATTGTAGATCAAATCTTTATAGTTTTTGCACAAGCAGCTTTTAATTGACAAACCGACTGCAGATAGTCAGAGAAACTAAAAACAGATAGTGATATCCTTATTATACGCCATCCTGAGTGTCCTCTCCTTCTACTGTCGGTTGCTTTGTAGTTCAGATTGCTCAGTACTGTCAGTGGAGAAGCTGTGTACATACATTTGATAAGGAAGTATTTTCCTGGAGTGAGGGGCGTGGCTGAGAAGGCGGACCTATAGTACAACATTCCACAAAACATTTATTTTATTTTTCTAGCATGGAATAAAATGCAGGCCACAACCATTAATGCATTAAAGTTGTTGAGGAGTGCTTGGAAACATCGCCGTTCAGTGTCTGGTGGGGGGGGGGGGCACACAGGTAAGATTTACCGGTCCCTTGTGGGCACCGCCATCCTCTACCTGTCACTCCTCTTCAGCTTCTAATGTTTCAGCCGCCAGGAGCCGGCGTCAGTGATGTATTCTCGTGCATGCGCAAGATTACAGCATTGATGTCTATGGAGGATCTCACTCGGCCCTCTATAGCAAGACTTTGTCTCAGTATACCTTTTGACTTGGTTGGAATTTACACACTTTAATTCGGGACTTTTTTTAATTTTTAACTAAATTCCTGGCTCCCAACCTCCTGCATACAAAATTTCAGATAAGAGCATACTTCTTGATCATTCTGGGTTTGGTGGAACAATTATAAATTTGCCATCAGAAAATGATAAGGAAACGTATTCTAATATTGATTTTAAACAGGTGTAAGAGGGTCACTACTTAGGTATGCATGTGTGACTGTCCCTACGTAGGTATTTATGAATGTGGCTGATATTGTATATGTTGCAACTTGCTAGTCTACAGAAGGTAGTTGCGTCATTAACGAATTAACGGCTAAATAGTCAGTGTCCTAGGCATATAGTGTCGCTGATGTATATAATATATTCGTAAGGCCAAAATGTTATCTACGCCAATGATTAGAATCTTTAACTAGAACAGGAAAGTTGCACAAATCGTATTAGAGAAAGTTTCTGATTGGTTGAATCCAGTTAGATAAAGACCAGACAGACAATGACCGTAATAAAATGGATTTATTTACTGAAAATAATGGAGTTGGTTTATTTAGTATTAGCAATTCAGCGCATCGTGAGCTTAATTCTGTCATTTTGAAATATAAGCAAAGCGAGAAAACCACAGCATTGTCTTAAGGCAAATAATATAACAAGGGAAGTGTCTTATTCATAAAGCAATAACATGCAGACTCTGTGTATGATCTATCTGCCAGATTTAAACTTTATTAATGGAAAATATAAATAACAGGATATACCGCTTTTACATTATATTTTTTTTTTTTCTCTTTACATCAGAAAGGCTTCTGTCCCATGAGTATCCACCGCTTAACAATAGGAAAGTTGCCAATTCATCATATGTTGTTATATGCAAAAAGGTTCTATATAAATTTTCATTGGTATTCAATTTATTTGTATTATTATTATTGATGTAAGACCGGCCATGGAGGATCCGTATCTGGTAGTTATCATAGTCTATATTAACCAATAAATTGGTACCTAGCTCCCCTAACCGTATCTTATCGGACTAGACAAGAAAAAACATACATAAGAAAACGTACTCATTCACACAGCGCATCAGGGGCATTAGGAAAAAAATAGAAAAAACAGAGAAGAAAAAAAAAAATGAAAACTTATAGTTTTAAAGACCAGTTTTCTTTTAGTATAGTATTAATTATTGGTTAATGGATATCTCAGTTGCCCAGGGTTCCCATATCTTGATGTGTTTGTTTGTCATATCTAGATTTCTATATATCTGTTTCTCCATTAGACGTTGGTATCCTATTTGATATTCCACCTCTCTCCATGAGGGAATATTTTACATTATATTAAAGTCTATACAGCGTGCAATAAAAACCTCTTTCAGAAAAGTCTTGTCTCAGGTACCCTTGTAATTGAAGGAATCCTAACTTTTCACTCCCGGTTAAAAAACTGGATCTCATCCATCACTGAATGTCTTAAAGGGACAGTACAAGTACAAAATTGGCGCTGGACCCAGAAGTACGATCTAAGGCAGATTTATTGGACAAGGCAAAGAAACATTTCGGCTAAAAAATAAATAAAAAATAAATTTAAAAAAAACCTTTCAGAAGCTTGCTTTGCCTTATCCAATAAACCTACCTTGGATCTTGCACATCTGCCGAGTCCTATTCTTTGATTTACTGCTTGTGAGAGAGTCTAGCCGCCTTGTGGCTGGAGGTACTGTTGTGGTCCTTGATACATGTGTCGTCCCATATGGTTGCCTACATTAAAGGGGACGGTACACTATGGCCACAAATAACATTTTGTTTAAAGCAGTGATGGTGTAGTTGAATTTGAAGTCTGAAATTGCATTATTATTATTTTATTATTTATATAGCTCCATCAGATTCCGTAGCGCTGTACAATGGGATTGAATATGGACGTAGTTACTTACTGTAGTCTGTCCCCTATACTGGGTGATGCCTTTTTCTAATCAGAAGGCATACCTCAAAAATTTCAAAAGGACATTTTGATTTCAGGAGGTGTCATGGAAGAATGACCAGTAGAGGGAGCTATTCCGGGGTATTTAAGGGGTATAGGCTCAGACAGGGTAGTTCTGGGACATTCAAAGTGACTATTTGACCTGCTGATGGACATTTAAAGAACAAAAAAGTTAATTTCGAAAAAAGGACTTTAACATGTTATTTGTATAGATGGATTGCTAAATATATTTACTGTAAAGACAGATCACTGCCCATTGTTCATTAAAACATCATTTATGGAGCTCCTAGAAAAGATGGGCCCTGGAATAGAACCCCGGGACTCAGACTAAAGACGACTCGTTCTCTGAAAGGATACTCAGTACAGGTGTGTCTATATGATCCATGTTGTATTAAAAAAAAAAACACAAATGTTAATGAGTTAATAAGAATCTATGCAAGATTTTTGAAGACTACAAAAAGTTCCCTTTAAAACTTATTTTTCAAATGAACAATTTGTGATTATTTTCCATTAGTCACTCGCCATCTGCCTTGAGAATCCTCAGTGCGAAGTCTGGCAGCGGCTATTAGTCTGATCTGCGATATGAGCGTTCCTTTACGAACAGACTCCTCCGACCAGCTTTGAACAGGGATCTTTATTACAGTAACAAAATTAACTCATTATTACTGGAAAGGATCGAATGTTTCACATCTGGATAAGAGATCACGGACACGGGATACCACAATCTCCAAATCTGCTTTTATAAAGGATGAACAAATAAATTGGGAAGTCATTTAAGAAATTGGGAATATTTGTAGAAATTGTAGTTATTTATGTTTGAAGTGAATGAGCTAGTTATAAATCCAAGGTTTCAATGAAATATTATGCCAATAATAAAAACAACTTGGACGTGAAGCCTTTTTTTTGCCGATTTCCCCAGAATGAATTAGTGTTGAAGAAGATGGATATTTGAAGAACAGATTTGCTGACGAATGGTTGTAATGACAATAAAGATTGGAGTTAAATTGCTACAATCTGAGAACTTAGAAACAGCAAAATGGAGGCTAATACTATAGATTTATCGGACTCTTTACTACATTTTGCCCCTCAGATTTCAATTCATTACAATTCGGAGTTAAGGGTATAAATCTTTTGCGCATTCTGGCCTAAAATTTTAATTTACGACAATTCAAACGTTTAATTCAGTTTGAATTCCTGGCAAGAGCAGGAAACAAATATTCCAGAATACATAGCAAGTGTTAAAGCAAAACTAAACTAATTTAAGTAAAATAATATTTACATCAAAGGAAGATTCGATACGATGAAGATCTATGACTGGGGCATTGAAAGGCATTCATATAGCACCCAACTATCTTCAACAGAGTTACAGCTACACTGTTATAACTAAGGAAGATTCGATACGATGAAGATCTAGGACTGGGGCATTGAAAGGCATCGTATAGCACCCAACTATCTTCAACAGAGTTACAGCTACACTGTTATAACTAAGGAAGATTCGATACGATGAAGATCTAGGACTGGGGCATTGAAAGGCATCGTATAGCACCCAACTATCTTCAACAGAGTTACAGCTACACTGTTATAACTAAGGAAGATTCGATACGATGAAGATCTAGGACTGGGGCATTGAAAGGCATCGTATAGCAACCAACTATCTTCAACAAAGTTACAGCTACACTGTTATAACTAAGGAAGATTCGATACGATGAAGATCTAGGACTGGGGCATTGAAAGGCATTCGTATAGCAACCAACTATCTTCAACAGAGTTACAGCTACACAGTTATAACTAAGGAAGATTCGATACGATGAAGATCTATGACTGGGGCATTGTAAGGCATTCGTATGGCACCCAACTATCTTCAACAGAGTTACAGCTACACAGTTATAACTAAGGAAGATTCGATACGATGAAGATCTATGACTGGGGCATTGAAAGGCATTCATATAGCACCCAACTATCTTCAACAGAGTTACAGCTACACTGTTATAACTAAGGAAGATTCGATACGATGAAGATCTAGGACTGGGGCATTGAAAGGCATCGTATAGCACCCAACTATCTTCAACAGAGTTACAGCTACACTGTTATAACTAAGGAAGATTCGATACGATGAAGATCTATGACTGGGGCATTGAAAGGCATTCGTATAGCACCCAACTATCTTCAACAAAGTTACAGCTACACAGTTATAACTAAGGAAGATTCGATACGATGAAGATCTAGGACTGGGGCATTGAAAGGCATTCGTATAGCACCCAACTATCTTCAACAAAGTTACAGCTACACAGTTATAACTAAGGAAGATTCGATACGATGAAGATCTATGACTGGGGCATTGAAAGGCATTCGTATAGCACCCAACTATCTTCAACAAAGTTACAGCTACACAGTTATAACTAAGGAAGATTCGATACGATGAAGATCTAGGACTGGGGCATTGAAAGGCATTCGTATAGCACCCAACTATCTTCAACAAAGTTACAGCTACACAGTTATAACTAAGGAAGATTCGATACGATGAAGATCTAGGACTGGGGCATTGAAAGGCATTCGTATAGCACCCAACTATCTTCAACAAAGTTACAGCTACACAGTTATAACTAAGGAGGGGCAGAAAACCAAGGATAGGTCACATTACATTTATAGCATAAAGTTCATACATTTCCACATATCATGTAAGCAGCGGGGTGATTTATGGCGGGTTGTTAACTGAAGGAAATGAAGCTCAAAATCAGGTCTTGCAAACTCAGGACTACCAGCTATTTCTGTACTGTATCAGGACAGGAACTATAGGTACAGATTATCTGGGAGGTTACAGGAATTACTCCAAAACTGTGGTAAAAATATTGGATTCTGCAGGTTTTGATAACACAGCATTTCAATTCAGGAAACAGATTTTTTTAATGCATTTTTTGTTTTGCTGAGGATACTAAGATATGTAACAGGGTTGATGTTCCAGGAGGGATAAGCTAAATGGCAAATGATTTAGGTAAACTAGAAAAATGGTCAGAGTTGTGGCAACTGACATTTAATGTGGATAAGTGCAAGATAATGCATCTTGGACGTAAAAACCCAAGGGCAGAGTACAGAATATTTGATAGAGTCCTAACCTCAACATCTGAGGAAAGGGATTTAGGGGTGATTATTTCTCATGACTTGAAGGTAGGCAGACAATGTAATAGAGCAGCAGGAAATGCTAGCAGTATGCTTGGTTGTATAGGGAGAGGTATTAGCAGTAGAAAGAGAGAAGTGCTCATGCCATTGTACAGAACACTGGTGAGACCTCACTTGGAGTATTGTACGCAGTACTGGAGACCGTATCTTCAGAAGGATATTGATACCTTAGAGAGAGTTCAATGAAGGGCTACTAAACTGGTTCATGGATTGCAGGATAAAACTTACCAGGAAAGGTTAAAGGATCTTAACATGTATAGCTTGGAGGAAAGACGAGACAGGGGGGATATGATAGAAACATTTAAATACATAAAAGGGAATCAACACAGTAAAGGAGGAGACTATATTTAAAAGAAGAAAAACTACCACAGCAAGAGGACATAGTCTTAAATTAGAGGGACAAAGGTTTAAAAATAATATCAGGAAGTATTACTTTACTGAGAGGGTAGTGGATGCATGGAATAGCCTTCCAGCTGAAGTGGTAGAGGTTAACACAGTAAAGGAGTTTAAGCATGCGTGGGATAGGCATAAGGCTATCCTAACTATAAGATAAGGCCAGGGACTAATGAAAGTATTTAGAAAATTGGGCAGACTAGATGGGCCGAATGGTTCTTATCTGCCGTCACATTCTAGGTTTCTATATTTGTCTGCTATGTGATATAGCAAAATATGTATTTTACAATCCGAAAAAAAAAAAAAAAAAAAAAAAGCCTCAGTTGGCCCTCCATGATCTAGTTAAAGAGGCGGGTGTTACACTTGTGAAACACCAAACTATGATCCACCCACGCTCCTCCTCTGTTTGGCGTCTGCTGAGGAATTTTTTTTTAAATACGTAGGTTTTTCTCTGAATCTATACATTTGCTAGCAAAACTACTATGTATAAATAGAATTTTAAGCTCTTTTAAAAGTAGTTTTTTTCCCATGTCAGGTTCATTAAAATGGGCCTCAGAAGAGTTTTAAAATAAAAGCACATTGTGTCTAATTTAGAAGCCCCGAAGATCCATATAGGACAGCCTTATTAAATGTATTAATCATGTAGTCATAAAGTTCCAAATTAAATACTGAGAAAGGTGAGTAACTATAGGCTGGTAGAAACAGAAAAGAAATAAAATCGACCCTTCGCCTACAGAATTCTGCCGATGACCAATTTATTTTGACGGCGGATTTTTCTATCTGCGTTTTCCATAGAACGGCCCTCTTGTTAATAAATCAGACACACAGTCATGCAGTTTTCTTTGCAATGTAATGATTTCTGAGGAATAGCTACAAAACACGCCATAACATTTCCATAAAAAGATGTGAAATCATGACGTACGTGTACCGTTTATAATCTGTGAAAGAACATTTCGGAGGACAGGTTCACTTTAAGCATTAACTACTGTATCAATGTCTAATAAAAACGTTACAAGATCCGAAGAAGACAATTAAAATCAAGTACAAGGTATAAAATATCAGCAGCTGGAAGAAAGGACACATTTTATACCAAAATATCAAACACCCCAAATCCCCTAAGATTACAGGTATGAATTTATTAATCTGCTTTGAACTAGAGAAAACTCCCCACCTCCCACCCCCCACCTCTCCCGTTTGTTTTTTGTACAAAGGTAACCCTTTTTCAGCACAAAAAGTTCAAATATTAGAGTGCATCACAATCTTCAACAAATATAGACACTTTGGAACACGGTTATAAAGTTAGAACTAGAATTTAGTAGACACAAAAATAATTAAAGATTAAAAAATGGTTTTCCTGCTCAAGCTCAATAATAAAGATAATTTACTCATTTTACAATTTGACACATAACTAGCAGCATGACGATGTAGTATTTTAATAAATTCTTTCAGTTAAAACCTTCTGGATGTTTAGAATATACAAAAACAGAATATGTTTAAAATGCAATGTAACTTCGACATATGTTCATACTACACTTAGATCACACCATCCCTGCTGTACATACTATACATAAATTATCATTACTACTTTACATACTAAATTCGGCATACATGTACATAGATTTATCACCCCCACCCCCCCTCCCCCACGCACATACATAGAACAGATAACAGGATTGTGGCCGACTCTCCAAGAGATATTTAAAATGAATCCTGAAATAGCTACAGAGGGGTTAATTTAACCCCTTAAGGACCAAACTTTTGGAATAAAAGGGAATCATGACATGTCACACATGTCATGTGTCCTTAAGGGGTTAAGAGAACCCCGAAATATTGAAAATTAAATCCTGCAGTCCATTGCAGACAGCCTGTTATTGGCAGTAAAGTAAGTTAAAAGAGGTGATGAATCTTTTATGATGTACTCAAACTAATAAAAACTCATTTAAAGAGCAAGCTAAACGAGTTCTCTAATCAATCATTAAAAGGAAGAGGTAATTAGCATTTTGTAAACACTGATTTCATTATACTTATTATTATTATTATTATTATTGCCATTTATATAGCGCCAACAGATTCCGTAGCGCTTTACAATATTTTGAGAGGGGGGAATGTAACAATAAATAAGACAATTACAAGAAAACTTACAGGAATAATAGGTTGAAGAGGACCCTGCTCAAATGAGCTTACAGTCTATAGGAGGTGGGGTATTAGAAACATTAGGATAGGAAATATCAAGTAGGAGTGAGCAGAGCTGGAGGAGAGAGCAAAGCACTATCCCATAGGAGAGCAAGAGACAGGTATGTAAGGGAGAGATTACTCTGGGAGGCCATACGCTTTCCTGAAGAGATGGGATTTAAGGCCCTTCTTAAATGATTGAAGACTAGGGGAGAGTCTGATGGCAGTAGGCAAGTTATTCCATAGGAGAGGAGCCGCCCGTGAGAAGTCCTGCAAGCGTGAGTTGGCCGTACGGGTGCGAGCAGCGGTCAGGAGGTGGTCGCGGGCAGAGCGGAGGGTACGAGGAGGGGCATACCTCTGGATCAGTGAAGAGATATAAGAGGGGCTGGAATTGTTCAGTGCTTTAAATGTATGGGTTAGCACTTTGAATTGACTCCTATAGGATACAGGGAGCCAATGTAAGGACTGGCAGAGGGGCGAGGTGTAAACACAGGTTGAGGCTACGTCTGTATCTAAATTCCTTCTGTTTGCTAAATTACAAAACATTGTTGAAAACGTCATATTTAGGCCAAAATTTGCTGAAATTTAGTTTTGCTGTTTTAGTCTAAATGTTGTCACAACCGGACATAATTAATAAATCTCTGTAGGATTTGCTTGTTTGGTGCCAGAGGGTTGAGAAACACGTTGTACAAGCAAGAAGGGGGTTAAGCAATACCGAGCAGCAGACCAAATGTCAAACTATCCTTGGACTACAGCACTTATCTGGGAAAATCCCATAATTCTCACAGTCTGGCAGAGGATTACTGTATCTGGATTTCAGCAGTTAGAGAATTCCTATTCTGCCCGTCCCACATGTGTACACTGAAATCGTATGCTCCTATATCGTGTTGTGTTGTGTAGAATTGACAGCACAGTTCTAACATTTAGGAACCGGGAATCTAGACGCCAGTTTGCTTGTAGAGGATACATCCCAATATATTTAAATAGATATAAAAATGATTTAAAGAAAACAAAATGCACTAATGATGCCTTCCTTTATAGTAACATATTGAGCGCTGAGCCCTGGACACAGCTCTGATGGACATTTGCCATGATGGTCATTCACCGGAATTGCAGGAATTCAGTGGAGAACTGGAGTGAATTATAAACCGAATTGAAAATTCTAAGCAAAAAGTTGCTGAATTGGAGAATTTTACCAAAGCTGCATAGTCACGCCTTGTTTTAAACTAAATTGCGCAAAACTCAGGGAAACACAGGGGTTATGGTACCAATTAAAATAGAAGTTCTGTAGAATATGTAGAAGTGACATTGGGACAGCAGCGAGGCGAGACTACAAACGTCCTCTGATGCTTCTCATAGAGGAGCCTTGAATTCAAAGCATTTGATTGGAGGAGGGGGGGGGGGGGGGGTATTTGGGTTGTTAATGTGACAAGACGGGGAAACCAATCTCAAAATGTCTCAAACTGGTGCTTTACACTTACACACCAGAATGAATGAGTCGAGCATGGAGTCGGTCATATTCCCAAAGAGAAACATCTACACAGCTCAATTCCCAGAATACATCGCTTCATCTCCAAATCCAATTCCTGTTTTAACATGGCACGGTCACTAAAACGTACTTTGTATAAAATCAGTTTAAAGTATCTAACCTCTAAGAGAATCGAGAATTTATCAAGTAGTTCCCAGCATCCCACAGTACAGAAAAGGAAAGCAGGATGTTTAGAATGACTAGAATAATGTATAAAAGGTGTCTGTTTTAAAGTGGTATAAACATGGACATGGGGTGGGGGGGGGGGGGGGGGGAGACTCCAATGCAATGTGGCTACGGTTTACTGGTTTCCATGGTGACTTGCCTACATTAAGTACATTTTCAGAATACAGCACTCTTTTATGCAAAGCCCCCATTGTATTCAGAACAGACTATAAAAGTTATCAAAAACACGTCTTTGATCTTTTGCTGCAATTTATGATCGTTACAGACACCCACTCCTTTTTCAAAATGGCAATTTTTTCAGTCTACCCCTTGCGCCCTATGTACCATCTGCCCCCAAGCACTGGCACGATCAACATATCTGTGGCAATGGCTCCAAAAAGAACGAAATATCCACAATTGCAATAGAAAGAAACAAAATTGTTAAATCAGGATTATTTTAAAAATCTAATGGTTGGAAAGGCGTCACCCAGTGACTGCAGACTCTACTTTAACTCCCGTAAGACCATTCACACAAATAAATGGAATCTGTGTACTGAACAAACAGCCATCATCCATAAAGATTTTTTTTTATCTTTGGTGAAAATTCTCTGATAATTGACAACAGCTGCAAAAACGATTTCCTATTGAGGAACGTAAGAAGCCAGTTCACTATTCAAAGTAGAACGAAAAGAGTGGAGAAGTTCAGGAGTTCTGGATTTTTAAGATAACCTTAACACACTTGAACATTTGTTATTATGAGATATTAATATTTTCCGACAAGCTTGGCCCGACTAATTCTTAAAAAAAGCCTCGCAACTTGCTTGCTATGAATCATTAATTGGAAAAGAAGAGTGTGTTAGCTGTGCTTTTAAAATACCCAACGTCTACAAATTTTCATTGCAAGTAAAAAAAAACTACTGGGCATTTTAAATCCGTACAATCACTTTGGAGGAGATGGCGATTCGAAAAATAAACTTTTATGTATATCTACTCACTTGTTCCAGAGACAGCATTCGGACTCCTTTACTGGACCCTACAAATGGACTGCGGAGATTTATATACAGCTGATGAAAACGGAAGTCGAGTCACATTGTGCTACTGAGAGGCCAGGCAGGGGTGACAAGTATTTTGTATTTGTTATATTACATCATATAATTTTGGCATTTTATAGCCTACCTTCTTGCTTTTTATCTTTGTATTGTATAATGCAATAAAGTACATTTCCGATATAAGAATATTCTTTTGGTGGCCTCTATCCAGATCCTATTGGTAACCAAAGGCCGGGAAGGGGGCACCTGTGAGCCCGTTACATAGAGCCTAAGGTGGCTCTGGACAATGTGAGTGAATCCATTTATACTGTTACATTGTTTTACGTGTTCTGCTAAGAAAACCTCATATTTTAAAAGACCTGTTCACTAAGGCCTACAAGGCTGAATTTGACACTTGTTAGAAACTGATCCTATCTACTAAAAACACGGGGAAAAAATGCTACTAATAATTCAGGAAATCAAAGGGAAGTACTAAACTGCACAAAGTACAAGTAAGAAATAAATTAGTGAAAACCCGATTCAAATGGTTCCGTGGAGAGAAGTGAACCTGTGTGAGAAGCATTGCTCACAGGGAAGAAAGGATTTTAGTTGATCTGGTCCATAGCGAGGCTCAGATCGCATGCAGCATTAACATTTGTATAAACATTACAATTGCATATCAAGAGAGAGACCTTCATGCACAGTCTGAGATAGAAGTTCTCAGTGCTACAATAACAAAAACATCCTTCAAATGGAACGTTGCATGTTGGCAATGAGGTCTGGTCTCTTTAAATTCTGCACCAGGTAATATTTTATGCTAAACAGGATACATGGAAGGTAATGCATTAATTAGCTGATAAAATATTGAAAATAAAATATATCATTTAGCACCAAAGCACTTATAAAAGGGACACACAGCAAACATTTTTAAAATGATTAAACGGCCAGAAGATAAATAAAAATACTGTTATAATACCCGTCATCAGATCAGCACTAGGTTACATATCGTGATAGAAGGCTGTGCAAATAGGGGACAGTAACCTCATTTTAGCTCAAATTTTTTAAAACTATTTTTCACTGCGTTTAACGAGGTATTCATTTAATATTAATAGTTCAAGAATAAAAAAAAAACGATAAATTCCTTTGTAAAAAAAAAAAAAAATGTAACAACCATACAAACATAATCAAAGCGAGCCCTTTGCCAACGTTCCTATTTCCCATCGGCAATACATTCACATCTAATAATCTGCCATCCTCCATATATACCGATTGTATATAAAAAAAATAAAACAATTACTGTGCCAGCTATTACTGTGACAATCAGTTCTGTCTGTGGCACTCACTGATTTTAGCTTGCCATCCATCCCACCCCATTGTGCCCGCAGATAAAGTACATTAATGAAAGATGCCCAACATTCCGTTACGGAACACTGACCGTCCCAGCAGAATACAGAAATTCCAGCACAGTCAGTCTACAGCAAACATGAAACTCTGCTCCACCAGCAGCAGCGGTGCAGGTCAATTAGTCAGAATTTGGGAATGGAACCGGTACCTATGTGTATATGGTAATGCATTCTGCGTGGTTTCAGCCCTTGGTTCAGAGTTTTGCGTCACTTCTGGAGTGGTTCTTTCATCATCCGTTCCGTTGATACTTTCTGGGGTTAAGGGAGACTGAAGATCTCCTCCAGCCGACTCCTTAAAGTACAGGGGGGAGAAGCAAGAGAAATAAGTTACAAATAAAAAAAGAACAGCATATTTTTACAGAGAGGATGTGAGCAGTACACATGTGCATCGAATTTGGTCTTAAATCATGCAATTCGGAAGCATCTGAATTGATAAACATGAAATAAAAGTCCTTGAATGGATCAGTAACGAACTGAATCCTTTTGGATCAATTTATTTTGAGTTATGATCTAATAAATAAGGCAATCCCATGTACAAATAGCAAGTTACAGAGTTATCCACTATCCAACAGCTGAAAGATCAAACAAAGAGAGGCATGGCGTGCCCACCAGGTAATATACCAGGGGAACCAGGAGTGTCAGACTCCTACAATCATGAATTAGTTACAGTATTTTTCCCCACACGTTGCATGTAAACTGGATGGTGTAAAAGGGAGTGCTTCCGAGGAACAAAACGTGTCAGACATCTTTTGGTCGTGTGCTTCCCTAGTTCTGTCCTGTGACTTTCGTAATAAATTAATTGTTTACAGTAATTAAACACAGACTGCTTGAGGCAATTATTGAAAATTCTCATCGGGAATTTTTCAAGGTTTTTTGAGGTTTAGTTCTTTATATTTTGCAGGGATATACAAACAGGCTGTTAATGGCACATTAACAAGATCATAGTAGACAAGTGAAGTGGTGAATATAATGCCTGACATGTCAGAGGATAAATCAAACAAGTGGGTGTCAATAGACACTAGGCTAGCTGACCACACTGAGTAGGGCACACTAGGGAAGGTTCACTAGGTGACTTTAGTAAGACTGAGTGCTAGTTGATTGAACTGGCGAGCCTAACATGTGAATAGGATGTTTAGGTTCCTTTGCATATGCCAAGGTCAAAAAACTATGGGATATACAAAACTAAGGCAGAACCAAATCACCCCCATCTCATTATCGGTTCAATATGAAAGGACAAATCCAACAAGTTTCTCCTGCAGGAAGGGGAACAGCATAGTGTAGAAGATTTGACCGGCCAGACACGAGGTGGTAGCCGAAATGAGTTCCAGGAACATAGGTGCCCTGGCGGGTCTCTGTTCGTGAGGTTCCTGTGCGAAAACCATACAAGGGAATCTCTTGCTTTCACGATACGAATGCTCCCCAAGTTCGGTACTTTATATCTCCCGAACGCCGTTTGTGTAGGTGGTTGGGAAACGGAACGGGCAGCGGTCGGCAGTTTATCGGTGTGCAAAGCCAAAAATAGTTCCAGGCACTCGACGACCAAATACCGCTGCCCTCGTTCGGGAGACAAGATGGCCGCCATTCTCCCAGCCACGTGTTCGGTTATACAAAAAGGCGGCCACCGAGGAGAGCATTTATTAATTGTTTCCCTTGCGGTTTTGCACTTAAGTGGTTGGTGTTAACGTTCTAATGGGGTACAGGGATGGTCCTTGTTTGGGAGACAAATGGAGTCCGTTCGTATGAAGTCTCCCGAACGGCCAAAGGAGAACCACACAAACTAAAAGGGGGGGGGGGGGGGAAATACGGACAGCCAATATAGGGAATAAAAAGTAACTGGCACATGCCCATTCCGCTACACTATGTTTCTATGATTCTAAAAGCACATCAATAAATGTGAATTTAGTATACCAAGGGCTGGAGAAAGAGGGGGTGGGTAAGAAGACATTGCTGCATACAGTTGAAAAGTTAAATTTTAAAGTTGGCATTTTATATAGCGCCAACATACTGAGCAGGGCTTTTAAATTGCTATAAAATGGGGAAATTAACAACAAATGAGACAAACTATTACACGTTTTGATAGGAATGATAGTTGGAGAAGACCGTGGAATCTTGGAGTGGTGGATTAAACTGGTTAAATTCATTGCAATACTGAGAATAAGTCTTTGTATTTCTATGATACTTACTGTAGAGTTCTTGAAAACACAAAATGTGTATTTAATTCTAGAACATTTCAAGAAATATTAAATAAAACAAGAGTATAAGCTGCTGGTTCAGGTTTATTTTTTTTAAATCATCTTTACTCAAAATAATATTCTCTTCTATGAGAAAGTAATTTTTCTTTCTATAATCCTTGAATGATAATTTGGATAAAAACCAATAGCAATATTTGTTTATACACACACACAAACATAGAGACCGGTAAACACATGCAGTCATCCACCCTGGAATAAAGTCCCCACAGTGGACATGTTTTGGGGTATGGTTTCCACCAGATCCATTCTAAAACAGGTCAATTGGGATGAAATAATTTTGAATGCAATCTCCATAGTGGAAACCCATAAATAGCTTGTATACCATTATTCACATGGAAGAGGAAATACGGGGAGAGTGGAAAGGTAGAGAGGTTTTAAAAAATAAAAAATGAAATAAAAAGATGACTATCACAGGGAGAAATGAATTGGAAAGGTGGACACACAGAGAGATACAAATATGTATAAACCAAACCGAATATTATTCACACATATAACGAAAAAAGTGGATAAACATTGAGACAGGCGTGGCCTGGCAGCGGAACGGAATGGCCGCATAAATCTTTAGCTCCTCCGACCAAGCCCGAAAACAGCTTACAATCCGCCGCCTCACCCCGTTATGGGAAAGCACTCTAAAGCAGGGAGTACCCCCAGACCCTCGGGGACCCGCCAAGCACAGATGCATGCCTCTATGCGGCAGTTCCTGGCCGCGACACCGGACCCGACCTCCCGGGCGGCCTCGGAGGCCTACACGCAGTCTGAAGCCTCTACTCCCACCTCGCAATCCCCAGAGAGAGGAGACCACATGGCAGCCCCACCACCGGACTGGCTAAGCCTCCTGAAAGAATTACCCACCCGGGCAGACCTGGCGACCGCCAACACGGCCCTTCAGGCATCCATCAGGGCAGACCTTCAATTAATGAGGGAAGACATACAAGGTATGGCGGACCGCATGGCCCAAATAGAGGCAGACCATGATAAATTGACAGAAGCACAAACCTCCCAGACAAAGACCCAAGCTATCCAAATGACCCAAATGCAGGCCATGGCACGACATATAGAGGACCTAGACAATAGGGGCCGCAGAAATAATATACGGATAAGGGGCCTACAAGAAGGGGAAGAGACCCCCGCACAGCTAACGGGCCTGCTCACGACCATATTTAATGGCCTCCTGGACCGCCCCGAAGGGACCCCCATAACATTCGTCAGGGCACACAGGGCGCTTAGACCCAGAGGCCCACCAGAGGCCCCGCCAAGGGATGTGATCTGCTGCCTGGAAGTCTATGCCCTGAAAGAAGAGATCCTTCACGAGGCCCGTAACAGAAGAGAAGTCACACACAACGGACAACAGCTTCAATTGTTTCCAGACCTTTGCCCTGCCACCTTGGGATATCGCAGAGCTCTGAAACCACTGACCAGAGCTCTGGCCAACCAGAACGTCAGGTACAGATGGACATTCCCGACAGGCCTTATTGCCAATACTACCGGCGGCCCTAGACAGATCCGTACTGCACAAGATCTGAAAGATCTCACAGACGAACTCCATTTGCCCCCGCTACAGATGAACTGGCCGGACCCACTCGACTACTATAACGGCCCTCCGCCACCATTACGGGGACAGCCACAATCACAGCGCCGACAGAGGACCCGGACGGAAACTGCGAGACCGGCCGGAGCGCCCCACTAGCCGCGACAAGAGACCATGAAGACGAAGAGGGGCCGGCGGAACACGTAACTATAAGCGCAACCAACTAGGCCCTAAGCCACACAAACACACAGACATTACATAGGGACACTGTTCTTTGTGTTTCTGCTGCATTCCTGGGGTGGGGGGAGGGTGCAGGGGTACAAGCAGGGGACTTGATATGTACCAGGGACTCTTCTTGAAATGGGACTACCGGGGCCTGGACTGACCAATGGGGCATCTTGGCTGTTTGGGGAGGGGGATCTGGAGGGTGGAAGTAGAAGGGAGAGATGGTTCCCCCCCCCCCCTGAACTCGTAAACCGGAGAGGTCACCTCCATAACCTGAGCTACTAGGCCCCATACTCTTGTTCTTGCCCTCTCCCCCCCCCCCCCCCCCTAGGGCCCCCACTACCCGGACTCATACCACAGTATACAGAGGGGATCCCCACCCGAGCCCCTAGACCAAAACCGTATAGTTTCCAGACCCCTGGGCCAGAATGGGGACGTGCGATGAGGGGCAATCGAAATACACAGACTACCCAAAACCACCCTGGCCACGCAGACTAGGCCGGATACTCTAGTAGTAACGGGACACCCGAGGGAGGGGTCTCCCACACGATACTGACCGCTGAGGCTGGCAAGACAATCTCCTAGAGGGGCGAGGAAGGAGGACATAGGACAGGCAGAGGTTTCCCACACACAGTCCTCTGGAAGGACACACTCAAATACCACCTAGATTCCCGACCCCCAGACAGAGATCGACCTCTGGAGAAAAGGAAGAGACAGGTCACGCTCCCACCGGACAGGGGTGTACAGTTTACGGCAGGGGGACCCGACTGGACCGACTGGTACGGCCGAGTCGGCTCCCACCTAGCCCACACCTTTATCTAACTATACAACCTACTAAGGTAAACAGTTAATTGTTCACGGTTTATTTTGTTGCCTTTGTAAGTGCGCAGCTTTCGTCCCGGGGACCCGGGAGGAGGAGGGGCAGCTGCAGGCTAACGCTGGTAGCGTAACCCTTCCCGTCACCCACGCCCTCTCACTCCCAACCACACCGACCCACCCCTTCCCACGAACAGACAACCCGGAGACGACATGACCTCGCACTCATACACCGCTCACAAGAGAGCGGAGATTAACCTCCTATCCATAAACGCAAAAGGCCTGAATGTGCCGGAAAAGCGTTCCACAGCGCTCCGACACTTTCACAGTCAAAGGGCACATGTTGTCCTAATCCAGGAGACACATTTTAAGGAGGGTCAAGCCCCTAAACTCACAGACCATAGATACACTCAATGCTTCCTCAGTAACAACCCGGAAGGGAAAACTAAAGGCACGGCGATTCTGATACACAAATCCCTACATTTCGACCTCACCGACGTCCTCAGTGACACACAGGGGCGCTACGTCTGTGTCAAGGGAATGGTGGCAGACCGACCCTACACGTTCGCATGCCTCTACGCCCCTAACAGACGCCAACACCGTTTCTTAAGCTCCGTGACCAGAGCTATAACAAACTTCGCCACGGGTTGTCTGGTTATAGGGGGAGACTTGAACGTAGCCCTAAACCCACACCTAGACACGTCAACAGGCACCTCCTCAATACCCCGACACATACTGAAGGACATTGACAAAACCCTACACGTCCACCGACTAGTAGACTGCTGGAGAGCGACCCATCCAGGCGACCGTGACTACAGTTTCTACTCGACCCCCAATGGTACGTACTCAAGAATAGATTACTTTCTAATACCACACTACTATCTGACAGAAATCCGACGATCCACAATAGGCACGGCTACCTGGTCGGATCATGCCCCAGTCCAACTGACACTGACATCCCCGCTATTCAGACCCACATGCAATAACTGGAGACTAAACGACTACCTTCTAAACGACCCAGTAGCCCAGACAAAAGCTAAAACACGACTGACACAATACTTCACGGAGAACGACACACCTGACACCACTCCCTTCTGCCTGTGGGAAGCCCACAAATGCGTGATAAGGGGACATTTTATAGCTAAAGGTGCTGCCCTTAAACGAGCAAAAACCGCCAGACTCACCACCCTACTGAATGACATACGCAAGTTAGAGGACACACACAAGCAATCCCACCTCCCATCAGACGGGGCGCAACTGACAGCCCTACGCAGGGAACTTTCCTCCCTCCTCAACACCAATTACCATAGAGCATACATTCACTCCAAAGCGTTTTTCCATACTAACGCCAACAAATGCGGAGCCCTCCTTGCCCGCATGATTGCCAAGAAGAGAACGACAGCATACATCCCCAAAATCAGGAACAAACAGGGTCACCTCCAAAACATGCCACGAGACATGGCCGACACCATACGGTCCTATTACGCAGACTTATACTCACTAGAATCACACCTGACAGAGAGGGAACTAGCAGAGAAGAAAGCCCGCATAACACACTACCTACAATCACGCATAGGCACTAGTCTGACACAAGAGGCAAGCACGGAACTAGACGAACCAATCACACTACAAGAACTAACAGGGGCCCTTAAACAAACCAAACAGGGCAAGAGCCCAGGTCCGGACGGACTCCCGATTCGGTACTATAAATCTTTCTCTGAACTCCTTCTCCCACGCCTTTTGGCAGCCCTCAACGCGATCCGCGACGGGACCCACATTCCACCGCAGTCCCTGGCGGCGAACATCAGTTTAATCCCTAAGGAGGGGAAAGACCCTGAATCATGTGCCAGCTACCGGCCTATATCTCTGCTCAACTGCGATATTAAACTCTTCACCAAGATACTATCGCAGAGACTACAGGCCTACCTCCCGGACCTGATCCACGATGATCAAGTGGGTTTCACCCCACATCGGGAAGCGAGGGACAATACGACTAGGACACTTGCCCTGATCCACGCCGCTACAATCAGTGACACGGGCCTTCTTCTGCTCTCAACAGATGCAGAGAAGGCCTTTGACAGAATATCATGGGACTTTATGTTCCAAGTGCTAGAGCGGCTGGGGATGGGCCCATTCATGATGTCCTGGATCAGAGCCATCTACTCCACACCAACGGCGCGAGTATGCGTCAACGGAGCCTTCACCGACCCCTTCTCGATAACGAACGGGACTAGACAGGGCTGCCCCCTCTCACCCCTCCTGTTTATACTAGCCTTTGAACCATTCCTGACTTCAATCCGCAACAACCCTCTTATACCAGGTCTAGTAATAGGGAGGAAGCGGCACTCAGTAGCAGCGTACGCGGATGACTTACTATTCTTTGTCACCGAACCAGAAACCACAATGCCAGCAATACTACAGGAATTCGACGCGTACGGGGTACTGTCGAATTTCAAGATAAACTACTCTAAATCCACAATACTCAATATTTCAATCCCATCACGCACAGCCACAACCCTGAAGCGGGAACTCCCGTTCCAGTGGTCAGGCACCTCCCTGCGATACTTAGGGACGAACATCACGAGAGACCTCACCCAGCTCTACACAGCTAATTTTCAACCGCTACTTGACATCTTCCGAAAAGACTTTCGGGACTGGGAGCAGGTGCGGCTCTCGTGGTTCGGGAGAATAGGGGTACTCAAGATGAACATCCTGCCACGGGTGTTGTACCTGTTCCAGGCGGTCCCATGCGCCATCCCGGAGGCCTTTTTTACTTCCCTCAGGTCCATGGCCCTTAGATTCGCCTGGCACAAACTAAAGGCACGGATAAAACATGATACACTTACGCTACCGAAAGAGAAGGGTGGGCTAGCCTTCCCTGACTTCAAAAGATACTATTGTGCCTCGCATATTCAACGAGTAGTAGAATGGACCAAAACAGGAGTGCCCAAACCCTGGAAAGACAGAGTCGGTACAGATAGGCAAACCCATCTCGATCCTCCCCTGGCTAGACCACCCACAGGGCAGACGACAGGCGGCTCCACACCCCCTAATCAAAGCCACAATGCAGGTATGGCACAAGCTAGCCATACCACTGACACTCACCTCCACACCATCCCCACTACTTCCACTGACCCACAACGAGAACTTCCCCCCGGGGAAGGAACCGAAGACGCTAACTAGACTCTTGAGACAAGAGACCCCGAGACTCCACCACGCGACCACCAGTGGACAACTTAAAACCCTCGAGGCAATGACAGGGAACACACGCAACTCATTTATGCTACAGTTTAGGTACCGCCAACTACACATGTTCACGCAAACACTACTCCATACACATAACGCCACCAGACCATTGACGGAATTCGAAGGTATCTGCATGGACCCCGATCCCCTGGCGAAGGGCATCTCCATTCTCTATAGTATGCTTATGCAACTGAGGAGAAGGCCACCCCCAAGTTTCATGGGAAAATGGGAAGCAGCACTTAATACCACCTTCACAACAGCCCAATGGGACAAGATGTGCACACTCACACTCCACTGCGCTCCGTCGAGTGGGACACAGGAGACAGCCTATAAAACATTGAGCCTATGGTACCGCACCCCGCTCCAAACACACACATACGACCCCACAACAGACGACACATGTTGGAGGTGCACAAGTCACACAGGGACCTACATCCACATCTGGTGGGAATGCCCAATTATCCAACCCTATTGGGAACACATACACAAAATCATTCAGAGATTCACAGACACCCCACCACCGAAGGACCCTGCAGCACTCCTCCTCCACCACACCAAAACCAAAGCATCCGTATATAATAAATCCCTCACGGTTAGAATCCTCAATGTGGCTAAAAGTCTGATCCCAGTATTCTGGAAAAAACAACACGCTCCCCCGATGGCAACCTGGTTCCAACGCATGGAAGAACTCAGAACGCTCGAGGAGCTCACCCTACAGGGAGAGGGGAAATCACAGACATACCAGACGATCTGGACCCATTGGATCCTAACGACCGGTAAACCAGACTTCCAAGACTTGCTACGCTAAAAGTCACAAACACGGACGACACTTTTGACACACACCCAGAGGCACGACCCCCCCCTCCCTCCACCAACATACCTGACTCCCTGCTCCCCTCCCCCCCCCCGGGAACCGGGGGACGAGGACGCGTGCACAGACCATGTTAAAGGAATATGCTAGATTGCATAGGTAGACAGGAGTAAATATGAGAAACTAGGTTCTTCAGGCAGAGGTAGATTACCAGGTGGGGAAAAGTACTGCGTATCAAACCAGTTTAGGGGGAGGCAGATACACTGATGAGATACACTGAGCCCACGTCGCAGAGAGATAACGGGGAAGGGGGACTGACTGAAGACGTGAGACAGGGACGACATCCCGAGATACCTTTAGTCATCAGCTGATCCCGACAAACAGAATCCCCCCCCCCCTCCTCTACCCCCTCTCCTCCATATCACGAAGAGAGGGGCACCCACCCGTGAACCGGGAGACCCCGGCTGCACATCCCTGAAATCCCCGAGTCAGCTAATACCATAATCACGGCAAATGTAAGGGGAAGCCGGAGACATGCTCTGCCCCGTACCTATGCAAGCTAAAGGGACCTGCGAGTCCACTAATGTTGAAATAAGTACAGTTGATAGGGGTAGTGTGTACCCTCAGTATATATGTTGCATATTCTTTACTAACTGGACCTGCGAGTCCAACAATGCTGAATCTTGACATCTCGGAAGGGGTCCACTATACCCCGGAATACATATGCAATTGATACCCTGATACCAGGACCTGCGTGTCCACAATGTTATTTTCGTTTCATGAAACTATATGCAATTCCAAACTCTAAATAAAAAGATATTTACAAAAAAAAACATTGAGACAGGCGAAAACCAGGAGCTAAAATCCACGTTTGTCAGGGAAGACAGCGACCCTTCCTATATGAAAGGTTTAGTCACTGGTTCTTTTTTGGCAGGAAGACAAAAAAAATGCATATATTTGAAAGTGTCACACATATGCATATACAAAATGAGATTAAAGACAAAAATCAGTGAGGGAGTGACAAACATTGTCTAACATTGAACTAACAGAGCAATGGTCAGGATCGGGACAGGGATCCAACACGCAGAGTACAAACAGGAGAAGTTACGTATACCGGACCTTAGAATGGCCGGACTAACGTAAGGAGTAAGCAAAGAATGGTCTAGAGACAAGCTGAGGTCGAGGGAATGAGAGAGCAGGTAAACGAGAGACAAGCCGGGTCAAAATGGTAATAGAGGTAAGCAGGGTAGAATGATACAAGCCGGGTCAGAACCAAAGAGACAAATAGAAATAAGAGCGCTGAGTGAGTAGACTAGATAGAACCACGACAGGGCAATGAACCAATACACAAAACCTTATTTTATACCCTGGTTCTAAATAAATGATCACGCCCCCGACAAGTCCTGATTCGTGCTCAGGACTTGATTGACAGGTCGGAACGGATAGTCGTCATGACGTCGGCTACTAGAGCCGCGTCATAAAAGGAGGCGGATCAGAGGCGTCCGGCGTGTAAACGGCCGAGAGGACTGCGAGGAACGAGTGAGTCAGCCCCTCTGAGAGAGTGGAATTCTAAGTGTCTCACCTCCTCTGAGGTAGAGACAAAAGGTACCCTGACAGCAATGGCATAAGTACATCTACAGATTCAGTACATCTGCAGATTCAGTAGTAGATGTGATTTTGTGCAAAGTCACATTAGTTTGGTAACAACTAGACGGATAACACTAGCAGGCAACCAAAGAGATGGGTGTTCCCTGTTAAAGGGAAAGTATAGAAGCAAAGCAGTTGAAGAAAACGTTAACATGGCAACAACAACTATTACAACATGGGCGAGTATTATGAAAACATACTGCAAGCACTCGGGCTGCAATCTGTGATAGATGTGTAGGTGAGGAGCCAGTGATCTAATCATTAGCAATAAAAGAAACCGTGATTAGAAAAAATTAGCATAGGGGAAGAGATAAGTCTAGTCTACAATATATAGCAGTTTGAAGAGCTGACTATTGAGTGATGGGGTAGCCTCAAACTCCAGCAGGAGTTATTAACAAGTCCTACTCCACTAGCCGGGCCACAGAGTCCTACTCCACTAGCCAGGCCGCAGAGTCCTACTCCACTAGCCAGGCCGCAGAGTCCTACTCCACTAGCCAGGCCGCAGAGTCCTACTCCACTAGCCAGGCCGCAGAGTCCTACTCCACTAGCCAGGCCGCAGAGTCCTACTCCACTAGCCAGGCCGCAGAGTCCTACTCCACTAGCCAGGCCGCAGAGTCCTACTCCACTAGCCAGGCCGCAGAGTCCTACTCCACTAGCCAGGCCGCAGAGTCCTACTCCACTAGCCAGGCCGCAGAGTCCTACTCCACTAGCCAGGCCGCAGAGTCCTACTCCACTAGCCAGGCCGCAGAGTCCTACTCCACTAGCCAGGCCGCAGAGTCCTACTCCACTAGCCAGGCCGCAGAGTCCTACTCCACTAGCCAGGCCGCAGAGTCCTACTCCACTAGCCAGGCCGCAGAGTCCTACTCCACTAGCCAGGCCGCAGAGTCCTACTCCACTAGCCAGGCCGCATAGTCCTACTCCACTAGCCTGTCCACATAGTCCTACTCCACTAGCCAGGCCACATAGTCCTACTCCACTAGCCTGTCCACATAGTCCTACTCCACTAGCCTGTCCACATAGTCCTACTCCACTAGCCTGTCCACATAGTCCTACTCCACTAGCCTGTCCACATAGTCCTACTCCACTAGCCTGTCCACATAGTCCTACTCCACTAGCCTGTCCACATAGTCCTACTCCACTAGCCTGTCCACATAGTCCTACTCCACTAGCCTGTCCACATAGTCCTACTCCACTAGCCTGTCCACATAGTCCTACTCCACTAGCCTGTCCACATAGTCCTACTCCACTAGCCTGTCCACATAGTCCTACTCCACTAGCCTGTCCACATAGTCCTACTCCACTAGCCTGTCCACATAGTCCTACTCCACTAGCCTGTCCACATAGTCCTACTCCACTAGCCTGTCCACATAGTCCTACTCCACTAGCCTGTCCACATAGTCCTACTCCACTAGCCTGTCCACATAGTCCTACTCCACTAGCCTGTCCACATAGTCCTACTCCACTAGCCTGTCCACATAGTCCTACTCCACTAGCCTGTCCACATAGTCCTACTCCACTAGCCTGTCCACATAGTCCTACTCCACTAGCCTGTCCACATAGTCCTACTCCACTAGCCTGTCCACATAGTCCTACTCCACTAGCCTGTCCACATAGTCCTACTCCACTAGCCTGTCCACATAGTCCTACTCCACTAGCCTGTCCACATAGTCCTACTCCACTAGCCTGTCCACATAGTCCTACTCCACTAGCCTGTCCACATAGTCCTACTCCACTAGCCTGTCCACATAGTCCTACTCCACTAGCCTGTCCACATAGTCCTACTCCACTAGCCTGTCCACATAGTCCTACTCCACTAGCCTGTCCACATAGTCCTACTCCACTAGCCTGTCCACATAGTCCTACTCCACTAGCCAGTCCACATAGTCCTACTCCACTAGCCTGTCCGCAAAGTCCTGCTCCACTAGCCAGGCCTCAAAGTCCTGCTCTACTAGCTAGCCCGCAATTACTGTGACTAGAGGAAATGTCGAACCATGCAGTGTTTATAAAATAAGTTCTGTATAAATATTATTAATAGATTCTCTAGATTCTCTGTGTCACTGTCCCCCCCGCCCACTATGTATTTGAGCCCCATGGACCCATCGGTGTGGCTGCACACAAAGGAAGGAGGCCCACGCACTAAGAGCCACCGGGTGGGCATGTGTCAGCAGGGGCCCGGTCGGGCGCTTTGCTGCTTAAACAGTGCGACCGGATCCCTTTCCGTTCTGCAGCCGACTGGGAGGAAGTGACTGCCGCATGTCACTTCCTCCCACAGAGAAATTAGAGCGCGCGGGAGGGGGGGGGGGGGAGGGGGGAAGTCTTTATGGAGAGGACCAGGCCAGGAGTTCAAGTGCCTAACACCCAACTGCCTCAGCCTGCCACTAGACCCCAGGGAAACCACCCTCTAGAAAAAGGTAAGAACCTGGAGGGTGGCTAAGTGTAAATATAGCGTGTGTGAGTCAGTATGTCTGTCAGTATGTCTGTCAGTATGTCTGTCAGTATGTCTGTCAGTATGTCTGTCAGTATGTCTGTCAGTATGTCTGTCAGTATGTCTGTCAGTATGTCTGTCAGTATGTCTGTCAGTATGTCTGTCAGTATGCCTGTCAGTATGCCTGTCAGTATGCCTGTCAGTATGCCTGTCAGTATGCCTGTCAGTATGCCTGTCAGTATGCCTGTCAGTATGCCTGTCAGTATGCCTGTCAGTGTGTGTGTGTGTGTCCGTATATGTGTCTGTGTCTGTCAGTATGCCAGGCGCAGTAAAGAGGCCAGGAATGAAAAGCAAAGTGCAATGAAAGTAAGAGAGAATGCACAGTGTTTCATAGAATGTGTGTCAGCATGTTTCAGTCAGTATGTTTGTGTATGTCAGTCAGCTTGGGTCTATGTGTGTATTCATGGATCCGGTTATAGAATGCGGTCACAATAAAACCCCGTTTCATGGATCAGGTTATAGAATGCGGTCACAATAAAACCCTGTTTCATGGATCAGGTTATAGAATGCGGTCACTATAAAACCCTGTTTCATGGATCCGGTTATAGAATGCGGTCACTATAAAACCCTGTTTCATGGATCCGGTTATAGAATGCGGTCACTACAAAACCCTGTTTCATGGATCCGGTTATAGAATGCGGTCACTATAAAACCCTGTTTCATGGATCCGGTTATAGAATGCGGTCACTATAAAACCCTGTTTCATGGATCCGGTTATAGAATGCGGTCACTATAAAACCCTGTTTCATGGATCCGGTTATAGAATGCGGTCACTATAAAACCCTGTTTCATGGATCCGGTTATAGAATGCGGTCACTAAAAAACCCTGTTTTTCATGGATCCGGTTATAGAATGCGGTCACTATAAAACCCTGTTTCATGGATCAGGTTATAGAATGCGGTCACTATAAAACCCTGTTTCATGGATCCGGTTATAGAATGCGGTCACTATAAAACCCTGTTTCATGGATCCGGTTATAGAATGCGGTCACTATAAAACCCTGTTTCATGGATCCGGTTATAGAATGCGGTCACTATAAAACCCTGTTTCATGGATCCGGTTATAGAATGCGGTCACTATAAAACCCTGTTTCATGGATCATGTTATAGAATGCGGTCACTATAAAACCCTGTTTCATGGATCCGGTTATAGAATGCGGTCACAATAAAACCCTGTTTCATGGATCCGGTTATAGAATGTGGTCACTATAAAACCCTGTTTCATGGATCATGTTATAGAATGCGGTCACTATAAAACCCTGTTTCATGGATCAGGTTATAGAATGCGGTCACAATAAAACCCTGTTTCATGGATCAGGTTATAGAATGCGGTCACTATAAAACCCTGTTTCATGGATCCAGTTATAGAATGCGGTCACTATAAAACCCTGTTTCATGGATCCGGTTATAGAATGCGGTCACTATAAAACCCTGTTTCATGGATCAGGTTATAGAATGCGGTCACTATAAAACCCTGTTTCATGGATCAGGTTATAGAATGCGGTCACTATAAAACCCTGTTTCATGGATCCGGTTATAGAATGCGGTCACTATAAAACCCTGTTTCATGGATCCGGTTATAGAATGCGGTCACTATAAAACCCTGTTTCATGGATCCGGTTATAGAATGCGGTCACTATAAAACCCTGTTTCATGGATCCGGTTATAGAATGCGGTCACTACAAAACCCTGTTTCATGGATCCGGTTATAGAATGCGGTCACTATAAAACCCTGTTTCATGGATCCGGTTATAGAATGCGGTCCCTATAAAACCCTGTTTCATGGATCCGGTTATAGAATGCGGTCACTATAAAATCCTGTTTCATGGATCCGGTTATAGAATGCGGTCACTATAAAACCCTGTTTCATGGATCCGGTTATAGAATGCGGTCACTAAAGTACTCCAGACACAGGAAACAAGTGGCACATGTTGCTTGGCAGGATTTGTTTTAATCTGAATAAAACCATCTAGCGTGCAAGCAGTGGCAGAACCGTACATCTTGTAACATTCAAACAGAACATTTAGCATCAGATTCATTACCTGTGATGGGGTGCTGGTTAGTTCCATTTTTTCTTGGGATTTCTCCTTTGCTAATCGAGCAGCTTCTTTAAATTCCTGAAATTTTTCTGCAAACTAAAAAATAAAATTCATAAAAAAAAATGTAAAATACACACTATAAAAAAAAAGTAATTGTAAGAATAAATGAAAGATGATTTTAATAGGAATTACAATCCCCACAATAGTTAAGTGGACGTGTTTTCTGCTTGTCTTTTTTTAAATAAAGGTTGTTTTTCAGGTTTAGCAGAAACAAACAGGAAATAAAAGAAAAGACGAGACAGGGGGGATATGATAGAAACATTTAAATACATAAAGGGAATCAACACAGTAAAGGAGGAGACTATATTTAAAAGAAGAAAAACTACCACAACCAGAGGACATAGTCTAAAATTAGAGGGACAAAGGTTTAAAAATAATATCAGGAAGTATTACTTTACTGAGAGGGTAGTGGATGCATGGAATAGCCTTCCAGCTGAAGTGGTAGAGGTAACTATTGGTAACTATAAGATAAGGCCAGGGACTAATGAAAGTATTTAGAAAACTGGGCAGACTAGATGGGCCGAATGGTTCTGATCTGCCGTCACATTCTATGTTTCTATGTTTCTAAACATTAGTATACATCTTAAAACATCAAAAGGTAGAAGGGAGTGAGAGAAAGGTAAAAGGAAAGCGACAGTGAAAAGAAGGAATGCAATAAAAAAGTAAGATAGGAAACGAGAAAAATGAAAGGATACTTTGAACAAACTGTACAGCACTCCTAAAAGTATTCTAATAATTATAATAAGCTGAATTAAAGAAGGAGTTATGTTTCATTTTTCATGTGGGAAAGCTCTGGGTAATCCTGAGAAGGGACATGATTATTAACATCTGATGATGGCGTTTATCTTCAATTGGAATGAGAACGTTTTCCCGAGATCGTGCAGTCCATCAGATCTGTAATGTAGAAGCTGTCTGGGCACATCTATACAGAGGAATTTCCACCTGTGAGGATGGGCCCAGAAATTGGGACCGTCTCGTTGGTGGAAATATACACCTTGATGGACACTCCAGAAATGTCCTGGGGCTGTTATATACCTCTCAAAGCTAAAGCCAGATAGTAGTAACTCTAATATGTAGAGATTACAAACGTCAATCAAAAGCTAATAGATATGCATACAGACTGTATAATGCTGGAAGCCCCCTGACTAATAGGTGGGGGACAGCATATGAATAGTATCCGTAGTGAAACTATCTTGACCGCTGTGGAGGGCTGTTAGATACCTCTCAAAGCTAAAGCCAGATAGTTGTAACTCTAATATGTAGAGATTAAAACCGCAAATCGACAGCTAATAGACATACATAGTTATTCAAAATCGGCTAATAGACATACATAGTTATTCAAAATCGGCATACACGTTGTGACCGTCAGGGGAGAGATAGAGGTGAAAGATAGAGATTAGGGTGCCTCTATGTGCAGAACCATACTTAGAATGTTGGTTGCCTGCACATAGTGATAGATAACCTAGTGAAGAAAGCACACAGTGGAAAAAATGAGCCCAAATAAGCCCTTATTTGGGCTCATTTTTTCCACTGTGTGCTTTCTTCAGCTTTTGATTGACGTTTGTAACCTCTACATATTAGAGTTACTACTATCTGGCTTTAGCTTTGAGAGGTATATAACAGTCCTCCACAGCGGTTAAGATAGCTTCACTTCAGCTATTATGCATATGCTGTCCCCCACTTAGTTGTCAGGGGGAATCCAGTATGATACAGTCTGCATATCTACAAGTTACTTAACACGCAAAGACTAGCAGTAGCCACAGGTTATTCCCCAAGGGACCGAGGGTCTTGGACACCCACGTCAGTTGCATGACGATTGACCTACAGAACAGATTCATAAGCCACTGGTCTTGACCCTGCACATAGCCCTAATAAAGTCACTAGACAGTTGCCTGTGTTGTATATAGTAGGATAAGGGTATCCTTTAGAGAGACATATATAGAGGTGAGCCATTAAGGCAAGATTGCACTTAGAATTAGATGTGATTCTATTTATTCTATCTATCTACTATTACTACTATTTCTTCAGTTTGTACAGCTATTATAGTATATGTATAATGATTTCCAGCAATATATTCAACTAGTCTGGTTTCTTCCAGCTCTTTGTATATTTCATTGGTCCTGTCTGGGCACATCGTCTCCAGTGTGGATTCTAGGTTTCTCCAAGTTATTGCCATTTGATAACAATTCTTTATACTCCACTGCTCTGGACTGCAAGCTTGTTTATATGGAAAAAAAAAAAAAAAACTAATGGAAATATAAAAGGGCAAGTCTTGGCTGAATGGTGTACTTTGTCCAGCATTGCAAAATAACACCACGGAGAACGGCTATGAGGGGGCTGAACTTCAGAGGTGTCTGGTATAAAATGGAGACGTCTTGAAGAAAAGGCTGTTTAGAAGTAAACTCCTTATCACACAAACCTGAAGATCACCTGGGAACACAAGCTCGCTATCCGAGGAATACACCAAACAAATTTTCATCATCTGAATGTGGTGACGCTGAATATGGTGTCTGTTCTGGATTTCCCATATGGTGGCATGTTAAGGGTTATCTTGTGTTTGTAGTGGAGCCCAAGTCCAAGTTAGTGGACCAGTATGTAAAAACTAATTGTCCTTGTGCTGAAAAGACCAGGAGGGTTCACACTTCAGTGATTTGAAGTGGTGATGGTGCCTGGATTCTGCACATACAAAGTTTAGCCTTTTGCTGACGGTGGTGTAACTTCACCTCATCATAGTGGTGTCATTAGCCAGACTCGACCAAGAAGTCATGGCTGACTAACTGCATTTCTGTGCAGAGAAATATTCCCAGAATTGACATAATTGGCAGAGAGCGGTCAGCTGACACTCTCAGCCAACAAATGGCTGGTCAGTAGACTTCCTGGTTTCTCCAGCTCTGCTGAAGCCAGATCTCGAAGACCCTCAGCATCCAGAGGGAACCCAGGCAAGAGGGCGAACTGCTGGAATATGGCTTGCCCCATTACTGGCCAACAGGGTTGCAGTATCCCTGGTATCGTTAGTACAGTGGGCTATACAGCAAGCTGTATGTTTATGATGCTTGCAGTTACTCTTTAAGGCTTTGAGTAACGACAGCATTGCAGAAATTATACTAAACAAGACTTTAGTTTTTAGTACAGGAAAGGGCATGGGAAGGTTTTTTCATGCATTAATCAAATCATCAATGTTTGAAGGAAAACACAATATATGATGAGATCATCTCAAGGGCATTAGATGTCTCTCTCATACCAAAAAGCTATTATGCCAACACATCACAAGGGCCTGGAGTGTCCCTTTAGTAATATAAACCCACTATATAATACTAACTGTGACCCAACTAGACTTACGCACAGCAGAAATATTTGGTTCCTTAGAATCCCAATCCAAAAAAATCTGTTTGGGTGGTCTGATAATTGTCCACGTGGTGGTCTAAATATAGTCACTGTAAAAACCCTGTATAACTGACTGTAATCTAACCTACACAGTGCACCTAATGTGTGTGGGGGACTCCAAATCAGATCTTCCATTGCAGTTGATCTGTGCACAAGTTTTAATATTGTTTACCATAACTATGCATGTTGGGGCATCTATTCTCATATCAAACTACTCTTGTAACGTTACAGTGCCCTAGAAAAAAAAAAAAATGATTTTAATAATATACTTGCACTGTATGGGGACTTTTCTTTGGCACTCTCAGAAGCAGAAAAAATAATACATTAATTTCTAAAAAAATAAATAAATATAATACATACAGGATAGTGAGATGGCTACGCAAAATGAACTGTCTTGCTATATTCAGGACTGTATGCAGGTATGTCAGACTCCGACACTCTGTACGGTTTGTTAACTCCCAAGTATTCTGCTATGTTAGAGAGGTTTAGCATAGTCTAGGCTGGAGATGGGAAAGTGAGGTCCACCACTGATTGCTGAATCTCAGAAAAACGTTCACACTTTGTTATCCTGGGTCTTAAAATAATAATATTTTACCAAGTACGGAAGACAAAAGGACTGTGGGGCAGTGGGAGATTTAAAACTTACATATTCTTACAACATATATTATTGCAATTCTCCCATCACCCTCAGCCAGGTTAAATGCTCCGTATGCAGTCTCTCTCATTGTTCCACATGCTATGATTTTTGGGTCTATACTCACTTTTGTGAGATGATGTTCAGAGGAGAATCCCAGGCCATAGACTGTATTTGCCCGGCTGTCGGCCCATTGCCCAAACTTCTGCGATGTTTTAGTGAATGTCATGTTTGGACTGATGGTGCTATTTATTATTGCCTGCCAGAAATTTCAGGAAAAAAAAAAAAAAGAAAAAAATGAAGTTACAAATGATCCAACTTGTATATTGAAATGATCTTTGCTTCATACTTAAAGGCAGTTTTGGATTTGAGCTCTGTACCATGGACACAGGACAAATTGACAAATCAGCGATGCCATCACAATATCTCTTAAAGGCGGCCAACAGCAGGTCTTATAAAGAGCACTTACCTCCCAGTCCCTGATGGTGCTTCTAAAACATGAAGCTATATTGCCAATGCCACAGGTTTAGAAAACGTGCCACTCTCTGAGTAAATGGCAAAGTACAATCTGCCAATGCCACAGGTTTAGAAAACGTGCCACTCGCTGAGTAAATGGCAAAGTACAATCTGCCAATGTCACAGGTTTAGAAAGCGTGCCACTCGCTGAGTAAATGGCAAAGTACAATCTGCCAATACCACAGGTTTAGAAAGCGTGCCACTCGCTGAGTAAATGGCAAAGTACAATCTGCCAATGCCACAGGTTTAGAAAACGTGCCACTCACTGAGTAAATGGCAAAGTACAATCTGCCAATACCACAGGTTTAGAAAGCGTGCCACTCGCTGAGTAAATGGCAAAGTACAATCTGCCAATACCACAGGTTTAGAAAGCGTGCCACTCACTGAGTAAATGGCAAAGTACAATCTGCCAATACCACAGGTTTAGAAAGCGTGCCACTCGCTGAGTAAATGGCAAAGTACAATATGCCAATGCCACAGGTTTAGAAAGCGTGCCACTCGCTGAGTAAATGGCAAAGTACAATCTGCCAATACCACAGGTTTAGAAAACGTGCCACTCGCTGAGTAAATGGCAAAGTACAATCTGCCAATACCACAGGTTTAGAAAACGTGCCACTCGCTGAGTAAATGGCAAAGTACAATCTGCCAATACCACAGGTTTAGAAAACGTGCCACTCGCTGAGTAAATGGCAAAGTACAATCTGCCAATGCCACAGGTTTAGAAAACGTGCCACTCGCTGAGTAAATGGCAAAGTACAATCTGCCAATGCCACAGGTTTAGAAAACGTGCCACTCACTGAGTAAATGGCAAAGTACAATCTGCCAATACCACAGGTTTAGAAAGCGTGCCACTCGCTGAGTAAATGGCAAAGTACAATCTGCCAATGTCACAGGTTTAGAAAACGTGCCACTCACTGAGTAAATGGCAAAGTACAATCTGCCAATGCCACAGGTTTAGAAAACGTGCCACTCGCTGAGTAAATGGCAAAGTACAATCTGCCAATACCACAGGTTTAGAAAGCGTGCCACTCGCTGAGTAAATGGCAAAGTACAATCTGCCAATACCACAGGTTTAGAAAACGTGCCACTCGCTGAGTAAATGGCAAAGTACAATCTGCCAATACCACAGGTTTAGAAAACGTGCCACTCGCTGAGTAAATGGCAAAGTACAATCTGCCAATGCCACAGGTTTAGAAAACGTGCCACTCGCTGAGTAAATGGCAAAGTACAATCTGCCAATACCACAGGTTTAGAAAGCGTGCCACTCGCTGAGTAAATGGCAAAGTACAATCTGCCAATACCACAGGTTTAGAAAACGTGCCACTCGCTGAGTAAATGGCAAAGTACAATCTGCCAATACCACAGGTTTAGAAAACGTGCCACTCGCTGAGTAAATGGCAAAGTACAATCTGAAAAGATGGTCCCACAATCCAGCGTCAAATTACCAGGTTTGCGTTTTCTACAGCAGTAGTTACTGTAACAGATCTATAAGATGCTTTGTATACAGGGGGTAGAGCTATTTGATTTCAATGATAAATGTTCTATGTTTTGGTGTGTTTTTTTCCAGCGAATTAGGACAGACAAATCGTGACTGAAAAGTCAAGCATGGAGGAGACTATGTGATAGTTTGATGTCACTTTGCAAGTGTCCCGGATAATGAAGCAGACACCACAGACAATAGCGAAATTTAAATGCCTACTACAACACCCTGATTCATATTGCGAACATTAGTTTAGAGCCATCCAAACTAAAAGGGAGTGTAAAGGATCCTGCTATCCGTGCAGCGCTGATCCTTGTAGCGTCTCCCGAAATCCAAACTGAAAAGAGTGAAGTAGTGATTATAGCTCCCAATTCCCCAAACATGAGTCGAGACTTCATGAAGGGGTAAAACGAATGTGTTTATTGATGGCCAAAATCAGCCCTTTTATGATGGTCTCCCAGCAAGGGAACTCCCACATGGAACCTTGTGGAAGAATGTAACAAAATATGCAGAACCAATCAGTATACAGTACAATTCTTATACACACCCACAGGAAGAGTGTAACCCCTCCTCTCTATCCTGGAGATAATTAACTTAAGTGGTTGCAGAGAACCTAATTATCTCCGGGCAGAGAGAAACATGTGCTTTTTACCTTTTAACAAAACTGTATTAAAATCAATAACTCATGTTTCGCTGAACAAAGTCCCCATGTTCCACACACCCCCAGATAGCTTGGATCTGAGCGCATATTATAGGCGAATAGCGCTCAGATCCCACGAACACAGTTCTCAATAACGTCGAGTAAAGTTTAAGTTCACCAGCTGTAATGGAAGTTAAACTGCACGAACCCACATACGAGTGTAACAGGGGAAATGTACAATCCAAGCAAGTAAGGCGAATGATGTGATCCAGAGACAGAGGGCTCTGTCCCAAGTGCCTTAAGACCCCATGACTTAACGGGCCAGCATCCCAGGGTAAGAGGCTAGCAATCCGGCTCCTCCAAGAGATAGGGGGGCAGGGCAGTTTGTCACATGCAGACCCAGTGACAAAAGCCATTTTGTCACAGGGAGTTATAAAAGACATGACACCAACAGGAAGATATATTTTAACTTAAAGGGACTCTCCACTGCCCAAATCCAAAAAAAAGAAAAAATAACCGTAGATTTATCCCAAATGAAAACTTGCATACATTTAATTAAGCATTATTTGCATTGGCAGTTTGTCTAAAATCAGCTTGTAAAATGTGTCTGCAGCCTTTACAAGCCCACCTCTTCTAACCCCGCCCAGACTTTCTGTAGCTGTCCAATCACAGACTTCCCAATGCAGCTCAATGAGAAATCTTTGCAAGGCAGGTGCTCTGGGCAATTGCTGCCTCTTGAGTTTAGTACCATTGAGCTAAACGGACCAGGAAGTTAGAGGACCAGTTGAAATCTGAACTTCTTGCAAAAAAAAATATTTTTTTCTAAAATAAGAACACTTTTCACATGAAGTCTGAAGGACCCTCTGAGCACCATAACAACTTAATCACAATACATTTTTTTTATTGCTATGAAGCTCTGTTACACACTCAAAATGGGGACTGTCCCACCTAAATAGAGACACTTGGGAGGTTTGCAATGGAAACAGGAACACTGAATAGTTGTGTCACAGTGTGTGAGATCATGACACTTACAAATAAACAGCTAAAGAGAAAAATAATAAATAAATGAGGTTTATAATGGCCTACTTGCAATGTTATGAAAGCCACAAAGTGCAGTGAAAGGACCTGATGCCTACAGTACGTGTACAGGAAACCTCTTCACATCTGGGTTCGTATTCCGCAAGGAATAAATAAAACACAAGCACACGTTTCAATCTCTGTGAATACTGAAGGTGGAAATACAACATTAACTGAAATATAAAAAGCAGATGAAAGTGGAAACTTTGATTCCTGCAATCTTTTGCCTTACAGGGAACACTCTCTATTTTTCGCTAAAACACATTAAAGACTGAACTGATAAGCACATTTCATTCATATGAAGGAAAACCATAATTACAGAAACACTGCAACATCTGCACTGGAAAGGCAGACAATCTGCTGATAAAATCCGAATGTCATGGAAATAAAAAAAGTTATAGTTTGCAATGTAAGAGCTTAAAAGCACCATAACAGCCTGCTGCTCTATAGTGGTTATGGTGCAAGGAATGCCCTGGTGCCGTCCCATGAGAATTTTGTATAGTTATTATTATTATCGCCATTTATAGAGCGCCAACAGATTCCGTAGTTTGCCAAGTTACCTGGGCCGTGCCGAGAGGCACGACGGGAATAACGGCACCGAGAGAGGCACGACGGGAATAACGGCACCGAGAGAGGCACGACGGGAATAACGGCACCGAGAGAGGCACGACGGGAATAACGGCACCGAGAGAGGCACGACGGGAATAACGGCACCGAGAGAGGCACGACGGGAATAACGGCACCGAGAGAGGCACGACGGGAATAACGGCACCGAGAGAGGCACGACGGGAATAACGGCACAGAGAGGCACGCTGGGAATAACGGCACAGAGAGGCACGCTGGGAATAACGGCACAGAGAGGCACGACGGGAATAACGGCACAGAGAGGCACGACGGGAATAACGGCACGACGAGAATAACGGCACCGAGAGGCACGCTGGGAATAACGGCACCGAGAGAGGCACGCTGGGAATAACGGCACCGAGAGAGGCACGCTGGGAATAACGGCACCGAGAGAGGCACGCTGGGAATAACGGCACCGAGAGAGGCACGCTGGGAATAACGGCACCGAGAGAGGCACGCTGGGAATAACGGCACCGAGAGAGGCACGCTGGGAATAACGGCACCGAGAGAGGCACGCTGGGAATAACGGCACCGAGAGAGGCACGCTGGGAATAACGGCACCGAGAGAGGCACGCTGGGAATAACGGCACCGAGAGAGGCACGCTGGGAATAACGGCACCGAGAGAGGCACGCTGGGAATAACGGAACCGAGAGAGGCACGCTGGGAATAACGGCACCGAGAGAGGCACGCTGGGAATAACGGCACCGAGAGAGGCACGCTGGGAATAACGGTACTGAGAGAGGCACGCTGGGAATAACGGTACTGAGAGAGGCACGCATAAAGTGTACAGAACATTAAGCAAGAATCATATTTTATATATACATACAAACAGACACAAATATAAACACAGACACACACACACATATCTAAAACCATTGATAATGTCTATTAATCAGAGAAATACTGTAAGGATTTGTTTCCATTGTAACAATACATTTATTTATCCAGGACCTAAAAACAAGGTCCCCGTACAGTTTACGGTAGAGGTTAAAGGTAACTAAAAGGCAGATTCCCAGATGTTCTAGTAACACAACTCCCATAATGCTTTGCCACCCTTGGTTTACATTATAAAAGGTTACATTTTATTTAAGTCCAATGGTACTTGTAGCGTTTTACTGGATAAAAAAAATTAAGTGTAAAACAAACTGAGTACAATAAATAGGACAGAATGTCGATGAACCGACCTACCTTCGATCCATCCAGACTGATTATTCTATAGACATTCCTTGTGCTATCATAGAAATAGGACACAGTCACGGCATGTTTGCTGGTAGGAACCCAGTTCTTCTTTGTGTTCGGATCTATCTGGAAGACGTGGGCTCTGGTGCTAAAAATGGGTTGCTCTCTGCAGGGAAGAAAGTAGAAATAATTAATCTGATTGGGTCGCAGTATAATGGTACCTGACCAAAGAGGCTCAGAGCAGGCAGGAATATTAAACACCTCGGTTTGCAGGTCAACTAATCAAAAATTAAACTAAATGTAAAAGTTTGCAAGTTATTGTAAAACGTGCGTGACTAGTTTTCGGTCCAGCAGAAAGTGACATTATATCTAAATCTAGTGGGTGATCCAACATCCCACCTCCCAAAAGACATCTGTTTGCATTGGATGGGAGATCTGTAATACTGGCACCAAACACCACTAGACCACAGAGATTCACCTTCCCCAGACAGGCAATGAAATGCTTTTCAAAAACGCTTACAGTAATCCCACCGTGCAGATCAGGTTCCTTAACCCTTTATGTTATAGAGGGGTGGCGCTTAATGGGTCAGAGTACGGCTGCTATACATTAATGGATAAACTCCTAGAGACTACAGAATCAAAGTAAACAAGTTTAACCCCCCATGTGCCAAGCTCCCTGTAGCTGCCAGGCATGATGGGGGGGATGAGTTTACCCTGAACGTGAAATTGCAGTGGAGGTAAATGCAATACTCACTCCATTAAGTGCTTTAACAACATTTACTGGGGTGGCTGAATGAGGAACGGTCATGTCCTGAGAAGCTTTAAAGCACAATCTTGTTAGCGGTGTTGGTAAAATAACAAAGTCTACAGCTGAATGTACTTGTTGCACAAATGTAGGACAATGTATTCTGTCTGCAGACTGGATGAACGTCATCTGCAGTAAGTCACTTGTTTGATATATAGTTGCCGAGCAAAAGTTGTTTTTCAGAAGTATGTAACATTAACAAAAAAATTTTTCAAAAGTGATATTTTAAACCATAATTGCATATTGACTTGGCTTGTGCAAAATTTGATGAAAAGGTTTATGTAACAAATTTTAGAGGGCAATTATTCTTTAGGGAAGTTAATAAATCCAAAAAGGTGGCCTGGTAACTTTCATGCACTCAGAACACCAGCAATAGTTGAGCAAATAAATGGCTCCAAAGGCCCCGATTTACTGAATAAAAGGGGACAATTCCTTGGTCTCTCCAAAAGCGTTGGGAAGCCTGCTTTCCACTTCCATGTTACCTCTCCCCAAGCCCACATCCAAGAACTAGACAAAGCACAGCCCAGGTGACAGTATTTTACATTATGGGACACAACTGAGAGACAATAGGCCTTAAAGTAACACTCCAAGTATTCTGTAGTGGCTATACTGCTAGGAGTGCCCCCCATTATAAGCAGTCAAAAAGGTATAGAACGGTCTGCCAGGCACTGCTACCGGCCTCCATAACATTTCAGCTGGGAGCCTGGGCCGCCTCTCCCCAGCCGGGAGCCTGGACCGCCTGGGCCGGCTCTCCCCAGCCGGGAGCCTGGACCGCCTGGGTCGGCTCTCCCCAGCCGGGAGCCTGGACCGCCTGGGCCGGCTCTCCCCAGCCGGGAGCCTGGACCGCCTGGGCCGGCTCTCCCCAGCCGGGAGCCTGGACCGCCTGGGCCGGCTCTCACCAGCCGGGAGCCTGGACCGCCTGGGCCGGCTCTCCCCAGCCAGGAGCCTGGAACGCCTGGGCCGGCTCTCCCCAGCCGGGAGCCTGGGAAATTTCAATTTCCCTGAATAACAGACTATTCAAATTGAGATTGTGAGATGAAAGTTATCTAAATATCATCTTCCTTTCCTGTTACTGCAATGGGTTAACAAAGTGAAAATACCAATAATAATTAATGTATTTAAAATGTACCTTTGTGACTGCGCAGCCAACTATACATAAAATGGTTACTAAGACGGTACTCATAACTCATGTAGCGCTGGCTGGTGGGAGCAGCAATTGTAGTTCACACCTGCTGGGGGTGGAAACCAAATAATTGGACAGCCAGGGACAAGCATTCATTTTTTGTAAAATGAATACCCTTAAACGCTCCACTGCACCAACAACAGCCACTATCCCCAACTTACCCACTATAGCCCACGGCCCCATGCTAATGAGTATGTGTAGCAGTGATTTCAGCTTGTGTTTAGTGACCTTGTGTCTGTGTGTGTCATTGAGCTTGTGTGTGTGTGTCAGTGTGCTTGTGTGTCTGTCAATGAGATGGTCTGTGAGTGAGCTTCCCAGTGTGTATATCAGTGAATGTTCATGGGTGAAGATCTTAAAATAGATCACTTCGACTCAACTCAATCAGCTTAAGTACCAGAATAATTTATATTTTGTTAATTCGCTAAACACTCAAAATAAATAACTTGTAGCATTTAATGACAGATGATAACATTTATAGTGTCGCTATGGATTGAAAAACTGATTGCACTAAACGGGTTGTTTAATCTTACAGGATACAATGCAGGATTGAACAACCATTTGTTTGTATTTTAAATGGTTTGGAACGATCGGCACACAGGGTCACAGACTTTCAAGGGACATTTACCTCTTTAATGGTGGGCTGGTGTGTTAATCTCTGCATTACATGGAAAAAGCCGCCTCTCTGTCGAGGTCTTACAGCACAGATTTTTTTTTTTTATAATATCTGTGTCATGTCATCAATTAGCAGCTGACAAAATTCATGAAACCGTTTGTCAAGCCATGAATTAATTTATGTGGGAAAAGTTATCTTCTGAGCCATTTGTACCTTGAGGCAAAAAGGATATAGGGGAGAGTTAAAGCATCAAACATTACTTTAAAAATCAGCACATTTCAGTGACACAATCATCCCAGGAAAAGTAGCTTAAAGAGACACTCTACACCAAGTTGTCCTATGTACAAGCGATACATTTTGTACTCCAATGTTTTTCCCCTTTGGTGAAATTATATATACACACACACACACACACACACACACCCTTGTGTCACATACATATTTTAATAAAACACACAAACAAAAATTGGTGCAAATAACCCAAACTCAGTCAGTGGAGGGCACACTGCTGGTGTCAAATGTGTTTGGGTTTTTTGAGAGATGAATGATAGAATATATAGCCCTATAGAAGCCTTTCTCTATACCCCAGACAGTACTATAAAACACAAGTTGGTAGTGGGAATCAAACAGTAATAAAGTCTGGACCTTCTAAACGAGGGGGAGAGTGCAGGTCAATAGTAGGGGACAATGAATGGCTTTACAATGAATGAAGAATTCCCTACTTTAACCAAACGGCTGTAATGGATAATTAATGATTAATAGGAATGATGGTCTAAGCTTCAATCAGTAGAAGGCCTCTTCATCAAGTCCAAGGTAGATGACTTTCCGCTCACACGTCTAGAAAACGTAAAATGACTGCAGTAACGTTTTGTCCTAACACAGAGCATTTACACCCACAAAAGACCAGCGCACTGGATGTAATGTCACACTATAGGGTCAGGAACACAAACTTGGGTGTTTACCCACTTAGAAAGGATCAAACTCACCTTCCAGCTCTCCACAGGTCTGCAGGCGCTGGCCCTGCCCCCGATCCGCCTCTGACATTAGAATTGATTATCACAGCCAATCCAATGCTTTCCCACAGGGACATTATTAGAATTGATTATCACAGCCAATCCAATGCTTTCCCACAGGGAAAGCAATGGATTAGTGGAGATCATCAAGAAGGCGGGAGGAAGCGGAACCAAATATCACCCTGGCCAATCAGCATCTTCTCATAGAGATGAATTGAATCAATGAATCTCTATGAGGAAAGTTCAGTGTCTGCAGGCAGAGGGTGGAGACACTGAATGTCAGTCACAATATGCAGCACTGCCCCAGGAAGCACCTCTAGCAGCCATCTGAGGAGTGGCCAGTGGAGGTATCACTAGGCTGTAATGTTAACACTACATTATCTCTTAAAAGACAGTGTTTACAGCAAAAAGCCTGAAGGGAATGATTCTACTCACCAGAACAAATACAATAAGCTGTACTTGTTCTGGTGACTGTAGTGCCCTTTTAAACTCTAGATACAGTTATATGCAAATCCCACAAGATCTTCTGCTTTTGTAATACTCCAACTACCACATCTGACACCAACATCACCTCACAGATAAAGGAAGACTATAGGCACCCAGATCAATTAATCTCAGTGCCAACACTTTCAACCCTGCTGTCTACATGGCAGGGTTAACCTGCTTCTAGTGGCCATCAGTATGACAGAACCACTAGAGGCACTTACATAACAGAGTAAAAGTGGATTGGCTGAGATCATCAATTCTAATGATGTCAGCCAAAGAGGCGGATCGGGGGCAGGGCCACAAGAAACAATTCCCCCTGCATACAGGTTCTGCGGGGGCAGGGCCACAAGAAACAATTCCCCTTGCACACAGGTTCTGCGGGGGCAGGGCCACAAGAAACAATTCCCCTTGCACACAGGTTCTGCGGGGGCAGGGCCACAAGAAACAATTCCCCTTGCACACAGGTTCTGCGGGGGCAGGGCCACAAGAAACAATTCCCCCTGCACACAGGTTCTGCGGGGGCAGGGCCACAAGAAACAATTCCCCCTGCACACAGGTTCTGCGGGGGCAGGGCCACAAGAAACAATTCCCCCTGCACACAGGTTCTGCGGGGGCAGGGCCACAAGAAACAATTCCCCTGCACACAGGTTCTGCGGGGGCAGGGCCACAAGAAACAATTCCCCTGCACACAGGTTCTGCGGGGGCAGGGCCACAAGAAACAATTCCCCTGCACACAGGTTCTGCGGGGGCAGGGGCAGCGCCTGCAGACCTGTGGAGAGCTGGAAATAAGCTGAGTTTAACCCTTTCTAACAGCTGGTCTTCTGTGGGTGTAAATGCTCTGTGAAATATGGGAATGGGCAGACTGATTCAAGCTGGCCGGGGGGTGACAAGTCTTCAATAGTTGAGCATTTCTAAGCACAAGTAATGTCGAGCCATAATTGGGAAACTGTTGTCCCAAAAATATTGTGTGTGTGTTTTCTTTTAGTCAGATTGTCTATGAGAAAGCATCAGATTGACGCACCTCAGCGTTTTGTATTCTAACGCTACAGTGTTCCCTTTAATCACTTTTCATCACCTTTATGGTGCACACAGCGTCTCAGCCCTCGTAACACAATGGAAGGAGAAGCAACTGCTAAAATAAATACAATCCGACAACAAGCGGATGTTCGGATGAGATTAAAAAAAAAAACCAACTAAAAAAGTATGATGGACGTGCATGCAATGAATAAAAAGAAAACCCATTGAAAACAAAATGCATCTCTTCAGTTTCTGAAGCAGTATAAAAGATCTGGTATCCGTACGTCACTTAGAGAAAGTTGTTCGCCTACAAGATAAATTATGAAAGAATTAAACTGCAGGAACCCACTTATTTTACAAACTGCACAGGTGTGCGCCCACAGAACGGTCCTGTGTATTTTACGCCATATAACTCGGCTATGGGGCACTGAAATGGGAAGCTCCCAGCACGCTGTTCAATAAGCCCACCGGAAGCCCCCAGAGACAGCGCACAATGGATGTGAACGCACAGTTGGACAGACTACAGTTTGAAGTAGTGCTTGTCATTCTTCACGTCAGTGGGTAATGCACAGCTGGCTAGCAACGTTTCACAGTTTGCAGATAGAAAGAGGGACATGACATTTGTGCCTGCTTCTCTGTACTCTGTGAAATTGCCATTTCGTCCTTGGGATAAACACTTGCTGCAGAGCACAGACGTGCGGAATTAGAGAGGGGAGAAAAACAAAACCCTGATATTACATGGCCTGCAGCGGAAACATTCGTACACATGGGATAAACTCCTGCACAGAATCTAGCAAATTCACAACTGGAAAGTGACAGAGGATCATGTATTCAGACTCCCATTAGCTAAGTCAGCCAGAATGTATTAAGTTAAATATTGCCAAAAAATAAAACAAAACAAGTGTGCGCAATTTTTCAATTTAAATCTACATAACACCACACAGTGCAAATCACCCTATACTATATAATACTCTGATAAACTCAGTTTGACAAAACCGGTTGGAGGGGCTTATTGTCCTCTTGCAAAATTCTGGTGGCAGCCAGCAGCCATGGAGATGAATCCGGCCCAGGATAGAATCTACAGCTCGGCTGTAACCTGGGAAGCCGTTTTTGAAATCTCACTAAAAGAACGAAGAGGTATTTGCCGAGGGGGCCAATAAAGCTCAATCGCATATTATTCTATTAGTGGCCAATTCTGTGTTCTCTGTGGGCATTCTAATATATGGTTTTGTACAGTTTAATGCAAGGCGTGTTTAGCTTTTATTTAAAATATTTTTTAAAAAATCACACTAAGACTATGAAAGGATATTCTATAGATTTTATTCGGTAGCCACACTTCACAATGGAGTGCTCCTGCTCCCCTGTTCTTATGTTAAATAAAATATTGAGAAGTAATGGGAATCAGGGTTTAGCATTACCTTTTCTGATAAGGAGTGTAATAAAATTTGATAAACACACCACCACCAAACACTGTTCCCATCTGGTGTCACGCTACCGTGAAGCTATGAATCATTTTCACACATGCTACTGAGGAGTGCGGAGAGTGAAGATTTTGGTCAAACTGTTCTTCTTCGTAACTTTGGAGATTTAATGTCCTAAGCACTCTGTCTGATAGAAAAATCAATAACGACTTCACTGTATAAAGTAACACATTGGCACTGCTCTCCGAATGTTCCGTGTTAACACAGCACTGTCACTCTGCAGGTTTCCATTTAAATTAAATCTTTTTTGTCCCCCCTTGTTTTTATATTTAATTTTTTTTAGTCATACATAAGATAAAGTAGGCAAATGGAATTAGAATTAGAGCCCATATACACAAGAAAATCATTTCCATGTAACTGCATCAAAAAATTCATCAATTTTAAAGGACCCCTAAAAAGCCACCAGACCACTTTATCTCAATGAAGCCATCTGGGTGCAAAAGTCCTTTAGTTTCCATTGCAGGGTTAAACACACCTCTAGTGGCTGCCTTACTCAGACTGTTCAGAAAAGGCCTTGCTGATTGGCTTAGAGCGGTCAGCTGACACTCTAAGCCAGGGGTTCCAGTCCTCAAGTACCCTCTACCAGTCCAGGATTTAGGGATTACTCTGTTGTGTCTTAAGTGTTTTTTTTTTGGTTTTTTTCCTTCTAAAACCACCTTATACACAACTGGGTAACCCCTAAATTCTGGACTGGTACGGGGTACTTGAGGACTGGGTGGGAAACCACAGCTCTAAGCCAATTAGTAGCTCCCCATTGATAATCTGTTTGGTAAGAGTGTGCCTGGTGGCCTCCTGACACCATAACAACTTCATTTAGATTAATTTATGGTGACCGCAGTGTCCTGTTAATCTTTACTCTGACTCCCTGGCTGAGATCATAGTCACAGCTGCAAGACCAGTGTGGCAAGGGAACAAAATTAAGTAAAACTCACCCTTTTAAACACTAATTTTTTTAAGTTAGTGCTGATGTGGAACCGAATGCGCATGCATGGTGAGATCCGCTCATGCATTAGACCTTCCCCATATAAAAGCAAATGCTTTCCTATGGGGATTTGAATACACTGGATGTCCTTATCAAACTTTGAGGATGTCGAGCATCATTTCGCAGAGTCACATTCTGTGAAACAGCAGGAAGCCCCTCTATTGGCTGTCTGGAAAACAGCCACTAGAGGAAGTCTTGACACTGTAAGGTTTTACATTGCAGGGTTAAGGGCAGGGGAACTGAACCCAGAAAACTTAAATGAGTGTACTTTTAAACTCCAAGAATGACTACCATCCATTCCACTCAGTTAAAGTCTGCCATTATCCTGAAAATGTTGTTCTCACCCCTCTGCTTCCGAGCAGTAAAGGAAGTTTCAATTGGTCATACTATTCCTACAGTCAGTAAGGAAGAGGAGTGCTCTACCATTTCACTGTTAGCATTACAGAAATTTACAATAATTGCTATAGCACTTTACTTATTAATTTGCTCTTATTTTTAGAATTATAGGATTTAAAGCAGCTGTCACCACTTCAGTCATTCGACAAACAGCCACGGGACCCCTCCTTCTAGCACCCCACTACTATTTTTAATGATGTGCTGGCCCCACCGACTCTGGGCGAGCATGCTTAGATATCCAATAGACCTGTGTTGACTGTCACAATGAAGTTAGAATTAACATGGAGAACTGATGATGCGGCATGATGCTGGAAGGTGGCGAGTACAGGCTGACACCCAAAATAAAGTCAACAAAGGTCGTGGAGCTTGACTAAAGTTCTACCCTTCATCACCATGAAGGTTGTACATAAGGAAAAGTAGTCTCTACCTTTCCTTATGTATAACTTTAAAAATAAGCAGGCTTAAATAAAATGAAATAAATAAATAAAACCAAACAAAAACACACCACACACACGGGCAAGCACGGGGAAGGGTGGGATTTTAGACATGTTAAAGTGTAAAAAAAAAATAAGTGACAGACATTTTAACATTTGCCTTCAGGGTCCTTACAAATACATATAAGCAATGCAAATGACCATTTTAGATATAATTCCATCGCACTTACTGTATTGTGTGTGGTTGAGGGAGGTGGGGGGTATTTTTGCTTTTATACTAACCCGACTTTCCCAACATTTCAAATGGAACAAAAAGGGACACTTTAATTTTAAGGGTGTGAGTGGGGGTAACCCCAGGAGCAGGGCTGCTGTGAGAAATTTGAGATAATTTATGCTACTACAATGCAATATCGAACAAGAACAATGTATATTATTTACAAAGACTGATTTCTAAACACATTTATTGTGGTTTAAAGACACAATACTGAGAGTATTATTTCTGTGGAGCTCTGTTATACCCTCAGACACATTACTGGGAGCATTATTACAGTGGAGCTCTGTGTTGCAAACCTAGCCCCTTAAGACGGTCATTTTATGTATAGGATGCTATTGCTTTAAGATTGCCTGCATATGTCTGTATTTGTATTTCGTTTTATAATTAGATCCATAGCATTCGTATACTTGCGGCACGAAAGCCGCCAGCATTCACATGGTAGTTTCACGAACAGTGACTTTCAACACTGTTCGTGAAACGAATAATATACCGAATGGGAGACCACCCAAAGGAGGTTGTGTGTCTCCCATTTAACGGTAGATACAATGTATCCGCAGCCAATTAAGGTAGTATGTGTGTGGCCACCGTTCGTATACCGAACATGCGGCGGTGGCCATATATGTTCACGAAAGCCCAGCAGTGTTTGGTCATCGAGTGCCTGGAACTAAAATCGGCTACTTGACGGCACGAACACCGCTGGGCTTCCGGGCAGTTCGGGAAACCGGTTCTTTCGGTATTCTAACGTAACCAGTCTGTTCGTGCATTTCAATACCTGTTAATAAAAAAACCGTAATTCGAACGGCATTCGTTTAATTGTGCAGGGATCTGAGCAGTATTTCACCAGATGGTGCGCTCAGATCCCAGCTATGTAAAAAGGGGTCATTTCACGGAGATGCAAGAATGGGCGTACCCACACATCTCTTGGCTAGGAAGGATACAAGTAGTCAAGATGAACTTTCTCCCCCGCCTATTATACTTATTCCAGACCATCCCCATGATAGTCCCCCGCACATTCTTCACCTCCCTCCGCACCGCACTAGGACACTATGTATGGAACGGTAAACGACCCAGACTAAAGCACACACTCCTAATGCAACCAAAAGATAAGGGTGGTCTGGCTCTCCCGGACTTTTCCCTCTACTACAGGGCATGCCACCTCCTGCAGATTATAGAATGGACTAAAAAATGGGACACATAAATTGTGGAAACAAGCAGAGACACATAAGGTAGGCGTCCCCGTCGCAGTCCTACCATGGCTACCCCCGGGAACCCCCACAAGAGGGAAAGAAGACCCCCCCCTACACAAGAGCCACCCTACAAGAGTGGCATCGCACGAAAGGGAGACACGGTCTCACATCCTATCCTACGCCACTACTCCCATTGATACATAATCCAGACTTCCCCCCCCCCCAGACATGGATCCAAAGGCATTCACAACACTAGTCCAAGAACCCATACCCAGACTTAGACATGTCTACACGTCAAAAGGCACTAAGACACTCAACGACCTGAGAGGAGCAACAGAACACACACTCCTGACACGCCTGAAACACAAACAAATTCAGAGCTACATAGCAACCCTCCCACAGGGAAATATTGGCACGGGCCCCTACTGCCCTCGAAGAGATATGTTTAAACCCAGACCCAATATCCCATGGGGTATCCATCATATACACGCTACTACTGACACAGACACCAGTAGCTCAGCCAAACTTCAAAGGGAAATGGGAAAAGGCCCTAAACCGCACATTTAGCGAGGCGGAATGGGAAAAAAAATCTATTATTTAACACACCACTGCTCCAGCTATAGTAAGACACAAGAGGCGGCATACAAACTATTGACACAGTGGTACCGCACCCCGGCGACACTTAACACGATAACCCTAGACCACTCTCCACTGTGCTGGAGATGCGCAGTGACGAGGGGCACGCTACTACACATTTGGTGGGAGTGTGACAAGCTTGTCCCATACCGGCAGGGAATACACACAATGTTGAAGCAATTCTCAGACGACCCACCCCCCTTGAGCCCAGCCGAAATGCTATTGCATCACACCAGGGCCCCCCGAACCTTATACAAGAAGGCAATGACTATACGCATTCTGAACACGGCCAAGTCAATCATCCCACAATACTGGAAACAACCAGTAACCCCACTGCTGGAGACATGGTTCTCACAAATGGAAGAACTGAGATCTCTTGAAGACCTCCACAATTCCGCCAAAGGCACACATCAATTGGTCATTGGTTGCTGACAACGACGAAACCAGACTTCACAGAAAGACTACGGCTCTAATGACAAAGACAAAAAACGTCAACCACCCACCGCAGACTCTGACCGCAGACAGAATACCGACAACCCAACATGGTCCCATTCCCCTCCCCACCCCCATAACCCAAGATAGAGACCACTAAATGCGAGCAGGGAAATACCTAACACAGGAGACCAACTACTAGACTGAAGCAGGAAAACTGCAATAGAACTGAGGGTAGCGGAGCCCGATGCCTAGGGGAACCCTAACCATCACAGATCTCGATACACGAAGGGCGGGTGACCGACAGGAACACACGGGACAACAGGAGTTCTGCACAGGTCCCGACAGGATGGCTAGGGACATAACAGGACAGGGGACAGTACCATACATCTGGAAATACAGGGGGACACCACCTAAACCCCACAGCACGGCAAATTAAACAAAAGGAACCATGAACCCCCCTGGGGCCCGAGACCTAAGGGCTGACAACCCCACAGTTGTACGCAGACTAGAGGGTAATCCCCCACACCACCAAGGGAAGGATTCACGACCACGGTACAGTCACTAGGTCACAGACTACCCCCACCAAACACAGACATAAGATAGACAGAAGTTTGAGACACCCAGAGACCTGGGAACCGCATTGTCAACCACAAACACAAAGGAAGGGAAACGTGTACACACAAAGATAACACAAGGGACATGTGAAACCACCCACAGTAGGGGCCTGAGAGCCCAAACGCTGATCACTAGTGATACCTAAAATCAACACTTGCAACTTCAAAATCGATCTTTCTACATGTTGTACGTATGTTGCCGAACTTAACACGATAAAGGACCTGCGAGTCCATCCACAACGCGGGCCTGCGAGCCCAAATGTTGACCGCTCCCAATACTGTTACCAACTCTTGCTATTACTCATTCTATCGCATGATGTTTACTCGTTATCAAACTGTCAATAGAGACCTGCGAGTCTCACTGCTCAGTACTTTTTCACCTTTGCAAATGCAAATAAAAAAAAAAAAAGGGCCATTTGGTAAATGTCATGAATATTGGGTATTTGGGCATTTGGTTAAATGTCATGTCAGTTGGGTATTTTTTATATAAAATGCAGTATTTTGCTGTACTGAGAGATAATCAATTAACAGTACATTCTTGGGTGATTATCTCTCCAGTACAGCAGGGCATGGTGGGAAATAATCTTGCAGGGTCAGTTTCCCACACAGTCCCCTTGATTAACACCCCTGCAATACCAGTTTGTAAACCCCTTGCATGGGGAACTGCATAAATACTGTCCCTGTGGAATAAAAGCTCAGTTGACCTCCAAGCTATGTGTCGTCTAGTTCTTGGAAGGAAAGCATTGTTACTACACTACCTGTGTTTTACCTGCTTATCCTGACTACCAGTGGAGATACCGTGGATTAACCGCTACTACTCCGCTACACTCCGTATACACACAGACACATTACTGGGAGTATTATTACTGTGGAGCTCTGTTATACACTCACATTACTGGGAGTATTATTGCTGTGGCGCTCTGTTATACACCCAGATACATTACTGGGAGTATTTTTGCTGTGGGGCTCTGTTATACACTCACACATTACTGGGAGTATTATTACTGTGGAGCTCTGTTATACACTCAGACACATTACTGGGAGTTATATTGCTGTGGAGCTCTATTATACTCTCAGACACATTACTGGGAGTATTATTGCTGTGGAGCTCTGTTATACACCCAGACACATTACTGGGAGTATTATTGCTGTGGAGCTCTGTTATACACCCAGACACATTACTGGGAGTATTATTGCTGTGGAGCTCTGTTATACACTCAGACACATTACTGGGAGTATTATTGCTGTGGAGCTCTGTTATACACTCAGACACATTACTGGGAGTATTATTGCTGTGGGGCTCTGTTATACACTCAGACACATTACTGGGAGTATTATTGCTGTGGAGCTCTGTTATACACAGACACATTACTGGGAGTATTATTGCTGTGGGGCTCTGTTATACCCTCAGACACATTACTGGGAGTATTATTGCTGTGGAGCTCTGTTATACACAGACACATTACTGGGAGTATTATTGCTGTGGAGCTCTGTTATACACTCAGAAACACCAACAATATGGAGCTCCTAGAAAAGAGGGGCAGTAGATAGTAAAATAGGGGCACTGTTATGTATTTCTTGCTTCAAATAAGTGTTGAGCAAATATTTCCAAACAGTAAGTTGCTAGTGAAGGGGTTAAGACCACCTGCATGATTTTAAACCTCATAACTGACACCATAACAGTGAAGAGTCATAAAAGCTATAATTTTAGTGTGAATTTAACAATTTAGGAAACAAAGCTGGATTAGAAAATATAATTTCATTGCTATTTTGGTCTGAAATTGGAAATTCATTGACTTTGAGAAGTTGCAAATTTAAGACCAAAGTATCGGAGCTGTGACCACAGCGGACTTGGAGCGTTTCTCCCGTGGATACTACTTTGGACACGATTTCTAAATTCAATTTCAATTCCGGACATTTCTTACGTTAGTGAACAACATTATTTACACAAAACCCCTAGGTGTGAGAGACCAGCACCGTAAAAAAAAACAAAAAAAAAAAGCACTGAGTTTACGTTGTCTTTGGAAGCAGGGGATTTGTGGGATTACATTTATATGATAAAGAAAATGATCACAGAAGTAGTGCGGATGTATCAGGATAGGTTTCCCGTGGCAGATTAGATGTATTGGAATAAAGAAAGAAAGCTCTACTAAAAGAGACAGAATAATATGAACGGTTCTTACAATGAGTCATAAATGCAGTTTTTTAAATGTATGCAACCTTGCAAATCAGCATGGCTGTACTTTCCCTTTAATTATACTGTACTGGAAGATGTAGGAGTTTGCGGAAAAGGGCAAGAAGAAGAATTGTATGAGACTACCGATAGTAAAACCTAGAAACTCAAGGTAATCCGAAAAAGCATTAACCATTTAAAGGGACACTAAGCACTACAAAATTGTATCTAAATGAAGCAGTTTTGGTGTATAGATAATGACCCTGCAATCTCGCTGCTCAATTATCTGCCATTTAGGAGTTAAATCACTTTGTGTATGAAGCCCTTGGCAAACCTTCCTGCATGTGACATCCAGTCTCCCTATACATTTCATGTAAAGACATCTAGAGAATGCAGCAGTCTCCTATGTGTGATTAAAGTTTAATTAACAAAGCACGAGATAAAAACTTCTAAAGTAAACACAAGGTGCTGCAAGGTCTGGATGAAAATAAAATATTTTCTTTCATGCAAGCTGTGTTAGACACAGCCACTGGAGGTGTGCCTATGGTTCATAAACAAAGGGATTTAACTCCTAGATGGCAGAGAATTGAGCAGTGAGACTCTAGGGGCATGTTCAATACACCATAACTGCTTCATTAAGCCATTTTATTTTACTGCTTAGAGTATCCCTTTATGAGCCCAGTGTTCTTTAAGAGGGCCAATATGAAAAGCAGACAGACACTTTCTCACCCAGCAATTACATTCATCTATTTTTAAAGGAAAAGCTATTGATCTTACATTCTCTGTTGTGATCAATAAATAAGGTATTATATTTCAAAAAATAAAAACCTATATATAGCAGTGCACATGCACACACCATTGCATAACCACACATAAAATACAATACATGGCATTATAGTGACACTATAGGCACCCAGACCACTTCAGCTCATTAACGTGGTCTGGGTGCAGTGTCCCTTTTGCACTTAGTTCTACAATGTTAAAGGATCCCTATAGGCACCCAGACCACTTCAGCAGGGTTAATCTAGCCTCTAGTGGCTGTCTCACCGACAGCCACGAGAGGAGCTTCCGCGATTAAATCGCACCTGTTTGACGCTGGACTTTCTCACGGCGCTGGATTAAGGTAAGCAAATAAATTGTTCATTAACCATTTAATTGCCGCGGAAGGGTGACTAGGGCTCTATAGTGTTGGAGATACACAAACATTGTTCCAGAGAAACTGCAATGTGTACATTGCAGCTCTAAGTCTGCCTCCAGTGACTGTCTCCCAGACAGCGACTGGAGACGCTTCCTGCATTTATACAAACCCTCTGCATGAGCGTATGAGGACATCCAGCAGCAGATTTTTCCCCGGCATTGATTCCTATGGGGATGTCATGCAGCGCATGCGCATTAGCGCCCGCTCGTTGTTGGAAGACGGGGGAGGCAGAGCTGCGACCCAGCGTCGAAGGACATTTGCACTGGGATCAGCGAAGTAAAAAAAAAAAAAAAGTGTTTTTACCCTTTTTTCACGTCAGTGGTGAGGCAGAGAGAGTGCCAGGAATACAGCTCTATTTAAGCACTAAATGACAGCCCAGCACCCAATGTATTTTTTTTATTCTATAAAGTGGTGAGCCGTGCACCGACCTACCACTACCACCAGGGATTTGGGGAAAAACAAAAACTCCGGATTTGGTGGTTCAAAATCCACACATTTACATGGAATCCATTTCACAGGAAAATACCAACATGGTTTGTACGTTTACAGTGCTGAACCCATTAGGCTCTGGAATTACCTAAAGGGTTAATCTAGTAAAGCACTGACCCCTATTTAAATGCATAATTAGGATAACTGGCAGAAGTGTTTTTTTAAATAAATTAAAAAAATAACAATTGCCCACCTTTGTAAGAGACCCCCTGCCACACCAGGATAAGATGCTCCAATGAGAGACGTGCTATATTGGTCTATGCGGCTTGATCTGATCCTATAATCCCACAGAGAAGTTACAACCACAAAGGAGGATTATAACAGCTAAATAAATGGAGAGGAGACATACTCTGGGTGCTAGCAGTTCGGCTTACAGTCTAGTGAACCAGCTATGCTAGTACTAGGAAAGCTGTGGATTGCTGCACATGCACAGTCTGTAGCTCGGCTCTCACGAGGAAGGTCACAGTATGTGTGTGGGGTTTGCGCACACACACACACACACACACACACACACACGGGAACAAAATTAACAATAGAGACCTGGAACCAAGTGGGCTATCAGATCTGCAAAACCCCTTACAAGTACATAGTTATTAAATATCAGGAATAAGTAAACATAATATTACAGATTCTAGAAAGTGACTTTTCTTCTTTGAAGAGGCACCATAACCACTACAGTCTTATTGAGTTGGTTTGACTGGCTCCCATAAACACTCCAGTAGCATGTAGTGGTTATGGTGCTCCGCTAAACCCTCAGCTGAGCTACACCCAGATTTCGCGGAGATTCTATATGGTCCACATACAGACCAAGAGGTGTATCAAACCACAGTCCCTCACAAGGGACACAACCTCTACTGCCATAGTCAGAGTTGCTCTCCAACACAAGACAAAGTGTTACGAGCTTGTTTCCATATTTGTAAAATAGGGCAATTTATTTCCAGTCTCAAACGGACATTGACAAATAGGTCAAATCTTTATGAATGCTGTATATTTGGCAAGCACAATCAATATAATTCATTGTACCAATTTACGGCCATTAAATATGCCTTTGTTTACGGATTCCTAATGCATGTCTCATACAGAGCTTCAGTCTTTATATTTATGGAGCATTAAGGCCGTTTAGGTCTCTAAACACTGAAGAAGGTTAACAGAATTGCTCAGTCAACAAAAATCATTTAAACGGCTTTTCCTCTGTTCTCCAAATACCATTTAACTTTAACTGTTCATATACTATTCAAATAAATTAAACGTGCGATGAACAGATTTATTCTCATGGGACGGTCTGATAGAAACAATAGTGAAGAAAGAATGAGGCATTTAAATTAAATTAAATAAATATTATATATATATATAAATATAACTTCACTTACCCCATTTTGCCCAGATTGCGATCTGTACTGAAGCTGACCTAGAGATTACTTCTTGAATTTGTGTCTTCTTCAAACATTAGCAATCTCCACTTTGTTCTCTGAAATATATTCCCAATGCAGCCAACCTTTTCTGTCCTGTGTCACTCAACGGGTCAGGGTGACATGAAGAAGTGGAGTGCCTGGCTTTTAAATCCAAGAAGATTCCCAAAATAAGAAAAAACAAAATAATATATGACTGTACCAATAATATAGAAGTTTTTATAACTTAAGGTAATAAAAAAGAACACGTGTTTATTAAAAAACGTATATCCAACAAAACAAGGGCGCTTGCATGTGTCTGCGTCTTGCAGCGTCTTCTAATCTGAGGAAATACTAGGATTGCAGCCCAATGCTTATTCCAATCATATCCTTCTTCCCAAAGATCCGCTTCCCGCGCTGGTATTCTTACACAGACAGACATATATACAGTATGCACCAATGACACCTCCCAGATCCTGGGTCCGCTAGAATCAGGTTACCCCTTCCTCTTGGGACTTTGTTACCGGTAGGATTCAGTACTAGAAAATGGAAAGATAGAAGGTCTGTTAGTGGGAAGAAATGATTAAGGATAATCACACCCCCAATCAGTTATGGACCTCATGCTACCTGTGACTTTATACCCCTGGTAAAACCAGTGATTGACTAGATCTCACTGCATCTACCAGGAGGGGGTCTGCTGCGTAGAATTATAGACTCTATTGCACCCCCCCTCCCCACCCCAACTAGCAGATTTAGCCTTTACACCCCCAAGCCCAGCTGGTATCATACCAGACCTAGTGACCCCCCTCCTCAAGAAGCCCTCCCACCCCCCCCCAGCCAGAAACCCCCCACCTGGCCAAAAGTCTCCCCCCCCCCCCCCCCAGCCAGAAACCCCCCACCTGGCCAAAAGTCCCCCCCACCTCCCCAGCCAGAAACCCCCCACCTGGCCAAAAGTCCCCCCCCACCTCCCCAGCCAGAAACCCCCCACCTGGCCAAAAGTCCCCCCCACCTCCCCAGCCAGAAACCCCCCACCTGGCCAAAAGTCCCCCCCCCCACCTCCCCAGCCAGAAACCCCCACCTGGCCAAAAGTCCCCCCCCCCACCTCCCCAGCCAGAAACCCCCCACCTGGCCAAAAGTCCCCCCCCCCACCTCCCCAGCCAGAAACCCCCCACCTGGCCAAAAGTCCCCCCCACCTCCCCAGCCAGAAACCCCCCACCTGGCCAAAAGTCCCCCCCACCTCCCCAGCCAGAAACCCCCCACCTGGCCAAAAGTCCCCCCCACCTCCCCAGCCAGAAACCCCCCACCTGGCCAAAAGTCCCCCCCACCTCCCCAGCCAGAAACCCCCCACCTGGCCAAAAGTCCCCCCCACCTCCCCAAAAGTCCCCCCCCCCCACCTCCCCAGCCAGAAACCCCACACCTGGCCAAATGTCCCCCCACCTCCCCAGCCAGAAACCCCACACCTGGCCAAAAGTGCCCCCCACCTCCCCATACAAGGAGCTCCCCCCCCCCCATGTTACTAGCCCCCCCCCTCCCTCCTCCGGCCCCCCCGGGCCTCACCTGGTTACACCGGGCGGTCAGCACCTCGGAGAGCGGCGGCCGGAGGTGGATACAATGTAACAGGAGGAGCTCGGGATCCAAGCGGCGGCTGGAGCAGCCTCTCCCCGGCCATCAGCAGCACAGAGCGAGCAGCAGCCATCCCTCAACTGGCGGCACCCGGCATGGCGGCTCTAGGTGACACAACGGGATACAATATTACACAATGACACAATACTACACACAGTGTGATACAATGACACCCGGCATGGCGGCTCTGGGTGACACAATGTTACACAATATAACACAATTACACAATACTACACAATGACACACACACAGTGTGACACCCGGCATGGCGACTCTGGATGACACAACGGGATACAATATTACACAATGACACGATATTACACAATATAAACACAATTACACACAATGTTACACAATGACACACACACAGTGTGACACCCGGCATGGCGACTCTGGGTGACACAACGGGATACAATATTACACAATTACACAATACCACACACAGTGTGATACAATGACACCCTGCATGGCGGCTCTGGGAGACACAATACCACACAATGTTACACAACCACACAATGTTACACAACCACACACAGTGTGACACCCGGTATGGCGGCTCTGTGTGACACAACGTGATACAATGACACAATGTTACACAAAACTACACACAGTGTGATGCAATGACACCCGGCATGGCGGCTCTGTGTGACACAATGTTACACAATACTACACAATGTTACACAACGACACACAGTGTGATACAATGCTGCACAGCGAGACACAGTGACACCCAGCACGGTGGTTGTGATACACACAGGATAACCCCGGTGACAATGACAGCCCGCCCCCCCCCCCCTTCTCCCAGGTCACACTGCTGCAATGCCAACACTGAGCCATGCAGCTACTGCAGGGCACCCAGAGCTAAGAGCACCAGGAATGACAGACTGCCCTGCCTTCAATGTGCTTGCTGGGTTCTGCCTCACTGCCCTTACCCTCGCACAACCTACTGCCCCTACACTGGCACTGCCTGTACCCTACTGCCAATACCCTGGCAGAACCAACTGCCCCTACCCTGGCACTGCCCGTACCCTACTGCCACTACCCTGGCACAATCTACCGCCACTACCCTGGCACTGCCAGTACCCTACTGCCAATACCCTGGCACAATCTACCACCACTACCCTGGCACTGCCATGCCATACTGCCCCATCCCTGGCAATGCCCATGCCCTGGCTGACTCTGGCCTTACTTTCTTTACTAGGGCTCACAACCTGCTTCACCTCTTCCCTGAAGAAGAGGCCGTGCTGCAGGGAAATGTCAGTTAGATCAAGATTTACTGAAAGATTAGTCATTAAATACATAGATTATATCATGGAGCCGGCCAGGTACTGGGATGCACACTTACCCTGATGACCTCTCTATTAACCCTTATGTGACAGATAAAGCCAGGGCTCATAGCCTTACTTCACCTGGCAAGGCCCTGGGGCGATAAAACCCCAACAAACAAACCTTGCAATCCTCCACTAACCTTACATTATAAACCATTCCCACATTAACAGAACTAGTCCAGCTGCTACACATGCCGAATGAAACATTCCATAGGTCCCCAGCATTCCCCAATGTATCAATCCTAATCCCAGCATTCCACAATGTGCCAATGCTAATCTGTGCATTCCCCAATGTATCAATCCTAATCCCAGCATTCCCCAATGTATCAATCCTAATCCCAGCATTCCCCAATGTATCAATCCTAATCCCAGCATTCCCCAATGTATCAATCCTAATCCCAGCATTCCCCAATGTATCAATCCTAATCCCAGCATTCCACAATGTATCAATGCTAATCCCAGCATTCCACAATGTATCAATGCTAATCCCAGCCTTCCACAATGTATCAATGCTAATCCCAGCATTCCACAATGTATCAATGCTAATCTGAGCATTCCCCAATGTATCAATGCTAATCTGAGCATTCCCCAATGTATCAATGCTAATCTGAGCATTCCCCAATGTATCAATGCTAATCTGAGCATTCCCCAATGTATCAATGCTAATCTGAGCATTCCCCAATGTACCAATGCTAATCTGAGCATTCGAGAAGCAGACCTGGTGGGTCAGAAAAAATTGGGCGCCCCCTAGTGGAGATCCATGCATATATACAGAGGGTAAAGCGTAACCTTTAATGAATGCTGTATAAAAAGGTATAGTAACCTATAATAGGATCGCAAATAAGCGATAAACAAAAAAGAAAAAAGAAAAACAAATATATAGGAGGTTATAATAGAGAGAACACGTTGGATGGGGTGAAGTGTCCTAAAATAAGTTCCCTGGAGGACACTTCAATTGTCCCCCCAACGTGTAAAAATATATCCTGGACAGTGTGTTATCACATTAGTATACATACCTCGTTTTGTTATTTCCTATTGCCACAGTTCTCTCCTGAGTATGCAGGTTTTTGCTACTCTATCCACCCTCATTGATCCCGGTTTGTTGGGTTCGATCTTTGGGTACTGACGGGAGGGTGCTATATAGTATAACTGCATCGAGTTACCAGTGCACTTGAGAGCTATTTTTACACGTTGGGGGGACAATTGAAGTGTCCTCCAGGGAACTTATTTTAGGACACTTCACCCCATCCAACGTGTTCTCTCTATTATAACCTCCTATATATTTGTTTTCTTTTTTCTTTTTTGTTTATCGCTTATTTGCGATCCTATTATAGGTTACTATACCTTTTTATACAGCATTCATTAAAGGTTACGCTTTACCCTCTGTATATATGCATGGATCTCCACTAGGGGGCGCCCAATTTTTTCTGACCCACCAGGTCTGCTTCTCTATGTTTCATACAATTGTGTAAGGGTTACCCCCTGGTCTGGTCGCCCCCGGACACACATGAAGTCTTTTCCCCTTGCTGGGAATCGAACTCATTTCTTTCTTACCCACTAATCTGAGCATTCCACAATGTATCAATGCAAATCCCAGCATTCCACAATGTATCAATGCAAATCCCAGCATTCCACAATGTATCAATGCAAATCCCAGCATTCCACAATGTATCAATGCAAATCCCAGCATTCCACAATGTATCAATGCAAATCCCAGCATTCCACAATGTATCAATGCAAATCCCAGCATTCCACAATGTATCAATGCAAATCCCAGCATTCCACAATGTATCAATGCAAATCCCAGCATTCCACAATGTATCAATGCAAATCCCAGCATTCCACAATGTATCAATGCAAATCCCAGCATTCCACAATGTATCAATGCAAATCCCAGCATTCCCCAATGTATCAATGCAAATCCCAGCATTCCACAATGTATCAATGCAAATCCCAGCATTCCCCAATGTATCAATGCAAATCCCAGCATTCCACAATGTATCAATGCAAATCCCAGCATTCCCCAATGTATCAATGCAAATCCCAGCATTCCACAATGTATCAATGCAAATCCCAGCATTCCCCAATGTATCAATGCTAATCCCAGCATTCCACAATGTATCAATACTAATCCCAGCATTCCCCAATGTACCAATCTTAATCCCAGCATTCCACAATGTATCAATGCAAATCCCAGCATTCCACAATGTATCAATCCTAATCCCAGCATTCCACAATGTATCAATGCAAATCCCAGCATTCCACAATGTATCAATACTAATCCCAGCATTCCACAATGTATCAATACTAATCCCAGCATTCCACAATGTATCAATACTAATCCCAGCATTCCACAATGTATCAATGCAAATCCCAGCATTCCACAATGTATCAATGCAAATCCCAGCATTCCACAATGTATCAATGCTAATCTGAGCATTCCCCAATGTATCAATGCTAATCTGAGCATTCCCCAATGTATCAATCCTAATCCCAGCATTCCCCAATGTATCAATGCTAATCCCTGCATTCCCCAATGTATCAATCCTAATCCCAGCATTCCACAATGTACCAATCCTCATCTGAGCATTCCCCAATGTATCAATCCTAATCCCAGCATTCCACAATGTATAAATCCCAATCTAAACCCCCAACATTCCACAATGTATCAATCCCAAACCAAACTCCGGTATTACACAATGTATCAATCTTAATCCCAGCATTCCACAATGCATCAATCCCAATCCAGGGCATAGCATGGATGATGCAGAGGATGGAGGATGAGGGATGCTGAGCATGGAGTGGATGCTGAGCATGGAGTGGATGGAGGATGCTGGACATGGAGTGGATGGAGGATGCTAAGGATAGAGGATGCTGAGGATGGAGTGGATGGAGGATGCCAAGGATAGAGGATGCTGAGGATGGAGGATGCTGGACATGGAGTGGATGGAGGATGCTACGGATAGAGGATGCTGAGGATGGAGTGGATGCTGAGGATGCTGAGCATGGAGTGGATACTGAGCATGCTGAGCATGGAGTGGATACTGAGCATGGAGTGGATGGAGGATGCGGCTCTGGGATGGAGTGGATGCTGAGGATGGAGGATGCTGAGCATGGAGTGGATGGAGTGGATGCTGAGGATGCTGAGCATGGAGTGGATGCGGAGCATGGAGGATGCTGAGGATGGAGTGGATGTTGAGGATGCTGATCATGGAGTGGATGCTGAGGATGGAGGATGCTGAGCATGGAGATTAACGGATAGTGAGCCATGCAGGGCTGCAGGCCCCTCTCATGCAGCATGGGGCAGCCATGGTTAATCATTCTATGAATGCCCAGACTGCAGGCTGCCGGGCAGGGGTTAGTCCAGCTGGGAGAATGATGGGTGGAAAGCTGCAGATTGCTCCCCCCTCCCCTCCTGTGGCCCCCATGGGCCCCCCTCCCTCTCTCCATCCATCCCCCGTGGCCCCCGGTTACCGCTGCCCGGTGGACCCACTGGCGATGCCCCGTGCTGGCTCTGTCCGCTCAGACCTTCTCTCCATCCCTCCGCTCGGGAGACATTTAAATAAGACACGTCATCCCGTCTTCCCCTCCGCATTGACGTCACCGCCGTGTGGGGGATGACGTCAAAGTGCTCGGCGCCGCCGGAAGCGCTTTCTAAATATGGGGCGATGGGGAGAGGGAGGGGGGAGCAGCCAGGGGAGGGGGAGAGAGCGAGGCAGGGAGAGGGAGGGGGTAAGATGGAGGTTTGTTTTGATGACCAAGAATAGCTCAGAATTAGCTGTGAGGAGACATAATATCTTTTATAGGCACTATCCTCAACTCACATCATGGGCAGCCAGCCACCCTCAACTCACATCATGGGCAGCCAGCCACCCTCAACTCACATCATGGCAGCCAGCCACCAGCCACCCTCAACTCACATCATGGGCAGCCAGCCACCCTCAACTCACATCATGAGCAGCCAGCCACTATTAATTCTCAACTCATAAAATGGGCAGCCCATGTCATGTGTGCTTTACATGTGTACCAACCAAGTGGCCCTTTTTAGGAAGGATAATCCTGTCATGTCAGTCCTCCCTACCCCTTACAAGGAACTCAGAATGTTTTGACTTTTGTATTTCGCGAAGCACTCCAGGCTAATACACACAGATGTGTGATTTACAAAAATAAAATCACCCACAAAAATGTTTTTTTTAATTTATTTTTTTATTGGATTTGTTACTTTTTTCTATTAGATTACTGAGGCCCAGTTGGTTTAATTAAACAAAAAAAAAAACTAAAATCTCAATAAAACTTCCTTTATTCCAGGGCTGAACAGTCTTCGCACTGCAACCCAAATCCACCAATTCTAAATGTGATCAGAATGACATGATTCTCATAGAGAATCATGGTGATTGGCTAATCTACTGCGCGTGTGACATTATGGGTTCAATCATATTCCAGACTGTTCACTGACCGACTTAAACAGAATGTTAAATTAAACAAAACATGATCCCCTGGTATAGTTCTTCTTTTTACTCCTAACAATATCTTACACAAACATAAAACGTGTTAGTCTAATAATAATAGATAATAGACTCAGAACCAGAAATATGAGGAGTATTTGTCCCATAAGTCTGGAAAACTACCGCACCTAAGAACCTTAAGGGGACAGGTCTTAGGTGTAATAAATACGTCCTCTGGGAATAACAATAATAGATTTCTCCTTGATATTCAGATCATAGTTGACAAAAATAACTTTTCATGCAAGGCCCTGATGGACTCAGGTGCAGCAGGAAATTTAATTGATGTTCATTTTGTTAAAAAGAATACTATACCTATCAAGGAGAGATTATCAACTCTGGCCGTTGAGGCTATTGACGGGAGACCACTCTTTCAACCCTTATTTACCCATGAAACCTTGCCCATTGACGTGTCTATGGGTGCCTTACATAAGGAAGCTATAATATTCCAAGTTATTGCATCTCCTTCTTGCCCTATCATATTATGCTTTCCATTGCTTAGTAAGCACTACCCTCATATTGACTGGGCTAATGGGGAAATATTGGAATGGGCAAAGATTGTAATGGGAAGTGTATGTTACACCTCACTAAGAGAGTGGATACCATTAAATTACCCACGACTACACCTCAAACCCCCGAAGTTCCCATACAATACTGGGAGGTTAAGAAAGTATTTAGTAAGAGTCAGTCCAATATCTTACCACCTCACAGGACATATGACTGCTCCATAAATCTGTTACCCGGCGCTCTGCCACCTAAAGGGGCAGTATATGCCTTATCGCCACAGGAGAGTAAAATAATGGAAGAATATATCAAAGACTCACTAAACAAGGGCCATATACGGAAATCATCCTCACCTGCTAGTGCAGGTTTCTTTTTTGTAGAAAAGAAAGATGGAGAATTACGTCCATGCATTGACTACAGAGCATTAAATAAGATTACTGTTAAGAATGCCTATCCTATTCCTCTCATTTCCGAATTGTTTGATAGATTCCAGGGTGCTAAGATCTTTACCAAACTGGTTCTCAGGAGTGCATACAATTTGGTAAGAATCAAGGAAAATCATGAGTGGAAAACGGCATTTAACACTAGATGCGGGCACTATGAGTACCTTGTTATGCCTTTTGGTCTATGCAATGCACCGGCCGTATTCCAGGATTTTATTAATGATGTACTGAGGGATTATGTCTATTCTTTTGTCCTGGTTTATTTGGATGATATCCTTATTTATTCCCCTGACCTTCAAACCCACCACAAACAGGTCAAACAAGTATTGCAGACTTTACTGGAAAACAAACGTTATTGTAAATTGGAAAAATGCTTGTTTGATCAGACTGAAGTACAGTTTTTGGGGTATAACATTTCTGCCTCAGGTTTTCAGATGGACCCTAAGAAACTAGAGGCTGTTATACAGTGGCCAGTACCTAGCAGACTAAAAGCCATCCAAAGATTTATTGGGTTTGCGAACTATTACAGAAGATTTTTCAAGGAGTTTTCTTCTGTAATAGCCCCCATCACCAATATGACATGTAAGGGGGCTAGTAGTACGGTATGGTCTAAGGAAGCTAGAGAGGCTTTTGAACTTCTTATACAAAGGTTTGCTTCTGCCGACATACTGAGACACCATGACACCAGCAAACCCTTCATATTGGAAGTCGATGCCTCCGTAACTGGGGTAGGAGCGGTTCTTTCTCAAAGGGAGAGTCAGGACACCCCTTTGCATCCTTGTGGTTACTTTTCTAGAAAGTTGTCTCCCGCTGAGCGCAATTATGATATTGGCAACAGAGAATTGTTGGCCATTTTCCTAGTGCTTAAAGAGTGGTGACATTTTTTGTAAGGTTCCAAGGATCCCCTTTTGATTATTACAGACCATAAGAATTTGGCTTATATAGGGGATGCTAAACGTCTATCTTCTAGACAGGCTAGATGGTCTTTGTTTCTGTCTCGCTTTAACTTCCTTATAACTTACAGACCTGGTCCCAAAAATGTGAAGGCTGATGCCTTGTCTAGACAGTTTGATACCGAGTCTTTACAGGAACATGAGACATCCCCTGTCGTGCCTCCTGAATGTATCATCGCTTCTACTGTTCTTTAACTGTCTTCTCCCTTGCTTGGTGCTATAATGGAGGCTCAGTCTCAGGCACCATGCAATAAACCACTGAACAAATTGTTTGTTCCATTAGGTGAAAGAAAGAATGTGCTGAGGGTGTTTCACGACAATGTGACTGCTGGACACCCAGGTATCAATAAATCCATATCTGCGATCACGAGATCATTTTGGTGGGATTCCCTTAAAAACGATGTGAAGGACTATGTGCAGGCTTGTTCAGTAGTGATGTACCGAACTGTTCGCTGGCGAATAGTTCCCGGCGAACATAGCGTGTTCACGTTCGCCTCGGCGGGCGAACATATGCATGGTTCGATCCGCCCCCTATTCGTCATCATTGAGTAAACTTTGACCCTGTGCCTCACAGTCAGCAGACACATTCCAGCCAATCAGCAGCAGACCCTCCCTTCCAGACCCTCCCACCTCCTGTACAGCATCCATTTTAGATTCATTCTGAAGCTGCATTCTTAGATAGAGGAGGGAAAGTGTAGCTGCTGCTCATTCGATAGGGAAATGGATAGCTAGGCTGGTGTATTGAGTGTCCACTGCAGTCCTGAAGGACTCATCTGATCTCTGCTGTAAGGACAGCACCCCAAAAAGCCCTTTTTAGGGCTAGAACATCAGTCTGCTTTTTTTTCCTGTGTAATCTAATTGCATTTGCCTGCCTGCCAGCTTCTGTGTCAGGCTCACAGTGGATACTGTTCCCACTTGCCCAGTGCCACCACTCATATCTGGTGTCACAATAGCGTGCATTTATATACCCCAAAACTTTTTTTCACTGTAATAGATTGAATAGCAGTTAGTTGTCTGCAAGCGTCTGTGTGTCAGGCCAACAGCGTGTACTCTGCCAACCTCTGCCAGTGCACAGTGCCACTCATATCTGGTGTCACAATAGCGTGCATTTAAAACACATTTTTTTTTTCACTGTAATAGATTGAATAGCAGTTAGTTGTCTTCAAGCGGGTGTGTCAGGCCTGCAGCGTGTACTCTGCCAACCTCTGCCAGTGCACAGTGCCACTCTTATCTGGTGTCGCAATAGATTGCATTTAAAAACCAAAAAACTTTTTTCACTGTTATAGATTGAATAGCAGTTAGTTGTCTGCAAGCGGGTGTCAGGCCTACAGCGTGTACTCTGCCAACCTCTGCCAGTGCACATTGCCACTCATATCTGGTGTCACAATAGCGTGCATTTAAAACCCAAAAACTTTTTTCACTGTTATAGATTAAATAGCAGTTAGTTGTCTTCAAGCGTGTGTGTCAGGCCTACAGCGTCTACTCTGCCAACCTCTGCCAGTGCACTGTGCCACTCATATCTGGTGTCACAATAGCGTGCATTTAAAAACCCCAAAACATTTTTTTCACTGTAATAGATTGAATAGCAGTTAGTTGTCTGCAAGCGTCTGTGTGTCAGGCCTACAGCGTGTACTCTGCCAACCTCTGCCAGTGCACAGTGCCACTCTTATCTGGTGTCGCAATAGATTGCATTTAAAAACCCCAAAACTTTTTTCAATGTTATAGATTGAATAGCAGTTAGTTGTCTGCAAGCGGGTGTCAGGCCTACAGCGTGTACTCTGCCAACCTCTGCCAGTGCACAGTGCCACTCATATCTGGTGTCACAATAGTGTGCATTTAAAAACCCAAAAACTTTTTTCACTGGTATAGATTGAATAGCAGTTAGTTGTCTTCAAGCGTGTGTGTCAGGCCTACAGCGTGTACTCTGCCAACCTCTGCCAGTGCACAGTGCCACATATATCTGGTGTCACAATAGCGTGCATTTAAAAACAGAATTTTTTTTTCACTGTAATAGATTGAATAGCAGTTAGTTGTCTGCAAGCGTCTGTGTGTCAGGCCAACAGCGTGTACTCTGCCAACCTCTGCCAATGCACAGTGCCACTCTTATCTGGTGTCACAATAGCGTGCATTTAAAAACAAAAAAAACCTTTTCACTGTAATAGATTGAATAGCAGTTAGTTGTCTGCAAGCGTCTGTGTGTCAGGCCAACAGCGTGTACTCTGCCAACCTCTGCCAGTGCACAGTGCCACTCATATCTGGTCTGGTGTCACAATAGCGTGCATTTAAAAACAAAAACACTTTTTTCACTGTTATAGATTAAATAGCAGTTAGTTGTTTTCAAGCGTGTGTGTCAGGCCTACAGCGTCTACTCTGCCAACCTCTGCCAGTGCACTGTGCCACTCATATCTGGTGTCACAATAGCGTGCATTTAAAAACAATTATTTTTTTCACTTTTATAGATTGAATAGCAGTTAGTTGTCTGCAAGCGTCTGTGTGTCAGGCCAACAGCGTGTACTCTGCCAACCACTGCCAGTGCACAGTGCCACTCATATCTGGTGTCACAATAGCGTGCATTTAAAACCCCCAAAACTTTTTTTTCACTGTTATAGATTGAATAGCAGTTAGTTGTCTTCAAGCGGGTGTCAGGCCTACAGCGTGTACTCTGCCAACCTCTGCCAGTGCACAGTGCCACTCATATCTGGTGTCACAATAGCGTGCAATTAAAAACAAAAACACTTTTTTCACTGTAATAGATTGAATAGCAGTTAGTTGTCTTCAAGCGTGTGTGTCAGGCCAACAGCGTGTACTCTGCCAACCTCTGCCAGTGCACAGTGCCACTCACATCTGGTGTCACAATAGCGTGCATTTAAAAACCCCAAAACTTTTTTTTCACTGTAATAGATTGAATAGCAGTTAGTTGTCTGCAAGCGTCTGTGTGTCAGGCCTACAGCGTGTACTCTGCCAACCTCTGCCAGTGCACAGTGCCACTCTTATCTGGTGTCGCAATAGATTGCATTTAAAAACCCAAAAACTTTTCTCAATGTTATAGATTGAATAGCAGTTAGTTGTCTGCAAGCGGGTGTCAGGCCTACAGCGTGTACTCTGCCAACCTCTGCCAGTGCACAGTGCCACTCATATCTGGTGTCACAATAGTGTGCATTTAAAAACCCAAAAACTTTTTTCACTGGTATAGATTGAATAGCAGTTAGTTGTCTTCAAGCGTGTGTGTCAGGCCTACAGCGTGTACTCTGCCAACCTCTGCCAGTGCACAGTGCCACATATATCTGGTGTCACAATAGCGTGCATTTAAAAACAGAATTTTTTTTTTCACTGTAATAGATTGAATAGCAGTTAGTTGTCTGCAAGCGTCTGTGTGTCAGGCCAACAGCGTGTACTCTGCCAACCTCTGCCAATGCACAGTGCCACTCTTATCTGGTGTCACAATAGCGTGCATTTAAAAACAAAAAATTTTTTTCACTGTAATAGATTGAATATCAGTTAGTTGTCTGCAAGCGTCTGTGTGTCAGGCCAAAAGCGTGTACTCTGCCAACCTCTGCCAGTGCACAGTGCCACTCATATCTGGTCTGGTGTCACAATAGCGTGCATTTAAAAACTCAAAAAAATGTTTTCACTGTAATAGATTGAATAGCAGTTAGTTGTCTTCAAGCGGGTGTGTCAGGCCTACAGCGTGTACTCTGCCAACCTCTGCCAATGCACAGTGCCACCCTTATCTGGTGTCACAATAGCGTGCATTTAAAAACAAAAACACTTTTTTCACTGTTATAGATTAAATAGCAGTTAGTTGTCTTCAAGCGTGTGTGTCAGGCCTACAGCGTCTACTCTGCCAACCTCTGCCAGTGCACTGTGCCACTCATATCTGGTGTCACAATTGCGTGCATTTAAAAACAATTTTTTTTTTCACTTTTATAGATTGAATAGCAGTTAGTTGTCTGCAAGCGTCTGTGTGTCAGGCCAACAGCGTGTACTCTGCCAACCACTGCCAGTGCACAGTGCCACTCATATCTGGTGTCACAATAGCGTGCATTTAAAAACCCCAAAACTTTTTTTTCACTGTAATAGATTGAATAGCAGTTAGTTGTCTGCAAGCGTCTGTGTGTCAGGCCTACAGCGTGTACTCTGCCAACCTCTGCCAGTGCACAGTGCCACTCATATCTGGTCTGGTGTCACAATAGCGTGCATTTAAAAACTCAAACATTTTTTTTCACTGTAATAGATTGAATAGCAGTTAGTTGTCTTCAAGCGGGTGTGTCAGGCCTACAGCGTGTACTCTGCCAACCTCTGCCAATGCACAGTGCCACTCTTATCTGGTGTCACAATAGCGTGCATTTAAAAACAAAAACACTTTTTTCACTGTTATAGATTAAATAGCAGTTAGTTGTCTTCAAGCGTGTGTGTCAGGCCTACAGCGTCTACTCTGCCAACCTCTGCCAGTGCACTGTGCCACTCATATCTGGTGTCACAATTGCGTGCATTTAAAAACAATTTTTTTTTCACTTTTATAGATTGAATAGCAGTTAGTTGTCTGCAAGCGTCTGTGTGTCAGGCCAACAGCGTGTACTCTGCCAACCACTGCCAGTGCACAGTGCCACTCATATCTGGTGTCACAATAGCGTGCATTTAAAAACCCCAAAACTTTTTTTTCACTGTAATAGATTGAATAGCAGTTAGTTGTCTGCAAGCGTCTGTGTGTCAGGCCTACAGCGTGTACTCTGCCAACCTCTGCCAGTGCACAGTGCCACTCTTATCTGGTGTCGCAATAGATTGCATTTAAAAACCAAAAAACTTTTTTCAATGTTATAGATTGAATAGCAGTTAGTTGTCTGCAAGCGGGTGTCAGGCCTACAGCGTGTACTCTGCCAACCTCTGCCAGTGCACAGTGCCACTCATATCTGGTGTCACAATAGTGTGCATTTAAAAACCCAAAAACTTTTTTCACTGTTATAGATTGAATAGCAGTTAGTTGTCTTCAAGCGGATGTCAGGCCTACAGCGTGTACTCTGCCAACCTCTGCCAGTGCACATTGCCACTCATATCTGGTGTCGCAATAGATTGCATTTAAAAACCCAAAAACTTTTTTCAATGTTATAGATTGAATAGCAGTTAGTTGTCTTCAAGCGGGTGTCAGGCCTACAGCGTGTACTCTGCCAACCTCTGCCAGTGCACATTGCCACTCATATCTGGAGTCACAATAGCGTGCATTTAAAACCCAAAAACTTTTTTCACTGGTATAGATTGAATAGCAGTTAGTTGTCTTCAAGCGTGTGTGTCAGGCCTACCATATACCGTATTTTTCGCTCCATAAGACGCACTTTTTTTCCCCTCAAAAGTGAGGGGAAATGTCTGTGCGTCTTATGGAGCGAATATGAAGCTTTACTTACCTGTCTTGCAGCGTTGGCCGGCAGCACAGGGCGCACCGCGGTAGTGGAACTTGAATTTCATGTTCCGGTTTCCGGCGGGACTGAAAGGAAGTGTGCACAAGCTGAGTGCGCACTTCCTTTCAGTTCCGCCGGAAACCGGAACATGAAATTCAAGTTACACTACCGCGGTGCGCCCTGTGCTGCCGGCCAACGCTGCAAGACAGGTAAGTAATTATGGGACAAGGGGAGAGGGACAGTATGGGAGAGGAGAATATGGGTAGGGGGGGGGATGAAGTCTATGGGGAGGGGGGGGAGATGAAGTCTATGGGGAGGGGGGGAGATGAAGTCTATGGGGAGGGGGGGAGATGAAGTCTATGGGGAGGGGTGGATGAAGTCTATGGGGAGGGGGTGGATGAAGACTATGGGGAGGGGGTGGATGAAGACTATGGGGAGGGGGGGAGATGAAGTCTATGGGGAGGGGGGAGATGAAGTCTATGGGGAGGGGGGGAGATGAAGTCTATGGGGAGGGGGGGAGATGAAGTCTATGGGGAGAGGGTGGATGAAGACTATGGGGAGGGGGGGAGATGAAGTCTATGGGGAGGGGGGAGATGAAGTCTATGGGGAGGGGGTGGATGAAGTCTATGGGGAGGGGGTGGATGAAGTCTATGGGGAGGGGGTGGATGAAGTCTATGGGGATGGGTGGATGAAGTCTATGGGGAGGGGGTGGATGAAGTCTATGGGGAGGGGGTGGATGAAGACTATGGGGAGGGGGTGGATGAAGTCTATGGGGAGGGGGTGGATGAAGTCTATGGGGAGGGGGTGGATGAAGTCTATGGGGAGGGGGTGGGTGAAGTCTATGGGGAGGGGGTGGGTGAAGACTATGGGGCGGGGGTGGGTGAAGACTATGGGGAGGGGGTGAGTGAAGACTATGGGAGAGAGGAGAAGACTATGGGAGGGGGGTACACTATGGGACAGGGAAGAAAAAAAATATTCTGTACAAACTGTCCCATAGTAAGAAACACTATGGGACAGTTTGTTCAGAATATTTTTTTTCTGGGTTTCTTCCTCTAAAAACTAGGTGCGTCTTATGGTGAGGTGCGTCTTATGGAGCGAAAAATACGGTATCTGGTGTCACAATAGCGTGCATTTAAAAACAGAATTTTTTTTCACTGTAATAGATTGAATAGCAGTTAGTTGTCTGCAAGCGTCTGTGTGTCAGGCCAACAGCGTGTACTCTGCCAACCTCTGCCAGTGCACAGTGCCACTCATATCTGGTGTCACAATAGCTTGCATTTAAAAACCCCAAAACTTTTTTTTCACTGTAATAGATTGAATAGCAGTTAGTTGTCTGCAAGCGTCTGTGTGTCAGGCCTACAGCGTGTACTCTGCCAACCTCTGCCAGTGCACAGTGCCACTCTTATCTGGTGTCGCAATAGATTGCATTTAAAAACCAAAAAACTTTTTTCAATGTTATAGATTGAATAGCAGTTAGTTGTCTGCAAGCGGGTGTCAGGCCTACAGCGTGTACTCTGCCAACCTCTGCCAGTGCACATTGCCACTCATATCTGGTGTCGCAATAGATTGCATTTAAAAACCCAAAAACTTTTTTCAATGTTATAGATTGAATAGCAGTTAGTTGTCTGCAAGCGGGTGTCAGGCCTACAGCGTGTACTCTGCCAACCTCTGCCAGTGCACAGTGCCACTCATATCTGGTGTCACAATAGTGTGCATTTAAAAACCCAAAAACTTTTTTCACTGTTATAGATTGAATAGCAGTTAGTTGTCTTCAAGCGGGTGTCAGGCCTACAGCGTGTACTCTGCCAACCTCTGCCAGTGCACATTGCCACTCATATCTGGAGTCACAATAGCGTGCATTTGAAACCAAAACACTTTTTTCACTAGTATAGATTGAATAGCAGTTAGTTGTCTTCAAGCGTGTGTGTCAGGCCTACCATATACTGTATTTTTCGCTCCATAAGACGCACTTTTTTTCCCCTCAAAAGTGAGGGGAAATGTCTGTGCGTCTTATGGAGCGAATATGAAGCTTTACTTACCTGTCTTGCAGCGTTGGCCGGCAGCACAGGGCGCACCGCGGTAGTGGAACTTGAATTTCATGTTCCGGTTTCCGGCGGGACTGAAAGGAAGTGTGCACAAGCTGAGTGCGCACTTCCTTTCAGTTCCGCCGGAAACCGGAACATGAAATTCAAGTTACACTACCGCGGTGCGCCCTGTGCTGCCGGCCAACGCTGCAAGACAGGTAAGTAATTATGGGACAAGGGGAGAGGGACAGTATGGGAGAGGAGAATATGGGTAGGGGGGGGGATGAAGTCTATGGGGAGGGGGGGAGATGAAGTCTATGGGGAGGGGGGGAGATGAAGTCTATGGGGAGGGGGTGGATGAAGTCTATGGGGAGGGGGTGGATGAAGACTATGGGGAGGGGGTGGATGAAGACTATGGGGAGGGGGGTAGATGAAGTCTATGGGGAGGGGGGAGATGAAGTCTATGGGGAGGGGGGGAGATGAAGTCTATGGGGAGGGGGGAGATGAAGTCTATGGGGAGGGGGTGGATGAAGACTATGGGGAGGGGGGGAGATGAAGTCTATGGGGAGGGGGGAGATGAAGTCTATGGGGAGGGGGTGGATGAAGTCTATGGGGAGGGGGTGGATGAAGTCTATGGGGAGGGGGTGGATGAAGTCTATGGGGATGGGGTGGATGAAGTCTATGGGGAGGGGGTGGATGAAGTCTATGGGGAGGGGGTGGATGAAGTCTATGGGGATGGGGTGGATGAAGTCTATGGGGAGGGGGTGGATGAAGTCTATGGGGAGGGGGTGGATGAAGACTATGGGGAGGGGGTGGATGAAGTCTATGGGGAGGGGGTGGATGAAGTCTATGGGGAGGGGGTGGATGAAGTCTATGGGGAGGGGGTGGATGAAGTCTATGGGGAGGGGGTGGATGAAGTCTATGGGGAGGGGGTGGGTGAAGTCTATGGGGAGGGGGTGGGTGAAGACTATGGGGAGGGGGTGAGTGAAGACTATGGGAGAGAGGAGAAGACTATGGGAGGGGGGGACACTATGGGACAGGGAAGAAAAAAATATTCTGTACAAACTGTCCCCTAGTAAGAAACACTATGGGACAGTTTGTTCAGAATATTTTTTTTCTGGGTTTCTTCCTCTAAAAACTAGGTGCGTCTTATGGTGAGGTGCGTCTTATGGAGCGAAAAATACGGTATCTGGTGTCACAATAGCGTGCATTTAAAAACAGAATTTTTTTTCACTGTAATAGATTGAATAGCAGTTAGTTGTCTGCAAGCGTCTGTGTGTCAGGCCAACAGCGTGTACTCTGCCAACCTCTGCCAGTGCACAGTGCCACTCATATCTGGTCTGGTGTCACAATAGCGTGCATTTAAAAACTCAAAAACTTTTTTTCACTGTAATAGATTGAATAGCAGTTAGTTTTCTTCAAGCAGGTGTGTCAGGCCTACAGCGTGTACTCTGCCAACCTCTGCCAATGCACAGTGCCACTCTTATCTGGTGTCACAATAGCGTGCATTTAAAAACAAAAACACTTTTTTCACTGTTATAGATTAAATAGCAGTTAGTTGTCTTCAAGCGTGTGTGTCAGGCCTACAGCGTCTACTCTGCCAACCTCTGCCAGTGCACTGTACCACTCATATCTGGTGTCACAATAGCGTGCATTTAAAAACAATTAGTTTTTTTCACTTTTATAGATTGAATAGCAGTTAGTTGTCTGCAAGCGTCTGTGTGTCAGGACAACAGCGTGTACTCTGCCAACCTCTGCCAGTGCACAGTGCCACTCTTATCTGGTGTCGCAATAGATTGCATTTAAAAACCCAAAAACTTTTTTCAATGTTATAGATTGAATAGCAGTTAGTTGTCTGCAAGCGGGTGTCAGGCCTACAGCGTGTACTCTGCCAACCTCTGCCAGTGCACAGTGTCACTCATATCTGGTGTCACAATAGTGTGCATTTAAAAACCCAAAAACTTTTTTCACTGTTATAGATTGAATAGCAGTTAGTTGTCTTCAAGCAGGTGTCAGGCCTACAGCGTGTACTCTGCCAACCTCTACCAGTGCACATTGCCACTCATATCTGGTGTCACAATAGCGTGCATTTAAAACCAAAAAACTTTTTGACTGGTATAGATTGAATAGCAGTTTGTTGTCTTCAAGCGTGTGTGTCAGGCCTACAGCGTGTACTCTGCCAACCTCTGCCAGTGCACAGTGCCACATATATCTGGTGTCACAATAGCGTGCATTTAAAAACAGAATTTTTTTTTTCACTGTAATAGATTGAATAGCAGTTAGTTGTCTGCAAGCGTCTGTGTGTCAGGCCAACAGCGTGTACTCTGCCAACCTCTGCCAGTGCACAGTGCCACTCATATCTGGTCTGGTGTCACAATAGCGTGCATTTAAAAACTCAAAAACTTTTTTTCTCTGTAATAGATTGAATAGCAGTTAGTTGTCTTCAAGCGGGTGTGTCAGGCCTACAGCGTGTACTCTGCCAACCTCTGCCAGTGCACATTGCCACTCATATCTGGTGTCACAATACCAGACTCATGGTAATATTAAATGTATGCTTACGAATGCAAGGAGCCTATATAACAAAATGGGGGAACTAGAGGCAATAGCATACACTAAACAATACGATATAATAGGCATAACAGAAACATGGTGGGATGAGACACATGACTGGGCAGTTAACTTAAATGGGTACACATTATTTAGGAGGGATAGGAAAACAAGAAGGGTGGTGGGGTATGTTTGTATGTCAGCCATGAGTTCAAGTCAAATCATGTGGAGTGTGACGAGGAAAATGTGGAAGCTTTATGGGTAGATATCTGCTTGGGGCAAACAAAGGGAAATACGTTATTGGTTGGGATATGTTATAAACCACCAAATGTAAATATTAATGAGGAAGAACTGCTGTTAGAGCAAATTGGTGAAGCTGCAAATCGGGGGAACACATTAATTATTGGAGATTTTAATTACCCGGACATAAATTGGGATAGAGGGACTAGTACTTCAGCTAGGGGAATCCGTTTTTTGAATGTGTTAAATGACACCTTTAGTCACAACTGGTACAAGGACCAACTAGAAAGGATGCTTGTCTGGATCTCGTTATAACAAACAATGTTAATCTTTTAACCAACATTCAAGTAGGGGAGCATTTGGGAAATAGTGATCACAATATGGTAACTTTTGAAATAAACTCAAAAAAGCAAAAGCATGTGGGGTATATTAAAACGTATAATTTAAAAAAAGCCAATTTTAATAAGATTAGGGAAGTTCTACAACATATCGACTGGCATAAACGCCTTAGTGATAAAATCACTGAGGAAAAATGGAAACTATTCAAACAAATATTAGAAAGGTACATTTCACAGTATGTACCATTGGGTAATAAATATAAAAGAAACAAATTAAAACCAATGTGGCTTAGTAGAGAAGTAAAACAAGAGATTAAAAATAAGAAAATGGGGGGGCGGGGCCTGACCGGGGAGCTGAGCAGACACGCTTTCAGCGAGCTCCCGAGTCTGGGCCCGATTTTCGGCGAAAAACGGAGGATACCTTACCCGATCCGGTCCCTCCACTACGGCAACCGGCATTATGCAAACCAGGGCACAGATTGACACCTTTCAAGCCGGAGAACACGCTGTTAATCCGGGCCGAGAACCTGGGGCCTACAACGCATGGCGGATGGGAGAGACGGCCGCTCTCCCGACCCGCCAAAACCAGCGGCACCCGCAGCATCGGGCCTCTCAACTCCCCCCCCCAGGACCAGTGGGGGTTATCCTGATCCACGCAAGCATGTACCCGAAGCCTGATTTAAATATAAGAAGTGAGATCAACAGAGAATGCAAAACGAGAAACCAAATGACTGCACCTAAAATGGCGACATCGGGCCCAACCAATGAACAAGCCTCCACCCAGCCTCTACACGAGCGGCTAGACACACTGTTTAACCGGTTCTGGAAGATGTTAAATGAGCGGATGGCACACCACAACTTTAAACGCATGGCAGAGGTGAGGCAGCCCCAAACTGCGAAGCAGAGAAGGCAGACCCCGGGAACAACCGCCACGCACCGACGGGCGGTACGCCAGTCCGGGCAGGGGAATGTCGGGAGACTCCCTCCCATACACCGACCACACCGCCGGAGGGCCGCCCGCCGCAGGCGGCGGATGACCACCAGGACCCTCCACAGCGCCCACCATGGGAAAGACCCGGCCCCGAGAGGCAACCGTGTCTGTGGTCCCAAGGTGCCAACCCCACACTATGCCCGGAAGAAGGGTGAAGCCCCCTGCATCGACCACCTCCACTCCTCGCTGACCCACCTGCTGACGCTGACGGCAACCCTTCCCAGAGGGAACCAGTGCGACTCACGCCTACTCGGACACGCATGCAGAACCGCCAGAACGGGCATCGGGTGAGGTGATCCGGATTCCAGCAGACTGCGGCCCACAGCCAATAATCAAGCCCGCGGCACAGCAAACACAGTCGGACCTACTGAACTATGGACTTTAAAGCGAGACACTCACCATGGTACACTGACCCGGCCGTAAGAGACTCATATCATATCCCTCCCAGGGGAACGCACTCAAAGGCCGATCAGTGATGTCTCACATTTCCTTAATCACTCACTGATGTTACTAATTCCTTTATTCCACTACTGTTCTCGTTATGTATCTTTACTGGCGCACTAACAGATTAACCAGTCCAACTACACGATAGTAAGGTTTTACCACAGCTATTATATACACACTAGCAGATCTCTACATCGAATGTGGCCTTCTCATCTTAATTCTGCCCTGTCCCCCGCCACTTAGCAGATATAGCTCCTGCTTAGTGGCAGCTAGGAAAGTATATTGTCAGCTATCCACGTATTGTCATGCCTCTTGTTATACACTCCAGACTTACTGTGTTAGCTATTATATACTGAGTGCTTACTGTGCTACCACTACCGCTACCATAATACGAAGCCAGTCCCCACTTGAGACATACCTCTTAAAGCTACTGCCTCGCCGTGGCAACCAGCGACATAGTTTGAGAGTATATACTGTTGTTCTCCTCTTATGATGTTATCACCTTATCACTTTAATGCTATCTCAACTAGTCTGTTCACATAGTACCACATGAGACGGCATCACTCTGCATACCTAGCCAGACAACCCTGAGTTACATGAACATGAAAAGCCTGTATATTAATTGCCTGTTTAACTACACATGTCGGCCTCAATTAGACACTTCTTGCTCTAGCAACTAGTCCTAGACATGTTTGTTTATCTTGCTCACTGTTTAACTTTAATCTGTTCAGGATTCTCGCTTACCAAGCTGTATTAATAATTTACCTTGTTTACTATGTGACACCTAACTTACCTGAAACGCTGTGTTTATTCATGTTATACAAAAAAAAAGAAAACTATGGCAGTCCTTCTTAGGAGTGTAACACAAATCATCTTGTACGCATCCACGTATGTTACCCCTATGTACCTCCTTTCTATATTCTGTACCCCATACACATATGCCATAATAAAAGAAAGATTTACAAAAAAAAAAAAAAATAAGAAAATGGCTTTTAAAGCATTTAAATCGGACCAATCAGATGCATCCTATATAAGATATAAGGAAGCCAAACATTTTTTCAAGTACATTAATTCTAAAAAAACAAAAAAATGAAAGCGTAGGTACACTGAAAACAGAGATGGGTCTGTTAGTCAATGAAGACCAGGAAAAGGCAGAAATTTTAAATAACTATTTTTCTTCGGTATATATTAATGATGATCCTATGGCAAGAGATATGCATATGATTGCTGCAACAAACTTGCAGATAACTTGTGATTGGATAACTCGAGACAAGGTTCTACAGCTATTAAAGAAAATTAATGTAAATAAAGCTCCGGGGCCTGACGGTATCCACCCACGAGTACTTAAGGAGCTAAGTGGGGAAATAAGTGAACCTCTGTATTTAATTTTTCAAGATTATTTTGTTTCAGGTATTGTACCGGAGGATTGGAGGAAGTCAGATGTTGTTCCTATATTTAAAAAGGGTTCAAAATCCTTGCCTGGAAATTATAGACCTGTGAGCTTAACTTCTGTGACAGGGAAATTATTTGAACGGCTATTAAGGGATAATATTCAGGAATTCATTGGGAAGAACTGTGTTATTAGCAATAATCAGCATGGTTTTATGAAACATAGGTCATGTCAAACTAACCTAATTGCATTCTACGAAGAAGTAAGTAGAAATATAGATCAGTGTGTTGCAGTGGATGTGATCAACTTGGATTTTGCCAAGGCATTTGATACGGTTCCTCACAATAGGTTAGTCTTCAAACTAAAAGAAATTGGTCTAGATGAATATTCTTGTTCTTGGGTAGAACATTGGCTTAAGGATAGAGTACAGCGAGTTGTCATAAATGGTAAATTTTCAAGCTGGACAAAAGTGGTAAGTGGTGTCCCTCAGGCATGGGCGTAGGAACCGGGGGGGATGGGGGGGACGCATCCCCCCCAGCAAATCATGCGGGGGGGAACAGGTATGGGGAAATCCCCCCCAGCTCCGCCGCCCCCCCCTGATGCTGCAGCCGCCCGAGCGCTCTGCAGAGAGCCTCAGGCGGCTGCAGCTTTGCCCGGGCTGGTGCGTCCATGAGAGCGCACCGCCCGGGCACAGCATGAGGAGAGGGAGGGGGCTGACAGGAGGGAAGCGCTCAGCGCTCCCTCCTGTCACTCCCTCACTGTAGCGTAGCCGAGCGCTGTATAGTCCGCCGGTACAGGGAGCATCTGTCTCCTGTACCCGGCCGGACTAACAGGAAGTGCACACTGAGTGTGCACTTCCTGTTAGTCCGCCGGGTACAGGAAACAAAAGCTCCCTGTACCGGCGGACTATACAGCGCTCGGCCACGCTACATCATAGGTAGGGGAGGGAGGGAGAGAAAGAAACAGGAAGGGGGGAAGAGGGGGGGGGGAGAAATAAAAAACAGGGAGGGAGGGTAAATAAAGAAACAGGGAGGGAGGGAGGAAGGGGAAATAAAGAAACAGGGAGGGGAGGGGGGAGGGGGGAATAAAGAAACAGGGAGGGGAGGGGGGGGGGAATAAAGAAACAGGGAGGGGGGGGAATAAAGAAACAGGGAGGGGGGGAATAAAGAAACAGGGAGGGAGGGAGGGAGGGGGGAGGGGGGGAATAAAGAAACAGGGAGGGAGGGAGGGAGGGGAAATAAAGAAACAGGGAGGGAGGGAGGAAGGGGAAATAAAGAAACAGGGGGGGGAGGGGGGGAATAAAGAAACAGGGAGGGGGGGGGAGAAAGAAGCAGGGAGGGGGGGGGAGAAAGAAGCAGGGAGGGAGGGGGGGAGAAAGAAGCAGGGAGGGAGGGGGGGAGAAAGAAGCAGGGAGGGAGGGGGGGGAGAAAGAAGCAGGGAGGGAGGTGGGGGAGAAAGAAGCAGGGAGGGAGGTGGGGGAGAAAGAAGCAGGGAGGGAGGGGGGGGGAGAAAGAAGCAGGGAGGGAGGGGGGGGAGAAAGAAGCAGGGAGGGAGGGGGGAGAAAGAAGCAGGGAGGGAGGGGGGGAGAAAGAAGCAGGGAGGGGGGGGAGAAAGAAGCAGGGGGGGGGGGAGAAAGAAGCAGGGAGGGGGGGAGAAGGAAGCAGGGAGGGAGGGGAGAAAGAAGCAGGGAGGGGGGGGAGAAAGAAGCAGGGAGGGAGGGGGGGGGAGAAAGAGTGACAAGGGAGGGAGAGAGATTGACATCCACCACACACACACACACACACACACACAATCACACAATCATACCACCCTTACACACACAGAAACACACAATTCATCCTTACACACACTCAATGCACCCCGTGCACACACACACACACTCACACAATCATGCAACCTTACACACTCAATGCACCCCGTACATACACTCAATGCACCCCTTACAGACGCACACACTGCATCCCGTACATACACAGAATCACACCTTGCAGCCCTTACACATACAAACACAGATTCACACAATGCATTCCTTACACACATATCAGGACATCCCCTACACACTCCACCCCCTGTGAACAAACTCATTGGTGGTACATGAAGGTGGACCCTGGGATCCAGACCTTGAGCTGTGTAAAGGGCCCCCAAAAAATGGAGCTGCTTCCCGTTCTCACAGAACATTGATTTTTGTGACCACAGTTACAAACAGCCTCCAGAGAGCCTGTTCTACACCAGACCAGTGGAGCCAGACTGCAGCTAGAGCCCATCACCATCCTCATCTGGTTGTAAGTAGGCAATCTAGCATATTATTCGTTGCACTAATCTCTAATTTACCTCACATTAAAGAAACACTATAGTCCCCAGAAGCACTGCAGCTTAGTGTAGTGGTTCTGGTGTCTATAGCCTGTCCCTGCAGGCCTTTTAATGTAGGCACTCCAGCACTGGCGTTAGTTAACATGGCAGAAAAATAATTGGAAAGGGTTAGGGGGGCTACTAATAAGGATAGGGGAGAGGGGTAGGTAGAAAAATAATTGGAAGGGTTTAGGGGGGCTACTAATATGGATGGGAGGAGGAGGGAGGTAGAAAATTTATTGGAAGGGGTCAGGGGAGTACTAATATGAATGGAAGGGGTAGGGTGGGTTCGAATATGCATGGAAGGGGTTAGGGGGTACTAATATGCATGGAAGGGGTAGGGGGTTAATATGCGTGGAAGGGGTAGGTGGAGTTCTTTTGTGCATGGAAGGGGTAGGGGTGGTTCTAATATTCATGGGAAGGGTAGGGGTGGTTCTAATCAGGAGGATCCCGGCGCTGTATCCGGGTAAGTAAAACCCCTTCCCTGTGGTGACCCTTTAATGTTGTTATTATTTAATCATTTATATAGCGACTGCAAATTCCGTAGCGCTGTACAATGGGATAAACAACTCCTAGTTTACGGAATAAGAATATACCCGGCGAGTAAAAATGCTATCCCCCCCAGATTTTTTTGGGTTCCTACGCCCATGCCCTCAGGGTTCTGTTTTGGGACCGCTTCTATTTAACATATTTATAAATGATCTTGAAATGGGCATTGAAAGCCATGTATCAGTGTTTGCAGATGACACAAAACTTTGTAAAGTAATAAAATGTGAGCAGGATATTGCCTTGCTTCAGAGGGATTTGGATAGATTGGGGGACTGGGCACTAAAATGGCAGATTAGGGGGGCGGAGCCTGGCAGCCATGCCGAGCAGTCGCATGCAACATGGGCTCCGAGGCAAAAATCAAAAAGCGGACAAAATATGCGAGACAAAGCCCTCAATTCTGCTCTCACGACAGCCCCAGCCTAAAGGGCACACCAAAGCGACGATACCAGCCACAAATTTTCACTGCCAGCGGCGGTCTCTTACCGGAGATCGACCTGAGGCCTACGGGAGGCAAAAGCAGGCGACGCGAGGGAAGCGGCCGGTCCCTCTGCAGCAGCAGCCTCCTTGGACGAAGGTCTCCCCGGAGGACTCTGCCTCTCCCCCCCCCCATGCCGGTGGGGGATATCCCGGCAAGCGCAAACGACGACCCAGCACCAGAGAATCACCTAGCGACACCCGAGGTGGCCGCCACGTGTGAGACCCGACCCAAAATGGCGACTATCACACAGCCAGCAAAGACGGCGAACGAACAGCAAGAACCTGTCCTGCGCTCTGTAGACCGCTTGTTGCAGACTCTAAACGAGCACTTCCACCAGCTATGGGTCGCACTGGAAACTCACGTACCCAATATGTCGCCGGCCCCTCGAGATGGCGGACGGGGTAGCAAGAACCGGAGGGCGAGGAGGACTCTCTCGGACCTAAAGCACTCAGACAAGCCTGCATCACACATTACTGGCCCACCTGGGCAGAGGGCCACCAAGGGTAAAACCCGAAAGCATCACCCACATGGACGGAGGGACGGCCGCCACAGAAGGCGGCAAAACATCAGCTCCCCCCGTTACTCCCTACAAGGGAAGGACCCAGCCCGAAGTGCAGGGGTCCGTGGAGTAAGGATGTTGGCCTTCATCCCGGCCCGGGGCTGGAGAGAGGACGCACCTCGCCCCCATCAACCAGCCACCTATGTACCCACACCTACTGCACGAGCAACCTATAACGCTCAAGGGATAGTGCGGGACAGCTCACCTTCTGGACTCTCAACGGCAGCAAAGGTGTCTCACGCCATTCCCTCCACGCCACTGCTGCAAAGCGAGAAGCCACTAAACTGCTCACTTCACGGCATGCAGAGGGAGCCGACTCCCGGTCTAGAAGCGCACCTGTGATGAACACCACGGACAAGACACAAGTAGCAGCAAAGGGCATCGGCTAAAATAGGACTAACTTGGTTCCTCATGAGCGGGCACACCTCTATGGGGACAGTAAGCATCCATCAGTGTGACCTGCCAGTTTCCGTTCTGAGGGACACTACGGGACTTTTACTTTTCTGACCATGCCTTTATGCCTATTTTACTGTCGTATCTAGCTACTCTCATTTCTCACATGCACACACTACTAGTTATAATACATACATCGACTTTTCAAACGGCAGTAAGTTACCAAATACACCTATATATTCACACAAATTCCACTACCGTGGATATCGGCAAAAGTTATAAGTAACCGTGCCATGCCTTGTTATAATGACAGGCTTACTGAATACACACGTGACAACAAATGAAGCGATTACAGTCGCGCACAAGCTAGCATATATCTAAACAAGATTTAATTGTTTACCATAACCAGTCAAGCAATGACAAGCATAGCTGGAGGTTGTTTTTCATATGTTTTAATTCTGTTCTGCACCCGTCTACTCAATTTTACAATTGCTATTTTATACGTGTTAGTACCTTCTTGAAGACAGCTTGTTTAACATAAAATTAGGCTACCATTCTTAGGTGATGTACTGTTGTGTTAACGTCTATTGTGAATCCTGTGTTTTACTCGCCCATGTGTCACCTGACGCCTGACTAACTTGACTTAGCGAGTTACCAATCCGGATCTTTTGATCCTTAGCTTGTAATTTCAAACTGAAGTTTAACTACAATATATATAAAAAAATGAGGCATAGAAAATCTGGAAATGTAATCTAACTTTGCGTATTGATGTGCAAACCCTATACTGTAAATCGCTTAAACGTTTCCTCCAATTTCTCTTCTGTATCCCATACTATATGCCTTTAATAAAAGAAAGATTGACAAAAAAAAAAAAAAAAAATGGCAGATTAAATTTAACGTAGAAAAATGCAAAGTTATGCACTTCGGGGTTAAGAATGCACAAGCAATTTACACCCTAAATGGTAGTGAACTAGGGATAACCACACACGAGAAGGATTTGGGAATTGTTATAGACAACAAATTAGGTAGCAATATGCAATGTCAAACTGCCGTTGCTAAGGCCAGTAAGGTTTTGTCATGTATAAATAGGGGCATAAATTCTCGAGATGAAAATATAATTTTGCCTCTTTATAAATCGCTGGTAAGACCACAGCTTGAATATGCTGTGCAATTTTGGGCACCTGTTCTAAAGAAGGATATCATGGCACTAGAAAAAGTGCAGAGACGAGCTACAAAATTGATAAAAAGGAATGGAGGATTTTAGTTATGAAGAAAGGTTAAAAAATTTAAATCTCTTCAGTTTGGAAAAACGGCGCCTAAGAGGGGATATGATAACATTATATAAATATATTCGGGGCCAGTACAAACCATTATCTGGAAATCTATTCATAAACAGGGCTATACATAGGACACGAGGTCACACATTTAGGCTTGAAGAAAGGAGATTTCATCTAAGACCATATCTGGTCGCACAGTAGCTTGCACGCATAGTACCACTAATCCAAAAAAAAATGACAGGCAGAGGCAGGCCACCCCGCAGGGGCCATCGTGGTCGTGGTGCTGTGATTCCCTTTTGCCCTAGAATAATGCCCAGTTTTCAGAGGCCACGTACCCTGAACTTGAAAAGTTCTGAGGACATAGTTGACTGGCTAACACAGGACACCCAATCTTCTACAGCTTCCGCTCGGAACCTTGACGCACCATCCTCCTCCAGCTTAGATTCGGGCACCTCTCAAGATACCACTCACTTGACTGCCGCCACCGACAAGACTAGCACCACAGCCGCTTCACTTTATCTGTCAGAGGAATTATTTACACATCCGTTTGAAGAAACCACTGCTGTCCTCCTTGCCCCCTCTCAACCATCCGCCACTCCGTCTCTCGCCTTGAGCAGTTCCCGCTCATCTGCCCACAGTCAGGTGTCTGTCAAGGACATGTTTGAGCGTAAGAAGCCAATGTCAGAAAGTCACCCCCTTGCCCAGCGTCTGAGAGCTGGCTTGTCTGAACTATTAGCCCGCCAGCTTTTACCATACAAGCTGGTGGAGTCTGAGGAATTCAAAAAATTTGTAGCTATTGGGACACCGCAGTGGAAGGTACCCGAACAAAATTTCTTTTCACAAAAGGCAATCCCCAACCTGTACTCGATTGTGCAAAAGGAAGTAATGGCATGTCTGGCATACAGTGTTGGGGCAAGGGTCTGACCACTGATACCTTGTCTGCAAAGCATGGTCAGGGCAGGTATATCACCTACACTGCGCATTGGGTAAACCTGCTGACGGCTGCCAAGCATGGAATGCGTGGCTCTGCAGAGGAGTTGGTGACACCGCCACGACTTGCAGGCAGGCCTGCTGCCACCTCCTCTACTCCTCCTACTCCATCCTCTTCCATAACCTCCTCAGCTGAGTCCTCTTCTGCTGCTGCGTCTCGCTCCACATCAACGGCAACCCCCCAGCTCCCCAGGTACTATTCCACATCCCGGATACGAAGCACTCCTATCCGCCCTGAACGCACAGGTGGAAAAGTGGCTGACTCCGCAGCAAATGGAGATCGGCAAAGTGGTTTGTGACAACGGAACAAATTTGTTGGCGGCATTGAAGTTGGGCAAGTTGACACATGTGCCGTGCATGGCACATGTGTGTAATCTGATCGTACAACGCTTTGTGCATAAGTACACAGGCTTACAGGATGTCCTGAAGCAGGCCAGGAAGGTGTGGCCATTTCAGGCGTTCCTACACGGCCATGGTGGACTTTGCAGATATCCAGCGGCGAAACAACATGCCAGTGAGGCGCTTGATTTGCGACAGCCCGACACGTTGGAATTCAACACTCCTAATGTATGACCGGGGTGCTAGGACAGCCTCTGGGGAGCTGGGAATTTTTTTGCCACGTTTCTGGATGCTCATGCGCAATGCCTGTAGGCTCATGCGTCCTTTTGAGGAGGTGACAAACCTAGTCAGTCACACCGAAGGCACCATCAGCGACATCATACCATTTGTTTTCTTCCTGGAGCGTGCCCTGCGAAGAGTGCTGGATCAGGCCGTAGATGAGCGTGAAGAGGAAGAGGAAGAGTTGTGGTCACCATCACCACCAGAAACAGCCTTATCAGCATTGCTTGCTGGACCTGTGGCAACGCTTGAAGAGGATTGTGAGGAAGAGGAGTCAGAGGAGGAATGTGGCTTTGAGGAGGAGGAGGAAGACCAACCACAACAGGCATCCCAGGGTGCTCGTTGTCACCTATCTGGTACCCGTGGTGTTGTACGTGGCTGGGGGGAAGAACATACCTTCATTGAGATCACAGAGGAGGAGGAACGGGAAATGAGTAGCTCGGCATCCAACCTTGTGCAAATGGGGTCTTTCATGCTGTCGTGCCTGTTGAGGGACCCTCGTAAAAAAAAGCCGGAAGGAGAACGACCTGTACTGGGTGTCCACGCTACTAGACCCCCGGTATAAGCAGAAAGTGGCTGAAAAGTTACCAAATTACAACAAGTCGGAAAGGATGCAGCATTTGCTAAATAAATTAAAAAGCTTTACACAGCGTATAAGGGTGATGTCACAGCACAACGGGAATCTAACAGGGGAAGAGGTGAAAGTAATCCTCCTCCTCCCACGACCACGCCGGCATGGACAGGATGCTTTAAAGACGTGTTGTTGATGGAGGACATGCAGAGCTTTTTAAGTCCTACGCATCGCCACAGCCCTTCGGGATCCACCCTCAGAGAACGACTCGACCGACAGGTAGCAGACTACCTCGCCTTAACTGCAGATATCGACACTCTGAGGAGCGATGAACCCCTTCACTACTGGGTGTGCAGGCTTGACCTGTGGCCTGAGCTATCCCAATTTGCGATAGAACTTCTGGCCTGCCCCGCTTCAAGTGTCCTGTCAGAAAGGACCTTCAGTGCAGCAGGGGGTATTGTCACTGAGAAGAGAAGTCGCCTAGGTCAAAAAAGTCTAGATTACCTCACCTTTATTATGATGAATGAGGGATGGATCCTGAAGGGACTGACAGTGGGCGATACATTCAACTAAAAAAGGCCTAATGAGATGAGCTGCCTTGGGCTAAAAATGGTCCACACACTGCTGTATTTTAGCTCTGAATGCCGGTTGACTTGCGTGACTTATCCGCCAGCAACTAGGGTTTAAGCCGCAATGTTTTAGGGCACTTTCTGCCTGGGAAACAAACATCAATTTTTCTGTCCGCTGCTACAGCAGCGGCTGCAACAATACCTAATTTTTCAGGCATGTGTACATGCCTAATTTTTCGGGCCTCTGGTGCTGCACTGTGGCTTCAAAAACCAAACCAAAAAAGGCACATAACAGGGATTAAACTGATAGGAATAGTAATACTTAACACACCACTCCTATCTGGTGGCACATTAGATTGCACGCGCAGTGCCCCAAATTTGAAGTAGGAGGACCGACCAAGCATCTTTTTCCATCTCCCGGTTCCTAAAATCGATGCCATATACATGTCCCCTGATAGGGCGCCAGCTCGTTATCCTCTTGGGCGCCAGCTCGTTATTCTCTTTTTCACTTCACTAGGGACACTTTACTGCACTATGGGCACTTAGACCCACTCTTTGTCTTGCACAGTGTTATTCCTAGCCAGCATCTGTGATGGGAAATCAGGCAGTCATCTAAACGTTTAGATTGAGTTTTAGCTTAGAACACCCTTGACGGTGTTTAAGGAGATTAGGGCTAGTTTAGAGGATTCTTCTTAGACCTCTCTGAGTCTTTATAGCCCTTCTACCTATCCAGCATTTCTGGAAACTAGCTAAGAGAAAGTGTGGCTGTGTGTCTGTGATACATTTAACTTTATATCACCTTATTGACACTTTTTATGACAGCATCACTCCAGTCTCCATACTCTCTGCCTATACCCATCTATTTAGAGGGAATTTCCTTGCCCCATGCAATATTATATAATAGGTAATAGTATTACCATTATTACACAATTAGCCACTATAGGGGAATGAGTATAGTATCCCTTTGTTATTTATAAATGATACAATAAAGACTTTTGTCCATTACTCAATTTACTTTAACAAAGGGTACTAACCACGGTATTAGGAAGCATTACTCTGCTTTCCCTTTCTCCCTCTATTATACACCTATGCTCACTAGGATTTGTAGGTATCACTTTATTATAGTTGTCTAACCTTTTCCTATGCCAGTTTTAGATCTCCTTCTTGGGAGATTTTTTCTTTTTTCAGTTTATTAGCATACCTGGGTACAAGCCCTCGGTGGGGCTGGCACCACCACCTGACCACATTTCCTCGTTTCTTCCACTCATACCGCTTTTTCCATCTTTGAAGGGGTTTGGCGAAACAAGGAAATAGTCCTCTACTCGTAACAGGGATTAAACTGATAAGAATAGTACTACTTAACACACCTTATAATAACGCAAAGAGAGGCAACGCAGAGAGAGGAGTCTGAAGAAGAGGAGTCAGAGGAGGAAGGTGGCTTTGAGGAGGTGGAAGACCAAACACAGCAGGCGTCCCAGGGGGCTTGTTGTCACCTTTCGGGGACCCTTGGTGTTATACGTGGCTGGGTGGAGGAACAGACCTTCAATTACATCAGTGAGGACAAGGAACGGACATGGCTAGCTTGGTATCCAACCTTGTGCAAATGGGGAGTTTGCGGTTGTGCAAATGGACTGTTTGCGGTTGTTTGTGGTGCGTTAAACGGGGAGTTTGGTCTGTCACTGTGAAGCGGGCGTAACCCTTACACTACCTGATCGATACAACATCATACAGTAGGTCCCCCCCCCCATTGTGATTTATGGCCCCCACCCTTCTCTGTGTCAGTGTGTATCAGGGTCCCTGAGGACAGGTGTCAATCCATATCTGCCAAGTGACCCTATGTAGGGGGAACAGTCCTTATTCTGCTCTGTCAGTGTGTATCAGGGTCTCTGAGGACAGGTGTCAATCCATATCTGCCAAGTGACCCTATGTAGGGGGAACAGTCCCTATTCTGATCTGTGTCAGTGTGTATCAGGGTCTCTGAGAACAGGTGTCAATACATATATGCCAAGTGACCCTATGTAGGGGGAACAGTCCCTATTCTGCTCTGTCAGTGTGTATCAGGGTCTCTGAGGACAGGTGTCAATACATATCTGCCAAGGGACCCTATGTAGGGGGAACAGTCCCTATTCTGCTCTGTGTCAGTGTGTATCAGGGTCTCTGAGGACAGGTGTCAATACATATCTGCCAAGTGACCCTATGTAGGGGGAACAGTCCCTATTCTGCTCTGTGTCAGTGTGTATCAGGGTCCCTGAGGACAGGTGTCAATCCACATCTGCCAAGTGACCCTATGTAGGGGGAACAGTCCCTATTCTGCTCTGTGTCAGTGTGTATCAGGGTCTCCGAGGACAGGTGTCAATCCATATGTCAATATGTCATATGTCAGGTGTCAATCCATATCCATTGTGATTTAGGAATGTTAGGTGATTTATGCCCATTATGGATTAAAACCAGACTCTGCATCAACTGTGTAATTTTCCATGGGAGTTTTGCCATGGATCCCCCTCCGGTGTGTGTGTTTCTGTGTTTGTAATACTCAGCAGTATGTGTGTGTGTGTGTGTATGGACTCAGCAGTGTGTGTGTCTGTGTTTGTAAGGACTCAGCAGTCTGTGTGTGTGTGTGTGTCTGTGTTTGTAAGGACTCAGCAGTCTCTGTGTGTGTGTGTGTATGGACTCAGCAGTGTGTGTGTGTATGGAATCAGCAGTCTGTGTGTGTGTATGGTCTAAGCAGTCTGTGTTTGTGTCTGTGTGTGTATGGACCCAGCAGTCTGTGAGTGTGTGTCTGTGTTTGTAAGGACTCAGCAGTCTGTGTGTGTGTATGGACTCAGCAGTCTGTGTGTGTAACCCGACCGGTTACCTCCGCTAAGTTCTTCCCTCCGCCACTCTGGAACCACTCAGTATCAAGAGACCCATTCCCCCCAGTAACTGGACAAGACACAGCTCTGGGAGTACAACACAATTTTATTGTGCCACACATGGCTTTTATGCATGACCCCCTACAAGGGGTCTTCCACGCAGACAAATAGGGGTTGCCCTCCCAGGATCATCTGTACCTGGGAGCCCGGGCATGGGAAAAGAGACCTAGTCTCTTTGTCTCCCAGATACAGAAAGCCCGCCCCACATACAAGGGGTCTTCTACACAAAACGACAGGGGTCTTCAACCCAGGATCCTCTGTGCCTGGGAGCCCAGGCGCTGGAAATGGGCCTAGTCTCTTTCTCTCCCAGGCATAGAAAGCCCACCAAAATAGCCAGTGCCCCAAAAGAGTCCCCAGCAACCTCAGGAACCCCCACACCAAGTCCACTTCCCGACCAGTCTCCGTTCGCGGAGTTCCTGTGCGAAGACCATGCAAGGGAAGCGTCTCCTTTCGGCATACAAATGCTTCCCCTGGTTGGCTTTCACCTATACAAAATAGCGGCCACCCAGGGGAGCACTCATTAATTACTTAATAACTTTACCCTTGCGGTTTTGCACATGTTAATGGTGTGAACGTTCTAAGTTCTGTTCGTATGAACGCTCCCTAATGCGTAAACAGGACACAGTACACGAAATACAAGGGACAATATGGGGGGGGAGAGAAAAACACACGAATAGCAGTGGTGCCACACAGCTCCCCCTTAACGACAAGCCGGCAAGCACAGTCTGATCCCAACGGATTGGCTTGGGGATGTCCAGGTGAATACTCACTGACCACTTCTCCAGTTCTGTCTGTCTCGACAACCCATTGGCATTCTCATTTTGCTTACAGGGTCGATAATGAATAGTAAAGTCGTAGGGTTGCAGGACTAGGCTCTAACGTAACAGCCTGGCATTGTCTCCAGCGACCTGGTTAAGCCACACCAAATGCCCAAGGCAAATGTCTTGTTAGCCTTGCGGCTATCAGACATGCCAGCGGGCTGCTGGGCGGTCGGGCGGAGCTGCTGGGCGGCTGGCGAGGGAGCACTTCCTCTGAGCTGTCTGCTCAGCTCCCTCGCACGTTGCAGAGTGAGTCTGGGAGCCGGAATATGACGTCATCTTCTGGCTCCCAGCCTCACTGCGGCGCGCGAGGGAGCTGAGCAGATAGCTCAGAGGAAGTGCTCCCTCGCCAGCCGCCCAGCAGCGCCGCCCGACTGCCCAGCAGCCACTGGACCACCAGGGAGAAGGATGACCCCCCCTCCCCCCAGCATTCCCAAAGGTAAGGAGGGGGGTTAAAGTAAAAAAGTGTTAATGTGAGTGAGTGTGTGTGTCAGTGTGTGTGTCTGTTAGTGTGTGTGTCTGTTAGTGTGTTTGTGTGTGTGTGTGTCTGTTAGTGTGTGTGAGTGTGTGTGTGTGTGTCTGTTAGTGTGTGTGTGTGTCTGTTAATGTGTGTGTGTGTCTGTTAAAGTGTGTGTGTCTGTTAATGTGTGTGTGTGTGTGTGTGTCTGTTAGTGTGTGTGTCTGTTAGTTAGTGTGTGTGTCTGTTAGTTAGTGTGTGTGTCTGTTAGTGTGTGTGTGTGTGTGTGTGTGTCTGTTAATGTGTGTCTGTGTGTGTGTGTGTCTGTTAGTGTGTATCTGTTAGTTAGTGTGTGTGTCTGTTAGTGTGTGTGTGTCTGTTAATGTGTGTCTTTCTGTTAGTATGTGTCTGTTAGTGTGTCTGTTAGTGTGTGTGTCTGATAGTGTGTGTGTGTGTCTGTTAGTGAGTGCCTGTTAGTGAGTGTGTGTTTCTGTTAGTGTATGTGTATCTGTCAGTGAATGTGTGTGTGTGTATTTAGAAGGCGGGGCGGGGGCAAGAGTTGGGGGGGGGGCACCTGAGTTTTGTCCTGCCTAGGGCAGCACAAAACCAGGATACACCACTGTCTGTGACTAACGTGAATTGCTGTCCGTAGATGTATGGCTGCAGCTTTTTGAGTGCCCACTCCACCGCCAGGCACTCCTTCTCGATGGCAGTGTAACTCACCTCCCTGAATAGTAGCTACAGGCTGTTCTCCGCCATCATCCCCGACCTGGCTCAGCACTGCTCCTAATCCAAACATCTGTATGGATGAGAAAATGTTTATTCGGATTAGGAGCAGCCAGGACGGGTGCATTTATCAGGGTGTTCTTAAGGGCTTGGAACGCCTGCTCACACTCTGGGGTCCAGTTTACCTGTCTGGGCAAATTCTTTCTGGTCAGGTCAGTGAGGGGCTTAGCTAGGGCACTGTAGTTAGGGACAAACTTTCTATAAGTACCCGGCCGTCCCTAGAAAGGCCATTAGTGCAGGGACTGGGCCAGTGAGCTACTGCCTCAACCTTGGCTGGCTCGGGCTTCTGCCTCCCACACCCTACTCTATGTCCCAGTTATTGCACTTCTGCCATCGCTATATGGTACTTACTGGGTTTCAGCATCAACCCTAATTCAGTCCAGTACTGATCCCACATGGGCCAGGTGCTCCTCACAAGTAACGAAAGAAAAAACCCCAGGAAAGGAGAATCCAACCAAGGGGTTAAATGAGGGTTACAGTGGTAAATAGAGGGCCTAACCCAAAATAACAGACAATGATAGAAAAGGGTAGTGAGGGTAGGGAGCTTTAATCTGAGAAAGCCACCCTGCCTCACTAAAGTTACCGTATATACTCGAGTATAAGCCGAGTTTTTCAGCACATTTTTTGTGCTAAAAACCCCCAACTCGGCTTATACTCGAGTCAATGTCTATATTATGGCAATTTACATTGCCATAATACAGACTGGGGGCTGTGTAGGAGGGGGGCTGGCAGAGAGCGTTTACTTACCTCTCCTGCAGCTCCTGTCAGCTCTCTTCTCCTCCGCGCCGGTCCGGTCAGCTCCCCTGTCAGCTCCCAGTGTAAGTCTCGCGAGAGCAGCGGGGTCATAGCGCAGCCGCGAGATTTACACTGGGACTTGCAGAGGGAGCTGACTGGACCGGCGCGGAGGAGAAGGGAGCTGACAGGAGCTGCAGGAGAGGTAAGTAAACGCTCTCTGCCAGCCCCCCTCCACTGAACTGCCAATGCAACTGGACCACCAGGGCGTGAGAGCCCCCCTCCCTGCCATGTATCAAGCACCATTCATGTTGTACCCTTCATCTAGTTTAGGCTGATGTTTGGGTATCTGTCTACTTTACTGGGAGAATATACTTGGATGCTGCAATTTATCTGGAGAAACGTCCAAATCAACACCCGAATTGCGAGTTATAATCACTCAAGCTTTAGCAGTTCGGGAGAAAATAGGTGAACGAGTGTCTGTACTACCAGCGTTCGTTACACCATCTATTTAGAGATGCATACAGCTTTTTACAAATCTGTATCTTTGCCCCTCTAATTTAAGACTATGTCCTCTATAGTCTCTTCCTTTACTGTGTTGATTCCCTTTATGTATTTAAATGTTTCTATCATATCCCCCGTGTCTCGTCTTTCCTCCAAGCTATACAGGTTAAGATCCTTTAACCTTTCCTGGTAAGTTTTATCCTGCAGTCCATGAACCAGTTTAGTAGCCCTTCTCTGAACTCTCTCTAAAGTATCAATATCCTTCTGAAGATATGGTCTCCAGTACTGTGTACAGTACTCCAAGTGAGGTCTCACCAGTGTTCTGTACAATGGCATGAGCACTTCCCTCTTTCTACTGCTAATACCTCTCCCTATACAACCAAGCATTCTGCTAGCATTTCCTGCTGCTCTATTACATTGTCTGCCTACCTTTAAGTCCTCAGAAATAATCACCCCTAAATCCCTTTCCTCAGATGTTGAGGTTAGGACTCTATCAAATATTCTGTACTCTGCCCTTGGGTTTTTACGTCCAAGATGCATTATCTTGCACTTATCCACATTAAATGTCAGTTGCCACAACTCTGACCATTTTTCTAGTTTACCTAAATCATTTGCCATTTGGCTTATCCCTCCTGGAACATTATCCCTGTTACATATCTTAGTATCATCAGCAAAAAGACCTTATGCAATATCACTAATAAAAATATTAAAGAGAATGGGTCCAAGTACAGATCCCTGAGGTACCCCACTGGTGACAAGCCCATACTTCGATTATACTCCATTGACTACAACCCTCTGTTGCCTGTCACTCAGCCACTGCCTTACCTAGGGCCGCCATCAGAAATTTTGGGGCCTCTAACACAGCTCAAGGTCTGGGCCCCCGGGTGCCCGCCTCCAAGCCCCGCCTCCAAATCCCGCCCACAGGAATACACACACACAGACACAAAAGTACACAGACACACACACAGAAAGATACACAAATACTGAACAGACATACACACAAACAGTACAAGCATAATGAAACAGACACAGACATATACAGACACATACAGACACACATGCATAAGGAGATACAGATACACACACACACACACATACATACTGACATACAGACACACACACTGACGTACATACATACTCACATACTGACACACACACACACACATACACAGACAGACAGACATACAAGCAGACATACATACACATAAATACATACATACAGGCATGCATACATAAACATGCATACTGATATACATACATACACACACACATACAGATAGATATATACACACATACAGACATACATACTGATAGATATATACATACATACATACATACACACGTACGTACGTACATACATACATACAGGCATACATACTGACACACACACATACACACACAGACATACATACTGACATAAATACATAGATGTATACACACATACATACTGACAAACAGACATATATACATACACATATATATATTTCAGTGTTTCTTTTCTGGCTCTGCTTCTTCTCCCCAACTCCTCTCTGTTGGTGTCCCCCTAGATTCAGTCCTTGGTCCTCTATTGTTCTCTATCTATACTGCCTCCCTTGGTAAACTCATTAGCTCCTTTGGCTTCCAATATAATTTCTATGCAAATGACACGCAAATCTACCTGTCCTCTCTTGATCTCTCCCCGTCCCTCTTGACTAGTGTCTCTAACTGGCTCTCTACTATTTCTAACTGGATGGCTGCCCACTTCTTTAAACTAAACTTAAAGGATCACTATAGGCACCCAGACAACTTCAGCTTAATGAAGTGGTCTGGGTGCCAGGTCCAGCTAGGGTTAACCCATTTTTTTATAAACATAGCAGTTTCAGAGAGAAACTGCTGTGTTTATAAATGGGTTAATCCGGCCCTCAAATCCTCTAGTTGCTGTCTCAATGACACCCGCTAGAGACGCTTGCGTGCTTCTCACTGTGAAAATCACAGTGAGAGCATGCAAGCGTCCATAGGAAAGCATTGATAATGCTTTCCTATGAGACCGGCTGAATGCGCGCGCATGGGAGGAGAGGAGGAGGATCGGAGGAGAAGAGCTCCCCGCCCGGCGCTGGAGAAAGGTAAGTTTTAACCCCTTTCCTCTCCCCAGAGCCCGGCGGGAGGGGGTCCCTGAGGGTGGGGGCACCCTCAGGGCACTATAGTGCCAGGAAAACGAGTATGTTTTCCTGGCACTATAGTGGTCCTTTAACCAAAACTGAAATTCTGGTCTTTCCTCCCTCAAGTGTTGTTACTCCTGTATCTGTCTCCCTCCAAGTCAACGATGCTACCATCAGCTCCACCACGCAGGCTCGCTGCCTAGGTATTCTCTTTGACTCCGACCTCTCCTTCAAGCCTCATGTTCAGTCTATCGCCAAATCCTGTCGTTTCCATCTCAAAAACATTGTGCGCATCTGCCCCTACTTAACCCCAGATGCGACTAAGGTGCTGGTCCATTCCACTGTCCTTTCTCACCTTGACTACTGTAATCCACTTCTCAGTGGTCTTACGTGCTCCCAACTTGCCCCATTACAGTTAATAATAAATGCGGGGAGAGGCTCATCTTTCTGTCCGCCCACACCTCCCATGCCTCACCCTTCTGTCAGTCCCTACATTGGCTTCCTATAAGATATAGAGCTCAATTTAAAATTCTGGTTCTTGCTTTCAAATGTCTACATAATGCTACTCCCACCTATCTATCCTCCCTTATACACAAGTATGTCCTGTCTAGGCCCTAACGATCTGCTGAAGACTTACGTCTATCTTCTGTCCGTACTCCCACCTTTGATGCTCGCCTTCATGATTTCTCGAGGGCTGCACCGTTCCTGTGGAACTCACTTCCCTCCTCCGTTAGATGCTCACCCAGTCTCCACTCCTTAAAAAAAATCGTTAAAAACCCACTTCTTCATAAAAGCGTATCACTTAAACTGTTAATAGCTCCTGACTGATTCCTCTTCTGCAACTGTCACTAGTCTAATACTATCCTTACCTTTTGTGTCATTTTACCCCACTCCCTCTAGCATGTAAGCTCATTGAGCAAGGCCCTCAACCCCTCTGTTCCTGTGTGTCCAACTTGTCTGGTTACAACTACATGTCTGTTCGTCCACCCATTGTAAAGCGCTGCGGAATTTGATGGCGCTATATAAATAACATAATAATAATAATACATACACGAACAGACACACATACATACACATACATACATGCAGACACATACATATATACACTCACCTCATTTTTCAGCCACCCTCCTCTTCCTTACCTTTTCGTTGCAGGAGGGTGACTGGAGATGATGGGAGCAGATGCCTTTCCTCTCCTCTCCTGTCTCTCTCCCCCCGCGCGGAGTAAGCTGGGAGGAAGTGACCAGCCGTCACTTCCTCCCAGCAGCACTTGCGGTGTAGCAGCAATTTTTTTTAAAGGGGCCCGGTCGCGCTATTACACGGCCGCAGCGCTGACCGGTCCCCTGAAGATATAGGGCTCATCAGGTGGCCCTAAATGCTTGGGCCACCTGGTGGGCCGCCGGGCCCGTGACAACCATCATGGTTTTACCGATTCAACAATATTGGAATCCAAACTTAAAGATTGCAGTTTATTGATAAGCCTTCTATGTGCAACATTTTCTAATTGCTTCATTTATTGTTAAATTTATTAAAACTGTAAAGCGCTGCAGAATACGTTGGCGCTAGATAAATGCCAATAATAATATTAATAATACCAACTAGGTAGATTTGGCTGTGGAGGCTGTACAGCGCCATCTGTTGGTAGTAACAGCTATATGCAATACCTGAATAGCAAAGCTTGTACATTTGCATATTCAGGTTGATTTGCATATTACGAATTCTGCAAGAGATATTCTGTGTTAATTGTCTTCCCCACCCCTTTATAAATATGTTATTATAAGTCCCTGTATGTTTTCTGAAATTATTTGGTTATTTGTATTATATTGATTTGTCACAGCAAGCTTAATGTTATATGCATATTGGCAAATCCTGAGTTAAAGAAAGCATTGTTTGTTAACTTTAGAACTGTGTGTCCTGGGTGGATTTGTTCAGGGATTTCAATAACAGAGTTTTCGGACCTTCGGACCCTGCAACTTCGGACAAGTAGAAAAGAGCTAGGTCTGAGAGCCACTGCATTGGTAAAGGCAGTTTCTAATCACAGTACAGGCTGAGGAGTAGATACATAAAATAAGGACAGTAAAATTTAAAAAAATGTACAAGAATGAAGTTAGTAATTAAAATAAAATCCCATGGAGTCCAATGTGATGGGATTTCATAGACAAATGCTTTATAAATGACGGCATGTGCAGTCAGCCAACAAATGGGATAACCTCCTTCTGTGAATTATTAACACAGCTGTGTAGGAAAACCTTGAAGGTTCCCTTCCATCCTGCCCCGTGAAAGCCTTCACTAATTATTCGAACAATATTGTGCAAACAGCTGTGTATGGATCCCAGTGCATGAATGTAAAGATATACAGAAAAAAAGAAAAAATAGGAATATCGTGGAAAGCAGAGGAACACCCCCTAACATTGCTGGAACATGAAATCAGTGCTTTCCACGAACAGGGTTCTGTCCTGGGTCCACTTCTCCTTAACCCCTTCAGGACGGAGTCAATAGTGCACGTTCTGATCAAAACAAAACGTAAACAAAAACTGGAATTTGCGCTATATGTCTGTTCAGGCGTAATTCGCCTCTTTCATATTATATGCACCCACACTTATTGTATATCATTTTATTCAGGGGAAACAGGGCTTTCATTTCACATCAAATATTTAGCTATGAAACATAATTTAATATGAATGAAATATTAAAAAATTGGAAAAAATAAGAATTTGAAAAAAATTGTTTAGTTCTACGGAACATTCTAACTGTCAATGTCATAATACTGTTTGCTTTTACTGCAATAAAATACCCATATTTGAATTAAGCGATGTCACACTTGTAAAACAGTACCCCCTATGTACAGGTTTTATGGTGTTTTGGGAAGTTACAGGGTCAAATACAGCATTCTTCAGTTTTTTCACATTGAAATTCGCCATGTTGGTTACGTTGCCTTTGAGACCGTATGGTACCCCAGGAATGAGAATTACCCCCATGATGGCATACCATTAGCAATAGTAGACAACCCAAGGTATTGCAAATGGGGTATCTCCAGTCTTTTTTAGTAGCCACTTGGTCACAAACACTAATTAATTATTAGCATGGCTCCCTCTATCCTGCCTGGAAGCTTTAATATTAATTCATTAATAACATTCCTCCCTCTATCCTGCCTGGAAGCTATAATATTTATTATTTTAATATTTATTATTTTAATATTAATTAATTATTAGCATGGCTCCCTCTATCCTGCCTGGAAGCTATAATATTTATTATTTTAATATTAATTAATTATTAGCATGGCTCCCTCTATCCTGCCTGGAAGCTTTAATATTTATTATTTTAATATTAATTAATTATTAGCATGGCTCCCTCTATCCTGCCTGGAAGCTATAATATTTATTATTTTAATATTAATTAATTATTAGCATGGCTCCCTCTATCCTGTCTGGAAGCTATAATATTTATTATTTTAATATTAATTAATTATTAGCATGGCTCCCTCTATCCTGCCTGGAAGCTTTAATATTTATTATTTTAATATTAATTAATTATTAGCATGGCTCCCTCTATCCTGCCTGGAAGCTTTAATATTTATTATTTTAATATTAATTAATTATTTACATGGCTCCCTCTATCCTGCCTGGAAGCTATAATATTTATTATTTAATATTAATTAATTATTTACATGGCTCCCTCTATCCTGCCTGGAAGCTTTAATATTTATTATTTTAATATTAATTAATTATTAGCATGGCTCCCTCTATCCTGCCTGGAAGCTATAATATTTATTATTTAATATTGATTAATTATTAGCATGGCTCCCTCTATCCTGCCTGGAAGCTTTAATATTCATTATTTTAATATTAATTAATTATTAGCATGGCTCCCTCTATCCTGCCTGGAAGCTTTAATATTTATTAATTTAATATTAATTAATTATCTACATGGCTCTCTCTATCCTGCCTGGAAGCTATAATATTTATTATTTTAATATTAATTAATTATTAGCATGGCTCCCTCTATCCTGCCTGGAAGCTTTAATATTTATTATTTTAATATTAATTAATTATTAGCATGGCTCCCTCTATCCTGCCTGGAAGCTTTAATATTTATTATTTTAATATTAATTAATTATTAGCATGGCTCTCTCTATCCTGCCTGGAAGCTTTAATATTTATTATTTTAATATTTATTAATTAATTATTAGCATGGCTCCCTCTATCCTGCCTGGAAGCTATAATATTTATTATTTTAATATTTATTATTTAATATTAATTAATTATTAGCATGGCTCCCTCTATCCTGCCTGGAAGCTATAATATTTATTATTTTAATATTTATTATTTTAATATTAATTAATTATTAGCATGGCTCCCTCTATCCTGCCTGGAAGCTATAATATTTATTATTTAATATTAATTAATTATTAGCATGGCTCCCTCTATCCTGCCTGGAAGCTATAATATTTATTATTTTAATATTAATTAATTATTAGCATGGCTCCCTCTATCCTGCCTGGAAGCTTTAATATTTATTATTTTAATATTAATTAATTATTAGCATGGCTCCCTCTATCCTGCCTGGAAGCTATAATATTTATTATTTAATATTAATTAATTATTAGCATGGCTCCCTCTATCCTGCCTGGAAGCTATAATATTTATTATTTTAATATTAATTAATTATTAGCATGGCTCCCTCTATCCTGCCTGGAAGCTTTAATATTTATTATTTTAATATTAATTAATTATTAGCATGGCTCCCTCTATCCTGCCTGGAAGCTATAATATTTATTATTTTAATATTAATTAATTATTAGCATGGCTCCCTCTATCCTGCCTGGAAGCTATAATATTTTTTATTTTAATATTTATTCTTTTAATATTAATTAATTATTAGCATGGCTCCCTCTATCCTGCCTGGAAGCTATAATATTTCTTATTTTAATATTAATTCATTAATAACATTGCTCCCTCAATCCCGCCTGGAAGCTATAATATTTTTTATTTTAATATTTATTCTTTTAATATTAATTAATTATTAGCATGGCTCCCTCTATCCTGCCTGGAAGCTTTAATATTAATTCATTAATAACATTGCTCCCTCTATCCCGCCTGGAAGCTATAATATTTATTATTTAATATGAATTAATTACATAGAAACATAGAATGTGACGGCAGATAAGAACCATTCGGCCCATCTAGTCTGCCCAATTTTCTAAATACGTTCATTAGTCTCTGGCCTTATCTTATAGTTAGGATAGCCTTATGCCTATCCCACGCATGCTTAAACTCCTTCACTGTGTTTACCTCTACCACTCCATCTGGAAGGCTATTCCATGCATCCACTACCTTCTCAGTAAAGTAATACTTCCTGATATTATTTTTAAACCTTTGTCCCTCTAATTTAAGACTATGTCCTCTTGTTGTGGTAGTTTTTCTTCTTTTAAATATAGTCTCCTCCTTTACTGTGTTGATTCCCTTTATGTATTTAAATGTTTCTATCATATCCCCCCTGTCTCGTCTTTCCTCCAAGCTATACATGTTAAGATCCTTTAACCTTTCCTGGTAAGTTTTATCCTGCAATCCATGAACCAGTTTAGTAGCCCTTCTCTGAACTCTCTCTAAAGTATCAATATCCTTCTGGAGATACGGTCTCCAGTACTGTGTACAGTACTCCAAGTGAGGTCTCACCAGTGTTCTGTACAATGGCATGAGCACTTCCCTCTTTCTACTGCTAATACCTCTCCCTATACAACCAAGCATTCTGCTAGCATTTCCTGCTGCTCTATTACATTGTCTGCCTACCTTTAAGTCATCAGAAATAATCACCCCTAAATCCCTTTCCTCAGATGTTGAGGTTAGGACTCTATCAAATATTCTGTACTCTGCCCTTGGGTTTTTACGTCCAAGATGCATTATCTTGCACTTATCCACATTAAATGTCAGTTGCCACAACTCTGACCCTTTTTCTAGTTTACCTAAATCATTAGCCATTTGGCTTATCCCTCCTGGGACATCAACCCTGTCACATATCTTAATTAATTAATTATTAATTAATTATTAGCATTGCTATCCTGCCTGGAAGCTATAATATTTATTATTTTAATATTTATTATTTAATATTAATTAATTATTAGCATGGCTCCCTCTATCCTGCCTGGAAGCTATAATATTTATTATTTTAATATTTATTATTTAATATCAATTAATTATTAGCATGGCTCCCGCTATCCCGCCTGAAAGCTATCATTTTTATTACTTAATATTAATTATTTAATATTAATTAATTATTAGCAATGGCTCCCTCTATCCTGCCTGGAAGCTATACTATTTATTATTTTAATATTTATTATTTTAATATTAATTAATTATTAGCATGGCTCCCTCTATCCTGCCTGTGTAGCGGTACTTACCTTATCCGGGGGCCGGCCGCGGTCCTCTCTTCAAGCCGCGCGCGGTCCTGCGGCTGCACGAGCCGCGCGCGGCTCATCCGACTGCTCAAACAGGAAGGCGGGCAGTGACCGCGAGAAGCGGTCACGTGTCCCGCCTGCAGCTAAGAGCGCGCCGCGAATCTCGGGCGCGCTCTTAAAGAGACAGTGGGAGCCTAAATTGCAAAAAGGCTCCCATTGGCTCCTGTCACGCCAATCACCCCATACACTTACCTGTTGGGGGAGTGGAAGAGACAGGAGCCAATCACGTTAGTTTGAAGGCTACTTATACTTACCCTTTTTCCTTAGTTCCTTGCCCTATCGTGGTTTCTGCTACAGTTCCCTTTAGTGCTTGTTGTATTCAGTTGTGTTTCTCCGTACTTGACCTTGGCTTTGTATTCTGACTTCGTTTTCGCTTTATCCTTGTCTGTACTGTTTGCCGGCTTGCTGATTCCTGTGTACCAGACCCCGGCTAGTTCTCGTTTACGCTGTCTCTTTGTGCCCTTGACCTCGGATCGCTCCTGACTCTGTACTTCTCCTTTACGTCGAGTCCGGCCACTCTAAGGTCCGGTAGACGTATCTCTCCTCTGTGCTGTCTTCTGTTTTGCTGGATCCTGCGTGTAGGGGTATATACACGTTACATTACGATAGGGCCATGGACCCCGCAGATTTAGCTCAACAGATGGCGACCCATGAGGCTAGATTTGTAGAGCAGGATCACCGTATGGATCAAATAGCTCAGGCTCTCCAGACGCTCTTAGCTAGAACCATTCCAGCAACCGCACCTAACCCTCCTGCACCCCTGCTTCCTGAAGTATCGACTATGCCTAATGCTACAGCACATTTAACGCCTCCTCCTAGGTATGGAGGGGATTCTAAGACATGCAGAGGGTTCATTAACCAAATAGAGTTTCATTTTGAAATGTATCCACGTTCATTTCCCACAGAGAGGTCCAAAGTTGGGTTCTTTATGCACCAACTTACCGACAAAGCACTTGAATGGGCAAACCCTATTTGGGAGGCTAATGGACCTATGGTGCATAACTTTCACAGTTTCCTAACAGCTTTTCGCAGAACTTTTGACACTATGAAAAGGTCTAAGAATGCCGCTAGAGCATTAATGAGGGTTAAACAGGGTTCTAGGTCTGTGGCTGATTACGCTATACAGTTTCGTACCCTTGCCTCACAGGTCGATTGGACCAATAATGGGTTAACTACTGCCTTCATGGAAGGCTTATCAGATTCTATATTGGATGAGGTAGCGGCTAAGGAACTTCCTGTTGCCTTAGAGGACCTTATTGACTACCTCATCGATATAGATAATAGGATTCGGCACAGGCTCTATACCAAGAACAGGAATAGACGTTTTGTTACGCCTATTCACCCCAGAGTTAATCCACCGGAGAGTGTAAAAGTATCTGAAGAGGAGCCAATGCAATTAGGGGTTGCCAAACTCTCTGATAATGAAAAATTACATAGGAGAAGAGAGGGACTCTGCCTATATTGTGGTAGGAGAGAACATATGGTAAAGGAGTGTCCTCTGCTCCCTGAAAACTCTCGCACCTAAGACCTTATAGGGGACTGGCCTTGGGTGTGATTTCTAAGTCTCCTACATTGCCTCCTAACCGACTGCTTCTCCCTGTTTCTTTACATATGGGAGAGAGTTGTATAGTTGAAAACATATACGCCCTGGTTGACTCTGGGGCAGCTGAGAATTTTATAGACTCTGGTTTTGTAAAGAAAAACAATATTCCCATCAGGGAGAAGGAGATACCCTTGGCCGTTGAGGCCATAGATGGTAGACCATTGATATCTCCAGTTGTTACTCACGAGACTGCACCGCTACACATGTACACAGGGGTTCTACACTATGAAACCATTCGGTTCCAGGTCATCACCTCTCCCTCTTCACAGTTGGTATTAGGGTATCCATGGTTACGTGCCCACAATCCCATTTTTGACTGGGAGACAGGGCAGATAAAATCATGGAGTGAAGCCTGCCATGAGTCATGTACTATTGAAGTCACGCCTGTGAATTCTATTAACGTTCCTACTGTTCCTCCTTTATCTACGGCTATACCCTCTCAGTATTTAACTTTAAAGACTGTCTTTGATAAAAGAGAGGCTGACAAATTACCGCCTCACAGACCCTACGATTGTGCTATTGATTTGTTGCCTGGTACTATACCTCCCAAGGGCAGGGTGTACCCCCTATAGGTTCAAGAAAACCGTGTCATGGAGGAGTACATTAAAGAATCATTAGAAAAGGGATTTATTAGGAGATCCTCTTCTCCGGCTGGAGCGGGGTTCTTCTTTGTATCGAAGAAAGAAGGTGATTTAAGACCTTGCATTGATTATAGAGGTCTTAATAAAATCACCATCAAAAATGCTTACCCTATACCGTTAATAACAGAATTGTTTGACAGGCTCAAACATGCTACGGTATTCACCAAATTAGATCTTAGAGGAGCATACAATTTGATACGTATAAAAAAGGACCACGAATGGAAAACAGCCTTTAACACTCGGTCAGGTCATTATGAGTATACCGTCATGCCATTTGGGCTTTGCAATGCCCCAGCAGTGTTCCAAGAATTTATTAATGATGTCTTAAGGGACTTTATTCACTCATTTGTTATTGTGTACTTGGATGACATTTTAATATATTCTACAGACATTCACACTCATCACAGACATGTTACGACAGTTCTGAAGACCCTTCTTGCTAATGGTCTTTATTGCAAATTAGAAAAATGTCTATTCGACCAATCCGAGGTCCAGTTTTTAGGGTATTTGATTTCCGCTGAGGGTTTTCGGATGGATCCCCAGAAGCTCGCTGCGGTCATAGAATGGCCTCTGCCACAAGGTCTGAAAGCCATCCAGCGTTTTCTGGGTTTCTCTAATTATTATAGACGTTTTATCAAAGGTTTTTCGTCTATAGTAGCGCCTATTACTCGTATGACTAAAAAGGATGGCAATACACGTGTCTGGTCTACTGAGGCACTTCAGGCTTTTGACTTTCTTAAGACTACGTTCGCCTCTGCCCCTATTTTACAGCATCCTGTCCCCTCATTGCCATATATACTTGAGGTTGATGCTTCCGATATAGGGGTAGGTGCTGTCTTATCCCAAAGAGAGTCTCCTGACAAGCCATTGCATCCTTGTGGCTTCTTTTCTAAACAAATGTCCAAAGCAGAAAGGAATTATGATGTGGGTAATCGCGAACTCCTTGCTATCATTTTAGCACTTAAAGAATGGAGACATTTGTTAGAAGGCACTAAGGATCCCATCCTCATATTTACGGATCATAAGAACCTGTCCTACCTTAGCGAAGCTAAAAGATTGTCTTCCAGGCAGGCTAGGTGGTCACTGTTCTTGTCTCATTTTAATTATATAATAACCTATAGGCCAGGCGACCGGAACACTAAAGCGGACGCTCTGTCCAGACAATTCGAGACTATTGACAAACAGGAGATTGATGTCACTCCTGTCATTCCCCCAGACAGGATAATAGCAACTACTATATTGTCTATTTCCTCGTCCCTCTTGCAGGCCATACAAGCGAAACAGAGCATGGCACCTGGCGAGAGGCCTAATGATAAATTGTTCGTTGACGTTCCCGAGAGACGGGATATTCTGTCACTGTATCACGATACTAAGACTGCTGGACATCCTGGTATTTCCAAAACAGTGTCAGCCGTTTCTCGGTATTTCTGGTGGGATACCTTACGTAAGGATGTTACTGACTATATAAGTGCTTGTTCTACTTGTGCATGTATGAAAACCTCTCGTAGAGTTCCTTGTGGGCTGTTGCATCCGTTACCCGTTCCCGAGAGACCTTGGTCTAATCTATCAATGGATTTTATTGTTGAATTACCCCCTTCGAATGGTAACACAGTCATCCTAATGATAGTAGATCGGTTTTCCAAAATGGCTCACTTTGTGTCTCTTCGCAAGTTGCCCACTTCCAAGGAACTGGCTCTTATCTTCGCTAAAGAAGTGTTTCGATTACATGGTATTCCCTTATCTATTGTATCCGATAGGGGTAGCCAATTTATTTCCAGGTTCTGGAAAGCCTTTTGTTCGGAGATGGGTATTTCCCTCTCATTTTCTTCCGCTTACCATCCCCAGTCTAATGGAGCTGCTGAACGTGCCAACCAGTCTCTGGAGCAGTACCTCCGTTGTTTTGTGTCTCACCATCAGGACAATTGGTCTGACCTGCTTCCTTGGGCTGAATTTGCTCGGAATAACGCCACTCATGATTCTTCCGGCAAAAGCCCTTTTTACGTTGTCTATGGCCAGCATCCCGTTGTTCTTCCGGCTGCATTCTCCTCACAGGGCATGCCAGTTCTGGATGAGCATTTGGCTGGTTTGCGTAATACTTGGGAGCAGGTTCAGCGTTCTTTGGTGGACTCTGCTGCCCGCCAGAAGGCTCAGGCTGACAAGCATCGCAGAGCGGCTCCTTCCTATGTTGTGGGGGACAGGGTTTTGCTTTCCACACGGAATATTCGCCTCCGGGTGCCTTCTATGAAATTGGCTCCCCGCTTCATTGGTCCTTATCGCATTATACATAAGGTTAATCCCGTTTCTTATGCCTTGGGTCTGCCTAAAAATCTGCGTATACCCAATGTATTTCACACCTCGTTGTTGAAGCCTTACGTACGCAACCGCTATACCCGGAGTACACCCCCTCCCCCTCCTGTCTCTGTGGAGGGTCATGAGGAGTTCGAAGTGTCTGCTGTTATTGACTCTCGTTTCCTCAGGGGTCGGCTTCAGTACTTGGTACATTGGAAGGGTTATGGGCCTGAGGAGCGCAGTTGGATTTCTGCGGATGCTGTTCATGCTCCCCGCCTTGTACGTTCTTTCCATTCGCGTTTTCCTGCCAGACCTGGTCCTGCCCGCCCGGAGGGCGTGTCCTCAGGGGGGGGTACTGTAGCGGTACTTACCTTATCCGGGGGCCGGCCGCGGTCCTCTCTTCAAGCCGCGCGCGGTCCTGCGGCTGCACGAGCCGCGTGCGGCTCATCCGACTGCTCAAACAGGAAGGCGGGCAGTGACCGCGAGAAGCGGTCACGTGTCCCGCCTGCAGCTAAGAGCGCGCCGCGAATCTCGGGCGCGCTCTTAAAGAGACAGTGGGAGCCTAAATTGCAAAAAGGCTCCCATTGGCTCCTGTCACGCCAATCACCCCATACACTTACCTGTTGGGGGAGTGGAAGAGACAGGAGCCAATCACGTTAGTTTGAAGGCTACTTATACTTACCCTTTTCCCTTAGTTCCTTGCCCTATCGTGGTTTCTGCTACAGTTCCCTTTAGTGCTTGTTGTATTCAGTTGTGTTTCTCCGTACTTGACCTTGGCTTTGTATTCTGACTTCGTTTTCGCTTTATCCTTGTCTGTACTGTTTGCCGGCTTGCTGATTCCTGTGTACCAGACCCCGGCTAGTTCTCGTTTACGCTGTCTCTTTGTGCCCTTGACCTCGGATCGCTCCTGACTCTGTACTTCTCCTTTACGTCGAGTCCGGCCACTCTAAGGTCCGGTAGACGTATCTCTCCTCTGTGCTGTCTTCTGTTTTGCTGGATCCTGCGTGTAGGGGTATATACACGTTACAGCCTGGAAGCTATAATATTTAGTATTTTAATATTTATTATTTTAATATTAATTAATTATTAGCATGGCTCCCTCTATCCTGCCTGGAAGCTATAATATTTATTATTTAATATTAATTATTAGCATGGCTCCCTCTATCCTGCCTGGAAGCTATAATATTTAGTATTTTAATATTAATTAATTATTAGCATGGCTCTCTCTATCCTGCCTGGAAGCTATAATATTTATTATTTAATATTAATTAATTATTTACATGGCTCCCTCTATCCTGCCTGGAAGCTTTAATATTTATTATTTTAATATTAATTAATTATTAGCATGGCTCCCTCTATCCTGCCTGGAAGCTATAATATTTATTATTTTAATATTTATTATTTTAATATTAATTAATTATTTACATGGCTCCCTCTATCCTGCCTGGAAGCTATAATATTTATTATTTTAATATTTATTATTTAATATTAATTAATTATTAGCATGGCTCCCTCTATCCTGCCTGGAAGCTATAATATTTAGTATTTTAATATTAATTAATTATTAGCATGGCTCTCTCTATCCTGCCTGGAAGCTATAATATTTATTATTTTAATATTAATTAATTATCTACATGGCTCCCTCTATCCTGCCTGGAAGCTTTAATATTTATTATTTTAATATTAATTAATTATTAGCATGGCTCCCTCTATCCTGCCTGGAAGCTTTAATATTTATTATTTTAATATTAATTAATTATTAGCATGGCTCCCTCTATCCTGCCTGGAAGTTATAATATTTATTATTTTAATATTAATTAATTATTTACATGGCTCCCTCTATCCTGCCTGGAAGCTATAATATTTATTATTTAATATTAATTAATTATTTACATGGCTCCCTCTATCCTGCCTGGAAGCTATAATATTTATTATTTTAATATTAATTAATTATTAGCATGGCTCCCTCTATCCTGCCTGGAAGCTATAATATTTATTATTTTAATATTAATTAATTATTTACATGGCTCCCTCTATCCTGCCTGGAAGCTATAATATTTATTATTTAATATTAATTAATTATTTACATGGCTCCCTCTATCCTGCCTGGAAGCTATAATATTTATTATTTTAATATTAATTAATTATTAGCATGGCTCCCTCTATCCTGCCTGGAAGCTATAATATTTATTATTTTAATATTAATTAATTATTAGCATTGCTCCCTCTATCCTGCCTGGAAGCTATAATATTTAGTATTTTAATATTAATTAATTATTTACATGGCTCCCTCTATCCTGCCTGGAAGCTTTAATATTTATTATTTAATATTAATTAATTATTTACATGGCTCCCTCTATCCTGCCTGGAAGCTATAATATTTATTATTTAATATTAATTAATTATTTACATGGCTCCCTCTATCCTGCCTGGAAGCTTTAATATTTATTCTTTTAATATTAATTAATTATTAGCATGGCTCCCTCTATTCTGCCTGGAAGCTATAATATTTATTATTTTAATATTAATTAATTATTAGCATGGCTCCCTCTATCCTGCCTGGAAGCTATAATATTTATTATTTATTATTAATTAATTATTTACATGGCTCCCTCTATCCTGCCTGGAAGCTATAATATTTATTATTTTAATATTAATTAATTATTAGCATGGCTCCCTCTATCCTGCCTGGAAGCTATAATATTTATTATTTTAATATTTATTATTTAATATTAATTAATTATTTACATGGCTCCCTCTATCCTGCCTGGAAGCTATAATATTTATTATTTTAATATTTATTATTTAATATTAATTAATTATTAGCATGGCTCCCTCTATCCTGCCTGGAAGCTATAATATTTATTATTTTAATATTAATTAATTATTAGCATGGCTCCCTCTATCCTGCCTGGAAGCTATAATATTTATTATTTTAATATTAATTAATTATCTACATGGCTCCCTCTATCCTGCCTGGAAGCTATAATATTTATTATTTTAATATTAATTAATCATTTACATGGCTCCCTCTATCTGCCTGGAAGCTATAATATTTATTATTTTAATATTAATTAATTATTAGCATGGCTCCCTCTATCCTGCCTGGAAGCTATAATATTTAGTATTTTAATATTAATTAATTATTTACATGGCTCCCTCTATCCTGCCTGGAAGCTATAATATTTATTATTTTAATATTAATTAATTATTTACATGGCTCCCTCTATCTGCCTGGAAGCTATAATATTTATTATTTTAATATTAATTAATTATTTACATGGCTCCCTCTATCTGCCTGGAAGCTATAATATTTAGTATTTTTATATTAATTAATTATTTACATGGCTCCCTCTATCTGCCTGGAAGCTATAATATTTATTATTTATATTAATTAATTATTTACATGGCTCCCTCTATCCTGCCTGGAAGCTATAATATTTATTATTTTAATATTAATTAATTATTTACATGGCTCCCTCTATCCTGCCTGGAAGCTTTAATATTTAGTATTTTAATATTAATTAATTATTTACATGGCTCCCTCTATCCTGCCTGGAAGCTATAATATTTATTATTTAATATTAATTAATTATTAGCATGGCTCCCTCTATCTGCCTGGAAGCTATAATATTTAGTATTTTAATATTAATTAATTATTTACATGGCTCCCTCTATCCTGCCTGGAAGCTATAATATTTATTATTTAATATTGATTAATTATTAGCATGGCTCCCTCTACCCTGCCTGGAAGCTTTAATATTTATTATTTTAATATTAATTAATTATTAGCATGGCTCCCTCTATCCTGCCTGGAAGCTATAATATTTATTATTTTAATATTAATTAATTATTTACATGGCTCCCTCTATCCTGCCTGGAAGCTATAATATTTATTATTTTAATATTAATTAATTATTTACATGGCTCCCTCTATCTGCCTGGAAGCTATAATATTTAGTATTTTAATATTAATTAATTATTTACATGGCTCCCTCTATCTGCCTGGAAGCTATAATATTTATTATTTATATTAATTAATTATTTACATGGCTCCCTCTATCCTGCCTGGAAGCTATAATATTTATTATTTTAATATTAATTAATTATTTACATGGCTCCCTCTATCCTGCCTGGAAGCTTTAATATTTAGTATTTTAATATTAATTAATTATTTACATGGCTCCCTCTATCCTGCCTGGAAGCTATAATATTTATTATTTAATATTAATTAATTATTAGCATGGCTCCCTCTATCTGCCTGGAAGCTATAATATTTAGTATTTTAATATTAATTAATTATTTACATGGCTCCCTCTATCCTGCCTGGAAGCTATAATATTTATTATTTAATATTGATTAATTATTAGCATGGCTCCCTCTATCCTGCCTGGAAGCTATAATATTTATTATTTTAATATTAATTAATTATTAGCATGGCTCCCTCTATCCTGCCTGGAAGCTATAATATTTATTATTTTAATATTAATTAATTATTAACATGGCTCCCTCTATCTGCCTGGAAGCTATAATATTTATTATTTTAATATTTATTATTTATATTATTAATTAATTATAAGCATGGCTCCCTCTATCCTGCCTGGAAGCTATAATATTTATTATTTTAATATTTATTATTTAATATTAATTAATTATTAGCATGGCTCCCTCTATCCTGCCTGGAAGCTATAATATTTATTATTTTAATATTTATTATTTAATATTAATTAATTATTAGCATGGCTCCCTCTATCCTGCCTGGAAGCTTTAATATTTATTATTTTAATATTAATTAATTATTAGCATGGCTCCCTCTATCCTGCCTGGAAGCTATAATATTTATTATTTTAATATTTATTATTTAATATTAATTAATTATTAGCATGGCTCCCTCTATCCTGCCTGGAAGCACTGAGTGCAATGAGGGCTGCACTCCTGGAGGCTGCCGGCAGGTGGCGCTGCTCGGAGTCCCGCTCCGGCTGAGCGCTACAAGTGATGAGCAGGAAGATTTCGGCTGTTCCCATTGGTGGGCGGTGCGTCGCGTGGTTACCATGGCAGCGGCCGATCTTCCCCAGCTCCCCCGGAAGAGCTCGCCGTGGCGTGACGTCATCGCGGCGAGCAGCCAGCTGGTGGCCGCCATTTCCTCCGGTCCGGACGGAGCACCGAGCGAGCGGCGGGAGCCCCGGCCCCTCCAGGCTGATGTGTGTCCCTATCCGCGAGGAGCATGTTCCCTAACTCCCCCGGCCGCCCCCCGCTGCCCCACTCCGGGTACAGCCCCAGCCAGCTGCTGCAGGCCCAGCTCAGCTTCCAGAAACATGTCGGCACCAAGTGAGTGGGAACTACCGCTCCCAGCATGCACCGCCCGCCAGAGCATCATGGGAGTCAGTCTAATGGCAGAGCACCATGGGAGTTAGAGTCTAATGGCAGAGCACCATGGGAGTTAGAGTCCAATGGGAGAGTTTGTGAACTACCATTCCCAGCATGCACCGCCCGCCAGAGCATCATGGGAGTCAGTCTAATGGCAGAGCACCATGGGAGTTAGAGTCTAATGGCAGAGCACCATGGGAGTTAGAGTCCAATGGGAGAGTTTGTGAACTACCATTCCCAGCATGCACCGCCCGCCAGGGCATCATGGGAGTTGTAGTCTAATGGCATGTTGTGTGAACTACCATTCCCAGCATGCACCGCCCGCCAGGGCATCATGGGAGTTGTAGTCTAATGGCATGTTGTGTGAACTACCATTCCCAGCATGCACCGCCCGCCAGGGCATCATGGGAGTTGTAGTCTAATGGCATGTTGTGTGAACTACCATTCCCAGCATGCACCGCCCGCCAGGGCATCATGGGAGTTATAGTCCAATGGGAGAGTGTGTGAACTACCATTCCCAGCATGCACTGCCTGCCACAGCGTCATGGAAGTTGTAGTCCAATGGCAGAGTGGCTGCTAACCATGGGCACTGCAAGCTTTGTGTGGACTACATCTCTCATCATCCTCTGCTGATACGCATGAGGTATGAGGAATGTCCTGCAGATTAGAGGAATGGAGCTGCTGGGGAGCTTCCTACAATATAATGCAAACCTGGACTAATTTGTTCGGAATCTAGGAGCCAGCTAAATAAAGTGAGGAGCAGGTTTTTCAATGACAAAAATGATTCTTAAAGGGACACTATAGTCACCAGAGTGACTTCATATACTTGGTCCTGGCAGCACTGCGGGACGCGCAAGGGAGATGATTGTCTCCCTCTGCGCACTCAGTAAGCCGCCTGCCTGGCTCAGCTCTCCATGAGGGGATTTTAATAGAACTCCCGGGCGCCCACCTGGGCTCCCTCCACTACCTCTCCTGTAATATTATATAACGCCCTGTCCTCTCCTGTAATATAATATGAAGTTTGACTCCCATTAATGACACAGGACATTCTCACTCTTAGCGTAATTAGTTTTTGGTTTTTAACCCTTTATACCTCTTTATCTGCTAGAGGGGGGCTCTAAGGGCACTATAATGTTAGGAATACTGATTTGGAGTTCCTTTAACCCTGTGTATTGGTCTTTTGTAGCTCTTTTATATCGTGTTTCCTTGAGCTTTCTTAATTAGAAAACTTCCAATTATTGTACCCATCCTGGAAAACCCAACATCCTAATTTTGTTATAATATATATGATGTGATGTTTTTTAAGGATTCTCAGTGTACAATTTGATAACTGTTGTGGTGCTTAGTTTGTTATCGAAGTACACAATCAGTGATTGATTTATTTCATTTTGCTAATGAGAATTGTCCAACCTGCTGTAAATGATCTTCTTTTATGGTCTCTTTTAGGCATCTTTTCTTTCTGAGACATGGCTATTGCTTGTATAGCCCAGGCATATATCACTCCTGCTTACAAGCCAAGTCTGTGGATACTGGCTCAGTGAATGTTTTATATACTCCTGTTAGATCATCTTGCCATTGGTCAAGGAGCAATGATACAATGACAGTATTTCAGAAAATAAGAAATGGTTAAATTGTGGTCTTTGCCTAGGTCCAGTGATGATGGAATTAAAGTTTCTGACAGTGTACCTGCAATAAATGGAAGTTGTCCTGCCATTTGGTGAGCAGCGTAACTTAACCCGATATATTTCTATTGTGCACATAATGTTGGTGCTTTCAGGCCACAGGTGCTGGTTTTCCCCACCATCGTTGTTGATCTGTCTCGTCTTTGTCGGGCGTGTAGGTCTGTCCTTGTTAATTTCATGCTTGTTTCATCTCTTCACTAACACCTGAACTTTCTCAGTCTCTCTAGAATGCTCATGAATGGGAACATTTTGCCACCAATGTCACCACAACCATGGTCTTATGGAAATCACAACCCTATGGTCAGTCCTGGCTCTTCATCTTCCACGTTCCAGAACCGGAAGTAAGTTCTTTCTTTTTATTGCGGAGTGTGCTGCCTATTGTGAAATATTTGACTTAAAGTTGATCTGTCACCCTCCTCAAACCACTCATGCTCTTTTAGAGAGAACGTGGAAATTAATCTATACATTGTGCTAGCAGCTTTTCTAGCAAAGGTATAGATTGGGAAACAAAATAAAAGATTGAATACGTTTTTTTTCTCCTACCTGTAATGTAATTCTTCAGCATAGACACTATGCTGATAAATTGATTGACAGGAAGAGAAGGGACCTAGCTTTTCTCTCCACCCGTACCAAATACAGCGCATGCACTGGGTTTACTATGTAAGCTCACTGGCTAGGGAGTATGGAAATGGAGTGACTGACCTCTATCTGTTCAGACGCCAGCATGCTGTCAACAAGCTAGTGTGTTGACGTCCAAAAGGAGGTGTGCACTACGTGAGGAAACGTCCCAAAGCCTGTCCAATCAGTGTCGACAGTAGTAGGTGTGTCGGTGGACTGAAGGTGAGTGATACATCAGTGTAACCTCTGTAAGGTGATCGAGGCTGGCAGATTTCATTTAGGTTTACTAACATGTTGAATACAGTACTTAAAGGGACACTCCAAACCAGTAGAGTACACCAGCTTGCTGAAGTGCTTTGTGTGTGAAGATTGTGTCCCCCTGTCCTATATGTTTTCATATAGGCTGTGTAGATCTCGGTAAACCAATATCGTGTATAGAGTTTCTATTCTCTAGTGTTTAAAATGTGAGTACTCCTACATGGAATCCTCTGCCATATACAGTAAGCTACCTTAGCTTCTAGCACTTAATGGGTTCTCTATGATCATGTTAAGCATGAGTGGTTGGATATTCAGCCTCTGCTTTTCTATTTCATGATCTGCACAGAATGCATTTGTCTGGATGAAGTAAAATTTGGTTCCAAAATGTGTGGATAAATCTTGTCAGCGGATTGCATCCACTCTAAAGTCGCACCTGTATTTTGGATATTTGAGCCTTTTAAAGTCCAGTTCGCTTCTTGTGTTTTCAATGAAGTATTTTGGGATAGGCTGTTCTTCCTGAATTTACCAGTAGTCAGCACACATCCATATGTGCCAGTGTTATCTTACTGAACCACATTAACACAGCGGTGGGCTGCATGAGGTTTAATAGGCAAGGCATTGTGACAAGAATACAAATTAAACTACAGTCCAAATATGTGTACCATTTAACGTGTTCTACTATAGATAAAACTGAATAAGGGAACTTGTAGTGGCATTTATGCCTGGGAGCATTTCGAAATAAAATTTCCCCAAGACCTTGTAGAGAGCTTTTTCAATATTTCCTGTTCCACATCAAGGCTGGAGGCTCTGCAGAATTGCTGATTTGGCAGGATATGGTATGTAGGGCTGTCTCCATGGCATGTAGAGTTGGGTGTGAGCTACGACGCTTGCTGTAAACACCTTTTGCTAAATATGTCCCACAACACACTTTGCGTTCACCCATTTCATTTAGTGTTTATAGTTGCAGTGTACAAAATGCTGTTGGGGTTATGGTACTTGGAGTGTACTTTAAAGATAATTTTTTATAAAATTCTACGTATTATGATGGAGCTTTATATATGCCAATAGCTTCGTTAGACTATACCATACGTTTTACTGGTAAAATGTTCCAAAGCGTCTGGTGTCTCCTTGGAGAGTGTATTTGTGGAGCAAAGCCTGGTCTCTGGTGGAATCTCAGTAGCTTTAGAAAAACATTGCAAAATCCTGAACAAAGCGTCAGAGCTCTGTGGAAACAGTTTCCTCTGTGTAAAACTGACCGATTGTTTGTTTTATTTATTTTTTATTTATTTTACCTATACAGGAGCTAAATACAAAAACCAAACACCGAAATAGGTAATCTAAAACATGAATGAATGCATCTGTATGGAAACTTTCAGCGCCTCCATGCAGAGCGTGACGACACAGAATGTGAGTGAGCACCTCTAGTGGCCATCTGAGTGACTTCTACTAGAGGTGTCGCTAGCAAGCAATGTAAACCCTGCTTTTTCGCAGAAATGGCAGCGTTTACATTGAAAAGCCTGTAGGGACACACTATACATACCAAAACCACTACATTAAAGTATAGTGGGTCTGGTGACTATAGTGAAAGTCTCTAACTTTGAAATCGAGAGGAGAGCAATGGAGAATCGACTATACGTTCAAACAGTACAAATAGACAAACTAGTCTGAGGATGATGGTGCCAATGGTGGATTATAAAGAATGAGACATTGCAGTCACTAGAGTCACAGGCTTCAGAGTCAAGTAATCTGGCAACGGCTGTCTGATGGCTTGTGGGTATGTCTGTGAGGAAAATTTTAAATGACATACTACAGAAATGTGTCAAAAAGACTATATAAATGCTGCTTTGGGGAGGTGGCTTTTTTTTCCCTATTTATTTGAACATTAAAAGGACACTAGGCACTATAACCATTTAATCTCATTGAATTGGATACAGTGCTTGGAGTCCCCGGACGCTGTCTCGTTATTCAATGTTAAACTATTTTTATGCAGTTTAATACCGATTGAGGATCCTTGACAGCCCGGACCCCCACTCGATGTATGACAAAGCGGAGATCACACACTACCTTCTAAAGCCATACCAATGCATACCTGCAATATAAGCTGACACTCACACAATCACTGCTGTCCATTGCTGCTCACGCTAATACTTCCTCATTAGACAAAGCAGCACAGAGGGCATGAGGTAGTGGGACTCTCGTTTAGCATTAACCCCTTAAGGACACATGACGTGTGTGACACGTCATGATTCCATTTTATTCCAGAAGTTTGGTCCTTAAGGGGTTAAAAACTGTTTAACACTGAATGAAAGGAATGGCGCAAAGGTACTACAGACACTATAACTACTTTAGTGAGATGCCGCAATTACAGGGCCTTCAATGTCCTTTTAATATTTTACTTGTAAGCAGACAACCGGAACAATCATGGGGATAAAAATGCCTATTTAAAAAAATAAATAAGAAAAATTAACAATGAAAATCAGTAAAAACGTTACCCTACATTTGAAGGCACTCATTACATAAGATAAAATAGACTGAAATTATTTATTCAAAACACAATCTCCATCTAACTTTACTGTGTGAACTGCTTGGCTGCTTGGGGAGAAACCTTGCAGTTTTAGCGTCCGCCTGGGACCCGTTTAATTGTCTCTGAAAAGCCTTCTGGCTCTGAGATATTTTTACATTCACAATAGAAGGTCGAGAGACCTTATTATTTACAAATCCCTTTAGGACCCGGTTAAGTCAAATCCCTTGTTGCTGTCGTCAGTTCTAACTTGTCAGTGTTTCTGAAAGGGAACAAATGTTTAGGGTTTTCGTAACAGAATCTTGTAATACCTATTTATTCAGAATGACGAGCTTTTGGGAGATTCTCCCTTTCTCAAGTTTAAAGCATGCATCTACAATCTATACTCCGACACGATATTATTTGTGTACAATGGTTATTAGTGTGATATATATTTTACATATTAATTCTAAACACATTATGTTACACACAACTTAAAATGTGACTTATTTTCTGTGCTTGGCATGTTTTATCCTCTCTTTGGACCTACTTGGTTCTAAGTGCAGTATGTTTGACGACTGCCAGTAACAAGCTTATCTGAATACATTTCAAAGACGTGCACAGTGAATACAGGTTCTTTTTTGCCCAGATTACCATTTTTACTTCTACAGATTCTCCATATTGAATCATTATTACGGTAAGCTTTTGGAACCAGTTTTATTTTATTTCTTTTATTAAATAATATTTTTATTCACAGAAATGTTTCAATTTGTGCACTTTTCTTTATTACCTTTTCCAGCTAATATTTCCATTATTTAGTAGTCGTTTGAATAATTGTTTTTAGCAGTTCTAGAATTTGAAAGGTTTGTGTTGAGATCCTGGAAGCGAGTTGCTGTCCCGTTTTCCAGAGCACTTTGTATCATTCCTTCTCTAGAGTCACTGCTTGTTGCTGCTGTATATTTGTTGCTGGGTGGTGGAGCTCCTAATGTCACAGATTGGAAAGAAGGTGTCCATTTTGTTTTTAGGAGGAGAAGCGATGAGGGAAATATTTATGACGTCAAGAGACAGCGTTTTCATACGCCTCCGCAATCTTCGCCTGCAATTCACCAATCCGTGCCTTTAAGAGATGACCTCAGAAGATCTTTCCCAGGGTCTATTGCATTGCCGCTGCTGCAGTCTCCTGCTCCTGAGATCAATGGATGTGCTTCATCTTCCAGAGACTCGTGGCTGTTTGACCATGTTGAGCTTACTTTACCAATTGCTAAGGAGAAGGTAAGTTCTTAAATAGCCTGAAAGCTTTAGTCTAAGCACCATGACCATTCCATGCTGTTGCATTGATTATGGTACCGGTAAGGAGTTGGCACATTATCACTCTCAGCCTGTCCGTGGCATCCAATATGGTCAAACTTGCTAATGCTAATAACATTATTATGAGCTAAACAAACCAGGAAGCTGGCTGACTGCAGCCAGGGAGAGAGGGGTTTAACAAGGTTTATTTATGAATCTGACAATCTCTGATGAAATCTGCACTTTTTGTAAAATTTAAAAAGCGGGATCACACATAAAGCACTGAGCGAGGTTTTTGGAGTGATAAAGTTTAAATTCTCATTAGCAATAAGGAAAGTGGCCAGGCTTGTGGGTGCCTTGGGTATCACCACGTTGGTCAAATCACTCAAATAGGGATGTGCTTTGAGCCTTCTATAATGGCCTTTAATGGTTATGGTGCTCAAACTGCATGACTTCCGTGTAATTCATTTGTGATGGAGGCTTTTGTACAGACCTGTTGCATGTGAAAAGCTGCCTTGATTTGTAGAAGTTGGATTTTTGCTATAACCCTCTATAGATGCCAATTTTTTCTGTATTGAGTGCCATAACAATCCATTGAACACAAAGATTGGGAAACTGAGCGAGAGTTGAATCTGCTGAGCTGCGATCATATGTTAATTTGGAAATCATCTCCTTGATTTTGTCAAAATGTGACTATTGTTGCAACTCATTGGAAAAACAGCCCATGTACATTTTTAATTATAGCCTTCAATATTATGTTTAAAAAAAAATCCAGACCACATTTTTATAGTAAAGAGCCATTAACACTGCTGTAAGAGAAACTACCTTTTGTCCAGTCTCAATAGGTCTGTTGTAAATGACCTGTTTAAATGTCTTTACACTCCGTATTGACCCAGTAACACTAATTATTCAAATATTATTTATTTATAAAATATTTTACCAGGAAAGATACTTTAAGATTTCTCTCGTTTTCAAGTATGTCCTGGGTCCACAAATCATTGCATTGTTACAATTGGGGTACAGTAAAATACAAAAACAATATTAATACACAATATATACAAATTGTAACATAGAACAGGTAGGAAATATATAATCAACCATGACACGTGCATTCTGTTTTGAGAGGGATCTCTTAGAGGACTTTAAGCCTAGGGAAGATTTTAAAGTGTGCGGGAGGTCGTTCCACAATTGCGGTGCTCTGTAGGAGGAGGAGGATTGGGCTGCTTTCTTTTTGTATTGAGGTAGATTAAATAAAGTGCTGGCACCGGATCGGAGGTTATAGGAGGTGGGAACAGTCGGGGAAAGCATTCTGCTCAGGTAGGGTGGGAGTTTCCCAGAAAATCTCTTAAACACAAGGCTGGAAAGATGAAGGGTGCGTCTGGATTCCAGCGACAGCCAGTTTAGCTCTTTTAGCATGTCACAATGGTGGGTCCTGTAATTACATTGTCGCACAAATCGGCAGAACGAGTTATACAATGTATTGAGTTTATTAATGTGGGATTGCGATGCATATAGTCAAACATTTCAGTTCTAGAAATTTGGAACTGCATGTTTACATCAGATCCAGTTACTAATGTGTAATCTAAAGTCATGTTGAGGACATGTTGCAGTTGAAAGGAGCACGTGTTCATAAAACTGTACAGAGGGGAATCGCACATATCGACCTAGATCCACAGACAGAGCTTCAGCGACAACAATGGCACACTTCCTGGAGTAGATAATTCCAAGAAGAGTCCGGGCACACACTGGAACCAAGCAGCCTGCTATAGGAATTCGTAAAAACCCAATGTTTCAATGTCCATAAAGTCCAAATTTAGTCTTTTTGGGTTGTTCCTGTTCTAGGCTGATAGATTCTTTGTGTGCAGTGACTCTTCTTAGAACTGCATATTACAAAGTAAGGCTGGATCCTTCTTTAAATTAAAAAAAATATATACACATTTTCCCTAATTTCCTACCTTGGGTTATTTTTAACTAAAATTACAAACTGTAATCCAATGTGTGAGAAAGTGTGCCCCTAACACTTTAATAATATAAATCCACAGAATATAACGAACTGTCACCTAACCTACACAGTGCATCTGACGTGTGTGGGAGCCTGGAGTGTCCCTTTAATAATATAAACCCACCCAGTATAACTAACTGTAACCTAACCTACACAGTGCACCTAATGTGTGTGGGAGCCTGGAGTGTCCCTTTAATAATATAAACCCACCCAGTATAACTAACTATAACCTAACCTACACTGTGCCTGGAGTGCCCCTTTAATAAAATAAACCCACCCAGTATAACGAACTGTAACCTAGCCTACACAGTGCACCTAACGTGTGTGGGAGCCTGGAGTGTCCCTTTAATAATATAAACCCACCCAGTATAACAAACTGTAACCTAACCTACACAGTGCATCTAACGTGTGTGGGAACCTGGAGTGTCCCTTTAATAATATAAACCCACCCAGTATAACTAACTGTAACCTAACCTACACAGTGCACCTAATGTGTGTGGGAGCCTGGAGTGTCCCTTTAATAATATAAACCCACCCAGTATAACGAACTGTAACCTAGCCTACACAGTGCATCTAACGTGTGTGGGAGCCTGGAGTGTCCCTTTAATAATATAAACCCACCCAGTATAACAAACTGTAACCTAACCTACACAGTGCATCTAACGTGTGTGGGAGCCTGGAGTGTCCCTTTAATAATATAAACCCACCCAGTATAACGAACTGTAACCTAGCCTACACAGTGCATCTAACGTGTGTGGGAGCCTGGAGTGTCCCTTTAATAATATAAACCCACCCAGTATAACTAACTGTAACCTAACCTACACAGTGCATCTAACGTGTGTGGGAGCCTGGAGTGCCCCTTTAATGATATAAACCCACCCAGTATAACAAACTGTAACCTAACCTACACAGTGCATCTAATGTGTGTGGGAGCCTGTAGTTACCCATTTATTTTTGTCTTTGTGTCTATTTATTTTCTCTTGAAAAAGGGACACTGTCTGTTTACACCTTTTTAGCTAAAGAACTAGAAATGCATTTGGTGACCAGCTCTCATTATTAATATTCTTTATTTGAGATTAATTGTGAGAGGGTATGTATATAAATATCTATACACACTCTGAATTTCCGGTTTGATTTATTTTGTGATTGTATTACAGTTGAGCCAGCAGATATTGGACTTGTTCCAAGCATGTCAGCAGCAGATAAGCGACTTGAAGAAGAAAGATGTTTGTCGAGCAGAACTCCAGAGGGAAATTCAGCAAATCTTCCCCCGTAAGTGCTGCTTTCATGGCGTGTGGTTTAATACTGTGTCTGTCTCGTTTGTTCCCTATCCTAATGAACGTTTGCTTTTTGTCCAGAGAGCAGGCTTTACCTAGTGGGCTCTTCCCTGAATGGATTTGGCACAAGGAGCAGTGATGCTGATCTGTGCTTGGTTATGAAAGAGGAGCCGGTAAGTAACGTTACCTACCGCAGCTGCATGAATTATGTTAAAGTAATGGAATGTATTGCACAAAAAAAAAAATCTTTTACATATTTACACCCATGTATATAACAAATATATAATATTGTTTATGAATACGTAACAGAATAGTGTACTTTCGGACCCAAAATAGCAGTTAATTCGGTAAAAATAAATAAATGTTTTGCACTCCTACAATCCAAATTTTGGTGTGGGTGCTTGAAGGAAGGAGTCCTGTTCAACCAGACCACACTGAATATAGGAATGAGCAAAATCTCAGCATGCTAGCAAAGTGAGAGGCAGCGTTTCGACACGTATATTGGTACTCCCAGAGCGCCAGGATTTCATCTTGTATCACCAGACATACTGCTACTTTCTTGTTTTTTCTTCCCACTTTGAGTTTCTAATGTTAAATGAGTATAGCAGTTAGTGCTCTGGAATACAATGAATCTAGTATTGAAATGCTCATTTTTTTTTTTTTTTTATCTCACAATGTCACCATGGTACCACTCAAAGTTGAGGTATAGTTCAAAAGATCTGTCCTGGCAGCCTTGTGCAGAGTATTTGAAGCTGTGAAAATGACTTTTTATGTAATTGTATGCATTGCACCTTTTATACCATGTTTCCTTTCTCTACATCGCGATGTGATGTTTAGTTAATCACTGACAAGGTATGGGTGAGACAAACCTGTAATCTAACTGTAACATCACTCTGTGTCAGTCTCTGGAGCATTAAATGTAATCGGCAGAATTACTGCAAACAGTACAGACTGAAGCTATACCTCATTGAACTTTTAGTATTTCCCTCGCTAACCATGATTTATGCTTTGTCAAAAAATATTGGATTTGTTTCCTTTGTAGAGCTTCAGAGGGGGAATTGTATTTTTCAAGGTCCCTCTGCTGTGCTCCTTCCCCAGTAATTGCTTCTGTAGTGTCTACTAGGATGATAACTTGAGAAACTATAATAGAGAAGTTACACGGTCTCTTTAAACTTACAGGTTTTTGGGTTTTTATAATTATTATTTAAATTCAGGCAATCACATACATTAACAAAATGTGCATCAAAACCTGCCCGTACATACCTGAACCTTTTCAAAATAGAAACAGTCAGGTAAGAATACTAGGGATCAGATGAAGGGTGGCTGGGGGAGGGGATTCATAGTATTAGTATTACTTGAATGCTTGGAGAAGAGGATTAGTATTACTTTAGTGCTTGGAGAAGAGGAAAAATAAAGCTGCTTACTTTGTACAATTTTACATCCCTGCAGGTCAATCAGAAAACCGAAGCAAGGCATATACTCAGCTTACTCCAAAAACACTTCTACACCAGACTTTGTAAGCACTTGTCTCTGGAAAATGATCATGTACATGTTGCGAAATGTGTTCTGCACAAAAGATTTCCTATTTTGGCATCTTTGCAACTCTACCCTGTGCTTTGAGTTAATTTTTAATGTTAATATTACCCATGCTTCTTTCCCTTTTAAGGTTATACATTCTGGGCTCCCCTCAAGAACCCCTGTAATCACAAGAATACTGCAAAAATAGATTTAGTAAAAAAAAAAAAATGGGAGGGAAGTCTGTACCACTAACCCCACAAAATACTTCTAATAAATCTTCTCTTTATATATGCTCATATTTGACTGTGTCAGAGCTTGAAGTATGAGCGAGGTTACAAAAAGCATTGGCCATGGATACAAAATGTCTTTCATATTGTAATGCGTAGTCACTTATTGATAACGATGTAGCTTTAGCTCTGACATCCAAAGTAGTAGTAACAGAGGGAGCATCGTTAGTGTTAATTAAATAAAACTTACTGGAAATAACTTTTCTTTAAGTGAATAATAGAATGATGGATAATGGCTTTTGTGTTTCGGCAGCAGTCTATGTACTATTGAAGGACCATTTCAGGTTTCTATAATCCATTGTTTTGATTCACAGCATATATAGAGAGACCTCAGCTAATCCGAGCTAAAGTGCCAATTGTGAAGTTCAGGGATAAAGTCAGGTAAACTTGTAATTGTATTTATTCTATGATTATTTTTTTCTGCTCTGTGTGTCTGTTTGTAATATTCTTATGTTAGAGAATCCTGATGTAACGCTGGTCAATGCGTTTGTGACGGTCTGCCAAGGTACCACCGCCACGGATACCCTTTTTCCAATAGAACCAGCACATAATTCTCACAGGCACAATATCACTGATGTTGCATATCCAAAATTCACCCAGATTCGTTCAGTAGTTTGGATCGCCATTGCAGGAAAATTCTGACCGGACTGCCACTAAGGTTCAAGCCCAAAATAGTTCCAGGGAAATTGTGGCAAGAGCCGGTCTCCGTTTGTGGGGTTTTGTACGAAAACCGCATAAGGTAGACAGAATGCTGTTCGTGTAGATGTCATTGAAAGGGAACGGGCAGCAGGTCCATGGTGTTCGGGAGAGTGCCACATTCTAATGGGTATCTGGGGTGGTCTCGGTTCGGAAGCCAAACTAAATAAACAAAATAAAACTCCATACAAATTCAGAAATGCAAAAAGAGTTGAAAGTGAAGGGGATAGTCCTTCACAACGTTTATACTGTGAGCACTTTATACTAAGGTTCATGTAGCTCTGTGTATGTTTATATGCTTGCTCTGCACATTTACACTGTCTTTATGTGTTTCAATATCTGAGTAATAGAAAACATGTTTGTGCAATAATCTTTGCTGTGCTTTTGGTTTATTTTCCTTGGTATTGTACCTTCTAGGGGAACAGGTTTTTCTCATTGAGCACCCAACACCCTAATAAATGCATGCTTCACTTAATTAACCCACATCAGTTGAGAAAATATGTGTGCAAATCTTCTTCTATATGCCTTGTAATGTAGGAGGTCTCAATCTTGGTTTTGGTTTCAATGTTGGGTTGTTGTGGATTCAGTGGTTTTGATTTATGGGATAAGGTTCCATCTATTGGCAGTAATGATAGTCTTTTTCTTCCTTTTTAGTGGTGTGGAGTTTGACTTGAATGTAAACAATGTTGTAGGGATCAGAAATACATTCCTTCTCAGAACCTATGCACACAGTAAGTCCCATGCTTTCTTTTCAATCTTCTCATTGTTTTTTGTTTTCTTCCCATTTGTAGTTTCTCCATGAACTTAGTAATTTTTAGCGAATTTTCTAAAAATGTCTATTTTAGTGATAAACGACGTGTACAAGAATTTATGATATATGGATTATGCATTACATTTAACCCCTCTCTCTCTTATATTGCTATTAACGGTCTCTACCCATACTACACTCATAGCATGCATCTCTATTCTCTACCCACACTACACTCACAGCATACAGCTCTATTCTCTAGCCACACTACACTCGTAGCATACAGCTCTATTCTCTACCCACACTACACTCATAGCATACGGCTCTATTTTCTACCCACGCTACACTCACAGCATACCGCTCTATTCTCTAACCACACTACACTCATGGCATACAGCTCTATTCTCTAACCACACTACACTCATGGCATACAGCTCTATTCTCTACCCACTCATTTCACACCGCTCTATTCTCTACCCACCCTACACTCATGGCATACCGCTCCGTTCTCTCCCCACACTACACTCATGGCATACCGCTCCGTTCTCTCCCCACACTACACTCATGGCATACCGCTCCGTTCTCTCCCCACACTACACTCATGGCATACCGCTCAGTTCTCTACCCACACTACACTCATAGCATACAGCTCTATTCTCTCCCCACACTACACTCATGGCATACAGCTCAGTTCTCTACCCACACTACACTCATAGCATACAGCTCTATTCTCTACCCACACTACACTCATAGCATACAGCTCTGTTCTCTACCCACACTACACTCATGGCATACAGCTCTATTCTCTACCCACACTACACTCATGGCATACAGCTCTATTCTCTAGCCACACTACACTCATGGCATATAGCTCTGTTCTCTACCCACACTACACTCATGGCATACAGCCCCCCCATATAACATACCGTACCCATCCCCTCGTTTAGTATTGTTACGTGAATAAAGAACTTTGCACCTCCATGACACCCATATCATGTCACACGTTCTCTATTATTGTCTATATCTGGTTCCTTATATCTAGGCTGTAGAGGAATTGAGTAATACTGCTTGCCGGACATTTATCTCTGACTTGGTCTATAAATCTCCTGTTCACTCTTTTTACAGTGGAGAACCGTGTCCGGCCTCTAGTACTGGTTGTTAAAAAGTGGGCAAGTCATCATGGGATTAACGATGCCAGTCGCGGGACTCTGAGCAGCTACAGTCTTGTTTTAATGGTTTTGCACTATTTACAAAGTAAGTTCTTCTGGTTACCATCTGCACACTCCACACTTTCCCCAGTCCCTGAGCAGAGGATGGGAGCGATTTTCTGCTTCCTCTGTCTCTTTAACATCCTTCTAAAGATGTGGCTGGAAAGCTAGCAGTGTCTCGGGTCTTGTGGGGGTTGAGCGTGATGTAAAGCTTCTCTTTTCCCTGTGGGCCTGTTACTCACAGCTGCAACAGACTCTGCAGTGGAACAGTCATTGTTGGTGAAGAAAGACACTGTTTCCATGATTAACCATACATAGGTGGCAAAAGGGCTTTGTTGCAAGCCATTGAGAGAACAGAGTGGGCTCGAGTGAGGGGGAAGAAGTCTCTGCAGAGGTTTCTGCTACCTTGTATGGCTGCAAAGTGATACGTGTTTGCAGTAGTATTGACAGCTCTTGGTAATCACATGGATTTTTACATAAACGCAATAAAGGAACATTTACTGATCTGGATTTTAACATTCCCTTCCTTGCCTTCTTCCTGTTTTTATACATTGTGCTCTGATTGGAGTGTGTAACTGTGTACAATATTACCATACAATGCCTTTTCTTGGAAGGGGACCAACTGACAGCACAAAATTAGGGGCTTAAAGTCTGTATTTTTACATTATTTCCATATAGTTTATTCTTACGAAGGGACATAAGTGTTCAATTATAAAGTGGAAGATTACTTTCTCTCTCTTTCTTTCTCTCTCTCGTATCTCTCAGGTCAAAGAAGGAGCACTCACAGTATTTTTTAGTGGAAAGGTGTATTCATAGAAACCGCAAAGAAAATCAACATTTTGATCCTCCTGTCTTCTTTATCAAGATTTAGACCCCAGGAGGCATTTTCACTAAAAAAACCCTGTGAGGGCTCCTTCTTTGACCTGTTATACCTTTGCACTAGGGAGCACCCTGGTTAGTTCTGTTTAGTTTTTTTTGGTGAGAGTGCCGGAGTTGGGACTTGTATACTTTTTATTCATATATTCAATATTTACCTTTTTTATTTTAAAATGTGCCTTTCTAACTGCACTTTTATTTTATGTCGATATATAAACCTCACAATACCCTGTGCCCTCTGCGCTGGCAGAGAAAGATGATGGTTATTTTTTAATTCGGTTCTTTCTCTGCCAGTGCACCGTATATTCCGCGGTCAGTGTATGTGGGGACTTCTCCCATCCTTGACCAATAACTCTGGAAAGGGGACTCTAAGCTCAATACACACTATAGCTTGTTGTAGTGGTTATGGTACTGTGAGTCTGTAGGTGCTGGGAACTGTTTGACACACAGCTCGGTCCTTCTGCAGCCATTTGGATAAAGCTGAAGTTACACGAACACCTCTGTTCCTCGCCGCCCCCCCCCCCCCCCCCTCCCCCCCCAGCTCCATCATCTTGGCTTACAAGGTTTGAATGTATAATGCCAAATTAAATTAAAGTGGAACCAATTGTTTTATGAAACCGGTTTAGATTTACCAGTTGGAAAGGTTCGGCTGTACATTCCCAAATTATTTTTCTTGGACCTAATGTTGATGTGCGTGCCTATGGCAGATTTCTTGTATATTTGGTTCCTCCATTAGTGAGATTCATGTATCTGTCTTTCCTCCCCTTCCTGTTTTACAGCCCAACCTGAACCCATTCTTCCATCTCTTCAAAAAATCTACCCAGTAAGTATTACTACTGTAAAACCCAAGGCATTTAAATGTCCCTTCATTATAAAGTAATACACATATTTTAAATCCTTTCCTACAAAATATATTTTTCATTTAACGGAACACCATGTATATGGAGTGTGTACAGCAGATTTTACATGCAATATATTTTTTCATATACCCCAAAAGAAAACATACTGGAAAAAATACATATGTTATCTTTGGTATATCATGTTAGTAAAATAAATCAAAGTGTTCATTTAACTTCTGATGGGAATGTACCCTAAGTGATGTAATTTTAACTTCATTTGTAATATGTATTATACATTGTATATGGTATTGTGGGTATGTCCTTGGATGTTTCCAGTAGAAATAAACCTTTTCATGCTGCCAATGCCTTGTACATTTTGACCTTTTAATAACGTTTGTCCTCTTCATTGTGCTCGTCTCAATTTCCTATTAAACACAGTGAAGCATCTAAGCTTCTCTGTTTGAGAATATTCCCCATTGAGGGTGCTAGATGGCTAAATTTGGATTGTTCTAACTGTGCCAGTCTCCGTGGATGCCAAGGTCATTCTATGTATATATGCCATGATAATGTGACCCAGTACTAGTTAAAACTAGCGCTTAGACAAGTGAAATGCCCGTGTGACATCAGTATTGGAAGGTTTATATTTCCAGCTCACGAATGAGCCGTTTCAAAACGAACCAGTTTATTTATCATTGGGGTAATTTACGGTATATTCCTCAAACCAGTCTCACTGATACTTTGCTGATGTAACATCTTGGTTATTTACTAGCATAATATCCATTTTATTCGGCTGATCTTCAAAATGATACCAATTTTATGCAGAGTGTGGAAATGTTCACCTTTTCCCCCCCCACCCCCCCTTTACAATATGTTGGATCAGGACCCTCCATTCCTGCTGTAGTGAGTAACTTTTCTGACTTGGCTACTAGGATTGTACTGGAAATTTAAAGCCACTAAGATGGTAATTTTTACAATGTAAATTCGATACAGTGGATGCTGTTTCTGTATTATCTGTGTATAATAAAGCTTCATTGACTGCAAATTGTTGAAAACATCCCTCTAAATGCTTTATTGTGATTCTGTTTTTTTTTTTTTTTTTTTTTGTATCCTGATAGGATTGTTTTAATCCTACTATGCAGTTGCACCTTGTCCATCAAGCTCCTCGCAATGTTCCGCAGTACTTTTCCAAAAATGGAGCATCCCTTGGCGAACTTCTTGTGGGTTTCCTAAAATATTTTGCCATTGAATTTGAGTGAGTAATGAACTAGAAGAACCGTACTACCTCTCCATACAGCACTTCACTAATACAGGGGTTCTAATGCCGCTCCGTTATAGTCATATGATGAGTCACCACTATTTTAAGATGAGCAGTACTTATGGTGGCAGCATTTTGTTATATTTATTTGTATGCAATTATGATGTAGTCTACTACTATTGCACACTTAATGAAAAACATGATATAAGGCTTTTACATGTACTCGCAAATGAAAAAAGCCTGTGATTCGCTTTACGAAGGTGTTTTTAAACTTAACCTGCCATATAAGCGAGATATTGCCTGTATTGGATGCATTAAACTGAATGTCTCATGCATGGTGTCAGTGGTGGTTCACATGCAGATGGTGAATCTGCGCACTTTGGGCATTAAATGTCAGATTACCTTTTTCTCAGATACTTAGCGTAGACATGTTTGTGAATCTGTTTTTAGCCTGCGGTTTGTTGATCAGAGTGACGGTTCTACACATAACCTTTCAGCATTCTCCAGAAATGAAAGCTGGGCACCCATATTCTGTGAGGGGGGGAAAAGTGGTAGAGAGAGAGACCACGACTAAACCAACATCTCAATTTAACTCTAATGTAGTAATTTATTGTGCGTGATTTAGATTTATCTCTGGCAATATGAAGTCTGAGAAAATGTGCCTGTCCCCTAGATTCTAGGAAAACTTGTCACACCATGTTCTAAATTTACCTTGGATTGTTTTAACATGTAAAAATTATCTGTAGACTCCTGTCTACACATCCTGTCCACACATTGTGGCATCATCTGTCCTTGAGCTTTAGGTAATGGTCGTCCATGGTTCAAGGACCACTCCACACCCCAAAAGCACTTCAGTTTACTGTTACTATGGTAATAGAAAAAAATATATATTATTTTTTTTTTTTAAATTTTAGGTGGGGTAAAAGAACTGTTTCTGTACGTGAGGGTAAAGCTATGGCACGGACAGACGGCATTGAATGGAGGAACAAATATATCTGTGTGGAAGGTAAAATACATTCTATATCCATTGTTTTACACAAGTTAACACACATACATGTGATGTGGGCACTCAGCATCATTAATTCCGTTAAATACCGGCATTCTAACTGGTGATCTCACACTCTGTGTCCCTATACCTGCTCTGGATTGTAAGCTTGCTTGGGTCATGCCCTCCTTGCATTCTGTGTCCCTATAACTCCTCTGGATGGTAAGCTTGCTTGGGTCAGGCCCTCCTTGTATTCTGTGTCCCTTTACCTGCTCTGGATTGTAAGCATGCTCTGGTCGGGCCCTCCTTGCATTCTGTGTCCCTATACCTCCTCTGGATTGTAAGCATGCTTGGGTCGGGCCCTCCTTGCATTCTGTGTCCCTATACCTCCTCTGGATGGTAAGCATGCTTGGGTCGTGCCCTCCTTGCATTCTGTGTCCCTATACCTCCTCTGGATTGTAAGCATTCTATTCATGTTAATACATATTCATTTATTTGCTGTCAAACTGTAAAGCTCTGTAGAAAATGCATGCACTATACTAACAGAAATTGCAATAATGGTATTTGGTTGAAGTCTTTCATTCTTGGGGATAATTGTTGGGTACAAGTCTTGGGAATTGTCTGGAATTTAAAGTGAGTTTCACATTTGAGGCAACAGTAGCTGGATTGGAAAAAAGCTTTGAAATTTGAATTTCTTTTTTTTAATTCTTTATTTTTTTGTGCAGTTTATTACATATTATTGACATACGCCACAACAGCGTGTTTGTGGATGCACATACGTTTGACAGTGGCATGAGACATTGCACATTTTTATATAGTTATAACAGGCTTTGGCTAAACAGAGAAATCGTTATATTATAGTAAGGTGATCACCGCTTTATGGTGCTAGGTTGGCATTCTAGTGTGGCATTATGATTTGCAATATAACAATAGCCGGGCAATCAGCACATTTTTTTTTTTATGTTACATGAAGATATCAGGCTTCTAGGCATCATTTTTATGGCATAACATGCTAGGCTAGACATGCGTATAACCAGCTAAGTGCGCTTAAGATTGTAAATGTATTGCACATTTTATAAAACAGTACTAGTAATCACTTATCTATTGTAACACAAGCTTGCGAACTTTAGTACTATGATATTCACTCATGAGTTAGCTGTTGCTAAATTATGCCCTTAAGCTGTTGCCCTTGCTAATTACGCTTAGTATGCAGGTAGAGTCCTGAGGTCATTCGCTTAAAACTATATGACTATTGGAGTATAAGAGCACCCGACACCCCAGCGGCATGCTGCCAGGTACTTGAACCCCAAGGAGGTGAGTTATGCAGGCTTCGCTCCCCCAGTGAGTCCAGAATTGTTTGGTGCTGTGATGTGGAGCTCTCTTCCACCTCTTTCCTCCAGCAGTCTGGTGCCTACTCCCTGCGGTCCGGCTTACTGGTTTCACTGCGTCGTTATGGAGGCGGTGTAGGACAGCTCCTCGGGTTGGAGTTATGGTGTGAAAGTCATCTGGGCAGGTCCGAGGGGTCTGCTGGGTCTGGAGCGATGGGTCAGTGCTTTGCTGGTTAGCAGGTAGTCGCTCCCGCCTTTTTGTCGTGGTATCGCTTGTACAGCTATCACTGAGGCTGTGGGTCAGTTGGCATTGATCCATTTCTGCAGGCGTGCAGTGCTTGCGTGGGATTCTGGAGGGTACCATCCCCTCGGAAGCCAGAGGTGCTCGTGTGAGCCAGCAGGGTCGCTGCGCCGCCATTTTAGGTGCGGTCAGAGTTGTGGTTTGGCGGCTGTCGGGGGCTCAAAAGCTCCGATGTAGCAGGAGCCACAGGGCGTACAGGGTGCAGGCCGGGATCACCCCCACCGGCCCAGAGTGGGGGGGAACAGGGCCCAGGTCGCCCAGCCGAAGGAGCCTGGCTGAGTAGCATTGGGCAGGATAGAGGGCGGCGGCCGTCCGCCTCACTCACGGCCTGAGTAGGCCTCATCCAAAAGGAGCAGTGCGTACCCCACCGGGGGACTAAAACAGCAACTGCAAGCCTCTCCCCGGGTCCAGTGTCTCCATAGGTGCCAGCCCACCGCGGTAGGTCAACGAGGGGAGTTCAACCGATCCATATTGTAGGTTTTTAAGCCAAGATTTGCCGGAGCTGTTGTGAGGTGCGACCGGCTAGCTCGGCGGCCAGGCCCCGCCCCTGAAATTTGAATTTCTAATGGTTCATAAATCTGATAGATTCTTGTACTTGCTCTGCTTTTGGTAATCATTTATACATCTTAGTTTTATTGTATATTTATGTTGAGCATTGCAAATGAAGGATATTACCAATAGACTGATAATAAGAATGTTTCCTAGAGATGTTTCCTAGCAGACAGACACTAAAACCAGCTTCATGGAGAACCAAATACACAAGTAAATATTCTCCAAATAAGGAAATTTGTAAGAGATCTATTAATCCCCATCTCCCTGTGAGGAAGCAGCTGAGTGCCAAGTTCCCCTTTTATTTCTATATATAAAATTTAAATTTCACGTCTCCCACACCAGGCTGACTCACAATCTGAGATAGCTGAAGAGATCACAGACCAGTTAAATACATTATCTGCTAAGGATGTGAACAGGATGGGAACACACATGGAAGGTGGTTACTTAATCCTCTCAGCAGGTGTTTAACCTGGACTTCCAGTAGATTTGCATCATTATCATCACTAAGTTCTGTGTTCTGTGAAACATCTCTCTTTACAGGAAGTGTTTAGGAAGGCGATGTCAGTCACATGCAGGGAGGTGTGACTAGGGCTGAATAAAGTTATTTGACTCCTAAATGGCAGAGAATTGAGCAGTGAGACTGCAGGGGCATGATCTATACCAAAACGACTGTAGGTGAATGAAGCAGTTTGGGTAATTACAGTATCCCTTTAAATATAAGCCATTTGCTCTTTATCACTTTTGGGTGACTGCATGGACTACAGTTTAATCCCACTGCATGTGCTCGCAGTGTAAGCTTACCTGCCAGTGAAACCGTCTGCGTTAACGATTACTCTGTCTGCCTGGAGCCAAGAGGAGAATGTTTATCCCAACCTTAACACCCAACTTAATATCTTTAATGGCCGGGAAACCTCAGTTACCGGTCACCACTTCCATAAATCTATCTATTTACTGAAATGTAATTTGCACGTTTCCCTGTCACCTCCATCCACGTGGCCCTTTTCTGTTCTATCTCCCTATATGAACGTGCAGTCTGGCTTCTTGCTGATGTATTCTAAAAGTGAGGAACCTGCTGCTTCTCATGGTTCCTTTCTGTTCCGCTTGCAGCCAAGTTCATTTATTATAGTGTTCGCTACGTTTCTACATATTGTTTGTGTGTTTATACTGTAAACACAATAGGTGATTTAATTTATTCAAAGCCAGTCTATAAATACTTCCATTAGTCCCTGGCCTTATCTTATAGCTAGGATAGCCTTATGCCTATCCCACGCATGCTTAAACTCCTTTACTGTGTTAACCTCTACCACTTCAGCTGGAAGGCTATTCCATGCATCCACTACCCTCTCAGTAAAGTAATACTTCCTGATATTATTTTTAAACCTTTGCCCCTCTAATATAAGACTGTCCTCTTGTTGTGGTAGTTTTTCTTCTTATAAATATAGTTTTGTGTAATTGCGTTCTTGTAAGAGTGTGTTCTAGGCATTTCCTCCTTTCTGATGTTGAATTATTTAACCATATGGGTTTGTTTTAGAATATGCTTTGGCTTCTCATGTTAAACCCCCCACATTCCATCAAATTTCATGCAGTGCATTCTGAAATTGTCACCAGAATCTGAAGCCTGCAAGATCATGTCAGCAGTTTAAAGTGAAACAGATTAGAAAAAATCTTATGTTTACACATTGATGAATTGAAAATTGGACATAGAAAAAAACAAAAACCTCTAATCAGGATATGAGCTATTGATTCCACTTTTGGGAGTACTTGTGGTTAATAAGATGATGGTTTCCCATTCTAGAACCATTTGACAGAACAAACACTGCTCGAGCGGTCCACGAGAAGCAGAAATTTGATCTGATTCAGGAAGAATTTTTGAAGGTGAGTAAACTCAACCAAGACCTGTTGACATGTTAATGATGCATAGATCAAATATGTCAGAGAGCACAAACTAGTCCCCACCCTTCCACTCTGCGCTGCGCATGGAAAGTCCCTAAACAGGATAATGTGTCGTAGAAGCAAGCCAAGGCAGCAAAGGTCACTATCAAAACATGACTTTCACTTCCCATGCCCTCTTGCCTTTCTAAGCATAATGAGACTGAGGCAATGCTGCGACTCTGCTTAATATGTGATTAACATTAATTGAAAAACCCCACTCATATTTAATGCAGATCTGGTAATGGTATTACAGCGTACCCTGGTTTAGGACTTCTTTTACTTTATTCAATTATTCTATTCTGAACACTAATGAGCACTTACACACAAATACTAGCATCTACAAACCTACCCTAAAATACTCATTGTTGGCTGATAGTGGGCACTAAATATGTTGCAATGTGCAGATAATTGGAAGAGCAGGGTTAACAACACTTCTTTAGAACTTGGATACCCCGTTTCAAATCACTGACCTCATCTTCATAGATTGTTAATATTCTGTGTGCACTTTATTTGTTGTTGAATATGTTGACATTATGTAAATGCTAATAATAATAATTGTTCAGCCCCACTCTGATAATCTGAACCACAAATACTAGCACTGTGATACATTTAATTAATGCTATCCACAACATCTTAGTGTTATATTTTTTAACACAGAGGACAATTATTTGCAAACCAAGACCTCAACTTAATACTGTTGGACAACCTTTCCAAATAATTGCATATTATTGGATAAACTATTAAAATGCATTTTTGTTTTTTTGTTTTTTAAATCTGAAAAAAAAAATTATTAAATAATTTGGAAAATGTATCAAACCATATTGAGTTGATGCCTACATGGTAAAAATAGTTATTCTAAAACTAATTGTGTGTCTAATTTTAGGCCTGGGTGAGATTGAGGGACAACCGAGATTTAAACAGCGTGCTACCTGTTCAAAGAATTATCGGGATGCAGAAGAGATAAGTGTCTTAGAACTGGATTCTCCTGGAAAATAGAAATAATATATATCATTTTTTTACATTGCAATATGCTTACACAACTGAAGACTTGATTGGACTCTTCATATTGGGTTGGTTTTTTTTTGTTTTTGTTTTTTTAAACCGCTGCCTCTGATAGTGATAAAATAAGGTCTTTGTTTTAGTAAAAGGATTTCATTTACAATATAGCAGTTTTATTGTATGTCTGGTATGGACCACTGTTTGAAATGCTGGAACCTGAAGTCCTCTTTATTCACAAACCGCAGACCTTTTGTCTGAGTATCCAGATTTATATTTTTTTGTCTTTTTTTTATGCTGAACGTGCTATGAATTTGCACTACACATTGATCAAATGCTACCCCTCTTTTGTCTCGCAATGATAAGTGACATATCTTCCCGTGTATTCTACATGTATGTAAAATGTGATCTAGAAACTGCTTCAACTCCTTAATATGTTTACCTCAGACACTGCTGTGTTCTTAAAGGACAACTGTAACCGCAAACCATTTAAAACTTGCTGAAAGGGTTATTACATTTAAAATAAAGTAGAAGTAAAAAAAAATTTTTTTTTTTTTTTATATGAATTACACATCCCTCCCTTTAATATCTGACTGGATCCTGCGGCCATATACACACACCTTGGGTCAGACAGTGTTTGAAAATGGTTAGTTAGTCTCTATGGTCTTTCCTGCTTCACTCCCTGCACAGAAAGAGAGAAGACCATAGAGACTAACTGTCTGACCCGAGGTGTATGTTTATGGCTGCAGGATCCCATCATATATTAAAGGGAGGGATGAGTTTTCCTCACACTTTCTTTTTACATATACTTTATTTTAGACTTGATAAAAGACAATTATATTTAAAAAAAATAAATAAAAATGTATTTTTGGCGCTGACCGTTGTCTTTTAATTACGGTTTCAGGATTCATTGGATCTTTTTTCCACCGATCCCAGCAGATTTGCTTTACGTTAAACCATAGCCTGAAAGAGCTGTAGGCCGTATGATTTTGTGTGATAATGTGTGATGTGTACGGAAGCTGCTCGCGTTGCCATTGGTTCCACATGGTAATAGAAGGGATATCTTTCTATGCCGCGCTCTCCCCTCCAATAGTGGTAGTATGTGTTATTGCTGCTAAATAAACAATCCCCTCCTCCACACTTTCTATGTAAATATTTTGACATATGTATTCTAATATATGTTTGACCTTTTGAGTGCCAGAGGGATGTAGGTGGCAAATCCAGGATATATTTTTAACTTTTTTGTTTTTCTTTGAAAAACGAGATTTCTCTTTATGTTTACGTTCTGTTTGAGCACAGTGTGAACATTTTGTCATATTTGTTGTTCGAGAATAATCTCTGTTAAAATGACTGCATTTTGCGTTAACATGAGGAGTAAAGTATACTTGTTTTCTTTTTGATTTTGTTTCCCTTTTTGTATTGTTACATGGAATAAAGTTTATGTACAAAATACTGCGTTTTATATATTTCATTATCTCTACGACGGTTTCAGTTGAGCACAGGAGAGCCATTTTTGATGAGGAATATATAAAGATAAATAAAGCTTTTTGGACATAGTTCTGGGTTACAAAGACCCTGATCGCAGAGGGAGAATGTGTCTCAAGCAGGTCTCTTACAAAAGGTGAGTGGAAATTGAGTCCTTACTCTGCTCTGCATGTGGCTGTAAGTAGGATGTTGGCCAACAGTAGCTGTGGAAGCAGAACCTCAACAAAGAGAATGAATCTGTGTTTCTAACAGCAATGATGCTGCCCACTCCACCATTTGTGACTCGTGATAAAATTTCCTATAGGCAGCACACCGACTTCACGCCACTCTGGTGGGAGATGAGTCCTCCCCACTGTGAACACACTGTCAGGGGAATAGCCTGACGGCCAAAATATGGGCTACTAGCTATAAGGGGGTGCTAGCTAATAGGATGGGAATAGGCTTTGGCTGAAGTAAGAGAATGGTCGACTGACTGTGTTGGGAAGAAATTAATTGGGAAACACAAGGGGAGCACAGACGTATGCCTTATTCCACACCCACATTCACGCACACTGATACTCTGCTCACACATGCTCTCCTGCAAGCTTGTACACTTACTCTCCACACACACATCCCTGTTTATTTGTGCACTCTGACATTACACATAGTCCATGCACGCACACACAATATGACAAATACCTTTACACATCTGGCTAGCAACTCAATTTGGAAAACCTAACCGTGGTCTCCAGTCTCTATGGTAAGTAAAGGCAGAGCTGCCCAACAGGTAGATCCCCAGATGTTGTGGAACTACAACTCATTTGATGCTCTGCATGCCTTTAGAATGACAAAGCATCATGGGAGTTCTAGTTCTACAACATCTGGGGATCTACCTGTTGGGCTGCCCTGGACTAAGGGATTAGGTCACTGGCTCCCAAATTTAACTGGACCACCAGCTAACACTCACCACGCATGTTTTGTGTACAGCTCTGAAGTCAATTCAGTGTGAAAAATAAAATCTAACATACGGTACAGAAAAAGAGCACAGTCCAGATTAAATCTAAATCGTCTCACAAAATGAATGACACCATGGTAGCTGGAATTCTAGTCTTCCTGGTGGTGTGATCGATGGAAGGGTCCTAGTAATCTTCCAAACATGCAAAGTAATGTCTGTTGTCTGCACAAACACATGCAATTCACAACCGCTGTATGCAAAATGTAGTAATAATGTTTGAAATCCAGCTCCTTGTGACCTAAGGAACCCTGGTCCTGGACATTCTTGCCTCTAAACCAGCCTATCCCCTTCAAGGTGTGTAAATTCTGCAGAATTCATTGATCAATAGCTAGTTCATTTTATCCCTTTGCAAAGCTGGAACAATGGCATTAACTGTTGTACCATAGGACGATATGCTTTGGCACACTGCTTCAGCACTCACCCAGTGCCGCAATGTCTGGAGCACCAACAGCATACAGAACAGGCCAGGGCAGTATATGTTACCGTATTTTAAAGGGACAATGTAGGCACTATGGTTGATTCATATCATTGAAGTGTTTATGGTGTCTGGAGTCCCCTGGTGCGGTCTTTCCATTCAGTGTTAAACCATTTTGAATGTTTTATTGCTAAACAAGAGTTCCAAGCATCCTAACCCCTCTGTGCTGATTGGGCTTATGAAGAAGCATTGGCCTGAGCAGCAATGGTTGGCAAAGAGTCTCGGTTTACTGCTGTCAGTTTATGACCGCACCCTTTTAGGTATTAATTGGTATGTCCAGAAAGAAGTATGTAATCTCTGCCTTAGTCACACCTCCAGTTAAGGCGGGCTGTGAGAAACCAGGGAACCTCATTCTGTGTTAAACGGCTTGAAAATGGTTTACATGGTGGGGGACTCCAGGCACCATAACCACTTCAATTAGATGAATTATTAAAGTGCCTACAGTGTCCCTTTAATTCTTCCCACCTAGGGCAATGTTTGAGCTCAAACGAGCCTTTCTCAGACTGAGATGCCACACAGAGCGTGATTGTTTTTGCCAGCAGATCAGATCCACAATCCAGCACTACGCCAGTTTAGATTATTTTACCAACAGAGTAAATATCTGTCAGCCAGTGTCAAATAAAAGATTCATCTTAATTAAAGCTCATTAGGCAGTGTGAGATGGGCATGCCTTAAAGATGTGTGAACAGAAGAGTTTAATCAGTCATTTTTCTTTTTATATAAATATTGTCTTTATAAAACTTTAACAGACTCCCAATTATGTTCATATACTTACTGGTGATCTGATGATATGGTCATTGTAAGTGTTACAGTATATAAAAGAAATGAGTTATGGTCTCGGCCGCATTAATTTAAGCCGTGATTGAGTAACTGTCGTTAACCTTATCAGATGCCACATCATTTAGTTGCTCATTAATGTTAATTTCTTATCACAGTACTCCATACCACCAAGTATAAATAATGTGGCTTTATACTGAGTGACACCTAAATATACCGCTTCCTATCAGAACAATAGTTTTTGTATAAAGTTATGCCATCGACCAACTTTTTCAAATTTTATCTTCATTCAAGTTAAATTGTAACAGACCATAAAATCTATTCACTATTACACACATTCTAAAATAGTATAAATAATTTCTAAATTGTAAAAAATGTGTACTTTATTTAGCAAACTTGTTTTATTTGCTGGATTAAAAAAAAAAAAAGATTAAAAGTAAAACAAACTTTTACCATTTTATTCTTTGGGCCCTGGTTATCTATAAGATATCTATAAGAACATTCTGTTCATTGTGTAATAATTACAGAGTTTAAGGGTCCGTGTTATACCATGCTTGGTGTGTGCCACAACCTTGTTTCGGATGTCCATGCAGTTGGCATTGATAGAGATTCACACTGGGGAGTAAAACAAGCAGGGCATTTGGAGAGTGGTTAAGAATGATGGTAGTACATTTGTTGAAGTTCTGTCCTTGTTTTCCACAATGTGGGGAGGACCTCTCTTGTTCCGATTTAGAAAGGAAAGGTGATTAGATCTGTGCTGCCAGCTCCAATGGGGATTAACCATTTTGTGTTGTTTTTTGTTTGTTTGTTTTTTTAACACCTTTACAGTGATATGTACTATTTTTTCGCACCTGAAGTGTCTAGGGGGGATGTTCAAGGGACCGAGGTGCTTTATGTGTGAAGAATATGTCCTCTTTTTAATTTTACAAAATCTACAGATTTAAATAGAAATTGTCACTTTTATAAATTGAGATTGCTACTACACCCCTCTGGCTGTCAATCAGATGATTCTGTTACTTCCTTGTTTGGTTAGCTCAGTGGAGCTAAACTCAAGTGGCAGCAATTTCCCAGAACACCTGCCTTGCAAAAACTCATTGAGTTGCATTAAGAAGTCTGTGATTGGACAGCAACAGAAGGTCTGGGCGGGGTGAGAAGGGGAGGGCTTGCAAAGCCTGCTGCTCCTGTCCTCCCACCCCACCACCTGCTCCCTTGATCCTATTCCCTCGCATCTCATCCGCACTTTGTCTCCCTCTCTTGCTCTTCCTCTCACTAAAATCTTCAATCTCTCCCTTTCCTCTGGCACATTTCCCTCACCCTTCAAACATGCAACTGTAACCCCGATTCTGAAAAAGCCCAACCTTGATCCCAACTCCCCATCCAACTACCGCCCTATCTCGCTACTGCCATTTGCCTCCAAGATCCTCGAGAGAGTTGTGTACGCCAGATTGACAGACTTTCTCGAATCCAACTCTCTGCTTGACCCCCTTCAGTCTGGATTCCGCGCTGGTCACTCTGTCAAAACTGCTGTGACCAAAGTATCCAACGACTTAATTGCTGCTAAATCTCGCGGCCAATACTCTATCCTAATCCGCCTTGATCTTTCTGCCACCTTTGACACTGTTGATCATCAACAGCTTCTTCACATTCTCCGTAACTTTGGTCTACGGGATACTGCTTTATCCTGGTGCTCCTCCTACCTCTCCCAGCGCTCTTTCAGTGTTTCTTTCTCTGGTTCTGCCTCTTCTCCCCAACCCCTCTCTGTCGGTGTCCCCCAAGGTTCTGTCCTCGACCCCTAGTGTTCTCTATCTATACTGCCTCCCTTGGTAAACTCATCAGCTCCTTTGGCTTCCAATATAATTTATATGCAGATGACACACAAATCTACCTGTCCTCCCCTGATCTCTCTCCACCCACCTTGACTCGTGTTTCTGACTGCCTCTCTGCTATTTCCAACTGGATGGCTGCTCTCTTCCATAAACTTAACCTGTCCAAAACAGAACTTCTAGTTTTTCCTCCCTCAAGTGCTGCTACTCCTGTGTCTGTCTCCATCCAAGTCCACGGCGCTACTTTCACTTCTACCTCGCAGGCTCGCTGCCTAGGGGTTCTTCTTGATTCTGACCTCTCTTTTACTCCCTATGTCCAATCGATAGCCAAATCCTGTTGCTTCCAACTCAAGAACATAGCGCGCATCCGCCCAAATCTAACGCCGGACGCAGCAAAGGTACTGGTTCATGCTGTTGTTCTCTCTCGCCTTGACTATTGCAATCCCCTTCTCACCGGTCTTACATGTTCCCAGCTTGCACCGCTGCAATCTATAATGAATGCGGCTGCGAGGCTTATTTTCCTGTCCGGTCGCACCTCCCACGCCTCCACGCTCTGTCAGTCCCTGCATTGGCTTCCAGTTAGATAAAGGGCCCAATTCAAAATTCTGGCGCTTGCTTACAAATCCCTACATAATGCTGCTCCAACATACCTATCCTCCCTCATACACAAGTATGTCCCGTCGAGACCCCTGCGCTCAGCCCAAGACCTACGCCTATCCTCTGTCCGGATCCCCACCTCTGACGCTCGCCTTCAAGACTTCTCCAGGGCTGCACCTCTTCTGTGGAACTCCCTTCCCTCCTCAATCAGACTTTCACCCAGCCTCCACTCCTTCAAAAAATCTCTGAAAACTCACTTCTTCATTAAAGCGTATCAATTACACTGTCAGCAGGCTTCTCATCCCCCACCCCATGACTCCTTTCCTGCAACTGTCAAAAATGACCTACCAAGCACTCAATAAACCCTTCTCTAACAAACTATTTATTCCCCCTACTTTAACCCTTTGTGTCACTATACCCCACTCCCTCTAGCATGTCAGCTCATCGAGCAGGGCCCTCAACCCCCTCTGTTCCTGTACGTCCAGTTGTCTGATCTCAATTATGTGTCTGTTAGTCCACCCATTGTACAGCGCTACGGAATTTGTTGGCGCTATATTAATAATAAAATAATAACAAGAGATGTGTAGCTTTTACAAGCTGTTTATAGATATGCTGCCAATAAAAAAAAAACAAACATAATTAAATGCTTGTATATTTTCATTGGGGATATATTTTCTAATGGAGAGAAAAAAACGGGTCGCAAGAGTATTCTGAGAACGGACAGCAGCTGAAATAGCCTGCCCTTCGGTGGGTCCCCGCTCAGAACTCAAGCTGGTTTTAGCTCATCTTGTGCCATTACAGAGAGAACATATCTGAAGCATATCAGACTGATCCCACCCATACGGGCAGTCCAGATCCGAAATACCAGCAAGTTCTCTCTGCACGAGAGATACAGCAACCCCAGACGATCGTTTCAGCCTTGTTAGGCATCATCAGTGAGGCATAGCTGATATCTCTCTAGGCACCGTGAGCAAGGGGTCCACGTCTGGATTACCCTTTAAACTTATGGAGAGAAAAAAACAGGTCGCAAGAGTATTCTGAGAACGGACAGCAGCTGAAATAGCCTGCCCTTCGGTGGGTCCCCGCTCAGAACTCAAGCTGGTTTTAGCTCATCTTGTGCCATTACAGAGAGAACATATCTGAAGCATATCAGACTGGTCCCACCCATAAGGGCAGTCCAGATCCGAAATGCCTGCAAGTTCTCTCTGCACCCCACAGCAACCCCAGACGATCGTTTCAGCCTTGTTAGGCATCATCAGTGAGGCATAGCTGATATCTCTCTAGGCACCGTGAGCAAGGGGTCCACGTCTGGATTACCCTTTAAACTTATGGAGAGAAAAAAACGGGTCGCAAGAGTATTCTGAGAACGGACAGCAGCTGAAATAGCCTGCCCTTCGGTGGGTCCCCGCTCAGAACTCAAGCTGGTTTTAGCTCATCTTGTGCCATTACAGAGAGAACATATCTGAAGCATATCAGACTGATCCCACCCATACGGGCAGTCCAGATCCGAAATACCAGCAAGTTCTCTCTGCACGAGAGATACAGCAACCCCAGACGATCGTTTCAGCCTTGTTAGGCATCATCAGTGAGGCATAGCTGATATCTCTCTAGGCACCGTGAGCAAGGGGTCCACGTCTGGATTACCCTTTAAACTTATGGAGAGAAAAAAACAGGTCGCAAGAGTATTCTGAGAACGGACAGCAGCTGAAATAGCCTGCCCTTCGGTGGGTCCCCGCTCAGAACTCAAGCTGGTTTTAGCTCATCTTGTGCCATTACAGAGAGAACATATCTGAAGCATATCAGACTGGTCCCACCCATAAGGGCAGTCCAGATCCGAAATGCCTGCAAGTTCTCTCTGCACCCCACAGCAACCCCAGACGATCGTTTCAGCCTTGTTAGGCATCATCAGTGAGGCATAGCTGATATCTCTCTAGGCACCGTGAGCAAGGGGTCCACGTCTGGATTACCCTTTAAACTTATGGAGAGAAAAAAACGGGTCGCAAGAGTATTCTGAGAACGGACAGCAGCTGAAATAGCCTGCCCTTCGGTGGGTCCCCGCTCAGAACTCAAGCTGGTTTTAGCTCATCTTGTGCCATTACAGAGAGAACATATCTGAAGCATATCAGACTGGTCCCACCCATAAGGGCAGTCCAGATCCAAAATGCCAGCAAGTTCTCTTTGCACGAGAGATACAGCAACCCCAGACGATCGTTTCAGCCTTGTTAGGCATCATCAGTGAGGCATAGCTGATATCTCTCTAGGCACCGTGAGCAAGGGGTCCACGTCTGGATTACCCTTTAAACTTATGGAGAGAAAAAAAACGGGTCGCAAGAGTATTCTGAGAACGGACAGCAGCTGAAATAGCCTGCCCTTCGGTGGGTCCCCGCTCAGAACTCAAGCTGGTTTTAGCTCATCTTGTGCCATTACAGAGAGAACATATCTGAAGCATATCAGACTGGTCCCACCCATAAGGGCAGTCCAGATCCGAAATGCCAGCAAGTTCTCTCTGCACGAGAGATACAGCAACCCCAGACGATCGGTCCAGCCTTGTTAGGCATCATCAGTGAGGCATAGGGGTTGCTGTATCTCTCGTGCAGAGAGAACTTGCTGGCATTTCGGATCTGGACTGCCCTTATGGGTGGGACCAGTCTGATATGCTTCAGATATGTTCTCTCTGTAATGGCACAAGATGAGCTAAAACCAGCTTGAGTTCTGAGCGGGGACCCACCGAAGGGCAGGCTATTTCAGCTGCTGTCCGTTCTCAGAATACTCTTGCGACCCGTTTTTTTCTCTCGATATATTTTCTAAACAGTGATTTTTATTTATTTATTTTGGCCAGAGGAATGTACCTTTAAATACATACAACACCCTTTATTGGGAAAAAGTACTCTGAAGTCCAATATCTGCAGTGTAATGTTTGATGGAGTGCCAGTGTCGTTATCCTGATGAACAGCGCTGTGTTCTGTTAGACCCGTAGGCCCTCACTTGAAATATAGCACACAGACAAAATGGAAATTATTTCAGATCTTTCAAAGCCGCATAAAATCACCCATCTCGATAAAATATAGTGGTTTGGTCTGGCAATGTGGCCGTACTGTGTGAAGCTATCACGATATAACGCAGCCCAATATTAGTCGATCCTGATGTTAATATGGGAGGTTACGTGCCAGCTCTACTACTTACTGTTACCAGCGGTGTATCCTGGTTTTGTGCTGCCCTATGCAGGACAAAACTCAGGTGCCCCCCTCCCGCCCGCGCCACCCCCACCCAACCCTTCCCCCGCCCTGCCTTCTAAATACACACACACACACATTCACTGACAGATACGCATACACTAGCTAACAGAAACACACACACACACTAACAGACACTCACTAGCAGATACACATACACTCACACTAACAGACACACACTAACAGACACGCACACACACACTAACAGACATACACAGACACAATAACAGACATACAGACACAATAACAGACATACACACACACACTAACAGACATACACACACACTAACAGACATACACACACACTAACAGACATACACAGACATAATAACAGACATACACAGACACAATAACAGACAGACACACTAACAGACATACACACAATAACAGACATACACACACACACTAACAGACATACACACACACTAACAGACATACACAGACATAATAACAGACATACACAGACACAATAACAGACATACACACACACTAACAGACATACACACACACACTAACAGACATACACACAATAACAGATACACACACACACTAACAGACATACACACACACTAACATACACACACTAACAGACATACACACACTAACATACACACACACACAATAACAGACACACACTAACAAACATACACACACACACACTAACATACACACACTAACAGACATACACACACTAACAGACATACACACACACACACTAACAGACATACATACACAATAACAGACACACACTAACAGACATACACACACATACACAATAACAGACACACACTAACCGACATACACACACACACACACTAACAGACATACACACACACACTAACAGACATACACACACATACACAATAACAGACACACACTAACAGACATACACACACACACACACACACTAACAGACATACACACACACTCACTTTTTATTTTTTTTTATTTACCCCCCCCCCCCAGCCTCCTTACCTTTGGGAATGCTGGGGGGGTTCCCTCTCTCCCTGGTGGTCCAGTGGCTGCTGGCGGGCGGCTGGCGAGGGAGCACTTCCTCTGAGCTGTCTGCTCAGCTTCCTCGCGCGCCGCACAGTGAGGCTGGGAGGCGGAGCCGGAATATGACGTCATATTCCGGCTCCCAGCCTCACTCTGCGGTGCGCGAGGGAGCTGAGCAGACAGCTCAGAGGAAGTGCTCCCTCGCCAGCCGCCCGCCAGCGCCGCCCAGCAGATCGCCCGCCCAGAGGGCTTGTCAGTTAGCCACAAGGCTAACAAGGCATTTGCCCTGGGCATTTGGGGGTGGCGTTTTTTGCCGCCCCCTGGAAAATGCCGCCCAAGGCAAATGCCTTGTTTGCCTCGTGGCTAATACGTCCCTGACTGTTACGATGCCCCCTTGAGGATTACGTACTAAGTATTGTCATAGTAAAATGGCTGTTGGGGTCCAGCAGACATCTAACAAGCCATATTATCTGCTTGGGTCTTAGTGTTGATTTAATTCAATGTGATGTCAGAAAGGAACATTAACCGAATGCTGATCTTACTCCTCCACCTGCTGTTTTTTGGTGTCAGTTCATTACTTTTGTACTGAATTATTTTTTATCCGTGCTGAGTTGCCAATATCCCTCCATGGTCATGCTTGAGTAGTGCTATGACAAGATGTCAACAGTCTGTAGTGTAGTAAGTTACAAAGCTACTGGACAGTGAATAGTAAGTGGTCTGGGATGGCTCGCACTCTGAGGAGACCCATCGGCTAGCCCATGCACTTAGGGCCGCCCGGTGGGTATTGCTGAACGGGGCTCGGTCGCATTGTTAAAAGGCTGCCGCGCACGACCGGCCCCTGTTCACGTTGGTGATGCTAGGTATGTTAACAGGAGAGTGGCTGCAAATATACAATGTCAAAGATAACAATATTAGAGGAACACCATACAAACCTGTATTTCTATTGTGTTCTCCGCAGGCCCTCCATATCTAAATAAAAAATAAAGGGTTTTACTTGCCTCCAGAGATGAGATCCAGTTCCTGCAGCCACTCCAATCTAATGAAGGTTAGATGTCAGAATAGAGTTTGACTCGGTGCTGGAGGAGGAAGCGCCTCTAGTGGCTATCAGTAGGACCGTAACTAGAGGCGTTTGTAACCCTGCAATGTAAACAGCAATGTTTTATATGGGAGGCTTAAACCTAAAGAGGGGGGCACCCTCAGGGCACTCTAGTGCCAGGAAAACGAGTATGTTTTCCTGGCACTAGAGTGGTCCTTTAAGGTGGCGGTAGCACCAGATGCAAAATATTCTCAAATCTTATGAGTTAAGCTGCTATCTACCCCGGCTGGTAAATCAAACTCAATATCTCATAAATATTCCAATGTATAACACAATTTAACTATTTTTAAGGTTAGTGATCAATATCTATTTTACTGAATTAATATACATTTATAAATCCCCTCAGTACTAAACCAGAAACTGAAAGGGAATTCCACATTTTAACTCCTTAAGGACCAAACTTCTGGAATAAAAGGGAATCATGACATGTCACACATGTCATGTGTCCTTAAGAGGTTAAGAAAAAATAATCGATTAGAAAACATATTTGGAGTATTTTTTTTTTACCATTCTGTCATTTTGACCTAAAATGTGCAATTCCTTTATCAATTCTCCAACATTCCCAGTAATCTCAGTGTGGAGGAACTTACCACCTATTTGTATATATTCCCCTTTATTTCATATGTTTTATCCTTTTTTCGTTCGGGAGTACGTCATACGAATAGAATCCTTTGTCTCCGGAACGAGGACCACCCTGTACCCCAGTAAAACACTAACACCAGCAACTTAAGTGCGAAAATGCAAGGGAAGTAATTAATGAATGCTTCCCCTGGGTGGCCACCATTTCGTATAACCGAACACTTGGCAGACATCTTGTCTCCCAAACGTGGGCAGCGTGGTCGTCAAGTGCCTGAAATCCTTTTCAGCTAGGCACTCGTATGAACCCCCATAATGGTTAGACCACTGCCCATTCTATTTCCCATCCACCTAGACAAACGAAGTTCGGGAGATATGAACTACCAAACAGGGGGAGCATTCGTATCCTGAAATGAAGACATTCCCTTGCATGGTGTTCGTACAGGAACCTCACAAACGGAGACCGGCCAGGGCACCTATTTTCCTGGAACTGTTTTGGGCTAGCTCCTCGTGTCTGGCCGGTCAAAACTTTACCTTGATGGCATTCCAGTTTCACAGAACCGATCTGAGTGATTCTTGGATATATTATACACTCGGATCGGGGCTATAAATTAATGTACTTTTTGTGGGGTTTCTGAGTATGGTGGGGACACTTTTGGGGTACAGTATATTTTGTTGGATTTTCTGTACCTGAGCGATAATTGGATTAGAGTTTTTTTCTCACGCAATTATCTCTCAGGCATGGAAGATCATGGGATTGAAACCCCTGGTTTATTGTACTGTAAACCCTATGTAGGGGACTGGGCATAAAAGCCGTGTGAGACCTGAATAAAATCGACTCCTAGGACTATGTTTCGTCTGGTTACCGGGGGAATGGATGTCGGTTGGTGTTAATGGTTCCTGAGTGGCTGAAGGAAGGAATTAGCAGGTTACCCGTGGTCCGCTACACTCGGCAAACAGACTCATTTAATAAATGAGAAGTTAAAGGAAAACTTTCATTTCCCCTGATTTGTAATAATTTATTTACTTATCAAATTTCACAAATATGTGTTTGTGAGGTCTGGAGAATAACACCAACTATAGAAATCCATACGTTTATATCCTGCAACCGGGATTCTCTATCAGTCGTTATAAATGTTTCTCATTTCTACCATTAAACATGTTTAAAGAAGAGGATAAATGAAACAACGTTTCTGTCCTCCTCATTTACATATTGTGCCCTTGTCGTGCCTTGACTGATCTGCACTGTTATACTACTTGTAGAAATCTATTATATATATTTAAAAGAAAAGGTTCATCGAATGTAAAATAGGATAACACAAGTTATAGGTGAGTAGTTTAATGGACTGATTCGAAGAGAAGTTATAGTCCTACTTTAAACCCGTACTGAAAGTAGAGAGCTGCATGCAATCCATGATTAGAAGGAATATACGGTGTGTTTGAGACGATGTAGGCCTCTAGGAGCCAGGAGAGGAGCACAGAAAGAACTTGCGGCTGTGTGGAGCTTGTGTGTCTGAGTGTCCTGTTTTCTCTTGCAGTCTATTTTAAGACTGCCCTGAGTCAGGGGAATAGAAGTCTCGAGTCCGTCTGCTGTTGCTGTGCGTACGACACCACTCTCTTGTGGGAGCTATATGGAGGTCTGATCTTGGGTGAAAAATCCAAGCCCAACAAGGGGCTCTTTCGACCAGGAACATGGAAAGCTTGCTTCCTTCAGAATGTGATAGAGCGTCTGAGATTTCCTTCTGCCTGGACGATGAAGCCCCCCCTGACAGCGTCCTGAATGCAGAAGACAAAGAGGAGCTTACCCAGAGGTACAGACTGTGACCCCCACTGCCGTAGCAGACAGGGAAGACCTGCGTGTATAGCAAGGGCCAGTGACATAATGAAAAATCAGGGATTGGGCAGCCTGACTGCAGGGTACACAATGTAAATGGCTGATTTCATGACAGGGTCTGCTCGGGCTGGGGAAATGTTTTTCTATTTAAAGAGACAGCAGGAATGACAGCTGGGGGATAGCTGTGCCCCCCCTCTCTCCTGGCTGACACTTGTTCACATATGGACAGTGTTCGTACAGTGTGGGTGTTTTAAGGCAGTGGGCATCACGGTGACACATACCAGGCCCCACACGATGCCAGGGGGATCGTAACAACCACTGCCATTACAGCCAGAGCAGTACAATGTGGTGTTAGGGCACGTGTCCAGGTGGAGGATCTCTGCAACAGGAGATTTATGATAGACTATAGCAGTCAGCTCTTCAGGTGAAACAGTTTCTCTCTGGGGTCAGATTTCCCTATCTGTCACTGCTAAAAGCTCCCAATGCATGCTGGGCGTGAATAACAGAGCTCCTCAGAAATAAAACTCACAGTAATGTGCAATGTGTATGAGTGTATCACAGAGCTCCACCGCAACAAAAAAATCACAGTAAAAAAACCATGTGTATGAGTGTATCACAGAGCTTCACAGCAATGAAACTCACAGTGATCCGGAAGTATTACTTTACCGAGAGGGTATTGGATGCATGGAATAGCCTTCCAGCTGAAGTGGTAGAGGTTAACACAGTGAAGTAGTTTAAGCATGCGTGGGATAGGCATAAGGCTATCCTAACTATAAGATAAGGCCAGGGACTAATGAAAGTATTTAGAAAATTGGGCAGACTAGATGGGCTGAATGGTTCTTATCTGCCGTCACATTCTATGTTTCTATATGATGTGTAGTTCATCACAAAACTCCACAGCAGTAAGTATCACACAATGTACAATGTGTGTGTCACCACAGCAACAGAACGAACAGTAACGTGCCATGTGTATAACTATCACAGAGCTCCACAGCAGTAAGTATCACACAATGTACAATGTGTGTGTCACCACAGCAACAGAACGAACAGTAACGTGCCATGTGTATAACTATCACAGAGCTCCACAGCAGTAAGTATCACACAATGTACAATGTGTGTGTCACCACAGCAACAGAACTAACAGTAACGTGCCATGTGTATAACTATCACAGAGCTCCACAGCAGTAAGTATCACACAATGTACAATGTGTGTGTCACCACAGCAATAGAACGAACAGTAACGTGCCATGTGTATAACTATCACAGAGCTCCACAGCCAGCAGTAAGTATCACACAATGTACAATGTGTGTGTCACCACAGCAACAGAACGAATAGTAACGTGCCATGTGTATAACTATCACAGAGCTCCACAGCAGTAAATCTTGCATAATGTGGGCTGGGTATTAGTGTATTACACTCCAAATCAACAAAACTCACAGTGATGTGCAGTTGTATGACTGTATCACAGAGCTCCACTGCCACATTAACCCACTGTGTGCCAGAGGTACAAACCACTATCTATGTGGCCACAATTTGGGACCCTCCAGGGGAGTACAGAAATAACTATCCTACTTGTGATTACAAGGAAGGAGCAAATAAAGATTTTACCGATTGAGGGAGCAGGTTTCTAATTCAATAGAGTTCAATGACAGTAAATAAATCCCTGTTTGAGTAATTGGTTATATTTTCAGATCACTCTAAATACATTAAGTTAAATAAATTGACTGATTGTCCCTCAGAATGGATGCTATTATAACCTGTAAATGATGTAACTTCCAAGTCATAGTCTCTCGGTTTCATTGGACTCAGTTTTATTTGTATGTTTGTTGACTTGTCCTGTCTGTGGTTTCATATTACCCAGTGATAAATTATTTCCAAGCTGGGCTGTGACTGGCGGCCACGTGGTTCTCCTCTCACTGACTCCAAGGAAGAAGACACTTAGATACATTGCGGGAACCTCTCCGCTATCACACTGGGCTTTATTCACTTAAATAAAGCTCTGCCTGACCAGCTCAGCACCCCCTCACTATACATAGGGAGCTTGTGGTCTTCTCTCCATTGCCATCCTGGAGCTTCTGAATGCAGGGTTGTCTTTAAAATTCATTAGACCCTGGGCAAGCATTCTACCCCTGCACCCTCATTTCCTTGCATGAAATAATGCCCTTGAGAAAGATCCCTTGTGGGATCGAAACGTTTCACTTTGTTCCAATAAACCTGCTGAATTGATCCTTGAGTGCCTGGACTACAATTTTTGTTCAACTACACCCCAAAGCAGTGGCGGACCTAAAGTACGGAGGGCCCTGGTACAAGAATTTATTTGGGCCCCTCTATCGAAATGGTGACCAAAAGGTAGATCACCATCGGTCATGCAATTCCAACAATGCTTTGCCGGTTGGGGCTCTACCATTTCCCCATGCTTGCAGGCAGTGGCGGATCCAGAAGCTAATCTCGGGAGGGGCACTGGCAGATTATTTTAAGAAACAATCCAGGCACAATAACCACTACAGCTCTCTGTAGTGGTTTTGGTGCCAGGAGTTGCTGTGGCGCCCTCCCAGAGTAAGTAGTCAAACTGTTTAAAAAAAATTTGATAACTTACCCATGTCTGCCGGGATAGGGGTTGTAGTGTGTATGTGTGTGAGGGGTGCAGTGTGTGTGAGGGTCGCAGTATGTGTATGAAGGGGTAGTGCGTGTGTGAGAGGGGTGCAGTGTATGTATGGGGTAGCAATATGTATATTGGGAGCAGTGTGTTTGTGTGTAAATGGTGCAGTGTGTGTATTGGGAGCAGTGTGTTTGTGCGTGAGTGGCGCAGTGTGTTTTTGTGTGAGGGGTGCTGTGTGTGTGTATGGGGGGCAGTGAGTGTATTGGGGGCTATGTGTAAGGGGGGCTGTGTGTGTGTGTAAGGGGGGCTATGTATGTATGGGGGAGCTGTGTGTGTAAGGGGGGCTGTGTGTGTAAGGGGGGGCTGTGTGTGTAAGAGGGGGGGCTGTGTGTGTAAGAGGGGGGGCTGTGTGTGTAAGGGGGGGCTGTGTGTGTAAGGGGGGGCTGTGTATGTAAGAGGGGCTGTGTATGTAAGGGGGGTGTGGGTAAGGGGGGGACTGTTTATGTAAGGGGGGACTGTGTATGTAGGGGGGGACTGTGTAGGTAAGGGGGGACTGTGTAGGTAAGGGGGGACTGTGTAGGTAAGGGGGGGCTGTGTAGGTAAGGGGGGGCTGTGTAGGTAAGGGGGGGCTGTGTAGGTAAGGGGGGGGGCTGTGTAGGTAAGGGGGGGCTGTGTAGGTAAGGGGGGGGCTGTGTAGGTAAGGGGGGGCTGTGTAGGTAAGGGGGGGCTGTGTAGGTAAGGGGGGACTGTGTAGGTAAGGGGGGACTGTGTATGTAAGGGGGACTGTGTATGTAAGGGGGACTGTGTATGTAAGGGGGACTGTGTATGTAAGGGGGGACTGTGTATGTAAGAGGGGGGCTGTGTATGTAAGAGGGGGGCTGTGTAGGTAAGGGGGGGCTGTGTAGGTAAGGGGGGACTGTGTAGGTAAGGGGGGACTGTGTAGGTAAGGGGGGACTGTGTATGTAAGGGGGACTGTGTATGTAAGGGGGACTGTGTATGTAAGGGGGACTGTGTATGTAAGGGGGGACTGTGTATGTAAGAGGGGGGCTGTGTATGTAAGAGGGGGGCTGTGTATGTAAGAGGGGGGCTGTGTAGGTAAGGGGGGGCTGTGTAGGTAAGGGGGGCTGTGTAGGTAAGGGGGGGCTGTGTAGGTAAGGGGGGGCTGTGTAGGTAAGGGGGGGGCTGTGTAGGTAGGGGGGGGCTGTGTAGGTAAGGGGGGGCTGTGTAGGTAAGGGGGGGCTGTGTAGGTAAGGGGGGGCTGTGTAGGTAAGGGGGGCTGTGTAGGTAAGGGGGGGCTGTGTAGGTAAGGGGGGGCTGTGTAGGTAAGGGGGGGCTGTGTAGGTAAGGGGGGGCTGTGTAGGTAAGGGGGGGGCTGTGTAGGTAAGGGGGGGCTGTGTAGGTAAGGGGGGGCTGTGTAGGTAAGGGGGGGGCTGTGTAGGTAAGGGGGGGCTGTGTAGGTAAGGGGGGGCTGTGTAGGTAAGGGGGGGGCTGTGTAGGTAAGGGGGGCTGTGTAGGTAAGGGGGGGCTGTGTAGGTAAGGGGGGGCTGTGTAGGTAAGGGGGGACTGTGTAGGTAAGGGGGGACTGTGTATGTAAGGGGGACTGTGTATGTAAGGGGGACTGTGTATGTAAGGGGGACTGTGTATGTAAGGGGGGACTGTGTATGTAAGAGGGGGGCTGTGTATGTAAGAGGGGGGCTGTGTAGGTAAGGGGGGGCTGTGTAGGTAAGGGGGGACTGTGTAGGTAAGGGGGGACTGTGTAGGTAAGGGGGGACTGTGTATGTAAGGGGGACTGTGTATGTAAGGGGGACTGTGTATGTAAGGGGGACTGTGTATGTAAGGGGGGACTGTGTATGTAAGAGGGGGGCTGTGTATGTAAGAGGGGGGCTGTGTATGTAAGAGGGGGGCTGTGTAGGTAAGGGGGGGCTGTGTAGGTAAGGGGGGCTGTGTAGGTAAGGGGGGGCTGTGTAGGTAAGGGGGGGCTGTGTAGGTAAGGGGGGGGCTGTGTAGGTAGGGGGGGGCTGTGTAGGTAAGGGGGGGCTGTGTAGGTAAGGGGGGGCTGTGTAGGTAAGGGGGGGCTGTGTAGGTAAGGGGGGCTGTGTAGGTAAGGGGGGGCTGTGTAGGTAAGGGGGGGCTGTGTAGGTAAGGGGGGGCTGTGTAGGTAAGGGGGGGCTGTGTAGGTAAGGGGGGGCTGTGTAGGTAAGGGGGGGGCTGTGTAGGTAAGGGGGGGGCTGTGTAGGTAAGGGGGGGCTGTGTAGGTAAGGGGGGGCTGTGTAGGTAAGGGGGGGGCTGTGTAGGTAAGGGGGGGCTGTGTAGGTAAGGGGGGGCTGTGTAGGTAAGGGGGGGGCTGTGTAGGTAAGGGGGGGCTGTGTAGGTAAGGGGGGGCTGTGTAGGTAAGGGGGGGGGCTGTGTAGGTAAGGGGGGGCTGTGTAGGTAAGGGGGGGGCTGTGTAGGTAAGGGGGGGCTGTGTAGGTAAGGGGGGGCTGTGTAGGTAAGGGGGGCTGTGTGGTGCAGTGTGTGAGGGGATAGGGGGGCAGATAAAATATATATATTTTTGTTTTCATTATTAAATAATAATTAAATAAATAAAGCTAATGTCCCCCCTCCCTTCTTACCTGTGCTGAGGGAGGGGAGACATTGCTTTCTCTTCCATTCCCTGGTGGTTCTAGTGGGGGAGTGAACTCTAACCTGCAGCTCAGGCTAGAGTTCACTCTCGCGAGAACGGAGCGTTGCCATGGTAACGCTCCGTGCTCGCGAGAGGAGAACCCGGCGGAGCTGCAGGTAAGAGCTCCCCCGGGTTCTCTCTCTCACTCCCTCCCCTGCCGGCCGCTCAGCAATCTGCCTGTGTGGGCCGGGGAGGGAGATCACTGATCTCCGGTCCGTTCAGGCAATCAGCAGGGCTGGTGCTTGGATAGCACCAGCCCTACGTGGGCCGGCAGGGGAGAGCCTCAGGCAGCAATATTTTCTCGGGGGGGGCAATTGCCCCGTTGCCCCCCCCCTGGATCCGCCAATGCTTGCAGGGTTGTATTTAGCACTAAGCAGTGTTTGTGTGTTTGAATGTCAGCATGTTTTTGTATGGAGTATATTTGTGTGAATGTAGGTGTGTGTTTGTATGTGGTGTTGGCGTTTGAATGCAAGCATACACTTATGTGCAGTGTTGGTTTTTGAAACTAGGGGTGTGTTTATATATAATTTTGGTGTTTAACCAGTGGTGGGATTCAGCCGGTTCTCACCGGTTCCCACAAACCTGATACTAAAATGTAACAAGTTTGCCGAACCGGTGATTAACCTGGTCAACTGAGGTGTCGGGCCGCCACCAGGAGGGGGTCCGGAGGCTTGCGTTGTATGCCGCCGGGAGCTGGGTCCCTCTGTGTAGTCTGCCACTGCCTCCAGTCTGCAGCTCCGCCGCGTGCAAAGCTGCAGACCATGGAGTAGAGATCTTGCGATCTCCAGCAAAACACAGCGTTGCCGTGGATTACCACGGCAACGCTGTGCCGGAGATCGCGAGATCCATGGTTTGCACCCGGCCTAGCTGCAGACTCTATCCCCTCACACTACCACCACCCCCACTGTCACCATCCCCCCATTGTCACCGCCATCACTGTCATCACCCCCCACTATCATCATCACCACCACTAGTACCACTTCCCACACTGTCACCCCCCACTGTCACCTTCCCCCTATTGTCACCACTTCCCACACCACCACCACCCCCCCACTGTCACCATCCCACTACATTTTTGTATGTAGTGCTGACGCTTCAAAGCAGGAGTGTGTTTGTATGTAGTGTTGAAGTTTGAATGCAGGGGTGCATTAGTGTGTAGTGTTGAATGTATGAGATGCATGTACATATACACATACACTGCCCCACACACTGTGATACACACACACACACACTGCAGATACACAGATATACACACTGACTCACATGCAGATATAGACACACAGATACACACACTGACTCACATACAGACACACAGATACAAAACCTGACAAACATGCAGATACTCAGACATGCGGATACACAGATACACACACTGATTACATACAGTTACACAGATACACACAATGACAACATACAGATACACACACCTGACACACACGCAGATACACACACACACACACACACACAGATGCACACACTGACACACTGGCAGATACATAGATACACACATTGACTACATACAGATACATAGACACACACTAATTACTTATAGACATACTGACACACACCAACACACACACTGACAGACATACTGACACTCACACAGACACATACACTGACAGACATACTGACACACACTGATAGACATACTGACACACACAGACACATATACTGACAGACATACTGACACAGACACACACACACACACACACACAAACAGACATACTGACACACACACATTGACAAACTGACACAGAGACACACATGCAATATTTACACTTGTATAGCCACCTCTCAGTTTCCTACCTTTTAGGTGCAAAAGGGTTGCTTTTGAGTCCAGTATGGTGGCTGAGGCTGTTGGGAGTTATTCTCTGGCACTCCTGCCGCCTCCCCCTCCCCCTCCAACCCTCTCTACCTCTCTCCTACACAGGCTGCAGCTCCAGTCTATCTGGGAGGAAGGGACTCGCATCTGTCATGCTGCCAAAAGAAAGGGGGCCAGTCGCACTGTTAAAGGGACACTATAGTCACCAAAACAAGTTTAGCTTAATGAAGCAGTTTTTGTGTATAGCCTCTGATGTTTCACTGCTCAATTCTCGACCATTTAGAAGTTAAACCACGTTTGTTTATGTTTATGCAGTAATAGCCACACCTCCCCTGGTTGTGACTGACACAGCCAGCATGAACAAAATAATTTTATTTTCAATCAGATGTTAACTTACTTAAAAAGTTGTTATATTCTGCTCTGTAAATTGTGCAGAGAATGTACATATAAGATTATTCTAATAATTGACTTGGTGGTGTTACATCTCACTTGCCTGCCTATGCAGTGATGAAATGGTTGCTTGTTACGCTATCTTTAAGATGTGGGTCGCTTAGAGACATAGAGCAAAACATAAAAGCAGTGCTGTCATTAAGACTATGCTCCACTGTTTAAAATGTCCACCCCATGTTGGACCCATATCAGTCAGGCGAAGGTCCATGTCGGCGTGCTGGGTGGCCCGTCTGTATGCAGCGCGTTCTGCCGCTGTGGGACTGAAGATTTTATGACTGGGTATATATACAGTCCCATTGGGTGTCCATATGGGGAGGCGATGTTTCCTTTATGGGGCATTTGCTATCCAGCCTGGTGCCTGTCTTTAACGGGGGGAGAATCCCAGCATGATGGTTTCCAGTTGTGAGGCGTTTTGTTTCTACCCCCGTGCAGTTAGTTGTGCGGCATGGTAAGGTTTTCTAGGGTCTTATAGCTTTGTCCCATTGTAGGGTTAATACCTTCTTGCGTTGCGGGCATCGGCGCTGCTCCTCTCTTGCTTGCGGGACCTCAGCACTTATTCGCCGGTTCTTGCTCATTAAGGGTCTGCAGTCCGTCAGTGTAATTTCAGGAGAGGAGACTGTGTCCGGCTGCTCCCGCGCTTGAAATATTTGCCATGCGGTCTCCGCCATTTTGGGAGCAGACTCTCGCCGTTAACATGGCATCCCGTTGGGTCATAGGGTGGGGACCGGGATTACCCCCGCTGGCCCATAGGGGGGGGGGGGGGGACAGGGTCAGACCAGCCTAGCTTCTCGGTTCTGCGGTACCTCTGGTGGGCAGGATAGCTGGGCAGCGGCCGTCCACCCCGCTCACCGCCCGAGCGGTCTCCATCTTGTGTGACAGGGATCGCCCCACCGAGGGACTAAAAGCTTGCGGCAAGCCTCACCTCAGGACCAGGGTCGCCTCCTGTGCTGGGGCACAGTTGCCAGTTGTCAGGCGAGGATTATGTCGGTTTTTAGGGGCTAAAAACCTGCTCTGTAAATTGAACTTTAATTACATACATGCGGCTCCTGCAGGGTCTTGCAAGCTATCAACAGAGCGGGTGATTAGAAATTCTATATTAAATAGAATTTATAATAAAGGAAGTATAAACATTAGATGACTCTTTACAGGAAGTGTTTAGGAAGGCTGTGTAAGTCACATGCAGGAATGTGCCCATAGAGCTGCATAAACAAAGTGAATTAACTCCTAAATGGCAGAGAATTGAGCAGTGAGGCAGCAGGGACATGATCTATACACCAAAACGGCTTCATTAAGCTAAAGTTGTTTTGGTGACTATAGTGTCCCTTTAATGTACCACAGCACTTGAATGGGTCCCTGCTTACTTAGTGTGTGGTGCAGTCACACCACCAGCACCAACAGGCCCTGGGAAAAAAATAAATTACTGTGAGCAGTGGGGGCTTTGGGGCAGCTGCTTTGGGCTACCCCGGAGTAACTGGGCCCAGGGCAGCTGCCTTGTATGCCCCACATTAATTACGGCCCTATTTGAATGAGTCTGAGTGTGTCATCCAAGTTACCCAGACAGCACTCTGAGTCACTCAGTATCATTTCATATAACATGCTTACACCAGAGGAGCAGACCAATAGAGAGCATGAACACTGCCCCACTGGACCATCAGTAATTGAGTTTACAGCCTCCCACCCAAAATAAACAGAAGGTGGGGTCAAAAAATACATATATATAAATTCTAATATTGTAATGTATAGGCTGGACACAACATATAGCCTCCCCTCACACAACATGCACAAGACTTATCCACAACACACATAGAGTCAAGCACAACACACACAGCCTCCCCAAATTCAACACATTCTCAGCCACACAACATACACAGCCTCCCCAAATTCAACACATTCTCAGCCACACAACATACACAGCCTCCCCAAATTCAAAACATTCTCAGCCACACAACATACACAGCCTCCCCAAATTCAACACATTCTCAGCCACACAACACACACAGCCTCCCCAAATTCAAAACATTCTCAGCCACCCAACACACACAGCCTCCCCAAATTCAAAACCTTCTCAGCCACACAACATACACAGCCTCCCCAAATTCAACACATTCTCAGCCACGCAACACACACAGCCCCCCCCAAATGCAACACATTCTCAGTCACCCAACACACACAGCCTCCCCAAATTCAACACATTCTCAGCCACGCAACACACACAGCCTCCCCAAATTCAACATGCTCTCAGCCACCCAACACACACAGCCTCCCCAAATTCAAAACGTTCTTAGCCACACAACAAACACAGCCTCCCCAAATTCAACACATTCTCAGCCACACAACATATACAGCCCCCCCAAATTCAACACATTCTCAGCCACACAACATACACAGCCTCCCCAAATTAAACACATTCTCAGCCACACAACATACACAGCCTCCCCAAATTCAAAACATTCTCAGCCACACAACATGCACAGCCTCCCCAAATTCAACACATTCTCAGCCACACAACACACACAGCCTCCCCAAATTCAAAACATTCTCAGCCACCCAACACACACAGCCTCCCCAAATTCAAAACCTTCTCAGCCACACAACATACACAGCCTCCCCAAATTCAACACATTCTCAGCCACGCAACACACACAGCCCCCCCAAATGCAACACATTCTCAGTCACCCAACACACACAGCCTCCCCAAATTCAACACATTCTCAGCCACGCAACACACACAGCCTCCCCAAATTCAACATGCTCTCAGCCACCCAACACACACAGCCTCCCCAAATTCAAAACGTTCTTAGCCACACAACAAACACAGCCTCCCCAAATTCAACACATTATCAGCCACACAACATACACAGCCCCCCAAATTCAACACATTCTCAGCCACACAACACACACAGCCTCCCCAAATTCAACATGTTTTCAGCCACCCAACACACACAGCCTCCCCAAATTCAACATGTTCTCAGCCACCCAACACACACAGCCTCCCCAAATTCAAAACATTCTCAGCCACACAACACACACAGCCTCCCCAAATTCAAAACATTCTCAGCCACACAACACACACGGCCCCCCCAAATTGAACATGTTCTCAGCCACCCAACACACACAGCCTCCCCAAATTCAACATGTTCTCAGCCACCCAACACACACAGCCTCCCCAAATTCAACATGTTCTCAGCCACCCAACACACACAGCCTCCCCAAATTCAACATGTTCTCAGCCACCCAACACACACAGCCTCCCCAAATTCAAAACGTTCTCAGCCACACAACAAACACAGCCTCCCCAAATTCAATACATTCTCAGCCACACAACATACACAACCTCCCCAAATTCAACATGTTCTCAGCCACCCAACACACACAGCCTCCCTGTTATGTATTGGGGTGTATGCAGTCCACCTTCCAGTAGATGGCAGCATAGTGAAGTTATGCACTTGTTCTGTTTTGTTAGTGTCTCTTGTGTTATGTCATTGTGTGTGTGTACTGAAGTAAAGAGAAGTCCTATTTTACTACAATGTCTGAGAGCCATTTGTGAATATATAACATGCTAATACTCTAAACTGGAGACGAGGATGGAATGTCAGTAAATGGACACTTACGTTTAATAATTACTAAGGGACAAAGAGCAAGTTTGCTAAGTAGAGAGTGGTTTGAACCCTAAGGAATTTCATTAACTGGAGTTAATAATGTATCCACAGATATTCTACAGAATGTGATTGATAAATTTAGTGCAGTTTTTGAAGAAGGTCTTGGCATGTTTAAAGGCCCTCCTGTTTCTTTTGTATTAGATTCAACAGTATCCCCAATTCGTATGAAGCCTCGCAAAATTGCATTAGCTCTCAGATCAAAAATAAATGATGAGGGGGGCGGGGCCTGACCGCCGAAGGGATCAGACGTGCCATGTCTGAGCTCCCGCTCCGGGGCCGGAAAACCGTCACTAACTTCAGGCCAAATCTAACCTGAAAACCACGACGGTGACCACCTTGATCCCCAACTGATGGGGTACGAGAGGACACCTTTAAAGACCGTGCCTGGAACCAATAGTGGCCCGACAGGGGCCCGGAGTGTGTAGGGGCTTGAGCCGGGACGAGATGGCCGCTCTCCCGGGTCTCCGGCCGGCGTCTGGCTTCCCCCCCCCCCTTCTGGACCGGGGGGGTCATCCCGGTCTACACAGGTGGCCACTAACACACCACTATGGGCCTACAGCAACCACCCTGCAGCTGATACTCACCAAGCAGCACCCCTCAAGATGGCTGCCGCATGCAAGCCACGTGCGCGATCTGCCGACACGACTGCATTGATTGCGGAGGAGCACGACAGGATGGCACAGGGCAAATTCAGAGACAATGTCACCTCTTACCACAGCCGGGGAGAGAGGGGGGCTGGAAAAGCTCCTGAACCCTCGGTCTGCAACTAGGGGAGCCATGAGCGTATACCGCACAGAGCCTTCACCAGGCACCCTCCCCATGCTACATCAAGCCTACAAGCGATGCACCTGATGATGGCCCCAGACAGGGAGGAGAAGCTCAACCGCCACTCAGATGAGTACCTGAGATGCTTGCAAATGCCTGCAGATCCCTGTCACTGTATATTGAGCTAGACCGCAGTGTCTCCAGGTCCAACATATTATCTTTGAGTCATAGCCCAACTTTACGCATCACAGAAGGCCGCAGCCTTAAGTTACATCCTTGCCGCCTAAGACCTAGTACCCCTGGCTCCGCACCGCAACGGTATTGACTGTCCTGCCTACTGCACCCACTGACCTAAGTCAGCCGACAGCGATATGCCCGACTCCAGTAGCCCTACCTAAGCAATGTCTAGCCAGCATGTCACAAGATAGTTACTGCTTAAAAATGTACCAACGTTTGAGATATACCTACCTTGTTATATTGTAAAATCCTTGGCATAGCCAACAACCACACTGTATATGGTCTGCCTGTGTTCTCAACTACTCCTGTATCAAATCGTACAAATACTCATGTCATAAATCCCTGGATTAAGCCTGCATAATCTGACAACTCTTACACCTACCCCGTATATTGTTAGTTGGATAAGCATGAAGTATCAACCATTTATGTTTTCCGTATCCTAGTCATTTATGTCTAATATAAAAAATGTGCAACTTCCATGTGCCAAGATACTATCTATGATGAAAAGCGTATGTGTGCTGTTGTGGCACGTTAAATATGTCTGTCAAGCACTTGCACACAAAAATAAAGAATTGAAAAAAAAAATAAAAAATAGATGCTGAGATTACACGTCTTGTGGAACAAGGTATACTTGAACCCGTAACACACCCAAAGGGGTCTACACCCATAGTTCCGGTCATGAAACCAAATGGGGATGTCAGAATCTGTGCTGACTACAAATGTACAATCAACAAAGCGTTGCAAGAGCATCCCTATCAAATTCCAGTAGTAAATTCTTACTACTTTGGCAAAAGGAAAAGTATTTGCCAAGTTGGATATGGCTCAAGCCTACCAGCAGTTACCTGTGGATGATGAGGCTGCTGATGCACAAACGATAATAACACACAAAGGAGCTTTCCGAGCAAGACGTTTGCAGTTTCCATTGCTCCTGGCATATTCCAGAATTTAACGGAGGACCTCTTATCTGGACTTCCAGGTGTAGTGCCTTATTTTGGTGACGTTCTTATTGGAGCAGATTCTATACAGTCATTGGCTGCACAGCTGTTTTGCAACGTTTTCTTGATGCTGGTCTAAAACTTAAAAAAGAAAAGTGTGTTTTTGGTGCAAGCAGCGTGGATTTCCTTGGTTACCAAGTTGACGCACAGGGCATTCATCCAACTGATTCTAAAGTTGAAGCTATCCATAGAGCTCCGGTTCCAACAAACAAACAAGAACTGCAAGCTTTCCTAGGGTTGCTTAATTTTTACCATTCTTTTCTGCCTGATAAAGCCACTGTTGCTGAACCTCTGCATCGTCTACTAGATAAATATGCTCCATAAGAGTGGACTGACGTTCATACTACCGCTTTCAGCGCTGCTAAAAACCTGTTGTCTTCTGACAGTTTGCTTGTACACTATGATTTGGAGAAACCGCTCAACCTCACCTGCGATGCTTCTCCGTATGGCATAGGGGCTGTATTGAGCCACACTTTGAGAAATGGGGTTGAGGCTCCTATTGCGTTTTATTCACGGACTTTATCTACTACAGAGAGTAATTACGCCCAAACTGACAAGCAGGCTTTAGCTATTGTGTCCGGTGTAAAAAAGTTTCATGACTATTTGTATGGGCGGAGGTTTACTATTATAACAGATCATAAACCTTTACTGGGTCTGTTCACCAGCAATACTCCCACTCCTCAAATAATTTCACCACGCATGCTCAGGTGGTCCCTTATGCTGAATGCCTATGATTGTGAGTTCAAGTATCGTCCTGGCAAGGATATCACACATGCTGATGGATTAAGCCGATTACGTTTGCCTTCTCCTGACTTCCTTGTTCCTCCTATGTCTGAGGTCCTCATGTTGGAATCCATTCCAAACCCTCCGTTACATGCAATTGACATTGCGTGTATGTCTGCCTAGGATCCTTTGGTGTCCTGTGTGCTCAACTGGGTTTGGAGGGTGTGGCCAAAATCAAAAGTGGAAGACAAGTTCAAACCATTTGTAGTGCGCCAACATGAACTATCTGCCAATAAAGGGTGCCTATTATGGGGAAACAGAGTGGTAATTCCAAATGCAGGACAAGCTTGAGTATTGCATGCTCTTCATGAAGGACATCCTGGAATAGTTTGCATGAAAGCTTTAGCCAGAAGTTATGTTTGGTGGCCTAAAATGGATGAAGTTATTGAAAAGTGGGTGAAGAACTGTGTACCATGTCAATCTACTCGTCATTCTCCACCTAAAGCTTCAGTACATCCTTGGGAAGTGACTAGGTCACCTTGGTCCCGTTTACACATAGATTTTGCTGGCCCTTTTCACGGACAGATGTTTTTTTTAGTTGTTGACTCCTTTTCAAAATGGTTAGAAGTTGTTCCAGTTACATCTGCTACCTCAGTCACAGTCATAAAGATTCTAAGGAGGCTGTTTGCTACACATTGGTTGGAACACAATTTACCTCATCAGAATTCAAAACTTTCATGGCAAGTAATCTTATTCGACATGTTACTATTGCACCATTTCACCCATCATCAAATGGTCAAGCTGAGCGTATGGTTCAGACTACCAAAGACTCATTAAAGAGAATTATTGAAGGAGATTGGAATCGTAGACTTGCAAATTTCCTTCTGCAACAACATGTGAAACCTTGCTCAAGCACCGGTAGTAGTCCAGCAGAGCTCCTTATGAACCGGCGTCTTAAAACTTGTCTGGATCGTTTACATCCTGATTTGACAACTGAGTTACAAGAGAAGCAAGAATTGCAATTCAATAAGAACTATAATGCTTCTACCAGAGTATTTGCATTTGCAGTATTTGCATGTCAGGAACTATGTTTCTGGGCCTAAATGGATACCTGCAAAAGTACTTATGGCCACAGGACCTTTGTCATACAAAGTACAAATTCGTGATGGTAGAATATTACGATCAGATTCGGGAACGGAGTGATGAGATTGTGCCTGCTGCCGGTCCCAGTCATACTGGGTTTTATGTGATACCAGATGGTGTTGAACCACTGGATGATACAGGTCTCAGTTCTCCAGGAGTTGTTGTTGAAGAACTAGTTCTGTGTGGTCCATCTGACAGAGCACAGGAAGAAGGGATGGGCACAACTGAAGGTCCAGGTGAAGCAGTTCCAAACGTGGTTTTGGGGCGCCCAAGACGAAATATTAAACCTCCCAGTTATCTCAAAGACTTTGAGGTCTAGGGGGAGGAGTGTTATGTATTGGGGTTTATGCAGTCCACCTTCCAGTAGATGGCAGCACAGTGAAGTTATGCACTTGTTCTGTTGTGTTAGTCTCTCTTGTGTTATGTCATTATGTGTGTGTACTGAAGTAAAGAGAAGTTCTATTTTACTACAATGTCTGAGAGCCATTTGTGAATATATAACATGCAAATACTCTAAACTCCCCAAATTCAAAACCTTCTCAGCCACACATCATACACAAATTACTTAACACACTCAGCCTCTCCACCTAAATACAGTTTGCCTAAAAGCAGCTGATGACACATGCATGACCCCAAAAACAATCCACTCCCCACACAAAACACACATAGCCTTCCCATACAAACAACACAAACAGAAGCATTCAAAAAAACAACTTTGATCATACACGTATTGAGATCCTGTACACAGTTTGCATCTAGTATAAAAATGACTAATGGCAGAACAAGAAAAATATCCCAATTAGGGGACCTGGTTTCTTGCTATAACATCAGTGAGAAAGCCCAGTACCAGCCATTCAGACCTGATACTGTCACTGCTCCGAGCCTTGTAAAGGGCAAGACATATTGATTTCTAATGTGTATTATGACGACCATCATAAGTTCACTCTGCTTCATATCTTTCTATCTGATTTTCCTGGTCCCATCTCACCCTGTAATTCCTCATTATTTACATTCATTTGTGCACTCAGAGTGCCGAAGTATGTTTACTTACTGCATATATAATATGGATCTTGTCATCTCCTGTCTTAGAGAAGGATTCCCTTTAAATACTGTTTGGTGTGATAGATCCCTTGACTGGTAGGAGGTAGGTACAAGGACAGTCAGCTCAGATTTATTTATCATTAGACCTGGCTATGTACGTTCTTTGTACTGGATTGATGGTGTGAATTCATAAACATAGGAATCTCAATGTTTTCAGTCTGTTACATATATACGTAGTGTGAGGGTGTCTTTTTATAGTCACATATGATTAAATATTTTTGTTGTCTGATGATTACAAAGCCATAGCATTGTCACCGGTACTAATTCTGATTTTCCTTTTCAGTTTAAAGGATGCTATTGATGTTGAAGATGTAAAACCCAAACTACAATGCCTTATGTCCAACCCCTCCTTTTCTATGGTAACAGTGCAGTGTGAAGACAGTGGAATTCACTGGGAGACCAGCTCAAGTCGATGTTCCACACCATGGGCTTCCGAAGCCAGCACTACCTCCGATGTGTACAGTATGGATAGTTCTTCAGTGGGTACTCCTGGAAAGGTGATATTCATCATGGACGAGGGCAAGCTACGCCGAAAAAGAGCCAGGGTATCTTCACAATTTTCACGGCACTCTTTGCATCCAAAGAAAAGTGTGTTAAGTCATCAAAAGGAAGAGTGTGCAGAAAATATGGAGCAAGCAGTTAAAGGTGCAATAGAAAAAGCTAAAAGTCAATCATTTAAACTTGCTGAAAGATCAAACAATCTTCATGACTCTAGTGGAATCAGCGGTGGGCATGAAGCATTTTCTCCTATTGTTTCAAGTGAAGAAACTGCAATAAAGAGAAAGAAATTTGTAGACTCCAAAATTCACAAGTTGAAGACTGTCCCGGAGCAAAATGTTGACATTAAAGAGAAGTTTTTGGAAGAGTCTTCATCACTATCTGCAGCAGAGACTGCTTCACAAGTAAAATCTGTCCCAACAGTTCAATTAGGCTCATTAAACAAAAAAGATTTCGAGACCGTGGTATCTCCTTTGGATGAAACAATAAATATATTGTCAGAAGAGTTTGAACAAGAAAAATCTAATTTATCAAATTCCTGGGTTGAAGCAAACCTAACTGTCATTCAATCACATAAACCCTCGACAGATAATCTTATAACAGAAGAAACAGTTGTTCAACCACTCTCAGCTGACAGGTTAGACACAGAAAGATCTCATACTCAGAATTTGACTGTCTTAGAGTCATTGTCTACACAACCTACCTCTTCACTGTTGTATCTTACAGATAAAAATGAAAGTTCCAACCTAGAATCTGACAATATTAAATCAGATATTGTCTCAAGAAATGACCTACCAAAGGAAGGTCTGGTTGATTTGCCCTTATGTCAACCATTTGCAGAACGTATTAGAGAAACAACAGTGGAAATAGGCCAAAAAACAACAGATCTTCACAAAATCTCACCTTCTGCTTTAGAAGATGAAATAAAAAAACAAGAGGTAGCTGATATTCCAACAGCTGGCAATCTACCAACAGAAGATTTTGATGTGTCAAATAACTCTTTGACTCAACTAGCTACTAATAATTTGAAAGGAGAGCAACTTGTTTCAGACAATGTGAATAAACATCTTCCCCCCGAAGAGCAGAAATCAAAACACCGTGAAAGTGACACTGGCAGCAGAAAACCTCTTGAGAAACAACCAGACATATTCAGCATTGTTCCAGAAGGTTCAGAGATGGTAAATATTCTAGAACCACACTTGGTATTGTCAGTTGATCAGGAAGCAAGTAACAAAATGCAAGATAAGTTAGAATATTTTAATGAAAAACCAAAGCTTTCGACAAAGTCCAGTAACCAATCTGATCTTTCATCCATCAAGCCTAGTGTATTACGTGACACCAGTTTGAAAGGAAATCGTGAAATAAGAGCACAACCAGGAGAAAATGCTAATGGTTTGGAAAACATGAACAAAGACACTTCAGAGAACACAAAGCAACTTAATCCAGATAAAAGTACAAATGAGGTTGATTACTTTGAGAAATTTACTTTAGTTGATGACAAAATTCCCATTGAATGTGGAATGGGAAAACCATCCTTGGAAGCTGAAATGGTTAATGCTAAGCAAGAGACATGTTACCCTACGACAGAAAAAGAAAAATTTGACGAATATGACTATTACTTGGAGAATTTTGATGAATCCTTCTATGGTGTGACAAAAAGTGAAGATGAATTTGTTAATCCCATTGGAAACTCATTACGGGAAAGTCCAAGTGACGGTAAAGAGAATTCAAAAGAAGATGCTGTGAAACCAGATGTAACAACATTGTTTAATGCTGAAGAAGGAGTGTTATCAAAATCTTTCTACTTTCCTACTTCCTATCCAATAAACCCAGAGCTCCTACAAGAACCACCTGCTTTAGCATTTCTCTACGAAGATCTTTATGAAAAAGCCACAAAAGATGAGAACAACCCTTCTGATGAAGAAAACAATGGTTCTGAAGGCTCGTTTCACAGCAGAATATCTGATGATGATGGAACAGGAATATATTTTGAAAAGTATAACCTTAAAGATGAAATACCATTTGACAAATTCAAGCCTCACCAAAGAGAACTCACCGAGCAGTTTTATGACCTTCCACCCGCAGAAGAAGTAGAATACGAAAACGCAGCACAGGGTAAAAAACATGTTGAAATGTTTCCACCTGTTGGCATCCAGGTATATGAACAGTTTTCGGAGGAAGAAGAAAGAGAAAAAAAACCTCAAGAAATGATTGACATTGTTGAGGCCATACTCAAAGAAGCAAAAGGGAAAGATGTAGGATCAGTGAACAAGGATGGATTGAAAGCAGGTGTTTCACAAGAAAGAGAAAGCCAGAACCTAGAAAGTGACATAGCTAAATCTTTAGACTTTGTGGTCATAAGTCAGGATGATCTAGATGAGCTAGATGAGGAGCTTAAGTTTGAAGATTTGGGCCATGACAGTGATGGGGAGTTTGAAATGGTTATGGATGTTGGTCAAGGTGGCCCAATGGACCACGGAGAGTCTGGTTTTGAGATTATAGAGCATGAAAAATCATCAGAGTTATCGGAACCGTCTCTAACAGACGGGAAAACAGCTCAGATTGACACTTACTGCTATACCTGTAAAATACCCATATTGGCCATTGATAAGATTTTTGGTGACCATAAGGACCATGATGTCACAACGATAGACAACGCGGTCACTGAGATGACAGTAAGTCCTTCACTGAGTATATGTGAAGTTTAATATGTTAATTGTACTAGGACAATGTATTACAATGTATTTTCTCTCTCTCACTGTGTAATTTTACGTCTCTCCTCGCTTTCTGTCTGTCTCCTCATACATAGCAACCCTCGTCACCCATTCTTTCTGTAATCCATGCAGCTACCATTACCTAGCACATCCTCACACTCTTCCTTATTTCTCTTCTCTCTTGTTATTTTATTTTTCCGTTATGTATTTTTTTCCCCCTGACTTTCTATTCCATTCTGTTTTAATTGAGCCTCTCATCGCCTAACATTACGTAATATTCGATTTGTCTGTATGCGTCTGCCTGTCTGTCTATCTGTCTATTTCATTATCAATCTCAACGTCAGGATTGATAGGTCGATAGCACAGTATAAACAATAGAAACCCTGTTCGGGTGTTTTTGATAACTTCATAGATTGATGGCTATGGAAAGTCAATGTATTGATGAGGAACAAATGGGTGACAGGTGATAATTAACCCATTACGTTCCAAATAGACATTGCAGTGTGTGTTTCTTTAATATAGATACAACGGACGTTTCAGGTATTGTGCAAATGTGTATTGGTGATGTCATTGATTTTGCTGTGTTATATTGTAGTTATTGGGAATTCTATTGGTGTGATTGATTAATGAGGGATTATTAGTTAACATTGTGTTGTTCACACTTAACATTATTTGGGGTTATTGACTAATTGTTAGAAAAAAGTCTTTTAATTGGTGGTTGAACGGGTTTTCAATGTTTCTGTTCATGTTTTGATGATTTGTATTTTGCCGGATTGTGCTTAACGTAAGATATAGGAAATATTTGTATTGATTTAATAACGATTAAAGTGGAACAGTCTCTGGACTGATATTCTAAAGGGGAGAAGGACAAGTGAGATACATGGTGCAGATACAAAGTGTGGCAGAGTAGAACTGGGGAAGAAGTCGGTTGGCTTGTAGTGTAAACCAAAGTTTTATTTTTTGTTTTTTACTGCAACCCAAATTCTATTCACAACATTGGCTTGGAAACCCATTCCTCAGCTGTAATATAGAAAAACTAAGCAAAGCCTTTTCTTTAGACTCTTCCCAGTGTCTGTGGCAACTAACAGTGCAGCCTCAGTAGTCAATTTATCGTGGGCTGGTACTTGGGGTGTGATTAATATTATATGCGGGTTCCAGCCACTAAAATAATATGGGAACCTGATTTTGTATCCTAAATTTGAAGCTAACAGGTTACTCCAAGCACCATGGCTACTTTAGTCATTTGAAGTGGTCATGGTGCCTGGAAACACTGCACATAGAGAGTTTAACCCCTTGGCTGCTGGAGGCGTAACTCTCCGTGGGCATCATCAGCCGTCCTGAAACGAGAGTTCTGGGATAGCTAATGCAAATTCCCATGCACAGAATGTCAGCTGACCCTCTCAGCCAATGAAAGCGCGTCAGGATCAGCATCCAGCTTCTGTAGCTCTGCAGTAACTGGGTGCATGTCACAGCCAGCAAGAGAGGACCCTCCACACCTGGCAGACCAAACGGTGTGCTCCATTACCAGGGGACAGCTCCATGGTTCTCCCAGAACCATAACCACTACAGCGGGCTGTGATCCTTTAAGAAACACACATGTAGACTTATTGAGGATTGTAAACTAAATGCTAAATTGCAGTGAAATTATAATTACATTATACTCTAAATTTAGAGAAACTCTTCCAAACAAGCTATTTTGACCTAAATTTTGCAATTGACTTTTCAGTTCTTTACAATTCCATATTTATTGGGATTATGATACTATAATTTATACTATAATTATTATTTAGTGGGATTATGATACTATAATCTATACTATAATTATTATTTAGTGGGATTATGATACTATAATTATTATTTAGTGGGATTATGATACTATAATTTATACTATAATTATTATTTAGTGGGATTATGATACTATAATCTATACTATAATTATTATTTAGTGGGATTATGATACTATAATCTATACTATAATTATTATTTAGTGGGATTATGATACTATAATTATTATTTAGTGGGATTATGATACTATAATTTATACTATAATTATTATTTAGTGGGATTATGATACTATAATCTATACTATAATTATTATTTAGTGGGATTATGATACTATAATTATTATTTAGTGGGATTATGATACTATAATTTATACTATAATTATTATTTATTGGGATTATGATACTATAATCTATACTATAATTATTATTTAGTGGGATTATGATACTATAATCTATACTATAATTATTATTTAGTGGGATTATGATACTATAATTATTATTTAGTGGGATTATGATACTATAATTTATACTATAATTATTATTTAGTGGGATTATGATACTATAATCTATACTATAATTATTATTTAGTGGGATTATGATACTATAATTATTATTTAGTGGGATTATGATACTATAATTTATACTATAATTATTATTTAGTGGGATTATGATACTATAATTATTATTTAGTGGGATTATGATACTATAATTTATACTATAATTATTATTTAGTGGGATTATGATACTATAATTTATACTATAATTATTATTTATTGGGATTATGATACTATAATTTATACTATAATTATTATTTAGTGGGATTATGATACTATAATTTATACTATAATTATTATTTAGTGGGATTATGATACTATAATTATTATTTAGTGGGATTATGATACTATAATCTATACTATAATTATTATTTAGTGGGATTATGATACTATAATTTATACTATAATTATTATTTAGTGGGATTATGATACTATAATCTATACTATAATTATTATTTAGTGGGATTATGATACTATAATTATTATTTAGTGGGATTATGATACTATAATTTATACTATAATTATTATTTAGTGGGATTATGATACTATAATTTATACTATAATTATTATTTAGTGGGATTATGATACTATAATCTATACTATAATTATTATTTAGTGGGATTATGATACTATAATTATTATTTAGTGGGATTATGATACTATAATTTATACTATAATTATTATTTAGTGGGATTATGATACTATAATCTATACTATAATTATTATTTAGTGGGATTATGATACTATAATTTATACTATAATTATTATTTAGTGGGATTATGATACTATAATTTATACTATAATTATTATTTAGTGGGATTATGATACTATAATCTATACTATAATTATTATTTAGTGGGATTATGATACTATAATCTATACTATAATTATTATTTAGTGGGATTATGATACTATAATCTATACTATAATTATTATTTATTGGGATTATGATACTATAATTTATACTATAATTATTATTTATTGGGATTATGATACTATAATTTATACTATAATTATTATTTATTGGGATTATGATACTATAATTTATACTATAATTATTATTTATTGGGATTATGGTACTATAATTTATACTATAATTATTATTTAGTGGGATTATGATACTATAATCTATACTATAATTATTATTTAGTGGGATTATGGTACTATAATTTATACTATAATTATTATTTAGTGGGATTATGATACTATAATCTATACTATAATTATTATTTAGTGGGATTATGATACTATAATTTATACTATAATTATTATTTAGTGGGATTATGATACTATAATTTATACTATAATTATTATTTAGTGGGATTATGATACTATAATCTATACTATAATTATTATTTAGTGGGATTATGATACTATAATCTATACTATAATTATTATTTAGTGGGATTATGATACTATAATCTATACTATAATTATTATTTATTGGGATTATGATACTATAATTTATACTATAATTATTATTTATTGGGATTATGATACTATAATTTATACTATAATTATTATTTATTGGGATTATGATACTATAATTTATACTATAATTATTATTTATTGGGATTATGATACTATAATCTATACTATAATTATTATTTAGTGGGATTATGATACTATAATTTATACTATAATTATTATTTAGTGGGATTATGATACTATAATCTATACTATAATTATTATTTAGTGGGATTATGATACTATAATCTATACTATAATTATTATTTATTGGGATTATGATACTATAATTTATACTATAATTATTATTTATTGGGATTATGATACTATAATTTATACTATAATTATTATTTATTGGGATTATGATACTATAATTTATACTATAATTATTATTTATTGGGATTATGATACTATAATCTATACTATAATTATTATTTAGTGGGATTATGATACTATAATTTATACTATAATTATTATTTATTGGGATTATGATACTATAATCTATACTATAATTATTATTTAGTGGGATTATGATACTATAATTTATACTATAATTATTATTTAGTGGGATTATGATACTATAATTTATACTATAATTATTATTTAGTGGGATTATGATACTATAATTTATACTATAATTATTATTTAGTGGGATTATGATACTATAATCTATACTATAATTATTATTTAGTGGGATTATGATACTATAATCTATACTATAATTATTATTTATTGGGATTATGATACTATAATTTATACTATAATTATTATTTATTGGGATTATGATACTATAATTTATACTATAATTATTATTTATTGGGATTATGATACTATAATCTATACTATAATTATTATTTAGTGGGATTATGATACTATAATCTATACTATAATTATTATTTAGTGGGATTATGATACTATAATCTATACTATAATTATTATTTAGTGGGATTATGATACTATAATCTATACTATAATTATTATTTAGTGGGATTATGATACTATAATCTATACTATAATTATTATTTAGTGGGATTATGATACTATAATTATTATTTAGTGGGATTATGATACTATAATTTATACTATAATTATTATTTAGTGGGATTATGATACTATAATTTATACTATAATTATTATTTATTGGGATTATGATACTATAATTTATACTATAATTATTATTTATTGGGATTATGATACTATAATTTATACTATAATTATTATTTAGTGGGATTATGATACTATAATTTATACTATAATTATTATTTATTGGGATTATGATACTATAATCTATACTATAATTATTATTTAGTGGGATTATGATACTATAATTTATACTATAATTATTATTTAGTGGGATTATGATACTATAATTTATACTATAATTATTATTTAGTGGGATTATGATACTATAATTTATACTATAATTATTATTTAGTGGTATTATGATACTATAATCTATACTATAATTATTATTTAGTGGGATTATGATACTATAATCTATACTATAATTATTATTTATTGGGATTATGATACTATAATTTATACTATAATTATTATTTATTGGGATTATGATACTATAATTTATACTATAATTATTATTTATTGGGATTATGATACTATAATCTATACTATAATTATTATTTAGTGGGATTATGATACTATAATCTATACTATAATTATTATTTAGTGGGATTATGATACTATAATCTATACTATAATTATTATTTAGTGGGATTATGATACTATAATCTATACTATAATTATTATTTAGTGGGATTATGATACTATAATCTATACTATAATTATTATTTAGTGGGATTATGATACTATAATTATTATTTAGTGGGATTATGATACTATAATTTATACTATAATTATTATTTAGTGGGATTATGATACTATAATTTATACTATAATTATTATTTAGTGGGATTATGATACTATAATCTATACTATAATTATTATTTAGTGGGATTATGATACTATAATCTATACTATAATTATTATTTAGTGGGATTATGATACTATAATTTATACTATAATTATTATTTAGTGGGATTATGATACTATAATTTATACTATAATTATTATTTAGTGGGATTATGATACTATAATTTATACTATAATTATTATTTAGTGGGATTATGATACTATAATCTATACTATAATTATTATTTAGTGGGATTATGATACTATAATTATTATTTAGTGGGATTATGATACTATAATTTATACTATAATTATTATTTAGTGGGATTATGATACTATAATTTATACTATAATTATTATTTAGTGGGATTATGATACTATAATCTATACTATAATTATTATTTAGTGGGATTATGATACTATAATCTATACTATAATTATTATTTAGTGGGATTATGATACTATAATCTATACTATAATTATTATTTAGTGGGATTATGATACTATAATTTATACTATAATTTATACTATAATTATTATTTAGTGGGATTATGATACTATAATTTATACTATAATTATTATTTAGTGGGATTATGATACTATAATTTATACTATAATTATTATTTAGTGGGATTATGATACTATAATCTATACTATAATTATTATTTAGTGGGATTATGATACTATAATTTATACTATAATTATTATTTAGTGGGATTATGATACTATAATTTATACTATAATTATTATTTAGTGGGATTATGATACTATAATTTATACTATAATTATTATTTAGTGGGATTATGATACTATAATTTATACTATAATTATTATTTAGTGGGATTATGATACTATAATTTATACTATAATTATTATTTAGTGGGATTATGATACTATAATTTATACTATAATTATTATTTAGTGGGATTATGATACTATAATTTATACTATAATTATTATTTAGTGGGATTATGATACTATAATCTATACTATAATTATTATTTAGTGGGATTATGATACTATAATTTATACTATAATTATTATTTAGTGGGATTATGATACTATAATTTATACTATAATTATTATTTAGTGGGATTATGATACTATAATCTATACTATAATTATTATTTAGTGGGATTATGATACTATAATTTATACTATAATTATTATTTAGTGGGATTATGATACTATAATTTATACTATAATTATTATTTAGTGGGATTATGATACTATAATCTATACTATAATTATTATTTAGTGGGATTATGATACTATAATTTATACTATAATTATTATTTAGTGGGATTATGATACTATAATCTATACTATAATTATTATTTAGTGGGATTATGATACTATAATTTATACTATAATTATTATTTAGTGGGATTATGATACTATAATTTATACTATAATTATTATTTAGTGGGATTATGATACTATAATTTATACTATAATTATTATTTAGTGGGATTATGATACTATAATTTATACTATAATTATTATTTATTGGGATTATGATACTATAATTTATACTATAATTATTATTTAGTGGGATTATGATACTATAATTTATACTATAATTATTATTTAGTGGGATTATGATACTATAATTTATACTATAATTATTATTTAGTGGGATTATGATACTATAATCTATACTATAATTATTATTTAGTGGGATTATGATACTATAATTTATACTATAATTATTATTTAGTGGGATTATGATACTATAATTTATACTATAATTATTATTTAGTGGGATTATGGTACTATAATCTATACTATAATTATTATTTAGTGGGATTATGATACTATAATCTATACTATAATTATTATTTAGTGGGATTATGATACTATAATTTATACTATAATTATTATTTAGTGGGATTATGATACTATAATCTATACTATAATTATTATTTAGTGGGATTATGATACTATAATTTATACTATAATTATTATTTAGTGGGATTATGATACTATAATTTATACTATAATTATTATTTAGTGGGATTATGATACTATAATTTATACTATAATTATTATTTAGTGGGATTATGATACTATAATCTATACTATAATTATTATTTAGTGGGATTATGATACTATAATTTATACTATAATTATTATTTATTGGGATTATGATACTATAATTTATACTATAATTATTATTTAGTGGGATTATGGTACTATAATCTATACTATAATTATTATTTAGTGGGATTATGATACTATAATTTATACTATAATTATTATTTAGTGGGATTATGATACTATAATTTATACTATAATTATTATTTAGTGGGATTATGATACTATAATCTATACTATAATTATTATTTAGTGGGATTATGATACTATAATTTATACTATAATTATTATTTAGTGGGATTATGATACTATAATCTATACTATAATTATTATTTAGTGGGATTATGATACTATAATTTATACTATAATTATTATTTAGTGGGATTATGATACTATAATGTATACTATAATTATTATTTAGTGGGATTATGATACTATAATTTATACTATAATTATTATTTAGTGGGATTATGATACTATAATCTATACTATAATTATTATTTAGTGGGATTATGATACTATAATTTATACTATAATTATTATTTAGTGGGATTATGATACTATAATCTATACTATAATTATTATTTAGTGGGATTATGATACTATAATTTATACTATAATTATTATTTAGTGGGATTATGATACTATAATGTATACTATAATTATTATTTAGTGGGATTATGATACTATAATTTATACTATAATTATTATTTAGTGGGATGATGATACTATAATTTATACTATAATTATTATTTAGTGGGATTATGATACTATAATCTATACTATAATTATTATTTAGTGGGATAATGATACTATAATCTATACTATAATTATTATTTAGTGGAATTATGATACTATAATTATTATTTAGTGGGATTATGATACTATAATTTATACTATAATTATTATTTAGTGGAATTATGATACTATAATCTATACTATAATTATTATTTAGTGGAATTATGATACTATAATTATTATTTAGTGGGATTATGATACTATAATTTATACTATAATTATTATTTAGTGGAATTATGATACTATAATTTATACTATAATTATTATTTAGTGGGATTATGATACTATAATTTATACTATAATTATTATTTAGTGGGATTATGATACTATAATTTATACTATAATTATTATTTAGTGGGATTATGATACTATAATTTATACTATAATTATTATTTAGTGGGATTATGATACTATAATCTATACTATAATTATTATTTAGTGGGATTATGATACTATAATTTATACTATAATTATTATTTAGTGGGATTATGATACTATAATCTATACTATAATTATTATTTAGTGGGATTATGATACTATAATTTATACTATAATTATTTTTAGTGGAATTATGGTACTATAATTTATACTATAATTATTATTTAGTGGGATTATGATACTATAATTTATACTATAATTATTATTTAGTGGGATTATCATACTATAATTTATACTATAATTATTATTTAGTGGGATTATCATACTATAATTTATACTATAATTATTATTTAGTGGGATTATGATACTATAATCTATACTATAATTATTATTTAGTGGGATTATCATACTATAATTTATACTATAATTATTATTTAGTGGGATTATCATACTATAATTTATACTATAATTATTATTTAGTGGGATTATGATACTATAATCTATACTATAATTATTATTTAGTGGGATGATGATACTATAATTTATACTATAATTATTATTTAGTGGGATTATGATACTATAATCTATACTATAATTATTATTTAGTGGGATAATGATACTATAATCTATACTATAATTATTATTTAGTGGAATTATGATACTATAATTATTATTTAGTGGGATTATGATACTATAATTTATACTATAATTATTATTTAGTGGAATTATGATACTATAATCTATACTATAATTATTATTTAGTGGAATTATGATACTATAATTATTATTTAGTGGGATTATGATACTATAATTTATACTATAATTATTATTTAGTGGAATTATGATACTATAATTTATACTATAATTATTATTTAGTGGGATTATGATACTATAATTTATACTATAATTATTATTTAGTGGGATTATGATACTATAATTTATACTATAATTATTATTTAGTGGGATTATGATACTATAATTTATACTATAATTATTATTTAGTGGGATTATGATACTATAATCTATACTATAATTATTATTTAGTGGGATTATGATACTATAATTTATACTATAATTATTATTTAGTGGGATTATGATACTATAATCTATACTATAATTATTATTTAGTGGGATTATGATACTATAATTTATACTATAATTATTTTTAGTGGAATTATGGTACTATAATTTATACTATAATTATTATTTAGTGGGATTATGATACTATAATTTATACTATAATTATTATTTAGTGGGATTATCATACTATAATTTATACTATAATTATTATTTAGTGGGATTATCATACTATAATTTATACTATAATTATTATTTAGTGGGATTATGATACTATAATCTATACTATAATTATTATTTAGTGGGATTATCATACTATAATTTATACTATAATTATTATTTAGTGGGATTATCATACTATAATTTATACTATAATTATTATTTAGTGGGATTATGATACTATAATCTATACTATAATTATTATTTAGTGGGATTATGATACTATAATTTATACTATAATTATTATTTAGTGGGATTATGATACTATAATTTATACTATAATTATTATTTAGTGGGATTATGATACTATAATTTATACTATAATTATTATTTAGTGGGATTATGATACTATAATTTATACTATAATTATTATTTAGTGGGATTATGATACTATAATCTATACTATAATTATTATTTAGTGGGATTATGATACTATAATTTATACTATAATTATTATTTAGTGGGATTATGATACTATAATCTATACTATAATTATTATTTAGTGGGATTATGATACTATAATTTATACTATAATTATTATTTAGTGGGATTATGATACTATAATCTATACTATAATTATTATTTAGTGGGATTATGATACTATAATTTATACTATAATTATTATTTAGTGGGATTATGATACTATAATGTATACTATAATTATTATTTAGTGGGATTATGATACTATAATTTATACTATAATTATTATTTAGTGGGATGATGATACTATAATTTATACTATAATTATTATTTAGTGGGATTATGATACTATAATCTATACTATAATTATTATTTAGTGGGATTATGATACTATAATCTATACTATAATTATTATTTAGTGGAATTATGATACTATAATTATTATTTAGTGGGATTATGATACTATAATTTATACTATAATTATTATTTAGTGGAATTATGATACTATAATCTATACTATAATTATTATTTAGTGGAATTATGATACTATAATTATTATTTAGTGGGATTATGATACTATAATTTATACTATAATTATTATTTAGTGGAATTATGATACTATAATTTATACTATAATTATTATTTAGTGGGATTATGATACTATAATTTATACTATAATTATTATTTAGTGGGATTATGATACTATAATTTATACTATAATTATTATTTAGTGGGATTATGATACTATAATTTATACTATAATTATTATTTAGTGGGATTATGATACTATAATCTATACTATAATTATTATTTAGTGGGATTATGATACTATAATTTATACTTTAATTATTACTTAGTGGGATTATGATACTATAATCTATACTATAATTATTATTTAGTGGGATTATGATACTATAATCTATACTATAATTATTATTTAGTGGAATTATGATACTATAATTATTATTTAGTGGGATTATGATACTATAATTTATACTATAATTATTATTTACTGGAATTATGATACTATAATCTATACTATAATTATTATTTAGTGGAATTATGATACTATAATTATTATTTAGTGGGATTATGATACTATAATTTATACTATAATTATTATTTAGTGGAATTATGATACTATAATTTATACTATAATTATTATTTAGTTTGATTATGATACTATAATTTATACTATAATTAATATTTAGTGGGATTATGATACTATAATATCGGGGTGAGTCGAATGATTTTTAACTTTCTTTTTTTAGACCAATTTGGAGGATTTATATGATAAACTTCAAGAAAACTCATTGAAAACAGAGGATTTTGTCAGCAGAGTGGAAGCCCTATTCAATGATGTTGAAGTAAGCGAGTTTCTTCGTACAAAACTGTTTATCTATTGTGTTGTTAAGGAGAATGTTCTTAAAGCAGCAATTATAGATGTGCAGCTAAAGTTCAGATCAGAATAAATACGTAAGAAAGGCTGAACCTGGAAGTGAGCGATAGTTTTATGAGAAAGCCATAGATCGGTGCCTTCAGACACTGCTTCAAACAAGTAACTCCATTATCTTTTATTTATTTATTATTTCCTGCTATGTTAATAACCTGCAGGAAACCCCTGTTTGTGATTAAAGCTCAATTAACTAAGACGGAGATAAGAACTTCTAAAGTCAACACAATGTGCTGTAAAGTCTGATTGAAATTGAAACCATTTTATCATGTAGGCTTAGTTATAGCCAGGGGAGGTGTGGCTAGGGCTACATAAACAGAAACAAAGGTGATTTAACTCCTAAATGGCAGAGAATTGAGCAGTGAGACTGCAGGGGCATGTTCTATACACCAAAACTGCTTCATTAACTTAAAGATGTTTTGCTGGTTAGAGTATCCCTCTAATGAACTGATTCCTTCGTGGAGCGTGTGAATTATACATACTTCAGGGCAACTTTTTTTATTTGCTGACCATCGGTCCTGGTTGGTTGTCAGTCCTCTGGATTTAGATTGTCTGTAACTCATGGTTAAATTATTTAATATGTTGCAGAAAATTTACACAGAAACAGAGAAGGTTTTACAAGAGCAGAATGAAGAGATGATCCAGAAAGTCTTTGCTCAGCACACAGCGCAGAGAGAAAGCTTTGAGGGAATAAAGAAGATTAAACTGGAATATCTGCAGGATCAGATTGTTAACTTCCAGAAAAACATCGACCTGTCTAAAGAAATCCTGGAGAGAACCGTGCAGGAGCTGGAAGAGACAGATCCTGTTGTGTTTCTTAGCGTAAGTCAACGTGTTCTATATCTCACCCTGAATGATATGTTCGGCTACATAATATGCCTCAATAATGAGAAATGTTTTACCCCCGAATCATAGAAGCCACCAATGGGAAGTCATTTCAAGAAAATGGTGACGTGAAGCAGTTAGTAGAGAGACGATTGACTTTATCGATAGCGACATCCATTCTTTACAAACTCTGCTACTTAAAGGGACAATTCGATCACCAATACAACTTTAATGCATTTTATAAATTTTTGCCGTATTAATATGCTGCATTTGTTTTGTGGTGAATAACCGAAGGGCAAGCTACTGAGTTTCTCAAAGTTTTCATATTCTATGTTTTTGTTGCAATGCATTTGCTTCGGTTCTCCCTGAGCTGAAAGGGTAATCCAGACGTGGATCCCGTGCTCACTGTGCCTAAAGGGGTATTAGCTACACCTTAATGACGAAGCCCAAAGAAGGCCGAAGCAATAGCCTAGGGTTTGCAGAATCTCTTGTGCAGAGAGAAATGACTGGCATTTATAGGTGGGCTCAGTCAGATATACAAATGTTATAGGTTCTCTCTGCAATGGCACTAGTGAGCAAAAAGCTTTTTCGAGACCTGAGCTGGGATTAACCAAAAGGAAAACTAGAGTTTCTCTAGGCTTTTCCCCGTTTACAGAGTTCTCCTATTCTCTGTTGTTGCAAGAAATACATAGATGTTTTGCAGAATTCTGCACCATAAGCCTGCCTCCTTAACCATGGCCCCTCATGCCAGAAAGACAATAAGAGATGTAGCGAAAAGTCTGTCAGGCTGACCCCACTCACGACAGCCCAAACACAGAGTGAACCGTCAGGGCATGGGGTTATTGCCCTGAGTGTTATCAGCTTATTGCAATCGCATCCGGCCGGGGACATGGAAATGGCCTACATAAGAGAGAGAGAAAAAGACAGGTATGATGTAGTATTTAATACAAATAACAAATCTTAAAAACAAAAGACAGGCAATTACAAAAATACAGCAAAATCCAAATTGTGCTTAAATAGCTTTGTCCTTAAGGGTCACTTATAAAAGCCACTATTTTTTGTTTTTAATATTTGTTATTTGGATTACATACCACACTATACGTATCGTTTTCCTCTCTCTTTTATTCCTTTTTATGTTCCAATACTAAAATTGTAAGTGCTTGTAATACATGGTAATTTAAATATACACCATCTTAATTGCACTCGCACTTTTTAGGTGTTCAGAATCTTGTAACCACAGTCACTACACAGGACCAATTTTGATTTTCCCAATTTTATGATGTTTTGATCTGTGATTTGCCAATTTAGTTCTTGTTATCACTATTTACCATTATTGTTACATTTATCACAATATGTTCGGTGGGAGTTATACAATAAACACTGAATCGTAGTGACTTAAAAATCAAATTTGAAATTTAGGCTAAAATAAATATTTTTTGTAAATCTCTCCTAAAAATCAAAACTCCATTTGTTCCTAAGTAATATTTTCCATGTCTGTTTAATTTTGCTGTGATGTGTCTGATCTTGCCAGCTGCTAGCCAAGTAATGCTGTCAGAGCACAATCTATTTAGCGCTGTCCGACTCACAGACGTATTTTTCTTTTTTTAGTTACACGATGAGATGAATAAGAGGTACTGCCAAACTCGCTGGCATGGTGTGGACAGAGTGCAATTAATGCATGCATTCCGTGGAGGCTATTTACTGGACACTGCGCAATATCAGTCCCCAAGTCTGTCACACGGTCTCGTCATGGTGTAAATAACGAGACGGTCTCTGATAGGCCGGATGCAGACAGTCAGAATTATAGAAATCAACCTAAAACCTGTCTTACACTTATCTCCTTGCGGATCCAACAAATTCAATTTCAAAATAGTTGAATTGGAAAAATTCTCTGGGTCAGCTATTCTTCCAATTTGGCTACTGTGGCTTTAAATTTAAAGTTCACTTTAGTAAATATTCCAAATTCTTAGAGAAAGCCCAGATTCTGGCTTCCTGATTGACAGCTCTGATGGGCTGGCTTATGGCACTGCACTCTTTTTGTGAATCGCTGCAGTTCTAAGCCGCTCTCAGAGTGCTCACAGGGTACTCTCTGTGCCATAAACTCTCCACATATGCTAAGTTGTTAGTGTCCCTTTAATCATATTATCAAGGATGTTGGGTGAGGCAAATAAATAAATAGACCTATCAAACAGCTAGCATGCAGGCTGTTAGAACAATGTTATTTTTTGAAATATCTTGTAATCTATACATTTCCAAGGTGTCCAGTTAGCACAATGTGCAGATAAAACCCTTGGCAGAATAATGATCCGCTCCAGTGAATAGCCTCCGTTGCATTTTACTCAGCATTAACAAAGCATTAACTGTGTGTATGTGCTCAGTACTAATCAAATGGCGATAAGATAATCTGCCATTTTGTTATGTTTGTCTTATATCTTAAACCTTCTGACCAGAGGCATAACTAGAAACCACGGGGCCCCGGTGCAAAAATTGCCCTGCCCCCCCCCCCCCCCCCCATACGTTACTGGAATGACGGGACCGGTCGCAGCTGCCACCCCTGCCACCCCTGCAACCTACTGCGTCTGACCACTATTTTGAAGAGAGATACATTATAGACAAACCACAGTGAATTCTGAAGAATTGAAATCCACATGGAAAAATACAGGCCAAGGAGATGATTTGGGAAAACTTTCAAATTGACCCCTCTGTGTTTTGCAGGGTCACTAGGTTCCAAATGAGGAACAAGTTAGCAAAAATTGGTGAAAAGTGCACAAACCTGCAACTCACCTCTAACCATTTAATGATTTACTGATCGGCAGTTTATTTGTGAACCAGCAGCAGAATAACTGACAGTGTTTGTGTTAGGCGCTCTAGCTATACAGCGCTTCATGCACTCAGAGTGATTGATACGTATTATCTTTCAGTAGCTACTCCTCTCCCTTCCTGGAGATATCTCTCACTCTATCAGACAGCATGCTGTATGCGCTGTATGGCACATGGCCCTATGGACTGCACTGCGCAATACACCACAAGCCCCTATTCATTTCCATGAGGAAAACACAGTGTAGTCACTTCTCTCGCCTGGTTTAGCTAACACACACACACATCCTAAATTCTTTTGTTCATGGATTAAGATATGTTGGAGAAAGCCCCCTCCCCCTCCAGTAGTGTGTCCCTATAAGGTGGTCCTGTGGGCTAGCAGTGTGAGTTATGGGGTCTTGGTGTTTCATGCAGGCTAATGGTAGCTCTGGAGAATATGTTGTCACTTGACAAGATGCCCAACGCCAAATCACTCTTTGAAAAGTGCTCGGGGGAATCTACTAAAGAAGACGTGAATACAGAGAAATGTGCCCCAGGTAAGAGATAGCTTTAACTTAGTATTACATTTATAATAATTATATAACTATTTAACTATTTATATAACGTATCATTACAGCTCATTGTATCATTACAGCTTATTCTATCATTACAGCTCATTGTATTATTACAGCTTATTGTATTATTACACCTCATTGTATCATTACAGCTTATTCTATCATTACCGCTAGTGATGTCGCGAACATAAAATTTTCCGTTCGTGAACGGCGAACGCGAACTTCCGCAAATGTTCGCGAACGGGCTAACCTGGCGAACCGACATAGACTTCAATAGGCAGGCGAATTTTAAAACCCACCGGGACTCTTTCTGGCCACAATAGTGATGGAAAAGTTGTTTCAAGGGGACTAACACCTGGACTGTGGCATGCCGGAGGGGGATCCATGGCAAAACTCCCATGGAAAATTACATAGTTGATGCAGAGTCTGGTTTTAATCCATAAAGGGCATAAATCACCTAACATTCCTAAATTGTTTGGAATAACGTGCTTTAAAACATCAGGTATGATGTTGTATCGATCAGGTAGTGTAAGGGTTACGCCCGCTTCACAGTGAAAGACCAAACTCCCCGTTTAACGCACCGCAAACAACCGCAAACAGTCCATTTGCACAACCTCAAACTCCCCATTTGCACAAGGTTGGATACCAAGCTAGCCATGTCCCGTTCCTTGTCCTCACTGATGTCATTGAAGGTCTCTTCCTCCACCCAGCCACGTACAACACCAAGGGTCCCCGAAAGGTGACAACAAGCCCCCTGTATTTGTTTTTAAATGTACACTACTGTTACACCAGATATGAGTTGCACTGGTGTGACACTGTGCCCTGGCAGGCCCTGAAACGCACACGTGTGAAGGAAACTGACTGCTATTATTTCACAGTCAAATTTCTAGTTTATTTTTTAATGTACACTACTGTTACACCAGATATGAGTTGCACTGGTGTGACACTGTGCCCTGGCAGGCCCTGAAACGCACACGTGTGAAGGAAACTGACTGCTATTATATTACAGTCAAAAAAGTTTTGTTTTTTTAAATGCAAGCTATTGGGCCCCCAAAACGTTCGTGTGTGGGGTTGCTGGAATGACGTGGGCCAATGGGAGCCTGGATCAACTTTTGGCTCCCACTGCCCCTTTAAGAGTGAGCTCGTGACTAGAGCCGTGCTTCTAGTGCCAGGCGGGCCACATGACCGATCACTGCGGTCAGTGCACGCGGCTAAGTCAGAAGAGGAGATCAAGCCGCATGCGGCTCGTGTGGAAGCAGGAGTGATCCAGCCACGCGCGGCTCAAGCTTAGGAGCCAGGTCGGTCCCAGGATAAGGTAAATACAGCCACAACCACTTATCCCAATCACACACCTTTCCTAACGTCCTATCCCATTAAAAGCATATTACCGCGTATTTAATAAAACAGATAGACCCCCTACATCATCCAGGTTACCGATCGATGGTTCGATATTCTGAGCCCTCTCTGATTTACTGTACACGACTATTCGATATTCCCACAAATTTTATATAGCATTTTATGTTTGTTTGAGACCACCTTAAAAATATTGGATATCGCTAAAAATCATGATCACTATATACTTTCTCTACAAACCTCTAAAACGAACCAAACTACTCATCCATCCGCTATACCACTTTATCCCACCTAGAACTAGTGCCCAGTTAAAATACTTGACTCTTACTTATCCACACTCAGTCATGCCACACACATTTCACCACTACTCTCACTGAATCCCTCTGACTACGGCTAAATTCATCTTCTACATCAGAACACTACTCCTAAGATTGGGTTGTATCCATGTCTCGGGTCTTTCATTTAGAATAGGGGCAGCTTCGGTCTCCTTCAACACTGACACTCCAGTGCATATTATTAAAAGATTGGGCAGATGGAAATCTATCATTACAGCTCATTGTATCATTACAGCTTATTCTATCATTACAGCTCATTGTATCATTACAGCTTATTGTAGTAGTGCAGCTAATAAATAATAAATAAAAGCACTAACATGCTCCTGATTCCCACTACTATCTGAGATCTGGGGCCAAAGTGTCCAAAATCCAGGACATCAATACCAATGCCCCCAACAATAACACCTATGGTTACCAGTTGAATACACAATCCAGCCCATTTACAGTCTGTAGAAAATATAATTTAAGCAGAAGAATAATAAAGATATTTTGCTTAGCGGTGTTTGTCATTGAGCTGCAGTGAATGATATCTACAATAGTTGACAATGGCGATTCGATATTGCTGACTGTTGCACATTGTCAATGTCATCGTAGGTAGCACTCTCCCCCGGCCTCGTCTCATTGCACTGGCCAATCCTGCCCTCCCACGGCTGCTACAGGGTTATAGTATTTCAAGCACTGCCCTTTATTTTTATAAAAAGACTTTCAGAGTATTAAGTTCTGCAATACATTAAGCCAATCGATCAATGTGTTCCCTGCAATATAAACCTTTATATCCTCTTATTACTGTGAGATTCCCAGGCAGGAGCGCCCGAGTGAGCAGATAAGCCCGGCTAGGATTTAGGCTAATACTCAATGTGCCCAAATGGCCCTGTTTGGAGAGGTATCTGCATGCTGATTTATAGTGGATCACCTAGACTTCAGGTATATAGCAAATAAAATACCTGTTATTGCCTATATTACATTTTCATAAAATAAATGATTTCTGAAATGAATTAGTAAAGAGTTAATGCTAATTAAGTTATATTTACTGGATTAAGGATTTGCCTCTGTACGAGCTGCTTGTGAGCTCTGGATTGACATAACCTTGTAGAACAGGGGCGATCATTTACAAAATTGCGTTAAAAAGTAAATTGTTCTTCTGACTTTTTTGTTTCTATATGTTTAATTGAATGCGCAAGAAAAATCAACATATTGAAAAACCATTTGTTCAAAATGGCAAATACTTTGCTCGTTTCAGTTGAGTTTTGAGTTAACTTTGACAAAGCCACATACATCTTAGTACATAGTAGGGTGAATATGATATAAAGTAACACAAGGGCCCTGCAGTGTCTTCCACACCCGAGGCCGTGTTAGTTCATAGCTGGCTCCTTCCACCATGGTCAACAGAGATCCTTCCATGGATCTACAGGCGCTGATAGAGGCTCTGATGCTAGAGGAGCTGAGAGAGATTAGAGGGGAGCTTTAGGGATGGATGGAGAAGGACCTCACAGAGCTTTGTGAGGAAAAGGGAGCCCTGGGCAGCTCCATATGGGATGTCAGGAGACAGCTGGCATTAAGAAACCATAGACAGTCTGCTTCCTCTTACTTATTTCTTTGAGTGATGAATGGATACATCATCAATCTGTGGGTCAAAACGGAACCCGTGGTAGATCCAGATCACACTAACAATCAAACAGTTTATAAAGAAATGGTTACTTCTCTGCAATTTACACACTGGATAAAACATTGAAAATCACATAGAACTTGTGTTAACCTTTTTTTTCTTTAAATTATATGTAACGGACCGTTTTACTTACAAGAGGATATAACCCAGTTTAGGCGATAATCCCCTTTTCCATAGACCAGCAGCTACTGCAAGCACCAATCTCCCGAACTGCAAACTGTACGAATTCTGGAAACTCCCGAACTGGAAACACACGAACCCTGGAATCAGCCGAACAGGAAAAGCATACAATCCGCTTACACTCCTGGCAGTCGGCATACAATCCAATTCCCCCAAAAACGAGATGACACATCGGTTTGAGGGTCAAGCAGAATCTCATTTACTCAGGGCTACCTGCCCAGTATTTATGCAGGTCTCCCACCTGGTGGACACTCCCCTAGGGGACCAAATGGAAGACTGTAACAAAGGACAGACATAAACCAATTACAGACACACAGAAGCAAAACATCCCCACAATGCATCCTGGCTTCCTCCCTTCTGCCCTGGAGATAATTGGAGAAGTAATTCAATTATCTCCCAGGACAAAGGCAAAACTCCATTACACATGTGGGGACCTAAATACAGTATTATGTTTTAAAATATATAAAGTTACTTGTTATACATTAAACATAGACATGTTACATATCCCCAGATAGCTCAGGTCTGAGTGCACATTATTAGGTGAATGGCACTCAGACCAACCGAATACAGTTTAATCGCCATGGGGCCAAAGTCTTTAATCACACAAATAGGCTCCATGGCATAGCTATCTGGGTTACTACAATTCACATGAAACAAACTACCGTATGAACGGCTGTTCGGCTACATCCCCACGAATAGGAACCAGGAGACGGACGGCTCAGCGGTGTTCGTGCAAATAAGTGTCCGTTTATAGTTCCATAAGTTAGGTGCCGAACACCGCTGGCCGTACGGTACTTGTAAAATGGCCGCCGCCACGTGTTCGGTCGACGAACAAAGACCACCCAGCGTTCATCAATTAAGCTGCGGTTAACCGCAGCTTCTGGGCGGTCAATTGACGGCACACTCCAGCTCCCAGGTTGTCCCGCATTCGTTAGTTTGTTCGGTAGATAAAATCTACCGAACACCCCGGCAGAAAAGGCACGAATAAGCCTTTCTGCAGGGAAAATAAGCTTTTTAAAGTCTGGTCCATAGTCCAAAGGAAGCAGGCGAGCAACCAGGCTTCTCCAGCTCATAGTGGCGAGGTTGGTTTCGCCACATTATATCTTTTCTTTTAAATTTAAATTAATGATTTAGCAAATAACATCACTATTAAGTTCAAACAAGGCATAGCCAGGGCACACAATGCAAATGAAGAGGTGAAATAGAAACATTGTTTAATTTCTATCCTCTGTATCCTTTCTCTATGCTCACTGCCAGGTGTAAAGAACGGAGCTTATAACAATGACTGACAGGGAGCTAAAATGGCGGCGCCCAGTTACAGGACAGAGTGTATAACAATGACTGACAGGGAGCTAAGATGGAGACGCCCAGTTACAGGACAGAGCGTATAACATTGACTGACAGGGAACTAATATGGCGGACAGAATTTCTACATTTAATTTTATTTTTCCCATCTACTGTTTTTTTTGTTGCATTTCTTTAATCTTCCTTTATTGGCGAACCGAACACAGACTGGCAGGTTGCTGCTTGTAGAAGCACAAATGGCAGATGAAAATCTTGTAACAATGTTTTTTTTTACAGCAGTTCCTCACACACCAAAATTAAAGGCACAGGAGCGCAGTTCTGCTACCAGCACCACCATTACTGTTTATTGGTCTATGAGCCAGGAGGATGTTATCGACTGCTTCCAGGTGTACTGCATGGAGGAACCTCAAGGAAACAGAGAGAACAATGGTAAGCGGCCCAGTGGGCATGGAGGGCACAACGTTACCCGACACTGCTAATTGTTATTGACCTGGTGTTATCATTTTATACCAGGATCATTTTTACATTTAAATGCTCAAGAGATTGAGAAATAATCAAACTGTTATGGATATTTTTTCAGAAATATTATTTAATGAGCAAACACATTTTCTGCGCACACTTGGATGGACCTACATTCATGAAAATTCACATCTTAGTCCAAAATGGCAGAATGGGGAATATTCTCTGTTTTGGCTTAAACGTTGAATTCCTGCCATTCCTGGTTTAGTAAATTACCCGTATTGTGTGAACTTTGTAGGACAATATATGATGATGTTCTGCGCCTCCATATAGCCCGCGGCACCCCAGTATATCTGTGCGTGATGCATGCCATGCTGTGTCCATTACAGTGAGATCCCTGTCTGACTGTTCCAGGCTTGCTGGAGGAGTACCGAGTGACGGTGAAGGAAAGTTTCTGTATTCTGGAGGACCTAGAGCCAGATAAATGTTACAGCGTTTGGGTGATGGCTGTAAATAACACGGGGTGCAGCTTCCCCAGTGATCGTGCTTCCTTCAGGACTGGTATGTATGACAAAAAGGACTCCACACTTGGAACATTCATACATTGTGCTACAATTTTTATATATTTATTATTTATATTACAGAACGCTAAGTTACAGGGATTTCAAAGAAAAACCTAAAAACGCTTTGTTTCTAAAAGTAGCTCATTCACTAGCACCATCACTATAGCTCATTCACTGACACCATCACTATAGCTCATTCACTAGCACCATCACTATGGCTCATTCACTAGCACCATCACTATAGCTCATTCACTAGCACCATCACTATAGCTCATTCACTAACACCATCACTATAGCTCATTCACTATCACTATAGCTCATTCACTAGCACCATCACTATAGGTCATTCACTAACACCATCACCATAGCTCATTCACTAACACCATCATTATAGCTCATTCACTAACGCCATCACTATAGCTCATTCACTAACACCTTCACTATAGCTCATTCACTAACACCATCACCATAGCTCATTCACTAACGCCATCACTATAGCTCATTCACTAGCACCATCACTATAGCTCATTCACTAACACCATCACCATAGCTCATTCACTAACACCATCATTATAGCTCATTCACTAACGCCATCACTATAGCTCATTCACTAACACCTTCACTATAACTCATCCACTAACACCATCACTATAGCTCATTCACTAGCACCATCACTATAGCTCATTCACTAACACCATCTTTATAGCTCATTCACTAACGCCATCTCTATAGCTCATTCACTAACACCATCATTATAGCTCATTCACTAATGCCATCACTATAGCTCATTCACTAACACCATCACTATAGCTCATTCACTGACACCATCACTATAGCTATTCACTGACACCATCACTATAGCTCATTCACTAACACCATCACTATAGCTCATTCACTGACACCATCACTATAGCTCATTCACTGACACCATCACTATAGCTCATTCACTAACGCCATCACTATAGCTCATTCACTAGCACCATCACTATAGCTCATTCACTAGCACCATCACTATAGCTCATTCACTAACACCATCACTATAGCTCATTCACTAACACCATCACTATAGCTCATTCACTAGCACCATCACTATAGCTCATTCACTAACACCATCATTATAGCTCATTCACTAACGCCATCACTATAGCTCATTCACTAACACCATCACTATAGCTCATTCACTAACGCCATCACTATAGCTCATTCACTGACGCCATCACTATAGCTCATTCACTAACACCATCATTATAGCTCATTCACTAATGCCATCACTATAGCTCATTCACTAGCACCATCACTATAGCTCATTCACTAGCACCATCACTATAGCTCATTCACTAACACCATCACCATAGCTCATTCACTAACACCATCATTATAGCTCATTCACTAACGCCATCACTATAGCTCATTCACTAACACCATCACTATAGCTCATTCACTAACGCCATCACTATAGCTCATTCACTAACGCCATCACTATAGCTCATTCACTAGCACCATCACTATAGCTCATTCACTAACACCATCACCATAGCTAATTCACTAACACCATCATTATAGCTCATTCACTAACGCCATCACTATAGCTCATTCACTAGCACCTTCACTATAGCTCATTCACTAACACCATCACCATAGCTCATTCACTAATGCCATCACTATAGCTCATTCACTAGCACCATCACTATAGCTCATTCACTAACACCATCACCATAGCTCATTCACTAACACCATCATTATAGCTCATTCACTAACGCCATCACTATAGCTCATTCACTAACACCTTCACTATAGCTCATCCACTAACACCATCACTATAGCTCATTCACTAGCACCATCACTATAGCTCATTCACTAACACCATCAATATAGCTCATTCACTAACGCCATCACTATAGCTCATTCACTAACACCATCACTATAGCTCATTCACTAACGCCATCACTATAGCTCATTCACTGACGCCATCACTATAGCTCATTCACTAACACCATCATTATAGCTCATTCACTAACGCCATCACTATAGCTCATTCACTAACACCATCACTATAGCTCATTCACTAACGCCATCACTATAGCTCATTCACTGACGCCATCACTATAGCTCATTCACTAACACCATCATTATAGCTCATTCACTAACGCCATCACTATAGCTCATTCACTAACACCATCACTATAGCTCATTCACTGACACCATCATTATAGCTCATTCACTAACGCCATCACTATAGCTCATTCACTAGCACCATCACTATAGGTCATTCACTAACACCATCACCATAGCTCATTCACTAACACCATCATTATAGCTCATTCACTAACGCCATCACTATAGCTCATTCACTAACACCTTCACTATAGCTCATTCACTAACACCATCACCATAGCTCATTCACTAACGCCATCACTATAGCTCATTCACTAGCACCATCACTATAGCTCATTCACTAACACCATCATTATAGCTCATTCACTAACGCCATCACTATAGCTCATTCACTAACACCATCACTATAGCTCATTCACTGACACCATCATTATAGCTCATTCACTAACGCCATCACTATAGCTCATTCACTAACACCTTCACTATAACTCATCCACTAACACCATCACTATAGCTCATTCACTAGCACCATCACTATAGCTCATTCACTAACACCATCTTTATAGCTCATTCACTAACGCCATCTCTATAGCTCATTCACTAACACCATCAGTATAGCTCATTCACTAACGCCATCACTATAGCTCATTCACTGACGCCATCACTATAGCTCATTCACTAACACCATCATTATAGCTCATTCACTAACGCCATCACTATAGCTCATTCACTAACACCATCACTATAGCTCATTCACTGACACCATCACTATAGCTCATTCACTAACACCATCACTATAGCTCATTCACTGACACCATCACTATAGCTCATTCACTGACACCATCACTATAGCTCATTCACTAACACCATCACTATAGCTCATTCACTGACACCATCACTATAGCTCATTCACTGACACCATCACTATAGCTCATTCACTAACGCCATCACTATAGCTCATTCACTAACGCCATCACTATAGCTCATTCACTAGCACCATCACTATAGCTCATTCACTAGCACCATCACTATAGCTCATTCACTAACACCATCACTATAGCTCATTCACTAACACCATCACTATAGCTCATTCACTGACACCATCACTATAGCTCATTCACTGACACCATCACTATAGCTCATTCACTGACACCATCACTATAGCTCATTCACTAACACCATCACTATAGCTCATTCACTGACACCATCACTATAGCTCATTCACTGACACCATCACTATAGCTCATTCACTAACGCCATCACTATAGCTCATTCACTAACGCCATCACTATAGCTCATTCACTAGCACCATCACTATAGCTCATTCACTAGCACCATCACTATAGCTCATTCACTAACACCATCACCATAGCTCATTCACTAACACCATCATTATAGCTCATTCACTAACGCCATCACTATAGCTCATTCACTAACACCATCACTATAGCTCATTCACTAACGCCATCACTATAGCTCATTCACTAACGCCATCACTATAGCTCATTCACTAGCACCATCACTATAGCTCATTCACTAACACCATCACCATAGCTAATTCACTAACACCATCATTATAGCTCATTCACTAACGCCATCACTATAGCTCATTCACTAGCACCTTCACTATAGCTCATTCACTAACACCATCACCATAGCTCATTCACTAATGCCATCACTATAGCTCATTCACTAGCACCATCACTATAGCTCATTCACTAACACCATCACCATAGCTCATTCACTAACACCATCATTATAGCTCATTCACTAACGCCATCACTATAGCTCATTCACTAACACCTTCACTATAGCTCATCCACTAACACCATCACAATAGCTCATTCACTAGCACCATCACTATAGCTCATTCACTAACACCATCAATATAGCTCATTCACTAACGCCATCACTATAGCTCATTCACTAACACCATCACTATAGCTCATTCACTAACGCCATCACTATAGCTCATTCACTGACGCCATCACTATAGCTCATTCACTAACACCATCATTATAGCTCATTCACTAACGCCATCACTATAGCTCATTCACTAACACCATCACTATAGCTCATTCACTAACGCCATCACTATAGCTCATTCACTGACGCCATCACTATAGCTCATTCACTAACACCATCATTATAGCTCATTCACTAACGCCATCACTATAGCTCATTCACTAACACCATCACTATAGCTCATTCACTGACGCCATCATTATAGCTCATTCACTAACGCCATCACTATAGCTCATTCACTAGCACCATCACTATAGGTCATTCACTAACACCATCACCATAGCTCATTCACTAACACCATCATTATAGCTCATTCACTAGCACCATCACTATAGCTCATTCACTAGCACCATCACTATAGCTCATTCACTAACACCATCACCATAGCTCATTCACTAACACCATCACCATAGCTCATTCACTAACACCATCATTATAGCTCATTCACTAACGCCATCACTATAGCTCATTCACTAACGCCATCACTATAGCTCATTCACTAGCACCATCACTATAGCTCATTACCTAGCACCATCACTATAGCTCATTCACTAACACCATCACCATAGCTCATTCACTAACACCATCATTATAGCTCATTCACTAACGCCATCACTATAGCTCATTCACTAACACCTTCACTATAGCTCATCTACTAACACCATCACTATAGCTCATTCACTAGCACCATCACTATAGCTCATTCACTAACACCATCATTATAGCTCATTCACTAACGCCATCACTATAGCTCATTCACTAACGCCATCACTATAGCTCATTCACTAACGCCATCACTATAGCTCATTCACTAACGCCATCACTATAGCTCATTCACTAGCACCATCACTATAGTTCATTCACTAACACCATCACTATAGCTCATTCACTAACACCATCACTATAGCTCATTCACTGAAACCATCACTATAGCTCATTCACTGACACCATCACTATAGCTCATTCACTAACGCCATCACTATAGCTCATTCACTAACGCCATCACTATAGCTCATTCACTAACACCATCACCATAGCTCATTCACTAACACCATCATTATAGCTCATTCACTAACGCCATCACTATAGCTCATTCACTAATGCCATCACTATAGCTCATTCACTAGCACCATCACTATAGCTCATTCACTAGCACCATCACTATAGCTCATTCACTAACACCATCACCATAGCTCATTCACTAACACCATCATTATAGCTCATTCACTAACGCCATCACTATAGCTCATTCACTAACACCATCACTATAGCTCATTCACTAACGCCATCACTATAGCTCATTCACTAACGCCATCACTATAGCTCATTCACTACCACCATCACTATAGCTCATTCACTAACACCATCACCATAGCTCATTCACTAACACCATCATTATAGCTCATTCACTAACGCCATCACTATAGCTCATTCACTAACACCTTCACTATAGCTCATTCACTAACACCATCACCATAGCTCATTCACTAACGCCATCACTATAGCTCATTCACTAGCACCATCACTATAGCTCATTCACTAACACCATCACCATAGCTCATTCACTAACACCATCATTATAGCTCATTCACTAACGCCATCACTATAGCTCATTCACTAACACCTTCACTATAGCTCATCCACTAACACCATCACTATAGCTCATTCACTAGCACCATCACTATAGCTCATTCACTAACACCATCATTATAGCTCATTCACTAACGCCATCACTATAGCTCATTCACTAACACCATCACTATAGCTCATTCACTAACGCCATCACTATAGCTCATTCACTGACGCCATCACTATAGCTCATTCACTAACACCATCATTATAGCTCATTCACTAACGCCATCACTATAGCTCATTCACTAACACCATCACTATAGCTCATTCACTAACGCCATCACTATAGCTCATTCACTAACACCATCACTATAGCTCATTCACTAACACCATCACTATAGCTCATTCACTAACACCATCACTATAGCTCATTCACTAACGCCATCACTATAGCTCATTCACTAACACCATCATTATAGCTCATTCACTAACGCCATCACTATAGCTCATTCACTAACACCATCACTATAGCTCATTCACTAACGCCATCACTATAGCTCATTCACTAACGCCATTACTATAGCTCATTCACTGACGCCATCACTATAGCTCATTCACTAACACCATCATTATAGCTCATTCACTAACGCCATCACTATAGCTCATTCACTAACACCATCACTATAGCTCATTCACTAACGCCATCACTATAGCTCATTCACTGACGCCATCACTATAGCTCATTCACTAACACCATCACTATAGCTCATTCACTAACGCCATCACTATAGCTCATTTACTAACACCATCACTATAGCTCATTCACTGACGCCATCACTATAGCTCATTCACTAACACCATCATTATAGCTCATTCACTAACGCCATCACTATAGCTCATTCACTAACACCATCACTATAGCTCATTCACTAACACCATCACTATAGCTCATTCACTAACGCCATCACTATAGCTCATTCACTAACGCCATCACTATAGCTCATTCACTAACACCATCATTATAGCTCATTCACTAACGCCATCACTATAGCTCATTCACTAACACCATCACTATAGCTCATTCACTAACGCCATCACTATAGCTCATTCACTGACGCCATCACTATAGCTCATTCACTAACACCATCACTATAGCTCATTCACTAACGCCATCACTATAGCTCATTTACTAACACCATCACTATAGCTCATTCACTGACGCCATCACTATAGCTCATTCACTAACACCATCATTATAGCTCATTCACTAACGCCATCACTATAGCTCATTCACTAACACCATCACTATAGCTCATTCACTAACGCCATCACTATAGCTCATTCACTAACACCATCACTATAGCTCATTCACTAACGCCATCACTATAGCTCATTTACTAACACCACACCTCGCTCATGCCTGGATCCGGTATTTATAAAGCGGAATTTCCTGCATCTGGCAATCAACTAAATAGAAACTAACACTGCTGTACAGGGCAATTTTGGGCAACAGATTGTGAAAACAGGCAAACTGCAGTTTGCCTGTTTTCACGATCTGTTGCCCAAAATTGCCCTGTACAGCAGTGTTAGTTTCTATTTAGTTGTAGTCATAGTCTCTTCGTGTCCTCCCAGCCCCTCTCGGTGTCTCTCTCCCAACCCCGGGTCTGTCTCTTTTGCCCCTTCAACCCCTTCCACAGCCCCTCTGTGCAGTGTGCAGGGAAAATTTCTATTTCGTTTTAGTCATAGTCTTCTGACTAAAAGCCCATTTTAGTTTTAGTCGTATTTTAGTCATCTGAATTGTGTTAGTTTTAGTTTATTTTTAGTCGACTAAATCTTGGACATATACAAAATACAATATCGCAGTTACAGTCCTTTTTAGAGATACCGTGAAGGTTATTTATCAGTTATTTTTCTTTCTATCATATTTGTTTCCTCAATAAGGAAGGGAATGTCCTGACAAGTTTGCGAGTAGTTTACATGTGTGAATTCTGATACGCGGCTTGGAATGCTCTCCGTGTGTAACATTCATCCAAGAACGACTTTCTAACGTGACTCTGCTTTTGCCCTTGACATGTCCTTGCTTCCCCTGTCTTACACATGCTCACTTTGTGCACATTTTTGTTGTTTTCATTCGGCAGTTATGGCCTGTCTGAGTTTCTCTGTAACACATTTTCTAGAGAAAGGACAGTTTGGCTCCATTTAACTGTTGGCATTGAACGCAAAGATTAGGATTTCGACTTAAGCCCTTAAAAATTTTGGCTGGATGTTTGAGGCATCTTTCCCTGGATTAGCAAGGGACTGGCACGGTTTTTATTACAGAACTATTCTTGGTAAAAAAAATAAAATGGTATCACAGGCTTCCATAACACAATTAGAACAATGTGCCTTGTTACCAAATTTCCATTTGTCATTTTTTATTACAGTGCAAAAACAGAGATTGTTCCCTCTGATTATGTTAAAAGTACGATTTTTTTAATAGTATGTTTAAATGGATTTTATCTAATTGCTGCCTTTCTTGCTGGGAGGGGTGCTTAGAAAGATGAAGAGATCGATTTTAGATCGTGGATGACAAAACGTAGATCCCCAGAACCTCTGAAACACCCAGCCAGCCTTAACCTACATAATACATATTGCTTTTGGAATCTTTCTTATTAAAGAATCAAATAATCTTTTCTTCGTGAACTCCTTTAAACTCCCTCTCATAGTTTAAAAATGCTACAAATTTAGACTAAAGCCCGTGGGTCCTCAAACTACTTTTTAGCTGGTACGTCTAATTACACTGAACAAAATTATGAACACAACACTTTTGTTTTTGCCCCCATTTTTCATGAACTGAACTCAAAGATCTTAGACTTTTCCTACGTACACAGAATGCCTATTTCTCTCAAATATTGTTCACAAATCTGTCTAAATCTGTGTTAGTGAGCACTTCTCCTTTGCTGAGATAATCCATCCACCTCACAGGTGTGGCATATCAAGATGCTGATTAGACACCATGATTATTGCACAGGTGTGCCTTAGGCTGGCCATAATAAAAGGCCACTCTAAAATTTGCAGTTTTATCACACAGCACAATGCCACAGATGTTGCAAGTTTTGAGGGAGCGTGCAATTGGCATGCTGACTGCAGGAATGTCCACCAGAGCTGTTGCCCGTGAATTGAATGTTCATTTCTCTTCCATAAGCCGTCTCTAAAGGCGCTTCAGAGAAATTGGCAGTACATCCAAACGGCCTCACAACCGTAGACCACGTGTAACCACACCAGCCCAGGACCTCCAAATCCAACATCTTCACCTCCAAGATCATCTGAGACCAGCCACCCGGACAGCTGCAGCAACAATCGGTTTGCAGAACCAAAGAATTTCTGCACAAACTGTCAGAAACCGGCTCATCTGCATGCTCGTTGTCCTCATCGGGGTCTCGACCTGACTGCAGTTCATCTGCATAATCGACTTCAGTGGGCAAACGGCAGACAGCGTGTATAGCGTCGCGTGGGTGAGCGGTTTGCAGATGTCAATGTTGTGGACCAAGTGGACCATGGTGGCCAAGGGGTTATAGTATGGGCAGGCATTGTTGTGCCATTCATCCATGACCATCACCTCATGTTGCAGCATAATAATGCATGTTGCAAGGATCTGTACACAATTCCTGGAAGCTGGCCAACATAATCACCGGACATGTTACCCATTGAGCATATTTGGGATGCTATGGATTGGCGTATACAACAGCGTGTTCCAGGTCCTGCCAATATCCAGCAACTTCACACAGCCATTGAAGAGGAGTGGACCAACATTCCACAGGCCACAATCAACAACCTGATCAACTCTATGTGAAGGAGATGTGTTGCACTGCATGAGGCAAATGGTGGTCACAGTAGATACTGACTGGTTTTCGGACCACCTCGGTTCGACACAATACAGTAAAACTGCGCATTTTAGAGTGGCCTTTTATTGTGGCCAGCCTAAGGCACACCTGTGCAATAATCATGCTGTCTAATCAGCATCTTGATATGCCACACCAGCGAGGTGGATGGATTATCTCAGCAAAGGAGAAGTGCTCAGTAACACAGATTTAGACAAATTTGTGAACAACATTTGAGAGAAATAGGCCTTTTGTGTACATAGAAAAAGTCTTAAATCTTTGAGTTCAGCTCACGAAAGATGGGGGCAAAAACAAAAGTGCTGCATTTATAATTCTGTTCAGTGTATATATCTCCCTATCTATCAGAATATGATCAGTATAAGTGCTCTTAAATAAATAAAAATAAATTGCTCTGGGTGTACAAACTATTATATCAATAAAAATAAACTCAGGTTAGCTGGATGGACCTTTATTGTGATAATCTCTGATTTGATAATCTTAATAGCTCCCAACTGATTCCTCTTCTGCAACTGTCACTAGTCTAATACTATCCTTACCTTTTGTGTCATTTTACCCCACTCCCTCTAGCATGTAAGCTCATTGAGCAGGGCCCTCAACCCCTCTGTTCCTGTGTGTCTAACTTGTCTGGTTACAACTACATGTCTGTTCGTCCACCCATTGTAAAGCGCTGCGGAATTTGACGGCGCTCTATAAATAATATAATAATAATAATTTGTTCATTAACAGCACCATCTACACCTGTAATTAAGGCAGAGGAGTGTACGGTGTGCTGGGATACCGCTGTTATACGTTGGACCACGACCCATCCAGAGTACACGGACTCATTCACGCTGGAATGGTGCAAGCAGTACTCCTCGGAAGGAGAGGGTCTCAGGTACGCTTTGTGTGGAACGGACAGACAGGGGGTCCAAAATTTACACGCTCATTTTGAGTGATCTTGGATCAGATATTGACCTAAGATCGCTCACACTGATGCATCTACTGCATGGTCACACAATGATGATTTCACCTGCCTCCACACAATGATGATGTCACTTGCAGTCACACAATGATGATGTCACCTGGCTCCACACAATGATGATGTTACCTGCTGTCACACAATGATGATTTCACCTGCCTCCACACAATGATGTCACTTGCAGTCACACAATGATGATGTCACCTGGATCCACACAATGATGATGTTACCTGCTGTCACACAATGATGATGTCACTTGCCATCACACAATGATGATGTCACCTGCTGTCATCTTGCACACCTTGCCGACAGTTTACAGTCTCTGTCTGTAGTTTTGTGCGTCACAAGCCTTGTAGCAGAGTGGTGTATGATATAATTTAATAATTCATGGCTGTTTCTCAAATCTCCTGACTGTGATGGCTTAATTATAGTAAATTTTAAATTTTAGACTGAAATATCCTAACTGAAAACAAAACTGTCTTAAATAATTTCTCCTGTTCTCCTAAAATTTTAAATACACTTTGAACCGGGGAAGTATCAGCCCAGTGATTAAATAATTCCCATTAGACATGTGCAATTGTTTAGTTCCGAATGTATATTGGGACAAGTTTGGTGAAATTCGAACATTCGGATGCTTACAAATGTCCGAAGTGCCAAAGTGCAAGTTCTGAAGTGCTGAAGTTCCGAATTGCCGAAGTTCCAAAGTGCTTCGGATTTCTGAAAACTGGCAAAACAAGAGAGACAGAAGGAAAATTAAGTGAATTTACTTACCTGAATTTTCAAACCGAACCAAATTTTTTGCCCATGCACATCACTAATTCCCATTGGGGTTCATAACAATCAGGAAATAGATAAAATAATTCCCATTGGGTTTCATGACGATCAGCACATACTTCACACAGACATGTCATTTGCAACAAACTAACACATTTCATTTCAGATCTGTATCCGGAGTCAAAGGCCAACAACTGAAGGTGTCTCTGCAGCCGAATGAAAATTACTTCTTCTATGTGAGAGCTACAAACAGCTTTGGGACAAGTGAGCAGAGTGAAGCAGCTCTTATTTCAACAAAAGGTAGGGTGACGTGGAAATTGTACCATTCTGAGGTCTTACAAACGTCTACAGGAAACAATCTCAGTCAGTTTTTTTCTGGGGCAGGTGAGGCAATCCATGTTCCATGATCTCAGAACATCCAGGAATGATCATTTTACTAGAATAACCCAAAGAAGAGGATTTTTTACATGGTGTACTTGTTTCATGGCCTGGGAATTTTTAATCTTGCTCCTGTAGATCTACTAATTCCCCATTAATATATCTATTATTTTATTTAATCTCCAGGTACCCGGTTTCATTTGCTGAGAGATATGGCTCATCCAGCTTTGGATCTGTCACCTGATGGAACGGTGATTAGTATTTCAGAACAGAGTGAGATTTCTGGGTAAGTATCGGGAATGCTAGCTTTACATGCCATGCTTCTTGCTACACCAACATTTTAAAAATGTACATGTACAAAATGTAGAACTTCACCCCCCGTGGGAGTTCTATGGCTTGCAGTGGCGAGTACCTTTTAGTTTCATTAGTAGAATAGTACTTCAATTTGTAAGCCCTGGTAATATATCGTACACCCAGTGAGGAAACATAAGTGAGGACCACTGATGGTGGGTGTAAAGAACATTAGGGAATGACCTCCAACCAGTGTAAAAAGCTGGAGACCATTGGGTATGAGAATATAGTCCAACAGAGACCTCACCCATCATATTATGTACGTTAATATAACTAGTTAAAGCACTAACTGGTTTGCATTGGAACCCGAGCAAACGGCCATGAAATATGCTTTTACCTTCTAGGATCCCGTTGGTCCTGGGGGAGCTGCTCCCGGCCACTGGTCGTCATTACTGGGAGATGATGGTTACCGGCTGTAGCGCATACAGTGTGGGTGCTACGTTTCAGCCCTCTGCAGATGAAAGTCCATTTGTAGAGGAATGTACATCATGGTGTATGCAGTGCTACAGCAGCTCAACAAGGTATGTATACACATTCTATCTAAACATAATTAAGTATTCAAGTCATTTGTGGTGAGATCAAACACTAGAAAAATCAATCAATGCAGGTTTATGCAGATTCAGAAATTACTGTTGTGCATCATCTGCATATATCAAGAAGGACCATGGAAAATCCCCATCGGGCCCGGTAACTCCAAGAAACTATATATTTAGAAAATGCTCCCAGAATTCCCAGCTTGACATGTAAATGAGCACAGACATGCATTGTGTTTCTGTACTTTTAGCAATGGAATGTAGGTTGTGATCGAAAAGAACAACGACCAGAAACCAACCATGATTTAAAAAGTGTAAAATAAAAGTTTAAAACAGGGGTAATGTCTGTCTGTCTGTCTGTCTATGATCATTAAGTCCCCTATATATCTGCTGTGTCTATGTAACACCAACAGATATATACATTAATGATAGTTATCAAGGACAATGTTTGGATACGGGTTAAGTGGTAGACATGTGCAATTCGTTTCGGTCCGAATATGAATTCGGACGAATTTCGGGCAATTTGGACATTCGGGTACTTCCGAATATCCGAATTGCTGAAGTGCCGAATTGCCGAGGTCCCGAAGTTACGAAATTACCGAATTTCCGAAGTTCCTAAGTGCTGAAGTGCCGAAATTACCGAACTTCCGAAGTGTCAAAGTGCCGAAGTGCCGAAGTTCCGAAGCACAGTATTGCTTAAGTACTAATATACTTACCCAGTGAAAGAAGAAGAATGTTTTTTTTTTTAAGTTTATAATCTTTTTTTTTTTTTTTTTGTAAATTCTTTATTATGACGAACAGGTGAGTACAGAAACACACATAGTCATACACCACAACAGTGTATATACGGTAAGTCAGTTCGTAAATTAACATCAAAAGTAAGCATTATTATCTTCTGATCATCTGATATGCAGCAAGCCTCATATGGCTGTTAAACAACCAATAAAGCGTAGGCAATATGAGCAAAGTAAACAATCAAACGAATATAGATAGATGCATCTTTAAAAGCTAAAACAGTTCCAGTAACATCAATAACCTCTCAATTAAAGCTAAACAATGGGATATCTCAGGGCCCCCGTTCCGTGGCACCTCCAGGTGACCCGGTTTATAAATCTAATAGCCGGGAGAGTAGGTAGTAGCTATAGTCACAGTCATGGTTAGATGCAACATATATGGCTGAGGGCCCCTGCGCAATCCCAAGTGGGAGCGGTGTCAAAGACATGTGGGTATTTATTGATGAGCTAAGTACATTGTGTAGCAGGTGAGATAGTGATTTCCAAGCACATACAATGCACCACTAAGGGTGTCACCCCCAAATCCTCGTCCTAGTCTGGGGTCCCCTGGAGGTGAAACCTCCAGTAGTCACCCGTGTTACAGGAGTGGTTTGGGTGCGTCTGTCTACTTCAGTAGTCCGTCAGTCAGACGCCTGATGAAGTGCCTTGGAGTGTCGCAGGGCGTATGTTATGTTCCCTTCCTCTCGTCGGTCTAGTGTGTCATACTGTGGAGTCATTGCTCAGTTCGGTCAGTTCCCTAGTCGTCCCTGTATTCAGTTTTTGGTGATGGCACTGGAGCGCCTCCCTGGGATCTACTGCATAGTTCGCCTATAGCTCACGCATCCTCACAGTCAGGTACCCCCGATCTGGCCTCCCCGGGGCAGTCCGAGCCGCCGCCACTGTGTCCCAGAGATAGGTCGCGTGGGGATGAGTAAAAAACCTTGTATGTTGTTGAAAGGAGAAAAAGAGGGGTGGGGGGGGGGGGGGGTGGGGGTGGGGAGGTAGATGTGGAGGGGGAGGGGGGGGTTGGGTTTAGATGTGGCACCATACATCAGCGCATGCCCGGGCACTCCAGGACCGTGTAAAACGGTGTGTTTCATGGTCTCCCTGCTCCCGGACGTGAGAGGTATACATACCACGGGGTCCAGGCATCGACATGTTTGGTGCTCCTTCCTAGCAGTTCTGCATATCGCGCCTCGGCCGTGTGTATGTCCTCTACCCTCTGAAGCCAGTCCGTCACAGTCGGTGGTTGTGTTTGCTTCCATTTAGCGGGTATGGATGCTTTGGCCGCATTTAGTAGGTGTCGAACTATCGATCTCTTGTATTGGGCTATTGAGCCTTCGGTGTGATGGAGTAGGGCCATTTCTATGGTGAAGTCAGGTAGATCTCCCAGGATGATCCTCATCTCCCGTTGTATATCCTCCCAAAACGGCTTAATCCGCGCGCATTCCCACCAGATGTGTCTTATTGTGCCTGTGTGGGTTTCGCATCTCCAACATGTGTCTGAAGATCCCGGGAATATTCTATGTAGTAGGGATGGAGTCCTGTACCAGTGGGAAAGCAGCTTGAAGTTGACCTCCTGGTAGTTGGTACTGATGGAGCTCTTGTGCTGCAGAATCAATATCTGTTCCCATTGTGTCAGTAAACGTCCTATCCGTCAGCTCTTCCCATCTTCTCTTGAACGCCGTGTTCCTCGAGCGTTCTCCCGTTATTAGCTGTTGATATATGACTGAGACACTGCCATCGGCAGCTGAGCCGGTCATGCAGGAGCGTTCAAACCACGTTTGTTCCCTATGTACCGCTACCCTGTTGGGGAGGTTGTAGTAAAAATGTCGTAGTTGCGCATAATGAAATCTATGCATTAGTGTCGGATGTGGTATTCCACTCCATTCCCGAAGGTTCCGTATTCCCGCATTACTGAGGACCTCGGATATCGGGACAAAGTCTCCATTTCCTTCAACTGGCCAGGAAGAACGGGGAAGTCCTCCGCCTATTTCCGAATTGTAGGTGATCGGTATCAGGGGGCTCGGCTGTGGGGAGATACGTTGGTTTCGTCTCAAGTGAGACCATGTCTTCAACGTTTGAGCGACGGGTGATTCAGCGCCCAGCATTGACGTTACGTCCGCCGAAGTATGCCACGTGAGTCTGTGGAGGGCTTTGTTTATGCCCTCTCTATTCAACGCCACCCACAATTTGGTGTCAGGTGCCACATGCCAATCCCTGATCCGCTGCAGTACCGTGGCATGAAAGTATTTGCGAATATCTGGCAAAGCCAGGCCTCCCCAATTCTTGGGTAGGCATAACTTGTCAAAGCTGAGTCGAGCCCTTTCTCCCTTCCAGACGTATTGTATCACCGCTGACTTAAGAGATGTAAAAAATCCTGTCGGGATGTGCCAGGGGATGGTGTGAAAATAGTAAAGTAGCCGCGGGAGAATGTTCATCTTTATTACCGATATACGTCCCTGCCAGGAGATGTGGTCGTAGTTCCAGCTTTTGAGGTGGTTTAGTATTGTGCGCAAAAGGGGGATGTAATTCTTGGCATACATTTCTTTCGGGTTCCTGGGTATCCAGATTCCCAGGTATCGCATCTGGTCCTGACACCAATGAAAGGGGTACTCACGCTGAATTTGCTCTCCTACGTTCGTCGGGGTCGAGACATCTAATATTTCGCATTTAGTTAGATTGAGCTTCAGTCCCGATAACCGGCCATACGCATCGAATTCTCGCATCAAGGCCGGCAGGGAATCAGCTGGGTCGTTCACGAAGAAGAGCATGTCGTCTGCGTATGCAGCTACCTTATGTTCCTGGGTCCCATGCCGAAACCCTCTGATCTCCGGGGTATGCCTCACCCTATCCAAGAACGGTTCCAGCGAGATGGCAAACAAGAGTGGCGATAATGGGCAACCCTCTCGCGTGCCGTTGTGGATGGTGAAGGTGTCCGTAAGCGCGCCATTCACCCGTACTTTAGCGCAAGGGTCTGTATAGAGCGCTTCTATCCAAGCCATCATCCCTCTTCCTAGTCCCACTTTTCGTAGTGTCGCCATCATGAAGCTCCAGTTTACCCGGTCAAAAGCCTTTTCGGCATCCGTGGAGAGCATTAGTAGGCCCGGTTTCTCCCTAAGGGCTAATGCTTGTATGGAAAACGCCCGGAGCGTGCAATCTCTGGCTTCCCGTCCCGGAACGAAACCCGTTTGGTCCGGGTGTATCAAGCGTGGTACATACTGTTGTAGTCTGGTGGCAATGATCTTGGTGAAGAGTTTCACATCCGCGTTGAGAAGCGAGATCGGCCGGTAACTGCTGCAGTTTTCGGGGTTTTTGCCAGGTTTAGGAATTACCGTGATGGTGGCTGCCAACGTCTCCTGACGAAACGTGTCACCCTGCTGGAGTCGATTGAGGGCTGCCATTAGATGTGGCGCGAGAATGTCCCTGAATGACTTGTAATATCCCGCCGAGAGTCCGTCCGGTCCCGGAGCTTTCCCTCTCTTCGCCGCCTTAATCGCCGCCTGTACCTCTTCCATGGTGATCGGGGCCTCCAGCAGTTCTGCTTCTTCTGGTGTTAGAGCGTCAGGTTGGAAACCTTGTAGGTAACGCCATGTTGCGTCTTGTAGGTTCGCTCCGTGGGCGTCGGGGAGTGATGGTGTGGAATTGTATAATTGTCTGTAGTAGTTACAGAATTCAGTGGCAATTGCTTCGGGGAATTGAGTAAGTGTGCCATCAGTCTTCCGAAGTTCATGGACCTGCGCCCTCGCTTGTTGGGGCCAGATCATGCGGGCCAGGAGTCTCCCACCCTTATTCGCGTGGATGTAGAAGAAGGCCTTGGATCGTTGTGTCACCCTATGGTGTTTGCTGGAAACCAGGTCTGCCAGTTGTCGGCGAGCATCCAAAAGTGGGCGATAGTGTTCTTCAAGTTGTGATCGTTTGTGTTGTGTTTCCAGTCGGGAGATTTGGTCGGTGAGCTCCAACATACGTCGCTGCGATTCCCTCTTCTTACGGGAAGCAATCCTAATGAGGTGACCTCGAAGTACACTCTTATGTGCCTCCCATAGCGTCACTTTTGATACCTCTTCCGTGTCGTTTTCCCTGAAGTAATTAGTGAGGTGTTCTGTCAGGTCAGCCAGCACACCTGGGTCCGATAGGAGCGACTCATTTAGTCTCCACTCCGTCCTGGTGGGCCTGAACAGCGGGGAGTCAAGCTTCACGGACACTGCACTGTGGTCCGACCACGGTGTAGGTGCGATTGTAGCCGACTGTAGGTGTTGGAGGCCTTCTTGTTGGATAAGAACATAATCAATGCGAGAGTATCTCCTATGTATGGCTGAATAGTGCGTAAAATCTCGGGTTGTTGGATGCATGGTCCGCCACGCATCCACCAATCTCGAGTCCCGCATGGTCTTCTTGATGACCCTAATCGCGGTTTGTGGGATACTACTGTGTCCTGTCGAGGAGTCCAGCAACGGATCAAGTGGTGCGTTAAAGTCCCCCCCTATAATGAGGGAGCCTTCCGTGAATGCTGCCAGTTGGCGGAATGTTTTGCACAAGAACATCGCCTGTTTTGCGTTTGGCGCATAGATAGAGGCAAAGGTGTATGTCTTCCCCGTAATCGTGCCTTTGATAAAGAGAAACCTACCGTTGGGGTCTGTCTTTTGGTCTAGCAAAGTGAAGGCCAGATTAGCGGCCAACAATATCGCAACTCCTACCTTGCGGGCTTCGGGATGAGTGCTGTGGTAGTTGATTGGGTAATCTCTGTCTTTCAGTCTATGGGTATCCGAGGATTTGAGATGCGTTTCTTGTAACATTGCTACCGAGATCCGTTTGCGATGAAGTTCTTGTAGGAGGTGTGCGCGCTTCTCAGGTGAGTTAAGGCCTCGGCAGTTCTGCGTGAGGACATGTAGAGGCGCTGCTGTGTACGCCATTGGGATAGTGCGGGCGAAGTCGCTGGTGTCTCCGCAGTCGTGTTCAGGTGTTCTGGGTCCAGTGGCCCTCGCGCACACTGAATAGCGGTGGGAGAGGGGGGGGGGGGTGGGATGGATGGGAAAGAAGGATACAAGTGCAGTTAAAGAAGAGGAAAGGTAGAACCTTCGTAAGTTACAAGTCCCACGAGTTGGGGGCGGCTCGGCCCACTCCCAGTTCAGCCCGTCCCAGGAGGCCCCTGGTGTAAGTGCTCAGTGTTACGATGTCAATAAGAATTAGAGTTATCCCCTCAACACGAGGGTGTCCTGTGTAGCTGGGTGGATTACAAGACCGTACCGTTCCCTAGCAAGCTAGGGCAGCCACGGTGTTGGGGCCCCCAGTAATGTGGTCTACACAGGTGTATGTCGGGGTGGCGGTGTGGCCGAAGAAGTCCAGTGTCACTGTCCGGTCGGTAGTAGAGGCACAGTGTCCAGTGGTGTAGTAGTGTGTGTACTCTCAGAGGAGTGTCCGTGTCCCACGTGTTCCTAATTTGAATTCAATGGCCAATACTTGTGAAAATATCGATTAGTACGGTCACGTAGTATGGGGGTATGGGTCAACAACTGTAGGGATAGACGGTGCGAGTGGCTGCTGGTCCTACCCTATGTCGGGGCGGGTAGCCCATTGTTGTCTTAAGGTAGTTCGAATTGTGGGTCGTGTCTGGCCGGGCTGGCCGCGCAGGGAGTTCGATCAGAGTCTCCCTGTCTCCCACAGCGGGCTCCGTCCCTGGTCCCCTATTCCGGGGACAGGAAGCGGAGCTGGTCGTCCGTGGGGGAGGGGGGGGGGGAGGTGTCAGGTGGCATGGGTATGTGTGCGTTTGTCCGCCATGGGTGAACGTCTCAATTGGTTCCTATCGTACAGTGCAAGGAACAAACAATGCTACATAGTAAACATATGACATCACACCTTAGTATTATTCAGAAACCAACCGCCCCCCCTCCCAGCCCGACCCCCCCGCACCCCCCCAACCCTAGAAATCTGGTGCTACTAGCGTATTCATAGGTGTAGTCCCAGTTAAGCTCACTGCGTGACCCCTATCCCCTTCGTAGCCCTAGGGCTCTATAGCATCCCTGCCATTCTCCCACCCATAAAGCTATCTCACCCATTATAGCCCGGCATATCAGTATCAACGAAATAAGATCTACATACACATAGAAATCCCCCATTCGATCCCCACCTCCCTCTATCCGTCCCTCTTATAGTGCTTTAGGCAGTGGTAAGTTATTAATATGACCAGACCAAATCACTTTTGTAGCATCAGTAAAACCACAATATATCAAGTGCTGGAGCGTCCCGTGAGTAACCAACAGTCTCATGAAGCGACCCAGTTCGTGTTCCGCGTGCACAAGTGGGGCATGTCTTGCAAGAGTCCCACCCCGCGGGCAAGCTAGGTGGTGCATCCCATCCCCCTCAGGCCCCCCTCCCAAGCAACTCAGAGCAGCCTCCCTTCCCCAGGGGCGTGTTAGGAATGTGTGGCAACACCCGGCCATGCGTAAGTCTCCATATATGTGCACGTGTATACAGCATTTCAACAGTCCCGTATAGCGACATAGTTTGTGTCCTACGTGCATATGTGGGATATTCCCTGCAAGTACCCCAACCCACGGGTAGGCCAAATGGTGCGTCCCCCCCCCCGTCAGGCCCCCCTCCCCAATCAACTTGGGGTAGCCTTCCTTACCCAAGGGCGTGTTAGAAGAGTGTTGTAACACCCGGTCATGGATAAGACCCCTTACATGTGTATGCGTAAACAGTACTTATCTGGCATCTGATGTACACGGGATGGCGTTGTCATCTGTGGTTGTCAGCGGGCCGTGGTATGTTGGTGTGTCCTGGTCGGTCTTCCTTGCTTGGTGGATATAAGTGGGGAGCAGAACTTTATTCCTCCGGGTCCGTGGGCATCAGTTGCCTGCGGGCCTGTGGGCGCCTAGGTGTGACGTCTCGTCGTCTTCGCTGCAAGTTCGGGGTGTGAATTCCCTGCCTCTGGTCTAGTGGCCCCAGGATCCAGTCGGTGACCTCTGTAGGCGGGAGGTTGAGGCGCTGTAGGAACCTGGGCACCTCTTCTGGCCAGCGTAGCGGGAACCAGTCGTCATGGTGTCTGGCCAATAGCATAAAGGGGAAACCCCATTTGTATGGGATCCCCCTATCTCTGAGTAGCGCTGTGATGGGTCTCAGGGCCCTACGAGCCTCAAGCGTGAGGGGAGATAGGTCCTGATAGAGGGCAACTTCTGCGCCATTGAAACGCCAGGTGGGCCTTGCGCGGGCTTTGTTCATTATTTTCTCCTTCAGCTTATAGGAGTGTAGGCAACATATAATGTCTCTCGGCGTGTTATCAGACGTGCGTGCTCTGTTAGCCCTATGCGCCCTGTCAAACGTTATGGAGTCTGGCGCTTCTGGGCCCAATATGTCGCGGAACAGCGTCTGTAGTGTTGCTTCCACGGCCTCCGCCCCTTCGGGTTCTGGTAGGCCGCGGACCCTAATGTTTGATCTGCGGTCCCTCTTATCAAGATCTTCAGTTTGGCGTCTCAGGTGTAGGAGAATATTGCCTTGTCTATGTATAGCCAGATTTGAAGCCTCAACCCTCTCCCCAACAGCTTGCACTGAGGCCTCAGCTGCCTGTATCCTGGAGGCCTGTGTGGAGATTTCGGCCTTAATAGAGTTTACCTCTGTGCGGATCGCCGAGTGTAGGTTCTCAGATAGGGTCTGCATGTCAGATTTGGTGACCATTGCTGCTACCAGGGCTTTAATTGCCTTTATGTCTGCACTGATCTCCGCCAGCGTGGGTGCAGCCGTCTCCGGTATTGGTGAGCAGGCCGGGGAGTCGGCCATGCTTGCGCCCGCAGCCTCGTGGTATTCGGCGGGTGCCGGGGCCAGATATCCATCCATGGGGCCCGTGTGTGTGGCAGTCGCTGGATGCCTGGGTGTTTGGGAGCCGTCAGGGCGTTTAGTGCGCCCCATTTTCGTGCCGTGCTGATGGGTAAGCCTGCTTTATTTGCTAAGTGGGTCGGAGCTCGTCCTTTACGCGGCCATCTTCATTCACGGCCAAACCACGCCCCAAGAAGAAGAATGTTACATTGTATACAATTTTAAATAAAAAGTATACAAACATAGCCAGGATTCAGCTGTAAGCATTTGCAACACTTACAACAATCAAGTAACATACATTCATATAAAATGTAAGTTACTTGGCCAGTCAATGTAATGACATGAATGAATAAGTAGATAACTCCCTAATTCCCATGGTATTAGGGAGCTATCTACTAAAAGGCTGAAAGACCTAAATTGGTCTTTCAGCCAAATTTACTAATACTAAGTAAAGATTACTTAGTATTAGTAAATTATGCCCCTACTCGCTATACCGCGAGTAGGGGCATATCTATTAAAAATTTGTTTATAAAAATAAGGCCCCCCCTCCCGAGCCCCCACTCGTCAAACTAAAGGGGGGACCTATTGCCTCCCCTGGCCCCCACCCCTGAGCGGCGGGTGGGGGCCCTAATGTAAAATAATGGGGGGGACCTATTGTCCTCCCCCCTGGCCCCAGCCCCTGAGTGGTGGGTGGGGGCCTTAATGTAAAATAATGGGGGGGCACCTATTGTCCTCCCCCCGAGCCCCCACCCCTGAGTGGTGGGTGGGGGCCATAAATCAGAATAAAGGGGGAGACCTAATGTCCTCCCCCCTGGCCCCCACCCCTGAGCGGTGGGTGGGGGCCCTAAATTCTAAACGGGGGGGGACCTAATGTTCTCCCCCTGGCCCCCACCCCTGAGCGGCAGGTGGGGGCCCTAAATTGGAATAAGGGGGGGAACCTAATGTCCTCCTCCCTGGCCCCCACCCCTGAGCGGCGGGGTGGCGGCCAGGTGGGAGGACATTAGGTCCCCCCCCTTATTAGTATTTAGGGCCCCCAACAGCTGCTCAGGGGTGGGGGCCATCATTTTACTTTAGGACCCCCACCCGCCGCTCAGGGGTGGGGGCTGGGGGGGGCACTATTTGTTTTTGTTTTTAAAACAGTGAGCAGTGAGCAGTCACAGGCTGCTAATTTTTACTTAGTATTAGTAAATTTGGGTGAAAGACCAATTTAGGTCTTTCAGCCTTTTGGTAGATAACTCCCTAATAACGTGAGAAGTCCCGAGGTGCCGAAGTCCCGAAATTCCGAAATGCCGAAGTTCCGAAATTCCAAAGTGTCGAAGTGCCGAAGTTCTGAAGTTCCGAAGTTACCGAATTTACAAAGTTACCGAATTTCCGAAGTGCCGAAGTTTTGAAGTGCTGAAGTGCCGAATTGCCAAAGTCCCGAATTGCGTAATCCCGAATTTCGGAATGCCGAACCGAACGGAAAATTTTCCCCATGCACATGCCTATTAAGTGGCAAGCTCTCTATCTATAAAACACACATAATAATGCACCTTATTTTTTTTTTCTTTAATTTTGTAGTGCACGTTATAACAGACGAGCTTGCGATACCGCAACAGTAGTTGCCAGCTATTCAAAAACAGAGATAATAAAACATTGGCATGGTATCAGAAACATTGGCACTTTTTTTTTTTGAGGACAAGATAACTTCAGGAATAAATTCAGGCTATACATGTACACTCTATGTGTGGAGTAAGACATCAAGAAAACTACACCTACACGTCGGTTATGCTAGTGGCAATGTTCAGATGGAATGTTCTCTAGACATGTACTGGTAGTTGAGAGTTACAGGGTATGCTTGTTAGTTAACGAAAGTCAACATTAATATAGACAGGTTGGGCTGCCCTGTCTCAAGCTGAATCCTAAGCAAAAATCGTAAAATAATGCACCTTTTTAATCCCATCATCGGTTAAAGGAAAACTGTCACCTTGTTTTTGCGGGAAAAAAAAAGATGAAAGGGGGGGCGGGGCCGGGCGGCCATGCCGACAGGCTGCAAATCCCTTGGGCTCCCGAGGAAAACCTAAACACTGGGGTATATACCCAACCTACCCGACTTGTACCAACCCGGGGGTCCATGGCACGAAGCTCTGGAGTGTCCCGGTGCAGCTGGAGCGCCCGTCCACGGGTGGCTCTGGGTCCTGGTGAGAGACTCTGGGGATCGGAGATGGAGGCCTACCCGAGCGGGGAGTGGGGCGGACGGCCGCTGCCTTGCTCTCCGTCCCGATCTATTAATGCCGGCCTGGCTCCTGCCCGGTCCCGTTTCCCCCCCCTGTGGGCCGGGGGGGTCATCCCGGTCCCCATCAGGTGGGCTAACGCCTTGCACGTGTTGCCTGGGCGGCCTGAAGCCGCAGAAGAAAAGCTCCCACGCGGTGGCACCAAAATGGCCGACGGCCGCGCTGGAACAAGCCTTGGAACGAAGACAGGCAGAAAACCCTACAGCCCACACCTACTCCACCTGCCCATGCCAAAGCGATAACCTCCGACTGAGCACGCCTTACCACCAATCGGGGCTGGAAGAAAACACAGGGACAACATCCTCATCCACCGACCACGCAGGGCTACAACCCTTGTCTGAAAACGAGGGTCTGTGAAGCTAGACTCCTCGACGCACACAGCAACCGGGAGGCTATGAAGAGAGCTCAGGGGACCTGCAGGGACTCTCCCCACAACTAAGCACAGACTGCATTCCCATTGCCTCTCACTTTGTGCCCGGTTGGAGCTGGTGGTGACCCTAGCCATCCGCACTAAAGCCTCTGTGTACACTCCAGAGCAGTTATTCACGGTCGTAAGTTAATAGACCCTGACATGACCCACCAGGTTGGACATGCTAATACAGCCTGCACCCATTCTCCATCTTGTCAAGCATGTTTATTGTACTAGGCTTGCCCTTAAAACGCACAGTCAGGGTAATCAGTAACTATTTGCATATAAGAGTGGAACCTAGTTGGTGGCAACCTGTTTATCACGTAGATAGTCACATATGACAGCAATGGCAAGAATGTATGTTTAAAGGTGTGAGGCGCTATCTTACTGCTTAGGCCAGCGACAGATAACTTTGCAGGTGAACCCGTGGGCCGCACACCTGGTGGCTTAATTCAGCTTGAGAAACTCATGATATGTATATCTAACTAGCATGCTTTAAACTTGAAAACCCTGCATTTAAAAAAAAAAATTAGTGCACTGTTATGACATACCCCACTGTTCATATTGTTCTGTTAACATTGTGCTGAAATATGCATGCGGACTGCCTTTGGGGTACCGCTCGCTTGTATGTTACCCTCATATGCACTGCAAAAATAAAAAATTCAAAAAAAAAAAAAAAAAAAAAAAAAAAAAAAAAAAAAAGATGAAAGGGATATTTTTCCTTTTATATCAGCCTGTCAGTTTGAAGATTTAGTGCCCAAATACTGAGAAAATAGGATCTGCTGTGCAGAGGAACAATTCACACCACTTTAACATTGTTTTCCATTTTAAATTATTTATTTAAGAGTTCTTATATAGGTATCCAAATCACGTTACATATTTAGCAATTGGTTGTGTTACAGACACACAGGTAATTAAACTACATATAATGGTTCAATAAAATCCACTCCAAGTGATATCTGCCATTATTGCACCTCTACCTGCTCCCCAATGTCTTCCCCTTGCTCGCCCCGCAGTTTTGCTGTAGTGATTGATGAAATCAGTGAATAGGACAGTATATGTTGCATGTTAGTTTATCAGTATGAGGAACAGGACTGAGTGAAATACAGTATCCTCATTCAAGCTCACTAGTGATTGCTTAACGTCCCACACTTGGTGGATTCATGTAAGGGAGGAGACGTGCAATTAAAGGGATCTAGGTCAAAACACAAGTTCAGAAAGGCTTGTTACTTTATTTCTCTCTATCTATCTATCTATCTATCATTTCAGTTTCTCCTACAAGTTCCTCCACAATGAAGTTTTGGGTGAAGTTCACTTGACGGAGCCTCCAGTCCGGGTCGGGATTCTCTTGGATTACACCACCGGAAGACTTTCTTTCTACAACGTCCAGAAGGGAAACTTGCTGTTCACCTTCAGACACAGGTTTACAGAGGCCGCCCACCCTACGTTCGCTCTGGAGGCCTACGGGGAACTCCATTTACACACTGGGATTGAACTGCCACGTTTTGCCAAAGACAGCTAACTACTCATTAGGGAGACCATTGCTTGCTGAAGGCCATAACCAAAGTTTACTCGTATAAATCTCTGCTTGTCCTAACATCCCTGTGTAGGCAGACTATGGGAATTACGCAATTAGGCATTGAAGGGACATTATCAACAGTTTAGCTTCATATTTAATTTATACATGATTAAAAGTAACATATTTATTTTGGGGTGCTAGTCCCCCTAGAAATACACATGGCACCTGGATTTTGTGTGTACAGTTGGTCTTTAAAGTTTTTTTTGGGTGGTGGGGGGGTTTCTTAGGGCAAGCAGGGTAGTCTCAGACGAGTTAAACGTGCAATAAATGTACTAATAGCAAAGCCCTCTTAATTCTTAGTAGGATATTTTACTTTAAATATGTGTAGATGATCTGTGGGTTTTTTTTAGCAAAGAGGCTAATAGTTCACATCAATGAAACCTTAACGAAGGTCTTTGAAGATAATTGTAATTAACGTAAACTTAACACTGACAAAATCTGAAACGAGATCTTTTGATCTAATGGTAGGAAAAAAAGAAAATCTTTAACTTTCGGCAAGGTTATTCAAACAAATAAATATATAAAGTAGAATGAGGGCGTCCTTTAGTCTCTGCAGATTAGTAAGAAAATAAATTAAATGCAAAAAGTTAAGTTTACTTAGAAAGTTCTGAAATATTAAAATGGGAAGCGATTTGTGCACATTTAATCTGTTTTTAGAATATATTTGTCATTCATTTGTTCTTCTTAATTTATCATACTGCAGAGCTTTACCTCCTCCCACCACAAATAATACCGTCTAATCATCATGTTGCAAAATTGAAAAAGTGCATAAAACACATTAAATAAGAAAAAAAATGTGTGTTTGTAGTCAGGGTAGGGGGACTCTAGTATACAGGTGCCTGTAGGCAGCTGCCGAACGGCAAATGTGGCCTCCCATACGGCAGACTCTCCAGGAAGTCTTGCTCACTAGACTCTTTGGTCAGATAACGGGAGTGATTTACTAGTTAGTAGAAGAGAAAAGGCTTTGCTATTAACCATCGTGGTTTAAGGGCTGACTTGGTGGGATTGGGAAAACATATTTGTTGTTTGCAACTACTTATTATAACAATGGAAACGTAATGTAATTGGACTTCACTCAATATCTGTAGAATTAACTTTACAAACAGTTTTTTTTTTTACTTTTGTTAAATCGGAATTCTATTTCGTAAATAATAGAACGCAATTTCCACCATTTCCTCTGGAATTAATAGCGTGCGTTATTTTATAGGTTGGTTCTATTATAAAAGGTACAATCTAGGAAGTATAACAACTTCAGCTTATTGTAGCAGTTATAGTACCAGAATACTGTTCCTATGGTCTTTTGTCTAAATAATTTCTAAGACTGACAAATGGAGCTTATAACTCCTCCCTCAAGCCCTGTCACTCTGAACTTCTGCCACCAATTAGCTGATAAGTCACTGCTGATGAGAAGGCCCTTGCACACACTGCTCCAAATGCTTGCAGGTCCAAACACTGAGTGAGGCCAAGTGCGCCCAGCACAAATCATCACAGACAAGAACAGTTCTTGGACTTGCAATAGTTAACTCCCAGAAAGGGGCACCTCGGAGTCCCTCCACGTCCAGGGCCATCTGAACAGCATTATAGGACCCCCGGCAAAGCAGTGGGGCCCTGCCTACACAACCACTCACAGGAATACAAATCTAAATTATCAATAACATTAAGCTTATATGTATTGGTACCTCCAACAAATTCAATACATACACACAGATTGCTGAATACATTCACATATAGCTGAATACACAAAGCCACACAGCCTTTTGAATACATTTACACGGAGAAACTGCTGAGTACAAACACACAGACTGCTGAATACACAGACACACACAGACTGCTGAATACACACACAGACTGCTGAATACACACACACAGACTGCTGAATACACACACAGACTGCTGAATACGCAGACAGACTGCTGAATACACACACACAGACTTCTGAATACACAGACATACACAGACTGCTGAATACACAGACACATAGACTGCTGAATACACAGACACACACAGACTGCTGAATACACACACAGACTGCTGAATATACAAATACACACAGACTGCTGAATACACAAAAACAGACTGCTGAATACGCAGACAGATTGCTGAATACACACACAGACTGCTGAGAACAGACACATGCAGACTGCTTAATACACACAGACAGTAGTGTGTGTGAGGTGGTGCAGTGTGTGTGTGAATATGGTCTATTCTGTGTGTGGGGTTAAGTGTGGGCGTGTGAGGGGTGCCCTGTGTGTGTGTGTGAGGGTGTGCAGTATGGTGTGTGAGGGAGTGAAGTGTGTGGTGTGTGTATGAGGGGGTGCAGTGTGTGTGCTGGGGTTCAATGTTGTGTGTAAGTAGGGTGCAGTGTGTGTGAATAGGGTCTATACTCTGTGTCGGGCGTGTGATAAGAGAGCAAAGTGTATATATACACTATATATACAGTTGCAAGGAAAAGTATGTGGACCCTTTGGAATGATATGGATTTCTGCACAAATTGGTCATAAAATGTGATCTGAGTCACAACAATAGACAATCACAGTCTGCTTAAACTAATAACACACAAAGAATGAAATGTTGCCATGTTTTTATTGAACACACCATGTAAACATTCACAGTGCAGGTGGAAAAAGTATGTGAACCCTTGGATTTAATAACTGGTTGAACCTCCTTTGGCAGCAATAACTTCAACCAAACGTTTCCTGTAGTTGCAGATCAGACGTGCACAGTGGTCAGGAGTAATTCTTGACCATTCCTCTTTACAGAACTGTTTCAGTTCAGCAATATTCTTGGGATGGCTGGTGTGAATCGCTTTCTTGAGGTCATGCCAAGGCGTATTTTCTTCTGTTTAAGCCATTCTGTTGTTGATTTACTTCTATGCTTTGGGTCATTGTCCTGTTACAACACCCATCTTCTGTTGAGCTTCAGCTGGTAGACAGATGGCCTTATGTTCTCCTGCAAAATGTCTTGATAAACATGGGAATTCATTTTTCCTTTGATGATAGCAATCCGTCCAGGCCCTGACTCAGCAAAGCAGCGCCAAACCATGATGCCCCCACCACCATACTTCACAGTTGGGATGAGGTTTTGATGTTGGTGTGCTGTGCCTCTTTTTCGCCACACATAGTGTTGTGTGTTTCTTCCAAACAACTCAACTTTGGTTTCATCTGTCCACAGAATATTTTGCCAGTACTGCTGTGGAACATCCAGGTGCTCTTGTGCAAACTGCAAACGTGCAGCAATGTTTTGTTTGGACAGCAGTGGCTTCCTCTGTGGTATCCTCCCATGAAATCCATTCTTGTTTAGTGTTTTACGTATTGTAGATTTGCTAACATGGATGTTAGCATTTGCCAGTGAATTTTGTAAGCTGACACTCTAGGATTCTTCTTCACCTCATTGAGCAGTCTGCGCTATGCTCTTGCAGTCATCTTTACAGGACGGCCACTCCTAGGGAGAGTAGCAGCAGTGCTAAACTTTCTCCATTTATAGACAATTTGTCTTACCGTGGACTGATGAACAGCAAGGCTTTTGGAGATACTTTTATAACCCTTTCCAGCTTTATGCAAGTCAACAATTCTTAATCGTAGGTCTTCTGAGAGCTCTTTTGTGCGAGGCATCATTCACATCAGGCAATGCTTCTTGTGAAAAGCAAACCCAGAACTGGTGTGTGTTTTTTTTATAGGGCAGCTGTAACCAACACCTCCAATCTCATCTCATTGATTGGACTCCAGTTGGCTGACATCTAGGGGTTCACATACTTTTTCCACCTGCACTGTGAATGTTTACATGGTGTGTTCAATACAAACATGGCACCATTTCATTCTTTGTGTGTTATTAGTTTAAGCAGACTGTGATTGTCTATTGTTGTGACTTAGATGATGATCAGATCACATTTTATGACCAATTTGTGCAGAAATCAATATCATTCCAAAGGGTTCACATACGTTTTCTTGCAACTGTATGTATATATATATATATTATTCTTTTTAATTTAAAAAAAAAGAGAAATAGCTCTATGTCCCCGTCCCCCCTCCCCCCCTCTTCTTCCTACCTTTGGAAATCTCTGGTGGCCCAGTGTTGGCAAAGGAAATTTAGCCTGCAGCTCCTCTGGCTTTAGGCTGACTTCACTGTTCTCCTCTTGTGAGTAGTGTGGAGCATTGCCATGGTAACGCGTGGCTACGTTCCACACAGCCTGGTCGTGAGAGGATCTATTTGCCTCCCGTGTCCTCTCTTCCCCCTCTCAAGCATGAAGTGCCCAGAGGGTGGTGAGGTGAGGAATATCTTAGATCTCCCAATCGGCTAGAAAGGCACACAGCGAGGACGGCTTTGCATGGGCCGCCAGGGGAAATGAAAGTATCTTCCCTGTCGGCCTTGTAGCATGGGCAATGCTGTGTGACTTCTATCCTTGTGGGGCCCCAGGGCAACTGCCCAGAATGCCCATGCATAAAGACGACCCTGTCCACGTCAGTATCTGGGAATCCCTCCACGTCAGCATCTGGGACTCCCTCCACGTCAGCATCTGGGACTCATTCCATGTCAGCAGCTGGGAATCCCTCCACGTCAGCATCTGGGACTCCCTCCACGTCAGCATCTGGGACTCCCTCCACGTCAGCATCTGGGAATCCCTCCACGTCAGCATCTGGGACTCCCTCCACGTCAGCATCTGGGACTCCCTCCACGTCAGCATCTGGGACTCCCTCCACGTCAGCATCTGGGAATCCCTCCACGTCAGGATCTGGGAATCCCTCCACGTCAGGATCTGGGACTCCCTCCACGTCAGCATCTGGGACTCCCTCCACGTCAGCATCTGGGAATCCCTCCACGTCAGCATCTGGGACTCCCTCCACGTCATGACAGTTCTCATCTTAGTGAATAATCCAGTATGAAAGTTGAGAGCAAGGAGGTTAATTCCTTTCTCTCGGATTGACAGAGTTTCAATGTAGAACTTTACTCTCCGGTTTAAAGCTCTGTTGTGTCAATTTGAGACGTTAGTTAAATGGCAAAAGGAAAACATCCATTGCACCATAAACACTGCACTACGCTGTGGGTGGTCGTGAGGCCAAAAATGTCCCTTTAATGCAGTAAGTGTGAAGCATTTCCATACTTCCTCATAACGTGTTGGATCTTGTCTTGTCCACATTAAACCTTCGGATTGATGTCTGGTTTTCTAAGCAAAAGGCAATGGACAACTCTGTGTTACTTTACTATAGATTTCTATATATAGGCAACATGTCATTTTATTTCAGTTCTCTCCAATGAAATTGTTGTTTTTCAGTCTTGTCGGGGAAATAAATGTTTAATTTAAACTAAAGCATAGAAAGTAAGTGTCCTTTAATATAGCTATTGTCCATATTTGCCAAATACGTAGGCCCTGCGTATGTAAATATAGAGATGATAACGATATTAATTTATTTTTCCATAGCCTGTATCTCCCAAGATTATTCAATACAGTTAATAGGTGACATCACTACCCATCTCAATGTAGGAAAAGACCCTACTGGGCATAGAACCTGCAAACCAAACAGTTATTTTAAGAGGTGTATTAACCAAGTGAGCTATCACAGCTGCATCTTGCAATGTTTTACATAAAGTAAAAAACATATCTACCAGAGTCTTAATGTTTCATTTTTCTAGTTATTTTTGGAATTTGCCAAATTTGGCTCCTCTTTGTATTTTCACTAATGGACGAGACTTGTGATATGACAATTGACCATGTGTAGGTTACCAAAAAAATAATCTCTTGACTTTGTTAGTAATTAAATTCGATGAAATAAAACCTGAGATATTAAAACAATACGTTTGGTGACTGTTTACTGATATTAGCACCTTAAGGACCGAGGACGGTTCAGGACCGTCATCGGCATTTTTGCATTGCCGACCGAGGACGGTCCTGAACCGTCCTAACGGTCCAATGTACTTACCCGATCGCCGTCGTTCCCCCGGCGGCGATCGGCGGTGCTCCCGTTGTGGGGAGACTGCCTGCAGCCCAGGCAGTCTCCCCATGGCGGATTAGGACCCCTGTGGCCATGTGATCGCCCAACAGGGCGACCACATGGTCACAATAGGTGTCCTAGTCTCTGCCTGCAGGGGGACTGTCTGTGCTGACAGGCAGTCTCCCTGCTTAGTGTAAAATCATAAAAAAAATAAAGTTTAAAGTTAATAAATAAAAATAATAATTATATATGTGTATATATATATATATGATATATAGACGTATATTATATATATAATATACGTCTAAATATCATATATATAATGTCATACTAAGTGTATTTTTATATTAATATGTACATATATTAATATAAAAATACACTTATAATTAAATTACACACGTGTATATATATAATATATATAATAACTATATATATTGTATATATATTATTATAAACTACAAATAATAAGTAATTTAAATTAAACTAAAAAAATTAAAAATAATAATAAAAATTTAAAAAAAAATTATATATCTATACGAAATTTTATTCTAACTGTATTTTGATATTAATATATATATATTTATATCAAAATACACTTAGAATGAAATTGTATATATATCTATGTATATATAAATAAATAAAAAGAATACGAACTATTCATATGTCCATATACAAAATTACATAAATAATTATATAAATATACACGTAGACTTCAAATATACAAATATGCATATATATTTAAATTCTACGTGCATATTTATGTAATATTTTTACATAATTAAGTTATTTTATTGATTGCAATGTAAGGGACCTGCCTGCCAACCCAGGCCGAAAGTCCAGAGAATTTAATTTGCTATCACTGTATTTTACCCTGTAACGTTCTACGACACCCTAAAACCTGTACATGGGGGGTACTGTTTTACTCGGGAGACTTCGCTGAACACAAATATTAGTGATTCAAAACAGTAAAACATATCACAGCGATGATATTGTCAGTGAAAGTGACTTTTTTTGCATTTTTCACACACAAAGCACTTTTACTGATGATATAATTGTTGTGATACATTTTACAGTTTTGAAACACTAATATTTGTGTTCAGCAAAGTCTCCTGAGTATAACAGTACCCCCCATGTACAGGTTTTATAGCGTTTTTGAAAGTTACAGGGTCAAATATATGGATCATATTTTTACATTGAAAATGGCCAGGTTGGTTACGTTGCCTTTGAGAGCGTATGGTAGCCCAGGAATGAGAATTACCCCCATGATGGCATACCATTTGCAAAAGTAGACAACCCAAGGTATTGCAAATGGGTTATGTCCAGTCTTTTTTAGTAACCACTTAGTCACAAACACTGGGCAAAATTAGCGTTCAATTTAGTTTTTTACTTTTTTCACACACAAACAAATATGAACGCTAACTTTGGCCAGTGTTTGCGACTAAGTGGCTACTAAAAAAGTCTGGACATACCCCATATTGAATACCCTGGGTTGTCTACTTTAAAAAAAATATTTACATGTGGGGTGTTATTTAGCGATTTATGACAGATAATAGTGTTACAATGTCACTATTGATACATTTTAAAAATATAGGTTTTGAAACCGCAATATCCTACTTGTACCTATAGCCCTATAACATGCAAAAAAATAGCAAAAAGCATGTAAACACTGGGTATTTTTAAACTCAGGACAAAATTTTGAATCTATTTAGCAGTTTTTTTCATTCGCTTTTGTAGATGAGTAAAAGATTTTTTACATAAAAGTCAAAAAACATGTATTTTTTTCAATTTTTCATCATATTTTTTCATTTTTTAAAAATTAAATTAGATGAGATTATATAAATAATGGTATGTAAAGAAAGCCCCTTTTGTCCTGAAAAAAACAATATATAATTTGTATGGGAACAGTAAATGAGAGAGCGGAAAATTACAGCTAAACACAACCACCACAAAAGTGTCAAAAAGATGCCTGGTCGCAAATGTACAACATCGCAAAAAAAGTCCGGTCCTTAAGGGTTTAGGATTATCTATACAGTTCTAAAATGTTTTCACATTTCTCCAGTGGCGTATTAACAGGAGGTGAGCGGGTGGGTGGTGTGCCCCGGGTGCCACACAGCCAAGAATGCAATGACCAATATTTGTTGGTTCATGTTTTTTTAAGAATATAGCACTAGGGGGCAGTATTGAATAAGTTTTCACATTAACATCTCTTTCTGAAAGAAACCTAAATAAGCATTTCATATTGCTGTAAAACGGAAGAAACGTTTCTGGAAATTAAATCAAAATAAAACATTGAAATACACCTATAATTTGTGCTACCCTTTTTTTATGGGATGCTCTATATCTTTCAAAAAAATGTACGTTCAAAATTTGTCAAATTACGGATGCGCTTTTCAAATGATGTCATATTTTTGGATAAACTTTACAAATGATTTCATATTTAGAAAGATATCTAATATTTTATAGGGTAAGAAAGTACAGGATTGGGGAAACAGCGCTAGAGAAACCAAAACTAAAAAGATGGTATATATTGAAGGGAGCAAACCTAACGTAGGGCCCCCTCTATGGTCTACTGACAGAAATAGTACAAAAGGTCAAAAGTTACTGAGAAAAATATAAAGAAAGTTCAATAGCAGTGGCTGGTGGTCACAAATGGAAATCACAAACAGTAGCAGGAAGGAGTCCTAATACACAACTTGCCAGGGAGACAACCAACAGTCTGTTTGGGAAGAATGTTCCGGATGGGAACAACTTTTGGAATCCGCGTGTGGAAACTAGACACGTGCACCAGTGTAATTTTCGTTTCGTACGAATAAAGTCGTACTTAATAAAAATGTAATTCGTCCTTTCTGAATTTCGTCCGTAAACCATTCGTTTTCAGACGAAATTCGGTAAAAAAATAATTAGTTTTTGTTCATTAGGACAAAAATACCACTGCGCATGTGCAAAAAAATAAAAATAGAAAGGAGAGATCTGGCAGCACTACCATCTCCCTCCTTGTAATAAATCACTATTCATACACCCCCTGTATTAAAACCTATGGGGATCACTATGACCCCCTTATTCAGAAAAGGGAGGTTAAATCCTCCGGTATGCCGCGAGCAGGGCCAGATTAAGAGCCCAGTGGGCCTGGTGCTGACAATTATGACGGGCCTAATTACAGAATCATATTGACCAAAAACAGTAAAACACTCCCAAGCGTCATGTATCTGATGGAGATGGTGCTGGAGAGAAAGAAAACAGCAGCTATAAGAAAACACATACCCTAGGCTAATCTCTAATTTATGTTTTCATCTTTCAAGTAAATCCATAACCCCTAACAGCAGTGTCCAGTCAAGTAGGAAGTCAATGGGCACGGTAAAAGGGTGTGCCACTGACACAAGTCATGTAACCTGCCAAAAGGGGCGAACATGCCCAAAAAGAGGACATGTCTGCCCAAAGAATTAGAAGGCCAGCCTGGCATGAATGCATGTCAGGCTGCCTGCCTATCATGCAGTTGGCCAACTAAGGGCATACTATGCAGACAGCACCCTGAGCTTGACATAAATGCATCTAATGATGCGCTCGCTCAAAGCTTTCTAAGGACTGTCCCCTAGCACTCGCTGGTCCACTTGTCTCCTTACCTTCTTACTAGCAGGCAGAAGCTCCTGGTATATAGTCTGGGACAGAGAAAAGCTGTATGTAGTGAGTGTAGAAGAAAGGGAACATGCCACAGTGTTAGAGAGACCAAAGTCAGCATTACCTTAAAGGATCACTATAGGGTCAGGAACACAAACATAAATCCATGACCCTATAGTGTTAACACCACCATCTAGCCCCCCTGGGCCCCTCATGCCTCCATAAATATAGCAAAATCTTACTGTATTCAAGCCTGAAGCTGTAACTCTGCATGCTGTTAGACTCAGAAAAACAAGCAGTCTGCTGACATCATTAGAATTGGTGGCCTGATCCAATCACAGTGCTTCCCCATAGGATTGGCTTAGACTGACAAAGAGGCAAGTCAGGGGCAGAGCCAGCATGATTCAAATGCAGCCCTGGCCAATCAGCATCTCCTCATAGAGATTAATTGAATCAATGAATCTCTATGAGGAAAGTTCAGTGTCTGCATGCAGAGGGAGGAGATACTGAATGTTTGGATGTATTTTAGGCAGCTATGACCCAGGAAGGATCTCTAACAGCCATCTGAGGAGTGGCCAGTGAAGGTATCACTAGGCCGTAATGTAAACACTGCATTTTCTCTGAAAAGACAGTGTTTACAGCAAAAAGCCTGAAGGGAATGATTCTACTCACCAGAACAAATTCAATAAGCTGTAGTTGTTCTGGTGACTATAGGGTCCCTTTAACCATATTCATTGTCAGCCAGTTCACACAAGTTTTGTTCCCATACATCCCTCTTAAGTTTCCATACTTAAGTAAGAGTATGTGAAAAGTAGTTAGGGTTGCCACCTTTCTTGGAAACACATACCGGCCTTGCTAATTTGCATAATTAAATATGTATGGGTGACATCACATGATGTAAATCACAAGGAGTGACATAAGAGAAAATGCTGTAAAATCACCAAAAAACTACTTAGTTTGATTCTGCTGTATAGATGGATTCCTGTGTCCCCATGTGTCTGTATCATAAAGTCTCCCAATGTCCCTTAGTGCCTCAGTGTATGTCTCCTTGCAGCCTTTCCCCCATTCCTTAGTTCGCTGAGCTGTAGGCTGTCTCTGTAGGGTGGAAGTTGCTATCTGGACTCTCTGTAGCTGCACCCCTGCAGATCAGTGAGTATAGATAGGCAGGGAGGGATATGCTGGAACTTCCTATCCCTGCCTGTCTCCACACACAGCGACCCCCTACTGGTCAATTGCATAGCAGTCTCTTGTGTATACTGAGGAAAATACCAGCATTTGTATTGCCAGTATCACTGCACTATTGGCACCAGCCAGGCAGCTTCAAATACTGGCTGTGCCAATAGAATAAAATCCAGGTGGAATCCCTAAGAGTAGTGTGTGGGGAAAAAAAAAATGTAAAAAAAAAATATATATTTTTTTTTTAAATCAATGGGCCTATTCCATGGGCCTGGGCCTGGAGCTGCAGCTCCTTCAGCCCCTATGTTAATCCGGCCCTGGCCGCGAGTACTAGTGCTGTTCCCCCATGGTGCCGTTCACCCATGGTGAGGAACCCAAATAACAAAAATGGGGAGGACATAGTGTCACCCTGAGCCATTAATATAAATGGGGGGACCTAGTGCCCCCCCCCAGGCCCCACCCATGACCATTGGGTGGGGACCTTAATGAAATGGAATGGTAAAAGGCCCAGATTAAAACATACTCTTTTAACACAACCAAAAGATAAGGGTGGCCTGGCAATGCCTGACTTTTCCTTTTACTACAAGACCTGTCATCTCCTGCGGATCATGGAATTGTCCAATCAAAAGGTACACAAACTATGGAAACAAGCGGAGGAGAATGCGGCACGCATGCCCATTGCTTTGCTGCCATGGCTACCACCCGGAGCCATGGGGGATGTGGTAAACTGCTCCTCGTACACCAGAGCCACCTTACCGGTGTGACATCGTACCATGGGAAAACACGCAATTTCGACATACCCATCCCCCCTACTCCCCTTGACGTACAACACAGACTCTCCGCCAGGGCTAGACCCAAACGCCTTTAAAACACTCGTAGATGACCCCCTACCCCGACTTGGGCATACTGTCAGGATCGGGACAGGGATCCAACACGCAGAGTACAAACAGTAGCCAGATACGTATACCGGACCTTAGAATGGCCGGACTAACGTAAGTAGTACAGTAGAGAATGGTCAAAGACAAGCCGAGGTCGAGGGTAACAGAAGACAGGTAAGCGAGAGACAAGCCGAATCAAGGGTAACAGAGATAAGCAGAGTAGAGCAAACAAGCCGGGTCAAAACCAAAAGGGATAACTAGAATACACGAGCACTGAGTGACTAGAACAAGCTAGAACCACGACAGGGCAATGAGCTAATGAAAGAAGCACTGTTAAATGCCCTGTTCAGAGAAGTAAACACGCCTCCGAGGCGTCCTGATTGGTCCTGAAGCAATTGAGTGACAGGTCGTTCCGGGTTGGCGTCCTGACGTCGACCTCCGGACGTCATGCTATAAAAGGGAGTCACTCCCTCGCGGCCGGCTTTGCATGACCGGATAAACCGCGAGGAAGGGGGAAATCAGACCGTCCGGATGGATGAACGGCTAAGTCTCTACCTCTTTCGGAGGTAGAGACCTCAGGTACCCTGACAGTACCCCCCCTCTCAGATACGCCCACCGGGCGGAAGGCACCAGGACGAGAAGGGAAGCGAGAGTGAAATGCCCTGCGGAGACGGGGAGCATGAACCTCCTCCTGAGGTACCCAACTTCTCTCCTCAGGACCATATCCTTTCCAATCGACCAGATATTGTACTCTCCCCCGGGAGATTTGAGAATCGACGATGGAATTGACTTCATACTCCTCCTGACCCTCCACCTGAACAGAGCGAGGAGGGGCGATCGTGGAGGAGAATCTGTTACATACTAGTGGTTTTAGCAAGGAAACATGAAATGAGTTAGGAATGCGTAAGGCCTTAGGCAAAGCTAGACGATACGCAACTGGGTTAATTTGAGTCAGTACCCTGTAAAGTCCAATATAGCGAGGAGCGAACTTCATGGAAGGCACTTTTAACCGAATGTTTCTAGTACTTAACCATACTCTATCGCCAGGAACAAACACCGGTGCTGCCCTCCTACGTTTGTCAGCGTGTTTTTTAACCAGCATAGAACTGTGCAGAAGAATTTGTCGAGTCTGGTCCCATAACTTCCTTAAATTGGCAACATGGACATCCACCGACGGTACCCCTTGGGAAGAGAGCTCCGAAGGAAGAATGGAAGGATGAAAGCCATAATTCATGAAGAAGGGGCTAGAATGCGTAGAATCACAGACGAGATTGTTGTGAGCAAACTCCGCCCAAGGAATCAAACCGACCCAATCGTCCTGGTGTTCAGAAACGAAACAACGTAAATATTGTTCAACCTTTTGGTTGGTGCGTTCAGCAGCTCCATTGGACTGAGGATGGTAGGCAGAAGAGAAATTCAATTTGATGCCTAGTTGAGAGCAGAAGGATCTCCAAAAACGGGAAACAAATTGGGAACCTCTGTCAGATACAATTTGGGAAGGTATCCCATGTAAACGGAAAATCTCCCTAGCGAATATCTCCGCTAATTCGGGCGAAGATGGGAGTTTAGGTAAGGGAATGAAGTGAGCCATCTTAGTAAATCTGTCCACCACAGTGAGGATAACAGTCTGCTTTTTAGAGACAGGCAAATCAACAATGAAGTCCATAGCCAAACAGGACCATGGCTTTTCAGGAACCTCTAAAGGGTGCAGAAATCCGCATGGAAGCGAATGAGGTTGCTTGGTCTTGGTACAAACCTCACATGCCCCGATGAATTCTTTAATATCTTTACGTAACTCAGGCCACCAGAAATCTTTAGAGATCAGAGCATACGTCTTGCGAATGCCAGGATGTCCAGCCACCTTGCTGTTGTGGAAACAGCGTAATACTTCTAGTTCGAGAGTGGCAGGAACGAAGTGTCGATCCCCAGGAGTCTGTTTGGGCGCAAGATGCTGAAATTTCATGATCTCGGCAAGCAACGGAGAGTGAATCCTGAGAGTCGTGTTAGCGATGATATTACCCTTAGGAACTATGGAGGAAAGGACTGGCTCAGTTACAGTGAACGGTTCATATTGACGAGACAAAGCAACCAGGTCCTTAGAACCAGGTCTATAAGTAAGTACATCATTAAAGTGAGTGAGGAACAAGGACCAACGAGCCTGCCTGGCGGACAAGCGCTTAGCCTCCCCAATATAAGACTCTTATGATCCGTTAAAATAGTAACAGGGTGTAATGTCCCTTCTAGTAAATGTCTCCACTCCTTTAAAGCCTTAATGACCGCTAACAGTTCCCTGTCGCCGATGTCATATCTGCTTTCAGGCTCTGTCGTAATGTCAGGATCGGGACAGGGATCCAACACGCAGAGTACAAACAGTAGCCAGATACGTATACCGGACCTTAGAATGGCCGGACTAACGTAAGTAGTACAGTAGAGAATGGTCAAAGACAAGCCGAGGTCGAGGGTAACAGAAGACAGGTAAGCGAGAGACAAGCCGAATCAAGGGTAACAGAGATAAGCAGAGTAGAGCAAACAAGCCGGGTCAAAACCAAAAGGGATAACTAGAATACACGAGCACTGAGTGACTAGAACAAGCTAGAACCACGACAGGGCAATGAGCTAATGAAAGAAGCACTGTTAAATGCCCTGTTCAGAGAAGTAAACACGCCTCCGAGGCGTCCTGATTGGTCCTGAAGCAATTGAGTGACAGGTCGTTCCGGGTTGGCGTCCTGACGTCGACCTCCGGACGTCATGCTATAAAAGGGAGTCACTCCCTCGCGGCCGGCTTTGCATGACCGGATAAACCGCGAGGAAGGGGGAAATCAGACCGTCCGGATGGATGAACGGCTAAGTCTCTACCTCTTTCGGAGGTAGAGACCTCAGGTACCCTGACACATACATACTCCACAGAGGGACTGAAGACCCTAAAAGACATGAGTGGCAACATAACCTTTCTCATGTGACTGAAGCATAAACAATTACAGAGCTTTATTGCCACACCTACCGAAGGGACAGCAATATCCTGGGCCCCTACCTTATTCAAAAGCACTTGCCTAGACCCAGAACCATTGGCTCATCGGGTCTCCTTCATATACTCCATACTGTTGACACATACTCCTACTGCACAACCAAGCTTCCAGGGGAAATGGGAGGCAGCTCTAAACCGCACCTTTACCAAGGCAGAGTGGAAAACAATATGTTATCTCACATACCATTGCTTCAGCTTTAGCAAAACACAAGAGACAGCTTACAAACTGTTAACCTTATGGTACCGTACTCCCTCAACCCTTCACACTATCACCCCGGAGCACTCCCCTTTATGCTGGAGATGCGGGGAGGAGAGAGGCACACTGCTCCACATATGGTGGGGATGCAAGAAGATCCTCCCATTTTGGAAGGGGATATACACAGTGCTAGAGCTATTCATGGAAAGTTTACCCCTTCATACCTGCAGAAATGCTTCTACATCACACCAAGACCCCTTGAACCCGCTATAAGAAATCTTGCACAATCCACATTGTGAACAAATTAGTAATCCCACAACACTGGAAACAACAGGTAACCCCTACGCTGAGCTCATGGTTCTCCCAAATGGAAGAGCTAAGATCAATGGAAGACCTTCACGCCACCGCAGCGGGCACACACCGATCATACCAAAACACATGGACAAAGTGGCTGCTTACGACAACAAAATGCTACTAAATGACAGGGACAGATCACGACCTTACCCAAGGCAAAGACGCTGACGTCTCCCCGACACCCTCACACCCCTTCTACCCTGCCTTCCCCGACACCCTCACACCCCTTCTACCCTGCCTTCCCCTTCATACCTTATCCTCACGCGTAGACTGAGACTCTGAATGGGCCACTGGGACTCGACAGAGAGGTCTGTTGGGTGGACTCTCTCGATAAGTTAATATATGGAAAATCATAACGAAGGTACCCTGTGATCTAAGGCATACCATGCCACTGTAACAAACTGCTACAAGACGAGATAGGGGTGCTGCAAGCCCTTAACTGACAGGGGCCTGCGAGCCTGCAGGCACACTCACCCTATGTGACTGCCACTAAACCTTAAATGGCACACTTGAGACCAGCGAATTCCACACTGACACACTCCTGAAGTTATGTAACATACCTAAGTAGAATATAACAATCAACATTAAACTTACAAAGCAGGAATGCAAGGGTGGGAATATCAGGACCCAAGACCCCTACAATATACTATCAATGTTACCACGGTAATGGGACACAATAAGTGACCTGCAAGTCCTCAGATGCTTGGGGCCTGCGTGCCTACATATGGCTAAAGATTTTGTATGATTATTGCACTTGTTCTTCTTGAATGTGGAAGGGACCTGCAAGTCCTGAATTACATCTTCTGAGCATATTATACTTGTATGACTGCTGATAAAAACAAAAATTATATTTACAAAAAAATAATAATTAGTATTCTCCCCTGCAGGGGAGAGCAGAGGGGAGGCAAGGGAGAGGGAGAGCACAGAGCAGACTAGTTTCTCGGAGGGGGGGCAATCGCCCTGTTGCCCCCTGGATCCGCCACTGTCACGATATTGCTATTCACTCGTATTAAATTTAAAACACAAGACATAATATAACCAGGGCCATCTTTAACAAGTGGCAAACGGGGTCCAGTTATTCCTGGGGGCCCCAAGGCAGTTTGAGCGTTTGCGCCAGCACTCACCTAAACTTGCTCTTCCCCTGCGTGTGGCGTGATGTCTCACATGGAGACAATCACTCTAAGGTCAGACTGTGACTGCGCAATCTCCACCTTCCTCCCCTGCGTGCAGGCAACCCGTGTGCTCAAGACACAGGTCAGCGGGCAGCCCCCCAGTCAGCTAAACAGTCCCTCAGCTTCCCCAATTTGCCAGCCAGCTGAAGAGCTCCTCTGCTCCCTCAAACCCCCAGCCAGCTGAACAGGCCCTCGGCTCCCCCAATCCTCCAGCCAGCTAAACAGCCCCCCAAGGCTCCCCAACCAGACACAAACCTCCCACGGCCAGCTAAAAAGTCCCCACTGCCCTCACCCACCCACACAGCCCTACCCCGCCAGCATATTGTATACAGGCCCCCTCAGTCATAATATGCATACCCTTGTAATATACATTGTATGGTTTGTTTATAGAATATTTATATATATATATATATATATATATATATATATATATATATATATATATATATATATCACCAGCTATATAACCATAGTTTTATACACACATACATATGTGTGGATATATAATATATATGTGTGTGTGTGTGTGTGTATGTGTGTGTGTGTATGTGTGGTCCACGAGGCCCAAGCAAATGTTAGCCCAGGGTCCAAACACTATTAAAGATAGCCCTGAATATAATTGAGAGTTGTATTCCTGGTTATTTCTAGACTTTACAAAACAAAGCATTTTCTCTAAAATCATTAAAAAGCTTTATCAGAGAATTAAAAAATGAAATTACTTAATTACTTTCATTACATATTCCAGGTGCAAATATATGAGAGGTATTAATGGCCAGAAACTGGTTGACATATTTACTCATTCTTGAGCTGCAGAATTAGCGAGGGAGTTGGTTTTATTAGGTCCACATTCTTGAAATGATGACATCAGACACAGAATAAAACAAGCTCTCAATACGTAACTGTTATTGAATAATGTATTATTTATACAGATTCATTTTCTAGTACTTGCTTAAAAATCTCCCTACTACACAAGTATGTCCCATCTAGGCCCCTGCGCTCTGCCGGAGACCTACATCTATCTTCTGTCCGTACTCCCACCTTTGATACTCGCCTTCAAGACTTATCGAGGGCTGCACCATTCCTGTGGAGCTCCCTCCCCTCTCCGTTAGACTCTCACCCAGTCTCTTTCCTTCAAAAGGTATCAATTAAACTGTTAATATCTTTCCCTCCCCGCACCTTAGTAACCAACCTTGTTTCCTCACCTGCAACTGTGTCAATAAACTAACCCTTCATTGTAAACTATTCCAGTCAGGGCCGGATTTTCCTATAGGCTAACTAGGCTTCAGCCTAGGGCCTCAAGATCAAGAGGGGCCTACATTCAAATTGTTAGCAAAATTAAAATTACACTATTCTAAAAACAGTGAACACTAAAACACTGAACCGGAAATAAGGAGAAATTCTACGCATATGATATGACCAGTGGCGTACTAAGGGGGCGGGGAGGGGCAGTCCGCCTCGGGTGCCACTTACTAGAGGGTGCCCGGGGCAGACTGCAATGCCCCTCCTGCCGCGATCGCGGTCTGCAGCTCCGCAATGTGCAGAGCTGCAGACCATGGATCTCGCGTGCACTGCCCAATCAGACCGTTGCCGCGGGTTACCACTGCAATGCTCTGATTGGGTCTCGCGAGATCCATGGTCTGCAGCTCTGCAGAGCTGCAGACCGGAAATGAGGGCCACCAGACCACCAGGGACCCCACGGACCACCAGGCAGCCCCCACTGGACCACCAGGGATTTAAGGTAATTTTTTTAGTCACCTCCCTCTCCTCATCACCCCCCTCCCTCTCACAATCACCCCTCTCTCTTCATCACCCCCCTCCCTCTCACAATCACCCCCCTCTCCTCATCACCCCCCTCCCTCTTACAATCACCCCCCCCATCTCGACTTTTTTTAAATTTATTATCCGTGCCACATTTTTTATAAAGGTTAGTACCAATCACATGTTTCATTTAACATATTGATATATATCACAGTAATGATGTATTTTATTGTCTCTCATGTAATTTACAAACTTAAAAATGGGAGGTGAAAGGGCCTCATAAGTGGAATAGCCTAGGGCTGTGATGGCGAACCTTTTTGAGCCCGAGTGCCCAAACCGCAATACATTACAATACACCGCCAACTTTTTTTTCCTTAAAGTGCCAACACGGCAATTAAACCTGAATACTGAGGTTTAAGTTTAGATAAAACAACTCATACTGTTGTCCGAACTAATTAACAACTTTTGTTTTAAAAGAAGAACACAACAGAGAGTTCAATGATACAAATACAATTTAAATAATGATATAAATAGATACAATTAAGTTTATATTTATTAGTATCTCCAACAAATGCAATACATACACACACAGATTGCTGAATACACACACACACACACACAAGACTGCTGAATACAGAGACTGATGAATACACACATACACAGTCTGCTGAATACACATACAGACAGACTGCTGAGTACACACATACAGACTGCTGAATACATACACACACAAACTGCTGAATACATACACACACACACACACAGACTACTGAATACATACACACACACACACACACACACACACAGACTGCTGAATACACACACATACTGCATTGAGGGGTGTAGTGTTTGTGTGAGGTGCTGTTTGTGTGAGGTGCTGTGTGTGTGAGGGGTGCTGTGTGTGTGTATGAGGGGTGCTGTGTGTGTGTGAGGGGTGCTGTGTGTGTGTATGAGGGGTGCTGTGTGTGTGTGTGTGGGGGTGCTGTGTGTGTGTGAGGGGTGCTGTGTGAGGGGTGCTGTGTGTGTGTGGGGGGGTGCTGTGGGTGTGCTGTGTGTGTGTGTGAGGGGTGCTGTGTGTGTGTGTGTGTGAGGGGTGCTGTGTGTGTGTGTGTGTGTGTGTGTGCGAGGGGTGCTGTGTTTGTGTATGATGGGTGTTGTGTGTACGAGGGGTGATGTGTGGGGGGGTGTTGTGTGTGTGTGTATGAGGGGTGCTTGTGTGTGTGTATGAGGGGTGCTGTATGTATGTGTGTATGAGGGGTGCTGTATGTGTGTGTGTGTATGAGGGGTGTTGTGTGTGTGGGGTGTTGTGTGTGTGAGAGGGGTGCTGTGTGGGGAGGTAGGGGTGCTGTGCTGTGTGGGGTGTAGGGGTGCTGGGCGGGGGTAGGGGTGCTGTGTGTGTGTGTGTGAGGGGTGCTGTGTGTGTGTGTGTGTGTGTGAGGGGTGCTGTGTAAGTGTATGAGGGGTGCTGTGTGTGTGTGTGTGAGGGGTGCTGTGTAAGTGTATGAGGGGTGCTGTGTGTGTGTGGGGGGGTGCTGTGTGTGTGTGGGGTGCTGTGTGTGTTTGTGGGGGGGTGCTGTATGAGGGGTGCTGTGTGTGTGTGTGTGTGTGTGTGTGTATGAGGGGTGCTGTGTGTGTGTGTGTGTGTGTGTGTGTATGAGGGGTGCTGTATGTGTGTGTGTGTGAGAGGGGTGCTGTGTGGGGAGGTAGGGGTGCTGTGTGTGTTGTGGGGGTGCTGTGTGGGGGGGTAGGGCTGCTGTGTGGGGGGCTAGGGGTGCTGTGTATGGGGGTTAGGGATGCTGTGTGTGGGGGTTAGGGCTGCTGTGTGTAGGGGGTAGGGGTGCTGTGTGTGGGAGGTAGGGGAGGGGAGGGATGCTTGGTGTGGGGAGGGTAGGGGTGCTGGGGGTAGGGGTGCTGGGGAGGGGTACTGTGTGGGGGTAGGGGTACTGTGTGTGGGGGTAGGGGTACTGCTGGGGGGTATGGGTGCTATGTGGGGGGTGGGGTACTGTGTGTGTGGGGTGGGGTAGGGGTACTGTGTGTTGGGGTAGGGGTACTGCTGGGGGGGTAGGGGTGCTATGTGGGGGTAGGGGTACTGTGTGGGGGGGTAGGGGTACTGTGTGTGTGGGGTGGGGTAGGGGTACTGTGTGTGTGGGGGGGTAGAGGTACTGCTGGGGGGTAGGGGTGCTGTGTCGGGGGTAGGGGTACTGTTTGTGTGGGGGTAGGGGTACTGCTGGGGGGGTATGGGTGCTATGTGGGGGGTAGGGGTACTGTGTGTGTGGGGTGGGGTAGGGGTACTGTGTGTGGGGGGTAGGGGTACTGCTGGGGGTAGGGGTGCTATGTGGGGGGTAGGGGTACTGTGTGGGGGGTAGGGGTACTGTGTGTGTGGGGTGGGGTAGGGGTACTGTGTGTGGGGGGGTAGAGGTACTGCTGTGGGGGTAGGGGTGCTGTGTGGGGGGTAGGGGTACTGTGTGTGTGGGGGGGGTAGGGGTACTGTTTGTGTGTGTGGGGGTAGGGGTACTGCTGGGGGGGGTAGGGGTGCTGTGTGGGGGGGTAGGGGTGGTGTGGTGGGGGGGTAGGGGAGCTGTGTGGTGGGGGGGTGATAGGGGTGTGGTGGTGGGTAAACGTATAAAAAAAAAAAAAAGTATACTAAATCTGTATCCCCCCTCCCTCCTGCTTACCTTTAATGAAGGAGGGGGCACTGCTTCCGTGTCGGGAGGCAAGGGGAGGGATCTGTGAAGCAGCTCCTCTGTCCTCCCACGCGATGCTATGTGGAGCGTTACCATGGTAACGCGCTGCAACGCTCCACACAGCATCGCGCGGGAGGACAGGGGAGCTGCTTCACAGATCCCTCCCCTTACCTCCTGACACGGAAGCAGAGTAGGCGCCTGACGTTTTGGGCAGGCAGGTGCCTACTCTGCATTAATGGTGAACCTATGGCCGCGTGCCCACAGAGAGGGCCCGGCGCGCCACCTGTGGCACACATGCCATAGGTTCGCCATCACTGGCCTAGGGCCTCTTTTCATCTAAATCCGGCCCTGATTCCAGTAACCTACTTACATGAAATACATCCTACCCTTTCCTCTTGTGTCACTATACCCCACTCCCTCTCTATCATGTAAGCTGAGCAAAGCCCTCTGTAACGGATCACCTGGCACCCCGACTGAGTACCTCCGTTAATGGATGCTCCTAGTGCTTCCTGAGGACTCCAAGCACTCTGGCAGACACCACAATCACCGAATCCGAGAAACCTTTAAAATCTCCCAAGCATATGAATGCTGTAGACCATTGAATAAGAACCATACGAATAGGCTTGTACTCCTAGCAGTCAACTGGAACAGCATGCAATAAATCCTTCCCCCAATAATGAGACAACACATCACTTTGAGGGTAAAACAGGAACTCTGGTCTGGCTCATCCAGCCCGGCTTTTATTACAATAATACACATACAGTCCACACCCAGGGGGAGGCATAAAATGAATACACATACATGGTTCAGCCCACACATCCCCTCCCCTCAGATAACATTAAACCCAATTATCCGGTACACCTTTTCAGCCAAGTTCTGGATGTACCCCAAAACCCGGGGGTACACCTTTAAATCCAGCATCGCTGGATAGCCCTTATTCAGGGGGACAACATATTCAAAATTCAAGTCATTCGGATGAATGGTTCGTGAGATATGGGGTTCCAAAGATTTGACCGACCGCATGGGTAAAGTATCCGAAAACAGTTCCATGCATTTTGGCCCTGCGGTCGGTCACAAACAAGGGAATGAAAACAGACGAATTGCCTGTGTTATAGAGCCTGGAGAGGGCTTGAATGAATTCCCTTGTTTGTGGGGTTCTTTCTACCGAACGGCGGGTCATTCGGTAGTTTCTATACGAATTTCTGGAAGTATGGAGGTCTCAGCGGTGTTTGCCTAGTCAAGTGTCCGATTTTAGTTCCAGACACTCGACGGCAAAACACCGCTGTTCGGTAGTTTAAGATGGCCGCCGCCACGTGTTTGTTTCCCGAATGGCGGCCACCCAGAGGACAAAGAACACATTACACGGATTGCCAATTACCCGTTTGCAACATTGTTGCAACCTGTAATTGGAGGCGCACTTATTCCTGGGTGGTCTGGTTGTTCGGTAGTTTCACTCAATATACTGAAGGGAGTGATTCTACCGAACAATCAGATGAATGCTGCATACATATCCCAGGTTAAACTCAACACATAAATACATATGTAATATTAAAGGCAGTATACTGGAATATGCTCCACAGTCTTAAAGGGACAGTAGTCCCAATATGTCCATCGCTGATTTTAAAGGGCCAGTAGCAGCAATATAAAGTACAATATGCCCCAAATAACCCAGGGGCCATAGTCAGCAGGTAGGAGGCTAGCAAACAGGCTTCTCCAGGGCCCAGTGGCGAGGTTGGTTTCGCCACACCCTCCATCCCTCTGTTCCGTGTGTCCCAAACTCTATTTTCCCACCATAGGCTTCTGTCTAAAGTGAACACAGAATCTTAAAATCAATGAACATCTTATACTCTATGGATTTCCAAACATCTGATTAAGAAACTGTAACACTGTATGTTCTATAACCAGTGATATTGCTTCAGCCTGTGGAATTGGAGTTCATTAATATTATGCGGGGTAAAAGAGTTTGGAAAGGTCTGTGGCAGTGGAGTATATACCGCGGTTGTAGGGGTCGCAGCTGCGACCGGGCCTATCACGCCAAGGGGCCCGGCCGCCCTGCGGACCCCTGCGAGCCTGTGCTCACCGCCATGTGTTGTGGCCCCAGCCCGCGTGGCAAACCAGACAGAGCCGGGATTCCCACCAGCCTGAGCCACCACTGGACCCCAGGGAAAGTCACCCTACTGCACCCAAAAGGTAGGAAACAGGAGGGTGTTTTAAACATTTTGTATATGTGTGTTTTTGTTTGTATGTATGTGTGTATTTGTTTGTGTGTCTGTCTGTCTGTGTATGTGTGTCTGTGTATGTCTCTGTATGTATGTGTGTGTGTATGTATCTGTATGTATGTGTCTGTGTGTGTCTGTCTGGGTATGTGTGTCTGTGCGTGTCTCTGTATGTATGTGTGTATGTATGTGTCTATGCAGTGGCATACATACCAGGGTCGCAGGGGTCGCGGCTGCGACCGGGCCCGGCCCACCAGGGGGCCCAGCCGCCCTGCGACCCAGGTATGTACCCACAGGGCCAGCCTCTTCTGCTGGGGGGCCCGGGAGCCGGCCACCTCCGGGCCCCCCGAGGCTCTCCCTGCTGTCACCCGGCTGGCTGGCGGGCGCGCGAGGGAGCACTGTCCCCTGGGTGCTCCCTCTTCAGCTCCCTCGCGCACCGCACTGAAACCGGAGCCGGAAGATGACGTCATCTTCCGGCTCCGGCATCAGTACGCGGCGCGCGAGTGTTAGAGTGTGTGTGTTAGTGTTAGAGTGTGTGTGTTAGTGAGTGTGTTAGTGTTAGTGAGTGTGTTAGTGAGTGTGTGTGTTACTGAGTGCTCCCTCGCGCGCCCGCCAGCAAGCCGGGTGACAGCAGGGCCAGCAACACCACTGGACCCCAGGGAATCCCCCCAGCTCTCCCACAGGTAAGGAGGCTGGGGGGATTAAATTTAAAAAACAAACAAAAAACGTGTGAGTGTGTTAGTGTTAGTGAGTGTGTTAGTGTTAGTGAGTGTGTGTGTTACTGAGTGTGTTAGTGTGTGTGTTAGTGTTAGTGAGTGTGTTAGTGAGTGTGTGTGTTACTGAGTGTGTTAGTGTTAGTGTGTGTGTTAGTGAGTGTGTGTGTTAGTGAGTGTGTGTGTTAGTGAGTGTGTGTGTTAGTGAGTGTGTTAGTGTTAGTGAGTGTGTTAGTGTGTGTGTTACTGAGTGTGTGTGTGTTAGTGTTAGTGTGTGTGTTAGTGTTAGTGAGTGTGTGTGTTAGTGAGTGTGTGTGTTAGTGTTAGAGTGTGTGTGTTAGTGAGTGTGTTAGTGTTAGTGAGTGTGTTAGTGTTAGTGAGTGTGTGTGTGTTAGTGTTAGAGTGTGTGTGTTAGAGTGTGTGTGTTAGTGTTAGAGTGTGTGTGTGTTAGTGTTAGAGTGTGTGTGTTAGAGTGTGTGTGTTAGTGTTAGAGTGTGTGTGTTAGTGTTAGAGTGTGTGTGTTAGTGAGTGTGTTAGTGTTAGTGAGTGTGTGTGTTACTGAGTGTGTTAGTATTAGTGTGTGTTAGTGTTAGTGAGTGTGTTGGTGTTAGTGAGTGTGTGTGTTACTGAGTGTGTTAGTGTGTGTGTTAGTGTTAGTGAGTGTGTTAGTGAGTGTGTGTTACTGAGTGTGTTAGTGTTAGTGAGTGTGTGTTAGTGAGTGTGTGTGTGTGTTAGTGAGTGTGTGTGTTAGTGAGTGTGTTAGTGTTAGTGAGTGTGTGTGTTACTGAGTGTGTGTGTGTTAGTGTTAGTGTGTGTGTTAGTGAGTGTGTGTGTTAGTGAGTGTGTGTGTTAGTGAGTGTGTGTGTTAGTGTTAGTGAGTGTGTGTGTTAGTGTTAGAGTGTGTGTGTTAGTGAGTGTGTTAGTGTTAGTGAGTGTGTTAGTGTTAGTGTGTGTGTGTGTGTGTTAGTGTTAGAGTGTGTGTGTTAGTGTTAGAGTGTGTGTGTTAGTGTTAGAGTGTGTGTGTTAGTGTTAGTGTGTGTGTTAGTGAGTGTGTTAGTGAGTGTGTGTGTTAGTGAGTGTGTGTGTTAGTGTTAGTGAGTTTGTGTGTTAGTGTTAGTGAGTGTGTGTGTTAGTGAGTGTGTGTGTTAGTGTTAGTGAGTGTGTGTGTGTTAGTGTTAGAGTGTGTGTGTTAGTGTTAGAGTGTGTGTGTTAGTGTTAGAGTGTGTGTGTTAGTGAGTGTGTTAGTGTTAGTGAGTGTGTTAGTGAGTGTGTGTGTTACTGAGTGTGTTAGTGTTAGTGTGTGTGTTAGTGTTAGTGAGTGTGTTAGTGTTAGTGAGTGTGTGTGTTAGTGAGTGTGTGTGTTAGTGTTAGTGAGTTTGTGTGTTAGTGTTAGTGAGTGTGTGTGTTAGTGTTAGAGAGTGTGTGTGTTAGTGTTAGAGAGTGTGTGTGTTAGTGTTAGAGTGTGTGTGTTAGTGAGTGTGTTAGTGTTAGTGAGTGTGTGTGTTAGTGTTAGAGTGTGTGTTAGTGTGTGTGTGTGTTACTGAGTGTGTGTCTGTCAGTAAATGTGTGCGTCTGTTCATGAGAGTGTGTGTGTGTGTGTCTTAAGCACTTACCTTTCTCCAGCGCCGGACTCCCTTAACGCTGGGGATCTCTCCGTCCCCATCCGCCTCTCAGCTCCGAATGCACATGCGTGGCAAGAGCCACGCGCACATTCAGTGTGTGTTAGTGTTAGTGAGTGTGTGTGTTAGTGTTAGAGTGTGTGTGTTAGTGAGTGTGTTAGTGTTAGTGAGTGTGTTAGTGTTAGTGTGTGTGTGTGTGTGTGTGTTAGTGTTAGAGTGTGTGTGTTAGTGTTAGAGTGTGTGTGTTAGTGTTAGAGTGTGTGTGTGTGTTAGTGTTAGTGTGTGTGTTAGTGAGTGTGTTAGTGAGTGTGTGTGTTAGTGAGTGTGTGTGTTAGTGTTAGTGAGTTTGTGTGTTAGTGTTAGTGAGTGTGTGTGTTAGTGTTAGTGAGTGTGTGTGTGTTAGTGTTAGAGTGTGTGTTAGTGTTAGAGTGTGTGTGTTAGTGTTAGAGTGTGTGTGTTAGTGAGTGTGTTAGTGTTAGTGAGTGTGTTAGTGAGTGTGTGTGTTACTGAGTGTGTTAGTGTTAGTGTGTGTGTTAGTGTTAGTGAGTGTGTTAGTGTTAGTGAGTGTGTGTGTTAGTGAGTGTGTGTGTTAGTGTTAGTGAGTTTGTGTGTTAGTGTTAGTGAGTGTGTGTGTTAGTGTTAGAGAGTGTGTGTGTTAGTGTTAGAGAGTGTGTGTGTTAGTGTTAGAGTGTGTGTGTTAGTGAGTGTGTTAGTGTTAGTGAGTGTGTGTGTTAGTGTTAGAGTGTGTGTTAGTGTGTGTGTGTGTTACTGAGTGTGTGTCTGTCAGTAAATGTGTGCGTCTGTTCATGAGACTGTGTGTGTGTGTGTGTGTCTTAAGCACTTACCTTTCTCCAGCGCCGGACTCCCTTAACGCTGGGGATCTCTCTGTCCCCATCCGCTTCTCAGCTCCGAATGCACATGCGTGGCAAGAGCCACGCGCACATTCAAACCGCCCATAGGAAAGCATTACTCAATGCTTTCCTATGGACGTTCAGCGTCTTCTCACTGTGATTTTCACAGTGAGAATCGCAGAAAATCCTCTGAGACAGCCACTAGAGGCTGGATTAACCCTCAGTGAAACATAGCAGTTTCTCTGAAACTGCTATGTTTTCAGCTGCAGGGTTAAAACTAGAGAGACCTGGCACCCAGACCACTTCATTGAGCTGATGTGATCTGGGTGTCTGTAGTGGTCCTTTAAGTGTATGTGTTTATGCATGCACTGGCATACATACCGCGGTCGCACGGGTCGCAGCCCTGCCACCAGGTGCCCGCCGACATGTGTTGCGGCCCCAGCCTGCGCAGAGTAAGCGCTCGCGCGGGGGGAGGGGGGGCCCCGGATCAGTTTTCGCACCGGGGCCCCATGGGTTGTGTGTACGCCACTGTGTCTATGTGTGTGTTTGTGTGTATGTGTGTGTCTCTGTATGTATGTGTGTATGTGTGTGTCTGTGTCTGTCTGTATGTGTGTGTGTGTGTGTCTGTATGTGTGTATGTGTCTGTGAGTGTGTCTCTCTGTATTTGTGAATGTGTCTATGTGTGTCTGTCTGTCTGTATGTGTCTGTGTGTCTTTCTGTATATATGTGTCTGTGTGTCTGTCTGTGTGTATGTATGTGTCTCTGTATGTATATGTGTCTATGTGTATATGTCTGTGTGTGTGTGTCTGTCTGTATGTCTGCGTCTGTCTGTATGTATGTGTCTGTGTGTATGTATATGTCTCTGTGTGTATGCATGTGTGTCTGTATGTGTGTGTCTGTCGGGGTGGAGAGGGGCAGTGGCCCATGGATCAGTTTCGCACAGGGGCCCTATGGATTGTGTGTACACCACTGGTCTGAGACCTAGGATAGTATGAGATGGTAGATTTACGCAGGGTAATAACAAGTTTTGGCCTGATTTTGCTGACTCCAGATGCTATTGCTTTCGCTATATATACCACAAATAAAATATATATATTGCAATCACAGAAAGGCATTGCAACCAACAGAGTCCATACTTAACTCATTACAGAGCTTGATGGACACCTCAGCAGGTGACCCCCTCCTCAGGGTTCACACGGTCACTAATCCTGGTTTATCTCATTTCCAGATGGCTTTTGCTTTCCTTAAACCGGTTACAATGTTCCATCTGTACATTCTGCAGCCAAGCTATAAACCTGTTTATTTAGGATCGGATTCCTTTACCTATAAAACATGGACCAGCAGTGAGTCCAGTCACTGCCATAAACTGTGTATTAATTGTGTGATATGATAACTCCGCTATCATCCTGTACTATATCACATTTAGCCCAGTCCCACAGAGATAGGAGTTATCCCGGGTACCTGGTGATCATAGAGATCAAGGAGGACACTAACTGCGCATAGATATAAAAATACAATAAACTGTAATCATAGAATAATCTCTAATAAAACAATAATCAGTAACAATACAATAAACGGTAATGATATAATAAACTGTAACAATATAATAACGGATAATAATACAATAATCTCTGTATTGATATAATAAACTGTTATGATATAATAAACTGTAACGATGTAATAACTGATAAAAATACAGTAATCTCTGTATTGATACAATAAACGGTAATGATATAATAAACTGTAACGATATAATAACTGATACTGATACAATAATCTCTGTATTGATACAATAAACTGTAATGATATCATAGACTGTAACAATGTAATAACTGATAATAATACAGTAATTTCTGTAATGATATAATAAACTGTAACGATGTAATAACTGATAATAATACAATAATCTCTGTATTGATACAATAAACTGTAATGATATAATAAACTGTAACGATGTAATAACTGATAATAATACAATAATCTCTGTAATGATATAATAAACTGTAACGATGTAATAACTGATAATAATACAATAATCTCTGTATTGATACAATAAACTGTAATGATATAATAAACTGTAACGATGTAATAACTGATAATAATACAATAATCTCTGTAATGATATAATAAACTATAACGATGTAATAACTGATAATAATACAATAATCTCTGTAATGATATAATAAACTGTAACGATGTAATAACTGATAATAATACAATAATATCTGTATTGATATAATAAACTGTAATGATATAATAAACTGTAACGATGTAATAACTGATAATAATACAATAATCTCTGTATTGATACAATAAACTGTAATGATATAATAAACTGTAACGATGTAATAACTGATAATAATACAATAATCTCTGTAATGATATAATAAACTATAACGATGTAATAACTGATAATAATACAATAATCTCTGTATTGATACATTAAACTGTAACAATGTAATAACTGATAATAATACAATAAACTGTAATGATATAATAAACTGTAACGATGTAATAACTGATAATGATACAATAATCTCTGTATTGATACAATAAACTGTAATGATATAATAAACTGTAACGATGTAATAACTGATAATAATACAATAATCTCTGTAATGATATAATAAACTGTAACGATGTAATAACTGATAATAATACAATAATATCTGTATTGATATAATAAACTGTAATGATATAATAAACTGTAACGATGTAATAACTGATAATAATACAATAATATCTGTATTGATGTAATAAACTGTAATGATATAATAAACTGTAACGATGTAATAACGGATAATGATACAATAATCTCTGGATTGATACAATAAACTGTAATGATATAATAAACTGTAACGATGTAATAACTTATAATAATACAATAATCTCTGTATTGATACAATAAACTGTAATGATATAATAAACTGTAACAATGTAATAACTGATAATAATACAATAATCTCTGGATTGATATAATAAACTGTAATTGGATGCAATAACTGATAATAATACAATATGATGTAGAGATATTGGAGCGTGGCATGTACAGACAGAGTCTCACTGTTCGTGGCAGATGTTTTAGTAATTGTTTGTGTCAGTGTTACTTTAGATCTTGTTACTGTTAGCTGGGGCCCTGTGATCCCAGCCTTCCTCCTGCGTTACTTTAGGTTGTAATAGATCCTTTGTATCTCTTTGCTTTCAGTTCATAACCTCTCAGTATGTCAATAGTGCCTCTTCTTCAAAATACCCCATCTCTGAATTGTCCTGAATATATCCGGATAAAGCCAGATAACGTGAATTGTCCTGAATATATCTGGATAAAGCCAGATAATGTGAATTTTCCTGAATATACCGGATAAAGCCAGATAACGTGAATTATCCTGAATATATCTGGATAAAGCCAGATAATGTGAATTTTCCTGAATATATCCGGATAAAGCCAGATAATGTGATTTGTCCTGAATATACCAGATAAAGCCAGATAATGTAATTTATCCTGAATATATCCGGATAGAGCCAGATAACGTAAATTATCCTGAATAAATCCGGATAGAGCCAGATAACGTCAATTATCCTGAATATATCTGGATAAAGCCAGATAACGTAAATTATCCTGAATAAATCCGGATAGAGCCAGATAACGTCAATTATCCTGAATAAATCCGGATAGAGACAGATAATGTCAATTATCCTAAATATATCTGGATAAAGCCAGATAATGTCAATTATCCTGAATATATCCGGATAAACGCAGATAACGTGAATTGTCCTGAATATATCCGGATAAAGCCAGATAACGTCAATTATCCTGAATAAATCCGGATAGAGCCAGATAACGTCAATTATCCTGAATAAATCCGGATAGAGACAGATAATGTCAATTATCCTAAATATATCTGGATAAAGCCAGATAATGTGAATTTTCCTGAATATACCAGATAAAGCCAGATGATGTAATTTATCCTGAATATATCCGGATAAAGCCAGATAACGTAAATTATCCTGAATATATCCGGATAAGGCCAGATATCGTCAATTATCCTGAATAAATCCGGATAGAGCCAGATAATGTTAATTATCCTGAATATATCCGGATAAAGCCAGATAACGTCAATTATCCTGAATAAATCCGGATAAAGCCAGATAACGTCAATTATCCTGAATATATCCGGATAAAGCCAGATAATGTAATTTATCCTGAATATATCCGGATAAAGCCAGATAACGTAAATTATCCTGAATATATCCGGATAAAGCCAGATAACGTAAATTATCCTGAATATATCCGGATAAAGCCAGATAACGTCAATTATCCTGAATAAATCCGGATAGATCCAGATAATGTCAATTATCCTGAATATATCCAGATAAAGCCAGATAACGTGAATTATCCTAAATATATCTGGATAAAGCCAGATAATGTGAATTTTCCTGAATATATCCGGATAAACCCAGATAACGTGAATTATGCTAAATATATCCGGATAAAGCCAGATAATGTGAATTTTCCTGAATATACCGGATAAACCCAGATAACGTGAATTATCCTAAATATATCTGGATAAAGCCAGATAATGTGAATTTTCCTGAATATATCCGGATAAAGCCAGATAACGTGAATTGTCCTGAATATATCCGGATAAAGCCAGATAATGTGAATTGTCCTGAATATATCCAGATAAAGCCAGATAATGTGAATTTTCCTGAATATATCTGGAGGAAGCCAGATAATGAGAATTTTCCTGAATATATCCGGATACAGCCAGATAATGCGAATTATCCTGAACATAACCGGATAGCAGTTGTGAATCAATATCAGCTGACAGCTGCTGGAGGTCAATAGAATTAAGGTTCCTCCTGAGTTCCTCCAGAGGGGGGTTAGGCTGAGGTTGTTGGGTGTGGGGGTACTTGACAGGGCCGTCTATAATATGATTAGTACCCTGGGCAATGCATTTTCTTGGGCCCCCTGGGCCCTGCCCCTCCTATCCCTCCCCCCAATTACGCCCAATGCGCAATCACACTGACAGACGTACTGGCACATACAGACACAGACAGACATTAAAACATTCACAGATACACACTGACACACAAATATATACTGGCAGACATACTGACACACACAGACATACATACACACACAGACAGACACATACACTGGCAGACATACTGACAGATATACTGACACACACAGGCACATACACTGACAGACGTATTGACACACACACAGGCATACTGACATACACATAGACAGACGTACTGGCACATACACACAGACAGACATTAAAACATTCCAAGATACATACTGACACACACATACACTGACACACAAATATATACTGGCAGACATACTGACACACACACAGACATACATACATACACACAGGCACATACACTGACAGATATACTGACACACACAGACACATACACCAACAGACGTATTGACACACACACACAGACATACATACACACACAGACACATACACTGACAGATATACTGACACACAGACACATACACTGACAGAAGTATTGACACACACAGGTCTACTGACATACACATAGACAGACATACTGACACACACAGGCCTACTGACATACACACACACATACATACATACACAGACAGACATACTGACACACACAGGCCTACTGACATACACACACACATACATACATACACAGACAGACATACTGACACACAAGCATACATTTAGCCACCCTCCAGGTTCTTACCTTTTTCTGGAGGGTGGTTTCCCTGGGGTACAGTGGCAGGCTGAGGCAGATAGGAGTTCTCCTCTGGAACTCCCCTCCCTGCCATTCTCCTCCCGCGCGGCTGTGCTCTCCGTCGGGAGGAAGTGACGTCACTTCCTCCCAGCCGGTACAGGAAGGGGCCTGGTCGCGCTGTTTAAGCGTCACAGCGCCAGACCGGGCCCCTGCTCACACATGCTCCCCGGGTGGCCCTTAGTGCATGAGCCACCCGGGGAGCCTCCTCAGTGTGCGGGCCGGTGCGGCTCTGTGCAGCCGCACCGCCGGGTCCAAGGGGGGCTGCGCAAATCGCGGGGCCCACGGGGCAGCTGCTCTGGGCCCCCCAGGAGCAACTGGGCCCGGGGCAGCTGCCCCGTTTGCCCCGCGTTAAAGACGGCCCTGGTACTTGAGAGCAAACGATAAGAGGTGGTGATCAGAGAGAGGAAATGGAGTGTTGCGGATATTAGATACTGTACATGCATTAGAGAAAATTAGGTTGAGGGTATTGCCAGCTACATGAGTGGGAGAATTAGCCCACTGCAATAGCCCGAGGGAGGAAGTAATTGAAAGTAGTTTAGAGGCTGCAGAGGTCAAAGGTGGGTTAATGGGAATATTGAAGTCCCCGAGACTTAGGGATGGAATGTTGGAAGAGAGGAAGTAGGGTAGCCAGGCAGCAAAGTGGTAAAGGAAGAGGAGAGGGGAACCAGGGGGACGATAAATAACAGCAATGTTAGCAGAGAAGGGTTTCAAAAGGCGAATCAAATGAATTTTAAATGATGGGAAAGAGAGGGAATGGGGCGTGGGTAGAGGTTTGAAGGAGCAGTGAGGGGAGAGGTGAAACCCTACACCACCTTTACATTCAGAGTGTTTTGGGTTGTGGGTAAGTTGAAGACCACCAAAGGACAAAGATGCAGGGGTAGCAGTGTCAGAGGGGGAGAGCCATGTTTCCGTTAAGGTTAGTAAATCTACTGAACGAGAGATGAAGAGGTCGGGGGGTTCTGTAATATTGCAAACAGAGCATGCATTCCAGAGGGCAGTATTGAAGGAGGATTTAGAGGAAGAGTAACATGAGATGGGTATGAGATGGGTGTGGTTCCTTGAGTTAGTACGTGGTGGGTTTGCCGAGATGGGTCCGGGGTTTGGGGTTTAGGAGCAGAAGGATAGAAAGGTGGAAGTAGGATTTGAAAGTTTTGTAGTAGGGTATGTATATAGAGGGTTTGGGAGGAGTTGGAGGAGATAGGCCTTGGCCTTAACAATGGTATCTGACATTACACATTGTTGATCAGCGTTTTGTCTATACCTATTCCCCAATCCTTCTGCCAGGTTTGTATTCCTATTGCTTTAGTGTCCCGTTAAAGTGTTCTGGATTACAGTGACATATAAAATGTTATAATAAATTAATAAATCCCATTTGGTGTTACTTGCCGTGGCAGTCTATAAACTGGTTATTAATGGTGGGAGTTAGAGGCCGATCATTTTTTGAGAGTGCCATTTTGTGGCTTTTTGAGTACTTTCTCATCCTACGTTTTCTTTTATTAATTAAAGGTTGTTGTTTTTTATTCTGCACGTGACTTTGTTACCATGAAACAGTCTTGATAACCCATAGTAGCAGATCAAAGGGAAAAACCAAACATCAGATTACACGAGCCAAGCTAATTACACCAATTAAATATTGACATAGTTACATAGTAATATAGTGCAGAAGCCTTGATACAATATACACCTACCGCATCTACATGCCAATTAGCCACCCTCAATTGGTTCTTCCCTAACCCCCTAACCCGGCCGGCTAACAGTTGGCTCCACTAAAACAAGTACATAGTTTCCTGGCATGGGGTACATCCCTCTGTGACACCCTCACTACATCCACTGGCTCACTGGCTGTTTACCGCCTATATCTCACATAAAGTAACTAAGTTACAAAATTATGCCCAACTGTTCTATATGATATTGTACCGTCCCACGGGGACATACATACCATGTCATCATGCTGGATGTATTATGCCCAACTGTTCTATATGATATTGTACCGTCCCATGGGGACATACATACCATGTCATCATGCTGGATGTATTATGCCCAACTGTTCTATATGATATTGTACTGTCCCATGTGGACATACATACCATGTCATCATGCTGGATGTATTATGCCCAACTGTTCTATATGATATTGTACCGTCCCATGGGGACATACATACCATGTCATTATGCTGGATGTATTATGCCCAACTGTTCTATATGATATTGTACCGTCCCGTGGGGACATACATACCATGTCATCATGCTGGATGTATTATGCCCAACTGTTCTATATGATATTGTACCGTCCCATGGGGACATACATACCATGTCATCATGCTGGATGTATTATGCCCAACTGTTCTATATGATATTGTACCGTCCCATGGGGACATACATACCATGTCATTATGCTGGATGTATTATGCCCAACTGTTCTATATGATATTGTACCGTCCTGCGGGGACATACATACCATGTCATCATGCTGGATGTATTATGCCCAACTGTTCTATATGATATTGTACCGTCCCATGGGGACATACATACCATGTCATTATGCTGGATGTATTATGCCCAACTGTTCTATATGATATTGTACCGTCCCGCGGGGACATACATACCATGTCATCATGCTGGATGTATTATGCCCAACTGTTCTATATAATATTGTACTGTCCCGCGGGGACATACATACCATGTCATTATGCTGGATGTATTATGCCCAACTGTTCTATATGATATTGTACCGTCCCGCGGGGACATACATACCATGTCATCATGCTGGATGTATTATGCCCAACTGTTCTATATGATATTGTACTGTCCCGCGGGGACATACATATCATGTCATCATGCTGGATGTATTATGCCCAACTGTTCTATATGATATTGTACCGTCCCATGGGGACATACATACCATGTCATTATGCTGGATGTATTATGCCCAACTGTTCTATATGATATTGTACCGTCCCGCGGGGACATACATACCATGTCATCATGCTGGATGTATTATGCCCAACTGTTCTATATGATATTGTACCGTCCCATGGGGACATACATACCATGTCATTATGCTGGATGTATTATGCCCAACTGTTCTATATGATATTGTACCGTCCCGCGGGGACATACATACCATGTCATCATGCTGGATGTATTATGCCCAACTGTTCTATATAATATTGTACTGTCCCGCGGGGACATACATACCATGTCATTATGCTGGATGTATTATGCCCAACTGTTCTATATGATATTGTACCGTCCCGCGGGGACATACATACCATGTCATCATGCTGGATGTATTATGCCCAACTGTTCTATATGATATTGTACTGTCCCGCGGGGACATACATATCATGTCATCATGCTGGATGTATTATGCCCAACTGTTCTATATGATATTGTACCGTCCCATGGGGACATACATACCATGTCATTATGCTGGATGTATTATGCCCAACTGTTCTATATGATATTGTACCGTCCCATGGGGACATACATACCATGTCATCATGCTGGATGTATTATGCCCAACTGTTCTATATGATATTGTACCGTCCCGCGGGGACATACATACCATGTCATCATCCTGGATGTATTATGCCCAACTGTTCTATATGATATTGTACTGTCCCGCGGGGACATACATATCATGTCATCATGCTGGATGTATTATGCCCAACTGTTCTATATGATATTGTACCGTCCCGCGGGGACATACATACCATGTCATCATCCTGGATGTATTATGCCCAACTGTTCTATATGATATTGTACTGTCCCGCGGGGACATACATATCATGTCATTATGCTGGATGTATTATGCCCAACTGTTCTATATGATATTGTACCGTCCCATGGGGACATACATACCATGTCATCATGCTGGATGTATTATGCCCAACTGTTCTATATGATATTGTACCGTCCCGCGGGGACATACATATCATGTCATCATGCTGGATGTATTATGCCCAACTGTTCTATATGATATTGTACCGTCCCATGGGGACATACATACCATGTCATCATGCTGGATGTATTATGCCCAACTGTTCTATATGATATTGTACCGTCCCGCGGGGACATACATACCATGTCATCATCCTGGATGTATTATGCCCAACTGTTCTATATGATATTGTACCGTCCCGCGGGGACATACATACCATGTCATCATCCTGGATGTATTATGCCCAACTGTTCTATATGATATTGTACTGTCCCATGGGGACATACATACCATGTCATCATCCTGGATGTATTATGCCCAACTGTTCTATATGATATTGTACCGTCCCATGGGGACATACATACCATGTCATCATGCTGGATGTATTATGCCCAACTGTTCTATATGATATTGTACCGTCCCGCGGGGACATACATACCATGTCATCATCCTGGATGTATTATGCCCAACTGTTCTATATGATATTGTACCGTCCCGCGGGGACATACATACCATGTCATCATGCTGGATGTATTATGCCCAACTGTTCTATATGATATTGTACCGTCCCATGGGGACATACATACCATGTCATCATGCTGGATGTATTATGCCCAACTGTTCTATATGATATTGTACCGTCCCATGGGGACATACATACCATGTCATCATGCTGGATGTATTATGCCCAACTGTTCTATATGATATTGTACCGTCCCATGGGGACATACATACCATGTCATCATGCTGGATGTATTATGCCCAACTGTTCTATATGATATTGTACCGTCCCGCGGGGACATACATACCATGTCATCATCCTGGATGTATTATGCCCAACTGTTCTATATGATATTGTACCGTCCCATGGGGACATACATACCATGTCATCATGCTGGATGTATTATGCCCAACTGTTCTATATGATATTGTACCGTCCCGCGGGGACATACATACCATGTCATCATCCTGGATGTATTATGCCCAACTGTTCTATATGATATTGTACTGTCCCATGGGGACATACATACCATGTCATCATCCTGGATGTATTATGCCCAACTGTTCTATATGATATTGTACCGTCCCATGGGGACATACATACCATGTCATCATGCTGGATGTATTATGCCCAACTGTTCTATATGATATTGTACCGTCCCGCGGGGACATACATACCATGTCATCATGCTGGATGTATTATGCCCAACTGTTCCCACGGGGACATACCATTGTACCGTGTTTTTTTATGTCAACCTGTACTGAATATCACACATGCAGTGTGACAAAAATTAAAGAATTTCAAAATATACATTAAAAAATCTCCATTTATTTTGATAAAACCACCTCTTCAGGCTGATAACTCCACAGCTTTACTGTAAAGTACCCTTTTCTGGACAATCCTTGACAGCTTTACCAGAGAGTTAGCTGCCCCCATTTGGCGGTCTGTTACAGGAATGATATATTTAAATGCTCCCCCTTGTTCAGCATATCCGATTCCTCAGTCATTTTATCGTCATTTATCTGTATGGGCCCGTTCTCTGTGAGAATATTTCCATTTTTCTTTTAGTTTACTTTGCCAAGTGTTTTATGGGGCATCCCTGAGTGAGTTCAGACTCTCTCTCGGTAGCCCCAGCCAGTGCGAAGCCCCATTAAGGAACATTCGGTCATCGCAAATTTAGTCACATTTAGCACATTCAGTCTTTCTAGCGTCTCGATTGGTCATTTCTAAATTGCTCCTCCTTCCATCCTACCTCTGATCGACTGTTTAGTTCTCTCTTGTTCCACTACTTCATACCGCTTGGTTTTTAATGAATCTGCTGCAGGTACGTTTAATTCCTTGTTTTATTGCAGTTAGGGCCTTTTCTCTTATTTATATATGTACATTTTGTCACATTCATCTAGCCAATCATGGTAAACTTTTTTTTGCTGTATTTCTATTTTGGATGCTAACAGAGTGCTCTTACTGTATGTTGGTGACATTACGTTTAATGTCATTGTCCGTGGACAAGATCCCATGAGAAAGTTGGGAAAAAGAAACAAAAAACTAAAAATTGGGGCGCGGGGCCTGATCGCCGAGCAGCCTACTGTGTATAACCTCTTTTAATGTCAACTACACAGTTAATATTTCTTATATAACAAAAATGTGCCAGTCTCAATAATGCCACACATTGTAATGCAAATGTAAATGTTGAACACTAGACATATGGCTTGCTCTGTTACTATGTGATGCTTACTCCTCGGTTGTATCTGCCGATTGTTAGCTACCAAAAATTTAAAATGTGCCTGATTAATATAGTCGCAACATGTACTGCAAATTGTAATTTCTCATACCTTGACACCGCTGTTGTGGCGAACCAAGGCTGTTTGTTAATTCTTGTGCACAATAAAAATAAAGAATTAAAAAAATAAAAAATAATAATAATTGCTCAGCCTGTGATAATATGGCCCTAGAAGGCAAGAAGGTTCTCGCTTCGTGCCTCTCAGTAGCTGCTGGACTTTCCCATACCCCTCCTACAGACATCCTTAAAGGGACACTACAGTCACCCAGACCACCTCAGCTCAGCTCATTGAAGCGGTCTGGGTGCAGTGCCCCTGCCCTCCTTAGTCCTGCAATGTAAATCATTGCAGTTTTAGATAAACTACAGTAATTATATTGCAGGACTAAGACTGCCTCTAGTGGCTGTCGATACCAGAGGTGGAGCGCCGACGCAGCGCCGAGGGACATCCGAGCAGTAAAGTTTTTTTTTTTAACCCTTTACACGTCAGGGATGCAAGGAAGAGAGGGACCAAAGGGTAGTGTAGTGTCAGGAATTCGGATATGTATTCCTAACACTGTAGTATCCCTTTTATTATGTCAAGCAGTGGATCAAGGTATTAAAGGGACTCTGCAGGACTCTCAATATCGTTCAAACTTATTTAAAATTAAATGCATTTATTGCATATTTAGCGTATGGGCCCCAGCTGACTGATCGGATTATTTGTGCTAAGAACAATAATTATTTAAAGGAGAACATAGCAAAATGTATTGGGAGCAATGGCTGCAGATAGAGGTCCATCTCACAGTGCCAATAAAACCAATCTAAATTGTCATCAGAAACAGTGTATGTCCTTTATATAGCATGTTACAAACTGTTCATACCGGCCGTGAGCTGAGCTGACTGACAGCTCAGCTCGCGGTCTCTGCCTGCCCCCCTCCTCTGCTGACAGGCTGGAGAGAGAAGGCGCGCACACAGTGCTTTCTCTCTCCTGCAAACATCAGATGTATTTTAATACGTCTGACGTGTACAGGGCCTTTTTAGGGCCCTACATGATAGGAAGTCCCTCTGGTGGCCGTCTGAGTGACGGCCACTGGAGGTATTCCTATCAATCAATCTCTGAAAATACAGTGTTTACATTAGATTGCCTGCAGGGAGCTATAGATCTCACCTGAAAAAATACATTAAGCTGTAGTTGTTCAGGTGACTATAGTGTCCCTTTAATACAGTTTGCAAGAGACCTAGAGTATGAGGAACTTCAGATATTATGGATGAATCCTTATTGGACACATCTGACCAGGTCACAAGGTATGTGGTAAAAGGAATGTTTCTTTCTTCTGAAAAAGAACATGAACCCACTGGGAATAAAATGGACTACCAGATGGTAGAGAAATAATTAAAAGCAGTGAAACCCTACACCAGGATGACAAAAGTTCTGAAAAACAGAGTTCATCATATTCATTTATTTCTAGTGCTCAAAATAAATAAATAACCCTTTTCCTTAAAGAACAGCAGAGTGGAAAAAGGCAGAAAACATTCAAAGTGAGCTGCATAAGTGATCTCCCTGGGACAACCCACCTAAGGTGGATGCAGCTAAAGTGAGACTAGATAGGAAGTCCGCTCTTCCCCAAATGATGCCGGATCCATAGATAGATAGAGCAGTCACTTTTTACAGCAGCTACGAAGGCACTTATAGAGCGGGTTTGTCTCCTGGAGGAAGATATTGGCAGACGTGTACGTAGATCCTCCCATTTGGATGCCCCTACTGAGGTTAAGTGGGCTAGAACTTGTTTCTGGGGCTTCTTTGGACCTGGTAAGAATTTTGGCCAGGAACATGGCCCTTTCAGTAGCTACCCACACAGCCATTTGGCTTAAGGCCTGGGGAGCAGATTTATTCTCTACAAACAATTTTGTGGTTTGCCTTTTCAAGATGATCTTCTTTTTTGAAAAGGCTCTGGACAAAAGCCTTTCTTGCACAAGATAGAAGGGTACATAAAGGTTCTCAATCATAGAATGAACAACTTTCCTTTCGGGACAGAGGTTCTTTTCAGTATTCTAGAGCAGTGGTCCCCAACCCAGTCCTCATAGCCCACCAACAGTCCAGGATTTATGTATTCCCTTTTTATTCAAATGGAGATGCTGACAAATCCTGTACTGTCGGTGGTTCATGAGGACTGGGTTGGGGACCACTGTTCTAGAGGATATAGACCAGGAAGAAAATACAATAGGTCTAGCAATTGGAAGTGACCTTCAGGAGCCTTCGAGGTTTCAACTAATACATTCTGAAGGTTCCAAAACCCAGGACCTGAAAGTAGGTGGTCATCTCCATAACTTCTGGAGGACTTGGGCAAAGATCAAAACAAACGGCTGGGTTATTACCATTTTAAAGGAGGGATTTCTAAGTCTTCCAGGAGAAAGTCACTTTGTAAAACCAAGAGACATCAACAAGCTTCTTACAGCAGACGTCATCATGCGAGTACCTACTTATTAAAGATCTGAGGGGAGTTATTCCCCTTCTTTTGTGATTGTGTGTTTGATTTAGAATCCTTTATGATTGTGCATTTCATCTGGGATCCTTTATGATTGTGTGTTTGATCTAGGATCCTTTATGATTGTGTGTTTGATTTAGGATCCTTTATGATTGTGTGTTTGATTTAGGATCCTTTATGATTGTGTGTTCGATCTAGGATCCTTTATTATTGTGTGTTCGATTTAGGATCCTTTGTGATTGTGTGTTCGATTTAGGATCCTTTATGATTGTGTGTTCGATTTAGGATCCTTTATGATTGTGTGTTCAATTTAGGCTCCTTTAAGATTGTGTGTTCGATCTAGGATCCTTTATTATTGTGTGTTCGATTTAGGATCCTTTGTGATTGTGTGTTCGATTTAGGATCCTTTATGATTGTGTGTTCGATTTAGGATCCTTTATGATTGTGTGTTTGATTTAGGATCCTTTATGATTGTGTGTTTGATTTAGGATCCTTTGTGATTGTGTGTTTGATCTAGGATCCTTTATGATTGTGTGTTTGATTTAGGATCCTTTATGATTGTGTGTTCGATTTAGGATCTTTTATGATTGTGTGTTTGATTTAGGATCCTTTATGATGGTGTGTTTGATCTAGGATCCTTTATGATTGTGTGTTTGATTTAGGATCCTTAAAGATTGTGTGTTTGATTTAGGATCCTTTATGATTGTGTGTTCGATTTAGGATCCTTTAAGATTGTGTGTTCGATCTAGGATCCTTTATTATTGTGTGTTCGATTTAGGATCCTTTGTGATTGTGTGTTCGATTTAGGATCCTTTATGATTGTGTGTTCGATCTAGGATCCTTTATGATTGTGTGTTTGATTTAGGATCCTTTATGATTGTGTGTTTGATCTAGGATCCTTTATGGTTGAGTGTTTGATTTAGGATCCTTTATGATTGTGTGTTTGATTTAGGATCCTTTATGATTGCGTGTTTGATTTAGGATCCTTTATGATTGTGTGTTTGATTTAGGATCCTTTATGATTGTGTGTTTGATTTAGGATCCTTTGTGATTGTGTGTTTGATTTAGGATCCTTTATGATTGTGTGTTCGATCTAGGATCCTTTATGATTGTGTGTTTGATTTAGGATCCTTTATGATTGTGTGTTTGATTTAGGATCCTTTATGATTGTGTGTTTGATTTAGGATCCTTTGTGATTGTGTGTTTGATCTAGGATCCTTTATGATTGTGTGTTTGATTTAGGATCCTTTGTGATTGTGTGTTTGATCTAGGATCCTTTATGATTGTGTGTTTGATTTAGGATCCTTTGTGATTGTGTGTTTGATCTAGGATCCTTTATGATTGTGTGTTTGATTTAGGATCCTTTATGATTGTGTGTTTGATTTAGGATCCTTTGTGATTGTGTGTTTGATCTAGGATCCTTTATGATTGTGTGTTTGATTTAGGATCCTTTATGATTGTGTGTTTGATTTAGGATCCTTTATGATTGTGTGTTTTATCTAGGATCCTTTGTACCTCTGATCTGGGATCTGTAATTTTTGTAAACAACGTGTCTGTGTCTGCTAGGAGAGCGGTGATTATAATATCCAGATGAATATGCTGCCCAGATGTGAATCTTCTACATATTTCAATAAATGTAAATGCAAAACAGTAAGCACATGTCTAAGCATCCCCTCCATGAGGCAAAATACAATTATTCTATGGAAAACATTTGTTTTCTGTCTGCAAAAACTCTTTCAAAGAAAGGGGGTGGGGGGAGTGAATTTTGCCTCTTTAGAATTTAGTGAGGCATCATTAATATTTCGACCCATTTTATTTATTTATTTGAAAAATGAGGAAGTGGAACGTATGGGGATTTTCTATTGGACTCTTCTTGTCATCATTACCAGCTTGTTTTAATCCACACAGTGTTTCATGGCTGGGGTTGTGCTATGGTTGGCGTAGAGCATTCACAATGTATTGGACAGGAGGCTTTGATAGTTCATGCAGCGCATGTAAAAGCCAGCTGGAAACCCGGGTTCGTCTTTGAGGTGCTTGGATCCTATTCTAATTTTCTTTGGTGAATTATTAGGCAATAAAGCTAACTCAGTGAAGTCATATACTATGCCCCTGAATGTCTGGGTCGTGGACATGGCACTAATGGAAATGACCTACCATATAAGAATAGAAAGGTATTCCTTTATGTACATAGGAATCCAGATGACGTGACCAAGCTACTCATGAAAAATTATACACTTTTGATTCATAACCTAAATAAAGAACTGGGAAACTGAGTAGACAAACCGATCTGATGGATTGGTCTATTAAGATGAATTTCCTACCCAGGATCCTCTTTCTATTCTAATCCCTCAGTATTTAGCAATAGACAAATGTGTAGCAGCACAAACATTATACCGTCCAAAATTGGTACGAGGCCTTGGATTGCCTCACCTGCATATTCACGATTTAGTCCAGCTGGCTAGGGTAATCACTCAGGTGATTCCCTGATTGGAGAAGATGGAGATACACAGAATCTCTTTTTGTGAGAGATCCCTAAAGGTTCTTTTACGAACAGCCTGACCTGCGCTAAGCGTTGAGATGTTACTTATGTTCTCACTGACATCCACTCCTTCATCGATGACCCCTATCCTAAGAAACAGAGCCCTTTTACCTGGAATGAGAGCTACGTATTTTGGGGACTGAGTTGCAGTGATACCTGCATTTATATTAAAATATTGATCTGCTTTCTGGAACTTCCGCAGGTGACTTGTTTATCTCCTGGTAATTAGTTTACTACTTACAAATTAGGGACTTTGTATGGCAAAAATTAGTGATACGGACAGCCACTACCCCCCTTAGCTTTTTTAGAATCTCTGTTTAAAGGAAACCACACAGACATGATAACTATACCAACACCTGTGCTCCATCTTTCATGAATGGGGGAAACTGGGAGCAGAGAGGAAATCTGAGAGGCTTGCTCCAAGTCCTCCATTATTGTGACGCTCCAGGAGCAATTGTATAAAATATTGTTCCATTAATACACAACTACAGTCGAATTGTATAATATGGGTAGGTCCACCACAGATGTCTGTTGTTGGTTAACTAGAGAAAGAGGCACATGTGGTGGAGTTGCCCTAGAGTCGGTTTTGGAGTGAGAAACGCTCTCTGGGTGCCAACATCTTTAATAGGCTACTAAATCTGGACCCCTTGGTTTCTGCCTAGTCCCATGGAGAGAATTAACTCCCAAGAACCGAAGCTATTAAGCAAGATCACCCTATCGGCATTCTAAAGGGCACTTCTTGTTGACTTTTTCCTGAGAAACAGGGCTTTCTGTGAGGATGCATGGAGAGCCCTAGTCTAGTCCTGGCAACAATTATCCTTACATTTAAATGACAACTGTCACCTCAAAACTGTTTTAATAAAATACTCTTTTCATCAAGGTTTGAAAGGAAATAGATTTTTTTTTGAAATTCTTTATTTTTGTTGTGCGTGATATAACACTGGGCTTGGTCAGCCACAATAGCAATTCCAAGCAGTAATGTAATAAACAGTTATAACAGAACGTGGCATAGGAGTATACAGCACATTTTTCAGCTGGTGATCCAAGTGTGTCTCATGGGACAGTTTGTGAGTCGGGCCATATGTTCATTAGACCACCCAGTCCCAGGAACAACAACAAAAAAGGTATGTGGGGGGCCTTTAGTCCGCCTGTAGTGTCAGCGAGAGCCCGCCGATAGTGCCGACTGGTTGGCGTTTCTCGGCACAAATGTCTCGGAGGTGGCCGGGTTCCCCATACGGGTGCTGAGGTGCTTGCCAGGTTGCAGAATGGCGTCTTGAGGGCGGCCCCATGCCGCCAAGTGCTTTCTTGCCTCTGGGAGGTCGGATACTAGATAGGTGTCGGTCCCGTGGAGTACTTGGAGTTGACGGGGTGGGCGCCATTGGTATGTTGTGTGCGCGGAGTAGGGTGGTAAGTGGCCTAAGGGCTGCGCGCCATTGCATCATACCTCTAGAGAGATCTGTGTAGAATAGGAGGGACATGTCCTCAAAGACATATGGCGTATTTCCCTTGGTGGCTGCCATTACTGCAATTTTATCCTGGGGTTTATTGAATTTGACAATAATGTCCCTGGGTGCTGTCTGTGGGGCTGTCGTGGGTTTGGGTATGCGGAATGCGCCGTCAATGTTCATGCCCTTGGCCTGTCTGATGGGGAGAATCGTGCTTACCAGCCGTCAGATTAGATGCCTTCCATAGCCGCCATTTTGTGTTCTGCTTGGATGTGTTGCTGTTGTAGAGCGGCGACATCTCTCTGCAGAGCGGCAAGTTGCTGTGTATGGCTCGTTGTGGTGCGTTCAGCGACATCCACGCGGTCTGATAGGCCTTGGATGTCCCTCTTCATTTCCGCCATGTCGGCCTGGATGCCCCGGCGTAGCTCGGCCAGCAACTCCCTCATCTCCACCTTCGTAACCGGAGTTGCGTCCGTCTGTGCTTTGGGTGTTGTCGGCAGTTTCAAAGCGGGTAAGACAGTCTCTTCTTGGTCCGAGAATGGGTCGTCGGAGTTAGCAAAGTCGTCCACATAGCCTGTGTAGTCCGCCATGTTGGGCTCTAGGGCCCCTTGTGCTCTTCGCCACAGGTCCCCAATACTTGCTCCCGGGCGTGTTCCGTCCGATTTCAGTTTTTTGCATTTCTTTCCCATGCTACCTAGGTTGTAGTAGCTGTCAGCTTGGTCGTAAGATTTTGGGGGGATAATATTGTGTAGTTTGTGGTTAATAAGCTGGTATTATCACGGAGCTCGCTGGAGATGCGACCGCTCTGTTCGGCTGTTGGCTCCGCCCCCCGGAAATAGATTTTTTTTTAATGAAGCATATATATATAGATGTAGAAAACATATACAATTTGTATCTTGTAATACCTTTTTTGTGGGATTAACAGAATTTTTTAATGACAAGCTTTCGGGATATCCTCCCTTCCTCAAGTCTAAAGCATTTCTGAGCAAGACGACACATAGACTTCAAAGTTGAGTTGTGATACAGGGGTTAAAGCGACATGAGTGCAGATAAGACACAGGTTTGATAGAAAATAGACACCATTCTCACTGTGGGTCGTAAATATCTTGTGTGAAGATCACATAGTGAGGAGGGAGAGGGAGAAAAAAAAACAAGTAAACAGTGCAGAAGATTGTGCTAGAAGGGGAGAAATCTTCACATAAGATATTTACGACTCTGCAAAAATGGTGTCTATTTTCTATCAAACCTGTGTCTTATCTGCACTCATGTCGCTTTAACCCCTGTATCACAACTCAACTTTTAATTCTATGTCTTGTCTTCCTCAGAAATGCTTTAGACTTGAGAAAGGGAGGATCTCCCGAAAGCTTGCCATTAAAAAATTCTGTTAGTCCAATAAAAAAGGTATTACAAGATATGAATTGTATCTATTTTTTACATCGCTAGACTAATATGGCTACAATCTCTTCTTGAACACTATATATATTAGAGAACCGAAACGTTGATCTTCTGTGGCAGATGCCTGAATAAAAAGCTAAGTTTTTTCACAATATTTTCGAAGTCCTTGGAGTGCTATCATTACTTTATTTATATATATATTTTATATACCAACAGTATGGATGAAAACCCCTTCCACCTGAAGTAAGTGGATAGTCCTGAGCTGTGTTTCAAAGCTGTTGTATACAGCAAACACATACTACAAGGAATCCATGTATAAAGTGGAATGGAGGCAAAAATTTGGTTCTTTGTTGAGCTCATTTGCATACGCCTACCCAGAATCCCTTGCAGTAGTGAGAGCACAGTTAACGTGAGATTTCTGTGGGAAAAGCAAGTCTTATGTGTATTTGTGTTTAGGAATGTATTAACTATATATACTCCTTTAGTAAATGGCAGGATCCTTCAGCCACATACATACAGCTTTGGTCAGACAGTGTTTGAATTGAGATAGTTAGTCTCTATGGTCTTCCCTGAGTCACTTCCTGCACATAAGCAGAAAATACCATAGAGACTAACCGTTGACAGTGCAAGCATGAAACACGCTACTAACTTTCCAAAAGGTTTGGCTACCTTGAAGGTTTATCAGGCCCAACAGGGCCATTGGCTTTTGGAGGGATGTCCTTCACTGACCCCTTCCCTGCGGCAACTCTCTTTTTTTGTTTTCCTTATTTTCCTTTTCCTTTCTCTCATTGGTTCTATTCGCTCTCTTTATTGAAGGTTGTTTATCCTTCTTCTTTACATTAACAAAGCAGACTTGGAGTGCAATATACTGTGCCGTACTTTCTAACCATCTACAGTCAGGGCCGCCATCAGGGCATGACAACCATAACAGTTGTCATGGGCCCGGCGGTCCTGGGGGGCCCGAGCCCCACATACTGCTGCAGTAAGTAATGGCTGAGCTGGGGAGTTAAACAATCTCCCCAGCCAGCCTGCACTCAGCAAGGGGCCCGCACAGCCGTCCGCGGGCCCCTGCTGCTACTAATCATCTCGTCCGTGCAGGGCACACTGAGGGACAGCTATAGGGGCCTCCCAAAGACCCCACTAGGCTGCCCCTCAGTGTGCCTGTCTCCAAACACAGCCTCACTGAGCTGCCTGTAACTGCTCAGGGCAGCTCCCTGCGGCTGGTTCTGCAGGAAGTGACATCACCAGTCACAGTGCAGAGTGAGCTGTGCGGAGCTGCCCTGAGCAGACTTACAGGCAGCATGTCAGCATTGTGAGGTTCCTTCAGAAGAGGACCACCAGAGAGGTAAGGTTTGGGAGGGTTTTGGGAGCCCCTACCCCCCCCCTGCTCTCACTGCATCCCCTACCCCCCTGCTCTCAATGCATCCCCTACCCCCCCTGCTCCCACTGCATCCCCTACCCCCCTGCTCCCACTGCATCTCCTACCCCCCCTGCTCCCACTGCATCCCCTACCCCCATGCTCCCACTGCATCCCCTACCCCCATGCTCCCACTGCATCCCCTACCCCCATGATCCCACTGCATCCCCTACCCCCATGCTCCCACTGCATCCCCTACTCCCATGCTCCCACTGCATCCTCTTCCCCCTGCTCCCACTGCATCCCCTACCCCCTGCTCCCACTGCATCCCCTACCCCCTGCTCCCACTGCACCCCCTACCCCCTGCTCCCACTGCAGCTCCTGCCCCCTGCACTGTTCACTAACACACTCTGCACTACATTCACTAAACACACTCTGCACTACACATACACTACATTCACTAAACACACTCTGCACTCACTACAAACACTACATTTACTAAACACACTCTGCACTACACACACACACTACATTCACTAAACACACTTTGCGCTACAGACACACACTACATTCACTAAACACACTTTGCACTACAGACACACACTACATTCACTATACACATTTTGCACTACACACACACTACATTCACTGAACACACTCTGCACTACATTCACTATACACTCTCTGCACTCACTACAAACACTACATTCACTAAACACACTCTGCACTACACACGCACTACATTCACTAAACATACTTTGTACTACACACACACTACATTCACTAAACACACTTTGCACTACACACACACTACATTCACTATACACACGTTTCACTCACTACAAACACACTGCATTCACTACAAACACACTACATTCACTATACACACTACATCCACTACAAACACACTACATTCACTACAAACACACTACATTCACTACAAACACACTACATCCACTACAAAAACACACACTCTGCATTCACTATACACACACCTGCATTCACTACACACACACTCTGCATCTAATGCATGCATACAAACATTACATACATTACACAAAACTTACACACTGCATCCACTATACACACTGCATCAATGACACACATACTGCATCCACTATACACACTGCATCCATGACACACATACCGCATCCACTATACACACACACACTTGTGGGCGGACTCGGGGCTGGCCCCGGGGGCCCAGATCTTAAGCTGTGTCAGGGGCCCTAAAATTTCTGATGGCAGCCCTGTCTACAGTATTGATGTCTCTGATTAAATAAATAGTTTAAAATAAAAATTGGCAACAATGGGTTGTATTTATCAAGTTCTTCTGAAAGTGAGCTTATAGAAAACGGTACATGCAGTGATAACACCACAAATAAATCAGTAAATGAATAAAAAAGAAGAGTAGCAGCTACACACCCACTCTAGCGACTTGATGAGTTATATACTCAGAAATGGAAAATAGGGTGTGTGCGCTTAAGATTATAAAACTAGATAAATAGTATAAAAATTATCAAAAATAATTTATTAATTAAGTAAAAAATAAATCAGCAAAGGACTAATTCCGATCACCACTGTTATACCTTAACCGGACAATTAAATACAAAAATCTCATAAAACAGAATAACAAAAAAAAATAAATAAATAAATAAATAAATTAAATGACACCAAATGTATCCACAAACTAACTGCACTGAATGGCCAAAAAGATGGAATAACCTCAATATAAAGAATATATATATAGAGGTCCGATCACTAAGTGAAGGTAGGGTGGATACAAAAAAAAAAAAAAAAAAAAAAAAAAAAAAAAAAAAGCAAAAAAATTATATACCAATAAACACAATAGTAATAATAAATGGGAAAGTGAAAGTGAGGGCTAATTTTGTCATTAATTTTGCTCCCAGGCCCAGTAAGCAATATACATATTGAACAAGAGATTGAACAAGAGAGAGAGAAAAGTGGGCAGACTTCATTAAAGATAGCCCTGCTTCTTGGGAAAAATCCAACAAGAAGAGGACTTAGAATTGTCCCCAATCACCTCTCTCCATTCTAGGAGCAGAAGAGAATGCTCCGGGTCCCTGCTAGACATGTCCCACGTTTTACTTCCTCTGACCAGATTCAACGATTGGATTTTATTTCATACTCTTACTTCTTCAAGTTTACCTAGCTACAGTCTCTACAGGGTTTTTTTAATGTCTTTTTTTTTTTTTTTTTACAGAGTTGGCTTGACGTGTGAAACCCATATGGAAAACATTACGTTTAATGGAAGGATAACTTTTTAATGAGAACATTTGTATTCAAACACTTCTGCTCCTGGTTAAAACACAGTAGATCAGAGAAGGTTTGTTACAAAGTAATTTGTTCTGTTTGTGCGGCTGAATGAAGACGTAAGACTCATGGCAAGCTGTTCAGGCAGATAAGGCAGAAAAAATATAACGGAGAATCCAGTACTCGAAGGAAAAGTGATGTTTCTTGTGAAAGCTATGTGAGTACTCGTGGCTGTAACTATGGAGATTAGAGAGGATACTGGGTACCAAGCTCGACATTCTATGGAAGCTCGGAACATACTGCTACCCCATCTTTACTCAGTGATCTCACAAGGAGCTTAGTCTCTGGTGGTACAACAGAAGAGGGTGAAGATACTGGTCCATAATGTCAACTCCAATCATAAGGATCCATAAGTAGAGTGAGCAGGGACAGAGCTATTCTTTTCCACTGGATGGTATCTAATGATGGACCTAATACCATCCAACAATATTCTTGCTTAGGGCAATTTCCATCCTGTTAATCTAGAGGATTTTTAACTAAATTGTGAATTGTTCGCATGCGATTTCGCATTTTAAGACATAGTTTATTTAATAACTTTAACTGGTGTCTCCACCTTCCAGCAGGATGCCCCTCCGTTTGGTGAGAGAGTGTGCTTCTGACAATGCTGACAGAATGTCCTAACCCTTTAATTGTGTCTCAGGATTGACTTTGTCGTCATTATGCTCTTTCCTTCCTCTGTAGGCCCAAGCGCTGTACATTGAAATACACGCCAATACATCTCCACGCTCTGTGTATTTTTGTGACCCTGTTGAATGTGAGCAGATGTAAATTTGTTTTAGTGGCTGCATCTGATTGCTATTTCGTGTTTGTGAAAGCCTGCTTCTTTCCATATTGTACAAGGTTCTAGCCAAGCCCTGGTTCTCATTTCCTTTCAGCTTTGAAGGTCAGGATGTACACAATTACACTTTTCATTTCGGCAGATGAGATTGGAAAGAGTTTAGCAGAATGGTGTGTAGCCTAAATAATAATAATAACAAAGTATTTAACCAGGAAAGGTACATTCAGATTACTCTGGTTTCCAAGTACATCCTGGGGATGTTACCTTAGCCCAACAGCCAGGGGTTGCTACTATCACCCAATTTAATGGTACTCATTTTATCGACCTCGGAAGGATGAAGGGCTGAGTCAACCCTGCCAGGATTTGAACCTGCGACCCAAGGGTTAGGACAGATTGTGTTGATGTATTAGTCTATTGTTTGATTAACAGCCTGGGAGGTTAACATGAAATGTGCCGATGAATATCGATTTATATATAAAATTCGTCCGGATGTCACTTGGACTCATCCAAATGTAGTTTTGGGAGCCAAATCTGAAGAAAATGGCCAATCAGTGTGTTGCAAAATATATAGATAATATCATGTTATTTACATAATTTAAATCAAAATTTATAAGCTTCTCAAATGATCTGTGAATAAAATCATCATTTATTGCCCATCTCCTAGCTATCAATCATATTTTGTTCCCACAAATCAGCTCTGTTACATAAGATAATAGATAAGTTAGAGGGAAATATAATACATGTTGTTCTAAAGGAGGTATTTTTAAACAGTACATAAAATATAAGATAATAGTAGGGGAAGGTATAAAAGCACAGCTTGAAGTTTGGGTAAACGGGACATTACTCAAAAAAAGTACCGAGATCCAGACATGAAATGGACAATAAAGAGCATTATTATAGACTTTATTATGTGGTTACGGAACTTGTGTGATGAGGAAAGAATGTGATTTATGAAACGAGGTGTTCCTTTCTGGAGGGAAGAGTGTGTAGCAGGGCTGGCCATTGGCCATAGCTAAGCGTGACCGGAATAATTAGCAAGTTCTTGCATTTTTATGACAAATTATTTATATACGCTGAGGGCCATGAAGTGACTCAAAAGGAAGGTGAATGGTGTTTATAGACATTTTCTTGGTAAATTAGGCCAGCTGAACCTGATGAACGCAACTTGCAAAAAAAAAAGTCTGAGAACCATGGCTTATATGGACATTAAAATGTACATATAAATAGACAACGGCACCATTAACATTGCGTTCCTCCCTGTTTGAGGACGTTTCACAGGTGCCACCAGTCCAGTAAAAACAGCTGTATAATTCCTTTCAATGTTGAGCTGTGGTCTCAAAGTATGGGTGGACATTGCAAGTCTGAGGACTTCTCCATTGACTATGGTTTCAGGGCAGAATTTCAGAGGCACAGGGGTTTGCAGTATCAGAAGAGGCAGTGGAGTTACACCACACATTAGTTGAGTAAGTGCACTCTGCCTGGACTGAGGTAGATTATTCTGTGTTTTGGGACATTGTCCTCCTCCATGATGCGACAGTGACATCACGCCTGCCCCCTGTTATACGGTGTTTTTACTCACCTTATTTCCAGCACAATGCTGGTCTCGCCCTACTTTGCGTCCTTGCATAGAAACATAGAATGTGACGGCAGATAAAAAACATTCAGCCCATCTAGTCTTGCCTAATGGTTGTCCGGGTTTATTATTTCCAAAATCTGGTCACCCTGCCCGTAAGGCTTTCAAAGATTAGTGGGAGTTACAGTTCTACAGCTGGATTTCTGCCATAGTCCAAGGCTAGATGCAGGAAGTCTCTGACTGGGAGCCGCTGATAGGCCTATTAGTAGATCCCCATTCACAAAATGGCTTCACACCACAACAAGTTAATGACAAAAGTGTTAGTGTGCCCGGAGTGTCTCTTTAATTTCTGATTTTATTTTGAGACGGGAGAAGTCACTATAAGTTGCATTTTCAGTTGAATTTGGAGAAACCACTTGAAGCATTTGTTGTGTTAGGCTATTACAATCAAGGCCGGTACATTTTGCCGCCCCATTTGCTCCACCCACTCATGCAGACCGACATACACTGACCCAAGCAGACTGACACACACACATGCAGACTGACGCACACACACGTACTGACCCTCACACTAACACTGACCCCGGCAGACTGATGCACATGCACTGACCCGTGCAGACTGACCCTCACACACACTGACGAATGCAGACTGACGCACACTCACTGACCCAGGCAGACTGATGCACACTCACTGACCCATGCTAACACACACATACACACTGACTCATGCAGACACACACTAACACTCTGACCCATACAGACACACACATACAGACACACTCTGACCCATGCAGACACACAGATGCAGACACAGACATACAGACACACACTGGCCCATGAAGAAACACTGACCCATACAGACACACACTGACCCATGCAGACACACTCTGACCCATGCAGACACACACATACAGACACACATGGACCAATACAAACACACACACACACACACTAACCCATGCAGATGCACTGACCCATACAGACACACACTGACCCATGCAGACACACACATACAGACACACATGGACCAATACAGACACATACATAGATACACACTGACCCATGCAGACACACATACAGACACAAACACTGATCCAAGCAGACTGACATAGAAAAAATAAATTCTTTAAAACACACATTGTGATGTCCCATTGGCCCTCTTACCTTTATTGCATTTCATATTGTATGACTGCTTTTCATGTGTTCGCTGCGCCTGGCTGCCTTCACTCTGTCTCAGAAATTGACGCGGCCTTGCGCTGTTGCGGCAATGGGGGTCTTTGTAGGGGGCCTGGCTGAGCGGGCTGAGGTGGATGCCGCCGGACCGGTGTTATACCGGGCGCTAGTCAGCAGTCATGTAAGTGCTCCCTAGTGCCCAGTAACATAGCCGGCGGCATGGTTTGTATTATTTTTCCAACATAAAAAGGTGGCCAAACAAGCAGAGCAGTGAAGCCATTACCTCCCCTCCCCCTTAAGCAGCACCCTAGGCGATCACATAATTGGCCTATAGGAAGAGCCGGCCCTGATTTCAATTGCATTTGTATTGTTTTGTTCATTGCAAACAGCTGTAAATTCTGTAAAGTCTGTAAATTTTGCCAAGAAGCCTAATTTTTTTATGGGGGTTAAACATTAATTACTCTTTTACTAAAAGTAAGTATTAAAAACCACTAAGTACTTCGAAAATGAATTCTGTCGGTTCGTTCAGACATCCTTTTCATTTCCTGCTCTCTGTTATTTGATTGCTACAGCTAACTGAATCGGTCCCTTTCAAGACAGGACAGCAAATCCGAGACGTTAAATTTCAGTGATGTGCAAGTGTAGAGAAAGAATGTATTTTACAGCGAACATTCCGTCGAACGAAGGATCCCAGTGAAATGGCACTGATATATGTGCTTTCCATATGTTACCATTAAATAGTATACGGTAATTATGTAACAAGGTGCCTCTCCTAATGCTTCCCATCTGCTTCTCTCCATTTATTTACATCACTAGTTACACAGCGATGGGACGAGGCCCTTTCAGTAGAGTAGAGGTTAAGATATTAATATATTATGCTGCAGGGGACGTATTCTTTGTATCTGCTAAATATACACACACGAGCCGAGCACATGGGATAATAAACTGAATTTTTTTTTTTTTTTTTTTATAATTCTTTATTTTTGTAGTGCGTTGTTATTCGCTCTCATGTTAGCAAGAACATATCAATGTATAACATTATAACATCAAAAAGTGTAAGTAATCATTTCTTCAAACATGTCAGAAGTTCTGCACAATTTTTTAAAAAGTCAAGAGTGCGGGTTACTTATAAAACTGTCTAATGTATAACAAGGCATACGATGAAGCGTATATGGTAAAACAACGATTAAAGTCATTCCATGCTAGAGGACCATTTGTCCTAAGCTGAGGTGTGCTTGCTCTTATTTTACTTCCCAGTCTCCCTTCTCTTTAAGGCATACACGGTGTTTGCCCATGGTTAGGTGCTCGATTGATAACGTTATAGGCGTGCTGGGTGATGGAGATGAAAATTTGCCAGTTGTTGCCCTTGTGTTCGCTGCATGTTTAGAGTGTGCCTATATTAGTATTGTTGGGCATGTGTTGGGAAGCGCTTCGGTATGGCGATGTGGAGTCTCGTGTTGAGGCGTCTAGCTTATGGTTTCTTTTATGGAGGTCCTGTTACGTGTGCTGGTCCTGGGACCCGTGTCAGTCGAGGGGGTGTGCGTTTGGAGTGTGTACTCTGGCACGTTATATCGGATTAGCCTCCCTTGCAGCTATGTGTTGGTGTGAGGACTACTCTTCATAAATGGGTGTAACCAGTCCTCAATTTAATATTTCTTAAGTGATGGTTTTTATATTATTGGATAAACTTTTAAAATTATAGTTTTTTGAAAATATTAAAAAATGTATTAATAAAAAATTAAAATTCAGATAGATATTCAAATATTTGAAACCTTTAACCAAAAATATGAAATGAAGGCTGTAATTCTCAGTGTTCACATTGATAAAACGTATATACGAAAATCCTCTTTGTCACAGTTACTTCATTGTACATCGCTGGAGAACATGCTGGTGATTTATCAATAATTCTAATATAATGATAATGTCAGCAGTACTATACAAATAAACATAGTATTAACAACAAGAAAATGGAATTAAAAAAAAGTTTATCCTGTGTTTTGTAATGTGTCTGTCTATTCTTATCTCTTTTAATCTCTTTCCATCGTTATATATTTGTCAATCTATAGTTATCCAGATGTATCCACCTGATCTGTCTGTCTGTCCTCGGAGTGCAGTCCATGAATGATCCATAGGAGAGGTCCAACCAATGACAAACAAAAAAACAACACCCCAGAGACGTTCTCAAAATTAATTTTAATTTATTTTGCAATTTTAACTTCGATCAAAATATTTTACACTTTCATGACACCTAGACTAACAGAGTTATTCACTAAAAAGTGTGAACTGGAAATCTGATGTGAATTCAAAATGAATTTTAAAATTTAGGTCTAAATAGTGCATTAAATGGCCAGTGTTTACTATTAGAAAAGTTTATTATTGTTAAAAACAAAAGCTCCAACATATTCCATAGCGCTGTACACAGGGTAAATGGAACATACAGGTCAATTCCTAGACAAGGGTTAACATTTACTGGACACATTTTTTTTCTCATTATTTATTTGTTCAAGGTTTCCAGCCTCTTTCCCACAGAAATGGAAAAATCCACCTTGGATATTAAATTACCAACATTTCCTTAGATCATACCCCCTTACTGATACACAAAATGCATCTGTGTGTAAATAGGAAAATAATCCGTTCAGAAGCCGAGGAGGTTTGATGAGTTAACCAGACCAGGGATGGAGAAAGAGTTCAAGAGAAGTATTCATTTCCAAATAAAGACTCTTTGCGATGGCCCTTAATTCTTCTGTGGACTGGTTTACCCATTTGTGACAGTTTCACAGCTTGTTCTAAATCTCACGTTTACCCAGCCTTGTGATCGCTAGCAGAGAATGCAAAACACAAAGTAAATGCGGCCTGTGATTTAGAGGCTGGGCGTGAGTCTGGCTGCGGGAAGCCATGCCTTTTCCCCATCTGCAGTAGAAGGATTGGCATGCGGACCCCATCACAATGGTAAACCAATTAGCTGCGCTAAGATCTCCAGCAGACACGGAAAACGCGCGGCCCTGGCTCACAGCAGTGCGTTTGGAAGTCATGTGATTTGAAAGCTACACAGCAGATGTCGACAAGCAGCAGAGGACTTGCAGATATTATATATATATATTTAAAACAGATATACTTTTATTATTAGGTATTAATCCCTCAACAGACAATTATTTAAGTAAAAAGCGGGACCAAAAATGACCAACTTTAATATGAGTAACATTTGCTAATTACTTGCTGCTGAAATAGCTCTCAGTTTTGACAGAGTGTATGTAAAGTATTGAAATAGAGATGTTCGTATTGGTTAATTCAATAATCATCACATGTTCACAAAGTTACCAAACTTTACTTAGAATATAATCTAATTATTATTAAACTTTATTTATAAAGAACGAATATATCCTGTTGGAGTCTGTGTTGAGAAACCCTGTGCTGGACTGTCCATGAGCTCAAATAAAAAGACAAAGGTTCAATACATCTAATAGACAATGAAAAATGTGATAAACAAAAAGAGGAGGCATGGAGGGTCCTATTCCCATTTTACAATCTAGATAATGTAAAACCATGCTGTACATTGTAACTAAGCTCTATTGGCTGTGATCAATCAGACCGTCTGATCCCATGCAGCCAGCACACCTCGCTTTGAAAAAAAGGCTGTAATAAAACGTTAGTAGTACCTGAAATTATTACAGATACAAAAATCAAACAATGTTTTAATAAACCAGGAAAAGGAAAGAGGAAGTTTTTATCCTTGAAAAAAGAAAACAAAGACTCTTTTTCTTTACCTGATCTACCCGTTATTTAAAGGATCACTATAGTGTCAGGAAAACAAAGCGGTTTTCCTGACACTATAGTGCTCTGAGGGTGCCCCCACCCTCAGGGTCCCCCTCCCGTGGCTCTGAAGGGGTTAAAACCCCTTCAGTTACTTACTTTAATCCAGCGCCGGGCTCCCTCGGCGCTGGTGACCTCTCCTCCCCGTCCAACGTCAGCTCTCCCATCCGACATCACTGGAGCCAAATGCGCAGGCAGTGTCCCTTTAAAAGTCAGATCACGTTTTAATGTTTTTATAACACAGAAGGATTGTGACGCCACGCATTATTCCTTGTTATGTATGATATGATGGCTGCAGTGCAGGAGAAGGTAACGATTTACTAATAATCACTATTCAGTTTCCTTTGGAATAATTTTATCAGGAATTCATAATTCTTAATATACTTTATATTCCTTTGTTATATGGCTTCTCCCTCTGCCTCAAGATCTTTATCTAGAAGACATAGGTGAGCCTCATTATATTATATCCAGGGTGCAAAAGAGTGCAAACATGGGCACATAATATAATTATTATATTGGCCTTTTTTTTCAGCCCAAGTAAATCAAGAGAGGATTCTCCTGGAAAACATAAAGACAAGTCAAATCAATGGAACTGCAATCAAGTGGCACCTAATGGTAAAAATCTATGTAGAGTGCCTTACGGAAGCCGCAGAAGAATTGGGAAACAGACAATCACCTCAAGCAGATCTGAAAAAATGGATTACAGAAGCAATAGCAGAAGGGTTTAAATCCACAACAAATAAAATGATATCCAAACGCCCGAGAAGAGAAAATATACCTACAGATTTGAGTGAAAAATAAGATATAATGGAATAAATATCAGATGAGGAAGAGGAAGGAGTAAGTTATGCCTCAAGATCTCTGGATTCAAAGGCCGTGGATAAACTGATGAATCTCATAAAAGAAAAGTTGGATATGAAAGAATCAGACAGATATTTTGATGATCGGAAAGCTAACAGACCAACGTTTTCTGTTCACACTACCATCAAAGAAGTAATTGCTCAAGAATGGCTTAAACCTGAGAGAAAGGTTACTCTAAAGAATAAAGCGTTTCGAATATATCCATATGCTAAGTATGGTTGCAAATCATGGAACTCCGTCCCGAAATAGGTGCATGGCAAATGTTATTCACATGGCAAAAAAGACAACTCTACCCATAGACTCCATGGCCTACTTAATGGGAACCTATGGAAAAACACATTGCCAATCTGATCAAGTCATATCTGGCATTGGGATCAGTTTTACACCCAGCAGTAGCTCTAACTGCTCTACCTAGAGTGTGCAAAGTTTGGCTAGAAAATCTAGAGGAGGATGTAGCAAGAGAAGCCTGTAGAGAACATCTCCTAGAAGGTTTAAGAGATGTGAAGTTGGCAACAGAATTCTGTTCTGAAGCCTCATTGGATGTCACAAGAATGGTAGCAAAAAGTATAGCCCTGTCAGTTGCAGCTAGGAGAGCGCTTTGCTTACACTCTTGGGGGAGCAGATTATGCCTCTTAAGTCTCCCTGTGTGCTCTCCCGTTTCAAGGAGATTTTTTTTTTTTAATTTATATTTTATTGTTTTATAGAAAGAATTTCAGGGTACAAAAGAGAAGGGAGGTTAGGTTAGTTAGGGTACACATTTCATGGGTATATCAACAATAGCTAAGTTGCCACACTGCAGCGAGTAAATATAAATGTCTTCATTCACCTTGGTACAACAAGTTTCAGTATAGTCTTGACTTATTGTTTACATTCATCTCTGTTGTAGTACTTTTGTGGATATTGTAACAATGCCGGTGATAGGTTCAAGGAGATCTTTTATTTGGTAAAATCCTGGACTAAGCAATTCACAAGGCAGCTGATGGGAAAAAAGCTTTCCTTCCACAAGCAAGAAGAAAATTTGGGTCCTCCTCCTGGAAAGATAAAAGGTACAGGGACCGGTCCTTTTGAGAGAGCAGGACATACAAACCTGGAAGGGAATACTCTAGAGGCTCTAACTGGAGGAACCATCAGGCAACTTTTTCCAAAGTCACGAGATGAAGAGGATCAAGAAATCCAAGTAAGAATTTCTGAACGTTTGCTGGCCCAGCCAGGAGTAACAGGAGGAAGACTTTATCTCTTCTATCCTGTCTGGGTCAAAAGCGTTACAGATGCATGGGTTCTATCGATCTTACACGTATACACATGTTATGTTCAACAGTCTCAAAATAATTTTATTATATAAGGTGCACAGTTTTACGTGCCATTGATAATGCTGTACTGATTAACGTTTAGGCTGTTGTGGCGTCATTGATATGCCATGTAAACACCTGCACATGTAGGAGTCTGGTTACATGTGAACCGGTCCATATGTTAGTATCCCATTGCACCTCGTTCACTGCATACTCTGCGCTACCCTTAATAGGGCAGAAGCCCCACTTACTAATAGCTACAAGGATGACCGTAGCCTTAGGCACTATGTCTACAAAGTATTAAGATCTCAATGTCAAATACTACGAAAATGCCTAGAGCTCGAACATATGATGCTAGATACACCCGACCTAACCACTAGTAAACAGCTCAGTTCAATCCGTATACACGTTATGTTCAACAGTCTCAAAATCCTTTTACTATAAAAGGTGCACTGTTTTCCGTGCCATTGTTTATACTGTACTGATTACAGTTTACGCTGTTGTGGCGTCATTGATATTCCATGTAAACACCTGCACAATAAAAAAAAAAAAAAAAAGGGATACAGGATAGAATTCTAATCATTTCCAACAAAGGATTACTTTATTCGGTCTCGAGTAACAAAAGGAGAAAAAGAAAAGGCTATGAAGGAAAGCGTATCAAAATTAATGGAGACCCAAGTAATAGAAGAAGTCCCAAAAAGAGAACATTTCAAGGGACACTATTCTATGGTTTTTCTTGCACAAAAAACACAGAAAAATGCAGACTTATTTTGGATCTAAAAAAATCTGAACTCAAAAATAAAATCAAGATCCTTCAAGATGGAATCCGTTTCGACAATCGTGCCCAACATAAAAATTGGAGATTCAAAATTATTCTCCCTGTGGGATCTACTTGTGGTTCTAGATGTTCTGTCAGGCAACCCCTTTGGATGAGTTGGGTATTACTCTTCTGACAGATAAGACCTTGTTCTTAGTGGCTATCAGAATGTTGGAGATTTAGGCCTTTTCCAGTGATGATGATCATATTCAGATCTTTCATGATAGAATAATATTAAGACCTAGAAATGAATTCCTTCCTAAGGAAGTTTCACAGTTCCACGTACTACAAGAAGTGGTCATTTCTTCCTTTTATTCAAACCCTTTTTCTGCAGAAGAAGAAAAACGTCATCAGCTGGATTTGAAAAATGGTCTGATAAAATATCTGGAGGTCACGGAGCAATTTCGCAAGTCGCAACATTTATTTGTTCTTCTGGCTGGTTGCAAAAAAGGTGATACCGCTTCTACCGCTACTTTGAGACGTTGGATCTCTAACACTATAAAGAAGGCTTATTATTTGAAAGACCTTACTCCTCCAGAAAGGATAAAGACTCGTTCGACTAGGGCATTGGCTACCTCATGGGCTAATTGGGCAGAGGTTTCATCTGACAACATCTGTAGGGCAGCTACCTGGTCTACTCCGATGACTTTCATCAATCATGGATCTGGCTTCCTCATCTACGACCTTTGGGAGGAGTATTATCCTCAGTTAACTCCCACAAATAAAACAATTTTTCCAGCAAATTCAGTGTCTCTGTGTCTTTCTCTCCCACTAATATTAGCTTGGGTATTATTACCCATAAGTGATGCTGCCATAAATAGCCAGGAAAACAAAGTTTTTACCATACTTACCGTAATCTTCTTTTCCTGGCCTTTATTAATGGCAGCATCAGGAACCCTCCCTTGTTGTTCTGAGCCTTTAAAACTAGACTGTGGGGAAGAGGGAGGAGGGACCTTTTATTCCTATAGTCTGGTTCTAATTAATTAATTATTCCTGTTGGGGACGGAGTTAACCCATTAGTGATGCTGCCATGAACAAAAGCCAGGAAATGAAAATTACGGTAAGTTGGGTAAGAGTTTTCTGTTACAATGAACAAGAAAAAAAAACCCCAAACAAACAACAAGTCTCCATTCAATACTGGGCGGCAAATAGGGGAGATGAGATCAGGAGCTGCTGTCATTCATGGGACTTTCTAAGCACCAAAACCACTTCACCTCAATGCTGCTGCTCTTTTTGTACGTAAGATAAAAACAGACAAAGTGGCAAAACCACGCCGCCAGTGACTGTCAGACTGAGCCACTAGAGCAACTTCCTCCTAAACAGTTTCAGTTCCTCATCAGAACACAAAGTGCGAAGACGTAACACGTCCAGTGCTAGTCATTAGGAAGCAGAGAATTGGCGGAGAGCAGAGACTGCCACACATGTCCCTTGATATGCATCTTCTTAATGGAAATTAATGTATTTATTCACTTTATCTAATAAAAAAAAACAAAGAAAAATGTGTATCTGTATTGCGTTGTTAATGATAGCGAGTTCCTTTCCAGCTCTCATAGCATATTGTATCTTATTGCATCATTACAGCTTATTGCATCATTACAGCTCATATTCTAATTACAGCTTATTGCATCATTACAGCTCATATTCTAATTACAGCTTATTGCATCATTACAGCTCATATTCTAATTACAGCTTATTGTATTTTTACAGCTCATATTCTAATTACAGCTTATTGTATTTTTACAGCTCATATTCTAATTACAGCTTATTGTATCAGTGAATTTATTTTTACATAGAATTCTACAGCTCATTTTATCATTGCAGCTTATAGTAGTTGTGGTGCAACTTAACAGTCTTTGCGTACAATCCCATCCGCCACGCTTATTAAAAAAGGCTCCTGTGACAGGTAGAGCTAACCAGTCTGCTGCTGATAACAGGAGGAATTTCTCTTCCCAGGTACGGCCTACATTTGAGTGCTGGGGCAGCTTAGTTTAGCATTTTTAGTGACACACAATCTGAACCTTCAGCACCCATCATTGTCCCAGTACCTGGTGGTAATACTCTCTCTAAAATTCCGGGGCACCCTGAAACACCTTACATTTCATGTCAGTCTTAGTAGATGACACAATACTCAGTGTCAATAAATCGATGTCCTCCACAAGGCCCCGGTGACTGGGTTCTTATTAGATCCAGGAGAGGATTAGGAGTTGGCTGCTGTGTTAGGGAGTGCGTCCATGATGTGAGAATCTCAGAAAGAACCATAAAACATTTCTCTCCCACAACTGCAACGATATCCAGCTACTACATGCCGGTACAACCAGTAACAGTAACTGGGGTCTGTGTGCTGGTTTTTATATCATGTCTTTGGACACATTGTTACAGCCAGAACAGTATTAGCAACGTGTTAAAGAAAGGACTGCAGCCATGTTGGAATGTTCGAGATCTGTTTGTTCAACTGTGATTTATTTTTCATTTGGTGAATAAAGACAGGAAAACACAAAAACATTTTTGTTTTCAGTTTTGACACAACTAGTGCAGTTAGTTAAAAACCAAAATACCTCAAAACACAAATGTATTTTCCTGGACACTAGAGACCACATCAAATAATGTTTATTTTATAAAAAAAAACAAAAAACTACCACAACAAGTCTTAAATTAGAGGGGCAAAGGTTTAAAAATAATATCAGGAAGTATTACTTTACTGAGAGAGTAGTGGATGCATGGAATAGCCTTCCAGCTGAAGTGGTAGAGGTTAACACAGTAAAGGAGTTTAAGCATGCGTGGGATAGGCATAAGGCTATCCTAACTATAAGATAAGGCCAGAGACTAATGAAAGTATTTAGAAAATTGGGCAGACTAGATGGGCAGAATGATTCTTACCTGCCGTCACATTCTGGTCACATTTGTTAAGTTAAAGGATACAATTAGAACCATTTTAGTTAAAGTTTAAGATAGTACTTTGATAAGACCACTAATCTACATGGAACACAGGGAGGGACACATTTTCCAAAACCAGACAGCCGGGTATTTCCACTGGGCCAATAATTTGGACAACAAAAGTCGCAGGGTCAAAGTGGGCACTTCCATCCCAGTGATAACTCGATAGATTTTTAGCTTATGCTCACCAGGCCATTATTGTGTCTGCCCAGCCAGGGTTCATCCTCTAATCCCTGAAAGCCCAGCAAACAGCACATCTCTATGATTTGCCAGCCTGGGTACCTCTTTCATCGACCGGGGGTCTGACCAAAATCAGTGGTCCATTGGATACATGAGGCCCAGCCAGGGCTAGTATAATAGAAAAAGAGTAAGCGCTAATTAACAATTGGGCAGCAACCCTAAAAATGGAAATCCCTCGGAACCCTTTTAAAATGGAGAGAAAATGACAAAGAAAAATAAGGGCTGCGACAAATCCAATAACAAGAGATAAAACAGTATACAACAAAATTACAAATTAAGAAAGTCCAAACATACTGTAAATCACAGTACAAAAAGTCCAAATGGAAGGATCTCACTTAGATCCATTGATTGGTAAAGTGCTTTGTCGAGAGTAGTATCCTCAATGTCTTTATCCAGGTAAATCCACTTATATGAAAGACAGAAAAAGGAGGGAAAACAATAGTGCAATATGTACAATCCAATATATTTACTAACATGGGAAAGATGGGAAGAAACTCACATTTATGAGAGCAATAACTAGCTCTAGTGTGAAGGGCGTACAGCGGTATAATCCGTCAGGGGAATGTCCAACGCTCAGGAGAGGGGTAAAAAGACACAACTGATAGTGCTCACTGTATTAAAATATCAGTAGTAAATAAATAAAAATAGTACTCACAAGTATAGAGCAGGCAACGCTGATGTAAGCGTTGGTGGTATGATCCCCACCTATGATATCTTGGAGTGCAGAATAATAAAATGCCAGGTAAAAATAAAATAAATCAGAGTGTATTTAAAAAGATGACTGGCACAAACAAGTGACCAAAAAAAACCTATATTTAGCTTAAAATACACAATCTTTAAAATTTCTACAACGCGTTTTGCCTACAAGGCTTCTTCAAAATTGAATAAAAGAGGATACCTGGCAGTATGGTTTTAAATAGGAGTAAGAGTGATTAAAATTGGCGCCAAAATGGAGGACAGCCAATCACAATCAACATAATTATTAAATTCATAAAACAGATTAAAACCTATGTATATAGTAGATATTACAGTTACAGTGGTTCATTTTATAGTGTGGTGAAAAAAACGAGGCTTATGTATTAAGAAATAGATGTATAAGTGAAGTCAGGTGACTTGCGTGATTTCATGCGTCATTAGCGCTTGGCTGCATGGGTAAATTTTTTCGGTAACAATGTCGGTACGCATATAGCGTCGGCCGACGTTGTGATAGCCGGAACGGAGGTCTGGAGTAGTGACGTTGGTGCACCTATAAACAGCACTTCCATAAGGTGACTACCTGGATATGCGTCTTCTATGTATTCCACCATATCCGGGATGATGACGAATGGCATATAGGGTACAGATGGAAGCCTATAGTTTAAACAGTTTAAGCTGTCAGTTGTTCAAATCCCCATTTTGCCGCTGAAACACAGGTCTGCAGCTTTTCGGGTAAGTGCATTAATAATTTAGATTAATGACTAGTATAGGTACCTGGGTCTCTGTTCTTTCAGTCCCTCTCAGCTGCTTACGTTGGGCTTCCTTCACATTTAGGTTGATGGAGAACATTTAGGTAAGTGTAAACATGCAGTGATTCATTTTACAAAATAGTTTTTTTTAATAATAGAGTCTAATTCTTTACCAGACTCCGCCTATTCTTACAGACAGATATTATTTGTGTTACCTGTAACTAAAGGTAAGGAGCTCACAAGGCAAGATGAAGCAATGAGTATTCAGTCTTTAATAAATACACACATCTAGAGAACAATGGAACAAGCTTAGAACAAAAAAATATTTCTTAAAAATGGTAAGATTGTAAGCAAGGGGTTAATTTGTATTTAAAAGGAAATGTAACATTTTGTGGGTCATTTTTTTTTTTTTTTTTTTACAATTTACAGGTGATTTTCAACATTTCATTCAATTGTGTAATTTCCAGAGAAGTGACAGTTCCCCATTGTTTTCACTCAAGCATGGAAGGATTGAAAAGAGGGACAATTGCCCCTGATCCCCACTAGCATACAAGGGTTGAGGGCTGTACATTAGGTGCATTGAGATGTCTGTCTTTCTGTCTTTTTCCCCTAACAATATTTCCCACAACCTCACTCCCTTTACTGTTCTATGTTCATTTGCACCCGCAACAGCCAAAGAGGTCCTCCTACCCCATCACCTGCAACCTTGATTCTATTTACTCGCATTTCATCCGTAATCTGTCCTCTTCTCTTTCTCTTACTAAAATTTGCAATCTCTCCCTCTCCTCTGGCATATTTCCATTACCCTTCAAACATGCAACTGTAACCCCGATTCTAAAAAAAGCCCAACTTTGACCCTAGCGGCCCGTCCGCTCTCGCTACGGTCTTTTCCATCCAAGATCCTTGAAAGTTGTGTATGCGAGATTTACAGACTTCCTTGAGTCAAACTCTTTGCTCGACCCGCTTCAGTCTGGTTTCTGAGCCAAGCACTCTGTATAAACGGCTCTGACTAAAGTATTCAATGATTTAATCACTGCAAAGTCTCGTGGTCACTATTCTATCCCAATTCTCCTTGACCTTTCTGCTGCTTTTGACATGGTTGATCATCAACAGCTTCTTCTCATCCTCCGTAAACTCTGTCCACGAGATATTGCTCTCTAATGGTCCTCCTACCTCTTCCCCCACTTTTCTTTCTCTGGCTTTACCTCTTCTCCACAACCCCTCTCTGTTGGTGTCCCACAAGGTTCATTTCTTGGTCCCCTACTGTTCTCGATTTATACGGACTCCCTTGGTAAACTCATCAGCTTCTTTGGCTTTCAATATAATAATTTCTATGTAGATGACACGCATATCTGTCCTCTCTTGAGTTCTCCCCACCCCTCTTGACTAGTGTCTCTGACTGCCTTTCTGCTATTTCTAACTGGATGGCTGTCCACCCCCTTAAGCTCAACCTGTCCAAAACAGAACTTCTGGTCTTTCCCTCCGTCAAGTGTTGCTACTCCCATTTCTGTCTTCCTCCAAGTCAACGGTGCTACCTCACTGCCTAGGTGCTGTCTTTGACTCCGACCTCTCCTTCACCACTCATGTCCAGTGGATCGCCAAATCCTGCCGCTTTCATCTCAAAAACATTGTGCGCATCCAGATGTGGCTAAGGTGCTGGTCCATGCCACTGTCCTATCTTGCCTTGACTACTGCAATCCGCTTCTCAGTGATATTATGTGCTCCCAATTTGCTCCATTACAGTGTATAAGAAAATGCGGCGGCTCAACTTCCTGTCTGTCCGCAACTCCCACCCCTCTGTCAGTTCCTACATTGGCTTCCTGTAAGATATAGGGCTCGATTTAAAATCACTTGCCTAATACACAAGTCGTGTAGGCCCTTACGCTCTGCCGGGATGTGTAGGCCCATACGTTCTGCCGAAGACCTATGTCCTACCTCTGATGCTCGCCTTAAAGACTTCTCTAGGGCTGCACCATTCCTGTGACACTTTCTCCCCTTCTCCGTTAAGACTCCCTCTAGCATGTAAGCTCATTAAGCATGGCCCCCATCACCCTCTGTTCCTGTGCGTCCAACCAGTCTGCTTACAATGTGTTTGTTAGTCCACCCATTGTACAGCACTGCAGAATTTGTTGACGCTATAAAAATTAATAATAATAATGTTGCAGGTGTGAAGCAACAGGCAGAGTTTATGAAGAGCCTTTGTTAGCCGACACTTTGTGGCCTTGTGCATTGGCTGGTGTCTTGTGGCCTCAGTGACTGACTGCCTCTTTCTAGGTTTCCTGATGGAATGTAAAATCACCACATTTTATATAGACATGTGTCATACAAAACCCGGTACAGTTTATACAGTGTATTTTAAATATTTTATTCCATAACAAGTATAATTGAAATCTTACAATTCAGAGCATTATAGTAAATCATTCATTTTGACCTGGGTCATCAAAAATAAATCTTGGGAGGTTTCAAAATATTTATTTTCCACCTTCCCATCACTAAAAGGCATACGGATATAACCTTAAATCCTACGCATGAACATGCACAGTTTGTACTATATAAATCAGAATATTAGAATATAGTAGTTTCGTGTTGTGATTCATAAAATCCCATCATTAACACACTTTAGTGCAATCTCCCCAAGTAAAAACTGCCTGTATAACATCTAAATTCTATCTCTGTTAGTTCCCGTTTAAAATGATTGCTAGAAAAAAAAGAAAAAAAAAATCAAATATGAAATGATTTACTAAACAAAAACCAAACCAAACCAAAGCTTAACAGCTGCAAAGTGTAAATGGAGCAATCCCCCCCATTTGTCAATTACCTATCTGTATATTACTAGTTACCTGTAATATACTTTATGATAGTGATTGATATTATTCACAGAAGAGAAATGCATGGAATGCTTTGTTTTTTAAAGGGACACTATAGGCACCCAGCCCAAGCCATTTCATTAAAGTGAAGTGGGTGCATTGTCCCTATTGCACTTAGTGCTACAATGTAAAACATTGCCATTTCAGAGAAAGTACAATGTTTACATTGCAGTAGCAAGACTGCCTCTAGCGGCGCTTCCAAAGTCAGTTAAATCCCCAGTGATTCAATGCTTTCCTATAGAGGGGGCCTAAGGCGGTCGCCAGGCATGAGTGACCCCCCCCACTTCCCCATGACATCCGAGGGCCAAGAGACATCGGCCATGGAGTCATGTAAGTGTGGATTTCGTGCGGTTTATCAGGTTTTACATCTGTGATTTCTTGTCCACTTTGCCATTTTTTGTAACGTTCTTTACTTAGTAGCAGGAGAGGCTAATCATCACACCATGACCAAGTCTTCTGCAGTGAAATGTGGATTTGTAGCCTCATTCTGTGGCGGCTTTTGTTAGAAAAAGACTCTTTACCAATTGGGGTGTGAGTGCTGCCATTATGTGTAGTGAGTTTTGTAGTTTCACTTCCACATTAAAACGATATTCAAAGCACCCGAATTATTACACATTAATGCAGGCTTTCCCCAACTCCGGCCCTCCAGATGTTGCTGAACTACAACTCCCATGATTCTCAGTCTATCTTTTCATAGAGTCATGGGAGTTCTAGTTCAGCAACATCTGGATGGCCGGAGTTAGGGAAAGCCTGCCGTAATGAGTGATTTTATGGTATGGATTCTGCCCCGGTGGCCAAAGCCTGTTGTAGATTAAGTAACTAAATAGATTTGTCTCTGGTGTCAGTAGGCATAGTATGCGGAAAGCATATTGTTAGTGTGTCCATCGCTCCTCTTTGATAAGCACTGGATTGGCAGATGGGGACGATTTCCTCGCAATCCTCAATAGCTCTACAAAGCATCAAGTTGGGCTAAAGACACTACAATTGATGAACAAGGAGAGGGATATCTCTCTCTCTAAAATGAATAATTATTTTACAATCATAAATGGTTTTTTAAGCTTTATAGCATACATCCATGGTAAATAAATACATTAAATAGACAATTCAAACACATTGCTGAGGTTTCAGAAGTAAATAAAAAGGTGGAATATTCTTTGTAAAGAACACGGGTTCCATTTTATGGAAGTTTTACCACTATTAAGCCGCTGTATACAGTTTAAGCCTCTCATTGGCAAATTTTACAGAACAAACAAGTGATCAGAGATTAGGGAAGTCCATCTGCGTGTAATGACCAGTAAGTGACACAAGTTCTATTGGAATTGTCCTGAAGATCGTTTTATATATATATATGGAATAATAACCTGGCCAAGAGAAGTGATGCCAAGACCTGAAAACTACTCACAATGAATGGAGGATTCCACCCGAAATCCAGCACCCAAAGCACGTACACCTGCCGGATGAAACACAGAGCATCCACAAGTACATCACGAAGATGGTTCCAAAAGATGAACTGCTAAGGGAATGCCTGAGACTTCAACAGATAGAGGATGCAGAAAAAGAGGAGGTTCCTTGGCAAGACAAACCTCTCCATGGGGTGCACCGGCAGATAGTGGATGTGGCTCACATGACAAAATCCTACCAGTGGTTGGAAAAGGCAGGACTGAAAAACAGCACGGAGGCACTAATCCTAGCAGCACAGGAACAGGCACTCAGCACCAGATCAATAGAAGCTGGGGTCTACCACATCAGGCAAGGCCCAAGACACAGATTGTGCAAAAAGGCCTCTGAGACAGTCCAACACCTAGTAGCCGGATGTAAGATGTTAGCAGGAACAGCATACACAGAGAGACACAAGCAAGTTGCTGGGATTGTGTACCGAAACATCTGCACAGAATATGGATTGGACCTGCCTAAGTCAAGATGGGAGATACCACAAAGGGTAGTTTTGAATGATATGAGAAGGTGGAGAAATACCAAGGACTGAAAGAGGAGCTAGGAAGAATGTGGAAAGTAAAGGCAGTATTAGTCCCAGTTGTGATCGGAGCACTCGGGGCTGGCACTCCTAAGTTGCGGGAGTGAGCCAAGAATGAGGAATAAGCAAACCACCCAGGAGGGGTGAGAAAATCTATTTTAAACATTTTCATTTTGTTAAAGAAAGAGGATTCTTTGGTATTTCCGCAGCCAATACAAAATAGAAATCTATATCTGTCCTGGTCAGATAGGAAGGCATTAATCAGTACAATAAAACGGTCATTCTCAGGGTAGTGTTATTACTGGAGTTTACAGCATTGAATAATATAATGAAAATAAGTTATAATTAAAGTAAAACCCAGTAAGACTGTCTGTTAGATCAGCCAGAAATCGGATCTACAACATCACTGCTCAATTTAGGTAATGGATACAATATAACACGCGTCACGTCATAGAGATTAATAGCTGAGAACATGCAGATTGCATGACTTCCTGCTTTCTGGATACATTTATCCAGAATCTTCTTCTATACGCCATGTTTCTAAAATGTCAGAGTTAAACCTATGGGCTTAGTAAAGACTGGATGGGTTTAAAATAATAGGAACACGATGGTCACCGGTTATAGAAATTACATTCTATAAAGGAAGGTTTTGTTTTCTCTCGTATAGAGGTTATTTTACATTCAAGCAAATGCATAGGATTCAAAGAAAAGTGTCGGCTGGGTATAAACAATGTATCCTTTCACTTCACCATCAGATCCACAAGAACTTCGAGCACCAGATTTCCACACAGCAATTTCTATTTAAGCACTATATACCGTATGTACTAGAGTATAAGCCGACCCGAATATAAGCCGAGGCCCCTAATTTTACCCCAAAAAACTGGGAAAACTTATTGACTTGAGTATAAGACTAGGGTGGGAAATGCAGCAGCTACTGGTAAATTTCTAAATAAAATTAGATCCTAAAAAAATTATATTAATTGAATATTTATTTACAGTGTGTATATAATGAATGCAGTGTGTGTGTGTATGGGTGCAGTGTGTGTGTATGTATGAAGGAATGCAGTGTGAGTGTGTGTGATGCAGAGCCTTGGTGGGGGGTGGGCATTATTATTATTTATTTATAATAATAATAATAATAAAAAAAAATTAAATAATAATTAATTATTTTTTATTTTATAAATATTATTTAATTTTTTCTCCTCCCCCCTCCCTGCTTGATACATGACAGGGAGGGGGGCTCTCACTCCCTAGGGTCCAGTGGCATTGGCAGTTCAATGGAGGGGGGCTGGCAGAGAGCCCTTACCTCTCCTGCAGCTCCAGTCAGCTCCCTTCTCCTCCGCGCCGGTCCGGTCAGCTCCCTCTGCAAGTCCCAGTGTAAGTCTCGCGGCCGTGCTATGACCCCGCGGCTCTCGCGAGACTTACACTGGGAGCTGACAGGGGAGCTGACCGGACCGGCGCGGAGGAGGAGGGAGCTGAGAGTAGCTGCAGGAGAGGTAAGTAAATGCTCTCTGCCAGCCCCTGGTCTGTATTATGGCAATGTAAGTTGCCATAATACAGACATTGACTCGAGTATAAGTCGAGTTGGGGTTTTTCAGCACAAAAAACGTGCTGAAAAACTTATACTCAAGTATATACGGTACATGGTTTGCTTCGGGTGCTCTCACAAAAGACCGTTGTAGATAAAAAGAGAAACAATACATAAAATTAGACCCCTGAACACCAATAAATGTCCAACGTAGAGTGTTCAGAAAAGAACGTCAGCATTTATTTCCTTTCTTGGCCAAAAACCTTACCAAATGACTATTTATTGGATTGTTTATATTGGGAAAATTAAATTTTGCTTTATTACTTCAAAACTATACTCCGAAGAGATGTACAGGGTCACCACTTCAAAAATGGGCTAGCATTCTGAACGTAAAGCTGGCCAACAGGACAAAAATGGGCTAGCATTCTGAACGTAAAGCTGGCCAACAGGACATAAATGGCAGGATGAGAGGAAAAGGAACCTACAGATCATCAAAAAAAAAACCAAAAACATCATGTCAGGGAGTCAGAACTACAAAACAACAAGTGAGACTTCATCTGAGTTAACCTCATACACAACACCATAAGGAAACCTGGAGGCTTCTTAACCCCTTAAGGACACATGACATGTCATGATTCCCTTTTATTCCAGAAGTTTGGTCCTTAAGGGGTTAAAGTGTTCACACAAGCACCGCACTATAAGTATCCCCTATACAAAGTACCACAGAGACATGCACGGCAGCAATGGCCACTTGAGATAATGCAGATTATATTTACAAGGAGTAGAACTCGGCACAATATCCAGGCAGCCAGCAAGCCCGGGAAGCAGACAAGACCCGTTCCATTCTGCCATTTCCACACGTTAAGCTTATCTTGCTGAAATGTAGAAGAGGCAAACATGGGAAAACTTAATTGTATAATCAGTGGCTGACGCAATGGGAGGAACCAAAATAAGGTTATTACTATTATTTGTAGTGTGGTATACATCCATGCCATCGAAACACCCCACAACCCTGCCATCAGAATACCGCAATAACCCTGCCATCAGGATACCGCAATAACCCTGCCATCAGGATACCGCAATAACCCTGCCATCAGGATACCGCAATAACCCTGCCATCAGGATACCGCAATAACCCTGCCATCAGAATACCGCAATAACCCTGCCATCAGGATACCGCAATAACCCTGCCATCAGGATACCGCAATAACCCTGCCATCAGGATACCGCAATAACCCTGCCATCAGAATACTGCAATAACCCTGCCATCAGAATACCGCAATAACCCTGCCATCAGGATACCGCAATAACCCTGCCATCAGAATACCGCAATAACCCTGCCATCAGAATACCGCAATAACCCTGCCATCAGAATACCGCAATAACCCTGCCATCAGAATACCGCAATAACCCTGCCATCAGAATACCGCAATAACCCTGCCATCAGAATACCGCAATAACCCTGCCATCAGAATACCGCAATAACCCTGCCATCAGAATACCGCAATAACCCTGCCATCAGAATACCGCAATAACCCTGCCATCAGAATACCGCAATAACCCTGCCATCAGGATACCGCAATAACCCTGCCATCAGGATACCGCAATAACCCTGCCATCAGGATACCGCAATAACCCTGCCATCAGGATACCGCAATACCCCTGCCATCAGGATACCGCAATAACCCTGCCATCAGGATACCGCAATAACCCTGCCATCAGGATACCGCAATAACCCTGCCATCAGGATACCGCAATAACCCTGCCATCAGGATACTGCAATAACCCTGCCATCAGGATACTGCAATAACCCTGCCATCAGGATACTGCAATAACCCTGCCATCAGGATACTGCAATAACCCTGCCATCAGAATACTGCAATAACCCTGCCATCAGAATACTGCAATAACCCTGCCATCGACACACCCCACAAGCCTGCCATGTAAACAAGTACCCAAAACCCTGCCAACCAAATACCCCATAAACTGGCCATCCAAATAACCGAAAACTTTGCCAATGAAATACTCCACATCCCTGCCATCAAAATATCCTACAATCCTGCCAAGTACCAAAGAACTGTACGACTCAGCCATCTAAACGGGCCCCCCCCGACTCAGCCATCTAAACGGGCCCCCCCCGACTCAGCCATCTAAACGGGCCCCCCCCGACTCAGCCATCTAAACGGGCCCCCCCCGACTCAGCCATCTAAACGGGCCCCCCCCGACTCAGCCATCTAAACGGGCCCCCCCCGACTCAGCCATCTAAACGGGCCCCCCCCGACTCAGCCATCTAAACGGGCCCCCCCCGACTCAGCCATCTAAACGGGCCCCCCCCGACTCAGCCATCTAAACGGGCCCCCCCCGACTCAGCCATCTAAACGGGCCCCCCCCGACTCAGCCATCTAAACGGGCCCCCCCCGACTCAGCCATCTAAACGGGCCCCCCCCGACTCAGCCATCTAAACGGGCCCCCCCCGACTCAGCCATCTAAACGGGCCCCCCCCGACTCAGCCATCTAAACGGGCCCCCCCCGACTCAGCCATCTAAACGGGCCCCCCCCGACTCAGCCATCTAAACGGGCCCCCCCCGACTCAGCCATCTAAACGGGCCCCCCCGACTCAGCCATCTAAACGGGCCCCCCCGACTCAGCCATCTAAACGGGCCCCCCCGACTCAGCCATCTAAACGGGCCATAACATTGCCATCTAAACAAATCTCATATCTGCTCCCCATAGCCCTGTCAAGTACCATTTAACCCATAACCATAACATCTACACAAATACCACAAAACACTGCTATTTAAATACTCTACAAACCTGCCGTCAAACCAACCTTTACAGAAAGCACACATTGTCAAGTACCACCTATCTCGCAGCCAGGCACACTATAACTTGGAAAATGTCTTATCACATCCTGCCAGGATATCAAATTATGTCATAATTAGAATTAAATAATAAAATGGCGTGTATACATCTACTCTGTGTGATGGGCAGCAATCCTATCAGGATAGTAATAACTCGTCATGGCTGGATGGAGAGCTGCTGGTTCCAAATGTTCATTTAATACATTAGTAAGACCCAGGTCATTGGGTAAAACCCTCCCCGATACGCACAAAGTATTACCATCTGTAACTGAAGTAGGGAAACACACTGCTGATTACTGAGAACCAACAGGAGATTAAAAGAATCTTGTTAGACCTGAAAAGAACAGACGGGAACAAATAATTTAGAGCGTAATCATTATATTCAAGTGATTTTTCATCTTCTGATCAGATTTATCAACTAGATCTTTGGCTGGAACCAAATGTACTCATGCAAATACATAGTGCACAGAGCAAACCAGGAGCAACTGATCAATCTCATCAGCCCATTGTCAAATCGCACCTACTTTGTTATCCGACCCAACAGTGCTGCATTCATTGACCTCCAAAAAGTGGGACATAAAGTAGGAACTTATAAAATACTTCTGTAAGCAGGAAAGAGCGGTAGAAAAAGGGATTAGAGTAAGAACCGCCAATTAATAAGCCAAATGACAGCTTAAAAAATGAATTATTATTACAATAAAAGGTAATGGAAATAGTGCGGCCATAGCAAATAGGAAATGCTTCCAACCAAAGAGGGCTGAAGATGACCACCTCCATATAGCAAAGGTACGCGAGGACATGCCTTAAAAAGTGTAACATTGTATTACAATATAATATATATTACATGTAACCATTTCATTACTAATAATACACTGTGTTATGGTGCAGGAGCGGTTTCTGAAAACAAACCTTTTAACACCCTTACCATGTCTCCACTCTTCCTGTGAGAATGCATACCCTCCCCACTAAGCCGTTCAAGTAATCACTTGCAGGAGCTGAGAGAACATACACAGCACAGCTCAACGCACAGCACGGTTACATACATCCCCAATGAAAACTTGCATGCATTTAATTAATTATTTAATCATTTGGGGCGGGGGGGGATAAGATCTCTTAAAACAGCTTGCATAAACTACAGATCTCTTGCCTGCAGCCTTTGCAAGCCCTCCCCTTCTAACCCTGCCCAGACTTTCTGTGGCTGCCCAATCACAGACTTCCCAATGTGGCTCAACGGCCAGGAAATAACAGGACGGGTTGTCTGATTGGTTGATTGGTTTTGATTGGTTGAGCTGGAGAAGTGGGGGTTGGTGAATCAAGGTTTCTACGGAAATCTGCACTTTTTGTAAATGAAAAAAAAAAAAAAACAATGACATTCTAAAGTGCTTTAGTAGGGTCCCCCTTTAAGAATGCACACAAATTAAATGGTTGTTTTTTTTTTTTATGGACAGCTTTCTGGCACCATAACTACTACAACAAGCAGGAATGGTGAATGATAGGCTGTGCCGCATGGTTATCAGTGCCTTAAAGGACCACTCTAGGCACCCAGACCACTTCAGCTTAATGAAGTGGTCTGGGTGCCAGGTCCAGTTAGGGTTAACCCATTTTTTTTTTATAAACATAGCAGTTTCAGAGAAACTGCTATGTTTATAAATGGGTTAATCCAGCCCTCAAAGCCTCTAGTGGCTGTCTCATTGCCAGCAGCTAGAGGCGCTTGCGTGATTCTCACTGTGAAAATCACAGTGAGAGCACGCAAGCGTCCATAGGAAAGCATTGATAATGCTTTCCTATGAGACCGGCTGAATGCGCGCGCATGGGAGGAGAGGAGGAGGATCGGAGGAGGAGAGCTCCCCGTCCGGCGCTGGAGAAAGGTACGTTTTAACCCCTTTCCTCTCCCTAGAGCCCAGCGGGAGGGGGTCCCTGAGGGTGGGGGCACCCTCAGGGCACTATAGTGGTCCTTTAACCACATGGTTTAAATAAGGAACAGGCAGCTCAAGAAAGAAAATGCCACTAGTCTAATAAGAATCATGTCAACACAGTCACTAAAACCAAGTAAAAAAAGCAAAGATAATAAAATAGCGAAACCGGTCTATTTAGTAATGATAAAATAATGAATAACATTCAGTAGTGATTATTAAGCGAATGGTTTTGTGGTTTGCAGGTATAAACCAACAACTCTCCAAGCTCCGTAAAATAGCCCAGTCACCAATACCGAATGAAATATGGATTAAAATACTTATAGATATATAGATAGATTTTATACATCGTATATATGGATATTTAACTTTCCCATGATCACAAAAATAGTTCAAAGTACCCATGAAATTAGAATTTGGTATTGAAAAATAAATAGGATACAATATACATTATACAGATTATTTTCTCTCTATACAATTTTATATATTTCCAGCCCCACTCTTTCAGTGCAAGTATAGTAACGTCATGCCCGGCAGCAATCCTGGGCTCACTGCTCTAGAGCCGACCTGCACACACAGTACCGTCACAGCTTTGCATGTTGCATCAGGAAGCCACAGAACAAGGCTGAAAACAGACGGCACATCATTGCAACAACGTGAACAGGTTCTCCCATTACTATTCATTCAATGTGTCAAGATGCACCATTAGTTGCGAGTATGAAACATTAAGCAGCGGTAGCACGGAATGCCAGGTGTCACGGTGTTATAGCCTGCGCAGAGATCTTGTTATCGCAGTCCTTCGCTGGCTGTAATGGGGTCAGTTTCTGGGGTCGGTTTTGGGGGCTCTTGCGCAGGTTGCTATCCATCTGTGAACGACATCATAATTTCAGAGACACAAGTATAAAACAGCCATCACCGGGGCAAACCCAGCCCATTAAAAAAAATAAAAAAAAAATATATATACATACACACACACACACACACAATTGACATATTTTAATATTAACTTGCCAATATCATTGCATTATGCAGCAAAATTTTGAATTTCAGACCCAATTATACAGATGTTGTGCACCTTTAGGTACGTACCCAGCCAAAATTAGAGGATGATTCTCACTAAAAATAGAGTTTTGGTCCTTTTTTTTTTTTTTAAATAAAAAGAATCCCAGATTTTAAAAAGGACACGATAAGCACCACAACCACTACAGCTTTGGTTGCCATCCCCTTTTCACATCCAATGCCCAGTCCCTCACCCACCAAGGTGGTGACACAGAAGTCACATTTTGCAATGTCTATCCTTGCACTTCATGGGCAGGCTGTAATAACTGAGCTAACAGTCTCAGGAAAACCGTGTTTCCAAATAAATGTTAAATAATCAAATACACATGGACTTTAAAAATAGACCGATATGTGGCATGGTATGTGGCCCTTTAACATTTTAGATAACATAGTGCTGTAACACGGTCAGAATTAGCAACCTTGAGTCACCGCGGCATGCAGATGTCAAGGAGCTACATTTTCTTCCTCTGAAATCAGGATAATTGGGAAAATGAGAGTTTTGTTTTGCAACGTTGGAAAATATGACTTTGCTCAAATATCAACGACGTAATGTGCCAGCTCTGTACAAAGAGAGCTTTGTTCAAACACTGGGGATGAATAAATCAAATCACAAGAACATAGGCTATACAATATTTACTTTCCGAGACTCTCCTAAATGAGGAAATATTCCGGATAATAATGTGATCTTCCAGAGACAATAGACCTCGGTAAATGAGCTACGGTTATGTAAGTTCCAGGAATATGGACTTTTTTCCGATAAGTGCTTACAGGGAATTCGGCGTTATTTACAATGGCCTTAACAGATGTGGTACGTATTGTTCTCCACTTTATTTGATCTGGCTGCTGCATTAGGCTGGTATCTTGTTTTCATATATCAATCGCATATACCGGGATTTGCTCTGAATGAGATTTGGCATAAACAATGTCATAAAACAAAAGGTTTGTGAGAAGACAGACAATGGTTCTTTGAATTGTCACTGCCATACATTAAATCAAACATTTCTCCACACTCCAGATATGTTCGTATAACCAAACAGCTAACTAATTATTTGGCCATTTTCTTAAAATTCTTTATCCAGGGGCGGACTGAGCACTCGGGCAAATCGGTCATGGACTGAGGGCCTGAGGCTCTAGGGGGGCCTGCCTGCAGTATTGTAATTGCTCAGCTGGGCAGCCCAATAATCTCCTCAGCCAGCCAGCACGGCCTTCTGCGGGCCCCTGTTACTAAAGATGTCTTCCCTTTGGTCAGCTGTACTATAGTCAGAGGCAGCCTGTTTGTAGCACTCTTCCCAATGACCCACTAGGCTGCAATACAGATTTTGGCCGGAGAAGAAGTATGCAGGCTGTAAACCCCTGTTACTCCCTGAACCCACTACAACCCCTATTACCTCACCCCCTTGCAACCACTACAACCCTTATTATCCCTGCTCCCACCCTTGCACTCACTACATCCCCCAGCACCCAACAATATTACCCCTTCACCCACTACAGCCCCTATCCCTCCCCTGAACCCACTATAGCTTCTATTACCCCTGCGCCCACTATTACCCCCATTACCCCTTTCCAGCACCATAGCCTCTATTACCCCCACCCCACTACAGCCCCTATGTTCACACACACACTGACCTTCTAGACATGCATACCTGGGTTCACAAACACACAAACTACATGCAGCTATGGTCTTGTATTTACACACACAGACCCTCAATACACATGTCTCTGCATACACACACTGATGTCATGGACATACTAGAAAGCCCCAACATTTGGAGGCCTGCATACCTCATACAAGCACATTGCCGTGATTCACAAATACTCCATTATACATACACATAAATACTACCCTATTTAAAAAAAAAAAAAAAAAAAAAGTATTTAAATATACTCTGAATCTACACATTATGACACTATATATATATATATATATATATATATATATATATATATATATATATATATATATATATATATATTCATTTACACCAGGGCTCACATTGAATATACACACAGAAACATACATTCACTTTACATGCACATATAATCAAACACACGGTACATCTATCATCATATATACCTGCATATATATTGGTCTTTAAGGGAACCAGGTTCTAATTCTTCCCGGGGTCCCAGACCACTGTCAGTCCATCTCTGTCTTTATTAATTTATTTTGTTTTAATTAACAGGCTTTGCCGGGCAACATCAGGTAAAGCATTTAAAGGTGTTATTCTTCGCAGTGGCGTACGCACAGAAAATCTGCGCACACAGAACTGATGAAGAAAGCTCTAAGCGCACTGAATTTCTCCACTAAGGTTTCAAGTGTACATGAAGGTGTGCAAAGTATCACGGGACAGCGAAGTGGCTCGCCCAAAGCACATTAGTACAGCAGCGATACGTACGTTTTTAATCTTAACTCTGCTGCTTAAATCACCCTAGTAAACATTTAAACGCAGTTTTCCAGGGCGAGTGAACAAAGATTTTCCATCGCGTGCACACACCACATACTAAACAGGTTCACCAGCACAGAGAATGCAAGTCACAATAACCTTTTCTATCAGGGTAGACTCCTTATTTACAAGCTGGGTGAGTTTCTGCAGATTGGCATCGATGGCTTCCTCGCCAGCAGGAGACGTGCCTATACAGCCAAGAGAGACAGGTGAAAGGACAGAAAGAAGCAAGGCCAATATATGGTTAATTAGCACGGAGAAGAATATTAGTGCATCCCCACGGCTATCCGTACACACAAAATATTTATTTATGCCTGATTTCTTACACAGAGCCTTATCCAAACTAATCATAGCCACCAAGGAGTTAATTAATAATGAAATCAGAAAGTACATTAATCAGCAGAACATTACACAACAAATTACAGCAAATACACTGTATACAGAGACACTCACTACCAAGGGCGACGATCCTGGGGACTACACACCGGACAGGTCTTCGCCCATTTTGGGGTAGTTCATGACATGTGCATTAAAAGGTTACCCAGATGTAGATTCCTTACTAAGTGTGCCTATCGGGGTCCGATCAGTACATCTCTCTGAAAGCAGCGAGGTGAATGGTTCGTGTAGCACTCACCTGAGAGGTTTGCCTTGGCGTGGCAGGAGAGCTTACACTTTAATGGCTATTGGAATTATAATAAATACCTCCAGTTATTTAAATGTACAGAGAGATTGGGGATAGCGTACAAGTAACTGTCTGCTATCTTGTGCTAAACTAATTCACCCACAATCCGTCAGGCAAAAGAATCCCACAGAAGGCAGACATTATGGACAGAGGAGAACAAAATGGAGGCGCCCAGGTAATAAAATGCAGAACAAGAAAAAAAAATATACACACACACACACACACACTAAAGTTTTAAAAAAAAGCCTTTGGGAAGCAGGGGAGTAAAATCATTTAGATACAAAGGGCACAAGGAAAGGAAAACTAAAAGAAAGGACAGCATGCCAGAGCTTCATTAACTGTGACTGCAAATTAGAGAGGTTAACATTTTATTTTATCTACTTTTGTTAAGTATTTAAACTGTAATTATGAAACATGCGCAAGCACGCAGATATCCATGAGATAGCGGTGATCTCAGGTCCTTCCTTAGGGCGATAATGAGAATGTAAATAAAGCCGATTCATTATTAGAAGTCGCCCATTCTATCCGGAGAAGCCAACACTGTGTGATTCTGTTACACCATAAACCGGTCGTCTCACACAGAAACCGGTCTACTTTTTCATGTGTTCATTAAAACCAACATCTGCTGCTCTAAAAGTTTGCCAGACGTAATCAGCCAAACGGCACCCTGAGCCCTTCCAAACAGCTGCACCGCTGGTAATAAATATACACACCTGCAAGAGTCCGTGTGAAATAGCTGCCAAGAATGTGGTCACAGAATTGACACAAGTTGGTGAGCTGCTTCAAGTGTTGCTGCAAATGCACCTTGGGAAGCTGAGCTTTATAAAGAGGGGCAACGAATCCGAATACATAGGCATCCAAGGATGTAGGCCTAAAAATATACATATATAAAAGGCATTATACTCCACTTACACAGGAAAGAAACACACTACATCGCATTCAGTAATACGATTTGTTTTAAAGGGATTCTATTTCTGTTCCCTCTCGTACAGTTTAAAGTACTCACACGGTGCCAAAAAAGTACGGTGATGTTCCCAATCGATTGGACAGGAGATTCAGACATTCTTTGGCATCTTTATAGATCTATAAATCAAACAGAGAAAGTAATGTAGTCGTGGTCGGTATAGGTTTTAATCATACTTTAGAGGTGACAGAGCTAGTCACAGAGCGTGCCGCAATGTAATGTTTACAGAGGGAGCAATTTGTGCAATATGAGAGCATTCACCAATTCACTGCTTCACAAGCCAGAGATTCCTTTACATTCCCACAATTACCGGGAGATTGTGTACTCTGAGAAGGAGAATTGATTATTTACACATATTGATATAGTCAGCCAGTAAAAGGGAAAATGTGTTTTGCACCTTTTAACGTCTCATTATATAGATGCAATGCATTAATAAAAATAAAACGTAATACTCCATGATGCAATGTCTCTTACACCGTAAACATATGTGGATGACAATCCAAATACCTTCGAGGACCAAAGAGACTCCATTTTGTGTGGAATCAATAGCGCTTGCCCTAGATCGACACCTGCATGGATTCTATATAAACACACATTGAGTCAGCCAAGAGATGTCTTGTTAACTGCTCATGTGGCAACACTGTTGGAAAAAGTTTTGTTATTTAAAAGAATGCTACAGATCCCCCCTCCCCCCCCATATGTAAATGGTTGAAACACGTTGTGCTTTTTTTATACGCAATACATTTTTGTGAATATATCTTCAACTCCTGGCTGCTGACTCCAACTTTCCACTAGATGGTGACTGTTCTAATTGGATCCATTTGAAAGGAGGAAGAACTCTCTGTCCTTAAAAGTGGCATAAAGGCACTATAAGTTCTGAGCCAACTTCTAAACGGCTCAAAAAAAGCGAGTGATTCCAGCTCAAAAATCTCCATATTATTGTGAATGATATACAGATTACAATATGTTCTGTTGTATGTTTATATTTTCTGCATAGGTAAACTGTACCATGTGTTATTGAATATATCCTTCGTACAAAGGGAAGGAAAATTCTCCTATCAGTTACCAGTTATAATATCCAATTACAGGTAACTAACCTTTACCCTTTGGTGTGCGCTTTTGTCAATCTTTCTTCTTCTTTTTTTTTTATTGAGGCAAGCGTTAAAAGGGGTACAGAATACAGAAAAGGGGATGTACGGTATTCTTACAGGTTGGGAGCATGGTAACACTAAGTAGCATCTCCTAAGAGTAGCAGCCTCATTTATGTTAACTAAGCATGCCAACATATTGTCAACAAGTTTAGTATAGTGGTGTGCGCTTTTACCTTTTGAGTTTTTTTTTTTATTATCAACTCTCCAGGTCAGATCGATTTGGAATCAATTTGTTCCAGTGTTGATTGAGAGGAACTTCATTTAGAAAAATAGTTTTCAAACACATTTTTGCACATGTCTCGTGAACACTCCCAAATCCGCAGAATTTTACCCTTTCATCAATTAAGATTCACTAATTTGTAATAATCAAGCCTTCCTTAATGAAACTCCACAAAATGCCCATCGGTAGCTCATGGATTATTCTTAGAGTATATTTATCAAACACTCGGAAAACAGCTTCTAGTTAAATCAGAAATATATATTATAAACATGTCTCTGACAGGAAAGTAGAGCGGTTACCAAGGATATTAACAGAACATTCCTTTGGTTCTCACTGTATTTTATCATCATTTATACAATGTTCCCATATTTTCTGAAATCCTTAGCAATGCTTGTAGACCTCTACCCATTTGTGAAAGATTGGACCTTGGGTCACATGGTCTATATAATTGGCCAATTATAACGTTAGATACAAGAAGTCCACCTTGTAAGAGGAACATTTCCATTACCTGAGCTTCTATTTCATTGAGACTGTATAACGGAGGCTGGCCCTTGGTTAGCAGTATTCTGTTCAACGCGTCTCGAGACATTTTTCCAGGCAGGAAATAGCTCATTGGGAACGGCGTCCGTGAGGCATACCAAGGACGTGTGACACTGGCGTAGTTTTCTGGATCAACCCAAAAGGTGTGCAGCTGGATTGACAAAGCACATGTTCCATGTAAAGACAACACACATTAACCAGATATCCAGCTAAACACAACGCTATAATTAATACCTTTTGATGCAAGTCTTCACTCCATACAAAGACTTTCCCTTTTCAGTTTGCTCCATTCCACGTTCTGTGAAACCAGCCTTCAGTGTTCTATAAAATCCCCTCTTCTCCTTCCCCGTCACTTCCGGTGCAGCCGGGTCACCGGAAGGGAGGCAGCTTCAGATGTAGGTTGGCTTACTCTTGTGGGGTGCATGCATGTGACATCACTGATGCACATGCGCAGGACGTATGCGCAGTATAGGGTAGAGTATTCTGATGCTGCTACTGCAACCTACAGCTAATGCGGCCAGGGCCATATTAAGAGCCCATTTGGCCTGGTGCTGACAATTATGATGGGCCTAATTACTATTACTAATATTACAAAATACAGAAAACACTAAAACAGTCTTACCACCCAAGCGTCATGTATGGTGGAGATGGTGCTGGAGGGAAACTCACAGGATTAAGCCATCAGGAAACACATACTCTATGCTAATCTCTCAATTTCATCTTTCAAGTAAATCCATACCCCCTAACAGCAGTGTCCGTCAAAGCAGGAAGTCAATGGGCGGTGTAAAAGGGTGGGCCACTGACACAAATCATGTAACCAGAACCTCCCAAAGGTGCAATCATGCCCCAAAAAATGTGCCCGAGGAATTAGATGGTCAGCCTGGTGTGAATGCATACCAGGCTGCCTGCCAGTCAAGCAGGCTGCCCAACTAAGGGCATACTATTCAGACAGCTCCTTGAGCTTGGCATAAATGCATCTAATGATGCGCTCGTCCACACTTTCTAAGGACTGTCCCCCCTAGCACTCGCTGGTCCACTCCTCTCCTAACCTAAAAAACTAGCAGGCAGAAACTCCTGTTATACAATCTGGGACAGAGAAAATGTGGATGTAGGGAGTGTAGAAGAAATGGAATATCGACAGCGTTAGAGAGACTGAATCAGCAAGAGAAATCGCATAGAGTGCAAAGTCAGCTTTACCTTAACTAATTTCATGGTCAGCCAGTCCGCACAAGTTTTGTTTCCCTACATCTACATGTGAAGAGTAGTAGTGTAGAGTAGCAGATAGTAGTTTAGCAATGGACCTATTTCATGGGCATGGACCTGGAGCTGCAGCTCCATCAGCCCCTATATTAATCCAGTCCTAGATGCGGCCACATCACCAGAAGTGAGGGGGTAGGACATTTTTACGGTTAGGGAATTTTAATAGAACACCGGCATACAGCGGATTCTCCGCACTTGCAGTGCGGCCGCGTCACGGGGGTAAGGGATTTCGATAGAGGCTCTCTCTACCCACTTGCAGTTCTCACCATGGGTTAAAATGTGAGCCACAAGCTACCTAGCTTTTACTGTGTTTGGGGCAATTTGTCATACGCTTGTTTAAAAGATACAATGCAAGCATCTTTTAAACAATTGATCAGGTGTAAGTAAAGGATCACATGAAAATGAATGTGAAATGGATAGCCAATATAAGAAATAAATTAAATGCAGAATGATTAGAAAATCATTGAGTGATGTCAACCTGCGATGTGTTTATGTAGTGAATGAAATGCCAGTTAAAGATTACTGTAACTAAGATAAATATCACACAGTACGTACCATGGCAGGAAGGATATTCTCTTCAATCAGTGCAATGTATGCCAGGGTATCGGACCCCTCCTTGGCTGACAAGCCGTAATCTGAATTATATTGCTGTAAAAATCAAAAGTACCAAGTTACATACTGCGTCACACTGATAAATCCAGATTAGTTTTAGATCAGGAGACCGTAAAGGTTAAAGATCTAGTTATTTGTGGTAAAAAGTAATAGATATTGTACAGTACGAGTATGTTTTCCAAATCACACAGATTTATGAAACAGATCTACCTGGGGAAGCCGTATGGCACCACTTACTAGTGTTGGGCCAACAGAAACCAAGAAATTGTACTACACTGGGTCATTACATTTTTGCCATAAAAATGCCCATCAGGACACAAGAAAGTAGAAAATCATCTAGAAGTCACCAAAGCGATAAAATTCAGACAGCTTTTGCTGAACCCTCTCAACTACTATTAAACAGGAGCAGGGATTATGCTACGAAGAAAGAGCTATATTAATAAGGGAAGGAGTATTGTTGGCATTACCATAAAGCAGTCTAGACAGATGGGCACCGGGGTGAGAGAGCCGCATCATCGTTTTCATTGTTTGTAAAAGGGTCTGTATGTAGTTATGAACTTTTTTATTAGCGTGTGCAAGAGTGTCTCCGTGTGTTAATGCTTTTGTCTGTGTTTGTGTTTGTAAGAACATAAGCATATGTTTGTTATGGAGTGTAAGAGCGTGTGAGTGTGTTTGTATTTCTAAGTTTCTTTCCCTGAGTGTCTTGGTGTGACAATATGTGAGCATGTCTTTGTGAAGACATTTGCCTGCCCATAGTGATCTTTTAAAATTGAAAAGGAAATGCAATATATATATATATATTTTTTTTTTTATATATATATATTTTTTAATTTTTTAGCCAGAAAAGTCACTGTCAGTCACACTTACAATTAGTGTGTTTGTAAAGTGTGACTCCCTTCCATAAGCAGCATATAAAATAAAATGCTAATATTATAAAATTAAGTTTTCTTTTTGAAATAAAATGGTAACTTGTAATGATGGGCAGTGGGCCGACTCGGCTTCCTCATTATCGGACGCTCGGACTCAGAATGTGGCTGGGACAGAACATACCCCCCCGTCACACTCTGATGCATTATACCAAGACAGGGAGTGTACCTGACACCGCACAAACAGATTACGGACACCCTGTGAATAAGGCTTGAAAGGGGGATTTACCGGTAGGAAACAGGACCGCATCAAACGTAGGCAGGAGAATTTAAAAACATTAATATGGTGGTGGGGGGGAGGGAGGGGGCAGCGAGTAAATGTGGAGGGGTCACTGACTGCTTCTGTTAGCATTTGTATTCACTGCACATGTCCCAAGTTTATTTTAACTTTTTTAAATGATGGGGCTGCAAGGCTTTCTTCACCAAGGACATGAAAACTCTGCACCAGCCTTGATTTTACAGAAAATATTTAAATGAACATAAAAGGCGTACTCACTGATTAGGGAGCAAAACGGAAACTGCTGGGAAATGGCAACATGTTTTAGATTACAAAAACCATCAGCATAACTTGTCATTTTGTTAAATAATCAAGCATTAATGCTGATATTTACTAAGCTTAATGGAAAATATTCTATAACTCAGCTAAGTTTCCATGTCCGCTCTTTAATTTAAAATGTTCAATTCCCACAAACAATACATCAGCCCTAATCTCTCCCCTTTCTTTTCATCACTGGAATGGTTTCTATAGTTATTTCAAAGCTGAGCACATGTGGTTATAGTGCCAGCAGATCTTTAGGATTTGTACGCTTGACCTCATTAAATGACCCCAAAATATACTGTGTCGTTAAGTGTGTAAAACAGATGTGCACGTTTTCAAAATGTAACTGGGAATCTTCACGGGTTGATCTTAACGGCAGATTTAGCAAGTAAGAAGACATGATAATCAAACTTACTATATTCTATATTTATTTCCCACACCGTTTATTTTGCTGTATTGAGGTTAGTAGACTCTTACATTAGTCAATCGTGTCTAGAAACGGAAATGCGACCCTAAAAGTGGAACTCAGTGATCGTGAGCATCATATTAAAACTTAAAGGGACACAATAGTCACCAGAACCACTTCAGCCTAAAGGACCCCTATAGGCACCCAGACCACTTCAGTTCAATAAAGTGGTCTGGGTGCCAGGTCCCTCTAGTTTTAACCCTGCAGCTGAAAACATGTTTCAGAGAAACTGCTATGTTTACACTGAGGGCTAATCTAGCCTCTAGAGCAGGGGTTCTCAATCTTGTCCTCAAGGACCCCCTACCAGCCCAGGGTTTAGGGATTACCTGGGTGTTTAGAAAAAGAAAAAAAAAACACCTTAGAGTCGAAGGTGTTTTTTTACCCTTTTTCTAAACACCTTAGACACACCCAGTTAATCCCCAAATCCTGGACTGGTAGGGGGTCCTGAGGACTGGGTTGAGAACCCCTGCTCTAGAGGCTGTCGCCCTAACAGCCACTCGAGGTGCTTCCGCTATTTACATTGAGTAAATCGCACTTATTTGATGCTGGACGAATTTTGGAGACCGTTCCCTGGCGTCCCGCCTTTGGGGACAGGACCCTAAAATCATCAATGTCCAAAATCGGGATGGATGGGAGGCCGATACTATAATGCCAATTCCATCATATCAGTAAAGGTACATGGAGTGGTCACTTGAGTTTTCACTAGTCTCTAATACAAACACTGCATTTTCTCTGAAAAACAAAAAACGTGTTTACATGAAAATGCCTGCAGGGAATGATTATACTTACCAGAACAAATACAATAAGCTGTAGGTTTTCTGGTGACTATAGTGTTTCTTTTAAGATTAATCTGCTGTGACAGGTTCACTTTAAATACAGCACATGGAAATATAAACAGGCAAAAACATGAGAAACAAACCCACAAACAGTTAAATTATCAGTTATCACGTTAAAAGCAAAATCATAACAGATCCTCTTAAACCCCTTCAATTTGCCAAAAGTACTGACTGTATAGGTGTGACGTAAAAAGAGTATGTAGTAAGTACTACTTATAAAAGGCGCACCTCTATACTTGGACTTCCTTTCGTTGTTGTTTTTTAACTTTTCTATCAACATCATCAGGTCTTGTTGTGATTTTCCCCATACAGTATTGATATTATCTCGCTTTAGAATATATAATGTATTTTGTGCATCCTGGGCTGTTTTGTAGTTTCTGCTTGTTCCGAGGGTTTTTTGGAGGGAGTCCCCTACCTTTCAGGTGTGCTGTCTTTTTATATCCTTTTTGTGTAGTGGCTTAGTGCGGCTTCACCCTCTTTCATCTCTCGTGACTACAAAGTAGGTTATGAATCTTTTAATGATACCGTGTTGGGTATATTTAATGACGTCCTACCTGTTTCCTGAAGAAGTTGAGGATGTTGGCTGTCTGGGTGATTTCTTTGCCATCAGATAGCAATACTGGAAGAGAACCTGCAAGATATAACGAGACAAGGCTTACAGCTACAAACATCAAATCATAGGAACAGGTTAAATGAAATACATCCAATGAAGTATGAGGGGGAGAAATAAAACTAAATGCATGTCTTTAAACAATCCTTAATTATTCCAGGAATTGATGACATCTCAATGGCCACTATCGTTGCACAATTTACCAACATCTAAAAGGTCACTATTACTGTAAAACCTGCTGATATCTAAATGGTTCCTTTACAAATCCAGGATATGCGGATATTTTAAATGTCCCCATCATTTCAGAACTTCTGCAAAATAAGTTAAGCAATCGTTAAACTTCGGTTTGCTCCGGGGCATTAGCTCCTTTTTTCCCGATTCATCTGTTGAGCCATGCATTGCAGTTTAAATGAACACTCCAGACACCATAACCACTACAATGCACTGTAAGGAGTGCCCTGGCGATCTCCCATTGTACAGAATCAAACCTTTATCTGCTGGGAACCACTCCCCACCTCACCATCACCGACCCAGAGCTGGACGTTTCTAAGTACTGAACTGCTGCCAGCTCTCCTGAGATAAGCCATGCATTGCTGAGAGCTACAGTGGTTATGGTGCATGGAGTGTTCCTTTAAACAAGCATTTTTAGAGGGAAATGAGACAACAGTAAAACAAAGATCTGCTTAAACCAGAGAGCACAAGATAAGATGCTGAGAAGAGAATAAAGGTAGAGTGCAAGTTACAGTATCCTTCTCTTGCTTTGTGTTTCACTAAAATTCTCAATCTCTCCAACTCCTCTGGCATATTTCCATTACCCTTCAAACATGCAACTGTAACCCAGATTCTAAAAAAGCCCAACCACCGCCCTCTCTCGCTACTGCCTTTTGCATCCAAAATCCTTGAAAGACTTGGGTATGTGAGATTGACAGACTTCCTCAAGTCCATTTCTCTGCATTGATCCACTTCAGTCTGGTTTCCGCGCTAAGCACTCTGTGGAAACGGCTCTGACCAAAGTATCAAAAGATCTACTCGCTGCAAAATCTCATTGTCACTACTCCATCCTAATTCTCCTTTACCTTTACGCTGCTTTTGATACGGTTGATCATCAACAGCTTCTTCTCATCCTCTGTAATCTCGGTATAAGAGATATTGCTCTCTACTGGTGCTCCCCCTACCTCACCCAGCACTTTTTTAGGCTGGCTCTGCCTCTTCCTACCAACCTCTCTCTGTTGGTATCCCTCTAGGTTCAGTCCTTGGTCCCTTACTTGTCTCGATATATACTGCCTCCCTAGGTAAACTCATCATCTCCTTTGGCTTCCAATATCACTTCTATGCGGATGACACGCAAATCTGTCTTTCCTCCCATAATCTCTCCCTGCTCTTCTTGACTAGTGTCTCTGACTGCCTCTCTGCTAATTCCAACTGGATGGCTGCCCACTTCCTTAAGCTCAACTTGTCCAAAACAGAACTTCTCGTCTTTCCTCCCTCAAGTGTTGCTACTCCCATTTTGGTCTCCCTCCACGTTAATGGTGCTACCATCAGTTCCACCATGCAGACTCTCTGCCTTGGTGTTCTCTGACTCCAACCACTCCTTCACCCCTCATGTCCAGTCTCTCGCCAAATTCTGCCGCTACCTTCTCAAAAACATTGCGCGCATACGCCCCTACTTAATGCTAGATGCGGCTAAGGTTCTGGTCCATGCAACAATCCTCTCACTCTTTGAATACTGCAATCCACTTCTCAGTGGTCTTACATGCTCCCACCTCGCCCCATTGCAGTCGAGACCGAATGCAGCGGCGATGCTCATCTTCCTGTCTGCCAGCACTTCCCATGCCTCATGCCTCTGTCAGTCCTTGCATTGGCTTCCCGTAAGATATACGGCTCAATATAAAATTCTGGTTCTTGCTTTCAAATCTCTACATAATACTACTCCCACCTATACATGGTCCCTAATACACAAGTATGTCCCATCTAGGCCCTTACGCTCTGCCAAAGACCTACGTCTATCCTCTCTTTGTACTCCCACCTCTGATGCTCACCTTCAAGGCTTCTCTAGGGCTGCACCGTTCCTGTGGAACTCCCTTCCCTTCTCCGTTAGACGCTCACCCAGTCTCCACTCCTTCAAATAATCATTAAAAACTCACTTTTTCACAAAAGCATATCAATTAAACGATTAATGGATACAAAAGAAACCCTCACTAAGTCTTAATGGAATATTATTCTACCAATCTACTTCCCCGATACTTCCCTTACCTTTTGTGTCACTTTACCCCATTCCCTCTAGCATGTAAACTCACTGAGCAGGGCCTCAATCCCTCTGTTACTGTGTCACTATACCCCACTCCCTCTAGCATGTAAACTCACTGAGCAGGGCCCTCAATCCCTCTGTTACCGTGTCACTATACCCCACTCCCTCTAACATGTAAACTCACTGAGCAGGGCCCTCAATCCCTCTGTTACCGTGTCACTATACCCCACTCCCTCTAACATGTAACCTCACTGAGCAGGCCCTCAATCCCTCTGTTACTGTGTCACTATACCCGACTCCCTCTAGCATGTAAACTCACTGAGCAGGCCCTCAATCCCTCTGTTACTGTGTCACTATACCCCACTTCCTCTAACATGCAAACTCACTGAGCAGGCCCTCAATCCCTCTGTTACTGTGTCACTATAACCCACTCCCTCTAACATGTAACCTCACTGAGCAGGGCCCTCAATCCCTCTGTTACTGTGTCACTATACCCCACTCCCTCTAGCATGTAAACTCACTGAGCAGGGCCCTCAATCCCTCTGTTACGGTCACTATACCCCACTCCCTCTAGCATGTAAGCACATTGAGCAGGGCACTCAACTCCTCTGTTTCTGTGTGTCAAACTTGTCTAGTTGCAATTACATGTTTGTAAGTCCACCCATTGTAAAGCGCTACAAAATTTGTTGGCGCTATACAAGTAGAATATTAAATGGAAAAGCCAAATGACATTCAGAATGGAGTGTCAACAGTTTCCTACGTGCATGAAGAATCTTGCATCTCAGTGGGTTTTTAGAACCTCTCTCTTTCTCTCAGAGTTCCAGCCCACAAGTTTGCATGTTTAAAGATGTCGTGACATGCGTTCCGTTCACAATTGTATTTAGGTATTTATTTTTTTCACCCTCCCCTTTAGTTGATGCTCAGTGCAGAAACTTTTTTAGCTACAGTTCTTATCAATGCTGCTTATTATTGGGGGCACTCCTTGCTCGTAATATTGTAATATGGTAATAAATCTGCACTACGAGAATACTCTTGCTCCAGATATTTTTCCCAATTAAGTTCTTTTGAGTGCGGTACCGCTATTTTGTGAGAATTTTCAGATTTGGAGGAATATTGCTGCCAGCACCGAGAACTTAGAGTATATCTACTGCCATGGTGGCGTGGAGTGAGTAACTTGTTTCTTGCTGTTTTTGTGATGTATTGCATATTCATTTTTATTAGTTCTTATCAATAAATCTTCATTTCCCTTTTTTGGGGTAGCGGCACATGCTTTTGCGTGTCTAAAAGGATTTTTGACAATGCAAGAAGGACCACCAACCCGTGCCCCCATCCACTGCAAACAATGGGTAAGAAGAGAACCTGGAGGGTTTGGAAGGTTCTTGGTGCACATGAACTTGTAACCGGGAGTAGTTTACAAGATTAAAAAGAACCAGATAATAAATTGGAAGGAGCAGGACATGATTGCATTAACTGGAAATGTCAAAAAGATAAATGCAGAGTATCAAAATAATATCCAAAAAAACCAAGGAGAAAACAGTGACGTCAGACACATTTTAAGGTCAAATATAACAAGAATTAAAAAAGGACTTTTCCCGGCTGCATTTTAAAAACCATTAACGAAGCACATGTAAGGAAATCAGTGATTGGGACTGACATCATACGACTGCGCTAATTACCAAGGGCTTTACATAAATGTCTGTAGAACTTCAAACAGTAATAGAGAAAAGGATCTGTATAAAATCGAAATGTTTGTGAAATAACATCATGTACAATTTTACATTTAGCCTGTTTTCACCCATTACACAGTATCCTCGGTGCCTTAAAATGTTATTACGAGTCGCAACGCAAACTACGGGAAATATTGCTTTTAACAAACAAACAATGAAACCATATTTAAAGTGTTCCTCAGTTACAGCGCCACCATGAGGAAAGACTGGAATATAGTGAGCGAGTGACGAGATTAAACTACGATGGTGTCAGACAGGAAACGTGGGTTAAAAGCAAATAAGGAAACCGATAAGGAAACCGAGGACCGCCAGAATCCCTGTTTAGGTTAATTTAGTGCAAACTCAAGATAATAGACATGACAACTGTACATCGATAAAACCCAGATTCCAAAAGTCAACCTAGATGTTCTTTGTTTTAAAAATCAGACTTCTGGAAACGGTTACAAGAATTCCATCACGCCAGCGTTCTTTCAGAGCGAAGTAATGTCTCCGTGATTGTGTTTAGGATTACCGGCATTTTTCAAACTACACGCCGTCTATAACATTAAGCAGAACTTTGTCTTCTAAAAAAAAAAAATATCAAGAGAGTTTATTTAACTTCTTAAGACAAATAATTCACAAGGGCGCTTGGTAGAATACAATAAAAATATGTAAATAATGTTTTCATGCAGCACTCAGTATAAGTTCTTTAAAATCCAAATGGCAAACCGTAAAACACAGCAAAAATATGGTGTTCAAAGTGCAATATATAGATATATAATGTGTAGCAACACGTATAGTGATAAGACAATATTTCACTTTAAATTATTAGACGCCTATATACAGCATTATTCAAGATGAAATTCTCCATGTCTACAGTATACAGGTGATACTCGAAAAATTAGAATATCGTGCAAAAGTTCATTTATTTCAGTAATACAACGTAAAAGGGGAAACTAATATATGAGATAGACGCATTACATGCAAAGCAAGATGGTTCAAGCCGTGATTTGTCATAAGTGCGATGATTATGGCTTACAGCTCATGAAAACCCCAAATCCACAATCTCAGCAAATTAGAATATTGTGAAAAGGCTCACAGTGTCCCACTCTAATCAGCCAAGTAAGCCACAACACCTACAAAGGGTTTCTGAGCCTTTAAATGGCCTCTCAGTCTGGTTCAGTAGGAATCACAATCATGGGGAAGAACCATCACTGACACCCTCCATAAGGAGGGAAAGCCTCAAAAGGTAATTGCGAAGGAAGTTGGATGTTCCCAAAGTACATTTATAGAAAGAAAAAAAAAGTTATGTGGAAGGGAAAAGTGTGGAAGAAAAAGGTGCACAAGCAGCGGGGATGAGCGCAGCCTGGAAAGGATTGTCAGGAAAAGGAAATACTGAGTCCATATGCATGCTTATACCTTTCAGAGGTCCGATATTGTTCTAGGTACACTCCTTGTTTTATTGATTGCATGTAATATTCTAATTTACTGAGATTGTGGATTTGGGGTTTTCCTGAGCTGTAAGCCATAATCATCGCACTTATGACAAATCACAGCTTGAACTATCTTGCTTTGCATGTAATGCGTCTATCTCATATTAGTTTCCCCTTTTACGTTGCATTACTGAAATAAATTAACTTTTGCACGATATTCTAATTTTTAGAGTATCCCCTGTATTTATTGCATATTGTATTTTTAGAGTGTTTTACTGTATGGTACTTAATGCTGTTATCACAATCTGATTGTTAAAAACCCCATTCCAACATGGGATGCTCTGCTCACTCAGAGGAACCAGCACAACTGAGCCCTCCTAATGCTTAACATGTACGATATTCCATTACAGATTAACATTTGCCATTCAGGGGTTAATTTATATTAATATGTCTTTAACCCACAGATCTGCTGTGATTATTGTTACATTCATAGAATCCAAGATTAACTCTCTGCAATGACTTGGGTGTGTTTTCCTACAGAATTTAGAAAATAAACCTGTGATCTGATAGAATTAGATACACACAGTGGATACCAGGTTCTCCGTAACGGTCTGTTACAATACAGCACACCCTGTGTTCTAGGCTGCAATTACAGTAAATGTTTTCTTTCCACGACCATTTTAAAGAGAATTCCTCAAAACAATCTAAATAAAGCACGCAGTCTGCAGCACAGAACGTGTTCCAGAATGGGAATCCAGCCTCTCACATGTTTTCTTATAATATGATTATATTACTATGTAACGGCCAATTTAACTCACTGCAGAGCATGTAAAAGTCTCCCGGTAAACCAGCAGACCACACCTGATACAGGATACGTTAGGAATCACTTCCAAGCCTGCGGCTGACAGATTTATTGGGGAGAGATTATTATTTTTGGCATCTATATAGCGCCAACATATTCTGCAGCACTTTACAATAATATAAAAAGGGGAAATTTAACCCCTTAAGGACAGAGCTTCAGAAGCTTGACTTACGCTTAATGACACAAGCAATTTTTGCATTTTCTTGCTGTTTGCGTTCAACTGCAATTTGCATCTCTCTCATTTATTGCACCGACACATATTATATACTGTTTTTTAAAGGACAGAAAGGGCTTTAATTTGATATAACATATAAATATATAAATGCTTACTTATTATAAAAAAAATACAGAAAAATGCAAAAAAAATGAAAAATATTGTTTTTTTTTTACAGTTTTTGCAATCATAATGTGTGCATAATTAGTGCAGGTTAAGGAAAGTAATTAAAAATAAATTCATTTATTTGTTCTGATTTACAGAATATATAATGTGTCTGGGATTTTAAGTTTTTTTTGGTAGTTACAGGTCACAAAGCACAAGGAGTAAAATAAAATTTTAATATGGAGCGATTTTAGAATTTGGTATGTTTGTCTTGTAAGCCTAATAGCCATAAAATAAAACAAAATTGCCACACAAAAGTATATATTTATATAAAGTAGACATCACAGGCTATTTACCTAAGGTTGTTTTGACACTTTCTACGTAGCCATTTTACCGCCAACCTCTGCTAAATATTGGAGTAAAATTGTGTTTTTGGGGGGTTTTCGCACACAAACGTATAACAAAGAACTTCTCATGTGTATTTTGTAAAGTTGTTGTGTGCTATTCCTGTACAAAGTTTTATTATGTGTTCAGTTACTTCTGCTGAGTACAACGGTACCCCCATTGTATGTCTTTGGCACTATTTTGTGAAGCTACAGTGCCATATAGGAGACCTGTCCTTTTCAGTATTCACAGTAGAATTTTGAGAGACGGATATAATGAGCCTATGCTTCCATTTGGGGTATTATAACAGTTTGACTGTTCAAAAACCCCCACAAAGGCCTACCATTTGTAAAAGTAGACACTCCAGGGTATCTCATAAGGTGCATATTGTGCCTTAACATGCCCCCATTTTTTTACCATTACATGCCAAAGTATGTGGTAAAAAATAATTGTGTGCATTTTTTACATACGGATTGCATTTTTGCTGGGCATTTTGTATATTTCATATGTGCCACTAAGTTCAAACCCCCCAAATTATGCTCAGCTAAGTCTTCTGAGTAAAAGGACACCCCCATTGTATGTCTATGGCACTATTTCGTGAAGCTACAGTGCCATACAGGAGACCTGTCCTTTTCAGTATTCACAGTAGAATTTTGAGAGACGGATTTAATGAGCCTATGCTTCCATTTGGGGTATTATAACAGTTTGACTGTTCAAAAACCCCCACAAAGGCCTACCATTTGTAAAAGTAGACACTCCAGGGTATCTCATAAGGTGCATATTGTGCCTTAACATGCCCCCATTTTTTTACCATTACATGCCAAAGTATGTGGTAAAAAATAATTGTGTGCATTTTTTACATACGGATTGCATTTTTGCTGGGCATTTTGTATATTTCATATGTGCCACTAAGTTCAAACCCCCCAAATTATGCTCAGCTAAGTCTTCTGAGTAAAAGGACACCCCCATTGTATGTCTATGGCACTATTTCGTGAAGCTACAGTGCCATACAGGAGACCTGTCCTTTTCAGTATTCACAGTAGAATTTTGAGAGACGGATTTAATGAGCCTATGCTTCCATTTGGGGTATTATAACAGTTTGACTGTTCAAAAACCCCCACAAAGGCCTACCATTTGTAAAAGTAGACACTCCAGGGTATCTCATAAGGTGCATATTGTGCCTTAACATGCCCCCATTTTTTTACCATTACATGCCAAAGTATGTGGTAAAAAATAATTGTGTGCATTTTTTACATACGGATTGCATTTTTGCTGGGCATTTTGTATATTTCATATGTGCCACTAAGTTCAAACCCCCCAAATTATGCTCAGCTAAGTCTTCTGAGTAAAAGGACACCCCCATTGTATGTCTATGGCACTATTTCGTGAAGCTACAGTGCCATACAGGAGACCTGTCCTTTTCAGTATTCACAGTAGAATTTTGAGAGACGGATTTAATGAGCCTATGCTTCCATTTGGGGTATTATAACAGTTTGACTGTTCAAAAAAAAAAACACAAAGGCCTACCATTTGTAAAAGTAGACACTCCAGGGTATATCATAAGGTGCATATTGTGCCTTAGCATGCCCCCATTTATTCACCAATATATGCCAAAGTATGTGGTAAAAAATAATTGTGCATTTTTTGACATACGGATTGCATTTTTGCTGGGCATTTTGTATATTTCATATGTGCCACTAAGTTCAAAACCTTCAAATTATGCTCAGCTAAGTCTTCTGAGTAAAAAGACATCCCCAATGAATGTCTTTGGCACTATTTTGTGAAGCTACAGTGGCATATTGGAGACCAAGCCATATCAGTTTTTACAGAACTTTGAATTTTGACGCTGGACCTATGTGCAATTTCCAAGCATCTTCGTAAGTTTTAAATTCAAACTACCCCACAAAGGCCTACCATTTCTTAAAGTAGACACCCCAGGGTATTTCAAAAGGCATATTTTGAACCTGAGCGTGGGATAATTTTTCCGCTAGCTTGTACCAGGTGTAGTGGTAATAAGCGTTTTTTCTGCCTTTTTGACACACAAAGTGAGTTTGCACAGTATATTTTGCAAACCTTATGTGTACCACCTCTCTATAATACTTTATATGTTGCTCAGCTATGTCGGCTGAGTACAAAAATACCCCCGTATGTACCTTTGCCAGGTATATGTGGACATCGGAGGGGCACATTTGGGACACAGCCATTCCATTTTTTTTCAAACTTTACATTTTTACGCTGTGCCCATGTCCCATTTTAGAGTATTTTACCAGGCTATATAATCCAAATACTCCATAAAGCCATACCATTTCTTAAAGAAGACATCCCAGGGTATTTCAAAAGGCATATTTTGAAAATTAGTGTGGGATAATTTTTCCGCTAGCTTGTACCAGGTGTAGTGGTAATGAGCGTTATTAAATGTATTTTTTTACTTTTTAAAACTTTTTTTACTTTTTAAAACTATTTTTTAAACTTTTGTTTTGCTTATTCATTTTTTTAAAGTTTCCTAAACTTTCGTAAAACTTTTAACATTTTTCTAAGCTTTTTCTTTTACCGTTAACCCCTAACTAGCAGTAAGCAGCACTAACAGTAAATTCCCCATTTTCCCATAACTCCCACCCACCCCAGCTAGCAAAATATTTAATTATACAATATTTAAATTAGTTAATTAAATTAATTTAACCCCTGAGGGTTAAAAAATAAATAAGTTAATCGTCAGGGGTTAAAAAAAAATTAGATCACAGTATAATACTGTGATCTGTATTTTGATCACTGTAGGCAGTGATAGACTGGCAGGCAAGGGGTTAATTTTTATTTGGACTGGGTAAAGGGTTTATTTTTTTTATTTTTTACTTAAACGTTATTAAAACTTTTTTTTTACTTAATTTTTTAACTTTTTAAAGCTTATTTTAAAACTTTTTTTAACGTTAACCCCTAGTTAGCCTAACACTAAATCCCCCAATTCCCCACTAACTTCCACCCTCCCCAGCTAGCTAAATTTATAATTTTAAAATATTTAAATTAATTAATAAAATAAATTTAACCCCTGAGGGTTAAAAAAAAAAAGAATTAACCCTCAGGGGTTAAAAAAAAAATCAGATCATATTAAAATGTAATCCCTGCCAATTGATCACTGTAGTCAGTGATCAATTGGCAGGGAAGGGGTTAATTTTTTATTAATATGGGTAAAGGGGGGGTGGGATTTTAATTTAACTTTTTTTTTTAACACCAGGGGGCAGGATCACTGAAGATCCGTCTCCCTGCACTTCACACTGAACCCGGAAGTGCAGGGAGGCGGAGGTGAGTATAGAGAGCACATGTGCCCGCTCTGGCATGCTGTCAGAGCGGGCACATGTACTCTGACAGCCCGATCCGGTGCTCCCGGTCTGCCTCTAATGCAGAGGCAGACCGGAGCACCATTAACCCCACGATCGCCGCGATTGCGGCGATCTGGGGTTAATTTTACCGCGTGACGGACGAGGTCCGTCACCCGTCGTTAAGGGCATCCCCAGGATGACGGACCTCGTCCGTCACCCGTCGTGAAGGGGTTAACAATAAATGAGAATTGAGAATGAGAACATGATCAACAGTGTTAAAGGTATCAGAGAGGTCAAGAAGAACCAACATGGAGTAGTGGCCTTTGGATTTAGCTGCGATTAGGTCATTCATAACTTTAATAAGCGCAGTCTGAAGAAGAATGAAGGGGGCAGATGCCAGATTGAAGAGGGTCAATGAGAGAGTTGGAATTGAGGAAGAAAGTCTTCCTTCAGCGTTGAGGAAAAAGGGAGCAGGGATATGGGACGATAGTTACAAGGGGAGGACAGGTCAAGCGATAGCTGTGGCGAACAGAACCTCGCCACCGGTTCTTGGAGAGGCTTGCTCGCCAACCTCTTGCCCCAGGACTATGGCCCCTGCAATAGACCTGGCTAAAATACTTTAAACAGACTCTGTTCGTGCAATTGGGATTATATGGTCCGACTCAGAGACCACCCTGGAGCTTGTTAACACCTATTAACAACTTGGAACGTTTCTCACCGCAGTGTTCTTATTGTTTGTCTGTGTGGCCGCAAATCCTATGGACAACCAAAAGGTGGCGGCCATCTTGTTCGCATGAACACAGGCAGTGGTGTTTGAGCATGAATCTCCTGGAACTAAAATCGGCTACAGAAACTCCCAAACACCGCTGGACCTCCATCATCGCCTGCGTTCAGTTCAATCATTTGTCTGGATGAGGGGAACAAGGTCCAGGGATAGTGAGCTCTAGTGGTTTTAGTGCTATGAGGGATTCTTTAATGTAATGGGTTTGTGTTAAATATTAAAACTAGAAACAGCAATAACTGCCATTTGATCCTATAGAAGTATTGTACATGTGAAATTATTTGATAAAATGAGATATCAATACCTTTTGGGCTCATCCACGTATAGTCAACAGGATTCACTTTGAGTGGAGCACCAGCAAACTTCGCGTATGCCTAGAATTTAAACAGATACATAGCAGGAATTAGTTGCAGATCATGATTTGAGCAGTGTTTTGTGAATGTCCTGTTTGTACTGGAGGCCACTCATTCATGCAGAAAATACATCAATTAAACACCACAAAATCCTTTACACATGTTGGACTAGGGTCCTTCTAAAACCTTTGCTTTGTGCTCTTAAAAATCTAGGAGGAGCAATAAATGTCAAATTTAAAATAAAATAAATGATTTTAATTCTTTATTTTAAATTGCCGTCATACAGAGATCAAACACACGGTACAAAATATTGCTGAAATGGTCACAGCAGATGTCGTGTCACTACAGTGAACAAAGTACTCAAAGTACTCAATCCAGTGAAGCACCAGAAATTCAGAATGAACAGCTCATAAATCGGACGACATAAAAATAACTTAACAGTAGTAGGAAACAAATACCAATATATAGAGATAAACCGATCCGACAATACCCTCTGATTGACGGAGAGTGTGAATAGATGAAAAACATCTGCTTAATTATGGTCTTCTGTGCCTTGCCTTAGATAGCCATGGTTGGAATGACCAGTATTGGCCATAAAGATGAACAAAAAGAGAGTAGAACAGAGAGGTTAGAGAACACAGAGAAAGCAAGGCGAGTATGGATGGGGGTTGTAACGGTCTCGAAGTAACTGCGGTCAGTTCAGGGTCACTATTAGTGGGGCCTGGGATTACTAATCGCTGCGCATGGGTGCTCTCGTACTCTCGGAAATCAACTCACATAGGGTGGGGAAGGAGAGTAATTTTCAATGTGATTAGCACCAGTAAGAACAAGAGGGTTTTTCAGCTGGTCCGAGAAAATTAAAATAAAATAAAAAATAAAATATTTACGCATTCATAGAACCACCTCAAACTCCACTTAGCATAGAATATAAGCAGAATTCACCAAACAAGACAATATATGCTGAAATACAAATTTATTTACAAAGAAGGGAGGGAACCAATACTGCAGCTAATCCTACAGAAGAATTCAATTTATGGAGAGTAAAATTCGGTATTTCCATACAGATAGCGTCTGAAAGATGTTCCACAATATAATGGACGGTTGGGGGAAATCGCTACACCACATCCTGAAGAATGTGCCCAAATTAATCTTCGAGAGGCTGGCAGGTCTCATCCTTAGTGCCATTTGGAAGATGACTTTGCTGCCCAAAAAGTGGGTATTTATTGATCATGAAACTTAAGGGAAGGTGGTTTTCCTGTCATGGAATAAGCAAGAATGATCATTTTTCTAAACAATTTGGAGTGTTCCAGGTAAACATGGAGAGACATTCCATACCAGAAGATGGTAGGACATGGTAAATATCTGTTAAGATGAATCATAAGTCAACAACCTTGTACATCGTAAGGACATCACGTGACTTAGTTCTGCACACAACCCTATCTGAACACCGACTTTATTAGAAACCTTGTCTTTTACATGCCCCCTTAGATATGCTTAGGAACAATGAATTGCTACATGCCCAGATCATGCTCTCTTGCACAAGCCTTTGTATACTGTTAAAGGGACACTACAGTCACCTGAACAACTTCAGCTTAATGAAGCAGTTTTGGTGTACAGAACATGCCCCTGCAGCCTCACTTCTCAATCCTCTGCCATTTAGGAGTTAAATCCCTTTGTTTATGAACCCTAGTCACACCTCCCTGCATGTGACTTGCACAGCCTTCCATAAACACTTCCTGTAAAGAGAGCCCTATTTAGGCTTTCTTTATTGCAAGTTCTGTTTAATTAAGATTTTCTTATCCCCTGCTATGTTAATAGCTTGATAGATCCTGCAAGAGCCTCCTGTATGTGATTAAAGTTCGATTTAGAGATTGAGATACAATTATTTAAGGTAAATTACATCTGTTTGAAAGTGAAACCAGTTTTTTTCCATGCAGGCTCTGTCAATCATAGCCAGGGGAGGTGTGGCTAGGGCTGCATAAACAGAAACAAAGTGATTTAACTCCTAAATGACAGTGAATTGAGCAGTAAAATTGCAGGGGAATGATCTATACACTAAAACTGCTTTATTTAGCTAAAGTAATTTAGGTGACTATAGTGTTCCTTTAATAGTGGTCAATAATTGATTGGCAATTAAACTCCATTGTTCTCTTTAATAAAGATCAGACATTTTCTGAACAGTCTCTCTTTGAGCGTCTCCGAGATTTCGGGGCATGGTACGGTCTGGATAGAACTAGAAGCACTTCCAACATGGTATTTCTGCTAAAGAGGAATTGTTGTTGGATCCTTACAAAAGGTAGGAAAAGTAATCTCTTCATTTATAATGACTGAACTACAAACCTTAGGATGAAAATCAAGAAGGAGAACCACTTTGTCCAGATAAACATAAGAAGAATGTGCACCTAAGCTTGATGTTTGACACCAAGGGACTAAAGCGGGACAGCGGGGGAGGACCCTAAAAGTGGAAATGTTGGGAGGCTTGTGTAAGAGCAATAAAAAAAAATAAAAAAATAAAAAGTTTATTTTCAAAACAGAAGAAGATGAAAGGGAGGTTCTTTTAAAATGGATTAGACCAAGTTCAAATCCCAACATGGAACCATGGATCCTGGGTCACAGACATGAGACAGCTATGGCAAAGCTTATGACAAGAGGATTGGATCCAAAAATGTTGGTGAAGTCCAAGTTATTTTGCAAAAACGAATTTCAAGAATCTGAGAACCGGTACAGAAGTTGGAAGAGGATCTTTCCTGGAGGATCTCTACACCAATTAACAGATTTAAAACCTGAATGTTACATAAATAGTAAAAAAAAAAAATGAGAATTTCTAAACCAATTAAAGACCAAGAGGCATTTCTTCACCATATAAAACAATATAATATTTATTGGATATGCCATAACAGAGTAAAATGCAAGACAGCAAATTAGAGGAGAATAAAAAACACAAAAACAAACACCAAGTATGAGCACACAATGAATGCTTGCTAAATGAAACGTGTAGACTTTATCGCCGGTCCATTTTATTATGCTGTTATACATTTTAATAGAAATAGGGATAGATGTTAACGCTTTGATTGAAAGTTAGTTTTTTTTTTGGTAGATTACGCTGTAACCAGGAACAGAAGGCTCACATATCCAATTTAATGGCAGCTTCTAAAGGCCTCCTTGGAACAAAGATTAGACATGTTCTCTTGGTGCGGGTCCAGTAAGGCTGTATTACACAGAGTGCAGCATAAATGCTTGTTTTTTGGAATTGCGTTAACTTTCTCGGTTTTATTTGGGAATTGCAGATGGATTAGAGAACCTAGAGGTAAAGCTGAAATAATAAAACCAGCTAAAAGGACATAAAGGGAACATTTTTACAATTTATTTTTTTGTAAGAATACGACAGACAGGGCTGTTTTAAAAATGCCTCATGAAAACAAAGCCCTAATAATGGAGGGCTAAATGCCCCTGAGATAAGAGGGCAATATGAAGCAGGCCTAATGTCCCATGTAGTCCACATGCATAACGAAGACGGTAAAACAGAATGTTCACATACTATTGATAACTATGAGAAAGATCAAAACAAAGAATTGGTGACCGACCTTTGGAGGTACAAAGGAACACAGATAAGTAACCTTGAGTCAGATCACTTGAATTTAGAGTTTAGAAATTTACCGGACTTTTGGAAAAAAGTTAAAAAGGAAAAATAAAATACCTTGAAAGTTATAAAGCATATATAGAGCGACTCATTGTTTAAATCAACAAAAATTACAATTCCAGAAAACGCCGTTTGTATTTAGCAGTGAGCGTGCTGTGTATTCAGCAGTGTGCGTGCTGTGTATTCAGCAGTGTGCGCGTGTGTGTGTTGTGTATTCAGCAGTCCCCGTGTGTGCATTCAGCAGTGTGTGTGTTGTGTATTCAGCAGTCCCCGTGTGTGCATTCAGCAGTGTGTGTGTTGTGTATTCAGCAGTCCCCGTGTGTGCATTCAGCAGTGTGTGTGTTGTGTATTCAGCAGTCCCCGTGTGCGCGTATTCAGCAGTCCCCGTGTGCGCGTATTCAGCAGTCCCCGTGTGCGCGTATTCAGCAGTCCCCGTGTGCGCGTATTCAGCAGTCCCCGTGTGCGCGTATTCAGCAGTCCCCGTGTGTGTTGTGTATTCAGCAGTGTGTGTTGTGTATTCAGCAGTGTGTGTTGTGTATTCAGCAGTGTGTGTTGTGTATTCAGCAGTCCCCGTGTGTGCATTCAGCAGTGTGTGTTGTGTATTCAGCAGTCCCCGTGTGCGCATTCAGCAGTCCCCGTGTGCGCATTCAGCAGTCCCCGTGTGCGCATTCAGCAGTCTGCCTGTCTGCGTGTGATGCATTTCTTGGAGGTCCCAATAAATATAAGCTTTCCCTGGGGCCTATAATGCTGTTAAGGTGGTCCTGGTCTAGGGTATGTATGTGCTCTGATCATGCTCTTACAAAATGTAAATGAAAAGACGCTCATTTGAGCATCAGGAAGGGGGTGAGCTGTAACAGCGTAACAGCCACTTCTGGCCAGGAATTGGTTAAAGACTTCTAATGAGTATGTATTTCTCCGTTTTTTGTATTGATAATGGATGTCCCGTTTTTTATTTTCACAATCTGGTCACCCTGCTCTAAATAATCAATTGTACTTGTGCATTCTTAATTTTGTGTAGTTTTTGAAAATAAATATTTGGCAGCATTTGGTATCTTACCATTCTGTCATCTGCCAAATCTCCTCCATTCTAAGATATTTTACCATGTCTTGTGTGTCTGGTAGGAGTATCGAGAGCAAGAGAACCCTCCACCACCCCAAGGAGATTGTCTCGGTTGACAGCCTCCCTTCCTATCCAACGGGATTGGCGCAAGTGCGGAAACCAAATGCTTCTATCACTCAACTGCCTTCAGCTGGAAGGCTATTCCATGCATCCACTACCCTCTCAGTAAAGTAATACTTCCTGGTATTATTTTTAAACCTTTGTCCCTCTTATTTAAGACTCTCTAAGGTATCAATATCCTTCTGAAGATACGGTCTCCAGTACTGTGTACAGTGCTCCAAGTGAGATCTCACCAGTGTTCTGTACAATGGCATGAGCACTTCCCTCTTTCTACTGCTAATACCTCTCCCTATACAACCAAGCATTCTGCTAGCATTTCCTGCTGCTCTATTACATTGTCTGCCTACCTTTAAGTCCTCAGAACTAATCACCCCTAAATCCCTTTCCTCAGATGTTGAGGTTAGGACTATCAAATATTCTGTACTCTGCCCTTGGGTTTTTACGTCCAAGATGCATTATCTTGCACTTATCCACATTAAATGTCAGTTGCCACAACTCTGACCATTTTTCTAGTTGACCTAAATCATTTGCCATTTGGCTTATTACCTACTGGAATGTTAACCCTGATGCAAATCTTTGTATTGTGATATGACCGGATTCCTAGCGTTGTTTTCATGAAGAGGTTAGCGGTCTGAATTCTATTCCAAACATCACACCTAAAAAAAGTCTCCCCCCCACCCCCCAAAACAAAAACAAGAAAAAAGATTTCTGCTTAGCGCCTACCAAAAAATGTGCTGCTATGAGCAATCCGCAAGGAATTGGCACTTCCTGACGGTCTACTCTGCAATTCTGCTTTTTGTTATAACTGGCAGACAACACAATTTCTAAAGACGCTGGGCACAGCCGCTGCACATGTGTCAAGCCGTCCTACAAAGCAAGATTCTTCTGAATCACTGATGGACACCCGAGGGAGACGGGATCGGCAGCACAGATATTTAGTACAACATCGTCACTCACAATGTCACTCACTAAAGTGTGAATTATTGTGAATTCGAACATAATTTCAAAGTGAAGAACATTGACTATACCTAACCTGGAGAATTTCTCTAACTTGCTCTAAATGTTCCTCAAATAGCCCAGCTCATTCACTTAAACAGGAATTGTCAGGAATTCAAAGTGAATTTAAAGGGGAACGGTCACATCCTAGCATTTTTAATACTATGCTGATTTTTTTATATGTAACTGTGACGAAGTGCCCTTCAACACTTGGTCCTGGAGAGGCTTGCTTGACAGCCTCCTGCCCTGTGACTATGGCCCCTGGGAGATTTCGCCCTTTAAAACCAGCATTTGGGCTTATGGACTTTTATTGGACTGTGTATGGCCCTTTAAGAACTGTATTTGGTCTTATGAGACTTATTGGAACAATACCCCTTTAAGACGGTGTCCCCAGACCTTCAAAATAACTTGTACATGGCTTTTTCCCATATGGTTCGGTAATTGGGGTTTACCGAACCATTTATTACACAGGCAGACCACACAGAAATGGAAGCGTGCAGCTAATTCACCTCCCAGGCTGGGAGGCTGCTGTAGGTAAATTGCCGACCACTGTGTGGCCGCCGTTCGTACAAACGAACACATGGCGGCGGCCATCTTTATTCAGGCGAACGCGGTCAGCGGTGTGTGCAGCCAAGTCTATGGAACTGTTTTGGGACTTCCGACTAACTATCTACTGGAGGGATTTGTATGATTTTTGAGAGTGTTCGTTTTGAAGTATGCCGAGTAATAATATGTGATTTTTATGGAGATTGGATGTATAGTTTTAAAGTTACAGTACATGTGTAAAAAATATATTTTCTTGCCTGTGATAATTACATTAACCCATTGTGTTGAGTAATTATATCACAGGTAGAGGGGAGGATTTTGTGGGAATGAATGGGAGTGTTTTACTGTATATTACGTGGTTTATTGGTTGTTTCACAAAACCCTGTGGGCGGTACTGTATGTGTAAAACCTGCATAAAAGAATCTTCTTAACCCTCAACACGTAGTCTTGTCTCGTGATTGGAGGGGACAGCTATACTCACACTGGGGATTGCTATACTTGTATACTCCCTTGAGCTTTAATCACTTAGCTCTTTAAGAGCTTGTTCCTGATACGCTGTGGGGGGGGGGCGGTGAGAGCCGGTTCCCCCCGGTGTGTGTGTTTGGGGGGCGGGGAGAGCGGGTTCCCCCCGGTGTGTGTGTGGGCGGGGGGGCGGTGAGAGCCGGTTCCCCCCGGTGTGTGTGGGGGGCGGGGGGCGGTGAGACCCGGATCCCCCCCGGTGTGTGTGTGTGGGGGAGGGGGCGGTGAGAGCCGGTTCCCCCCGGTATGTGTGGGGGAAGGGGGGCGCGCAGTGAGAGCCAGTTCCCCCCGGTATGTGTGTGGGGGGGGGGCGGTGAGAGCCGGTTCCCCCCGGTGTGTGTGTGTGAGGGGGGAAGTGGGCGGTGAGAGCCGGTTCCCCCTGTGTGTGTGGGGGGGGTTGGTGAGAGCCAGTTCCCCCCGGTATGTGTGCGGGGGGGCAGTGAGAGCCGGATCCCCCCGGTGTGTGTGTGTGGGGGAGGGGGCGGTGAGAGCCGGTTCCCCCCGGTATGTGTGGGGGAAGGGGGGCGCGCAGTGAGAGCCAGTTCCCCCCGGTGTGTGTGGGGGAGGGGGCGGTGAGAGCCGGCTCCCCCCGGTGTGTGTGTGTGTGGGGGAGGGGGCGGTGAGAGCCGGTTCCCCCCGGTGTGTGTGTGTGGGGGAGGGGGCGGTGAGAGCTGGTTCCCCCCGGTGTGTGTGTGTGGGGGAGGGGGCGGTGAGAGCCGGTTCCCCCCGGTGTGTGTGTGTGGGGGAGGGGGCGGTGAGAGCCGGTTCCCCCCGGTGTGTGTGTGTGGGGGAGGGGGCGGTGAGAGCCGGTTCCCCCCGGTATGTGTGTGGGGGAGGGGGGGCGCGCAGTGAGAGCCAGTCCCCCCCGGTATGTGTGGGGGGGGGGGGGGTGAGAGCCGGTTCCCCCCGGTGTGTGTGTGTGAGGGGGGAGCGGGCGGTGATAGCCGGTTCCCCTTGTGTGTGTGTGTGTGGGGGTTGGTGAGAGCCGGTTCCCCCCGGTATGTGTGGGGGGGGGGCAGTGAGAGCCAGTTCCCCCGGTATGTGTGGGGGGGGGGGGCAGTGAGAGCCAGTTCCCCCGGTATGTTGTGGGGGGGCGGTGAGAGCAGGTTCCCCCCGGTGTGTGGGGGGGGCGGTGAGAGCCGGTTCCCCCCGGTGTGGGGGGGGGGGGTGAGAGCCGGTTCCCCCCGGTGTGTGTGTGTGTGTGGGGGGGCGGTGAGAGCGGGTTCCCCCCGGTGTGTGTGTGGGGGAGGGGGCGGTGAGAGCCGGTTCCCCCCGGTATGTGTGGGGGAGGGGGGGCGCGCAGTGAGAGCCAGTTCCCCCCGGTATGTGTGTGTGTGTGTGGGAGGGGCGGTGAGAGCCGGTTCCCCCCGGTGTGTGTGTGAGGGGGGGTGAGAGCCGGTTCCCCCCGGTGTGTGTGTGAGGGGGGAGCGGGCGGTGAGAGCCGGTTCCCCTTGTGTGTGTGTGGGGGGGGGGGGTTGGTGAGAGCCGGTTCCCCCCCGGTATGTGTGGGGGGGGGGGGGGGCAGTGAGAGCCAGTTCCCCCGGTATGTTGTGGGGGGGCGGTGAGAGCAGGTTCCCCCCCGGTGTGTGTGGGGGGGGGGGGGCGGGCGGTGAGAGCCAGTTCCCCCCGGTGTGTGTGGGGGGGGTGAGAGCCGGTTCCCCCCGGTGTGTGTGTGTGTGTGTGTGGGGGGGGGGTGAGAGCCGGTTCCCCCGGTGTGTGGGGGGGGGGGGTGAGAGCCGGTTCCCCCGGTGTGTGGGGGGGGGGGGTGAGAGCCGGTTCCCCCGGTGTGTGGGGGGGGGGGGGGGTGAGAGCCGGTTCCCCCGGTGTGTGGGGGGGGGGGGTGAGAGCCGGTTCCCCCCGGTGTGTGGGGGGGGGTGAGAGCCGGTTCCCCCCGGTGTGTGGGGGGGGGGTGAGAGCCGGTTCCCCCCGGTGTGTGGGGGGGGGGTGAGAGCCGGTTCCCCCCGGTGTGTGGGGGGGGGGGGTGAGAGCCGGTTCCCCCCGGTGTGGGGGGGGGGGGTGAGAGCCGGTTCCCCCCGGTGTGTGGGGGGGGGGGTGAGAGCCGGTTCCCCCCGGTGTGTGGGGGGGGGGTGAGAGCCGGTTCCCCCCGGTGTGTGGGGGGGGGGGGTGAGAGCCGGTTCCCCCGGTGTGTGGGGGGGGGGGGTGAGAGCCGGTTCCCCCCGGTGTGTGGGGGGGGGGGGTGAGAGCCGGTTCCCCCCGGTGTGTGGGGGGGGGGTGAGAGCCGGTTCCCCCCGGTGTGTGGGGGGGGGGTGAGAGCCGGTTCCCCCCGGTGTGTGGGGGGGGGGTGAGAGCCGGTTCCCCCCGGTGTGTGTGTGTGGGGGGTGGGGGTGAGAGCCAGTTCCCCCGGTGTGTGTGGGGAGCCGGTTCCCCCCTGTGTTTGTGTGTGTGGGGGGGGGGGGGGTGAGAGCCGGTTCCCCCCGGTGTGTGTGTGTGTGTGTGTGGGGGGGGGGGTGAGAGCCGGTTCCCCCCGGTGTGTGTGTGTGTGGGGGGGGGGGTGAGAGCCGGTTCCCCCCGGTGTGTGTGTGTGTGGGGGGGGGGGTGAGAGCCGGTTCCCCCCGGTGTGTGTGTGTGTGTGTGTGGGGGGTGAGAGCCGGTTTCCCCCGGTGTGTGTGTGTGTGTGTGTGTGTGTGGGGGGTGAGAGCCGGTTCCCCCGGTGTGTGTGTGTGTGGGGGGGGTGAGAGCCGGTTCCCCCGGTGTGTGTGTGTGTGGGGGGGGTGAGAGCCGGTTCCCCCGGGTGTGTGTGTGTGTGTGTGGGGGGGGGGTGAGAGCCGGTTCCCCCCGGTGTGTGTGTGTGTGTGTGGGGGGGGGTGAGAGCCGGTTCCCCCCGGTGTGTGTGTGTGTGTGTGTGGGGGGGGTGAGAGCCGGTTCCCCGGGGTGTGTGTGTGTGTGTGTGTGTGTGTGTGTGTGTGAGCCGGTTCCCCCCGGTGTGTGTGTGTGTGTGTGTGTGTGTGTGTGTGTGGGGTGGGGGGGGTGAGAGCCGGTTCCCCCCCGGTGTGTGTGGGTGTGTGGGGGGGGGGTGAGAGCCGGTTCCCCCCGGTGTGTGTGGGGGGGGGGTGAGAGCCGGTTCCCCCGGTGTGTGTGTGTGTGTGGGGGGGGTGAGAGCCGGTTCCCCCCGGTGTGTGTGTGTGTGGGGGGGGGGGGTGAGAGCCGGTTCCCCCCGGTGTGTGTGTGTGTGTGTGTGTGGGGGGGGGGGGGGGTGAGAGCCGGTTCCCCCCGGTGTGTGTGTGGGGAGGGGGCGGTGAGAGCCGGTTCCCCCCTGGTGGTGTGTGGGGAGGGGGCGGTGAGAGCCGGTTCCCCCCCGGTGTGTGTGGGGGAGGGGGCGGTGAGAAGCCTGGTTCCCCCCGGTATGTGTGTGTGGGGGGGGGGGTGAGAGCCGGTTCCCCCCGGTGTGTGTGTGTGTGTGGGGGGGGGTGAGAGCCCGGTTCCCCCCCGGTGTGTGTGTGTGTGTGTGGGGGGGGTGAGAGCCGGTTCCCCCAGTGTGTTGTGTGTGTGGGGGTGAGAGCCGGTTCCCCCCGGTGTGTGTGTGTGTGGGGGTGAGAGCCGGTTCCCCCGGTGTGTGGGGGGGGGTGAGAGCCGGTTCCCCCGGGTGTGTGTGTGTGTGTGTGTGGGGGTGAGAGCCGGTTCCCCCGGTGTGTGTGGTGTGTGTGGGGGTGAGAGCCGGTTCCCCCGGTGTGTGGGGGGGGGGTGAGAGCCCGGTTCCCCGGTGTGTGGGGGGGGGGGGTGAGAGCCCGGTTCCCCCCGGTGTGTGGGGGGGGTGAGAGCCGGTTCCCCCGGTGTGTGGGGGGGGGTGAGAGCCGGGTTCCCCCCGGTGTGTGGGGGGGGGGTGAGAGCCGGTTCCCCCCGGTGTGTGGGGGGGGGTGAGAGCCGGTTCCCCCCGGTGTGTGGGGGGGGGTGAGAGCCGGTTCCCCCCGGTGTGTGTGGGGGGGGTGAGAGCCGGTTTCCCCCCGGTGTGTGGGGGGGGGTGAGAGCCGGTTCCCCCGGGGTGTGGGGGGGGGGTGAGAGACCGGTTCCCCCGGGTGTGTGGGGGGGGGGGTGAGAGCCGGTTCCCCCGGTGTGTGGGGGGGTGAGAGCCGTTCCCCCGGTGTGTGGGGGGGGGTTGAGAGCCGGTTCCCCCGGTGTGTGGGGGGGGGTGAGAGCCGGTTCCCCCGGTGTGTGGGGGAGGGTGAGAGCCGGTTCCCCCGGTGTGTGGGGGGGGTGAGAGCCGGTTCCCCCGGTGTGTGGGGGGGGGGTGAGAGCCGGTTCCCCCGGTGTGTGGGGGGGGGGTGAGAGCCGGTTCCCCCGGTGTGTGGGGGGGGGTGAGAGCCGGTTCCCCCGGTGTGTGGGGGGGGGGTGAGAGCCGGTTCCCCCGGTGTGTGGGGGGGGGGGGTGAGAGCCGGTTCCCCCCGGTGTGTGTGGGGGGTTGTAGTCCCAGTCCCCCCCCCGGGTTCCCCTTACCAGCACGGCCAGGCTCTCGGGGTGGACGGACGGCAGCCCCCAGTCACGCCCCCAGCACCGCAGCTCCATCCCGGGATCTGTCCGGAGACCAAGGAACACCCGAAATTCCTGCCGAAACCCCGCCCCCGACAGCACACACTCCTATTTCTGAAAGCACAACCCCCGCCCCCTGCATTTCTAACCCCGCCCCCGGTATTCCTATCCTTAGCGCCACAGACAGCTTGTCCCCGCCTCTGACACCCGAACTCCGCCTAACAACATCCTGATCCCGCCCCCATATCCTAAATGAGTAGCTTGACCCGGCTCCTCCCACTGAGAGTAGTGCCCCGCCTAGTGACCGATACACCCCGCCCACAATACGTTCTACACCTCCGCTGGCATTTAGATCCCGCCCACAGACCACCTCCCCTACACTGCAGCCCCTCCCCCGACACCCTCATCAGCCAGGACTCAGTGAAACTCGGCCTGTCACTCACCGCATCAAAGCCACGCCCCCTGTATCACAAACCACGCCCATCTCATCCCCATATACCCCTCCCCATATTATATACCCCTCCTTTATTATATACCCCTCCCCCATATTATATACCCCTCCTTATATTATATACCCCTCCCCATATTATATACCCCTCCTTATATTATATACCCCTCCCCATATTATATACCCCTCCCCCATATTATATACCCCTCCCCCATATTATATACCCCTCCCCCATATTATATACCCCTCCCCCATATTATATACCCCTCCCCATATTATATACCCCTCCCCATATTATATACCCTCCCCATATTATATACCCCTCCTTATATTATATACCCCTCCCCATATTATATACCCTCCCCATATTATATACCCCTCCCCATATTATATACCCTCCCCATATTATATACCCCTCCTTATATTATATACCCTCCCCCATATTATATACCCCTCCCCCATATTATATACCCCTCCCCATATTATATACCCCTCCCCATATTATATACCCTCCCCATATTATATACCCCTCCTTATATTATATACCCCTCCCCATATTATATACCCTCCCCATATTATATACCCCTCCTTATATTATATACCCCTCCCCATATTATATACCCTCCCCATATTATATACCCCTCCTTATATTATATACCCCTCCCCATATTATATACCCCTCCCCATATTGTATACCCCTCCCCCATATTATATACCCCTCCTTATATTATATACCCCTCCCCATATTATATACCCTCCCCCATATTATATACCCTCCCCCATATTATATACCCCTCCTTATATTATATACCCCTCCCCATATTATATACCCCTCCATATATTATATACCCCTCCATATATTACCTCCTGCCCTCATATTATATACCCCTCACCATATTCCCGCCTGCCCTCATATTATATACCCCTCACCATATTACCTCCTGCCCCCATATTATATACTCCTCCCCATATTACCTCCTGCCCCTATATTATGTACCCCTCCCCATATTACCTCCTGTCCCCATATTATATACCTCTCCCCATGTTACCTCCTGCCCCCATATTATATACCCCTCCCCATATTACCTCTTGCCCCATATTATATACCCCTCACCATATTACCTCCTTCCCCCATATTATATACCCCTCACCATTTTACCTCCTGCCCCCATATTATATACCCCTCACCAAATTACCTCCTGCCCCCATATTATATACTCCTCACCATATTACCTCCTGCCCCCATATTATATACCCCTCCCCATATTACCTCCTGCCCCCATATCATATACCCCTCACCATATTACCTCCTGCCACCATATTATATACCCCTCCCCATATTACCTCCTGCCCCATATTATATACCCCTCCCCCATATTATATACCCTCCCTCATATTATATAGCCCTCCCCCATATTATATACCCTCCCCCATATTATATACCCCTCCCCATATTACCTCCTGTCCTCCATGTTATATAACCCTCTCCTATATTACCTCTTGTCCCCCATATTACCTCCTGCCCCCATTAAATACCCCCTCCTCCATATTACCTCCTACCCCATATTAAATGCTCCCTCCCCATATTATCTCCTGGCCCATTTTAAATAACCCCTCCCCCACATTACCTCCACCCACATTACCTCCACCCCCATATTAAATGGCCCTTTCCCATATTACCACCTACCCCTCATATTATCCCCTGCAGATTCACATGCTCAATTTTATCATACCCTAGGGTGGTTCTAGCTGCCATGTCTGTTGTGTTTCTGATGATGTTCTGACAATATTGACCTTGCGTATATTTTTTTCATGTTCCCATCTCCAGATTTCCGGCCTGGCTGGTTTTACGAATTTCCTTTTCTCGATTGTCCAGCAATCCTGGCTCTCAGTCTCCCTCCTCTCTGGTCCTGGTGCTCGGTCTCTCTCCTCTCCAGTCCTGGCTCTCGTTCTCTCTCCTCTCCGGTCCTGGCTCTCGGTCTGTGTGTGTGTGTGAGGGGGCTGTGTGTAGGTGCTGTGTGTGTGGGGGTGCTGTGTGTGTCAGGGTGCTTTGTTTGTGAGGGTGCTGTGTGTGTGTGTGTAAGGGTGCTGTGTGAGGGTGCTGTTAGTGTGTGTGTTTGTGAGGGTGGTGTGTGTGTAAGGGCGCTGTGTGTGAGGGTGCTGTGTTTGAGGGTGCTGTGTGTGTGTGTGAGAGGGTGCTGTTAGTGTGTGTGTACTGTGTGTGTAAGGGTTATGTGTGTGTAAAGGTACTGTTAGTGTGTGTGTGTGTGTGTGTGTGAGGGTGCTGTGTGTGTGAGGGTGCTGTGTGTGAGGGTGCTGTGTGTGAGGGTGCCACAATAGCAGGGGGTGCTGTGTATGTAAGGGTGATGTGTATGTAAGGGTGATGTGTCTGTAAGGGTGCTGTTTGTGTGTGTGTGTGTGTGTATGTGTAACGGTGCTGTGTGTGTAAGGGTGCTGTGTGGGGGTGGGGGGGTGGCGTTTAGTTAATATCCCCCCTCCCTTTTTACCTTTTGTAGGGAGGGGGGACCATGCTTCTGCCATCCAACTCTCCAACACTCCAACCTCACGAGAGGAACCCAGCGGAGCTGCTGGCAAGAGCTCCCCGGGTCCTCTCCTGCCTCCCTCCATGTCTGTGGGCCGGTGAGGGCCGGCCCACGGAGGGAGGCACATAGTGCGGGCCGTGGGGATTAGGGTGTGCCCAGGCACACCCGTGCGCACGCCTATGGTTTGGAGGCGCTGTTGATTGCGTGTACCTGCATTCTCAAAATACAGAGCACTGTCATGCTACTTTAACATGTATGAATAACTAACTTCTAATGGAGAGGCATGGGGGATTTTATTACGGTTTAACGGCATGTTAATCTTTGTAAAACTGGGACTATTTCTCAGCACATGGACAAAAGCAGATTTAGCTATTTTACTGTATTTGTCCAACTCTGAAAATCTTTTTTCTCCTGTAGTTCATTAGTAGTGATGTCGCGAACATAAAATTTTCGGTTCACAAACGGCGACCGCGAACTTCCGCAAATGTTCGCGAACCGGGCGAACCGCCATAGACTTCAATGGGCAGGCGAATTTTAAAACCCACAGGGACTCTTTCTGGCCACAATAGCAGGGGCGGGCTGGGCCGGGGGGCAGGGAGGCAATTGCCCCCCAGGCCGCCCAAAATTCTTTTAGGACCGGCCCGGCGGGCCGGCCCTTTAAATGCTGCAGCCGCCTGAGCGCTCTGTAAAGAGCGCTCAGACGGCTGCAGGAGCTTTTCCCTCCCTCCCCTCCCCTGTAGCGTGGCCGAGCTGGTCTCCGGTCCGCGGTGCCCGGCCGGAGTGATAGGAAGGTGCACACTGAGTGTGCATTTCCTGTCAATCCGGCCGGTTACAGGAAACAGAAACTCCTGTTCCGCGCGGAGTTTCTGTTTCCTGTAACCGGCCGGACTGACAGGAAGTGCACACTGAGCGTGCACCTTCCTATCACTCCGGCCGGGCACCGCGGATCGGAAAGCAGCTGGCCACGCTACAGGGGAGGGGGTAAGAAGAAGGGGGGGGAGGGGGGTGTAAGATGAAGGGAGGGCAGGGGGGGTAAGAAGAAAGTAGGGAGGGGTGGGTAAGAAGAAGGGGGGGGTGGGTAAGAAGAAGGGAGGGGGGTAAGAAGAAGGGAGGGGGGGTGGGTAAGAAGAATGGAGGGGGGGAGTAAGAAGAGGGGAGGGGGGTAAGAAGAAGGGAGGGAGGGTGGGTAAAAAGAAGGGAGGGGGGAGTAAGAAGAGGGGAGGGGGGGAATAAGAAGAGGGGATGGGGGAATAAGAAGAGGGGAGGGGGGAGTAAGAAGAGGGGAGGGGGGTAAGAAGAGGGGATGGGGGAGTAAGAAGAGGGGAGGGGGAGTAAGAAGAGGGGGGAGTAAGAAGAGGGGAGGGGGGAGTAAAAGGGGAGGAGGGGGAGTAAGAGGGGAGGTGGGGGAATAAGAAGAGGGGGGAATAAGAAGAGGGGGGAATAAGAAGAGGGGGGAGTAAGAAGAGGGGAGGGGGGAAAGTAAGAAGAGAGGGAGAGTAAGAAGAGGGGAAGAGTGAGGGGGGAGTAAGAGGGGAGGGGGAGTAAGAAGAGGGGAGGGAGGAGAGTAAGAAGAGGGGGAGAGGGAGGGGGGAGTAAGGAGAGGGGAGGGGGGAGTAAGAAGAGGGGAGGGGGGAGTAAGAAGAGGGGGTGGGGAGTAAGAAGAGGGGGTGGGGAGTAAGAAGAGGGGAGGGGGAGTTAGAGGGGAGAGGGAGGGGGGAGGGGGAGTAAGAGGGGAGGTGGGGGAGTAAGAAGAGGGGAGGGGGGAGAGTAAGAAGAGGGGAGGGGGGAGTAAGAAGAGGGGGGGGAGTAAGAAGAGGGAAGGGGGGAGTGTAACAGATCCGTACAAGTCCCTGGTGGCTGTGAAGCAAGCAAGGGAATTACAGTTTAATCCTCTATTCGTTTCATTTTCCTCTGTTCGCATGGTTTAAGTGAATCCACTGTGTAAAGTATAGGGGGATTCGGTAGTAAAACCGTTCGTATGATTCAGTACGAATTCCGTGTGTAAAATATAGGTGGCCTCCATTTCGGAACTTTACACGTGTTCGCGGCCATCTTGCGCACGAACAGCGGTGTTTGCCTGTAACCGCATGGAACTAAAATCGGATACGCAAACAGGCGAACACCGCTGAGACCTCCATGTACCCAGAACTTCGTGCGGAAACTACCGAACAACCGGCCGTTCGGTAGTTATACTTAACTTGGTATGGGGATTCTAGCGATCACGGAGATTCGAATGGATGGCAAGAATTTCGTATCTTTTGTTCGTACGAACGGAGACCGACCGCAAGGCCAAAACTTATGGAACTATTTTCGGCTAGTTGGTCTGTGCGGTCGGTCAAATCTTTGAAACTCTATATCTCCCGAACCATTCATCCGAATGAGCTGATTTTTGGACATGTTACCCTCCTGAATAAGAGCTATCCAGCGGTGCCAGATTTAAAGGTGTACCCCTTGGTTTTGGGGTACATCCAGAACTTGAGTAAAAATGTGGACATTATAATTATGTTATGTGTTTATCTGAGGGGATAAGACGTGGGGGTGTTACCATACGTATGATTGGTTATTTTCATCCTCCCCCTGGGAGTGTCCTGTGTGTACCTTATCCTAATAAAAAGCAGGCTGGGTGTTCCAGTCCTCAGTTCATCTTGACCCTTCAAAACGTAGCCTCGTCTCGTTCTTGGAAGGGGATTATTTGGGAATGTTATTCTGCTCCTGTTACAGCTGAACCTGACTCTCGCTCTGGATATCGTGGATGGGATTACACCAGCTTTACTTCTCCACAGCAGCTTGCTGGGAAAAGGACGTCTTCAACGGCAGATACCCTCTCTCTACCTGGGTAGCCGTTACATTGGTTGGCAGCGGTGGGATGGTCCTTTTATCCAAGGAGCAAGTGCTGAATGGAGGCACAGTATGCCAAGCTGAAAAGACCCACATTGAAAGATTTATTGGAGAGTCGTGGTAGGAGTGCAAGTAACAGACCACGGAGAGAGCTGATAGCGGACCTACTGGAGCTGGACGAGATGGATAGGTCCATGGAAGTCACTAAGCCCATGGCACCCGTCAGCGAGGACGATGAAATTCCTGCAATTGTACGGCGGAGATTATCTTTATACCCAGCCACGTCCGTGGAGCTAATAAACCAACTGATCCGGGAAACAAGGGAAGAGATACAAACCAAGAAGGAGCAAGAAACGGCACTGGTAAGGGCTAACCAGCCTATTACACATACAGTTCCTACCCCTCCACCCAATGCTGCGGTAAAGAAAATTCCATTTACTGCTTTTAAAACCTTTGTGGAAAGTGAAGAAGAAATCGATGGATATTTGGCAGACTTTGAAAGGCAGTGCTCCCTACACCAAGTACCGCCAGAGCAATGGGTCACTATTCTGGCTGGGAAGCTATCAGGAAAAGCAAATGAGGCTTTTCGAGCACTTACTACGGAAGAGATTGCGCAGTATCAAAAGGTAAAAGAGGCACTGCTCCACCGGTACGCTGTAACCCCAGAGACATATCGTCGCCGCTTCCGGGAGTCCAAAAAGAAAGCTGTGGACTCCCACATGGAATGGGCTAATAGGTTACAGCGAGTGGCATCACACTGGATGCAAGGATGCAACGCTAGCACGCAGGGCCGGACTGGGTATGAAAACCAGCCCTGGAAAAAATTACATACCAGCCCCATAGCATTGCGGAGTCATCAGAATTCAGCTTAACAGCCCATTAAAATGCGGACGGCATATAACGCCGTAACAGCTTTAAAGGGACACTATAGTCACCCAGACCAATGAAGTGGCCTGGGTGCAATGTCCCTCAGTTTTAACCCTTCACATGTAAACATAGCAGTTTCAGAGAAACTGCTATGTTTACATTTGCGGTTAATCCAGCCTCTAGTGGCTGTCTTCCGGACAGACACTAGAGGCGCATCTGCGACGTTGGAGGCACATTTCGCCTCCATCGCGCAGAGTGTCCATAGGAAAGCATTGAGAAATGCTTTCCTATGGACAGTTTGAATGCGCGCGCGGCCATGCGCATTCAGCTCCAGTGACGTCGGACGAGGGAGCTGACGTCAGACAGGGAGGAGAGGTCACCAGCGCCGAGGGAGCCTGGCGCTGGATTAAGGTAAGTAACTGAAGGGATTTTAACCCCTTCAGCGCCACGGGAGGGAGACCCTGAGGGTGTGAGCAAGCATTAGGCTGCTAGAGCAGGACCTGCCAAGAATGGGGTACTTTGATGCAGTTGGCAGGCTTATGCAATGTATGATCATATAATGTAACCAAACCTCCATTATTTTCTACCTAGGTGAGGTGTTTTTAAATAGTACTATTTAGGATTTGAAATCTCTGTTTAGTTAATAAGCGAGTGCACTGGTTTGTATATTTTTTTGTATTTTGGTCCCAGTAGCACCCTGTAATATATGCATGTTTAGGCGAGTGCAGCCCTCCTGACTTTGTGTGTGTATATATATATGTATGTATGTATATATATATATATATATATATATATATATATATATATATATATATATATATAAAATATTCATTGGGCCACAAATATAAATGTAAAAAAATATAATCATTGCCTCATCTCAAATTCCCAAGTCAGATCTTTCCCCCCCCCTATCTAATACACTGCTGACCCCCCTAATATACTGCTGTCACCCCCCTCCTCTAATATACTGCTGACCCCTCCCTCCCCTAATACATAGTTGACCCCCTCCCCAATACATTACTGCCCCCCTTTTTCCCCTCCCCAATACATTGCTGCCCCCCCGTCTTCCTCTCCCCAATACATTGCTGCCCCCCCTTCTTCCCCTCCCCAATACATTACTGCCCCCCTTTCTTCCCCTCCCCAATAGATTACTGCCCCCCTTCTTCCCCTCCCCAATAGATTACTGCCCCCCTTCTTCCCCTCCCCAATACATTACTGCCCCCTTCTTCCCTTCCCCAATACATTACTGCCCTCCCCTTCCCCAATATATTACTGCCCTCCCCTTCCCCAATACATTACTGCCCTCCCCTTCCCCAATACATTACTGCCCTCCCCTTCCCCAATACATTACTGCCCTCCCCTTCCCCATCCCCAATACATTACTGCCCTCCCCTTCCCCAATACATTACTGCCCTCCCCTTCCCCAATACATTACTGCCCTCCCCTTCCCCAACATATTACTGCCCTCCCCTTCCCCAATACATTACTGCCCCCCTCCCCAATACATTACTGCCCTCCCCTTCCCCAATACATTACTGCCCTCCCCTTCCCCAATACATTACTGCCCTCCCCTTCCCCAATACATTACTGCCCCCTCCCTCCCCAATACATTACTGCCCCCTCCCTCCCCAATACATTACTGCCCCCTCTTCCCCCCCAATACATTACTACCCCCCCTCCCCAATACATTACTACCCCCCTCCCCAATACATTACTTCCCTCCCTCCCCAATACATTACTTCCCTCCCTCCCCAATACATTACTTCCCTCCCTCCCCAATACATTACTTCCCTCCCTCCCCAATACATTACTTCCCTCCCTCCCCAATACATTACTTCCCTCCCTCCCCAATACATTACTTCCCTCCCTCCCCAATACTATACTCCCATCCCTCCCCAATACATTACTCCCCTCCCCAATACATTACTGACCCCCTCCCCAACACATTACTGAGAAGAGGGGAGGGGGAGTAAGAAGAGGGGAGGGGGAGTTAGAGGGGAGTAAGAAGAGGGGAGGGGGAGTAAGAAGAGGGGAGTAAGAAGAGGGGAGTAAGAAGAGGGGAGTAAGAAGAGGGGAGTAAGAAGAGGGGAGTAAGAAGAGGGGAGTAAGAAGAGGGGAGTAAGAAGAGGGGAGGGGGAGTAAGAGGAGGTGGGGAGTAAGAAGAGGGGAGGGGGAGTAAGAAGAGGGGAGGGGGAGTAAGAAGAGGGGATGGGGAGTAAGAAGAGGGGATGGGGAGTAAGAAGAGGGGATGGGGAGTAAGAAGAGGGGGGAGTAAGAAGAGGGGAGGGGGGAGTAAGAAGAGGGGAGGGGGAGTAAGAAGAGGGAGAGGGGGAATAAGAAGAGGGGGAGGGGTGAGTAAGAAGAGGGGCAGTAAGAAGGAGGGGAGATAAGAAAAAGGGGGGAAGAAGAGGGGGAGGTGGAGTAAGAAGAGGGAGAGGGGGAATAAGAAGAGGGGGAGTGGGGAGTAAGAAGGAGGGGAGATAAGAAAAAGAAGGGGGTGAGTAAGAAGAGGGGGGAGTAAGAAGGAGGGGAGATAAGAAGAAAAAGAGGGGGGTAAGAAGAAGAAAGGGAAGTAAGAAGAAGAGGGGGAGGGGGAAGGGGAGTAAGAAGAGGGGGGAGTAAGAAGGAGGGGAGATAAGAAAAAGAGGGGGGAAGGGGAGGGGGAGTAAGAAGAGGGAGAGGGGGAATAAGAAGGATGGGAGATAAGAAAAAGAAGGGGGGAGTAAGAAAAATAGGGGGGAGTAAGAAGAAGAAGGGGGGAGTAAGAAAGAGGGGAGATAAGAAAAAGAGGGGGGTAAGAAGAAGGGGGAGTAAGAAAAAGAGGGGGGTAAGAAGAAGGGGGAGTAAGAAAAAGAGGGGGGTAAGAAGAAGGGGGAGTAAGAAAAAGAGGGGGGTAAGAAGAAGGGGGAGTAAGAAAAAGAGGGGGGTAAGAAGAAGGGGGAGTAAGAAAAAGAGGGGGGTAAGAAGAAGGGGGAGTAAGAAGAAGTAGGAGGGTTAAGAAGCTCTATGGGACAGGGGGCAAGACAGGGAGCTCTTTCACACTATGCGCGCGCACACACACACACAATGCATCCCTATACATACACAGAAACACACAATGCATCCCTATACATACACAGAAACACAACCTGCTTCCCTTACACACAGAGAAACACACAAGGCATCCATTACACACACACAATGCAACCCTTACACACAAAGACAATGCATGCTTTGCACACATACACAGAAACAGACAATGCAAACACACACACACTGCTTTTCTTACATACACACAGAAACACAATGCATCTCTTACACTCAATGCACACACATACATACACACACCTTGCATCCCTTATGCATACAAACACAGATTCACACAATGCATCCCTTACACACAACCAGAAACACATAATACATCCCTTATACACAAATACACACTGCTTCCACTACACACAAACACACTGCATCACCTGCACAAACTGGTATCCCTATACACTACATACCATAAGTACACATATTAGATCCTCTACAATAACTCATAACACATCCCCCACACACTCCACTCCCTGTGAGCGAACACATGGGTGGGTGGAACATATAAGTGGACTTATGAGTGGGCCTTATGGGCATACCCACCGTCAGGCCCTGGGGCCCAGACCTTGAGCTGTGTAAGAGGCCCCCAAAAAATGGAGCTGTTTCTAATTCTCCCAGAACATTGAATTTTGTGACCACAGTTGCAAACAGCCTCCAGAGATCCTGTTCTACACCAGACCAGTGGAGCCAAACTGCAGCCCATCATCTAATTGTAAGTAGGCAATCTAGTATATTATTAGTGACACTAATCTACAATTTACCTCACATTAAAGGGACACTATAGCTTAATGAAGTGGTTGTGGTGTCTATAGCTGGTCCCTGCAGGCTTTTTAATGTAAACACACACGGTGTGCAGCACTGGCGTTAGTTCATATGACAGATCATATGGGTGGGGCATTGTGATGTCACATGGGGGGGCGGCAAATTTATATTTTGTCTAGGGCGGCAAAAATCCTTGCACCAGCTCTGATCCTGGGCAGGTGCACCAGTCTACTGGTGACCCACTGGAGGGGAGTTCACAGATTGCACTGCACTCTCCTCCTGCCCAGACCCGTCTTGACCGCAGTGCAAGTGCCCTCTGCCCTCTGCCCCTAATTTACAGTGGCTCACACTCACAACAAGCAGTGCCAGGAGCCCTTTGCAGAGACGCAAACAAAGAGGTTCTGCGGCAGCTGGCCGTCCTGCAAGCATTACATTAAACAGCTGATCCCCATGCAGCCACAGGTGGCGTTGTGCTGGGAGACTGTGATTACTTTTCACTTCCTCCCAGCCTACAGAGCAGCACATGGGGAAGAGAGAGGAGGAGGCATGATTTAATCTTACAATAAATCCTCTAAGCAAACCTTTATAAATTTGGGGGGATCACCTCTGTTTCCACAGTTTATTGGTGTTTACTCTCATCTCTGTATTAATATTGAGGGATGTCTAAGTAGTAACATCAGTGTGTGTCAGCAGGGCCAGCCGTTGAGGTGGGCAAGCTGTGCGGTCACGCAGGGTGCCATGACAACAGAGGCACCCGGCGGCCAACACAGCTCACAAGTTGGGTACACCAGCATATTTAATTTAAACGATTCGCTGGTGGTCCACTGGTGCGCACCAGCAGTAGGTGCAGTCAGATCATATCCTCTCCCTCGTGGTTCTGGCGCTCAGTTAGTGAGTCAGAGCACAGGCTCAGAGATTCTCAGTCTGTGCTCTGACAACATTGAAAGTCAGAGCCGTGAAGGAGCGGGTATGGCAAAGAGCTAGGGATTAGCATAACATCAATATCCGTTATAAAACCAGGAAAAGGTGGGCATGGATGGTGAACTGATTTGGTGGCGCAATGGGCCACTTGACTGGTTTTGCCCCCCAGGCCTAAGGCTGACAGCCCTCCCCTGCACAATAGTGATGGAAAAGTTGTTTCAAGGGGACTAACACCTGGACTGTGGCATGCCGGAGGGGGATCCATGGCAAAACTCCCATGGAAAATTACACAGTTGATGCAGAGTCTGGTTTTAATCCATAAAGGGCATAAATCACCTAACATTCCTAAATCACAATGGATATGGATTGACACCTGACATATGACATATTGACACAATGACATATGGATTGACACCTGTCCTCAGAGACCCTGATACACACTGACACAGAGCAGAATAGGGACTGTTCCCCCTACATAGGGTCACTTGGCAGATATGGATTGACACCTGTCCTCAGGGACCCTGATACACACTGACACAGAGCAGAAAGGGACTGTTCCCCCTACATAGGGTTGATACCGGAGAAACTGACGGAAGCCAAGCACAGAGAGATGGACACAGGTTTCTTCAGGAAGGAAGAGATTCTTTATTCTATTCACCGACCGGGGCTCAGAGGGACTTATGTCACCAAAATACAACAAGATCTGAGCCCAGAACTGACTGTGTAAATGCATGATATAGACATATAGCTCCTCCTATAGTTAACTCTACCCCCATATACTCTTTACACAATCAGCTGAACAAAGCCTAACTTCCCTTACTTATTAGACCACATGGCTCACCCAGAACAATGGAGGAGGGGGGAAGTGTTTTCAGTTTCTGCATTCCTGCATTTGCTCAATACGGTGTTGATTGTATCTTAGCTACGTGAAACTAACTAACTGATACACCATTTACACATATGCCACATGGCAATCTTGTCCTAGTAAATTTATTTTTACTGAGATTCCACCACATTCCCCCCTTTGATGCTTCTGATATTTCACAATTCCAGATGCATCACTTAACCATAGTTTGCTTACACCTCAGGTTGCCATGAATCAGAACAGACCTCGTAAGCATCTTAGCATCCTTACAAATTCCTTCAGCACTCCTCATTCTGAATATATTCTCTCTGGGCTAAGGGTTCATACTTGCAAACAGCCATTACATGCGCAGCTGGTTTCCTTTCTGTCGTGCTCTCTATGACACTCTGTATGGACCTAATTACCAATGGAACCAAACATGGTAGAAAGAGACACACTATAATCAACATGACTCCTCCTACCAATGTCTTGATCCCTCCAAGCTGCTCGTACCTACTTCCAAACCAACTACTAGAATTGTACCCGTTCCAGGCTTAAGTCGGTACATGCGTCAGTTTAGCCATGTGGCTTGTGAGATCAGCCACTGCCTGCCCTTCATCATCTATGTGCAGACAACAGTTGCTGAGATTGAACTTTCCACATACACCTCCTTCTATTTGCACTGGAAGTGAATGGAGGACTTTATCAACAGCCCAACTGGTTTACCTGGTAATAAGGCTATGTGCTTTACAGAGGAATCCATAATTGCCTAATGGTAGAATGAGGCTTGAATCCCTGTATTAGAATACAATAACACTTCATGGGCATACAGTTTGGCTGTTAACCAGTTCCCTCACATATTACATCCCTCCTATTGGCAATGAAGCGCGCTAAGGTAGCCAGTGCCACTCATTATCTTCCCAGCTACCTACATTCAAGGATGCTAGCTTCTTTTTATGATTCACATCATAAACTTTAACTCTCAAGGTCTCTGCTGTTTCAATTGGCAACAAGAAGAAGGATGGTTTGAGCATACCTAATACACATGCCCCTTCCCAGTCCTGTGGTAACTCCGAATATACTTTCTTACCACAGATCCAGTACAAATTTGCTGGGGCTCTCCAGGTAGATGTGATGGATAGGTCAAACCACACATCCTTTAAATTGGCGTATCTAGCAAACGGGTTAGATGGTTCTGAGACATTTGAAGCCGACCACCAAGTTGTATTCTTCGTATCATCATCATAAGCTTTTTGCCCTAGACAAGTTAATTCTCCTACAGAAGTATTATACATCATTCCTTTCCTCGCTATGCAAACATAACCTATGATGGAGGTCTTTAATCTCCACTCAGATTTACCTCTAACACTCATATGATAATCGGCTTGTGTAGATATTAATTGGTCAACTGCCTCAGAACCGGACATTACCTCCTTTGCTTCCCAAGGCCATTGGTCTCCCATGTTAGTACCTCCACACACATAGCAGTTGGTAACATTAAGACTACCGGCAATACTCTCGGCTAAATCTATGAACAGGTTTTTAGCATTATGGGGGATCTTATTATCTATACTCATCTCTTCATAAAAGGAATGGTATACTTGATGAGTTTGGGAGGTTACCGTATCGGTCTCTATCCCTATAAATAATATTGTCCCAGGATCTAAACCCGTCCCATATATTTGGAACCCAAATAAGTTACCGAACCTATCTATGAATCGTTCAGGATTATTTATGAGTATATGGACTGGGTTACATTCCCTAGACTTACAATATGGCTTTGTAGGCAACTTAGTAACAATCATATCCTTATCTACTGTCGGTCCCCAAGTTGCCCACCCCACACAAGACCAATATGGGCAAAAGTTATATTCCCTATCTGGGCATCTTGGATTTACATACTTGTTTTTACTACTGGGACAAATATATTTATCATTAGACCCATATGTTCTCTCCCATCTAAGATCCCCACATACATTCCACGGCTTTCTACCACTTGATATTGCTTTACATGCATCAAATAGCAGAACACCCGAAGAATGTACGGTTTCTAACTCAGTTTTATTTATTAGGGTCCCCTGAGGATCTCCATTCCCGAGGGTCAACCAAATTGTACGGGGTTGATACTCTGGACTGAAGCACTTAGGTTCTCCTACTCCTAAATGGCACACACTATATTCTATATTTAAGTATCTACATCTTGATACATCTCCGTTACATTCATATTGTGAATGCCAAATTAGGGTCTGGGAAATATGGTTACCTGTTCTTGTAGTCTTAATGCATACCTCACAGCTAGGAGTGTCGGTACCTCTACCTTCCTGAATATAAAAAGACACAAAAATACATATTATCAAAAACACTTCTTTCGACGTCTTCATCCTCAGTCTTCGTCCGTGCGATGGCACCTCAGCTTCCAGGATGTAAGGGCTGCAGGGAATGGAGTTCTGCTCGTCTTCACAGGGGTCCCTTCGAGACTTTCCTGGCTTTTAATAACACGTTGGTGAGCGGACAGGCATTATTATGGCCGTCAAAAACACTCACTTGTAGATCTTTGTTGATGTTCCCTTTTAACAATATTATCTTCGCAAAAAAAAACACTTTTAATCCAACTCGGTCACACGCTTCAACTGGATCTTGCAAGGATTCTCTGGATCTATGGTAGCTTGTCAGGAATCTGCCGCTGTTTTTTTTTTTTTTTACCCTAGAGTGATGAATCCATAGAGTCACTTCTACAACCTTTACAACTGTTGGGGTAGATAAAAGAACAACATAGGGACCTCTCCACTTGGAACCTAATGGAACAGTGTTCCATTTTTTTATCCACACTTGATCCCCTAGATGGCAAGAATGAACAGGTGGATAAATATTCACAGGTAATCTATCTTGTACCCATTTCTGTACCTCCTCCATAGTTTTACCCAACTCTACAACCTGCTGCCGGGTAATTCCTTCTCCCAACTGACTCAAATCCCCCGTTAAGTTACCAAGTATGGAAGGTGGATGCCCATACATAATTTTTCAGCAGTACCCCAGAAACAAAAGAAAGCATCTTTGAGGTCTAGGAAGGTATAGTAGGTTGCCCCACCTGGTATTAAAGCAAGCAGATTATAGGGGATGGGTACCACTGGGTGTATATTGACTACTGCATTATTAACTGCGTTTAGATCTTGTACAGGATGATACTCATCTGATCCCGGCTTCTGAACAGGTAATAATGGAGTGTTCCAAGGGGAGGTACAGAATTTTAGGATGTCATACTTTGCACACTTATCCACATAGGTTTGTATATTTTCCTTAGCCCTCTATAATATATGGTACTAACTAAGGCTAACAGGATACGCTCCAAGCTTTGATTCAATGTGTATTGGTGGAATATTGCGAGCAAGTCCTGGAGGATTATTCTCTGTCCATATTCTTGAAATGTCAAATAAGGATTCATCACTCTTAGGGTCTGTATTTGTTATTATAGAGTAGAAGTGCCATTCTTCTTCCTTTTGCACCGATACTGATATTATGCCTGGTGATCTATTAAACTTCAGAGACATTGATCCGTTGGGTTTAAAAGTTATCTGGGCTTGAAGCTTTAATAATAGATCTCGTCCTAGAAGCTGAACTGGACACTCCAGCATATATAGGAACTGGTGCTTAACCAAATGGCCTCCTAGAATACAAGTATGACTCCTGAGAATTGGTCTAGCAGCGCTTTTCCCAGTAGCTCCTATCATAATTATAGTCTTCCTGAAGGAGGAGCAACTAGGTTAGTTACCACAGAGTACTCAGCACCAGTGTCAATCATGAAAGAGCTCCTCTTTCCCTCTATTGATACATCGACCATAGGCTGCACTCGGCTAAAGGGGGATGGAGCCCAGTCGGTATCAATAGTCTTCCATGACAGTGTCAGCCAGACCGACAAAATCTCTATCTTCTCTATCCCTTAATCTCTGGGTAGGGGAATAGTATCTACTTCCCTGAACACCTCCTCTGTTACTACTGTCATTCCCTCCAAGACTTTCTCTATAGCCACCTCTGTAACCATCTCGTAACCTTCTCTCTTGTCTTATCTATAACTTGCTTTATATTCCCTCTGTGGGCAGTCACTTTTCCAATATCCTTCCTCTCTACAATACGCACAGTGATTCCTACTTCCTCCCTTACTCAGGCTATTCTCAACTCCTCTATTCACCTCCCTTCCCTGTCTCTCTACACTTATGATAGCTACAGCTAGCATATCTGCCTTCATCCTCATTTTACGTTCTTCCTCCTGCTTTGTTTCAATCTCCCTGTTCATATACACCTGAACTGTGATATGGACATTCCTACAAATCCCTTTAACTTTAGCAATTTTCTTTTGATATCACCTTGGGTCTGGCTGACAAATGCTGAGTTGTTCATTCGAGAGTTCTCAGGGGCCTCTGGATTAAAAGGAGTATATAATCTATATGACTCCAGCAATCTCTCATAGAAAGCATTAGGTTACTCGTCTGCTTTCGTAAAGGAATTATGGGTCTTCCAATTAAACAGACCAGTCATGGTGAACGGGACATAAACAAATACAGGGTCTGCCAACTGTAATTGACCATTAATATCAATGTGTGGTGGACCAGGGGTAAGCTGCAGTGGCATTTGTAAATGTCAAAGTTGGAGGGCACCGGTCATTTGTCAGGTTAGGGTGGGACTTAGATAGGGTTGTTTAGTCATAGGTTCCGGTCGGGGAGTGGTGAGGTAGGTGGAAATGGATAAATTAATTTTACTGGTCAGTAACTTGGTTAACAAAATGTTTCGGACAGGGCTAGGAGGAGCCTGACCAGTAACCAAAAATGGTAAAAGTGTATTCCAGCGTCCTATACCATTGACCATTTCATCCAGTTGTATTTCAAAACTAATTTACTGTTACTAAAGGCACACAAGGCTCAGTAATTATAGTGTTATGTCAGTGGTTATGGTGTTTTCAGTGATTATGGTATTATCAGTGGTTATGGTGTTTTCAGTGGTTATGGTATTATCAGTGGTTATGGTATTATCAGTGGTTATGGTGTTTTCAGTGGTTATGGTATTATCAGTGGTTATGGTGTTTTCAGTGGTTATGGTATTATCAGTGGTTATGGTATTATCAGTGGTTATGGTGTTTTCAGTGGTTATGGTATTATCTGTGGTTATGGTATTATCAGTGGTTATGGTGTTTTCAGTAGTTATGGTGTTTTCAGTGGTTATGGTATTATCAGTGGTTATGGTATTATCAGTGGTTATGGTATTATCAGTGGTTATGGTGTTTTCAGTGATTATGGTATTATCAGTGGTTATGGTATTATCAGTGGTTATGGTATTTTCAGTGGTTATGGTATTATCAGTGGTTATGGTGTTTTCAGTGATTATGGTATTATCAGTGGTTATGGTATTATCAGTGGTTATGGTATTTTCAGTGGTTATGGTATTTTCAGTGGTTATGGTGTTTTCAGTGTTTTCAGTGGATTCAGTTACTGTTATTAAGAATTCTCCTCACAATTTTGACTGCTAATAATAAAACTGAATACAAAGAACCAGTTGGGGGGGTAGGTAGGCACAGAAAAAGGAGGGGACAGGCATCTGAGAGCCAGAGACAATTAGAGCACAGGGGGACATACCAGCTGCACCAGTTTTTGCTAAAAAATTTAGTTGAGGGATGGTCAGATGGGTCAGATTCCATTGGGGATGGACAGACCAGTTTTGATAACCATCTAGTAACACAAACTGTGTTAACAGTCAAAAACTGGTCATTCTCTACTACATAAGGTAGTCCCCAAAATCACACACATTATATCCCTTTTTAAAGTTATTTAGCATACATTCTAAGGGATCAACAATCTTTAAATCGGCGCTGCCATACTTAGCAATGGAGCGTCTAATTCAAAGAAACACAACAAACACACCTACAACAGTCACATTTGTTTCCCTGGCAACAGCACCATGTGGCACAGTTACTAGGTCAAACTCATACAACAAAACATACAGGGAATTCCCGTACACACACAGCTGTTACACCAGTCACTAAGTAACTAATACTGTGCCCTTTGGCGAAACTATACAGTCACCCACGCTATAATTCTCTATATATGAATTACCTGTCTATAACACACCCCAGTAACATCGTCTTTTACAAATAGCGGTTACAGTACGGTTAGCATAAGTCAAAGCACAATTTAAGGTCACAATACAATTATTAGTGGTTATGGTGTGAAACATGCATTAGACGACAATGATTAGTACTTATATACAGTGTCAGTAAATATACAGGGTTATGGTACCGTGCACTATGATACAGCAACACACTATTAACACTCTCGCTAGACGGCTGAGCTCGCGCTATCTAACAAGATATACACTTTACTAAACAATCTTTAGCACATTTACAATCCCAACTAAACTATTGGCCAGTACCTTGAATGGACTACCTAAAACTATATACATCCGTTTTGGTTAGCCACACTGCCCAAGCACCACATATAGCGAGCTAGAGGACCGAATTTACACAGACGCCTCTTAGTCGATTACTATCAAAAATCTAGTGGGTTCCAAATTTACACGCCTTCCCACTTAGCCAAGATAGGTTGAGAGCTAGCGAACCGAATTTACACAGACGCCGCTTAGTCTCCCGGTCCCTCCGACCTAGCGAACGTAATATACACCCTAGAACGCTAGTCTAGACAAGACACCGGTGTCCGGCTAGGGCTATTTACACCAGAACCCCGCCTGACTAACCAAATCAAACAGTCTTACTAAAGAGCGTTCGATTGAGCGGTGCGCCTTCGCTCCTTCCCTCCGACAGAGGGGGCAGATTCCATACACAGATTTAAACCCCTTTTGGGCCTACCGCACAATCGGTATACCCCTAGTGGGTCTGCCGTCTAAAACAGCAGTTGTCTTACCTCCTCGTTCCTGAACCTGGGTTCACACTCATCGACGGGGACACCCCAGCACTTACTACGTAGAGGCCGATGATCTCCTGGACAAAAGACCAGTGGCGCCGAGACGAAGGGAGGTCCACGCAGAAGTTCAGGGGTGCAGCCGTAGAGAACGTGGGCAAAGATAGACCGTCTCACGCCTCTGCTTCTCAGCTACCGTTGAACGATGAGCTTCCCGGCCCAATGCACCAAATGATACCGGAGAAACTGACGGAAGCCAAGCACAGAGAGATGGACACAGGTTTCTTCAGGAAGGAAGAGATTCTTTATTCTATTCACCGACCAGGGCTCAGAGGGACTTATGTCACCAAAATACAACAAGATCTGAGCCCAGAACTGACTGTGTAAATGCATGATATAGACATATAGCTCCTCCTATAGTTAACTCTACCCCCATATACTCTTTACACAATCAGCTGAACAAAGCCTAACTTCCCTTACTTATTAGACCACATGGCTCACCCAGAACAATGGAGGAGGGGGGAAGTGTTTTCAGTTTCTGCATTCCTGCATTTGCTCAATACGGTGTTGATTGTATCTTAGCTACGTGAAACTAACTAACTGATACACCATTTACACATATGCCACATGGCAATCTTGTCCTAGTAAATTTATTTTTACTGAGATTCCACCACAGGGTCACTTGGCAGATATGGATTGACACCTGTCCTTAGGGACCCTGATACACAGTGACACAGAGCAGAAAGGGACTGTTCCCCCTACATATGGTCACTTGGCATATATGGATTGAAACCTGTCCTCAGGGACCCTGATACACACCCACAGAGCAGAATAGGGACTGTTCCTCCTACATAGGGTCACTTGGCAGATATGGATTGACACCTGTCCTCAGAGACCCTGATACACACTGACACAGAGCAGAATAGGGAATATTCACTAAATGCCAAACATTGTTATACAGGGGAATATTCAGTAAATAAGGATAAGGGGGGGGGACCTACTGTCCTCCCCCAGGCCCCCACCCCTGCACGGTGGGTGGGGGCCATGAATCACAATGGGGGGGACCTACTGTCCTCCCGCCCGCCGCCTCCCGTGAGCGATGGGTAGGGGCCATAAAAATAATGAGTGGGTGCCTACTGTATGATGTTTTATCGATCAGGTAGTGTAAGGGTTGCGCCCGCTTCACAGTGACAGACCAAACTCCCCGTTTAACGCACCGCAAACAACCGCAAACAGTCCATTTGCACAACCGCAAACTCCCCATTTGCACAAGGTTGGATACCAAGCTAGCCATGTCCCGTTCCTTGTCCTCACTGATGTCATTGAAGGTCTCTTCCTCCACCCAGCCATGTACAACACCAAGGGTCCCCGAAAGGTGACAACAAGCCCCCTGGGACGCCTGCTGTGTTTGGTCTTCCACCTCCTCAAAACCACCTTCCTCCTCTGACTCCTCTTCTTCAGACTCCTCTCTCTGCGTTATTATAAGGTGTGTTAAGTAGTACTATTCTTATCAGTTTAATCCCTGTTACGAGTAGAGGACTAGTTCCTTGTTTCGCCAAACCCCTTCAAAGATGGAAAAATCGGTATGAGTGGAAGAAACGAGGAAATGTGGTCAGGTGGTGGTGCCAGCCCCACCGAGGGCTTGTACCCAGGTATGCTAATAAACTGAAAAAAGAAAAAATCTCCCAAGAAGGAGATCTAAAACTGGCATAGGAAAAGGTTAGACTACTATAATAAAGTGATACCTACAAATACCAGTGAGCATAGGTGTATAATAGAGGGAGAAAGGGAAAGCAGAGTAATGCTTCCTAATACCGTGGTTAGTACCCTTTGCTAAAGTAAATTGAGTAATGGACAAAAGTCTTTATTGTATCATTTATAAATAACAAAGGGATACTATACTCATTCCCCTATAGTGGCTAATTGTGTAATAATTGTAATACTATTACCTATTATATAATATTGCCAGGGGCAAGGAAATTCCCTCTAAATAGATGGGTATAGGCAGAGAGTATGGAGACCGGAGTGATGCTGTCATAAAAAGTGTCAATAAGGGGGGCGTGGCCGACTACAGAGCTGAATGGCAGCACATTGAGTGAGCTCCGGAGCTGCACGGAAGAAATAACGCATTAATCGGAGGTAATATACCACTATGGGGAACCAAAAAAAATCCCACCCTGCCTCCCAACATGCAGGGAAGACCCCCTCAGGAAAAACGGGCACTGTTACCCGACTTTTCAAAGAAAATTTTCACGGTTCCAACATGGCGCCGGCGGCGGTTCACTCTGACTCAGACCCGCCGAGCCCCACGGCTTCGGAAGCCTCACACAACCCGATGGATGCAGATATTAAGGATTTACTATGAAACCTACCATCCAGAGCTGACCTGGCACAGATGCTGGGAAAATTGGAAAATACCTTTCAGCACAAAATGGAGGGCCTCAGCTCAGAATTAAAACAGGTAGGCCGCAGGGTTCAAAACCAAACCCTTATGCACTCCCTCTCAGCTAAAGTCCAAGCCCAAGAAAGGCACTTATCCATGATGCAGCGCTCCCTGGACGACATTGATAATAGGGGCAGGAGAAATAATCTACGTGTAAGGGGACTGCCCGAAACGGAAGGGGAAAACCTATACAACATATTGGCCACGTTATTTAACCTAATACTCAATCGCAAACCGGACTCTCCGGTGGTCCTGGATAGAGCATACCGCTCCCTACGACCCAAAACGGCAACTGGGGATACACCAAGAGATATCATCTGCCGGGTCCACTATTACGCTCTAAAAGAAGATATCCTGAAACACCTCAGGGAGACCTCCAGTCCCATGCTGTTTCAGGGACACAAAATACAGATATACCAAATGCAAGCGAGGAGAGCCCTGAGGCCGATAACAGACCAGCTCCGCATACGCAACCTGAGATACAGATGGGGCTTCCCCTTTGCCCTCATTGTCAATACACGCGGAACCACGTACACAATCTCCACGCACCAAGACATCGTACCTTTCACTAAAGCATTGAATCTAGCAGAAACTTCCATTATGGACTGGTATGCTCCGGATCCAGCATTAACCGCCCAACCATTACAGCAGAGACCACGATGGAGATCCCCGGCAAAGAGGCAACGGATGAACCAAACTGGACACACACCACAAGCAGAGGGAGGACAGAACAATGCCATAGAACACTAGGCGGTACCGACAAGTCTTCAGTTGTACCCCAACAATACCCTTCTCTGCAGGACTATCTCACTGTCTAGACATTGTCATTACTAACCGGATGGGACTTTCTACTTCAACTTGGGCGTATACCAACGCCTTGCCCCCAACTTGGACTCAACCCTAAAGCTTATGCGTATCGACAATCCAGTCAACTACAACCTCAGGTCGTATTACTACTTGTGCATATACCCTATTGTAAATGTGACAGTGATTTAATATGGTACTTCAAGGGGTGACTTACGACATTGACTTGACAGGACCGTAGGTAAATCCAATATGTCTCAGTCTAAGGGACAATGTACCGACTTACGTGAAGCTGGGAAGACAAGGGGTATTGACGGACCCAGGCCAAATTGATCCAAGAAAGTAGCTTCTCCCGAAGCAATTGAGAAACTACACTTCATAGCATTCAGAGAAGGGGATACTATAACACCACATGGGGGTGAGGGGTATCGAGAGGGAGAGATATTTAAAAAAAAAAAATACCTAAAATAAATACTCAAATTCAGAGATGAGAACACAACGATTGCTCACCTCTTCCCCACGTATGGGAATAGGCCAGACATCCCTCACCTCCATGTGGTATCACTCATTTCACCCCCACTGATTCTCTTAATTCACACCTCCACGAAGCAATAAAAAGCTCCTCTGCGGTTCTATTCCGTGTTGCCGAGAGTCCATTAGAGTGCAAGCCATTAAAACCAGTAAACGTCAATTACTCTCAAAATTTTTTAAAACAAACAAAAAAAAATTACATAAATAAATAAATAATAATAATTATAAAAAGGAAACATAAAAAAAAAAAAGGAAAACCCACACACTCCATATAGCGAGGTCATTTAAATCTCGCCCACTGTAGACTACGGGATTTCTCAGGGGCGGACCTCAGCTGTCTCCACAGTTGCCAAGGAGCAACGCCGGTTACAGCTCGACTTTACAACTTCTGGTGTTACTGACCGACACTTCTTATTGTATATAGTTTTGTTAAAGTTTGTATTGTATGCTGATACCGTTTGTAACAGTAGCAACCACCAGGCTACGATTCTAGCGCAACCCCTGTACTTTTATTGGGATCACTCTCACATATAGTGTACTTTGTATACAGTATTCACAGGTATAGGCAAAGATACTCCCATCGTACAACCCCTGCGACCCCCCACCACCCTCCTCCCTCCTAATCCCTCAACTATGGCAACAATTTCAGTACTCTCTCACAACGCCAGGGGATTAAATACCCCTGAAAAACGCCACATGGCCCTCACGTACTATCACAAAAGCAAAGCAGAAGTGGTATTCATACAAGAGACACATTTCCGTAAAGACTCCACGCTTTCCCTGAGATCTAGACACTTCACAAAGGGATAGTTTAGCAACTACACAGACTCAAAATCTAGGGGGGTAGCGATCCTCATTTCCCCACACCTACCATTCACATACAAAGAACATATGTCGGATGACAACGGGAGATATCTATTCGTGAAAGGCATACTGGGCACAACTCCAATTACATTGGCTAATGTATACCTCCCTAATAGAAAGCAATTTCAGGCCTTACGCACGATAATCAAGAAGTTAGTACAATTCACAGAGGGCATGCTGATCTTGGGAGGCGACCTCAACACCTCCCTGGACGGAGCACTAGACACCACTTCTCAGGCCCAGACATACCAGACCTCAACACGGGCACTTATTCAAAAACTTCTAGATTCACACCAGCTCTATGATTGTTGGTGTGTATTGCACCCAACTGAACGGGATTATTCCTACTACTCATGCTCGTCGCGATCATACTCAAGAATCGATATGTTTCTTTTGCCACATAGATTCCTAAACCTGGTTGTCTCATGCACATATGATTCAATCACATGGTCCGATCACGCACCGATCTCTCTCTCTCAATTATGATTCCCACCCTCCACCCCACTAGGGCACAATGGAAACTAAATGACACCTTACTTAACCACCCCGACATAGAATATCAAACAGAGGTTTCCATAGGACAATACTTCGAGCTCAACACACACCCGACCTCCAGCTACCCCATTATTTGGGAAGCACACAAGAGCACAATAAGGGGTACATTCATTCAAGTAGCCTCTAGACTCAAAAAGCAGAGGGAATCCCGCACACTCAGTCTAACCAGGGAGATCAGGAGCTTAGAGGAAGCACATAAAAATGACCTAAACCTAGCCACATACAAGAAACTAGTAGAGAAAAGGACCGAGCTAAACACGATTCTTGATGTCAAAACCAAACACACCTTAGCCACAACAAGAGGCATATACTACGCACAAGGGGGCAAATGTGGACGCCTCTTGGCTCACGCATTAAAAAAACAGAGGGAACACACATTCATAGCAGCCATTCGAAACAAACAGGGACAACTCTCACACTCAATGACCGACATCCTCACAGAATTTAAGGATTTTTACTCTTCACTATACAATTTGAGACAGATCACCCCGGAAGCGGCAGACATCCATAAACTCCTTTCCCGTAGGATACATAACACCCTGCCACATAATATCCGAGACTCTCTAGAAACCCCCATCTCAAGAGACGAATGCTTCCAAGCGATCAAACGTCTACCATTAGGGAAAAGTCCAGGCCCTGATGGGCTGACAGCCAAATACTATAAGACATACGCCTCCTTACTAGTACCCCACTTCCAAAACACGTTCAACTCTCTACTCAAAACAGACACCCTCCCTCCACAAGCTCTGAACGCGACAATCACGCTACTTCCCAAACCAGGTAAGGACCCTACTCAATGCGGCAGTTATAGGCCGATCTCCCTGCTAAATATAGACATAAAGCTATTCACAAATATTCTAGCCAACAGACTCAGACCACTGCTGCCAGGACTGATACACGCAGACCAATCAGGCTTCATCCCAAATAGGGAAGCCAAGCACAACACCACGAAATTACTGAACCTTATACACAAAGCCACGAGAGAGAGCTGCTCCAGTCTGCTCCTGTCCATTGATGCTGAGAAAGCGTTCGACAGGGTAGACTGGAAACTGCTGTCGCACACCCTACAATACATGGGGTTTGGCCCACACTGGCTCAAATGGTTTGACGCGATTTACTCGGAACCCACGGCAAATATCCGAGTCAACGGTCAACTTTCGGAGCCGGTGACAATAAAGAATGGTACTAGACAGGGGTGTCCCCTATCACCTATCTTGTTCATGCTGGTCCTAGAGCCCTTCCTTCAGGGGATCAGGGACAACACTCAAATTAGAGGCATCACAACAGGTACGGCGGAGCATAAGATAGCTGCGTTTGCGGACGACATGCTCTTCACAATCTCAGATCCCATAACATCGCTCCCTCCTCTAATGGCCGAGATGGACTCATACAGCGAGATTTCAAATTTCAAGGCCAATCTCAGTAAATGCGACATATTACCGCTAAACGTTCCCCCACATGACAGGGCCATCTTACAACAGACTCACCCATTTGTATGGGCACCTCGCACTATAAAATACTTAGGTATTTACATAACTAAAACGGCATCCCACCTATTCGAGAGTAATTTTCCAAGCCTGATGAAGGGTATAAATGCGGATCTCAGTACCTGGAACAAACCCCAGTTTGGTTGGTTCTGTAGGCTGAACATTCTAAAAATGAATGTCCTTCCGAGATTATTATATGCCCTTCAGGTACTACCAATTTTCTTACCAAAGTCATGGTTCACGACGATTCGGAAAACTTTTACAACATATATATGGGCACATAAAAGCCTACGACTCGCATTCTCACTAGACCGAAAGACGAAGGAGGCCTAGGCCTCCCGGACATAGAAAGATATCACCAAGCGGTCCATCTAACCAGACTGTATGACTGGACACACCCTCACCCCACCGCCCAATGGATACGTATAGAAGGGACGTCCTTCAGAGCTCCTATCTATACAATACAATGAAGGGGTTGATCGCTCCTCAGAGTGTCGATATCTGCAGTTAAGGCGAGGTAGTCTGCTACCTGTCGGTCGAGTCGTTCTCTGAGGGTGGATCCCGAAGGGCTGTGGCGATGCGTAGGACTTAAAAAGCTCTGCATGTCCTCCATCAACAACACGTCTGTAAAGCGTCCTGTCCTTGCCGGCGTGGTCGTGGGAGGATTACTTTCACCTCTTCCCCTGTTAGATTCCCGTTGTGCTGTGACATCACCCTTATACGCTGTGTAAAGCATACTTTTTAATTTATTTAGCAAATGCTGCATCGTTTCCGACTTGTTGTAATTTGGTAACATTTCAGCAACTTTCTGCTTATACCGGGGATCTAGTAGCGTGGACACCCAGTACAGGTCGTTCTCCTTCAGCCTTTTTATACAAGGGTCCCTCAACAGGCACGACAGCATGAAAGACCCCATTTGCACAAGGTTGGATGCCGAGCTACTCATTCCCCGTTCCTCCTCCTCAGTGATCTCAATGAAGGTATGTTCTTCCCCCCAGCCACGTACAACACCACGGGTACCAGATAGGTGACAACGAGCACCCTGGGATGCCTGTTGTGGTTTGTCTTCCTCCTACTCCTCAAAGCCACATTCCTCCTCTGACTCCTCTTCCTCACAATCCTCTTGCAGCGTTGCCGCAGGTCCAGCAAGCGATGCTGATAAGGCTGTTTCTGGTGGTGATGGTGACCACAACTCTTCCTCTTCACGCTCATCTATGGCCTGATCCAGCACTCTTCACAGGGCACGCTCCAGGAAGAAAACAAATGGTATGATGTCGCTGATGGTGCCTTCGGTGCGACTGACTAGGTTTGTCACCTCCTCAAAAGGACGCATGAGCCTAAAGGCATTGCGCATGAGCATCCAGTAACGTGGCAAAAAAAATCCCAGCTCCCCAGAGGCTGTCCTAGCACCCTGGTCATACAAATATTCATTAATGGCTTTTTCTTGTTGGAGCAGGCGGTCGAACATTAGGAGTGTTGAATTCCAACGTGTCAGGCTTTCGCAAATCAAGTGCCTCACTGGCATGTTGTTTCACCGCTGGATATCTGTAAAGTGCGCCATGGCCGTGTAGGAACACCTGAAATGGCCACACACCTTCCTGGCCTGCTTCAGGACATCCTGTAAGCCTGTGTACTTATGCACAAAGCGTTGTACGATCAGATTACACACATGTAACTTGCCCAACTTCAATGCCGCCAACAAATTTGTTCCGTTGTCACAAACCACTTTGCTGATCTCCAGTTGCTGCGGAGTCAGCCATTTTTCCACCTGTGCATTCAGGGCGGACAGGAGTGCTTTCAAGCAAGTCAAACCCAAGACGGCGTGACACTGCCGTATCCAGGATGTGGAATAGTACCTGGGGGGGTGCCGTTGATGTGGAGCAAGACGCAGCAGCAGAAGAGGACTCAGCCAAGGAGGTTATGGAAGAGGATGGAGTAGGAGGAGTAGAGGAGGTGGCAGCAGGCCTGCCTGCAAGTCGTGGCGGTGTCACCAACTCCTCTGCAGAGCCACGCATTCCATGCTTGGCAGCCGTCAGCCGGTTTCCCCAATGCGCAGTGTAGGTGATATACAGGTACAGGTTGGGGATTGCCTTTTGTGAAAAGAAATTTCGTCCGGGTACCTTCCACTGCGGTGTCCCAATAGCTAAAAAATTTTTGAACACCTCAGACTCCACCAGCTTGTATGGTAAAAGCTGGCGGGCTAATAGTTCAGACAAGCCAGCTGTCAGACGCCGGGCAAGGGGGTGACTTTCTGACATTGGCTTCTTACGCTCAAACATGTCCTTGACAGACACCTGACTGTGGGCAGATGAGCGGGAACTGCTCAAGGCGAGAGACGGAGTGGCGGATGGTTGAGAGGGGGCAAGGAGGACAGCAGTGGTTGATGTGGCTGAAGATGATGGACCAGGAAGAGGATGGCGGCTTTGAGTTTGTGTGCTGCTTGGGATAGTGCTTTGCTCTCTCCTCCAGCTCTGCTTCACTCCTACTTGATATTTCCTATCCTAATGTTTCTAATACCCCACCTCCTATAGACTGTAAGCTCATTTGAGCAGGGTCCTCTTCAACCTATTATTCCTGTAAGTTTTCTTGTAATTGTCTTATTTATTGTTACATCCCCCTCTCAAAATATTGTAAAGCGCTACGGAATCTGTTGGCGCTATATAAATGGCAATAATAATAATAATAATAATAATAATAATGTGTTGATCCCATAGGCGTTTGTGATGTGCGATCATGTGCCTACGCAACGCAGTTGTACCTAGGTGGGTGTTGGACTTCCCACGACTTAGTTTCTTTTGGCACAGGTTGCAAATGGCATTGCTGTTGTCAGAGGCAGACACACAAAAAAATTCCACACTGCTGAGCTCTGCAATGACGGCATTCTGGTGGTGGACAAAGCATGCGTTGATTGGAGTGCTGTCGGGTTGACCCCGCGTGCCGATGCATGCTGTCTGACTGTGCCACTAGCTCCTTGCAACGACCTGCCCCTGCTTCCAACTCGTCTCCTCCTCCTCTCTGTCTCCCCATCTGAACTTTTGCCCTGTTCTTCTTCTTGCCGAGCGGGCACCCACGTGACATCCATGGACGCATCGTCATCATCAACCGCTTCACTTGTATCTGACAACTCAGCAAAGGAAGCAGCAGCGGGTACAACATCATCATCATCACACCGTACGTCCATGTGTGTAACGCTGCCTGACTGAGACATATCCCTGTTATCTACATCCTCTGGCAATAATGGTTGCGCATCACTCATTTCTTCAAACGGATGTGTAAATAACTCCTCTGACAGATAAAGTGAAGCGGCTGTGGTGCTAGTGTTGGTGGTGGCGGTAGGCGGGTGAGTGGTATCTTGAGAGGTACCCGAAGCTAAGCTGGAGGAGGATGGTGCGTCAAGGTTCCGAGCGGAAGCTGTAGAAGATTGGGTGTCCTGTGTTAGCCAGTCAACTGTGTCCTCAGAACTTTTCAAGTTCAGGGTACGTGGCCTCTGAAAACTGGGCATTATTCTAGGGCAAAAGGGAATCACAGCACCACGACCACGACGGCCCCTGCGGGGTGGCCTGCCTCTGCCTGTCATTTTTGGGGGGATTAGTGGTACTATGCGTGCAAGCTACTGTGAGACCAGATATGAGTGGCACTGTGCAGTGGCAGAGGTTGGCAGAGTACACACTGTAGGCCTGACACACACTTATGAAGGACACTGACTGCTATTATATTACAGTCAAAAACCTTTTTTTTGTTTTTAAATGCAAGCTATTGTGACACCAGATATGAGTGGCACTGTGCAGTGGCAGAGGTTGGCAGAGTACACACTGTAGGCCTGACACACATTTATGAAGGACACTGACTGCTATTAGATTATAGTCAAAAACTTTTTTTTAAAATGCAAGCTATTGTGACACCAGATATGAGTGGCACTGTGCACTGGCAGAGGTTGGCAGAGTAGACGCTGTAGGCCTGACACACCCGCTTGAAGACAACTAACTGCTATTCAATCTATAACAGTGAAAACATTTTTTTTGTTTTTAAATGCACGCTATTGTGACACCAGATATGACTGGCACTGTGCGCTGGCAGAGGTTGGCAGAGTAGACGCTGTAGGCCTGACACACCCGCTTGAAGACAACTAACTGCTATTCAATCTATAACAGTGAAAACATTTTTTTTGTTTTTAAATGCACGCTATTGTGACACCAGATATGAGTGGAACTGTGCACTGGCAGAGGTTGGCAGAGTACACGCTGTAGGCCTGACACACAGACGCTTGCTGACAACTAACTGCTATTCAATCTTTTACAGTGAAAAAAATGTTTTTGTTTTTAAATGCAAGCTATTGTGACACCAGATATGAGTGGTGGCACTGGGCAAGTGGGCACAGTATCCACTGTGAGCCTGACACAGAAGCTGGCAGGCAGGCAACTGCAATTAGATTACACAGGAAAAAAAAGCAGACTTATGTTCTAGCCCTAAAAAGGGCTTTTTGGGGTGCTGTCTTTACAGCAGAGATCAGATGAGTCCTTCAGGACTGTAGTGGACACTGAATACACTAGCCTAGCTATCCATTTCCCTATCAAACAGCAGCAGCTACACTTTCCCTCCTCTCACTAAGAATGCAGCTTCAGGAGGTGTGAGGGTCTGGAAGGGAGGGTCTGCTGCTGATTGGCTGGAATGTGTCTGCTGACTGTGAGGCACAGGGTCAACGTTTAGTCAATGATGACGAATAGGGGGCAGATCGAACCGCGCATATGTTCGCCCGCCGTGGCGAACGCGGACACGCTATTTTCGCCAGGAACTATTCGCCAGCGAACCGTTCGGTACATCACTATTCATTAGCTAATAATATATATATTTTAAGAATAGCAAGTATGTTCACTCAAGAACCATTGGTAATTGAAAGGTAATTCAAAGTGAATTTCAAATTTGATACTAAAATAACCCAAATGGAAGTATATTAGGCTTAAAAAGATGATTCACGTCTGACAAGACGTGTCTCGCATGAGCTCCTGCTGTACAGACGATCTACCCGACGATTTCTCTGGCCAAAGTGCTGGCACACTCTCAATATTGAGCCATAAAGATTGGGAAAGCCTGCACGCACCGCTGGTTACCAGACCAGATGCTCAGAGACACCGGGAGCTGCAACAGCAGGTTGAGGCCTACTGGAGACCGTGGAGTGGAATGACGGGCGCTTTCCTCGCGCTGCACCACGCCTCACGCGAGCACAACTCACTTCCCTTACTCCGCAGTGGACCGGTGGGGGTTATCCTGGTCCGCGCCGAACCGAGCTGCCCCAGCCTCATACATCTATGAGGGTCCAGTAGCCCTCACAAGTCTCCAAGATGGCGGACGCATCAGACCCAGTTACACGAGGCACGCATCCTGCAGCATTTAATACAATTGCATATCGCCTCACATTAGCAGTACCCAGGGAGCACCGAATACTCCTATATATTGCCTCTCCACTAGAGGTCACTGCTCGCGTTATTAACTTGGATGTAATATGTGTACTCTGTTACTTTTTATCTAAAGAGTGAATTGATGGGAGTTCAAAGTGAATTTCTAATTTTTTTGCCAAAGTAGCTGAATGGAAAACATAGCCGATGTGAAGAATTTTTGCTATTGGGCCGTTTTGGCCGGTCTCACCCAATTCTACGTTTAATAAATAACCTACGCGTTTACAATGTTATTCCTAAGTGACCGGCTGTATTTTTAGTTCTTATTTTGTAACAATTATCTCGATCTACTTGGATTCCTAATTCGTGTTTGTTTGTTGGACTGTATTAGCTGAAATCTTTTGAAGCTAAACTCCATTTCCAAATGAAGTGTGACCGCAATCAGTCCGGCAAATCGTGCTTTATAACACGCTGCACCACTGACGTTCCATCCAACCATCAATTCAGCGCAATTACAGCCAATGTTTGGGTCTGTGCAATCACTCTTCACATAGTTTTCTTTCAACTGGTTTTCCCTAAAGCCTGTCAGTAATTTCAATATTGCCGTTTATTTCTATTTAATTCATACAGCTGGTCATAACATCCGCTCCAAGGGTTTCTGTAATTATGTGCTTTCATTAACCTGTGCAGTGCCAGAAGAGTTTGCAGTGCACTATGAAGGGTTAACACAGGGGAGATAACAGTATTAGGCTGTAATAAACTTCTTTTTAATACTGCCTATATGTTCCATTCTTTATTCTCTGTCACCATATGATATCCAATTACCTTTATGAAAAATTGTAAATTCAAACCTCCCAAGTGTCCCCGTTTAGGAGGAACAGTCCCTATTCTGTACCTCTTTTCTATCCTAATGTCTTTCTTTTCTAGGAGCTCTGTATTGTTGGTGTTTCTGAGTGTATAACAGAGCTCCACAGCAGTAATACTCCCAGTAATGTGTCTGAGTGTATAACAAAGCCCCACAGTAATAATACTCCCAGTAATGTGTCTGAGTGTATAACAGAGCCCCACAGCAATAATACTCCCAGTAATGTGTCTGAGTGTATAACAGAGCTCCACAGCAATAATACTCCCAGTAATGTGTCTGAGTGTAAAACAGAGCTCCACAGCAATTATACTTGCAGAGCGTGGCGAACAGGGCTGCCATCAGGGGGTGAAAACCATGACAGTTGTCACGGTCTCGGCAATCCTGGGGGACCCAGTCGCCCAGGCCCCATATTCACCTATTAATTTGGACTATCATTGAATTCGGCACAGCGAGGGAGCACAAGATCTCCCTGCCAGCTCTTAGAAATGGGCTCCCTGGTGGTCCAGTCTGCTGCTAGTGAAGCCGCACTCCCACGCAGTTCGGGGAAATTTGACAGAACACCGAGCACTGTGATTGCAGGAACTCAGACACTGGATTCCCACCTGAAGCTATTTTCTGTTGAATTCCCTATACGTTTAAAGCTCATTTTACAGTTTTGTTTTTTTTAGAGAGAGTAAAATGGCACGGGTAAAATAAGTACCTTAAAACAAACGGTTTAGATTAATCCTATCGATGTAGCCACCTAGCATTGTGTTTCAGTACTTGTCTCTCAGTGTGTATAGAATTTGCACTGACTCATGGGGACCATCGACCTACTGACCAGTGACCTCGATCTGAGAAGGACCTCAACCATTATTTGTCCGACTTTCTGTTTGTTGCCGGTCTGTCTCTATATAAATTGTAAATTAAGGACAATTTCAATAAAAGCCAGGTTTCGTGCATTATGAGAATGCTAATCGTAATACGATGTTAACCCCTTAAGGACACAGTTTCAGAAATAAAAGGGAATCATGACGGAATATTTCCATCATGTGTCCTTAAGGGGTTAAAGTCAGAATTACATGATAGCGTTTTATATTATATTTATATTAGTTATCGTGGGACAGTAAATAATGATAATTGATTTGGCAGCTGGTATATTTCAATCTAAGCCAGATTTCTTAATTTTCCCCAATGATCAGTGCCGGCAGTGTCCCCGTGCTTGGCAGCTCTGGTGCAGTAATCTATAGAATGACTGGGAAGTGGCAGTAATGTGTTCTGCAGAGACGCTAGGGTGGAAGTCCCCGTAGGCACATCTGTTAAAGCTTTCTTTCCTACCCAAATGTAAGATCAAAAGCCAGCATGACCATCTGCACAATATTACCGCAAGGCTCTGCCATACTCCCGCAGCCACATAGTGCCGGGATATCTGTGTCTATCTTCCAGCTCAGAGTGAAGCCATTGTCTAGATAGATAGACAGACAGACAGACAGACAGAGATGAATAGATAGACAGACAGACAGACATAGAGATAAATAGACAGACAGACAGACAGAGATAGATAGATAGATAAACAGACAGAGAGAGACAGACAGACAGAGATAAATAGATAGACAGACAGAGATGAATAGACAGACAGACAGAGATAAATTGATAGATAGATAAACAGACAGAGAGAGAGATAGAATTCTGGCAGTAGAACGTTGTGTTTTTGCCCTATGCACAGTCCTGTTGAAGTGAAATCCTGACACAAGTTGTGAATTGAAAGGTCAGTGCCACCTTATCGTGGGGCAGGATTGTTAGTAAAATAGCAGGACTGGTTTTCACTGGGTTTTACACTAAAGTATATTTGTTTAGGAATCTAAAGTGAATTTTAAATTACAGCCTAAAAGTAAAAATGTAGCTGATTTGCAGAATTCTTCCAACTGCGCTATTTAGCTTACAATGTTACATTCACATTGAGTTCCCTTCGATTCAAACTGTTTCGGATTACTGATTGTTACTAGCGCGGTCCTGGTACCCCCGTATCGTGCTGAGATGTAACAGGGGAAAGGCATATGGAGGTCTCTTTGTTAAACTGCAAAATTGGAAATCTAAAACGAAAACAGCTAAACTGTGAAAATAGGAGATTTGTGGTCTTTTTTTTTAAATGAAGTGATTTTGTCCTGACTCCTGAATTACGATTTCTTTGTCAGTTTTAGTGAATTAGTGAATAAACCCTAAACCTTGGGGGAGACCACAAGAAACCTTTGTAGATGCCTCTATTTATGCCATACCTCCTAACAGTCCCGGGGGGTGGTGGCACCGTCCTGTATTCTGGCTTCTGTTGTGCCATCCTTGGATTGCTTACTTGTGTCCCAAACCTGGGACCAGCAGAGAGCAATACGTACAGTGTGAGAATGTCATTAGATGTGGTCACACTATGCAAAGTGAATCCAGGTCATTCAGCCTACATGCTGAGCGCTTTAACAGCGCAGTCCTGAGTGGGGCCAGCCAGGGCGATTGGCAGTTAGCAGGGGCGAGTTTTAGGTTCTATGTATTCCGTTTTTGTCTCCAGTGGGTGGACAAGTTCAGTGTTGTCTCAATGTTCCTATATTTTGTGAACTATTATACCATTTGTCTGACGCCCCCTTTAGTTACTCTGGTGGGTAGGCCTTGTTTACCCACATCTCATAGTCCACTTGAATTCCACCGTGGCTGCTTGTACACAGCATGTAAACTGTCTACGTATTCATGTTACATGCAGTTAATGAAATGGATTTGGGTATCACAGCTCTTAGACTTTCCACACATGCTATAAGCAGAATAAGTTGCAAATTCTGATTGTGTATTCATTTCATACCATGCAGCTGGCACACGTACCCTGGCACACATAGTCTGGTGGTACACATACCCTGACACATATAGTCCGGTACACATACCCTGACACATATAGTCCGGCACACATACCCTGGCACACATACCCTGGCACACATACCCTGGCACACATAGTCTGGCACACATAGTCTGGCACACATAGTCTGGCACACATACCCTGGCACACATACCCTGACACACATAGTCTGGCACATATAGTCTGGTACATATACCCTGGCACACATAGTCTGGCACACATAGTCTGGTACACATACCCTGGCACACATAGTCTGGCACACATAGTCTGGCACGGTGGCACCCTGGTTATGTTCCTTGAATGCAGTAACCTTAGCAGACCAGAGCAAATACTTCCATATCAGCTGACTCATTAAAGGAAAAGGATCAATTTTACATACTCTGGGTGAGCTGTATGTATTTTTTAACTGCCAATGAAATATAAAAAAGGAAGCAGGAGGCAGTTCAAGATAACTCCCTGCATTCCCTTAACGTTAATGAGTTTCACAGCAGGAAGGCCGAACTCGCATATTAGCAGGAGAAGTCGGCACACAATGAATTGTAATATTCACCCAGTATTCTGGGAGATTGGTTAAGGCCACCGCAGGATGGAGGTCAGAGCCCAGGGCTAAATAGGATTTTATGAGATCCCCATCCAAACGCTTTTCCATCGGTTCTCTAAGGTAAGCCATGGAGTCAATGGGGAGCGTAGTTTTCTTAGCTATATGAATCATATGGATAAATCCTTGAAACCTTATTCTTTATGGTGAGTTTCCTTTCAGGTTTGTTCCATCTTAAAGGATTGTGTCCTTAATAGAAGAATGCACCGGAAATGTTGGTCTATTTGGATTCAGATCCTCAAAGAACCGGTCAGCCACTCTCAACTCTGACTTCTCTTCCGTAAGAATAAGAGTGTCCCTGATAAGGGAAATCAGCCTATCAATAGACTTAGAGTCTAAAGACCCGGAGATATATTCAACTTCCTCCTCACCATCTGAGACCTCCCGCATATCAGGGTCTTCTTCTGAGCATGAAGACTGAGGTTCTACTCTGCGTCTTTTATACGGACCACGTTTATCCGTGGTAGACTTAAAGCTTGGGAAATCCAGAGTTTAAGGTCGTGCTGTTGGGAACTTCTATTGGAATCATCCGCTATTTGCAATAAGCATTCTCTGCAGAGGTTCTTTCCCTGGGGTGCAGAAGACGAACAATTCACGCATCTATTGGTTTTATCCCTTGCTTTTCATGAAGGGGAATCCAATGTTTTGCTGGGGCTGAAATAAAAGCCAAATATGAACATTTATTACAGGCTTATTCTGGCACTCTGTTTAACACCCCCAATAAGAACAAGTAATTGGCTGACCTATGTTTTCTAGAGAGGGATCTTGCAGAGGCAGAGGGAGAATCCATACCATAATGTAAGATCAATAGAGTATGTAAAATACTAAAAAACAATCAAATACATAAGAAAACACTGAAAGCAGTGAAAGAACTGTCAGAATAATAACAGCATACCTTCAGGCAAGGAAAACAAATCCAAGCAGCCAGAAGAGCAGGAGATCACCAGCTTCAAATAAGCTGATTGAATGATTGAGGACACCATCAGATGCTCTAGCAGGCACACAGCGAACCCCAGTCCACACTGAATTTAAAAAGAGCCGGGGAAACGCCAGTTATGTGCTTCCGCTGACCGCTGGAACGCACGCCATGCATTCCAAGCCGTTCACGTCATACCTGCGCGACTCCCCGTGTCATTTCTGATCACGCAGGGATAGCCATAAACGTCACTTCTGCCCATTGCAAAGCATTCTACGTTGCAGCGCTCGAAATGAGGAACCTGTGGCTGAAAAGAACAAAAGACCCCAGTGGTCTAAACCTTAACCAACCCCCTCTCAGGGGAAGACAATGTAAAGCTACTGCTCAGGTAACCTAACAGAGGAAACAGAGTCCCCAGAGGGCTCCCTCCCAGGGAGAACCCCCTATTTAAGTATGGATCCCAAAGAGCTGCCTTTTAGCCCCAATTTATAGGGGTAATGCACAATGGGAATTTTTAAGGAGGTCCAACCCCACAATTTACCTTACAGACGTGTCTCCCTCAGAACACCATACATTTCCCACGTAGCAGTTCAGTACTTACACTGAACCTGACCCAGTTAGTCCTGCTCGTGCAGGCTGTTTACTGGGTTCATCAAATGAAGAGAGGCTGAACTTAATTTGGAAAGAATCCATGGCAAACGCAGGAAGGTGGGCAAAGAAAGAAAGTATTTTAAGGCCTGTAGAACTAGCTAAGGACAGGAAAAAAAGACTGTGGTGTAAAGGGAGGAGGGACTCTTTATACCTATCATTTTAATTAATTAATCTAATTAATTAATGTCCTGTGACTGCTAAGGGAGCAGCGACCCATAAGTAATGCTGCCATGATTCGCCAGAAAATAGGTTTACTAATACTCTAGTCGTTTATACTAATAAACTCAGCTATTTTTCCAGCTGGATTTTTTTGGCTTAGAACTAACATCCATGATGTAAATCGAGCTCTCACACAAACTGGGGTTTAGGTAAGGTGTTACCGAGCCATCGCTTGCAATTCTATAGCCATTCTCCCAGAGAACAATAAATAAATAGCCAGCCAGGGTCTGCTATCGGTATTCAGGGTTTGATTTAGGCTGATGGGTTCCCTCACCCTGTGGTTTTCATATTGCAAAGATTCCAGGCCCCATAACCAGCACTTTCTGCAATGTAGTGGTTATGGTGTCAGGCTGCAACCAGCATACGTCCTGCTTCTAGGTCAAAGTGTTTTCAAGCTCAGCTAAAGAATGGCTTTAAAATATTCTCAGACTTGCTATTGTTAGTGCATAGAGTAACTCCCACATTATTAAATCAGCATTTAGCTAGACTATTTCCTTATCTGTGACACATTCATTGGGAGTTACAGAGACTCCTGCTAACTACTCGTGGACACCTATCTAAGTCATCAGTATCCCACATATCAAACATAATCCCCATATTGTACTTAATCCCCATATCGTATTTAACCCCCCATTTTAAACTTTACCCACTCAAAGTTAACCCCCATATCATGCTTAACCTCCATATCAAAGTTAAAATGTATCCCCCCATATCATACTTAACACACCAACAATAGAGCTCCTAGGAAAGAGGGACATTAGGACAGAAAAGAGGGACAGAGCGATTTGGTCTCAAAATAGAGACTGTTCCTTCTAAATAGGGACACTTGGGAGGTATGGTCATAGACTGAGAGAAGAAAGGACAATGACAGCTACTGATTGTCATCTACCAGTTCCTGTAATACTTTCTCTGGACAGAGAGGTCATCTTTTCGTGTGCTAGTCCGGCATCCCTCGGGAGGGGTCTCCATGTATCCCACCTGTTCAGGATACATTTCGAGTCTGCCTTTACTAAGAATACACAGTCTGGAGAAGCCATTCACGCCAAGCACTCACCAATTTAGTAATCTGCAATAGCTATTATAACAGGGGTGGAATAATATCCAGTATCCCTACGGCCCTATCTCCATCACAAACAGTCACCGTGTAATGATGGAGCCTTGTATAATCTATCGTGTAACGGTCATTATAAAAGTATGCGTACAGTCTAAAATAACACTTTCTTTCCACATTGAACAATGTCTTCCATGACATAAGGCCTTGTGGTTAAATGCTATTTGTTTACAGTTCATGTTATTGCCGTTTTAGGTTTCCAATTTTATGGGATAATGAGAATCCTTAGAGGGTACAGAATTCAATGCCATGAGTGGGCGTGCAGAGCTTGGCAATCCTACTCCCATTTAGTACAATAGTAAAATAAAGAATAGGATCGCAGTCAGGGGGAGAGAAAGCACAACATCGACATATTTTGGTAAATTCACAACAAAACAAAATAGTTTTAATAATGGATTTTATAACAAAAAGAATCGTGTGGCCCAACAGTTATTCATATTGATTCAGGAAGACTGGACTCACTGGAGCATAATGTAAAATCATTTAATCTGATTATTATTTGAAAACATTAAAAGCGTAACTCACTGGTGGCTGTTTTGTCTTGTATTTGGGTGAAAGACATAAGACAATAAGAGAATGACCAAGAATATTGGAGAGGCAGCCAACATTCGGTGTTTTGTTTACATTATTGATTTTTTTTGCTGTCTAAAACGGCCTTTTCGGTTTTGAATGATCTTTCTTTGCATATTAATTGAGCTTGTTTGATTTTAATAGTAAAATATTTTTATTTGGTTCGACTGTGACACTAGAAAGATCCCTGGTTTACCCTGTGCCTTACTTCGAGTAATACGTCCCTGTCTGTCCATCTCTTTATCCGTCTGTCTCTATCCTGTAGCCGTCATCCAACACATTTGTTTTCTGTCTGACCGTTTATTTCACGTCGTTTGTCTTCAGATGATTTGCTATTTAATTTGTAATACATATATGTTTTTAGGATTAGCAGACATGACATAACCGACCAAATATTGTATGTATGGAAAACGGAGCAATCAGAGTGTCTGCTTTTATATACACCGTGCCCATCGAGCGGCCAAGTGTACTGAAACCTTTTAATAGTTTTACAGAAATGGAATTAAATTGCCCTTTATACATATACTTTATACATATACTATATACATTATACATATACTTTAATACGTATACTTTATACAAATACTTTATACAAATACTTTATACATATACTATATACTATACTTTATACGTATACTTTATTCAAATACCTTATACATATACTATACTTTATACATATACTTTAATACGTAAACTTTATACATATACTTTATACATATACTATATACTATACTTTAGACATATACTTTAATAATACGTATACTTTATACACATACTCCCAGCCCTGAGCCCATTCTGGGGATTAACCCATAAAATGCTACTGAGTTGGTACAATACCTCAATACAGACTGCAGTTAGTCAATAAATACATATCTTCAGAAATAGTGGCCAGGCCACAGTCTGGTGACATAGGACGCACCTGTGATTTATTTTTGGGGACGAATTGCTGATTCTGGATCTGGCCAGAGACACACTTACCCCAGTCTCCCCTTTCCATCCTTTAAGTGGCACCCTAAATCCCAATATACTATATTTCTCCTAAACTGTCACGTCCCCTTTACCTGGTTCGGTGTATGGGATCATGCCTTAGGAAACTTTCTAGGTATTTCCGGGTGTTTGTAGGATATCACGTCCCTCCGCCATGCTTTTCTCCCAAATAGAGTCTATTTTTATCCTTCTCCTAACCTGGATGGTTTCATATAATTTGTTTGTGATCTAAAGTTTGACTGATGTTTTTGGCAAGGGTAGTGAAAGATTAGCAAACTTCTTATTATATCTGTTTTATGTTTACTCAGCAGCTACGAAACGGTCGCACTTTGGGGCCGGGAGAGGCATTTATTGCCAAAATACTCCCAAATGACTGCACAGTAAACTGGGAAAATGGTACCCAATGCATCATTATAGCATCAAAACCACCAGAAATACCTGCAGTGGTTATGGTAATTTGAATATATATATATTTTTAAAGGGACACAATAAGAACCAGAAATCTCCACTTATTGCACTGGCACCATGCCATGTGCAAAACCTGTTAAACCTAAAGCTGGGCATTGGCTCTTCAGGATGGTAGACAGACATGGCAAAGGACAGGCAACATATTGTTGTAGTGAGTGTTGAGCAGTCAGTGGTGCTGGTGTTCCGTAACCATCATAGAAACCAGACCCTTTGTAGAAAAGTAAATATGACAAAGTATTTTTTTTTTTTTTCACAATTCAACAGCACACGTAACAGTCCTTCATTGGTTTCCATAGTGATAGTTTCACTTTTAGAGAATTGAACCATTTTTCTGTTAGTGACCCATTTATAACTCTCCCCCCCCCCCCCGATCCCTTTTATTAAAGCTGACGGCCCCAAAAATATATCAATATATCAATAAATAAAAAAAATCACAATTTTTCAAGATTTTTTTTTTTTATAATGTTATAAGCCTATCCAAAAACATTAAATCGAGGCTTTGATTCGCACATGATACTGAATGCTATGGCCACTTAGTGTCATGCCTTGGTGGCAGTGTACTTACCTGCTGGTATACATCGTCCAGCTGTATAATGGCCAGTTGGCATGAGGCTAACAGCAGATTTCGCTTATTTAAGTGGTTTGGCCAATGAATCCAACTCGCTGTCTCTGAGATGAAATGGGACTTTGTAACAGCTGCTGTGACACCATTGAAATGGTACGGGTAACCTAAATTGTATCGGAAAAGGAAAGTATTTGTGGGATTCCACTGTCAATTTTAGAAAACTGTCCTTCTAAACACTTCATTTAAAAAAATAAATAAAAATAGTTTAAGATTGTGGGCAAACTGTAACTTCACTGCCTCAGGACCAGGATTTTATTAAAATGTATTGGCAGTCTGAACAGGTCTTCAAAACAGTCATACAGTTTAGCAACATTAACTTCTAAATCTACAGAGATATTGCTTGCCAGTATAATGATGGGTTGAAATAGATTTTCTATGATTTGACTTTGGTTTACGTTTGATCCCATCCTTATGTCTCTGATGACCTCTGTCAGTAGAGAGGACATTCTGTCCATGTGCCAATTAGTTTAGAATTCCTTGCAAGAAGTAGGTAAACACTTCTATAGTAAAATAACAGATGGATTTGTCTCCAAGACCCTCCTCCTGTGTTAAGGGGGACTGACAGATAAACAGTGCAGAACCAGTGAACACATCATTAAACCAATGTGGAAACCTCCTGCTGGTCACTAGTCTGAGCTCCAAGCCTCACTAAGACTCCCTCACTCAGCAGACCTGCTGGAGAGCTGGGGACTAGCTATTAATGAGCTAAACTGGGAGAGACCATATTCAGAGAAACTCATCATTTAAGGCACAATGACTAAATGGAAAAACATGCTTCTTCTGCTACTGACATTAATAGGTCTACACTGGAGGTGTGATGCCCAGCCAAATTATCAAGGTAATGCAATAAACTCAACTTACCATCACAATGCAAAGCTATGGACAATGGGATACTGATGGTGAGATTGATAGAACTGAACTGATAATATAAATTGCTGATACATTGTAATAATGGGATAATACAGAACAGAGAGATTAGGGGAATAGGGGGTGCTCTATTGTAAGGGTAATTTTTACACATGTAAATATAAAATATAACATATAGCATGCTGTATGAATGACTCCAAGATAATATATCATTGTAATCTTTTTATTTTTCTGTTATGTAAAATATGTTAAAACATTTGGATTAATATATTCCAGCTATGTTCTAAATGGAATGTAGACACTGAGCTCAGTTTGCAGCAAATGTATCCACACCATTCAATAGCGAACTTATTACATGCATTGTGAATACTAATACTCCTCTTAATACTGATATATTATTTCTTGGTTTTAGCAGAAAAACAATCTGAAACATAAACGTTAGTTCTGCATAGTTTAGAGTTCCTCATATGAGAAATATATAAAGGAAATTCAAAGGGGGGTTAATACTTGGGTCATCATTTTAGCACTTTATGGAGAAAGAATTCTGGAGAGGGGGCTGATAAAAGGACAAGAACATCACTAGCTTTGGGCACTTCATTTTGGAATATCCTTTTCTTGCATTTCCACATACAAACAGAAGGAGCACCATAAATTGGATGCAGATGTGTCTTACAATGTTTCTGTCAATCATGCAAAAATGGAATTACTTTAAAAAAAAAATGATTAATGGCCAAGTGACCAAGAGAGGAGTTTTAATTAAAAAAAATCTGTATTTATATATTTGATGAATATATATTATATAAATATAGTTTTACCTCTATTGGTTGTGTTTTGTCTCTTGATCCGTGAACCAAATGGTGCGACAAAGCACCTATCGTGTACTGCAAAATATATCAATAATTCTATCCATTCCTCCCTGAAGATGACCTTGTTTTGGGAGGTCCATAGGTTTCTAACCTGGTTAGATCCTTTCTATGCTCCATCTAGAAAGCCCATTGAAGTAGGAGGTGAGTGGTCATGGCTGTGTTATAGGAATGACCGTATTCCTTAATGGAACATTGGCCTAATGTGCTTAGATAGATGAAAGGTATCATGTTTGAGCTATAAATCTGTCTATCTCTCAGGCTGGATATAGTCTGCTCAGTAAAGTAATTACCGTAATCTATTAGTCTTGCAAGACATACTAGCTGTTAATATGAGATATTGCTGGGTAATGTCCATCTTAACATAATGCTGACCGGTGCATTGAATTATTAACTGCGCTGCTACAACTGCTAAACTTTAAAGGGACACTCCAGGCACCCAGACCACTTCTGCCCATTGGAGTGGTCTGGGTGCCAACTCCCACCACTCTTAACCCTGCAAGTGTAATTATGGCAGTTTTTATAAACTGCAATAATTACCTTGCAGGGTTAAGTCCAGCTATCAGACAGCCACTAGAGGGACTTCTATGCATGAGGACCTCCAGCGTCGCCGAAATCCCCATAGGAAGCATTGCCGCACATGCGCATTAGGTCTCCTGGGAGGAGTGTGGGCGGAGCCTGACCCAGCGCTGAGGGACATCGGCGCTAGATTCAGGTAAGTCATTGAAGTGGTTTTAACCCCTTCTGAAACTTGGGATGGGGAATGGGAGGGAGAGGGGCACTGCAGGGTCCTGCAGTGCCAGGAAAACGGTATGTTTTCCTGGCACTGGAGAGTCCCTTTGAGTACACTTTATTGATGGTTAAAAGACTTTCCACTGCAAGACATGTATTTATTGTTTTATTGATTGCTAATATAAATAGTTTGCATGTCCTAATATATGGTATAACAAAATAGGGTTATTCACTAAAAGTGAGAATTCTATATAGTCAAACTGGTAAAAGTCTCTAAGGGAGCTTTGCTCTAACTCTGCCTACTTGGATGTAAAATGTGAAATTCACTTTCAATTCTCCCTTAGAGCTGCGTTGGGGTATAGTGTCAGTTAATCTGTTTTATTCTACAATTTGTAACTCCTGGTAAATTCCCAGCAGTTCCAGATTTATTAAATCGTTTTATTAGTCAGTGGCAGGCGTTTAACAAAGCGGTGATTTTCCACCAGATTGTTTCAAACCACCTGTAACAAAACTATTCACTAAAGATAGATTTCAAAGAGAATTTCAGATTTAAGGCCAGAGCAGCCAAGCTGAGAGCTCAGAGATTTTTTTTTTCAGTTTGGCTATTTTGGCCTTAAATTTGAAATTCACTTTGAATTCTCACTATAGTGAATAACCTCGTCACTGTGTTAGAAACATGCATGATAAACAGTTTATTATTTTATGAATTCCTACGCAAATTCTTCATTTTTTTTAATTTTTCTTTTTTATAATGACGGTTGTGATTTGCTTAGTGTGTTACAAAACATTATATGTTAGTGAGTTAAAGAGTGATAGTAGGTGTGCGTTGGCCAGTGGAGACTTGTCCATAGGGGTGGACCCACTAGTTTTTGTCTGACATATTGGCATTGTTAGGACCAATTATAAATGTGTGTTAAAAACCATGTGTCTGCCATGATTATATCTGCACTTTCAATTCTCCCCTTGATGCCAATATAATGATGACTGGAGATGCTGCTGGTTATGAACAGGACATGTGGTGTAATGTATGTGGGTAGCGCATCAGAAGTCAGGGGCAATAGCTCCCAGAGTGGCGGACTGAGGGTCAGAGGCTCTTGGGGGGCACGCCTGCCTGCAGTATTGTAATTGCTCAGCTGGTGAGCCCAACAATCTCCCCAGCCAGCCTGCACACAACAAGGGGCCCTGTTACTAAAGAGGTCTTCCCTTTGGTTGGCTGTGCTATAGTTAGAGGCAGCCTGTTTGTAGCACACTTCCCAATGACCCACTAGACTGCCTCTCTGTGTGCCTGTCTAGTGCAGCAATGCAGATTTTGGCCGGAGAAGAAGTATGCAGGCAGCCAGCCTGTAACACTGCTCAGGCAGCTCCGTGCGGCTCGTTTCCTCAGGAAGGGACATGTGTCAAAGTGCAGGGCGAGCCGTGCGGAGCTGCTCAGTGTTACAGGCCGCATGGCCCAGGAAGGAGATATTCGGCTGAGCATGCTGAGCAGGTTGAGCTGTCTGCAGCCATATACCTACTGGACCACCAAAGGCAAGGCTCAGGGAGGGAGGAATATATACTTTTTTTGCTTTTTTTAATTAAAGGACCACTATAGTGCCAGGAAAACAAACTTGTTTTTCTGGGACTATATAGTCCTTAGGTCCCCCCCCACCCTCAGGGCTGAGTGGAGCCGAATGTGCATTTAAACCGCCCATAGGAAAACATTACTCAATGCTTTCCTATGGACGTTCTGCACGCTGTTTGCGATTTTCGCATTGGGCGTCGCGGAAGCGCCTCTAGCGGCTGTCAGGAAGACAGCTGCTAGAGGCTGGATTAACCCCGCAGTGTAAACATAGCAGTTTCTCTGAAACAGCTATGTTTACAGCTGCAAGGTTAATACCTGGTGGACCTGGCACCCAGACCACTTCATTGAGCTGAAGTGGTCTGGGTGACTATAGGGGTCCTATACAATTTTCTTAAGTGTATAAGCTCCCCCACTACTGCCCCATCACAACACCTCCCTCACCAAAGCCCCTACATCCCCTATAATCCCCTGCACCCACCCCTACACCTACTACAACCCCTAGTGTCCCCTGCACTAACTACAACTCCTATTACCCCCACCCCCTACATATTACCCCCCAGCACTCACCCCCTAAACCCACTACAACCCCTATCATCTACTACAACCCCCTGCACCCACCCACTACAACACCTATTACCCCCTGCACCCACCTCTACACCCACTACAACCAATATTACCCCCTACACCTACTACAACCCCTAGTATCCCCTGCACTAACTACAACTCCTATAACTCCCACCCCTACATCACATATCACCCCCAGCACTCACCCTTAAACCCACTACAACCCCTATCACCTACTACAACCCCTATCACCACATGCACCCACTCACTACAGCACCTATCACCCCCTGCATCCATCCACTACAACTCCTATCACTCCCTGCACCCACCCATTACAACCCCTATCACCCCCTGCACCCACCCACTACAACCCCTACCATTCCCTGCACCCACCCTCTACACCCACCACAACTTCCCTGCACCCACCCCACTACAACCCCAATTGCCCCCTGCACCTACTACAACCCCAATTGCCCCCTCCAGCCCCTATTACCCACTGTACCCACTACAACCCACATAAACCCCTGTTACACCCTAAACCCACTACAACCCATATATTACCCTCTTCCCCCACCTCCTAAACCTACTACAGCCCTTATTACCCCCGCTCCCACCCTTGCACCCATTACAACCCCTATCACCCCCTGCACCAACCCACAACAACACCTATCACCCCCTGCACCCACCCACTACAACCCCTACCATTCCCTGCACCCACCCTCTACACCCACCACAACTTCCCTGCACCCACCCCTGAACCCACTACAACCCCAATTGCCCCTGCAGCCCCTATTACTCATTGTACCCACTACAACCCATATTAACCCCTGTTACACCCTAAACCCACTACAACCCCTATTACCCTCTTCCCCCACCTCCTAAACCTACTACAACCCTTATTACCCCTGCTCCCACCCTTGCACCCACTACATCCCCTTTACCCCCTGCACCCAACACAACCCATATTACCTCCTTCACCCACTTCAGCCCCTATCCCTCCCCTGAACCCACTATAGCTTCTATTACCCCTGCACCAACTATTACCCCCATTACCCCTTTCCAGCACCATAGCCTCAATTACCCCCACCCCACTACAGCCTCTATAACCACTACATGCCCCTGTGTTCACGCACACTGACCTTCTACACATGCATACCTGGGTTCACACACAAACTACATGCAGCTATGGTCGTGTATTTACACACACAGACCCTCAATACAAATGTCTCTGCATACACACACTGATGTCATGGACATACTAGAAAGCCCCAACATTTGGAGGCCTGCATACCTCATACAAGCACATTGCCGTGATTCACAAGTACTCCATTATACATACTGCCATGGTACACAAACCCTATTTAAACAAATAGATGTAGAGATGAGGGAATTAATGTGTGATGTGAAAAGAGACAGCCAAGATATGGTGAAAGACAGTTTTCAAGAAACCCTTCCATAATGTGAGGAGTGCCACCCGGTGGAAAGTGCACTTTGTTAACTTTGAGTAAACGTATTTCCTTCGTAGGATGAGATGATTTGGGGAAAGATTTGACGATATTTCAGAAAAGTGTTTTTCCGGCTGTTTGATGACTGGAGGGTAATGTTTGTACGGCTTTATGCTACTTTGTAGGGGTTTGTTTTCTTACTGCTTGTCATAGCCAGACTATCAAACCAAGCAGATGGTTCTGTAATACCTGGGGTAAAGCCCCAAGTCACCAGAATATGGGAAATGTAACACATGGATCAGCAAAACATGACTATTGTGTCTGGAAACGTTATAGGAGACCTTTCTGAAGACTGAAACTTTAGATGTGACCTCCCATAAATTGTCAATGTTATTCTATCAGTGAGACTCTAGAATGGTATATATATTTAAAAAATATATATATATAATTAGGTGATGGTGACCAGATTTAAAAAATATACCCTGAGGGTAGAACTGGCCAGTCAGTCTAGATTTGTTTCCTAAGACATTCCTTCATATTCATGGTTGGAACTGAAAATACACATACCAAAACACCAACCGCCCTTACAATAGCCTTATCTTTCCTCACTCACACTCCACGTCCAGCAGAATCTGGAGATGGTGTTAGCTGCTTTACGTTGTCGTTCTCGATACCTTTCGTCCTATGCACATCTCTACCTGCCCATTTCCCCTCCTCATAATTAACATCATTATATATTGCGCCCTGGAACTGTTTGCATGTATCTTTCATCACTTTGACAGCCTCCTATTGCCCAATTTCCCCTTAACGCTTCTCTGATATTCTTGGTGACTTTATCGTTAACCTTGATAATTCCTTCACAGCATTTTCCTTCTTTCTTCTTATTTCTTGGGGTAGGATGTTGGTCCAGAAGAAAAATGGGGGGAGGGTGGAGAAAGTAGGAAATGGATACGGTAAAGATTAAGCCCTTCTGTTACATTAAACTCACATTGGGAAACCCATGGGCTCCAGGACAAGTCCTGCTTATCTGTTCTATAAATCTGGGCCCCAGTGGAGTGCAACATCAACCCATCCTATCTCCCAAAGCCTAATGGGCCAGGTTTTTTTTTTTTAAAACCTCCACCCTAACAACTTGGCCCAATGCCTTCAGAATATGGTGGATGTCTTCCCACTCCACTGGGCACGTCCCACGAGCATCACATGATCTCAGAGGAAACAGCATGGGACCATCAGAAACCCAATAAAGGGAAGTTAGATCACTACACTCAGGAAAGAATGAAAGTCAATTCTGTTTAACTTGCAGCAATGTACAGGGATGCCAAACTACATCCACCATGTCCTATAACTCACTATGAGAGAACCATAGTTTGTCAGTATTGAAGTGGACCCCGTCCTACCTCCATGGCTTAGAATTTGCCACCTATTGATCACGAAGCTTTGCATACTATATCATATCTCCTCTTACACCCTACGCGTTTCAGAATGAACTTTAATAAGGTGGGAGAACTTTATAAGATTGTTTTATTGGCCTCTTTGAAGTGTGCTCCACTATAACCCTCACGATGACTGTAGCAGATTGTCTGGCAGACAGAGCCTCGGTACACTATAAAGATTCTTTATAAATGCCAGCTGAGCTTCTAATACTTTCCACTGCCCAATGAAGGGTTTAATATGCATTCCTCGCAGGTCACCACACAAGTTCTCAGTTAAGTGGAATCAGCATCGAGACTCGGAGATATAACGCCCCGGGGCTGAGCAGCATGCCCCATCAGTGATCCAATAATTTAACTCAATCACTTCGCAGCCCTATGTGTATCGAAAGGTATGAAATGACTGACCATGCCCTAATTAAACAAATAAATCACCTAACAGCCCTGTGCTAATTAAATAAATCTTGATATTCTGCCAAAGCCAGGAATGAACTCATCAGCTGCGGCAGCACTGTGACACATTCAATACTTTAGCAGTAAATGCTTTGGATGTGTCGTGGATTATTTATATTATTATATATAGTGATCGTGGATAAACTGCCCCCTTATAATGTATATTGGGTTCATTAGCGAACACTCCACTGGGTGTAATAAACACCTACCTTCTAATAAAAACTAAATGTGGATTCTCTCTAGATGTGAGTATACATCATGATTTTGGGGCGTTTATGGAAAATTATATGCTGTTACTAAAGGGGCGCTACAAACAATCATAAACATTAAAAGATACAACAGATGTTCACTTTAAATGTCCTTTCTTTTACTGCAATTCACAACTCCATGCATCATTAGCCTTGAGATTTTCCCATTAAAGGAAGAAAATGCCAGTAGCCAGGGAGCCAGGGGGGGTGAGGGGGTGGGGGGAGTGGGGCTGCTCAGAGCATGGTATTATGGGATTTGCAGTTCATGTTTCAGATTTCTACTTGTGAAAGGGGTTTGATGACTTCCAACTCCATGAATCCTTTGCAGTGTTTCCAAATTATGTGAAACCCGTCAACTTGTGTTAGCAGTGAAGCAGTACACCAGCAAGAACCATACCTCCCAGGTGTCCCTATTTAGGTGGGAAAGTCACTATTATGTGAATAAAGACCCTGTCCCTCTTTTCTGTCCTATGAAGGATGAAGTATTTTAGAATTAATTAAGGACATGGGACAGAGGACAAACATTTTAATATACAGAATGGTGCAAAACATATTGGGGCAAAAACTATACAAAATTATACATGTAAAAAAACAGCTAATTATTTGGGGCAAAAACAATGAAGTGCATGAAGTTGTGTTGGTGTCTGAAGTGTTTCTTTAAGGTTTAAATGCTGTGAGCTGTCTGTAGTTAGCAGGTAGAAACAGATAATTTGATGTTCAGTTTGTAGCTGTTCTCCCTAATTAATCCTTGTGAGATGTTCCTCAGTGGAGATATTTAGAAAGGAGGAGTAACATTGTATTCCTATATAACTATTGGAATTTCACAGACATTGTATATGTGTCACATGGGTGAGTGAGTGAGAACATTCACAGTCCCAGCTGGACGCCTTACAGATGTCATAGAACTGGAAGGAATGTCTCTTCGTCTCTCGGAATGGACATGAAGCCAATGTAACCAGCTTGTCATGCAAAACCCTTTTATTGCTGATTCTACTGAAGGCCCAGAGGACAAGGCCCCACATACGTCAGTGGGCACCACCTGCCTTTCTTAGTAGTTAAGGATCATAGAGCCTAAACATGATAGGGCCCCACAGGATGGCATTAGGAGTATTATTTTAGACATTTATTTTCTGTAGTTACATGGTTCATATGATTGCCATACATCCCAGAAAACTGGGAAAATCCTGGATTTTAGTGACTGGTCAAATGAGATGTTACATAAAAATCCTGTATTTTCTTAGTTACCGTTCAGACAGCTGTTTCTCTATCTAAACACAGACCCTGGGACCCATTGTCAAAAAAAACAAAAACCCAGCAACACCCGGCCAGGTACACGTTCACAATATGGAAACATCAAACTCTTTCGGAATTTATTTTCCATGTTTAATTTTTGCCAAATTATCCGGGATCCCCGGCCACCCACGCCACATCAGATATTCATGTAAGATGTCAGATTGTTCTGAGATGGTTTGACAAATTACACTGAGATGGTGTCAGAGCATTCCTAGCTCCATAAAGACTTCAGGAGATGATACAAGTTACAGTGCTGCTCCTGTAGAGATTTATAGAATGCACAGGAGGCCAAGCAAGGTATGGAGGTCTGGGGGAGGAACAAACATGGGGGGAGACACAACGGGTGAGATAAAAGGGAGAGACACATTGGAGGACTTGGATAAACAAGCCTCTGATTTGCCGATTAGCAACGCCCCTGGCTAAAGTTGAGGGTGTGACGGGTTCCTCTTTATTTATCTGAAGGTTAAAATGTTATCAAATATTTCTATCTTTTTAAAAGAAAGTTCTATTCCAAAGTTCATATGTCATCAGTTGTCTAGTGCCAGGTCACTGTCTGTCCACGATTAATGGCAGAACATATTCTGAGTGTTCATTTAGTCAGTTATCATGGTCATATTATAAAGTGGCAAAATAATGCGTGCGTAGCTCAAATTCCCATCTCCCGTTGCCCGCGCCAAACACACAGAGAAGTACAAAAGACACTTAATTGACAAATAGTTTCCCGTTCCGAGAAGGATCAGCTTGTAACAAAATAGAAAAAATGATGACATTTGCCAAATGTCTAAAATGTTACATCTGTTTCGGTTATTATGTGTGTGTTTTCTGGCCGGTTCAGAGGAAGTATACCTTTAACTCAGGGCTACAATGCAGCATGCTACGTGCGTTATTAAGTGCGGTTTGTAGGCCGAGGGTCACAGAAATTGCAAGAACTGGCACGAGGTAGCAGGACGCCCCAATGTGTCTGGTCATAATAAAGTGTCAGATGCCGTGGCGGCTGGTGAAAATTTAAGATGGCGGCAAGCCAGGCTTCACGTCTGCAGTTTGACTCTATCTCTCAAAACTTGTTTAAAAATACATAAAATATATAAAACAAGGTTAAATAGTAAACTGTGCATTGCTGGTGATTTACCAGGGCCTGCAAACTGTAAGGAAAAATAGCCAAGTCTTTCAAATGTGGCTATTAAGGACTATCATTTAGTGATCCCCTTGTAAATGGAATAACTTGATTTAATGAATAACTACAAGACTTTTGTGCTAGTATAAAATGGCGCCTTCCTTATTCAGTGTTAGTTACTTTATCAGATAGACTTCTGACTCTCAGACCCACTCACTCACACAGACCCAGAAGTACAGATACAAGATCAATCCCGTTAGTGACAGACAGCAATAAGACAATCATGTCGCTGCTGGACATCTAGTCACATATACCGGGGAGCAGCCATGCAGGGTCCAGTCCAGCAGCAGACTCCATATATAGCAGCAGCTAGACTTCAAGGTTCTCCCCTTTCTGTTCTCATCCTCACTCAAGCTATGGGTGTCTGAGAGTCTGGTATAGTTTTCTTCGCCATTCAAGATGGCTTCTTGTGTCTTTCTGCTGTGGGCACTGTAACCCCACCCCCAGGGTGCTGTGAGACAATGATGTCCTGTGAATAGATAGGCCAATAGCATATCTCGAATCATTGACAGCTGGCTTTGCTGCCCTAATACTAACTCAATGGGAGGTCGCTAAAATCGCATCTTAAAGAAGACTAGACATGTGCAATACCTGCTACAAACAGGACAAAAACAATATGTCCCATTTTGCTGATATGCCGAGTTGCTCTCAAGAAACCTTCTCCAACAATGAGGAAGAGGGGAACCTCTTAGTGTAGTCTACTACTGCCAATCATTTCCCTAACAAAAAAAAACAAACAGTTGGGCGCTGCCCAAAGCACCTTTATAGTTGCACCTCCACAGGTCAAGGGGTGAGCAGTGTGTTCTTTTGCGTGTCTTTCTTTACCTCTAGCAAATATAGGTTAAGGAAAAAAACACAACTTACTAATGAATAGTGAGAAGCAAGTGGGACAAACAATTCTTGCAAAAATTGGACTCAACCTAGGAAAACAAGGGCTATCTTAGGGCCTCTTTTACATAAGCAACTAAAACAGATACGTGAAAGATTGAACTAGTGTAGTGGGGCTCCCTGTACCCCGGCTGGGTACCTCGCCCAAGTACCACTTCCTAGCTGGAACAAGGGAACTGTTGCAGGGGGTCTGCATTGTATTCAACACAAGCCCCTCCCAGGAATAATTGCGTTAAAGACCGGTAAGCTAATTATCTCCCAGGAACAGAGAGTCAAACAGAAAAATATAAAACATAAAAATACCTCAAATCATCATAAAAATATACAATAACCCCCAAAATAATACATCCCCAAATAACCCCGATCTGAACACCTAAGTTTTCCGAATTGTGCTCAGATCCTTGCAGTATATGGGAAACGTCACCGTGTTAAAGTTCTGACCGGCCACACTCGTGGTCTTATTCCCAAAATAGTTCCAGGTCATTTGGTGCTGTTGCTGGTCAACTTTTGGGAGGACCTGCGGCCGCAATATGGGGTGCTCTGCCTGGCTCTCAGGGAGCGTTCCCCTTAGTCTCAGACACCTTCCCTCCAAAAAGCGCCCTCCTGACAGATTTCAAAATGGTTCAAAACAGCAAACCTAGTTGAGCGAACAAACCTCATGCCGAAAACAGTTCCATAAAATTCATGGCTAGGTCCTGCTGAGGTGACGGTAACCCACAAAGTCCTCATGCCGAAATTAGTTCCATAGCGGTCACGGCTAAGTACCGCTGGGACTCTTCGTGGGTTTGGTTAATGCGAACGGCCACCAGAGAGAAGCGTTTGGTTCTATTTGTATGAATGAAAAGTGCCAAACCAGGGGCACCCAGGAAAAGCTGTTGATGGCGGCTGGGCAGAGTAACTCCCAAACGGTGTCCCATGATATTTATAGAGAGCCGTCAAATTCCACAGCGCTTTACAATGGGTGGACGAACAGACATGTAGTCGTAACCAGAAAAGTTGGACACACAGGAACAGAGGGATTGAGGGCCCTGCTCAGTGAGTTTACATGCTAGAGGGAGTGGGGTATAGTGACACAGTAACAGAGGGATTGAGGGCCCTGCTCAATGAGCTAACATGCTAGAGGGAGTGGGGTATAGTGACACAAAAAGGTAAGGATAGTATTAGACTAGTGACAGTTGCAGAAGAGGAATCAGTTGGCAGCTATTAACAGTTTAATTGATACGCTTTTATGAAGAAGTGGGTTTTTAACGATTTTTTGAAGGGGTGGAGACTGGGTGAGCATCTAACGGAGGAGGGAAGTGAGTTCCACAGGAACGGTGCAGCCCTTGAGAAATCTGCAATGAAAATTTTGTATGAGTACGTTTTTGTGTTATGTGACTGCTTCTTTTTGTTTCAGGATCGCTGTTCTGTTTTACTGTTTGGAAAAAATTTATTATAATTTACACTCCAAAAAATTCAAATTGAACTGTTTTTTAGATACTTGGCATTGTCTTGTTTCTTCTTTCTTTGGGTGGGAACAGTGATCATTTTCATCCATAATGTCTTTCAGTCCTCGACCTCCTCTCCACCCAAGTCCAGAGGCAAATAACAAGTTTCCTTCAACAAGCTCTGAACAGTCCCTCCATGAATGAAGTGTATGTATTGTCTACCTTCAAACTGCAGCCTAAATCCACGGCCACACTCTTCGGCCTTTATTCTTCAAAGGACAACAGTAGATACTTTGAATTTACAGTAATGGGCCGTTTAAACAAAGGTAAGACACTCCATCGCACATCACTATATCTGGTAGACAGAGCTGTGTGTCCTGTGGGGTTTGAGACTGTGAGCAATCTTTCTGACCAGCTCAGGGGGCACCCATCAGAGCCTCCTGGTGAATGCTTAATGGAATTGTTAGCCAAAAACCCAGCACAACATCAGATATTGCAATGCCGTTTAGACATACGATCATAAACATGTATTATTCTAAGCTTGGAGGTTTCAATTAAAAAATACCTTTGGAGAGCCAAGACACTAAAATACATATATATCCATATTCGTGTTAATTTGTGTTTCTGAGTGTTTCATACCGAAGGTAATACAAGCATGACAAACTATCTTTCAGATATCATTTAAGATCAATATACAGTGAGTCACAGTGTCTGGGCTCATTATGTTTGATGATATTTACTGCTAACTGTCAGTTTCAATTCCCAGGCACAGTGTGTTTTTCCATGTAACAGCGGTTTCTATATAACCCTGACACAATACAGAAGTGCAAACCCTGGTGCCAAAAACCTGCTACTCATTAAACTGCAATTAGATATAAAAAAATAAATGGTGACTTTATCTGCCAAAAATAAGGCTTTACATATTTACTGTATTTTCTCACTTAAGACTTTTCAATGAATATAAAATCCAACCTTTAAATAACAGAAAGTAGGAATCGAAGAATTAGTCTTAGTAAGTCAGTGGATACAGTAGGTGATTCCTGAATTGTATAATTGCTGTTACTATAGATGGTAAAATCAATTCTTCACAAATGGAGTGAAAACAGAGATCAGAGACGTCTGTCTTTACAAATCAGTGTTAATTGATCAATAAACGAGCTATTAATGTAATGCAGAGACTGGCTAAAGTTGAAGGGAATTAAATTATCTGAAAAAATATTTGTCAGCAAATAATTGCAACTATTTAAATAATTATGTGCTACTGAGTATACCGGCAGTCAAGCTATAATGAGAATACGGCAATCTCACACTTAACTAGTGTATTGGAAGGTTCGACGTAGAACAAAGAGGTGCCCATTACATTACCTGTAACATAGTGTTATATCTGGTGGTTCATTTAAGTTGTTTATTTTAACTAATACAGCTTTGTTCTAGTAAGCATGATTTTTTTTTTTATATTTTCTTTTTTACTTACTTGTGGTTTTCACAATTCATAGACATCAGGGCCGGATTAACATAGGGGCTGATGGTACCGCAGCTCGAGGCCCATGTCCATGGAATAGGCCCATTGATTTATAAAAAAAACAAAAAACATTTTTTATTTTTTTACATTTTTTTTATACACTACTCTTAGGGTTGCCACCTGGCCGGTATTTCTCAGGTATCTGAGGCTGCCTAGCCGGTGCTGGTATTGCAGTAATACTGACAATGCAAATGTCAGTCTCAATATAAACAGAGATCATTATGCAATACCAGTGCCGACCAGTAGGGCTCGCTGTGTGTGGAGAGAGGCAGGGATAGGAAGTTACAGCATCTCCCTCCCTGCCTCTGGAAGACATGGGAACACTGAGACACTAAGGGACATTGGAAGACCTGGAAACACTGAGACACTAGGGGACACTGAGACACTAGGGGAAACTGGGAGACATGGGGACACAGACACTAAGGGACACTGGGAGACATAGAGACAACAGACTGTGTGCATCTGACTGTGTGTATCTGTCTGTGTGTGTATCTGACTGTGTGTGTGTGTGTGTGTATCTGACTGTGTGTATATCTGTGTGTGTGTGTATCTGACTGTATGTGTGTGTATCTGACTGTATGTGTGTGTATCTGACTGTGTGTGTGACTGTGTGTGTGTATCTGGCTGTGTGTGTATCTTACTGTGTGTATGTATCTGGCTGTTTTTGTGTCAGTGTGTGTATCTGGCTGTGTTTGTGTCAGTGTATGTGTACCTTTGTGTCAGTGTTTATGTGTATCTGTGTGTATGTATATCTGTGTCTGTGTACTTGTGTATCAGTTTGTATGTGTACCTGCGTGTCTGTGTTTGTGTACCTGTGTGTGTATATGAGTGTCAGTGTGTGTAAGTGTGTATGTATGTGTGTGGCAATGCATACATCCCATCATTCCAGTACCAACATTGCACACAAATACACTACTACATTCCAACACTGACACTGCACACAAATACACCCCTGCTTGTGTACCTGTGTGTCTGTGTGTATCTTGTGTGTGTGCATATCTGTGTCAGTGTGTATCTCTGTGTGTGGATGTGCCAGTGGTTTTATCTTTGTGTGTATGTATGTGTCTGTGTGTGTTTGTGTGTATACGCCAGTCTGTTTGTGTCGGTGTGTGCATGTTTCCAGATGTGTGCATGTATGTGTTAATGTGTTTGTATATCTGTGAATGTATGTCATACATCCCAGCAATCAAACACAACATGCAAACACACCCCTGCAAACATTATAAAAAACACACCCCTGAATTCAAACTCAAAAAGTATATAGAAACACAATCCTTCACTCTAATACCAATACTACACCCTACATGCACATACATACTCTATACAACATGCTCACATTCAAATGTACAAACACTGCTCTCAAATACAGCCCTGCAAGAATGACCAGCTGGCATAGCATCGTGGGAATTGGACAACAGTTGAGGGTCTATCTTTTCTCCATTCTTGTGCTAGAGGGGAGGCCCACAAACAGAGGCGGCTCTAGACTTTATGAGGCCTTAGGCGAAACGCAAACATGAGGCCCCACTAACAAAAAAGTGTCACATATACACATTGATGCACTGTCTACCTGTGTATGTGCCTGAGAGTGTGTCTGACAGAGAGTATCCTTGTGTGTGTGAATGTATGTCTCTGTGAGCATGTTTGCGTTTTTGTCTGAGACCCTGTGTATGGGGTAGCTGCTTGAAGTGTGTTCTGTGTATGGGGGGGGGGTGATGGTGAGAGGCGGGTGATGTGAGAGGCGGGTGATGGTGAAAGGGGGTTGATGGTGTGGGGGTGATGGTGAGAGGGAGCGGGGGTGATGGTGAGAGGGAGTGGGGGGTGATGGTGAGAGGGAGCGGGGGGTGATGGTGAGAGGGAGCGGGGGGTGATGGTGAGAGGGAGCGGGGGATGATGGTGAGAGGGAGCGGGGGGTGTGAAGGTGAGAGGGAGCGGGGGGTGTGATGGTGAGAGGGAGCGGGGGGTGTGATGGTGAGAGGGAGCGGGGGGTGTGATGGTGAGAGGGAGCGGGGGGTGATGGTAATGTGACAGGGAGCGGGGGGTGATGGTAATGTGACAGGGAGCGGGGGTGATGGTAATGTGACAGGGAGCGGGGGTGATGGTAATGTGAGAGTGAGGGGGGGTAATGTAAGAGTGAGGGGGTAATGTGAGAGTGAGGGGGGTAATGTGAGAGTGAGAGGGGGTAATGTGAGAGTGAGAGGGGGTAATGTGAGAGTGAGAGGGGGTAATGTGAGAGTGAGGGGGGGTAATGTGAGAGTGAGGGGGGGTAATGTGAGAGTGAGGGGGGGTAATGTGAGAGTGAGGGGGGGTAATGTGAGAGTGAGGGGGGTAATGTGAGAGTGGGGGGGTAATGTGAGAGTGGGGGGGTAATGTGAGAGTGGGGGGGTAATGTGAGAGTGGGGGGGTAATGTGAGAGTGGGGGGGTAATGTGAGAGTGGGGGGGTAATGTGAGAGTGGGGGGGTAATGTGAGAGTGGGGGGCTAATGTGAGAGTAGGGGGGCTAATGTGAGAGTAGGGGGGCTAATGTGAGAGTAGGGGGGCTAATGTGAGAGTAGGGGGGCTAATGTGAGAGTGAGGGGGGCTAATGTGAGAGTGAGGGGATAATGTGAGAGTGAGGGGGTAATGTGAGAGTGAGGGGGTAATGTGAGAGTGAGGGGGTAATGTGAGAGTGAGGGGGTAATGTGAGAGTGAGGGGGGGGTAATGTGAGAGTGAGGGGGGGTAATGTGAGAGTGAGGGGGGGTAATGTGAGAGTGAGGGGGGGGTGATGTGAGAAGGAGGGGGTGATGGTGAGTGGGGTGAGGCTGAGGGTGGTGACGGAGGGTTATGCTGAGGGTGGTGACGGAGGGTTATGCTGAGGGTGGTGACGGAGGGTTATGCTGAGGGTGGTGGGGGGTGAGGCTGAGGGTGGTGAGGGGGGTGATGCTGAGGGTGGTGAGGGGGTTGATGCTGAGGGTGGTGGGGGGAGTGATGCTGAGGGTGGTGGGGGGTGAGGCTGAGGGTGGTGGGGGTTGAAGCTGAGGGTGGTGGGGGTGAAGCTGAGGGTGGTGGGGGTGAGGCTGAGGGTGGTGGGGGTGAAGCTGAGGGTGGTGGGGGTGAAGCTGAGGGTGGTGGGGGTGATGGTGGTGGGGGGTGATGGTGGGGGTGGGGAGGGGTGATGGTGGTAGGGGGTGAGGCTGAGGGTGGTGGGGGGTGATGGTGGTGGGGGGTGAGGCTCAGGGGGGGTAATGTGAGAGTGAGGGGGGTAATGTGAGAGTGGGGGGCTAATGTGAGAGTAAGGTGGCAAATGTGAGAGTGAGGGGGTAATGTGAGAGTGAGAGGGGGTAATGTGAGAGTGAGAGGGGGTAATGTGAGAGTGAGAGGGGGTAATGTGAGAGTGAGAGGGGGTAATGTGAGAGTGAGAGGGGGGTGATGGTGAGTGGGGTGAGGCTGAGGGTGGTGACGGAGGGTTATGCTGAGGGTGGTGGGGGGTGAGGCTGAGGGTGGTGAGGGGGTGATGCTGAGGGTGGTGGGGGGAGTGATGCTGAGGGTGGTGGGGGGAGTGATGCTGAGGGTGGTGGGGGGTGGTGGTGATGATGAGGGTGGTGGGGGTGAAGCTGAGGGTGGTGGGGGTGAGGCTGAGGGTGGTGGGGGTGAAGCTGAGGGTGGTGGGGGTGAAGCTGAGGGTGGTGGGGGTGAAGCTGACGGTGGTGGGGGGTGAGGCTGAGAGTGGTGGGGGTGATGGTGAGGGTGGGGAGGGGTGATGGTGGTGGGGGGTGAGGCTGAGGGTGGTGGGGGGTGATGGTGAGAGTGGTGGGGGGGTGATGGTGAGGAGGGGTGATGGTGGGGGGGTGAGGCTGAGGGTGGTGGGCGGTGAGGCTGAGGGTGGTGGGGGGTGATGGTGGTGGGGGTGAGGCTGAGGGTGGTGGGGGTGATGGTGAGGGTGGGGAGGGGGAGGGGTGATGGTGGTGGAGGTGAGGCTGAGGGTGGTGGGGGGTGATGGTGAGTGTGGGGAGGGGTGATGGTGGTGGGGGGTGAGGCTGAGGGTGGTGGGGGGTGATGGTGAGGGTGGGGAGGGGTGATGGTGGGGGGGTGAGGCTGAGGGTGGTGGGGGTTATGGTGGTGGGGGTGAGGCTGAGGGTGGTGGGAGGTGAAGCTGAGGGTGGTGGGGGGTGAAGCTGAGGGTGGTGGGGGGTGATGGTGGTGGGGGGTGATGGTGGGGGTGGTGATGGTGAGGGTGGGGAGGGGTGATGGTGGTAGGGGGTGAGGCTGAGGGTGGTGGGGGGTTATGGTGGTGGGGGTGAGTCTGAGGGTGGTGGGAGGTGAAGCTGAGGGTGGTGGGAGGTGAAGCTGAGGGTGGTGGGAGGTGAAGCTGAGGGTGGTGGGGGGTGAAGCTGAGGGTGGTGGGGGGTGAAGCTGAGGGTGGTGGGGGGTGATGGTGAGGGTGGGGAGGGGTGATGGTGGTAGGGGGTGAGGCTGAGGGTGGTGGGGGGTGATGGTGGTGGGGGTGAGGCTGAGGGTCGTGGGGGTGATGGTGAGGGTGGGGAGGGGTGATGGTGATGGTGAGAGTGGTGGGGGGTGATGGTGAGGGTGGGGAGGGGTGATGGTGGGGGGGTGAGGCTGAGGGTGGTGGGGGGTGATGGTGGTGGGGGTGATGGTGAGGGTGGGGAGGGGTGATGGTGGTAGGGGGTGAGGCTGAGGGTGGTGGGGGGTGATGGTGGTGGGGGTGAGGCTGAGGGTCGTGGGGGTGAGGCTGAGGGTGGTGGGGGGTGATGGTGGTTGAGGCTGAGGGTGGTGGGGGTGAGGGTGGTGGGGGGTTATGGTGGTGGGGGGTGAGGCTGAGGGTGGTGATGGTGGTGGGGGGTGAGGGTGGTGGGGATGGGGAAGGGGAGGGAGAGCCTACCTTTCCCTGGTGGTCCAGTGGGTTCCCTGGTGGTCCGGTGGCCACTGCTTCCGGTCTGCAGCTCCGCATAGCTGCAGACCATGTAATCTCGCGAGATTTCAGAGCGTTGCCGTGGTAACCCGCGGCAACGCTCTGATTGGCCAAATCTCGCGAGTCACATGGTCTGCAGCTCTGCACACTGCGGAGCTGCAGACCAGTGTCTGCGATGGTGGCCGGGCAGCCAGGAGGGGCCTCGCACCCGGCGGCATACCGGGCAAGCCGCCGGGCCCCCTCCTGGTGTCAGGTCCTCGGTCAGTGACCGAGGACCTGACACACTCTGCCCACAGGCGGTTTAGGCGGCCGCGAGGCCCCAGCCAGCGCGAGGCCTTAGGCGGCCGCCTAAACCGCCTAATTAGAGAGCCGCCTCTGCCCACAAAATGCACCAGGGCACTCTCTACATTAGTTCTGCCACTGTGTTGGGGTGGAGGGCATGAAGGCATGCCAGGGGGTGGAAGTGTGTGGGGGGGAGGGCAGGATCCAGGGCGCCCAGGGTCCAATCAATGTTAATGAGAATGACAATAAAGATTACAGTGAGAAAAAGGTTTCAAACAAATTACAAAGCAGACACAAATGCAAGAAATAACGTTTTGTGTTTTGTATAAAGGAATGAAGGGGCTAGTCACTGGCAATGTCAGTCCCTGCAGTATAAAATGCTTTGCATTCTTTAGATTTTGTTTAGCTTAAGGTTATGTTCTCTTTATTATTACCATTTAGAGTGTTTTTCTTTCAAAAAATCAGTTTGAAATGCTACATTTGTTTCTTGTCTCAGCCTACCTTCGATACCTCAAAAGTGATGGGAAGTTAAACTCCGTCATATTTAACAATATTGAGTTTGCTGATGGGAAGCAGCACACCTTGCTCTTGCACCTTAGTGGCTTACACCGGGGGTCCAGCACTGCTGAGCTATACCTGGATTGTATCCAGGTGGACGCTGTCAAAGACCTACCACGACCTCTGTCTGGGATCAACATGGACACAGCATCTGTGCAGCTGAAAACCTTACAGAAACGGCCACAGGTACTGAGAGTGTAATCATTTGTCCCATAGCTTAGCACGCCAGCTTGCCCCTCCACAACCCTTACCCTTACCTTATTTGTATTTAACGTTTAAATAGCTTCGAGAAACCCCTTCACCCGCTTTTTTAACCCAAAATAATAGTTACCTGTTTCGACCCGTATTAATGTGACCCGTATCAAACTGCTTTATACTGTGATTGGCTGGGGAGATTAGACTTGTAACTGGTTCCTGTTGCAGGATTCTATGGATGAACTGAAGCTGGTCATTGGGGGTTCTCTATCACAAATAGCCTCCATACAGGAATGTTTCATGCAGCAGAGTGAGCCCGGACAATACGCAGGTGAGATATTTATTTGTATTTATGAGATGACAGTTAATGTCAGACAATAAACCACGTTCTCCAGCTCCTTAATTATCTCTTTGTTGTACTAAAAGCCTGTGCAAGAAAAGTCATTTCTTCTTATCCTATTGTACAGCGCTGTGGAATTTGTTGGTGCTTTATAAATAATAATAATAATAATCTGACAGCTTGTATAGGATCTGGGCATATCTGGCTCCCTCTGGGGCACAATATTGCATGCCTGTATATCTGATTCCTGCTAACCACATTGTCCGGCTATTTATACTGAGGTGTACATTGTCAGGTTTAGAATGTACACACAATCACAGAGAAATGGATCATATGGGCTTCAGTCGATTCCTGTCGGTTACAATGGAAAGATAATATTTCTCTAAATTTCCTGCAACGTGTGTTGATGAGAGGTTCTGATTGGTTATGTCCATTACACAAAAATCCCTGAAAAGCTATTGAGCAGTTTTGATTTTCTCCAAGAAACATGTTCTACTGGAGGTGAAGTGTTCCGTAGTCCTATTAACCCAGTTAATGAATCTATCCAGCAATAGTTACGCTGCCTGGTGGGCACTGAAAGACTTCCGTAAAGGTGGTGTCAGCAACGGTAGCTACAGAATGGCAGGATTTCATTAAACAGCCCCGAAACATGCTTCCAAGATCCTAGTAAATGGGAAAACCATCCACATTTATTCTGATTAATTATTCTTTCTCTCTCATTGAATAATATCCTGCCTGCCATCTGGAACAATATACGTTCTTCACAAGAATAAATAGAATTGTCTACAACCTTAAAATACATTTACGAACTTCCCTGGAACACATTACTTGTGCAAAATCTGGGTAAATTATTCCAATTAACATCCCTTTAGCCTTTAAAGGGACACACTAATTAAAATAACATATATATGATCACTATCCGCCAATGTGCTAAGCAATTTATCACATGGCTTAGCTCAGGAGGGTTAGTAGTGGAGGTAGTGAGGGGTGGCCAGTGAACTCCATGTAATAAGTCAAACTGATCAAAAATGGCTTCTTTGGGGGGATGGGGGCACCAGGGCACTCGTGGCACTAGAATCACTGCAGCGGGCTTGGAGTGTTCATTTAAATGAGTTACTAAAAAGATGTGTTATATGGCATATAAGTTACATTGTCTGTTATGTTATGTGTTTTTATTTTTTTGCATTCTTAGTTTGTGCAGTACAGAGATATAAATGTAGGTTGGTTGAGACACAATAGCATGAGCATGGTTGACAATAAAAAACAAGTATAATGTATGTCAGAAATACTCATTTCATTTTTTTCATGTAAAAAACAGTACATGTGAACATGTTAAACAATATGAGAAATGTAATGTTTGAGAGTAAAATAAAACAGTGACAAAGCATGCCATAGAGAGTAAAGACCCCCGTGCCCACATAAACACATAATCAGTCAGATGAGTAAAAGTAACCACTTTAATGACTGCACGTTAGCCCATGGAGAGACACCCCCAGACCCTGGGCAGAGTTAATCCAAACCCCACTACCAGCAGGACACAGTCCCAATATTCAGATGTAGGCCTGTTAGTAGACAACCAGTTAGCCACCAGGGCCATGCCAGCAAGCCACGATTTAGAACCTGGATTGTCACTTTTGTCACTTGATGCCATGGAGTAGCTTGTCGAGGATCAGCAATGCTATGGAAGCCCAGTCGAAATAGCCAGATGTGGTGAGTAGATAGGGATTGGAGGGTGATTCGGATGGTTCACCGTAAACAGAGATGTAGCTCAGCTTTGGGGGTCTTGTATGCTCTCCGTTCTTGGCCTTGGTGTTGATTAGTTAGTGCCTCATGAGCTGTGTACGACTTAAATAGTGTTGCCCAGATTGGCCTGCAGATGGCATGAAGGGAGACCACCTTCTCCATGGAGTGCTTGGTGTGCATAACAGGCTCAGCTGCAATCTAGAAGGGTAAGTGAGTCCTCCAACCAAAATGCGGAGTCCGAGGGTAGACTGAGATGACCCCACCGAACCACGCAGGAGGGAGGGGACTGGGCCAGAACCACGTAGAACGAAGAGTCTGGCACATTGCAGACAGGCAGGACAGAAGGATGACATGATTTTATTTGTCCCCTTGAAAAGCCAAAACATGATTTTCGAGCCATACTCCAGAACCAGCACCTCTTACATTTACTTCCGCTTCTCTGTGCTAGATGAGGAACCAAACCACGTTTGTGGATCAAAAGATTTGAAGAGTGTGGGAGCTGTTTTTCCACGCGATTAGTCAGCATGGCGGTCTGGCCCTGCCCCCCCTTATTTAAATTTTATAGAGTTTATATATTATATGGTTTATATATTATATTTGCTGTATGTTTGATATGTTACATGTGTTATATGGTTTACATATTATATAGTTTATAGATTATATTTGTTGTATGTTTGATATGTTACATGTGTTATATGTTTTACATGTTATATATTTTATATGCTATGTGAATTTTATATTATATTTGTTGTATGTTTGATATGTTACATGTGTTATATGGTTTACATGTTATATATTTTCTTCTAGGTGATGTCAGCAGACAACTAGTAGGTCAAATCACACAAATGAATCAAATGCTGGGCGAGCTTCGAGATGTTATGAGACAGCAGGTAATCCTCTTTACTGTGAGGATATTTATGGGGTGATAAATATTAAAAATAATATTGTTATAAAAATGAACAAAAATGAATTTAATAAATTTTATTATATCAAAAATTTATATATAGGCACGGTTCCCCTTGATTATTAATTTAAAGCTGAGAATTACCCACTATTTTTTTTTTTAAATCTTTATTTTTGCTGTGCAGATACATAGTACAGGCTGGCAAGAGGTGCCCCGAAAGCAGTCCTCGAGCTTTTCCCACGTGGAACATGTGGGGCACATAGATAACAAGCACAATTTTTTATGCATTTATCAGGCTTAAACAATCGTAGTTAACCAGAGATTGAAAGTTTTATGCAGTTATCAGGCTTAAACAATCGTAGGTAAACAGAGACTGAGAGTGTAATTAAGTTAGATCGTTGCAGTAATGTAGTTATAAGAAAGTAGGTTAGATTTAAATTTTATAGTATGTAGTAGGAACAGGCTGGGTCATATAATGTAGTATAACATCGGCTTGAGGTGTGTTATTAGGCTGCAAACAGACTAGCTCTATTAGGTAAGCTAATTAAGCAATACGTTGTAATACAAATAATAAAATTTCTATCATTCGCCTGTCACAGGGAGGTCAAGGCATGAAAAATTAAGAATAAAGATTTGGCGGGACATAGTCCTCAATGGCTGCGCAGATGTGGTAGCATGTCAGCGGTCCAGGCCGCCGTGCGGCAGCGCGAGTTAGTGGGCATCAGCCTACACCTGTGGTCGGCTCTGGCAGGGCACATACTGAAAAGTCCCATGGGGCCTTGGCGTCGCAGATCATGGTTGTCGCTCTCCGGTGAGCAGCTGTGCCGTGAAAGGGAAGATGTGCGCCCGGTTGGTCGCCGTCTCTTGGAGCTTGTATGCAGCTTGTGTGGGAGGCCGGCTCATCAGCCTCGTTCTCTCGGGTGCTGGGGTCTGGATGTTCGCCCATGCGGTATGGCGCCGCTTTGTAGGTTGCAGATGTCCCTGGGCGAGGAGCGGTTCTGGTATGAAGGGTGCTCCCCTTCTGGTGTACGCGGGAGCTGGCGCCCGGGAGATGCATTGAGTTTTCTTGCCGTTTGGGTGCCTGGCGTAGCCACCGACGGGTGGCCGCCCTGGGTGCCGCTCGCGGATGTCTGTTTAAGTGGAGGCGGATCGTAGGGCGTATCCACGCCGCTGCTAGTTTCATTACCATCTTGAAGGTCTGGCCTTTAGTGTGGAGTGCCGACCAGAGGCTCGCGCCAAGCCGGGCTCTCCCCTTCGCGGGCTGCGTCTGAGCCGCCATCTTGGGTGGGCCCATGCATTGCCGCCTGTCTGCTGAGTTTGTCGCTTGGTTGGGGGTGACCGTCCCCAGCGAGGACCGGGATAACCCCCGCCGGTCCATGGGGGGGGGGAGGTAGCAGGGCTGTGTTTGTGTCTCGTATGGGAGCGGGTCCCTTGCCAGGTGATCGGCCGCCTCCCCCATGCTGCAGGCTCCGCTCCATTGTAGGCCGCATGGCCGGTCCCGGCTTCACCAGGTTGGGTCGGTGCCGGACTGGTATCGCCTTGATCCCTGCGTGGTGCTGCATCTTGCTCCAAGCACCTTAAGTTGCTAGCCCCTGTGGTTTGGGCAGGATTAGTGGATTCGTTTCTGCTGGTGCTGGAGGATTCAGGATGCACGTCCGGCCATCTTGGCTGTCAGGCCCCGCCCCCATTACCCACTATTTTAATTCTTATAGAGCCTGGAGTACGTTTTATTAGAGGATTTGTATTTCACACATTAATCACAAACGAATTATACAAATATAATTTATTGTGATAATAATAATAATAATGATAATAATAATATCTAACATGCGTGATAATATTCAGTGAATATTTAGGTATAGCATAAGTATACAATATGGCAGTGATTTAACACAGATTACAGACAGCTAAATAGCAACCGTTATATCGACATGTATGTAGTTTTCAACAAGATTTGCAACAGGACACGTTACTTTGAAATCAGCTTGCCAAACATTCCTTAAAAGACCACTATAGGCACCCAGACCACTTCAGCTCAATGAAGTGGTCTGGGTGCCAGGTCCATCTAGGATTAACCCTGCCTGCTGTAAACATAGCAGTTTCAGAGAAACTGCTATGTTTATAATAGGGTTAATCCAGCCTCTAGTGGCTGTCTCATTGACAGCCGCTAGAGGCTCTTCCACGCTTCTCACTGTGATTTTCACAGTGAGAAGACGCCAGCGTCCATAGGAAAGCATTGAGAATGCTTTCCTATGGACTGACTGAATGCGCGCGCGGCTCTTGCCGCGCATGCGCATTCAGCCGAGGACGTCAGAAGGAGGAGGAGAGTCCCCAGCACCGAGGGAGCCCAGCACTGGGGAAAGGTGAGTGTTTAACCCCCTTCTGCCCTCTTCAGCCCGGCGGGAGTGGGACCCTGAGGGTGGGGGCACCCTCAAGGCATTATAATGCCAGGAAAACGAGTTTGTTTTCCTGCCACTGTAGTGGTCCTTTAACACAGAACACAGTATCTCACAGCAGCACAGCGTAAAGCAACAAAAACTTTGTCTGACAGTCAAATTACACTGAATTAACTCATTTACTGCTGGCTGCAATTCTCATAGTGAAGATATCCTTTTATATTGCAATTTTACAAATAAAATATTTCTCATACTAGATCAGTTGACCATTCCTATATTCATCCAATAAGAATAATTCTCACCAGAATTTTTACCCTATGCAGAAATTTAACTTCCCTAGTTAAAGATGACTATCCTTAATCCAGATAAGTCAATATATCTGGGTAAAGTTCAGTATTCTAAATTTTGGCAAATTACCAGTGAATATATTGTTTAATTATTCCACCTGCAGGAATGGAATTTTTGCTGTTGTTTAATGCCAAATTGAACCCTCATTGTCAGACAAGGCAGTTACCAAACCTTGCATTCTGACACCTAGTAAGTTTTTCAAGAGTCAAATACTATTAAATAAAAACTGAAAATCAGAGCACCGCGAGCCAAAAATACCCCCTATGGTCTCTGCCATTGCACAGTTCCAAAGTAAATCCAACAAATATCTACAGCAAGGCATTGTGGGACAACATAGTCTATGCCATGAGTACATATCTATAGGCACATACCCACTGCATCCACAATACAGTCTGTTATAATATGGAGCTATTATATGCGAGCATGGAGCTTTATCGTAAAATGTTAGAAAGATGTGCATTTACTTCCTAGCGGCCTTGCTGACACAGTGTGTAAATGATTAATACATTGTCTCCATTTATAGTGATTACACGGAATGGTAGGAAGTGTAGTTCGGTTGATGCCCGGCTGTTTTACAATGTTTCAAGCATGTTATGTAGGCAATCTGTGCAATGAAAACGTATTTAAACTTGTTAAATGAAGATTTTACCTTTCCTAAAGGTGAAGGAGACCATGCTGCTGAGAAACACCATCTCTGAATGCCAAGCCTGCGGTTAGTACATGAATCTTCTCTTCGTAGCTGATCTTTTAATGAGATAATGACATACGGCAGAGCAGAGCGCACACTGGAGGTTCCATTTTTTTTAACTCTAGTTTTGGTTACTTGCAGTAAACAGAAACCAAAAACCCCTGACATTGTTCCATTGGATCACTGGTCTCTGTTAATGTTCCCAGTGGATCTTAATAGAAACTGGAAATGTGAGATTAACCCAGTGAGAGCCAGAGTCATGTATGGTCACATCAAATACTGCAAACCCTTTCGATTTCCCAAGAGACAATCAAAGTGTGGAATGATGACATTTGTAACTAGGTAATAATAATGACAAAAATAAAAGTTACAACCTTGTAAGGAAAATGTTTAATTAAAAAGGCTAGTACAACAAGGATACTTGGACAAATAGAGGACATTCGTTGCTGTTAGAATAAATAATGCGAAGAACACCAGAAACCAGGAGGACAATAAGTTCCTGGGTTATTCACTAAGGTGAGAATTGCCAGGAATTAGGATAATCAGGAAAATAGTTGAATTAGAAAAATTCTCCAAGTTAATTCAGTTTTCAGTTCAGCTAGTTTTGCCTTAAATTAATATTTCTAATGCTCATATCAGCAGATATAGAGTGATAATAGGAAGATGAATCTCTGCCCAGTAAATACCAATTGCATGCATTCATTTTACAATGAATTGGTCATAACAAATGCTTTCCAGGCTTCTCATTACCCCAGGTGCTCATCATTCTGGTATTCAGTAACGGATGATATTAATGACCCCAATAACTACGCAGCCAATATACATGGGAATTAATGTCAGTTTCACAGTATCTGGCTCGTAACATATTATTATATTTTATTTATGTATCTTTTACCCCATGACAGGTTTTAACTCCAATGAGGACTACCCAACACCAGCTCCGGTCCGGCCTCAAAAGCCTAAATGTACGGCATCCTCTTGTTTCCAGGGAGTGCAATGTACAGAGACATCTACTGGGTATCAGTGTGGACCTTGCCCCAACGGGTATACGGGCAATGGCATTATCTGCACTGACATAGATGAGGTATTAAGTTTATTTATATAATGAGTTTATTAGCAGTGGTTGAACATTTTTGAAAACGGCACATTAAAGGGATTCAATAGTTACTCCACCACTTCATCTCAATCTCTCGGTACAGTGTCCTCTTCTTTTAACCCTGCAATGTAAAACATTGTGATTTTTTAGAAACTCCAAGGTTAGACCACGTCTAGTGGCTGTCATACTTTGCAAAACTCGATCATGTAACGCAGAAGTCCTATAGGATGGAATTGACTCAATGCCCCTTTATGTGGAACATTGAATTGGACCGTCGCAGAGGAGGCCACTTCTCCTCGTGATGTCGTGGGTGGGGGGGAGGGGGGGAGATAAACAGCGCTGAGGGAGCTTTGGCACTGGAACTTTATTTTTTTTTACTTTTTTTATGGCAAACGGAGGCCCAATTTCTGACTAGGACAGAGATACTATATTGTTAGGAATATGGATTTGTATTTCTAATGCTATATAGTTTCTTTAATCTCTGATTATTTGTGTCATTGATTTTTTTAAATCTCCATCTCTGTATTCCAAGACACGTTTCTCTGTATTTTACAGGTTACTCCATGCATCATAACCTCTGTAGCCCGCTGGTTATGATGAGTACCCTGGCCCTGTTTCCTGGTGATGGGGCAAACCGTTTCGCAACCGTGCCGACGGTCCCATGGGCGTCCGCAGGAATTTTTCCGGGGGGGGGGGGGGGGGCATAATTGTAATGACATCCATGCTTGGCTCCTTTTTGACAGTGTCATGAAAGGGAAGGAGCATAGTCATTTAAAGGAACATTCTGGTCACCATAACAACTAAATGAAAATGCTATGATGCAAGGAGGCCTCTGGGCGCTCTCTTTCCTTTAAGGGGTGAAACCACTCTCAAATGGTTTACCCCCAAAGGCTTGCTCCAGCTCCAGATCTCCAGGTCGCTCAATGGTATTCAGCTTCTTAAACGGAGTGTCAGGAAGTGCAGATTGACGTCAGGCATGGGTGCAGCTGATTGGCTAGAGTGGCCAGCTGACGCTCTAAGCCAATCGCTAGTTCCAGATTCATAAACATTTTTACGTTTTCATGAATGGGGAGCTACTGATTGGGTTAGAGTGCTAGCTGACCCTCTAGCCAATCAGCGGCACCCCTACCCAGCTGCCCTCTGTGTTTCCTGACACTCAGTAAATTAAAGTGAACACATTAACACGGATATTTTTTTTTTACCTGGGGAGATGAGAAGGTTCATAGTTTCCCTGTCAGGCCCAGGTACCAAAGCCTTATGATGTGGTGTCCAGAATGAAGTGCTCCAATCTCATTTTCTTCTCCTTCATTTGACACAGTCTTCTTTTTCTTCGGAGGCTCCTTCTGCAGAGGCGGCTCTAGACTTTATGAGGTCTTAGGCGAAACTCAAACATGAGGCCCCACAAAAAAAAGTGAAAAATACATGCAATACATGCACACTATCACATATACACATTGATGCACAGTTTACCTGTGTATGTGCCTGAGAGTGTGTCTGACAGAGAGTATCCTTGTGTGTGTGTGTATGTGTGTGTGTGTGTGTGTGTGTGTGAGAATGTATGTCTCTGTGAGCATGTTTGCGTTTTTGTCTGGTACCCTATGTGTATGGGGTAGCTGCTTGAAGTGTGTTGTGTGATGGTGAGAGGGAAGAGGGTGATGGGAGAGGGGAGTGATGGTGAGAGCGAGAGGGGGGGCGATGGTGAGAGGGAGAGGGGGCAATGGTAAGAGGAAGAGGGGGGTGATGTTGAGAGGGAGAGGGGGGTGATGGTGAGAGGGATGATGGTGAGAGGGAGAGGCGGGTGATGGTGAGAGGGAGAGACGGGTGATGGTGAAAGGGGGTGATGGTGGGGAGGTGATGCTGAGGGGGGGAGTGATGGTGAGGGGATGTAATGCTGAGGGAGGGGGTAATGCAGCTGAGGGAGGGGGTGATGGGGGTAATGCTGAGGGTGTGAGGGGGGTGATGCTGAGGGTGTGAGAGGGGGGCGATGCTGAGGGTGGTGAGGGGGTAATGCTGAGGGTGGTGAGGGGGGGTGATAGTGAAGGGGGGTGATGCTAAGGGTGGTGAGGGGGGTAATAGTGAGGGGGTGATGCTGAGGGTGGTGAGGGGGGTAATAGTGAGGGAGTGATGCTGAGGGTGGTGAGGGGGTAATAGTGAGGGGGTGATGCTGAGGGTGGTGGGGGGTGATAGTGAAGGGGGTGGTGGGGAGGGGGTGATAGTGAGGGGGTAATAGTGAGGTGGGGTGATGCTGAGGGTGGTGATGGGGGTAATAATGAGGGGGGGTGATGCTGAGGGTGGTGAGGGGGGTAATAGTGAGGGGGGTGATGCTGAGTGTGGTGAGGGGGGTAATAGTGAGGGGGTGATGTTGAGGGTGGTGAGGGGGGTAATAGTGAGGGGGGGTGATGCTGAGGGTGGTTAGGAGGGTGATAGTGAAGGGGTGGTGGTGAGGGTGGTGAGGAGGTAATAGTGAGGGGGGGTGATGCTGAGGGTGGTGTGATAGTGAGGGGGGGTGATGCTGAGGATGGTGAGGGGGTAATAGTGAGGGGGTGATGCTGAGGGTGGTAAGGGGGTAATAGTGAGGGGGTAATGCTGAGGGTGGTGATAGTGAAGGGGTGGTGGTGAGAAGGTAATAGTGAGGGGGGTGATGCTGAGGGTGGTGTGATAGTGAGGGGGGTGATGCTGAGGTTGGTGAGGGGGTAATAGTGAGGGGGGTGATGCTGAGGATGGTGATAGTGAGGGTGGGGTGATGCTAAGGGTGGTGAGGGGGGTGATAGTGAAGGGGGTGGTGGTGAGGGGGTGATAGTGAGGGGGTAATAGTGAAGGGGGTGGTGGTGAGGGGGGTGATAGTGAAGGGTGGTGGTGGTGAGGGGGCTGATAGTGAAGGGTGGTGGTGGTGAGGGGGGATTATAGTGAAGGGGGGTAATGCTGAGGGTAGTGAGGAGGGTGGTGAGGGGGGTGATAGTGAAGGGGGGGTAATGCTGAGGGTGGTGAGGGGGGTAATAGTGCCCCCCCATCACTCACTTACCTGATCTGTAGGCTGCCTCTGTGCTGCTCCCCTGCGGTTTCAGTCATGAGAGGTAGGCAGGGATAAGCTGTGGTTTCCTGCCTTTCAACGGTATTGCAGTGTATTCTCACACAAACCAAAAATAGCAGCACAAGCTGGAAAATCCGGGGGGGGGGGGGGGGGGGGGGCAAGTGCCACCTCTTGCCCCCCCTGCGGACGCCCATGGACGGTCCCCCTGTGTCCAGTGTTGATTTCTGCAGAGCTGCAGATTCTGGATCACAAAGTTGGCATAAATTGTCTCTCATATGGAGCCAGCTGAGCTGGACCTTCCTCTTCTAAACATTGTGTGACAGTTGGAGGAGCCCAGACCCACAGACACGGGCACGGGAGATCATGCAGTGAGTGTGGATACCTCTCTCTGTATCCGACCAGATGCACCATCCCCAGCAGGCAAACATCACTTTCTGTGAGAGCGGTGTGTCACATCCTTTTGTAATGTTGCCGAATTAAAGACCAAAAAGACACAAATATAGAACGATCAATCAGACACCAACTGTAACAAAACAGTGAGGAGTGAAAATTGAATGAGTCTGGTGACGTTTAAGATTGAAGTATTGTTTTCCTATTTTTACTTCTTTCAGTGTCGATCGAATCCTTGCTTACCTGGAGTTCGATGCATAAACACTACCCCTGGTTTCAAGTGTGAAGCTTGCCCCCCCGGGACTAAACTAACTATTGTTCAAGGCGTTGGCAAGCAGAACAAGCAGGTGAGCTCATATCGTCATCTACCAGATCTTCCATACGTGTAAACTGAAGCACAAACCAGATAATGATGCCTCGCTACTATTATATTATATAATGATAATATTTGACATCATATTATATGACACGCAGTTTGTTTTTGTAAAATTGATTTTCCGCTCATTGCTCTTATTATTCCGGATCACGGGGCTGGAGGAATGATCCAGATTTTGGTGTTTTCAGTTAAGCCACACATTGAATCCCCTGTATGTGGCTGGCAATACCGTGTATTAGTTGTGATTAGTTGTGATTTTTGCTTTGACAGGCCTGCGAGGATATCGATGAATGTCAAACGAGGAATAATGGTGGCTGCGTGGCTAACTCTATCTGCGTAAACACATTGGTAAGTATTTTAATTACCATATCGTTATATATATTAATATATAATAATTATATCTGGGATTTACATATTTAAACATTCAGTGTATAAAGGATGCTGATTTAGTACAACTCTAGTCTCATTAGTGTTTTCTTCTAAACCTCCGAAGGTCTAATAGCTTTCTGTGCTGTCATTGTAGCGTGCCCAGTGCGGAGCCTGTGCCATCAGTACCATCACTCAATCACACGCTTATATAACATTGCCAACTGTACGCAGCCCTGGGCAATCAGCCCTGGCCATTAACTGGTTAAAGAGGACCTATTCTGTATATTTATTTTAGCAGTACGTTTCTAAAGGAATATGAGTGAGGAGTCTGTGTGTCTCTTTCCCTCTGCTGCAGGGTATATGGAATAAATCAGAATGATGTTAAACACAGATGGACGTTCTGGATTTTCAGTTTCCATACCGTTATATTGACTCAGTGACAGCTGTTTTTATATAGTGCTTTACATAAGGATTTGCTGCCTCGTTCCACTTTAACTTAAACTCTCAGATCAGACAATCCTGTTACATAACGATAGCATAATTACACGGAAAAGCAATTACAGGGAGAAAAAAATACATGCAGACAGACAGCATCGTTTCCTTAGGATACAAACAAAATATTTCATGTTTATATTTTAATGGAAAAAGATTGACGTTCACACGTAAGGCAGTGATGGTGTTTACGGTGACGAGAGACAATCAGGGAAACTGTACTCAGAGGGTTAATACAAAGTCTGATTGTTTAATAGTAAAATGTCGACATTCACAGATCTGGGGGTTGGAAATGCTTATTCATTAACTGTGAATTATAGAGAACCGACATGCAGCTTGCAAACTGTACCCAAATCTGAAAATGTCTATGTCCAACCTATTCTATCTTTTTAAAGAACGTTTATTAACTAACATTATTGATAAAACATCTAGCTGACCCAGGCTGGAATCGAATGGATATTCTGGAGCCATAAAGTAATGTTTCATTTTCAGTTTTCAGAGCAGATTTGGAAATCACTTAAACTTGTGGGTTGTTTGTTTTTGACACAGTTTAGGAATACAAAGATGTACAGCTGTGACAGTAATAGCAGACATACAATGAGTAGACAAGCTTTATAGTGTGATTGATGAAGCTCTGATTACACAAGTCCAGGGCTATATCTGGCAACTCAGGATGGCATGTCATGTCACTCACAGACAGAGGCCTTGTTTTATATTGAAGAAGAAAAAAGAACAAAACTACCGTCAGGCTAGCCAGAGAACACCCAATAGTAGGTAGGTAAGGCATGATGTTCTAACTGACAATACAATGATAGAAGAGAACATGCTTGCTATCAAAATATACTGCAGGAGAGGGAACCACTGGGCCCAACACTCTGTTACATTACCGCAGCCAAACAGAAAGCAAGAGAAAATGACGTATCAAATAAATAGGCTTGAAAGAGAAAATCTGGCAACATAAAAAGAAATGTAAAAATTGAATTAAACCGCTTAACATTGCTCATAGCTTGTAGGCAAACTGAGGTCTACGGATACCAGTCGGGCATTTCATTTCCAGGTGAATAGTAACAGACTTAGGAGTTTTTATGACTCCTTGTGGATCATCAGTAGTGATAGGAACGTGTGAAAGGGTTAAATATTTTTGGAATCTATAATACATTGTTACACTGCTCGGTTTCCCTTTTGTATGACCGCAGGGCTCTTACGTCTGTGGGCCTTGTAAAGCCGGCTACGTTGGTGACCAGAAGAAAGGCTGCAAGCGGGAGAGCAGTTGCCGCAGTGAGGGATCGAACCCGTGCCATGCCAGCGCTCAGTGTATTGAGGAGAAAGGAGGTGTCGTTATCTGTGTCGTGAGTATCACCGATCATTTCAATCCATCCTTTTATTCCAGTAGGACAAGCGGGAGTCAGTCAGTGTGTGTTTCCGTCGTACTTGTTGACTCTCAGACAAATACTGGGAAGATGAATGTTACGTGGTCCGTATGAATATTGTGGTCAAACAATTTCACCATCTCTCCACGCTGAGAGCCAAACAAGGTTTCTTCCCATAAACAATACAATGAACATTGTGCCAAAAGGACCGTCACATCATGTAACCTTCTATGGCTTTAGTCAAACAAATTCTCTTGTCGGTGATGGGTTACAGGAGAATTGGGGGAATTAGGTTTAAACTCTGTTGCTGTCATGAAGCAGTGATGAGTAATAAACGCATTTTCATATTCAACAGTTGTGAAAACGTTACAGAAATGCTTATTAGTCGGCATATTGTATGACATTTTCCAGATATTTAAGATAAAACAATATCCGATGAAATAAAATATAATAATGATAAATTATTCAATAAAATGTTAAACATTAGAACTCTGAATGTTCTCTTTTACCAATTTGTGCTAAGTAGAAACGCCAAAGTGAGGTCCAATCCTTCAGTATAGAATGTTAGATGCGTTTGCGAGGGTTGGTTGGAACAAACCTGGTTCCGCTAGTTTGAGAGCTACGTTATATTGCCAGATTGCTAAATTGCTATGGGGGTTAGGCCCGCTCTGACTCTGGTTAAGTAACGATCCCTCAATTTAAAGGTGGATTTCATTTTGTCTGAGGACCTGTCTGTCTAGGGTATGGATACAGGGCTGGAGAATTGTGTTAAGTAATTAAATCTTGCTCTGGCCTTTACAAACATCAGATAATCTGGGATTTGCACACAGTTTGCAGTGTCTTACATGACCACCCCATGATTGTCACTTTAGAACAAGCATTTCTAGGTGTGTAGTGACTGTGTGACGGTAACGGACACAAAAGTGCAATCTCTGAATAATTTTTACACGGGAAATCCAGCAAAACTCTCACCTAAATATACTGCAAGTTCAGCTAACGAACACTCGGTGGTTCTCTAGGTATTCTACTGCCATCTAGTGAGAAATACTGGGTGCTGCATTAACCTAGACATTCTACTGCCATCTAGTGAGCAATACTGGAGAATCACCTTTTTACCGTGATGAATACTGGCTGTTACAACTATCTGAGCATTCTTCTGCCATCTAGTGACAAATGTTGAGCATATCACATCATGGTACTTCAATCACAACAGTTCATTTTTTCCCATTTACTTTACTAGTTAACACAGTGTGTCTATCAATTTCCCTGGACATATTTCAGGTCAGAACAGAAAACGTCTGTGAATACCCCAGTGGGTGATACTCTGTTTAACCCCTTAAGGACACATGACATGTCTGACATGTCATGATTCCCTTTTATTCCAGATGTTTGGTCCTTAAACATTTTAGTGTCATCTTATAAAAAGTGCTGGTTGGTGCATTTGAAAAACAAACAAAAAACATTCTACTGCCATCTAGTGAATAATACACGGTAATGCATTTGAAAAAAACAAACATTCCACTGCGGTACAGTGAGGAATACTGGTTGGTGCATTATAATAATAATAATAATAATAATCATTTGCGATTCTTATAGCGCTTTTCCCCCTGTAAGACTCTTTACAAATATACAAACATGAAGACATAAAAGTTAGGAGTTTCTGAAGGTCAGATAAGCGGACTGAATGCCTGATGGAAGAGGTGGGTCTTTAGCTTTTTAAAAAAAAAAAAGTCTGTAAGGACGGTGCTTCTCTGATTCCGCACGTAAAGAATTCCAGGAGGTCGGGGCAGCGTGGCTGAATGCCCTGGAACCTGAGTCTGTCTTTATTCTTGACACTGACAGGAGGGATTTGCTGGCTGACCGAAGAGAATGTAGGGTGTCAGGAGCTCTTTCAGGTACTGCGGGCCTTGATTGTTTAAGGCGTTGAAGGTCAGCAGGCCATATATGTTTGCCATTTAATTTGAAGCCAATGCAGGGAGTGGAGAACAGGTGTTATGTGGCAGGAGTGAGTTTGATTGGTCAGTAGTCTGGCTGCTGCATTTTGTTCAGTCTGAAGGCGATGGAGTTCTTTTTCTGGGAGGCCCAAGTAAAGTACATTGCAGTAATCTAGCTGAGAGAATAGCATGGATTAATGTTGGCATATCATCCGGTGACATTAAGTGTTGTATTCTGGTTATGTTTTTCAGATCAAAGTAGGCAGATTTTATTACAGAGGAGATTTGCTGTTTAAATGATAGTCCAGAGTCAATCAGCACTCCAAGGTTTCATACCTTTGATGAACTCATCAAAGTTCAGAGCCTCCAAGCTCCAGGCCAGTTGGGTGATCATGGGATATTTTTGTTGCCCGTGGTCCTCTCTCCAAGAGTAACTCTGTTTTGTCTGGGTTCACTTTAAGCCAACTAGCATTCATCCATTCCATGAGGTCTGCTAAGCAACTGTTGATGCGGTATGTTGGGTCGGTGGTATCTGGAGCAAAGGAGAAGTAGAGTTGTGTGTCATCAGCGTAACAATGATACCTTAAGCCATGTCGCCTAATGATGTCCCCCACTGGTAGCAAGCAAATTGCGAATAGCATTGGAGACAAGATGGATCCTTGTGGACCTCCGCAGGCCAGTTCTGTTGGTGCAGATGAGCTTGATCCTGATGTTACTCTCTGTGACAGTGTTTTGCTATTGCTATTGGGTTTCTGACTGTGGTTTCTGTTGTTTGGCACCTCCGGCATTGTGTGCTCTTCGCCATACTAGTGTTGGCCACCCACTCTGTCATATCTCCAGGTTAGCAGTCATCAAAGTGACTGGCTTATTAAGAGGTTATGTTAGACATTCACCTGGTCTCGACTCAATAAACTGTGAACAGCTTTCCCTCCCCGCACCCTGATTCCTCTCCTAAAACTGTCATCAAAACCAAACAATAAGCCCTCAGTGAACACTATCCTAGCAACCTGGCACTATATAAATAGTAATAATAATAATAATTATAACTTGGACAAATAATGTGCAAACTACCTGCACTTTATGAATGAATGATTCATCTTTTACTGCATTAGGATTCAGTGGACCCTCACACCCTACTCGTTCACACGCAGTATGTCTCATTTGATAACACATTATGTCTTTTATTCCAGTGTAACGTTGGATGGGCTGGCGATGGGTACATGTGTGGAAAAGATACTGACATTGACGGGTATCCCGATGAAGCTCTGCTGTGTAAAGAAAGCGTCTGTCGTAAGGTTGGTGGCCTTCGGTGCCTTTTACTTTTTAAGGAGGCAATTCTTAAATCCTCGTAATATCATGTTGGACAAATCTGCCTAAAACTGCTCTGTCGTTCCTAGCACATACCGTAACAGAACGAAATAATGTCAAACTCCCACATATAGGAGAAATCAATAAATATACCTGCTGTGCTACTTTCATTTATTAACAATGGGACCTTCCTCTCGAATGCTGCTTACCTTTATGTTATCTCATACCTCTGTACACAGACTGACTGTCGTACTGTAGAAAACAGCCCCCTTTTCTTCTCATACCTTACCGGAAACATTGTACTTTAACCTAGCTCAGCAAGTACACTGTCAGGTCTGCAGCCTATAATGCACTCCATATTACAGATGCTTGGTGCGACTGTACTTACTTTGTGCAGGCATTACCTTCTCATACAAACATTATTTTTTACTTTCTGACCGCAGATGCGAATCACGAAAATGCTATCAGATCCCCTTTAACTATGGTATTTGACCAGTGTTGTTTATCTAATTTTGTCACTTCTACTAAAATATCTGAAATATGATAAGATAATAATAAATAAGATACGTGACACCAAATAATGTCTACAACTGTTTGTGCCCTGAAATAATTTGGTGAAAAATGAACAAAACAAAACAAAAAATTTAAAAGTGTACACAAAAAAAAAAAATATAATTAAAAAGTGTATTTCGTAATGTGATTTCGTAATGTGATTCTTTTAGCTATTTGAACGGCAATACATAAAGTAAATGTGCTAACCAGTGTTTCAATTTAGCTGTAGTCATAGTCTTTTGATTAAAAAGCCATTTTAGTTTTAGTTGTATTTTAGTTGTCTGATTTGTTTTAGTTTTAGTCGACTAAAATCTGACTAAAATTGTTAGTCGACAAAATTAACAGAGGTGCTAACTAATGCTTCTTAGGTCTCAAATCATTTTCTGTAACAAAAATAAATGAGTTAGGGTTAATATATTATCATTTTAATTAGAAATTGAAAACTACTTAGCAATCCCTTTTGGTGCCTTATCACCTACAATCTCACTGTCCGTCTGTTCACTATGTCACTAGCAATATTCCCGAAGTGTATTCATAATTTCTGAGTTTCATTCAGAAAGATTTACTGCTGAACACTAATGTCATTTGAAAAAACAGCATCCGATTACTGTCAGAGTTATCAGCAGTTAAATGTATCCCATGCTTCAACATAATTCATTAACCAGGTGCCCATATTACATGTGCATTGTCAGGACCCCAATAGTCCTGATATTCTCTACAAAATTGTAACAGGACCGCCTGATTTCTCAATAATGTTTGTCTTATCTAATGGCTAGATATTATTTATTATCTACGGTTCTGAACACCAAACTAGTTATTTCCATTTTCCTAACCAATTGTGGGGATTGTTATCCTTTGACTATAAAAATATATATTTTTTTTTAAAACCCCAAATTCAATACCAGTGTCGTCCAAGGAGGCCCCATCTTCTAAAATATAACTAATCCACAATTCTGTATCTCCTCTAGGTATTTTAGGTTGCTTTACGAGCTGTAGTAGGTTTTTAATGGGCTGTGCTGGTCCTTGTGTTCACATTTTGCCAGTAATAGCACCTTCCTTTGATTTATGTAACAATGGGCAGTATTTATTCCATAATCACCTTCTCCTATCTCCTCCGCAGGACAACTGTCTCTACGTTCCCAACTCAGGTCAAGAGGACACAGATAGGGACGGCATTGGAGATGCTTGCGATGATGACGCAGATGGCGATGGAATTCTTAATGAACAGGTGACTCTTCCCATAATTCCATTAATCACGATAATGTGGAATTGAGTTACTTATTAACGTTGTGGTAAACTGACAGACAGAACGAGTTAAGCTGCTGAGAACCCTGTGCTTCTACATTAATAAAGGAATCTTATCGCATAGCTTTACATGTTAATGGAATCCAGAATGTTTTTACAAATAGATGAACAGAATTTAAAGCGAAATTAAAGCAAAAATGTGAAATTTCCAAGTTTTCTCGTACAACGAAATATATTTGTACCAATTTTCACATTTAGTTAATTTCATATCTTAGTAGAGTCTGACTTTAATAGTTATTATTGCTAATGTATAATTCTCCAGTAACGTAACCTGGATTTCCAGCTGTTGGGGAGTACAATCCCCATCATCTCTAGTTAGTAATTCCTATTATCCTCAGATAAACTATCATGCTATTAAAACACATGGCCACATGCCAGCTTCTCTGCAGGATTGTCTGCCTGAGACGGGTTCTGATACATCCATGTTTGTTCTTAGGATAATTGCATGCTGGCCATCAACATCGATCAGAAAAATAGTGATCAAGACATATTCGGAGATGCGTGTGATAATTGCCGTCTAACATTGAACAATGACCAAAGGGACACAGACAATGACGGGAAAGGAGATGCTTGTGATGATGATATGGATGGAGATGGTAACAATATGCCCTTACAGATATATAAATCCTCTATACAGCTACATACCCAACTATAAGCTAACATCTATACTCCCAACCTTAAGATCTATCCACCAAACCTTGAGATAATATCTATCCACTCAACCTTTAGATAAGATCGATATACCCATTCTTGAGATAAGATCTATCCACCCAAACTTTAGATAAGATCTATATTCCCACCCTTTAGATAAGATATATCCACAAACCTTTAGATAAGATCTATATACCCATCCTTGAGATAATATCTGTATACCCAAACTTGAGATGAGATCTATCCACCAAACCTTGAGATAAGATTTATCCACCAAACCTTGAGATAAGATCGATATACCCATCCTTGAGATAAGATGTATCCACCCAACCTTGAGATAATATCTGTATACCCAAACTTGAGATAAGATCTATTCACCCAATCTTTAGATGAGATCTATCCACCCAACCTTGAGTTAAGATCTATCCACCATACCTTGAGATAAGATTTATCTACCCAACCTTGAGATAAGATTTATTTACCCAAACTTGAGATAAGATATATATTCCCAGAGGCGTGCTAGAAACCAAAGGATTGGATTAGTGCAAAAATTGCCCTGGTGCCACCCCCCAATACATCTTCCACCATACCATACATCTCCTCCCCCAATACATTCTCCCCACACACATGCAGACAGATACACATGCAGACACACATAGACACAAACACACACATATACAGAGACACACACATACATACACACATACATACAGACACATACAGACAGACACATACATACAAACACACAGACATACATACAAACACACACACATACACATAGACACATACATACAGACACACAGGCAGACATACACACACACACACACATACAAACAGACACATATACAAACACACAAACATACATAGATACATACATACAGACACACATACATACATACAGACACACATACATACAAACAAACAAATACATACACATACAAAATGTTTTAGTCACCCTCCTATTTCCTACCTTTTAGATGCAGGAGGGTAACTTTCCCTGGGGTCCAGTGGTTCCCACTCTGACTCCCTCCTTATCCCGCGCGACTCCCTGTGTAAGCTGGGAGGAGTGACCGGGGCAGTCACTTCCTCCCAGCTCAGTCTGATCTCATCACAGGGGGCCTGGTCATGCTGTTAAAGCACCGCAGCGCTGACCGGGCCCCCTGGAATTACATTTATTACAATTACATCTATCTACCCAACCTTGAGATAAGATCTAACCCCCAAACCTTGAGATAAGACCTATCCACCACACCTTGTAATAAAATCTATCTACCCAACTTGAGATAAGATCTATCCCCCAAACCTTGAGATAAGACCTATCCACCATACCTTGTAATACAATCTATCTACCCAACCTTGAGATAAGATCTATCCCCCAAACCTTGAGATAAGACCTATCCACCATACCTTGTAATACAATCTATCTGCCCAACCTTGAGATGAGATCTATCCCCCAAACCTTGAGATAAGACCTATCCACCATACCTTGTAATACAATCTATCTACCCAACCTTGAGATAAGATCTATCCCCCAAACCTTGAGATAAGGCCTATCCACCACACCTTGTAATAAAATCTATCTACCCAACTTGAGATAAGATCTATCCCCCAAACCTTGAGATAAGACCTATCCACCATACCTTGTAATACAATCTATCTACCCAACCTTGAGATAAGATCTATCCCCCAAACCTTGAGATAAGACCTATCCACCATACCTTGTAATACAATCTATCTGCCCAACCTTGAGATGAGATCTATCCCCCAAACCTTGAGATAAGACCTATCCACCATACCTTGTAATACAATCTATCTACCCAACCTTGAGATAAGATCTATCCCCCAAACCTTGAGATAAGATCTATCCACCATACCTTGTAATACAATCTATCTACCCAACCTTGAGATAAGATCTATCCCCCACACCTTGAGATAAGACCTATCCACCATACCTTGTACTACAATCTATCTACCCAAACTTGAGATAAGATCTATCCCCCAAACCTTGAGATAAGACCTATCCACCATACCTTGTAATACAATCTATCTGCCCAACCTTGAGATAAGATCTATCCCCCAAACCTTGAGATAAGACCTATCCACCATACCTTGTAATACAATCTATCTACCCAACCTTGAGATAAGATCTATCCCCCAAACCTTGAGATAAGACCTATCCACCTATCCTTGTGATAAATTCTATCTACCCAACCTTGATATAATATCTATCCCCCATCCATCATTGGCCTTTGAACTCTGCCCAACCCATCACATCTAGATTGAAGTCCAGTATCCTTAGCTTAATCTGTGACCATATCTATTTTAGGTATCAAGAACTTCTTGGACAACTGCCAGCGTGTTCCTAATATAGACCAGAAGGACAGGGATGGAGATGGTGTGGGTGATGCCTGTGACAGCTGCCCTGACATCATCAACCCGAATCAGGTTAGTAAAGAAGAGGTGTAAGGACAAAGTGAGCAGCATTCCTGAACATTGTGATCTGACGTGAGACATCAATAATACTATTTCTTCTTCCCATAGTCAGACATTGATAACGACCTGGTGGGAGATTCCTGTGACACTAATCAAGACAGGTAAGAATTCACACGTATTCCAACTTACTAGTTAAATAACCTTCGTGCATTGTTCACGCACCTTCATGCAGTGTGACCTCAATTGATTACTTTGTGATCGCTATAATTATTGGAATAAAATGGCAACTGTATCTATTCCCATCACCACTGATTTTAGTTACAAAGTAACAGGTTAAACATTGGGACAGTTTGGGTGTCCTAAACGAAATCTGACGTGTACATTTGCGGTGGATTTGTAATTTTTAGGCAGACTAGATTCTCCTCGATGCTTGGATAAAGATTATTGAAGAGATTGATTCCCAGAGTAACCTCTACCTCACATACCTGTCTCCTGCTCTCCCCTAAAGGGCAGCACTTTACTCTCTCCTCTAGCTCTGCCTCACTCCCACCTTATTTGATAGCAAATTCCTGTCCTATTGTGTTTTACACCCCACCTCCCATAGACTGTAAGCTCGTTTGAGCAGGGTCCTCTTCAACCTATCGTTCCTGTAAGTGTTTTGTAATTGTCCTATTTATAGTTAAATCCCCCCCTCTCATAATATTGTAACACGCTACGGAATCTGTTGGCGCTATATAAATTGTCTATTCTATCTTCTATGAAGCAGTCTTTCATAACTAGTAGATGGCTACATATAATGAACAAAACAGTTACTATTTAAGGCATGTGTCTAAATCTGGGATCAGGTTTTACTTTGATATTATTATTATTATTATTATTATTATTTTTATTAATATTATTATTTATAAAGCGCCAGCAAATTCTGTAGCGCTGTACAATGGGTGACTAACAGACACGTATTTGTAACCAGAGAAGTTTGATGCACAGGAACAGAGGGGTTGAGGACCCTGCTTAATGAGCTTACATGTTAGAGGAAGTGGGGTATAGTGACACAGTAACAGAGGGATTGAGGCCCTGTTCAGTGAGTTTACATGCTAGAGGGAGTGGGGTATAGTGACACAGTAATAGAGGGATTGAGGGCCCAGCTCAGTGAACTTACGTGCTAGAGGGAGTGGGGTATAGTGACACAGTAACAGAGGGATTGAGGGCCCTGCTCAGTGAGTTTACATGTTAGAGGGAGTGGGGTATAGTGACACAGTAACAGAGGGATTGAGGGCCCTGCTCACTGAGTTTACATGCTAGAGGGAGTGGGGTATAGTGACACAGTAACAGAGGGATTGAGGGCCCTGCTCAGTGAGGTTACATGTTAGAGGGAGTGGGTTATAGTGACACAGTAACAGAGGGATTGAGGGCCTGCTCAGTGAGTTTGCATGTTAGAGGAAGTGGGGTATAGTGACACAGTAACAGAGGGATTGAGGGCCTGCTCAGTGAGTTTACATGCTAGAGGGAGTCGGGTATAGTGACACAGTAACAGAGGGATTGAGGGCCTGCTCAGTGAGCTTACATGTTAGAGGGAGTGGGGTATAGTGACACAGTAACAGAGGGATTGGGGGCCTGCTCAGTGAGCTTACATGTTAGAGGAAGTGGGGTATAGTGACACAGTAACAGAGGGATTGAGGCCCTGCTCAGTGAGTTTACATGCTAGAGGGAGTGGGGTATAGTGACACAGTAACAGAGGGATTGAGGGCCCAGCTCAGTGAGCTTACGTGCTAGAGGGAGTGGGGTATAGTGACACAGTAACAGAGGGATTGAGGGCCTGCTCAGTGAGTTTACATGCTAGAGGGAGTGGGGTATAGTGACACCGTAACAGAGGGATTGAGGGCCCTGCTCAGTGAGTTTACATGTTAGAGGGAGTGGGGTATAGTGACACAGTAACAGAGGGATTGAGGGCCCTGCTCACTGAGTTTACATGCTAGAGGGAGTGGGGTATAGTGACACAGTAACAGAGGGATTGAGGGCCCTGCTCAGTGAGGTTACATGTTAGAGGGAGTGGGGTATAGTGACACAGTAACAGAGGGATTGAGGGCCTGCTCAGTGAGTTTACATGCTAGAGGGAGTGGGGTATAGTGACACAGTAACAGAGGGATTGAGGGCCTGCTCAGTGAGCTTACATGTTAGAGGGAGTGGGGTATAGTGACACAGTAACAGAGGGATTGAGGGCCCTGCTCAGTGATTTTAAATGCTAGAGGGAGTTGGGTACAGTGACTCAGTAACAGAGGGATTGAGGGCCTGCTCAGTGAGCTTACATGTTAGAGGGAGTGGGGTATAGTGACACAGTAACAGAGGGATTGAGGGCCCTGCTCAGTGATTTTAAATGCTAGAGGGAGTTGGGTACAGTGACTCAGTAACAGAGGGATTGAGGGCCTGCTCAGTGAGCTTACATGTTAGAGGGAGTGGGGTATAGTGACACAGTAACAGAGGGATTGAGGGCCCTGCTCAGTGAGGTTACATGTTAGAGGGAGTGGGGTATATTGACACAGTAACAGAGGGATTGAGGGCCTGCTCAGTGAGTTTACATGTTAGAGGGAGTGGGGTATAGTGACACAGTAACAGAGGGATTGAGGGCCTGCTCAGTGAGTTTACATGCTAGAGGGAGTGGGGTATAGTGACACAGTAACAGTGGGATTGAGGGCCTGCTCAGTGAGCTTACATGTTAGAGGGAGTGGGGTATAGTGACACAGTAACAGAGGGATTGGGGGCCTGCTCAGTGAGCTTACATGTTAGAGGAAGTGGGGTATAGTGACACAGTAACAGAGGGATTGAGGCCCTGCTCAGTGAGTTTACATGCTAGAGGGAGTGGGGTATAGTGACACAGTAACAGAGGGATTGAGGGCCCAGCTCAGTGAGCTTACGTGCTAGAGGGAGTGGGGTATAGTGACACAGTAACAGAGGGATTGAGGGCCTGCTCAGTGAGTTTACATGCTAGAGGGAGTGGGGTATAGTGACACCGTAACAGAGGGATTGAGGGCCCTGCTCAGTGAGTTTACATGTTAGAGGGAGTGGGGTATAGTGACACAGTAACAGAGGGATTGAGGGCCCTGCTCACTGAGTTTACATGCTAGAGGGAGTGGGGTATAGTGACACAGTAACAGAGGGATTGAGGGCCCTGCTCAATGAGGTTACATGTTAGAGGGAGTGGGGTATAGTGACACAGTAACAGAGGGATTGAGGGCCTGCTCAGTGAGTTTACATGTTAGAGGGAGTGGGGTATAGTGACACAGTAACAGAGGGATTGAGGGCCTGCTCAGTGAGTTTACATGCTAGAGGGAGTGGGGTATAGTGACACAGTAACAGAGGGATTGAGGGCCTGCTCAGTGAGCTTACATGTTAGAGGGAGTGGGGTATAGTGACACAGTAACAGAGGGATTGGGGGCCTGCTCAGTGAGCTTACATGTTAGAGGGAGTGGGGTATAGTGACACAGTAACAGAGGGATTGGGGGCCCTGCTTAATGAGCTTACATGTTAGAGGGAGTGGGGTATAGTGACACAGTAACAGAGGGATTGAGGGCCCTGCTCAGTGAGTTTACATGCTAGAGGGAGTGGGGTACAGTGACTCAGTAACAGAGGGATTGAGGGCCTGCTCAGTGAGCTTACATGTTAGAGGGAATGGGGTATAGTGACACAGTAACAGAGGGATTGAGGGCCTGCTCAGTGAGCTTACATGTTAGAGGGAGTGGGGTATAGTGACACAGTAACAGAGGGATTGAGGGCCCTGCTCAGTGAGCTTACATGTTAGAGGGAGTGGGGTATAGTGACACAGTAACAGAGGGATTGAGGGCCCTGCTCAGTGAGTTTACATGTTAGAGGGAGTGGGTTATAGGGACACAGTAACAGAGGGATTGAGGGCCCTGCTCAGTGAGTTTACATGCTAGAGGGAGTGGGGTATAGTGACAGTAACAGAGGGATTGAGGGCCCTGCTCAGTGAGTTTACATGCTAGAGGGAGTGGGGTATAGTGACACAGTAACAGAGGGATTGAGGGCCCTGCTCAGTGAGTTTAAATGCTAGAGGAAGTGGGGTATATTGACACAGTAACAGAGGGATTGAGGCCCTGCTCAGTGAGCTTACATGCTAGAGGGAGTGGGGTATAGTGACACAGTAACAGAGGGATTGAGGACCCTGCTCAGTGAGCTTACATGCTAGAGGGAGTCGGTATAGTGACACAAAGGTAAGGGTAGGATAGAAAAGTAGGTTGCTAGAATTGCATTCACTGAGGGCTTAGTGATTTTTTTATTTTTATTTTTACGTCCTGTATTGCTTAGTAGCTTCCATAAAATGGTTGAACCTGATGAATCACCCTCCGTATGATAGCTATGTCCTGTCAAACCTGCTACTGGGAGAATTTTATTGGATTATGTAATTCTTTAGGTTCCAGTCCCAGCAACGTGATTCCATTATGTAGAGATTTTTTAAACCATATATCAGGTGAATAACTCAGAGGCCCTAACATCTGGAATGCTCAGACCTGGTCCTAAGACTTCTTGCATAGACAGTGATGTACTTTTCTTTGCTCCAAACAGTGATGGAGACGGACATCAAGACAGCACCGATAACTGCCCCACCGTGATTAACAGCTCCCAGCTGGACACTGACAAGGACGGGATGGGAGATGAATGTGACGATGATGATGACAATGATGGAATTCCTGACCTGATTTCTCCAGGGCCGGATAATTGCAGACTGGTTCCCAACCCGGGACAGGAGGACGACAATGGTAAATGTTACAACAGAAACACCATTACTACAACCTGCATCACTAATGGAGAGAGAGGACAAGACCATGACAGATCCAGCTAGTCCAGAAATGTCCAGAAATAGATCAGATTAAATTCTTCCACGTGTTTTAAGAGTGATTTGATATTATCTTATCCCAGGACAAGGTGTAAAAGCATGTATATAAAGTTATGGTAAATCATACTCCAAGACAATCTGAGATACACCCCTTTGTTATTAGCGCCCTTGGTAAATGTCAGTCTGTTAATTGTTATTTTTGTAATCTTTCCAGATTCTTTTTTTCTGATATTGTGCAAACATTGTCTCACAGCAGATTTAGGGCTCAGCTTTTACAAACTGCCGTAAAGTTACAATCGGAAATCCAGCCCAGTTTCAGGGTATTTAATAGACATGTGTATTCATATTCGGACGAATACGATTTTGTACAGAAATTCATTTTTTTTTTAAATACATATTAATTCCTATCCACCCCGCATTAAAACCTATGGGGGTCACTATGACCCCCATATTAATAATGTCCCCCCTGGTCCCCACCCATGAGCGGCGTGTATGGACCCTAATTAATTAAAGGGGGACCGTTAATTCAAAGTTCGACGGGTATTATGGATTTTTATTTGGCCTTTCTTGAAAAGAGAAGATTTTTAGAAAAAAGACAATTTTTAGAAAAAAGAAGACATCAAATGGTAAGTATAAAATGTAATTTTAGCAATAAACTAACCCTGTAAAATTACATTTTATACTTACCATTTGATGTCTTCTTTTTGCTAAAAATCTTTTTTTTTCAGCCCCAATAAAGGCCAAATAAAAATCCATAATACCCGAACTTTGAAAATAAAATAAAATGAAAAAAAAAAAGCCTTCCCACGCCCTGCAATTAGGCTGAGAGTGCTCTGATTGGTTGGTTGAAGCCAACCAATCAGAGTGCTCTGACAGGTAAATAAAGAGCCTGACATGTAAGTCTCTACATTAGATTAGTAAGTAGAAGTATAGATCAGGGTGTTGCAGTGGATGTGATCTATTTGGACTTTGCCAAGGCATTTGATACAGTTCCACACAGAAGATTAGTGTTCAAACTCAAGGAAATCGGTCTAGATGAAAATGCTTGTTCTTGGGTAGAACATTGGCTTAAAAACAGAGTACAAAGAGTTGTCGTTAATGGTAAATTTTCAAGCTGGACAGACGTGGCAAGTGGTGTCCCTCAGGGGTCTGTTCTGGGACCCCTTCCATTTAACATGTTTATAAATGATCTTGAAGACAGCATTGAAAGTCATGTTTCAGTGTTTGCAGATGACACAAAACTTTGTAAAATAATACAATGTGAGCAAGATATTACTTTGCTGCAGAGGGATTTAGATAGACTGGAGGACTGGGCACTCAAATGGAAGATGAAATTTAATGTTGAAAAATGCAAAGTTATGCACTTCAGCGTAAAGAATACACAAGCAACGTATACCCTTAATGGAAGCGAATTAGGGATAACAACACACGAAAAGGACTTGGGAATTGTTATAGACAACAAACTATGCAACAATGTGCAATGTCAATCAGCAGTGGCCAAGGCCAGTAGGGTATTGTCATGCATGAAAAAGGGCATTCATTCTCGGGACGAGAATATCATTTTGCCTCTTTATAAATCACTGGTAAGACCACACATTGAATATGCTGTGCAATTTTGGGCACCTGTTCTAAAGAAGGATATTATGGCACTAGAAAAAGTGCAGAGGCGGGCTACAAAATTAATAAAAGGAATGGAACATATCAGCTATGAAGAAAGGTTAACAAATTTAAACCTATTTAGTTTAGAAAAACGTTGCCTGAGAGGGGATATGATAACATTATACAAATATATTCGAGGCCAATACAAACCATTGTGTGGAAATCTATTCACAAACCGGACTTTACATAGGACACGAGGTCATGCGTTTAGACTAGAAGAAAGAAGATTTCGTCTAAGGCAAAGGAAAGGTTTTTTTACTGTAAGAACAATCAGGATGTGGAATTCTCTGCCTGAAGAAGTGGTTTTATCAGAGTCCATACAGATGTTCAAACAGCTACTAGATGCATACTTGCAAAAACAGAATATTCAAGGATATAATCTTTCAATGTAGGGTAATAACTGCTTGATCCAAGGATAAATCTGACTGCCATTCTGGGGTCAAGAAGGAATTTTTTTCCTAGCTTGTTGCAAACTTGGAAGTGCTTCAAACTGGGTTTTTTTTTTGTTTTGTTTTTTATGCCTTCTTTTGGATCAACAGCAAAAAACATATGTGAGGAAGGCTGAACTTGATGGACGCAAGTCTCTTTTCAGCTATGTAACTATGTAACTATGTAACTATGTAACATTTACCTGTCACAGCACTCTGAATGGTTGGCTTGGAATCCAACCAATCAGGGTGCTCTGAGTCATTTTACACAGCGTGGAAAAGTTCTTTGGAATTTTCCCATGCTGTGTAATTTGACTCATAACTCTTTGATTGGTTGCTTTCTTTATTATTCATTTATTTATATGATGCCCTCCATTATTTATTTAATTAGGGTCCCCCCTCCGTTAATGGGTGGGAACCTGGGGGGGACATTAGGTCCCCCCATTAATTATTTATTTAGGGTTCCCACCTGCCGCTCATGAGTGGGAACCAGGGTGGACATTAGTTCCCCCCTTTATTTTTTTTTTCAATACTTCTTTATTCAAAATGTTTTTTCATATTTTATATTACAGTACAATTCGAAAAATACATACATTACAAACATACATATTGCATATTACACCAAATGATATAAATAGTTCCTACTGTATAGAGAGAATACGTTAATTAAGGTGCAACAGGCCATCCCCCACGCAAACACAAAGAGAAAACATGCCAATAAGAAAAAAAAAAAAAAAAAAAAAAAAAAATTAACTGAGGAAGTCGTTATTATATTATATACGCAGAGTCTGTGGAAATATGATAGGGAGTATATCCCTAGAAGATAACCACAAACTAAGAAAGCTATTGTCCATAGAGGTATATCTACTGAGTGGTCAGACCCCCGTCCCCTCCCCCGTCACATGAAAAATTTATAAATTGCCATATAGTAGGGAACAGGTGTTTAACCAAAGTAAATACCAGTCTCTTTTTTTTGAGGCCAGTGACCAGGTATTAAGAATATCATTTTCCATTGTTAATTGAAGTTTAACTTGTTTAATTAGAGAGGCCTTCTGAAAAGGCTCGGAAGATTTCCATTGTCTTGCAATGGTAACTTTGGCTGCAGTAAAGCAGTGAGTAGCTAAACATCTATATTTACTTGATTTGAAAGGCCAATTCAGATGAAGGAGGGCCGAGGCTGGATTTTTGTTTGAATCATTAAACGAAGCCTCATTCATTGATATTTCCGAAAAGATATTGAAGGTCCAGGCCCATAATGGCTTAAGTGCTGGGCAATACCACCAAATATGAATGTATGTGCCTGAATAGGTGCCACATCTCCAGCAAGTTGAGTCTTGAGAAGTGTACATTTTAGCCAACCTTGTTGGAGTATAATACCACCTATATAAAAGCTTAAAGTGGCACTCAGTCAGGTTCAATCCATGAACAAATTTGTTTACCCAAATTAAGGAGGAAAACCAGTCGTTTGGGGAGATCACTAGATTAAGTTCCTTTTCCCATGTTTTAACCAGTCTATGCGGGAAGGGATCTAAGCCTTTAAGTAGCGAGTTGGCAACCGAGATAATCTTGGGTACAGTTTGAAAAGAGAATAGAGTTTGCAGCTCTTTAACGCATGGGAATGTAGATTGAACAACATGTTTCTGAATATAGTGTTTGATACGAAAGTAAGTAAATATTTCTTTAGATGGAATATGCAAATTATCTACTAACTGTTGAAAGGGTAAAATATTATCACCCTGCATAATATCCGCTATGGTTAAAGTGTCCTTATTAGGCCAGTGTCTCAATGATAAGTCTTCTACATTAGCTTCTAATATATTTAATTTGCAGGTTCTAAGGATTCGATTGGTTAAACCCAAGATTTTCTTAATTTCTGTCCATATTTCCAAAGTGTGGGCCAGCGATATTGGGGAGTACGGTAGCACTCTCGAAAGCTTACCAGTATCTGACCAGATATAGGAATAAAGGCTAGAAGCGTGTATAGCTTCGGATTCCATTTTATACCAGGGTTCAGTAAAAAATTGTGGTTCTTGTAAAATGTAAATATGTCGTATAATGTTCGCATGATAAAGATTTATGATATTTGGGAAGTTTAGCCCTCCCTGGGACAGTTTCCTTGAAATATTTTTTTGACTTATTCTAGGCTTTTTATTATTCCAAATGAATTAATTTCTGTGTCAGTCCAAATAAATTGGTATTTTTGGGATAGTCTTTCAACCTGTGTCGAAGATAAATTGATGGTTAAAGCTGTGGATTTAGATACATTTAACTTGAAATTAGAAATATTAGAAAATGTATCTATTTCTTTCATGAGTGCGGCTAATGATTCCTCCGGAGATATGAGAATAACCAAGGCATCGTCAGCGTATAGTGCAATCTTTATCTCCTGAGTTTTAGTGGGGACCCCCTTAATTAAATGGTTGTTTCTAATGTTAACCGCGAAAGGTTCGAGAGAAAGAATATATAAAATCGGTGACAGGGGACATCCCTGTCTTGTTCCATTTTTAAGATCGAACCAGGACGAAGTAATATTGGGACCTACAGTTCTGGCCGAGGGGGAAGAGTACAGTACCATAATTGCAGTATATATCCAACCTTTAAAGCCGTATGCCTTAAGGAGTTCTCTAAGGTAGTCCCACCCGACCCTGTCAAACGCTTTTTCTGCGTCCAGGGACAGGGCCAGGAGGGGCTCCTTATGGTCTTTTGCTGAACCGATAATATCTATAAGCTTTCGAGTATTATTTGATGCCCATCTTCCGGGGATGAACCCTATTTGATCTGGGTGGATCAGTTTTGTAATGACCGTTTTCAATCTCTCAGCAATAATGGCGGAATATATTTTCATATCTACATTAATTAATGCGATCGGTCTGTAGTTTCTTGGGTCCCTACTATCTTTTCCAGATTTTAAAATTGGGACGATATTGGATTGTAATAATTCCTTAGGTATGGCCTCATTTTCTGCGAGTTGATTAAACATTTCCATAAGAGGTTTTAAAAGATAGGATTTCATATATTTGTAATATAAGTTTGAAAAACCATCAGGACCAGGGGTTTTATTTGTAGCTAATCTCTCAATTTGAAATTGTACTTCTTCGGTTGAAATCTTTCTATTTAAATTGGTCAAATCCTGGGAAGAAATTCTCGGCAATTGGGAATTTAATAAATATTCCTTGATGTCTTTAGTTTCTGGGGATAGCCTTAGATTGTAAAGGTCTTGGTAAAACTGGTTAAACTTTTGTCCAATCTCAGATGGAGTGGAGTATACAATATGGTCAACCACCAGCTTTTCTACCCTGTTTTTTGCTTGTTGATTGCGTAATCTCCTAGTTAAGCCTTTACTCGCTCTATTGCCCGAGACATAATGATTTAATTTTAGTTTATATATATTTTGCTTAATTTTTTCCTCTTCTTTTAAGTTAATTTGAGTTTGTAAAACTTTTAATTGGGTTCTCAACTCCGGAGAAGATTTTAATTTATTCTTTTTAGAACATGAGTAGAATTCGATATATAAGTCAGGCAGTATTGTGCCGTTCTTTTTCTTAAGAAAGTGGTCTATTTTAATTAGATAGCCCCTCATTACCGATTTATGAGTGCACCAATTTATTAACGGAGAGGTATCTCCCGGGTCGTTTTCTGCCCAAAAATATTTCAATAATTTGGTAAGGTCCTCCCTATTACTAGGGTCTTTTAAAATGTTATCATTTAGTCTCCAAGTATTACGATGTAGAGGGGGAGAATCCCCAAGATCAAATAGGACGAAACTGTGATCTGACCAAGTGTTTTCCCTTAGATTAATATGGTTAAAGAGCGGAATGGTGTTGGCATTTGTTAAGCAAAAATCTATCCGGGAGTAAGTACCATACACCCCGGATAGATGGGAAAAATCTTTTTCAGAAGGGTGTAATAGTCTCCACATATCGTATAGATTATATTGTTTACAAATATTATTCAATTTTTTTGCTTGTTTGATAGCTCCTTTGTTGTTTGATAAGGGAGATAAAAAAGTTCTATCCATAGCTGGATCACTAACACAGTTAAAGTCCCCGGCAATGATCAAATGTCCCCTGCAGATTTTATCGACTTTATCCATTATCAGGGAAAATTTGGTCATTGGATCGACATTAGGTAAATAAACATTAACCAGAGTAAAAACTCTATCTTCAATCTTACATAATAGAATAATAAACCTCGCTTCTAAATCCAATTCAATATGGAGAATATCCAAGTTAATATCCCCCCTTTAATTTATTAGGGTCCACGCCCTAATGGGTGGGGACCAGGGGGGACATTAGGTCCCCCCCATTATTTATTTATTTATGGTCCCCAGCTACCCAGTCACTAGTAGTTTAAAATTTGTTTAGGCGACATGCCCTACTCGTTGCATGCCGCGGTAGGGTCATACGGGAGGATTTATCCTCCATTTTATTAATATGGGGGTCATAGTGACCCCCGTAAGTTTTAATGCAGGGGGTAGAATGGTTATTTATTACAAGGTGGGAGCTGATGGCGCTGCCAGCTCCCTCCTTGCTTTTTTTTTTTGCACATGCGCAGTGCTGTTTTCGTCCTAATGGACGAAACAAATTATTTTGTACCGAATTTAGTTGGAAAACGAATTTAGTACGAAATCATTCGTATGAAACTAAAATTTCACTGGTGCACATGTCTAGTATTTAATATCTGTGCTCTCATGATAACATCGCCAGACTAACACCAAACTGGGCAACGAGGATTAGAAAGTCGGTGTAAACCTTAATAAATCATGGAGTTCCATATTCGGGTTCTTACTTCTCTTCTCCTGTAAATGTAATGAAATAACTACTGATAGGCCCCTTATTAAACATGAGTTAAACAAGCAGCTTTCTTCTCTGTGACACACAGCTGCTTGTGATCCAATCCCCCCAAAACAATTCTGGTTCCCCGAGACCATGCAAGACCAAGTCCTCACTCTATACTACGCTATGAGCTAGCTCAGTCTCCCGGAGCTCTGGGTGAATATTGTGCTTAGAGGCCTTGCACGCCTTCGTGTAACCATATTATATAATTATGGTTTGGTTTAACGTTTAATGCATTTTTCTGATTTTTGTTATTATTTTAGATGATGGAGTCGGAGATATCTGTGAATCTGACTTTGATCAGGACAAGGTCATTGATCGCATTGATGTTTGCCCCGAAAATGCAGAGATCACTTTGACTGATTTTAGGGCTTATCAGACTGTAGTATTGGATCCAGAAGGCGACGCACAGATCGATCCTAACTGGATAGTTTTAAACCAGGTAATGCTATCTTTGTTTATTCCCCAATTAATATAATTTATTATCGTTAATATAATGCATTGCCTTTAATATATCATTTTATAACCAGAAACCTCTTTCTATGAGACTAAGAATTCTTCCCTCTAATTCTATAATTAAATCACCTCTGGTGTGCAGGAAATCCATTGCTGATAGCCAGAAAAGTATGTTACTCAAAGAACCGTTTATAAAATAGGTCTTGGAAAAGCTTAACTAATAACTTCATTAATAAACACAAATTATTCAGGATGTGTTTGTTTTAGTGAATTTGAACCTGTCATTTTTATAAGACAGATTGGATCTATGTTATACAGAGAAACAGTTAACTATTTACGGTTGATGCATTCCTTGCTTACGACCCCATGTCATACCTCCAACATTGGCGTCCTGTGAATCGGGAAGCTGGTGGGCAGGGTAACTTGACTTGACAACATCCTTTCACTCATCCAGGCCAGGCCGTCAACCAATCATCCAGGCCAGGCTGTGAATCAATCATCCAGGCCAGGCCGTCAACCAATCATTCAGGCCAGCCTGTCAATCAATCATCCAGGCTAGGCCGTCAATCATCCAGGCCAGGCTGTCAATCAATTATCCAGACCAGGCTGTCAATCAATCATCCAGGCCAGGCCGCCAATCAATCATCCAGGCCAGGCTGTTAATCAATCATCCAGACCAGGCCGTCTGTCAGTCAACCAGGCCAGGCCGTCTGTCAGTCAACCAGGCCAGGCCGTCAATCAATCATCCAGGCCAGGCCGTCAGTCATTAAGACCAGATCATGCTGTAAAATCCTTACAGATTAATATAAGGTAGTAGGGGGTTATTTACTAAAATGAGAATTCAAAGTGGATACAAAGTCCATTTCATAGCTAAGGCCAGAGTAGCTGAACCAACGTATTGCTGACTTGGAAAATATTTCTGGTTTGACTATTTTGGCCTTAGATTTGAAATTGACTTTGAATTCTCATTTTAGTGATGTTGAAAGTGCAACATTTAAAATTATATTTTGTTCCAGAGTCTTTTAATCCAAACGTTTCTGACAGGGACCCAATGCTAATGTCCGACTATGAATATAAAGTGTCTCACCGTGGGCTCCAATTAAAGGACAAACAGACCCAACTGATGGGTTCAGAACCCCTGCTCAGATGTAAACAGACCCAAACCGATGGGTTCAGAACCGCTGCTATAGATGTAAACAGACCCAAACCGATGGGTTCAGAACCCCTGCTATAGATGTAAACAGACCCAAACCGATGGGTTCAGAACCTCTGCTCTAGATGTAAACAGACCCAACCGATGGGTTCAGAACCCCTGCTATAGATGTAAACAGACCCAAACCGATGGGTTCAGAACCTCTGCTCTAGATGTAAACAGACCCAACCGATGGGTTCAGAACTCCTGCTATAGATGTAAACAGACCCAAACCGATGGGTTCAGAACCCCTGCTCTAGATGTAAACAGACCCAAACCGATGGGTTCAGAACCCCTACTCTAGATGTAAACAGACCCAAACAGATGGGTTCAGAACCCCTGCTCTAGATGTAAACAGACCCAAACCGATGGGTTCAGAACCCCTGCTATAGATGTAAACAGACCCAACTGATGGGTTCAGAACCTCTGCTCTAGATGTAAACAGACCCAACCGATGGGTTCAGAACCTCTGCTATAGATGTAAACAGACCCAGACAGATGGGTTCAGAACCCCTGCTATAGATGTTAACAGACCCAACCGATGGGTTCAGAACCTCTGCTATAGATGTAAACAGACCCAGACCGATGGGTTCAGAACCCCTGCTATAGATGTAAACAGACCCAGACCGATGGGTTCAGAACCCCTGCTATAGATGTAAACAGACCCAAACCGATGGGTTCAGAACCCCTGCTATAGATGTAAACAGACCCAAACCGATGGGTTCAGAACCCCTGCTATAGATGTAAACAGACCCAAACCGATGGGTTCAGAACCCCTGCTATAGATGTAAACAGACCCAAACTGAAGGGTTCAGAACCCCTGCTATAGATGTAAACAGACCCAGACCGATGGGTTCAGAACCCCTGCTATAGATGTAAACAGACCGAAACCGATGGGTTCAGAACCCCTGCTATAGATGTAAACAGACCCAAACCGATGGGTTCAGAACCCCTGCTATAGATGTAAACAGACCCAGACCAATGGGTTCAGAACCTCTGCTATAGATGTAAACAGACCCAAACCGATGAGTTCAGAACCCCTGCTCTAGATGTAAACAGACCCAGACCGATGGGTTCAGAACCGCTGCTATAGATGTAAACAGACCCAAACCGATGAGTTCAGAACCCTTGCTATAGATGTAAACAGACCCAAACCGATGGGTTCAGAACCCCTGCTATAGATGTAAACAGACCCAAACCGATGGGTTCAGAACCGCTGCTATAGATGTAAACAGACCCAAACCGATGATTTCAGAACCCCTGCTCTAGAGGTAAACAGACCCAAACCGATGGGTTCAGAACCCCTGCTATAGATGTAAACAGACCCAAACCGATGGGTTCAGAACCGCTGCTATAGATGTAAACAGACCCAAACCGATGGGTTCAGAACCTCTGCTCTAGATGTAAACAGACCCAACCGATGGGTTCAGAACCCCTGCTATAGATGTAAACAGACCCAGACCGATGGGTTCAGAACCCCTTCTATAGATGTAAACAGACCCAAACCGATGGGTTCAGAACCTCTGCTCTAGATGTAAACAGACCCAAACCGATGGGTTCAGAACCTCTGCTCTAGATGTAAACAGACCCAACCGATGGGTTCAGAACCCCTGCTATAGATGTAAACAGACCCAAACCGATGGGTTCAGAACCTCTGCTCTAGATGTAAACAGACCCAACCGATGGGTTCAGAACTCCTGCTATAGATGTAAACAGACCCAAACCGATGGGTTCAGAACCCCTGCTCTAGATGTAAACAGACCCAAACCGATGGGTTCAGAACCCCTGCTCTAGATGTAAACAGACCCAAACCGATGGGTTCAGAACCCCTGCTCTAGATGTAAACAGACCCAAACCGATGGGTTCAGAACCCCTGCTATAGATGTAAACAGACCCAACTGATGGGTTCAGAACCTCTGCTCTAGATGTAAACAGACCCAACCGATGGGTTCAGAACCTCTGCTATAGATGTAAACAGACCCAGACCGATGGGTTCAGAACCCCTGCTATAGATGTAAACAGACCCAACCGATGGGTTCAGAACCTCTGCTATAGATGTAAACAGACCCAGACCGATGGGTTCAGAACCCCTGCTATAGATGTAAACAGACCCAGACCGATGGGTTCAGAACCCCTGCTATAGATGTAAACAGACCCAAACCGATGGGTTCAGAACCCCTGCTATAGATGTAAACAGACCCAGACCGATGGGTTCAGAACCGCTGCTATAGATGTAAACAGACCCAAACCGATGAGTTCAGAACCTCTGTTATAGATGTACACAGACCCAGACCGATGGGTTCAGAACCCCTGCTCTAGATGTAAACAGACCCAGACCGGTGGGTCCAGAACCGCTGCTCTAGATGTATTTCTCATACAATGTGTCTGATGGGTTCCATTTCTTTATCCTGCAGGGAATGGAGATTGTGCAGACGATGAACAGCGACCCGGGTCTTGCTGTCGGTGTGTATTGTTTCACCCTGTCTGTCGATATAATGGGGGGTGCAATTACAGGATTGGAGAATTCCCTCTGCCAGCACACAACTGTGTTCTCTTAGCTATCTCTCACTGGAAATTCTGTCTCTATCTAAACAATCTAATTTCTTCTACTTCAGACATTAACTTTCCATAGACATCTTCCTTCGTGTTAGCGATACTATATTATTATTAGCATAGCGCCAACATATACCGCAGTGCTTTACAATAATAGTAGAAAAAAGATATGAAGAGGGCCCTGCTCAAACAAGCTTATAATCTATTACATCCGCCTTATGTGCTAGCAATTAATATCTCCAAACACGTGCGTGCAGGGCAGGGAGGGCCGACGGAAGGGGTGTCAGTTACACAATCTCTGACATGGGGGGCAGGGTCCATTCAAAGAGGTGTGTGTGCCTGGTGTGCTTTGATGGCCTGCCCGTCCCCACCCCCTATGATAGACAAAAATAGATAATAATTGAATTGTAATTCACAATGGTAGTCAGACGTCTGCACATAGGAGGGAGTAACTGAAAACAATCTCCAAAAAATAAGAAATACAATTTTACATTTTGTTGCAAAGTTTCAAATCAAACACAAAATGGTTGTGGAAAAACTAGTCGCCTAACGCGTTTCGAATCCCTACTGTACTTACTCATAGACTCGTGGTCTGCCCTGCCAGTTTTGTGTTTGTTTTGACATTTTGCAATAAACACTACTATTTTATGCCTTACATCTCTGAGATTTCCAAGTCTGACTACCATTGTGAATTGCATTTGGGAGACAGAGTATTTTTAGCTAATGATCTTGAAAACACTGCAGACAAGGCAGGATTAACTTCTGCTTTATATGTAAATAATTAACTTTTTCCAATTAAATTGTCTCTTCGGCTATCATTTCTTCAGGTTACACGGCTTTCAATGGAGTTGATTTTGAAGGCACCTTCCATGTGAATACCGTGACCGATGACGACTACGCTGGCTTTATATTTGGCTATCAGGACAGTTCAAGCTTCTATGTGGTCATGTGGAAACAGACGGAACAGACGTATTGGCAGGCCACCCCGTTCCGAGCTGTCGCAGAGCCTGGTATTCAGCTGAAGGTATTTATCTACAAGAGTCATCAGTCCAGACCAGTTATTGGGGAAGATATATATCTAGAATCACAAAGCAGCTATTTGTGTCAATCTTGCTATATTGAAAGCCCAAAACAAAGTGAAAATGCACCTAAAATCAGTAAATATTACCCTCCTAATTTATATGGATGTGTACATTTTCCTATAGATCGTCTTTAATATAAGACTGAAAAAAAAATTAATTAAAGAGAGAGCTTTTCATAGCTTAATATGTTATCACCCTATTGTGGGATTACGTCTAATGGCTGAACTCACTAAGAGCCAGCAATATTACTTCTATCTCATGGCGTTCATATAAATGTGCAGATTTCACAATCTGTATAATTCTGGTTCCCAAATACTCAGATGTAATCAATAAATTAAACATATATAGCAACAAATTTATAGTAGAATGTATCCATGGAAGTTTAAAATCAGCAACACAAGCACAACGTGTTTCGACCTCGGTCTTCTTCCACATTTAATAAAACACAAGACATTTCCCCTTTTTTATACCATTTTTTAAGAGTGTTTTGCATAATTAGTTCCTTGTGGTTTCCTCCAATAATCTGTGTCCGATGTTAGAAGCAATCCAAACCACTTAGTTTCTCCTCGGAGAGGCCTGTGTTAGCTCTCTCTGTGGGATGGAAGAGAGTGCGAGGAGCTCGTCATTCCTTCGACATTAAATGTGTTTGTAGCTAGAAAAAAATCACATATTTAAAGCGGCACTGTCATGCCGAACTTACCTTTCCTCAATCTCTTCCTCTTCTCACCCTCTCTCGGGATCTGTTATTCATTTCTTCCATTCTTCTTTAGTTTTCTTTAAAACCATAAGACAAAGTAGGGACTCTTTGTCTTATGGGATTCCTCCGCTTGACCAGCTCTGACCAGCGGAGGAGCAAAGTGTGCTTCATTTCCGCTGGTCAGAGCAATTTTCCCATGATCCCTAGCTTTCCTCCCTGTTCCCACAATGCTTCCTGTCAGTATTGCCGAAAGTCCTGTCACTTAGACAGAACGCCGGCAAAACTGCCGAATTGCATCCTAACAGAATGAGAAGAGTTTCTCCATTGGTGTTAGGAAGCAAATCGGTACTTTGTTCGGATCGGAATTTCATTCAAATGAATGAAACTCCGATCCTATTCATTGCTGTGGCTGCATCTTGCAGCCACTTAGTAGATAACTCCCTAATTCCCACGGTATCAGGGAGCTATCTACTAAAAGGCTGAAAGACCTAAATTGGTCTTTCAGCCAAATTTACTAACACTAAGTAAAAATGACTTGGTATTAGTAAATAATATGCCCCTACTCGCTATACCGCGAGTAGGGGCATGTCTAGTAAGCAGTGAGCAGCCTGTGGCTGCTCACTGTAGAAAAAAAAAAAAAAAATATTGCCCCCCACCCCTAAATGACGGGTGGGGGCCGTTAAGTAAAATAAGGGAGGGAGACCTATTGTCCCCCCCCCCCCCCCCCGGCCCCCACCCCTGAGCGGTGGGTGGGGGCCATAAAGATAATGAGGGGGGGGGACCTACTGTCCTCCCCCCCCGGCCCCCACCCCTGGGCGGCGGGTGGGGGCCATAATGTTAATAAAGGGGGGGGGGGACCTACTGTCCTCCCCCCCGGCCCCCACCCCGGGCCGGCGGGTGGGGGCCATAATGGTAATAAGAGGGGGGGGGGGACCTACTGTCCTCCCCCCCCGGCCCCCACCCCTGGGCGGCGGGTGGGGGCCATAATAGTAGTAGGGGGGGGACCTACTGTCCTCCCCCCCGGCCTCCACCCCTGGCCGGCGGGTGGGGGCCATAATAGTAGTAGGGGGGGGGACCTACTGTCCTCCCCCCCCAGGCCCCCACCCCTGGGCGGCGGGTGGGGGCCATAATAGTAGTAGGGGGGGGGGGACCTACTGTCCTCCCCCCCGGCCCCCACCCCTGGGCGGCGGGTGGGGGCCATAATAGTAATAAGGGGGGGGGGATCTACTGTCCTCCCCCCCCCCCGGCCCCCACCCCTGGGCGGCGGGTGGGGGCCATAACGAGTGGGGTCCCCCGTCCCCCCCTTATTACCCTTTTTTTTTTTTTTTTTTTTACAGTGAGCAGCCACAGGCTGCTCACTGTTTAGTGGACATGCCCCTACTCGCGATATAGCGAGTAGGGGCATTGGGGAGATTTGAATCTCCCTTGTGCTATTATGGGGGTCATATTGACCCCCATAGAGTGAGGGGAGGACCTGGGGGGCTAATGAAGTGGTGGGGAGCACAGCTCCCCACCGCTTCTGTCTTTACATATTACAAGGAGGGAGCTGCACGCCGGTAGCTCCCTCCTTGTAATAAACCGAACAAACAAACGAACACTGATACACAGTGTTAGTTTGTTCGTCTGATTTTTTTCTATTCATTCATTCGTCTGTCTGATGAATGAATGAATAGGTGAAATTCCCGTTCGCATGTCCAGATGTTTCACTGGGCATGTGCGGGAATCTCACAGTCTGTGTAGTGTGGGTAGATTACGTGTCCCACAGGGACTTCACCTACCCACACAAAGATGGCGGCGCCCTGAATAAAGATCGGGGCAGAAAATAAAGAATAAAAAATAGGTAATCTGGGGGGCTTAGGGGCATTTGGGGGTGACTAGGGGGTCGATTGGATGTAGTTGAGGCGGGAGGGGGGTTAAAAAAAAAACGGAATTCGGCATGACAGTGCCGCTTTAAAGTGTATCTTGGAGCAAAGTCAATGTGAATCAACGGTGGATCACCATTTCCGCCATGTCATTCTGGGCACGTATCACTTCTTCTCGATGGTGGTAGTGGAGAAGAAGTGATATTTTTCTTGGCAAATGTGGTGGATCTGGCCTCACTAACTGCACGACATGGGTCAAAGGACAATGAATTCAGAATATGTTAGAAATAAGCTGGATAATATGAAATGATGCAAAATGTTACTTGAGTAAATAATTTTAGATGACATGTTTTATTTAGTATTATTTACAATCTAATAAACCTTCTGTCACTCCTTTAATAAATGTAGTAGTTTCTGATGATAATTGTTGATCTTTATCAGATATCATTACACAAACACCCACAGCTCAGGTGATGGCTAACCTTTTATATCTATGTTAATGCTTTAACGTTTGGTATGGTCTGAACTCTCTCTGCAATTTGTCTTCCTTGTTCAGTCTGTGAAATCTAAGACAGGACCTGGGGAACACCTGAGGAACTCCTTGTGGCACACGGGAGACACCAATGATCAAGTGCGATTGCTCTGGAAAGACCCAAGAAATGTTGGCTGGAAAGATAAGGTTTCTTATCGTTGGTTCCTCCAGCACCGACCCCAGGTTGGGTACATCAGGTGTGTTCCTAATATCTTCCATTATCTTTACTGTGATAACACTAAATTGTGTCTACACTGTGATAACACTAACATTGTGTCTATACATTGATAATACTCACATTATGTACATACATTGATAATCACACAAACATTGTGTCTATATCCTGATAACACACACACATTGTGTCTACACTATAAGAACACTAACATTGTGTCTACACTGTGATAAAACACAGATTGTGTCTACATTGTGATAACACACAGATTCTCTATATCCTGATAACGACACACACATTGTTTACATTATGTCTATGACTATTTCCAGGACTAGATTTTATGAAGGAAGTGAACTAGTCGCTGACTCCGGAGTCACGGTCGACACCACCATGCGAGGAGGAAGACTTGGTGTATTCTGCTTCTCCCAGGAAAACATAATTTGGTCTAACCTGAAATATCGCTGTAACGGTAATTCTCCTACTAATAATTCTTCATTTTCTTTAATGTCAAACAGGAAATGGTGATAAACTCACCTGACGTTAATGGTCTGTGATTTCCACTGGTCAGTAACTCCCAAATCTCAGTCTAATAGGGACATCTAAGAGGAATGTCTGGGGTGTAGCTAAGGTAAAGATCATTACTTAGAACATTTAGGAGACACCATGAACTCTTAAAAGCGACGGAACTGGGAAAATCAATTCGAATGATAGACATGATTTATATATAAAACATTGCCCGCCGTTCACTCGCTGATTAATATTGGGGGTTACAGCTGAATATAAAGGGATTTTTCACTGAACTCGTAATTGTCAGGAATTCCATATCTGAATCCATAATTCTCTGACTCACCCATTTTTCCGGCTTGGCAATTTTTTAAACTCCTGGTTTAGTAATTAAGCCTTTAAGGGTGAGCAATAAATGTATTAAAGGGACAGTCGCCAGAATAACTACAGCTTATTTAATTTGTTCTGATGAGTAAAATCATTACCTTCAGGCTTTTTGCTGTAAACACTGTCTTTTCAGAGAAAATGCAGTGTTTACATTACAGCCTAGTGATACCTCCAGTGACCACTCCTCAGATGGCTGCTAGAGGTGCTTCCTGGGCCAGTGCTGCACAGTGTGACTGACATTCAGTTTCTCCATCCTCTGCATGCAGACACTGAACTTTCCTCATAGAGATACATTGATTCAATTCATCTCTATGAGGAGATGCTGATTGGCCAGGGCTGTGTTTGAATCATGCTGGCTCTGCCCCTGATCTGCCTCCTTGTCAGTCTCAGCCAATCCTATAGGGAAGCATTGTGATTGGATCAGGCTACCACTTCTGCTGAGTTCAGCAGGCAGGTCTAAAGGAAACAGGGACAATATGCAGCTGCAGACTTGAATACAAGTAAGTTTGACTATTTTTAGGGAGGCAGGGGGGCTAGATAGTGGTTTTAACCCTATAAGGTCAGGAATACATGTCTGTTTTCCTGACCCTATAGTGCTCCTTTAAATAAAAAGCAGGTGCAATGAATGAGAACCAGGTTTAATGATAACAAGTACAGCCATATATGAGACTGCAATAAACAGACACATTGTTACATAATACACAATGTGATCCCAAATCTCAGGACCTCACAGTGAATTTCAATGTTAGGCCTCAATAGTCGAAATATAGCGTCCACGGAGATTTGTTCCGATTCGATTACTGTGGCCTAAAAATTTAATTCCTGACAATTAATGAATAACCCTGTGTATTTTGCTGCTCATTTAGATAATATAGACAGAAATGATAAAGATTAGTGGCTAATCAGTCTATAGCAGGATTTATCTACTAAACACTAAATTGGGGTAAAAGGATTTCTGTCCTGGGTGTATCCTACCTTTCTGGTGACACATTGTGGCCAATTGGCAGACATTCTGCTGGTACTGCTAAGCATCATGGGAAATACAGTTCCATAGAACAACCGTGTAATTAACACGTCATGTTTACTTCTTTCAGATACAATCCCTGAGGATTTCCAGGCTTTTCAAACCCAGAACTTTGCTACTTAAAGGCCTAAAACAGCAAAAGACTTTTTTTTTTTTTAAATCTCGTTTTTTTTTGTTTATAAAAGTCACCTCTTCGCTCCTGATGTAACTATGATTATTTGGTTTTATACTTCCTGAACATGAATGTATGTGCATAAAAATGGATCCAATAAAATAACTGTTTGAACCCCAGGTGATTATTGTATTTATAAACGCATTGACGTCACACCTGGCTTTATAACAAAACAGAAAGAGGTCTAATCGCTAAACAGCGAACACCTGACAGACACGAAAAGATTGACATATTACCTTTTAACATTTGTGGTCTAATGGCAACTCACCTCAAATGTCAGTTAAGAGAAAAGACAATCCTCTGATTTAGAATTATTTAGGAAACACATTCTTAGCAATTGTAAAAATAAAGAAATGCCTTGTGTTTTCTGCAGACACAGAGGCACATTTTTTTTTTTTTTATAACTATAGTTGGTGAATTTCAGTAAATAAAGTACAAGCTCAATGAACACTCGTTACCTGCGCACAAATTCTCTAATTATTATGCTCCCACTTCTCATACTGGCCACGGATTGGTGATTTACTCATTTCCTGCTGTCTCACTCTCATCATACTCAGAACAAACGGTTTATGTATTAATGATTATAAAAATATCATTTAATTAGACGCTTTGTGTGTAATGAAGAAAGACAAGAATTTTAATTTCAAAACAAAAGTTTATTATACAGTGTTAAAAGGGTATCAAAATGACCATAAAAAATATTTGTGTTTTTTTTAACACAACACTTGATCATTCAAAGAGATAATTTAATCATAATTCAGATTTGATCACTCAAATAAGTTATTGACCATCATTATATCCAGTTCTAACATTTGTACGCCTGGAATAATAAAAGAAAGATATTGTATTCTGACTCTTTGTTCTTTAAGTATAAAACAAATGTCAGCCTGTGCATAGTCTATTTTGCATAGCAAAACAACGGAAACAATGATTTGCCGTACATAGCTACATAATCTGTAGAGTCTCTTTATTAGTTGATAAACTACAGTCCCCATGATCCTTTGCCTGTCAACATCTCATGAAAGAGATTGCGAGTCCATAGCTTTTCGGCTGTAGTCACTGAAATCTATAATATTCGTTCCCAAACAATGACCATTGTGGGAGGTATTTATCAGCGGTCACATAACTCTTACCCAATCTGTAAGTACGTCTAATCTACACTAAGCAACCAATATAGAAAAACAACCAGATATATGTAAATGCAAGGAGATAAAACCAGCAAAAACGACTAAACAGTTTAACATCGTGGGATCAAATATCGTTATTGTAGCATGTTTACATGAATGAGTTCCATTTTAACATTCTCTATTCTTTACTATAATAGCTCTGTCTGCCAGGACGGCCTACTAACAGCAACTGGGTTTTATCACAATCACAGCACAGGGAAGGGATAAACTAGGAAATATTTTGTTACCATACAAATAATATGATAAAGTCTTTCATTTTCTTAATAATACGCTTTTCTTCACATTCCCTAACTTTTTCTGTTCCTCCCACCCAACCTGCCGTTAATTTAATTTGCTGCGCATGGTGACTGCGGTAAAATGCTGGCAACTCAACTACAGCTCCCAGAATTCCTTGCAGTGCCCATAAAGGTATAAACTCAGCAGAGCTATACAAAAATTAACAGAGCGTCATGATTGGCTCATTGCAGAAACTGCACATTACGGAATTTTAATTGTGAACACATTTTTCATTTTTACTTATTGGTTTTACATGTAATTTGCTTAATGCAATAAAAGAAAATAACGGGTAGACTCCAGCCTACAGCCTACATGTTTGTAAATCTATAACGAGACTTCACAGAGGCTCATGTCTCTTTAAATATACCCACTACGAGGACAGAGCAGGATTATAGCACAGGAAGTAGGCAACCTATGTAAACCGAGACACAAAAATGAAACTGTGACATCATCCAGTGATGTCATCTCACAAAGACATATTCCAAAATGAGAGATATGGGACTAATTCTTGTGTCAGCGAATATAGACGCACACCTTCTCGTGGCCCCATAATTTGATAAACCATTATTTTGCCTAGCGTGTGGAATATGGCAGGCTCACATTAGGCTTGCATGCACAGTAGCGCAGGAGATCCATACCTTTACGATCTCGCCATTACAGCTAAGGATAGCCTTCTATGAGAGTGCCTGAACAGCAGCTGTGTTAATGTAAGACAGAGAGGAAAAATATTTGAAGAATTCGACTCAGCCAAAAGGTAAGAGAAGCTGGGCAGCAGTTGTTTTTAGCGGGTCGTTTAGTTTCAGCCATATTTATTCACGTGATTTTACAGATATCCATCTTAAAATGTAGCATAAAGAGGCAAAGGAAAATTATTTTTTTTATATATATCTGCATAGGTCAAAATTCACTATTTGAAAACATCATTTATCACGTAACGTTTTTTTCACGCGAACCATTAAACCGCTCTGCCTCATCAACATTGTTTTCTGCAGACATCTAAGGCTGGAGTAGCTTTGAATATAAGATAAAGAATCAGTCGACGATGAAGGACTATTTTCACGTTCAGATGTCAGATCCCAAATAAAGCACAATGTTAACAGATAAAACAAGACAAATAAAGCTCAGTGTTAACAGGCAAGGTTTCGCTCCGACACTGGTAATATGGATTAGTAACTTCACCCGATATCTTTCACAACATTCTGACAATCTTTAACATCTTCTACTTTTCTTATACCTTTTTAAAATAAACACTTAGTTTCATTTATATTACTGTACCATATATAAGCTTACAATAAATTCTGCTTTATCTGAATAAACTTATTACATCGTAAATCATATAACAGAAATATAATATAAAACGTACATACAGAAGGAGTTAAATATCTCTGCTATTGTTCCGCGGGGTACTGTGCCACAAACCTTTCTTTCCCGCAAGCAATCGCTTCGATTTTCAGCAGTAATAGATCTGTTTTGTTTTTTTTGCTAGATGTTTTTAGAACTCAAACCTCTGAGATGTGTCCACTGACAATTATTTATAAAAAGTTTTGAAATACATGAGCATCCTTAATATAAAACAAGCCTAAAAAAAAAAAAAAAAAATGTACATTAAACTTCCCTTTGAGTTTGTTTTTTGCCAGCCATCCATGTAACATATTTGGAATTTAGGTAACATGTTGCTCTGTGAATTGATCAGCCTGACTCACCAGAATCTCCTAGACTGGGGTACATGGTCAGCTCTTCTTTACACTGAGCTGTGTGTCCTATTTATGAGAATGAAAATACAAGTCAACCCGTATTACTTTAGTGCTAATGGCATAGCGTCACACCCACAACGCCCCAAGGAGAAGAGTCTTTGGCTTGTGTTTTTACCATCCCAAATAAAGTAGACCTGCACTAAATACATGGGTAATAGGTTCAGCATCAAGTTATAAATAGATTTTACCAAGTTACTTAGTTAATGTAGTGTGGATGGACCGCAATAACCGTCTGATCTAAACAGAGCACATTGTGATTGAGCAGTCACTTGTATTGCAACAATCGTGTATAGAAAGGCAGTTTGTGAAGGAAAAATGAATAGCGCATTATGTTTTGTGGGTTATATTATACCTGTACACAGTGTCAAAGCGAGAATTGCAACTTCAGCTCCCTTCTTGGGATTCCCACAATGCACTGCAGTAAGAGCCAAACTTTATATTATACAGCAGCCCTTGTATGAATCCAAAATGTAAAAAAAAAAAAATGAAGTTGGCTTTGTAGCACCAGAAAATCCAGGAATGGGTTGAAAGGGGTTCAACATTTCTCTAACATTCAAAGTAAAAATTTCTAAAAATAAAAAGCCTAGCATGGAGTTCAGACAGTAGGTTTATGTTGCCAATAGTATACATTTATGGTCTTAGAAGCACACCCCGATGATCTGACAGTAGTGTGCCCAGTGCAATATGGCTTCTTAAAAATGTCCCACAATCCCACTTCCAGCGCAAGAAACAAAAATGCTACCAAACCACATGATTACTGCGTACAGTCTGCCTAATTCACATGTAACAGATAATGAGACGGATTGTTCTGTGGAATGTCTACACCACGTATCCCTTGCGAGTGCCGCGGCACACGGGAAACAGCAGAGTCCAGAGATATACAAGGATGCACGCCCAGCAGGAAGCCATCTTAATCCAGAACGGACTCCAGCTGCCTATGAACAGCTTCTCAATTTCCGCATAGTTATAGCTGTGAGAAATGAAATGGAAATACATTCAGATCAACAAAAACAAAGAAAGACAAAGTGCAGACATTGAAACAGTAACCGTTAAACGCGCAATTTAACTTCCTTGATAAAAGCAACAATTGAAAATGAAAACACTTGAGTGGTGTTTTACGTTCACTGTCACCTCACCGACTCAGCATACGCTGGCAGTGGCCGACAAGGTGGCGGTCTGTCTGTCATGATTACGCCAGATTTCAAGTAAAACATTCCTGTGGATATATATAACCATGCCTCCCTCATTAGCAGTATTACTCCAGCCCGGCCTCTTCATTCAGCTAATGACCTTTACAGTTCTGTTCTTAGATTTTCGCTCGCAGTCCTTCTCCTGTATTATGGAATGTCCTCCTGTAGGATATCTGACTCTCTGAGTCTCTGCAGTCCTTCAAAAAAACCTTAAAAACAAACTTCTGCAGAGAATCTTATCAGCTCCTCCCCTAACAATCTTCCTCTGCTGTCTCCCACCTACTGAGCTCCCTTCTCCCTAACACCCATTTCAGGTATATGCAGATCTTATGATTCCCTAACTCCCCCCTCTATGCATTTGGAAATTATCCTTATTTTGGGGGGAGGGGATGGGAGGCCCGCTTCAACTGTTCCCGTATGTCAAACATGTTCTGTTGGAATAGTTTGTCTTGTTTTACCTATTGCAAAAGCACTGTGGAATATTTTTAAGCTATGATAGTAATTGTAATTGTCCTGCAATTCCTTGTGGGCCCACCAGGAGGTGCAATATATCGCTGCCATGCAGGAAAAGAAAAATAATTAGGAAAAACTTTTAGATTTATGCACTTGCTGACCAACTGGCTAACAGTCAAAATCTCATTTCACATAAAGGAATTCCAAAGCATGTTCAAATTTATGGAGACGGATCGCCTACATGGTGCTCCTTTTAACAGAGATTAATTGTACAACATTTATTTCATTAACAGAGGAAATGTAAAAAAAAAGGGAAAACAAATTAAAATGACATTTATTATTAGGGTATTTGCCACGTTAATCTTTCTATATGTGAAATGCAGATTAAGGAACAGCACACAAAGACATTTTATATCGGATAAGTCTGCTTAAAATTACCAATGTCAGCAAACAAATATGGGGATTCAGTTCCACCATGCGGCCATATCGTGTTAAGCCCACCACTATGTTACAGTACCCCAATATCCTACACTAATTTTAACATAGGACATTCCTCTGCTGGAGAAGGGAGAGCAAATGATTAATAAACAAACTCTTCATAAACCACATGAATTCTATGTAACATGGCAGCACCTTTCATGTGTGGCACACCACCATCGAGTAGAACTGCACAGAGTCCAGGGAAACATAACAGATCTACGCTACTCGTTAATACTCTGTGCGCACAATTTCTATAGTTTGACTGCTAGACTAAGGATAGGTCCTATGAAGATGCATTTCCTCACAATACAGGGGTCGGCAGAATCCTGCTGTGCATAGTGGGAGTTGCAGTTCACAATGCCTGGATGCACTGGGACAATCAGCTGTCCCAATTCAAAAGCCACGGAACAAGTCGGATGGCCGGCTGCTAGTACTCTGTTTAATGTCAAGGATAAAATGTGAGAACAGGATTGCCACAGACGTGAGGACCACGGTAAGTAATGAAAATGGATCAGAAAGTACTTACTGGAACCAGTTCGTGACTGTCATCATCATGTAGAAGGTTCCCAGGAAAAACACGAAGTGGAAGTACCAGTACCTGTACACAGTGGTGGTCTCTTCATCGTAGGCCACGTGCTGACCTCCCTTCTTCACTACGCGATCATCCACTCCGTCTGGGAGGAAAGGAAAAGGTTTCATTACAGAGCACCAACGCGTTCCGCAGCGCGCCATGTAAACACGATGTAAAAACAGAATACAAATTGTAAAAAACAACAGTGAAAAGAACAGACAGGAGCTGGTGATCTAACACGTGGACAGCACAGGGCGGGCAGCAGTGACCAAACATGACACTGTATAACTATCACCATTTATATAGCTCCAACAAATTCTGCAGCGCTGTACAGTTATACAGTGTAAATATAGAACAGGCAACCAACAGACACCTGAAACCTGGATCATCAATACATTTCTGTGCAACATTGACCAAGTAATCTGTGCATGTGGAAAGCAGATGGCTTCTCCTTGTTTTTACAAATTGAGGCCTGCAGGTATGGGATTGTTATACAGTGGATATGACTACGTACATACTGTTTATCCCATTACAACAGCTGGAAAACCAACGTTAGGGCGTCTGGCTTAAAGTCGAGAGACGTTAAATTGCAGAAAACAGACAGAATGAAACCCTTTACCTTCTTCGCTGGATGCGCAGCAGAAACAGCAGCGGGCTACCTGTCAGGGAACATCGGAATAATGGCAGCTTAATATCCGTGGAGAAATGCAACAAGAACAACGCACTTTATTTATCAGCACAGAAACACAATGTAAAATAGCGAGTGGTAAGAGTTATTTACTAAAAAGAGTATTGTCGGGAATTCAAATTTAAGGCCAGAGTTGCCAAACTGAAAGCACAACTCAATCTGAGATTTTATCCAGTTCGGCCAAGTTGAACTTAAATTGGAATTACTCTTTGAATTCCTGATAGTCCTCGATAGTCTGTGCTCTGTATTACACCACTTACACCTGGACACAAGGGTGAGAGGAGACACTCCTATAATGGGCAAACGTTATCGTAGGGAGACACTCCTATAATGGGCAAACGTTATCGTAGGGAGACACTCCTATAACGGGCAAACGTTATCGTAGGGAGACACTCCGATAATGGGCAAATGTTATCGTAGCGAGACACTCCTATAATGGGCAAACGTTATTGTAGGGAGACACTCCTATAACGGGCAAACGTTATCGTAGGGAGACACTCCTATAACGGGCAAACGTTATCGTAGGGAGACACTCCTATAATGGGCAAATGTTATCGTAGGGAGACACTCCTATAATGGGCAAATGTTATCGTAGGGAGACACTCCTATAATGGGCAAACGTTATCGTAGGGAGACACTCCTATAATGGGCAAACGTTATCGTAGGGAGACACTCCTATAATGGGCAAACGTTATCGTAGGGAGACACTCCTATAATGGGCAAACGTTATCGTAGGGAGACACTCCTATAACTGGCAAACGTTATAGAAGGGAGACACTCCTATAATGGGCAAACGTTATCGTAGGGAGACACTCCTATAACTGGCAAACGTTATCGAAGGGAGACACTCCTATAATGGGCAAACGTTATTGTAGGGAGACACTCCTATAATGGGCAAACGTTATCGTAGGTAGACACTCCTATAACTGGCAAACGTTATCGAAGGGAGACACTCCTATAATGGGCAAACGTTATCGTAGGGAGACACTCCTATAATGGGCAAACGTTATCGTAGGGAGACACTCCTATAATGGGCAAACGTTATCGTAGGTAGACACTCCTATAACTGGCAAACGTTATCGAAGGGAGACACTCCTATAATGGGCAAACGTTATCGTAGGTAGACACTCCTATAACTGGCAAACGTTATCGTAGGGAGACACTCCTATAACGGGCAAACGTTATTGTAGGGAGACACTCCTATAACTGGCAAACGTTATCGTAGGGAGACACTCCTATAACTGGCAAACGTTATCGTAGGGAGACACTCCTATAACTGGCAAACGTTATCGTAGGGAGACACTCCTATAATGGGCAAACGTTATCGTAGGGAGACACTCCTATAACTGGCAAACGTTATCGAAGGGAGACACTCCTATAATGGGCAAACGTTATCGTAGGGAGACACTCCTATAACTGGCAAATGTTATCGTAGGTAGACACTCCTATAATGGGCAAACGTTATCGTAGGGAGATATTCCTATAACGGGCAAACGTTATCGTAGGGAGACACTCCTATAATGGGCAAACGTTATCGTAGGGAGACACTCCTATAATGGGCAAATGTTATCGTAGGGAGACACTCCTATAATGGGCAAACGTTATTGTAGGGAGACACTCCTATAATGGGCAAAAGTTATCATAGGGAGACACTCCTATAACGGGCAAACGTTATCGTAGGGAGATACTCCTATAATGGGCAAACGTTATCGTAGGGAGACACTCCTATAATGGGCAAATGTTATCGTAGGGAGATACTCCTATAACGGGCAAACGTTATCATGGGGAGACACTCTTATAATGGGCAAAAGTTATCATAGGGAGACATTCCTATAACGGGCAAACGTTCATTGCACAATGTCCCATTTTACCGTTTGTACTATCCCTTTGTGTTCCCTTCACAATGTTCCAGCAGTTCTATCGTGAGACAATGATCTTTCAATGTTTGTATTGTCAATTGCTTTATCTTTAATATACCTTAAAAATAAAATAAAAAAATATATATCCAAAGAATTACGGGATGAATGTATGGAACACCTTCTATGTCATACCCAATAACTGGAAAAGGAGGGAGCGCCAACTTACTTCTGTTTCAGGCGGCGAATATCGCCCAATCAACGCATCAGAACTAGCACGTGTGGTCGAGGTAAGGCTGCAAATACAATACAAAGACAGACACAATGTTCAGATTAAAGGGACTCTATAGTCACCATATAAAAGCAAGAAAGACAGGTCCCCCAGCCTTCCTTCTTGCTTTTATATGAACTTTCATTAATTAAAAAAAAAAAATCGGTGTTTTTATATTAAAAACTTACCTCCGTTCCAGCGCCGAGCTCCCCGCTAGGCCGCGCCCCCTTTTTCGTCAAAATGACGAAATCGCGGGGCCCAATGGGACGGCTTCGCGCTGGACCAATCGCGTTCTTCATAGAGCGGCATTGAATGCCGCCCTATGAAGAACCTGAGCGCTTTACCGCGCATGTGCGCGGAATGCGCGTTCGCGAGCTGAGCTGTCTGACTGACAGCTCAGCTCGCTTTCTAAAATTATCAATAAGGGGGGGGACCTACTGTCCCCCCCCGGCCCCCACCCCTGAGCGGCGGGTGGGGGCCCTAAAATTATCAATAAGGGGGGGGACCTACTGTCCCCCCCCGGCCCCCACCCCTGAGCGGCGGGTGGGGGCCCTAAAATTATCAATAAGGGGGGGGACCTACTGTCCCCCCCCGGCCCCCACCCCTGAGCGGCGGGTGGGGGCCCTAAAATTATCAATGGGGGGGGGGACCTACTGTCCCCCCCCGGCCCCCACCCCTGAGCGGCGGGTGGGGGCCCTAAAATTATCAATAAGGGGGGGGACCTACTGTCCCCCCCCGGCCCCCACCCCTGAGCGGCGGGTGGGGGCCCTAAAATTATCAATAAGGGGGGGGACCTACTGTCCCCCCCCGGCCCCCACCCCTGAGCGGCGGGTGGGGGCCCTAAAATTATCAATGGGGGGGGGGACCTACTGTCCCCCCCCGGCCCCCACCCCTGAGCGGCGGGTGGGGGCCCTAAAATTATCAATGGGGGGGGGACCTACTGTCCCCCCCCGGCCCCCACCCCTGTGCGGCGGGTGGGGGCCCTAAAATGATCAATGAGGGGGGGGACCTACTGCCCCCCCCGGCCCCCACCCCTGAGCGGCGGGTGGGGGCCCTAAAATTATCAAAAAGGGGGGGGACCTACTGTCCCCCCCCGGCCCCCACCCCTGTGCGGCGGGTGGGGGCCCTAAAATTATCAATGAGGGGGGGGACCTACTGTCCCCCCCCCGGCCCCCACCCCTGAGCGGCGGGTGGGGGCCCTACAATTATCAATAAGGGGGGGACGTACTGTCCCCCCCCGGCCCCCACCCCTGTGCGGCGGGTGGGGGCCCTAAAATTATCAATAAGGGGGGGACCTATTGTCCCCCCCCGGCCCCCACCCCTGAGCGGTGGGTGGGGGCCCTAAAATGATCAATAAGGGGGGGACCTACTGTCCCCCCCGGCCCCCACCCCTGAGCGGTGGGTGGGGGCCCTAAATACAAAGGGGGGGGGGGACCCTAGTTAACCCTCCCCCCCCCCCCCAAAAAAAAATATCTCCCTACCTACCCCCCTCACCCTAAAAATAATGAGGGGGGACCATTAACTAAAAACCTGTAAAAAAGAAAAAATGAGATAAAATCAACTTACCATTCGATGTTTTCTTTCTTCTAAAATCTTCTTTCTTCAGCCCCAAAAAAGGCCAAATAAAAATCCATAATAACCGACGCAATTAAAAAAAAAAAAAAAAAACCGAGCGCAAAAAAAAATAATCCATCTTCACCCATGGAGGGCTCCGCGCAGACTGAGCTCCGCAGGGTGGGGAAGGCTTATAAAGCCTTGCCCCGCCCTGCAATTAGGCTAAGAACACTCTGATTGGTGGGTTTGAGCCAATCAGAGTGCTCTTTGTCATTTTACAAGCGTGGGAAAGTTTTTTGGAATTTTCCCACGCTTGTAAAATGACACAGAGCACTGTGATTGGATGGATTTCAAGCCATCCAATCACAGTGCTCTGTGTCATTTTACAAGCGTGGGAAAGTTCTTTGGAATTTTCCCACGCTTGTAAAATGACACAGAGCACTGTGATTGGATGGATTTCAAGCCATCCAATCACAGTGCTCTTTGTCATTTTACAAGCGTGGGAAAGTTCTTTGGAATTTCCCCACGCTTGTAAAATGACACAGAGCACTGTGATTGGATGGGTTTCAAGCCATCCAATCACAGTGCTCTGTGTCATTTTACAAGCGTGGGAAAATTCCAAAGAACTTTCCCACGCTTGTAAAATGACACAGAGCACTGTGATTGGATGGCTTGAAATCCATCCAATCACAGTGCTCTGTGTCATTTTACAAGCGTGGGAAAATTCCAAAGAACTTTCCCACGCTTGTAAAATGACAAAGAGCACTCTGATTGGTTTAAACCCACCAATCAGAGTGTTCTTAGCCTAATTGCAGGGCGGGGCAAGGCTTTATAAGCCTTGCCCACCCTGCGGAGCTCAGTCTGCGCGGAGCCCTCCATGGGTGAAGATGGATTATTTTTTTTGCGCTCGGTTTTTTTTTTTTTTTTTTTTTAATTGCGTCGGTTATTATGGATTTTTATTTGGCCTTTTTTGGGCTGAAGAAAGAAGATTTTAGAAGAAAGAAAACATCGAATGGTAAGTTTTTTTTATCTCTTTTTATTTTTTTACAGGTTTTTAGTTAATGTTCCCCCCCTCATTATTTTTAGGGTGAGGGGGGTAGGTAGGGAGATAATTTTTTTTTGGGGGGGGGGGGGGAGGGTTAACTAGGGTCCCCCCCCCCTTTGTATTTAGGGCCCCCACCCACCGCTCAGGGGTGGGGGCCGGGGGGGACAGTAGGTCCCCCCCTTATTGATAATTTTAGGGCCCCCACCCGCCGCACAGGGGTGGGGGCCGGGGGGGGACAGTAGGTCCCCCCCTTATTGATAATTTTAGGGCCCCCACCCGCCGCACAGGGGTGGGGGCCGGGGGGGGACAGTAGGTCCCCCCCTTATTGATAATTTTAGGGCCCCCACCCGCCGCACAGGGGTGGGGGCCGGGGGGGACAGTAGGCCCCCCCCCTTATCGATAATTTTAGGGCCCCCACCCACCGCTCAGGGGTGGGGGCCGGGGGGGGACAATAGGTCCCCCCCTTATTGATAATTTTAATTTTAGGGCCCCCACCCGCCGCACAGGGGTGGGGGCCGGGGGGGGGGGGGGGGACAGTAGGTCCCCCTTATTGATAATTTTAGGGCCCCCACCCGCCGCACAGGGGTGGGGGCCGGGGGGGGACAGTAGGTCCCCCCCTTATTGGACCTACTGTCCGGGGGGGGACAGTAGGTCCCCCCCTTATTGATAATTTTAGGGCCCCCACCCGCCGCACAGGGGTGGGGGCCGGGGGGGGGACAGTAGGTCCCCCCCTTATTGATAATTTTAGGGCCCCCACCCGCCGCACAGCGGTGGGGGCCGGGGGGGGGGGGGAAGGAGAGTAGGTCTCCCCCCCCCCCCCCTTCAACCACTATTGTGGACAGTCAGCTCCCTGTGGGTTCGGGCTTCAGCTGTCAGCTGAAGCTGAAGCTGTCAGCTGAAGCCACGCCCGCAGCAGTGCTGACAGGCTATCAGCACACAAAGCGCGTTCACAGTGCTTTGTGTGCTGATAGCCCGTCTGATGCATTCACCCAGAATGCATCGGACGAGAGGCCTTTTTAGGGCCTCTGAACTCGGAAGTCCCTCTGGTGGCCGTCTGATTGACTGCAACAAGAGGTGTTCCAAGCTTCCAATGTAAACACTGCATTTTCTCAGAAAATACAGTGCTTACAAGAAAAAGGCTCCGGGTAGCTGTAGCACTCACCTGAACAACCTCATTAAGCTGAAGTTGTTCAGGTGACTATAGTGTCCCTTTAAATCCTGTCTGTGGGTTTTAGTCTGAATAGTTGGGGATTTTGACACAAGTATAGTGACATTTAGATTTTAAGCCAAAATAGTTACAATGTCAAATCCAAGTGATCTTCACGTTTAATTTGACTATTTTGGCTGGAAATATGAAATTCACTTTGAATTTCCACCAATTCCCCCTTTTTTGAAGAACAATGTGTATATGAATATACTATTAATTAAAAAACCTCACTATGCAGGGAACCGGTTTGTGATGTCGAGTTATAGGCTATTTTGGGTAAAGTTCAGTAAAATTGATGGAAGAGCTATCTTTTATCAGGAGATGCTGATCAACACAGATAAACAAAGGTTCTAGAATTTGCAACAGAAACAAAAATTCACAAACTGAATATAATGCTGACTGGAGGTTTAGATGTAGGCACCAAAGCATCCAGTGGTATGAAACAATGTAACCACAGGGAGAGCACTAAATATCTAAAATAACAAAGTATCAACACAGAAATAAACTAACTCCAAATAATAATAAATACCGAACAAGCCTTATAAGGCTACTCCCATGCCTAAGTAAGTGAGGAGATGAAGTGCTAAACACCCAAGTCTGTAATATACATATAGGCTTCAGTGAAATGGTTGTTCCACTAGAGATGGAAAAGTTGGACATCCATTCCACCAGAAGATATCTCTAAAGTATTAGAATAATTATAAGGTATAACCTTTATTAAGCCGCTTACGGACAAAACAAAACAAAGTGTAATAACAGTGAAACACTCGTGAAAATACAAGTGGATTAAAAACTATGGCTATGTGGCTATGTCAGTGTCCACCCATCAATATTATTAATTGGCTCAGGGATTTGAGTGACTAGTGGGGCACCCTCCCATCATGGGATGTCGTCTTTACTCGATGGGAGGGGGAATCTGGCGACTAGCCATTTTGGGTAGTTAGTGATGTCAGACTCGTGATCAGGTGCAAGGTTCTTTTATGAATAGAACATTTCATTAGTACAGTGTTCTCATGGCCTTCAGATTATACTATGTTGCAAATTACAGGAGATTCAGCAATTCCGGGGTTAGTCATGTCTTTGTAGAAAATACAGTCTCTGTTCATTGTACTGAATGTTGCTGGGAAATTCTGTCATATAATGTAGTTTAAAATGGAGGATCTGTCAGGTAATGTGGACAAAATGGAGGGTCTGTCATAGTGTGGGATTAAAATGGAGTTAGTACAATAATTCAATACAGGCTCAATAAAGATTTTTAATAATTCTACATCAGTTGCAATATGGATATCCTCCACAGGTAATGGGAGTGACAAAGGTATCCGAAATGAAGTTTAAAGTGAAAAGTACAATATGTAGTACAGTATATACTAAATCGGATATCGCACAAACCCCATTCCTCAGGACAAAGGTTCCCACAGTCTGCAGGACTTTATACATATCCCGGCTTTAGAAGTGAGTCCACAACTATTCCCATAGACTCTGATGGATTTCAGTAAGGTATACCAATTAGAATAAATACATAATATCCATGTGCAGTGAGTCTGTCATGCAGTATTTATCTAAATTGTTGCAAGTAAAGAGGAGTCTAGAGTGAACTGAAGGAGGATGTATATCTATTATGCCACCCTGTGCTTAGATAGAGTGGTAATACATAGGAAGCGGTTTAGTCCGTGAAAAACATAATAACAGCACCTATGTATATATATATATACACAATATTAGCTAGTAAATAATATTCATTTCTGATATCCAAATGTCTCCTTATAGGGTTATAGTATCTTGGAGATAAACTTGATAACAGACATAAATAGTTATTCACTTGGTGGAGACAACAGTGGAGAAAATGTCTCAATATATCAGTTAGAGCGCAAATTCATAGGTGTAGCTGAAACAATAGTTTAGCAGAATGCACCTGAGGGTCAGTTTGTAGGTGTCCCAAGGTGAATGGGTTAGGATACAGACCCCATACATAAGAAGGCACCCGCCAACAAAACAAATTCCTCCTAGGGACAGAGACCGCTTAGATAAATATACATCAAATAAAAATTTATATATTGGCATTCACCAAGTCTAACTCTTATATATATTACACACTGCTGCTTCAAGGCAGCCTAGCACTATATGTAACAGACAAACTGTCTAGCTGACTGAAAAGAATAGCTGCTTCAAGGCAGCCTAACACTATATGTAACAGACAAACTGTCTAGCTGACTGAAAGGAATAGCTAAATCTATCTTCTAGTATTGCCAAAAGCTGCTGCTGCTGCTGCTAGAGAGACAGTCTGATATTACAATGTCTGAGCAAAAAGTTCAGTAGACTCCTTAGGTGCTAAATTCCCCAGTATTAAATAGCCGTCTGCATCCCCCAGTAGTAAAACAAAAAAACGGCAAACGCTCGACGCGCGTTTCGGCGCGGTCACACGCCTTTATCAAGAGCTCCTGGCAAAGCTGAGGGGAGGTAAGTATTTACCGGGGAAGGTCCCGCCCATACATCCATGCGCTCCAATCAGCTTAGCTGAGGATTGGCTGGGGGTGGGGCTACACCCCGATCGAGTCCACCTCATTCAAAGGGCTTGTTTATCAGGGTGTCATGTGTCTCGTGTGTATGGGCTGCGTTAGCTATCACCATGGTGACGTGACCAGCCATATTATGTGCGCATGCCATATTATGTGCGCACGCCACTTTCATTGGCTACATTTATAATAGCCATAAATAAGCCATGTATCGGAAATGGGTCAGGGTAGTCAATAATTCTCCAATGGAGAGGATCCACCTTATTTAAAGGGGCATCTAAACTGTAAAAAGAAAATACACATAACACAATCTATAGAAAGTTAGATCACTGTACTGAATCCTCTCTCATTTAAAAATGTATATACATATATATTTACAAGGTCAATATGGTCGCTGTATATTGACCTTGTAAATATATATGTATATACATTTTAAAAAAATCCTTTTTGATGACCTGCACATATTGTCCGTTCACAATTATAATTTTTTGATTATTATTTATAATAATTTTGTGGTATTTACACCTTAACCTGGCACTGGTCTAGTCCATTGAGACTATGACCATAGAACACTTAGATAAATATATCTTTGTTCATTTATGGGTAAACTATATAATCTGTCACTAGTCTGCCGTTTTGGGTAATATATCTAATGAATACATCCGGTGGATTCTTAACTAATTGGGTCTCAAGCTTAATTAATTCATATGGCGTACTACTAATGTCGTGCGTGACCTAGGGATACCCTTAGCCATATCTAAATTTAACAGCATGACATAATAGTGACTATTTGTCTGAATAGTGATTAATGGATCTCAATGAGAGAGGATTCAGTACAGTGATCTAACTTTCTATAGATTGTGTTATGTGTATTTTCTTTTTACAGTTTAGATGCCCCTTTAAATAAGGTGGATCCTCTCCATTGGAGAATTATTGACTACCCTGACCCATTTCCGATACATGGCTTATTTATGGCTATTATAAATGTAGCCAATGAAAGTGATGGACCTCTAAATCAAGGTCTCTGTGCAGACGGACAACCTGCACTGCGTGAGCACATAATATGGCTGGTCGCGTCACCATGGTGATAGCTAACGCAGCCCATACACACGAGACACGTGACACCCTGATAAACAAGCCCTTTGAATGAGGTGGACTCGATGGGGGTGTAGCCCCACCCCCAGCCAATCCTCAGCTAAGCTGATTGGAGCGCATGGATGTATGGGCGGGACCTTCCCCGGTATATACTTACCTCCCCTCAGCTGTGCCAGGAGCTCTTGATAAAGGCGTGTGACCGCGCCGAAACGCGCGTTTTTTGTTTTACTACTGGGGGATGCCGACGGCTATTTAATACTGGGGAATTTAGCACCTAAGGAGTCTACTGAACTTTTTGCTCAGACATTGTAATATCAGACTGTCTCTCTAGCAGCAGCAGCAGCAGCAGCTTTTGGCAATACTAGAAGATAGATTTAGCTATTCCTTTCAGTCAGCTAGACAGTTTGTTTGTTACATATAGTGCTAGGCTGCCTTGAAGCAGCAGTGTGTAATATAAATAAGAGTTAGACTTGGTGAATGCCAATATATAAATTTTTATTTGATGTATATTTATCTAAGCGGTCTCTGTCCCTAGGAGGAATTTGTTTTGTTGGCGGGTGCCTTCTTATGTATGGGGTCTGTATCCTAACCCATTCACCTTGGGACACCTACAAACTAACCCTCAGGTGCATTCTGCTAAACTATTGTTTCAGCTACACCTATGAATTTGCGCTCTAACTGATATATTGAGACATTTTCTCCACTGTTGTCTCCACCAAGTGAATAACTATTTATGTCTGTTATCAAGTTTATCTCCAAGATACTATAACCCTATAAGGAGACATTTGGATATCAGAAATGAATATTATTTACTAGCTAATATTGTGTGTATATATATATACATAGGTGCTGTTATTATGTTTTTCACTGACTAAACAGCTTCCTATGTATTACCACTCTATCTAAGCACAGGGTGGCATAATAGATATACATCCTCCTTCAGTTCACTCTAGACTCCTCTTTACTTGCAACAATTTAGATAAATACTGCATGACAGACTCACTGCACATGGATATTATGTATTTATTCTAATTGGTATACCTTACTGAAATCCATCAGAGTCTATGGGAATAGTTGTGGACTCACTTCTATAGCCGGGATATCTATAAAGTCCTGCAGACTGTGGGAACCTTTGTCCTGAGGAATGGGGTTTGTGCGATATCCGATTTAGTATATACTGTACTACATATTGTACTTTTAACTTTAAACTTCATTTCGGATACCTTTGTCACTCCCATTACCTGTGGAGGATATCCATATTGCATCTACCCAGTTTTTAATCCACTTGTATTTTCACGAGTGTTTCACTGTTATTACACTTTGTTTTGTTTTGTCCGTAAGCGGCTTAATAAAGGTTATACCTTATAATTATTCTAATACTTTAGAGATATCTTCTGGTGGAATGGATGTCCAACTTTTCCATCTCTAGTGGAACAACCATTTCACTGTAGTCTTTTCCTTTTGCTTTAACTATTTTATGGGGTTCATGCCCTCTGATATCTCTGTAACCCTTTAGGAATTCTGATGTGGGCTCTGTCCACTTCTAATATTTCCTTTCTTGTCTCTTTATATATAGGCTTTATTAGTCCTGGCCCTTTAATGCATAGAGTGTTAGTAGATCTCCCCTTAATTCCTGAGCACCAGTAATAATGCTAAAGGGAGAAAGGTTACTGTCTAGAGGACCAGCAGCGCTAATAATCAAACGTAGACAGACGGATAAAGTAATGTAAAGCAGAGAAAGCCGCTCTCCCTGTTAAACTTACTAAATAGGCATAGAAGGAAAAAACTGAAAGGAAAAACTTAAATCATAACAAAAACATGTATCACACAGTGCAGTGAAGTGCCCATGTGTGTGCAAGTTAAAATTGACCCATAGGAAAGAACCTGACGTGCGCTTCGGTGCAGTATATATGCACCTTCGCCACCGAAACGCGCGTCAGGTTCTTTCCTATGGGTCAGTTTTAACTTGCGCACACATGGGCACCTCACTGCACTGTGTGATACACGGTTTTGTTAAGATTTACGTTTTTCCTTTCAGTTTTTTCTTCTATGCCTATCTAGTAAGTCTCACAAAGAGAGAGGCTTTCCTTACTTTACTTTATCTGTCTGTCTACGTTTGATTATTAGCGCTGCTGATCCTCTAGACAGTGACCTCTCTCCAGTTAGCACTTTTTTTTGGTACTTAGGTACTAAGGGGTATTTACTAACACCCTATGCATTAAAGGCTTGGGTGTTTAGTAACTTACTCAGGCATGGGAGTAACCTTATAAGGCTAGTTCAGTATTTATTATTATTTGGAGTCACAGTTTATTTCTGTGTTGATACTTTCTGTTACTTCAGATATTTAGTGCTCTCCCTCTGGTTACATTGTTCCATACCACTGGGTGCTTTGGTGCCTACGTCTTTATCTCCAGTAAGCATTATATTCAGTTTGGGATTTTTGCTTCTTTGTTTCTGTTGCTAGTATCTAGGGTTAAGCCCTTGGGCATTGCTGGAGTGCCCTCCTGGTGCATGGGATCAGTGTGGAGGTGGTGTTTATTTCCTTTTACACCCATTTTCACACGGATCCCCATGGGTTCTAGAATTTGCCCCGTGTCCACTAAGCTATGTTCAATGAGAAGGAACTTGTTAGAATATAATCTCATTTGTCCTTACCAAGAATACAAAATGCAAGCAAATAAAATGATAGCCCCAATTATGGAGACCAGTCTGCCATCTTGGTTAAGGTCTTTACTGAAGCTGGGCACACAGATGGTGACATTCCTTCCCATGTCATCAATCACTAGAAAAAAAGCAGACAGAAAGGGCCGCTTATAGGGATACATATTATACACAAACAAAACCATCAATGAAAGAACACAGAATACTGCAGGTAGTGAGAGGAGCAGAGCATTCATCCCAATGTATTGGTCAGTTCCATTGTCAGATGGTGACATGGGGAGGGGTTTCCTAAATTGAGAAGCAGCATTCTGCTGCGTTACATGCAAGGCAATATCTGATGTCGATGTCCTCTATACAGTGACCATTAAGGAGAGGTAGGGTGAGCAGATGTGCCAGACTGAGTGGGCAGCTGCAAAGGTGGGATGACTGGGACAATGACAAAATGGCAGATTAATAAATAGCAGCATTGCAGGACATATGTTGGACTTCATAAGCAGCAACTACGTAGAAAACATGTATAATACACACAAATATATCCACATGCAGACCGACATTGCACTGTACAAACACACATAAATATATCCACATATAGATAGACATTGCACTGTACAAACACACATAAATATATCCACATACAGACAGACATTGCACTGTACAAACAAATAAATATATCCACATATAGATAGACATTGCACTGTACAAACACACATAAATATCCACATACAGACAGACATTGCACTGTACAAACACACACACATATATCCACATATAGATAGACATTGCACTGTACAAACACACATAAATATATCCACATACAGACCAACATTGCACTGTACAAACACAAATATATCCACATACAGATAGACATTTCACTGTACAAACACAAATATATCCACATATAGATAGACATTGCACTGTACAAACACAAATATATCCACATACAGACAGACATTGCACTGTACAAACACATAAATATATCCACATACAGACATTGCACTGTACAAACACACAAATATATCCACATACAGACCAACATTGCACTGTACAAACAAATAAATATATCCACATATAGAGAGACATTGCACTGTACAAACACAAATATATCCACATACAGACAGACATTGCACTGTACAAACACACATAAATATATCCACATACAGATAGACATTGCACTGTACAAACACACACATATATCCACAGACAGACAGACATTGCACTGTACAAACACACATACATATATCCACAGACAGACAGACATTGCACTGTACAAACACACATGTATACATTAGATAATTCTCCACTCTCATAAAGAATGACCTACTAGTCTCCGGTGGCTTGCTAGAAAGGGACGAGAAGGTCAGGTACATCACATAGCAGCTGATAATTCCAGATTGGAGCACACCAGAGTACGGCTTGTCTAAAAAAAAATAAAAAAAAATTAGGAAACTTTACAAAAATGGCAGGTTAATGAATTAACTGAAAATGTAATCTGCGTGTGATGGTCAGTCTGTTATATGATCAACGTGACAGTTTGTGATGTCTGGGGGGGAGGGGGAGGGGGGGATACAGATGCTCCAGGACGTGGTACGGACCAGAACTTTCATACCTGTGAATGTTACCTGTTGGCTGGTAAGAGTTGGGTACATGGAGGTTACAGTGCTCTCTGCATATTTTTTACCAGGAGCCAAGTACTCTATGACCAGGTATGTTATAACGTTGTAGAACACACGCACAGGGTTATTTGTCAGTATGTTTATAACACTTTGCTGCTGTCCCAATGACCTGAACACAGACCAGAGAGCAAATATACTCAAAACCCCCATAGACTAGACAGACAGTGATTCACTAGGAGGCCACTTTATTTCCATCACCAAGGGATGTTCTAGAGCACAGCTATCCTGGGGATTACGTTTCCAATGATGATACTTCTTCCTCCTAGCTATTATGGGAAACCTAGACCAAAATCACTGGAGTGCTTCAAGATACCCATCAATGTTCTAATCCAGAGTCTAACATTATCTCCATGTTCACAGACAGTCCGAGTTGGACCAGAGGGATCTATATGTTAGGAATTCAGATTTGTAACACTACAGAATCCCTTTAATATTGTTGGACAAGTTTTTCAAATTATTTCTTTAACGTATTAAAATATCAAAAACTATATAATCTAACAAATATATCAATATATAAAGTATATTAAAGTATTAAAAATGCAAATATTTGTCATAGTGATGTGGGATTATTAAAAATCCTTATTGTACTTGTATTGAATTATTGCACTAACTCCATTTTAACTGCATACTGTGAATCCTCCATTTTGTCCTCCTAACCTGACTTCTTCAATCCTCCATTTTGTCCTCATAACCTAACTTGTTCATTTTAAAACTACCTTACATGACAGAATTTCCCAGCACATCTAATACAATAGACAAAGACTGTATTTTCTATAAAGACATGATTAACACAGGAATTGCTGACTTTTCCTTAAACTTGCAACATAGTATAATTTGAAGGCCATGAGAACACAGTAGTAATGAAATGTTCTATTCATAAGAGACCTTGCACCTGGCCACGAGGCCTGAGATCACCGACCGTGTAAAATGACGCTCAAGACCCCCTTGTCCCCACCCGTGTCCAGAACAATCCCACCTCTTGGTGGGTGGGCACGGGACTAACCACTTAGTTTTTGAGCCAATTAATAATATTGATAGGTGGACATTAATCCCGACACTTAACAATTAATCCAATTAATGATGTTTATTTGCTGATATTCTAATAATCAATGATGACGTAAAATGTCTCTTAAAAGGGCCTGCGCGCCCGCTTTTTAATCACTTGCCAATAAATTTTCTCGAAGTTATTTTAACCTGAACTTTGTGTGTCAGACTTAATTACTTCAGCGTATATACGCAATTTATTTTATTGATTTGGACAGGAACAGATAGACATTTAAACATTTTGGTTTACTGCTAAAAAGTACCATAACAATAGTATGAAACCATTTTAAAAGTTTATCCCAAAATATGAAATCATTTGAAAACCGTGTCCAGTGATATTAAATCAAGGCCCCTGTTGGTGCTTTGGTAGTTTCAGTTTTGTATCCAGGAGTCAAGTCCTTGGGCCCGCAGGCTGTGATGGACTGCCACTCCCAGCATGCTCAGCCAGCACCTCACTCTGCGATTCAGTCCTACAGGGCAGTCCCGGTGTGAGAGCTCAGCTTTTACCATCATATCTATATTATTATCTCAGTGTGAATCCCATTTATATAGAGAGCTGCATGGTATTACAGTGGATATAGTATGGTTTATAAGCTTTATTAGTGCAATGTTTCCAATTACCCCACAACTTCTACACTACCATAACAACCACACTATACTAACACTACTCAACTCCCTACAATACTCGAACACCTCCCACACTATTCTAACCCCCTACACTACCCCAATACTAACCTTTAACCTCCCACACTAAAACTACTCAACTTCCTACACTCAAAGGGCAGGTCCTGCAGGCCTACGAACGGTAACGGCATTCCTTCTGTGGATAAAGTGCAGGAACGTTGTTCCCATGTGTTCCTACAGGACTCGAGCCCTTTTTGTATCCTATATATATATATATATGCATGTTGAGTCTGGGTCCGCCACACCTTAGAGTCTGAATCTTGCATGTCGATTCTCTCCTGCTGATCACAGGCATTCCTATTAATTAACAAACTCTCTAAGAGCTCGGTTTGGTGTGGTCTGACCTAACAGGCAGGCCGACAATCACTAACAGAGTCTTCTTGGTTGATAATTAGTTTCACGTTTTGTAATGAATTCTATCAGCAAAATGTCAAGTCCTGCTCTACTAGTGAGGCTTAAAACGTACTTGCCACTACAGGCCTAGAGAGTACTCTCACCAAGGACTCATTTCTACTCTCTGAGGCTGAGCTTTCATTTGCCACTGGCTAGCGGACAATATGACATTTTGAGCCCTGCTAGGATATGTGATAATATAGAGTTTTTGTAAACTTGGTGTGTTTGGACTTCAGAATCTGAGACATATCCCATCCTCCACATCCAGTGTGAATTATTCAGCGTGAGGACTGCCATTCTCATTATCCATGCCTGTCAGGATAAAGGTGAATTACTCTAAATATGGTATTCTTTTGTCTTTAGTTGGTTTTGAGTTCTTAGAATAAAGGAATCAATCTAACTCAGGCTGTCTCTATGTGCAGGTAATGTCAGTTTATCCGATACTAGACTCTAGATTAGAACGTCGATGGATAATTTGAAGCACTCCATAATAGCCAGGAAGAATAAACCTCATCATGGGAAATGTAGTCCCCGGCTTTCTTTATTATAACTAGATACATGTCTGACAAAACTTTAACACGAGTTCATCAACACAAAATCTTTCTGGGCGTTTGGCCAAGAGAGGATGCGAGGGGCCTCTAACCTATCGCATACAAGGACACGACATTTGTTACAGAAGAGGAAAAAAAATAAAAATCTAAAGTCAGTGAAAAATCCCAAGGAGACTTAAAGAAACAGACACCTTCGATCCAAATACAGAACAGTATAGAGCAATGTCTCCAATTAACCATTCCTCAAAGCACAGCTCATACTTTACAGACAACACAAACAATAATCTACATAGAACGTGTTTAAAATGATCTACAAACCCAGAAAAATAAACCCAGAACAGTAGGCAGCAATTTCAAGAAGCATTTTTGGTTTGGGTGTGCAACCTCTCTAACTACAAAACACAAAGCCAGCCAGTGATCAGACTCCTATTTTACTCCAGACCAACAATAACATTGATAATGAATTTATGCCAACGGCCACCAGAGAGATACAGGAGGTTCTCATCTACAAGCGAGATCGCAGCCAATTACTCAGCGATTAGTAATGGACTATACACTGTACCATTAATTCAAAGGGGCTTATTCTCTAAACCCCAAATTGCAGTGAACGCCAATCTACATTATTCAGGCTGATTTAGCCAAGCTATGACTATTGTGGAGTTGGAGAATTTTTCTAAATCATTTTTTTTTTTTGCATTAGAATGTTCAGTTTCGTTTTCAATTTGCTGCAATTTGGTGTTTAAAGAACAGACCCCTTGACTAGTCACATACATGATGTCTGAAAAACAAATACTTTGTAATAATCCAGAGGGAGATTAAAAGCGACCACGGAGGAGTACCCCTACTCTATGTGAAGATTCATGTTTAACTTTGCAGGAACCGTCTAACTTCCTGACCCAACGTCTTCTGTCTCAGTGGAGTTTGGGAACCAGAATGCATTTCCTACATGTCAGTTACACACAAAATAAATTACTACCTGTCCCAGGAGAAAAAACTATGTATTTTACCCTGTAAAAATATAGGTCAGAAAAAGGATGTGGACAATCTAAATGGTACTTACATTTTTGTACACAGGGGGAAAATGCCACCAGCGTTACTAGCAAGCACAGACCACCATTGACACCGAGGAAGATTTTGTTGAGCAAGCATCCTTCCGGGTGCGTGTAGAAGTAAGCCAACAATGCCAGCGCCCCAACAGCCACCGAATAGAGGATGAGGGTGACAAACGCCAGCGCCGCACTCCAAAAGGTCTTATGGACTTGAGCAGACGTCCTGCAAGTCAGACAAATAACAGAAAAATCTTACATTTCTCTCAATATTGTGCAAACTTATTTAAAATTAAATGTATTTATTGCATATTTAGCGTATGGGCCCCAGCTGATTGAGCGGATTATTAATTCTAACAACAATAATTATTTAAAGGAGAACATAGCAAAACGTATTGGGAGCAATGGCTGCAGATACAGGTCCATGTCACAGTGCCAATAAAACCAATTTAAATTGTCATCAGAAACAGTGTATGTCCTTTATACAGCATTTTACAAACTGTTCATACCAAGCATCTCAAACATTAACCCCCCTCACAATGTTGCCTCCATGATTCCTGAAATCACAGGTGTATACAGTGAGTTGAATATTTTAACATCTTTATATACAGGTGATACTCGAAAAATTAGAATGTCGTACAAAAGTTTGTTTATTTCAGTAATGCAATGTAAAAGGGGAAACTAATATAGGAGATAGACGCATTACATGCAAAGCAAGATCGTTCAAGCTGTGATTTGTCATAAGTGCAATGATTATGGCTTAAAGCTCATAAAAACCTCAAATCCACAATCTCAGTAAATTAGAATATTACATGCAATCAATAAAAGAAGGAGTGTACATAGAACAATATCGGACCTCTGAAAAGTATAAGCATGCATATGGACTCAGTACTTGGTTTGGGCCCCTTTTGCAGCAATTACTGCCTCAATACGGCGTGGCATGGAAGCTATCAGCCTGTGGCACTGCTGAGGTGTTATGGAAGACCAGGATGCTTCAATAGCAGCCATCAGCTCTTCTGCATTGTTCAGTCTCATGTCTCTCATCTTTATCTTAGCAATGCCCCATAGATTCTCTATGGGGTTCAGGTCAGGCGAGTTTGCTGGCCAATCAAGCACAGTAATCCCACTGTCATTGAAACAGGCTTTGGTGCTTTTGGCAGTGTGGGCATGTGCCAAGTCCTGCTGGAAAATGAAGTCAGCATCCCCATAAAGCTCGTCTGCGGAAGGAAGCATGAAGTGCTTCAAAATCTCCTGGTAGACGGCTGCATTGACCCTGGACTTAATGAAGCACAGTGGACCAACACCAGCAGATGACATGGCTCCCCAAATCAACACAGACTGTGGAAACTTCACACTGGACATCAAGCATCTTGCAGTGTGTCTCTCAATTCTTCCTCCAGACTCTGGGTCCTTGGTTTCCAAATGAGATGCAAAAGTGGCTCTCATCAGAAAAGAGGACTTTGACCACTGAGCAATAGACCAGGTCTGTTTTTCTTTAGCCCAGGTAAGACGCTTCTGACGTTGTCTGTTGTTCAGGAGCGGCTTGACAAGAGGAATACGACATCTGAAGTCCATGTCCAGGATCCGTCTGTGTGTGGTGGCTCTTGATGCACTGACTCCAGCCTCACTCCACTCCTTGTGAAAATCCCCAACACTTTTGAATGGCTTTTTCCTGAGAATCCTCTCCAGGCTGTGGTCATCCCTGCTGCTTGAGCACCTTTTTCTTCCACACTTTTCCCTTTCACATAATTTTCTATTAATGTGCTTTGATACAGCACTTTAGGAACATCCAACTTCCTAGCAATTACCTTTTGAGGCTTTCCCTCCTTATGGAGGGTGTCAATGATGGTTTTCTGCACAACTGTCAGGTCAGCAGTCTTCCCCATGATTATGATTCCTACTGAACCAGACTGAGAGACCATTTAAAGGCTCAGAAACCCTTTGCAGGTGTTATGGCATACTTAGCTGATTAGAATGGGACACTGTAAGCCTAGAATATTGCACCTTTTCACAATATTCTAATTTACTGAGATTGTGGATTTGGGGTTTTCATGAGCTGTAAGCCATAATCATCGCACTTATGACAAATCACGGCTTAAACTATCTTGCTTTGCATGTAATGCGTCTATCTCATATATTAGTTTCCCCTTTTACGTTGCATTACTGAAATAAATGAACTTTTGCACGATATTCTAATTTTTCGAGTATCACCTGTATATAAATGATTTCCAGCTACTTCCTTGGGCACTGTGTAACAGATTGTTTGGAAATGATGATGTAACGCCAAGATGGCCGCCTCCATGATTACGTCTGCAGTTTGTCCTTTTGTGCTATTGATGTTACTGATGGATTGTGGGTAAATGTAATTGGCAACTCAAACCTCAAGCTCCGCCCACTGTAAAGTTTTGGCAACTTGTCTGCTTTGCATATGGAAAAGTAGCCCCTACCTTTCTCAAACATTTTAGGAGCTTGAGTGCTCAGGAAAATAAGGGAGCTATATAGAAGATTAGGGGAGGTTTATGTCGGAGTTATACACGTTCGAAAACATACCAATTTTTGTTCCATTTGTGAGCAAACTGAACCAAAAGTCTAAGCTGTATCAGCAGGAAAATGAAACCAAAGAAAGCGCCCACGTATCTCCACACTAAAACAAAACAGAAAAATGGGGTGTAAACAAAAAGAGACAAACAGTGCATTACCCACCCCACAACCAGACCGAAAATAAAATGTAACTTTACAATTCTATCCACAAAGCCTTAGCAAGAACATCGACTAGAGGACTAAAGGATTGCAAGATCTACCATTCTATATTAAAGGAACACAACCATGTATTGCTGACCCTATAGTGCTAAACACACCATTTAGGTGACTCCCCTCCCCCCCTTAGCCCCCTGTAAAAATGAATAAAACTCACCTTATTTCCAGCGCTGCTCCCCTTTTGACATCATCAGAATTGCCGATATTTAGCCAATCCAATGCTTTCCCATGGGGAAAGCATTGGATTGGCTAAAATTGGCAAGAGGGCGGGGCCAAATACAGTTTTGGCCAATCAGCACCTTTGATGAAAATTCAGCGTTCCCATGCAGAGCAGCACTGAGCCAGGATGCCCCTCCAGTGGCCATCTGAGGAGTGGCCACTTTGAGGTGTCCCTAGGGGCAATGTAAACACTGCCTTTTCTCTGAAAAGGCAGCGTTTGCATGAAAATGCCTGAAGGCAATGATTATACTCACCAGAACAACTACATCAAGCTGTTGTTGTTCTGGTGACTATAGTGTCCCTTTAAGGCTGATCATGGTGTGCACGTTCAGAAGTGTTGGACCATTAGATCTTGCTTGCAAATTTAAAGTATATAATGCCACAATCTGCTGCATACATGCTTTTATTAGATATGATGAGAACCTCCTTTAGGCATCAGCCGGATACAATGTCTAGCAAAAAATGTCAGAGATAGCTTTCCCGAAGTCCATCACATGATCTTCTGAGAGATCTCATGTAACAAAACTACTATGCAGCCGGAAGGGAAATAATGTTACATGAGATCTCTGAGAGGTTCGCAGGATAATATCTGATTTGCTGCATTCCACTACTGTCTGCCCCTTCCAGCATGTCGATTAATTAAACATCTTGAATTCCCAGAAAAAAATGACACCAATAACAATACGTTAGTGTCTGTGATATCCTTCCTATAGTTTCCAGTACATTTCTGTCCAATTTATTTACTGAACTGTGTCTAATGTGCTATGATTAATCCACAGCAGAGAATACGGACAGTCACTCTTTGTAAATGTGACAAAATAGAACCATAAAAGACAGACAGACGTTACCATTAGAGAAGGTTTCTTGGTCTGGAATGAAGAATGCTCCCGAACACATCGCTATTAGGATCAAGAATTTGAAGAACCAAAATCTAAAAAAAAAACAAATGAAAAAATAATTTGTAATAACCAGTATATATCCTATACAAAAATATAATCGTTTTCACTAAGTATTTATTCAGTCCCATCTAAAGCCTCTACAAATTTAAACTGAGCCTAAACGGATTTTCGGCTTATATATACACAGAGTACACGACCATACAGAGATCAGGTAAGCAGTGTCTAAATAAAGACACTCACTGTTTAAGCGGGTGTGTTTCTGTTAAATCATGAACTCCAATTTACATTGCTGTATACTTGACTTTTACCTTGTCAGGGGTTTATCTGCTATGATAGATTTCTCTTTTAAAAAGGTGAGAAAACTGAGCTTAAATGGCACAACGATCACAATTACCACAATGATCACTATTATGGCCCTCTTACCCATTGTGGATGTAGGCTCTGCAGCCACGGCTGTTTTTAATGTTAATAGTGAGAAGCATAAGAATGAAGAAGAAACCAGCCATCCCGAAGCAGACCTTGTAGACCGCAGAGTACCCCACCAGCTTCTCACACGCACTCCCAGCCTGGATGTGGTCACAGATATCTTTATAATACGGAATCTGAGGAAAAACAGAGGCAGATGTCAGTGGACGGCCACGGCCACGCTGGGATACATTGGCAAGGGTTGCTTGCTTCTTCCAGACAATTTAGATTCAGCAATGAGAGTACCACCACCTGCTAGAACAGCAGCAACAGATATGGCTCCCACGCTTAGTAAATACAACTTTAATGGACATATCAGATTTGGGAACACTGCAAATTTGACCTGGGGATTGGTGTTAAGGCAGCTTTTTACCAACTCTCCAAACAGTGGAGGTAAAGAAGAAACATCATTTTGCTCCTCCCTTTACCGACCTAGATTTTGACCAAAAAATGTAACATTGGGCAGAACCACCCGTTTCTTGTCACTACATCCTGCCAGCTGACTCTTTCATTCAATGTGTACTGCCCAGGTTGTTATGTACTGGTATGCTAAAGCAGATATATCTATATTTATAGTACAACTTTAACCTAGACCGTCCGAACACAGCTTGAACGCTTACCCAGGGATTACACCAGGGGATTCTTGGCACCTTCATCACACAGTTCTCTGTAGTGTCTTTTTAAAGTTATTTGAGAAACAGGCATTTCAATATTTGTAATCTCACTTTTTAAATGAGAGCCGTGGCTCAGAGGAACGTTTTCTTGGAAGACATGCTGGAAAATTACAAACCCCCCAGCAAACAAGATCCTGGGTGTAATGAGAACCAGCAGCGTGTTGTCCTAATCCCCAACGTCCTCTCGTTAATTCTGTTAATCAAAGACTTCCCAACTACATACATAGCTACAGGAATAAAATCACCAGACTGCTGGCATCAATATGAACATTTGTGTATTGATTTCATTATTTTACAGAGGCTTGTTAGGATATGTTTTCATATTGCAACTGTGGTACACTGTCCAATTTACTTTATTTAAATTTAAGAAGAATGCATAAAATTTAAGGCAAATAAACAAATAGAAGCGTTTAGCTATTCCCCCAAGCCAAATTTCTACTATAATAAATAAAGTCACATATGTCTGCAAAGATAGCTGTAGATAGCTGCACTACATCATTTTCTGGCACATGTAGCATGCTGGGGGTGAGAGGTATGATGTCAGATATTCCTGCAGGTGAGAGGTATGATGTCAGATATTCCTGCAGGTGAGAGGTATGATGTCAGATATTCCTGCAGGTGAGAGGTATGATGTCAGATATCCCTGCAGGTGAGAGGTATGATGTCAGATATCCCTGCAGGTGAGAGGTATGATGTCAGATATTCCTGCAGGTGAGAGGTATGATGTCAGATATTCCTGCAGGTGAGAGGTATGATTTCAGATATTCCTGCAGGTGAGAGGTATGATTTCAGATATTCCTGCAGGTGAGAGGTATGATGTCAGATATTCCTGCAGGTGAGAGGTATGATGTCAGATATTCCTGCAGGTGAGAGGTATGATGTCAGATATTCCTGCAGGTGAGAGGTATGATGTCAGATATTCCTGCAGGTGAGAGGTATGATGTCAGATATTCCTGCAGGTGAGAGGTATGATGTCAGATATTCCTGCAGGTGAGAGGTATGATGTCAGATATTCCTGCAGGTGAGAGGTATGATGTCAGATATCCCTGCAGGTGAGAGGTATGATGTCAGATATTCCTGCAGGTGAGAGGTATGATGTCAGATATTCCTGCAGGTGAGAGGTATGATGTCAGATATTCCTGCAGGTGAGAGGTATGATTTCAGATATTCCTGCAGGTGAGAGGTATGATGTCAGATATCCCTGCAGGTGAGAGGTATGATGTCAGATATTCCTGCAGGTGAGAGGTATGATGTCAGATATTCCTGCAGGTGAGAGGTATGATGTCAGATATTCCTGCAGGTGAGAGGTATGATGTCAGATATTCCCGGAGATGAAATGAACAACAGGGTTAGTAGGCGCTTACTATAGCTTAATAAGTGTATGTGTGTGGGCTGCAGTACACAGTGCAAGGATTCTCAAACCTTTGTGAATTAACAAATTGAAAAATAAATGACGTATACCGCGTCCAGAGTTAAATGTACCAGAAATATACATACATAAGTATTCATATGGTGTAATACTGTAGACCTCAGAATGACAAAAAAATAATACAGTAATAGTGCAATACAGTATAGTAAATAAAAAATTGTACTATATGAGATCCACTCACATTTAATTGAGCTTAGAGCTCTGCTGTGCTGCGCATGGACAGTATTATCCCCATCTAAGGATTTGTGGTGATGTTGGCAAAACAGGTGCTCCAAATGCAATGCAACGTGTGTGGTATATATGGAGACAAATATAGGAAGGAAAAAACTCCAATGGTGAAGTAAGTACTTCTAAGTAAAAAGGAAATAAGGTAATACACTTACATTTACCAGAGCAGGACTTGCTCTAGTTTAAACAGCATGGGTGGGGGACCAGAGAGCTGGCCGACTGGCCACCCAGGGCTCCCCAAGGCTGGCATCTCCTGATGATGTGGGCGGGAAGGGAGCACTCTCCCCTGAGCTCTTCCTGCTCAGCTCCCTTGCGCAACCCGCAGTGATACCGGAGCCGGAATATGACATCACTCCGGCTCCAGCATCACTGAGAGGCACGCGAGGGAGCTGAGCATGAGGATCAGAGCTCCTTCGCCACCCGCCTATACTGTGCGCCTGTCTCCCCGACCGCCCGCCAGCCCAGCCAGCAGCAGCCCCACTTGACCACAGGGAAAAATCCACCAAAATGTAAGTTAGTGTGTGTTTGTTAGTGAGTGTGTTAGTGTGTCTATTAGTGAGAGAGTGTGTCTATTAGTGAGTGTTAGTGTGTCAGTGTCCGTTTGTGAGCATTTGTGTGTCTGTTAGTGAGTGTTAGTGTGTTACTGAGAGTGTATATGTCAGTGTGTGTATGTGTGTCTCAGTGTGTGTATCCATGTCTGTCACTGAGAGTGTGTCGGTCAGTGAATGTGTGTGTCTGACACTGAGTGTACATATGTCTGTCAGTGAGTATGTGTGTCCCAGTGTGTGTGCGCGCATCTGTCAGTGAGTATGTATGTGTGTCTTGTCAGTGAGTGTGTGTCTGTCAGTTAGTGTATATGTGTGTCTGTCATTGAATGTGAGTGTGTGTGTATGTCTGTGAATGTGTACGTTTCAGTGAAAGTGTGTGTTGGTTAAACAGTGTGTGTGTGACAATGACTGTATCTGTAAATAAGTGTATGTCAGTGTATGCATCAGTGAGGGCGTGTGTCTGTCAGGAGGATAAATTTGAAAGAGGGGAGGGGGGATATATGCCTGAGATTTGCCTAGGGCAGCACAAAACCAGAATACACCACTTAGTATAATCTGCTAGCACAGCCTGGAGTGTCTCTTCAAAAGAAATACTCCGGGCTGCGATTGATTCAGTCGCCTCCCACAACCACCACACTCTGCAAGGAGTCTCTGCAGAATGAGGGTCATTCAGAGTCTGAAAGACCTGGTGCTCCCACTGCATGCATCCCACGAATCCTTGATGTTTATTAACTGGCGCAACAACAATCATGGCTTGTCAGCTAGTGAAACGCTGACCGAAACTGCTGAAAAACGATAATATGATTCCTCCTTCCATTCCTGTGATCTATTACATTCGTCCTTAATTAAAACCTACTTCATAATCGTATCTGGACAATACAAGATCAGAAGAATTATTCCAGAATCTGGAAGAAGATCTAAAAGAATTAAATTATCCTCTAAAATTACATCTGAACAATTTGCCACATGAAAGGATGGCACTAAAAGGACAAATTACTAACACAGACAGTTAGACCAGGCTAGAACTTCATTAACCCCTTAAGGACACATGACATGTGTGACATGTCATGATTTTATTCCAGAAGTTTGGTCCTTAAGGGGTTAAAGGATACCCTAAGCAGTCCAGCCATAGTCTCATCGCCACCCAGGACTCAATGGATAATGTGAAACACTATAGGACTCTTTAAACCATAACAGGAGAGAATACAAACTAGAGAAACATCGAGACATGCACAGATGGTACGAACAATGTCAAGTTGGGTTAATTAACTCTATGGGCCACACAGGGTGAACCATCTCTCCTGTATATCTTGCCAGAGTTTTAAATGTGTGTTTCAGTATCCTGCTAATAAGCACAGATTCATTGTGGAATAATACAGATATAAACAACATAGTGGCAGCAGTAATGGCTCATTAGAGACCCATAAGGAAAACAGAATGAACGATGAGAGGGGGATCGCAAGCAGAGAATGAACTGAGGTGACTGAGCACCATTTGTTCAATAAATAATATGAGTTCTACAAGTAACAGATACATTATATAGTATGATATAGCGCTTCGTGTAAGAGTACGCAGCAAACAAATCACAAATAAAGTCCCTTATAACTGACTCACACAGACCCAAAGTCCCAAATACCAAATGTTGATATGTTGCACCTGAAAGTTATATGTCCAATTCATGTCTAATTTAGAAGGTAAGCAGTTTGTATTCATGGTTTTCCACATAAGGGGTTAACTGCGCCAAAAGGCTTTTTCAAAGTGTCATTAATACAAACGACTGCCAGCATAGTCTGGAGGAGACCGTAAAATCACATTACATATATAATATGTTTTGTATTAACAACACTTTGAAAAAGCCTTTTGGCGAAACGCGTCAGTGTTTTTGGTGGTGTGTTTAAGCATTGAATAATAAATAAAAATAAATTGTATTTCTATTTCCTGGATTTAGATTGTTCCTTTTCCTGTGGAGAAGATATATAACCTTCTGTATTTAGATCCGTTTGCACAATAATTTGTGAGTAAATACTATTTTTAATATATACTGTTTAAGTCATGGAGGTATTATACTATTGGGTGCCTTTTTAACCCTTTCTTCCTGAGTGTGTGGTAACCCAGCAGACATTGCACAGCACAACTCCAGGGAAATATTTTTTAGCATTTTTAAGATTGCTACATCGTATCATTTGTATCTAACTTTATGGCTGTGCCTGCTGGACGGACTATCCACTACATAGTACAGAACGTATCAAAATGGGTTAATTTGGAATAATCGGTTTAACTGCAATAAACACCAACTTCAGTCTAACAGTCAATTTCCAGTGATTTCCTGCACGTGCGTCCACACTCACAGACAATGAGCAGAATCAGGAAACTTTTTACCTTTGCACTCAGGGCTGGGTAGTTGCCACCTCATTCTACATTTGATCTAGAATAATGAAAATCAAAGCAAAGAAACTTGGCAATGTACTTTTATTGAGCTAACAGCACGCCCACCTGCAGAGACAATTCTATTTAAACCTTGAAAACGGTTTGGTTGGTCTGAGGAATGCCAATAATTTTTTAGTGAAAATTACTGCATGGGGTACATAGGCAGAGGGCGTTATTAATTAAATATTGAACTGCAGTTAATAACGTCATTGAAAGATTTAGGCTAAAATAAACAGGCCGTGACTAATAGACCTGTCGAACTTCCAATCCCACGATTCACTGGCTATCTATACCATTTAAAGAATTCTGGGAGCTGAATGACCTTTAACCCTTTAAGTACCGAGGACGTACTAGGTACTTCCGACAAAAAACGGTCCTTAACAACCGCAGACCCGATCGCTGCCTCTCCCACGTCTGCGATCGGTGTTCCTTTCCGGTCTGGGGGGACTGTCTGACAGCCCAGGCAGCCCCCCCCCCCCATGGCAAATTAGTCCCCCGCAGGCCATTTGATCGCTCTGAAAGAGCAGTCACATGGCCGCAATAGGCGTCCATAGTGCTGCCTGCAGGGGGTCTTCCTGCAGCTGTAATATATATATATATTTTTTTTAAGTAGAATATATAATATGTCATACTAAGTTTATATCTATATTGATGTATACATATATTAATATAAAAATACACTTAGAATTAAATAACACACATATATATAAAACTATATATGTTGGAAGGCCATTTGGCCTGAATTTGTGGGAGGCGTTATGACCCTTTATAAACCCTACCCCCCTACTTACCTTTGCTGTTCAAGCTGTTTTGACTGTCACCATAGTTACCTGCATTTCCGGTCAGCTGTTCCCGCCAAGTCCTGCATCGAGCAATCAGTCTCCCTCCAGCAGCACCTACCGCAGACTTCCGGGCTCATCCACCGGCTGCCCCGCGGTATTCCCTACTCGTTGCCCGGCTGTCGAGCTTCCGGTCACGAGACCGGCACGCAAACGTAAGCATCAACGTGGGAAATTGCATTCGGCTATTTCCCATGTTCGGGCCTAAAAACGCAGGGATAGGCTCCAAGATATATTACTTACCCGTTCGTGTAATCCGCCGTTCGTGTACTTCTGCGTTCGGGCGTTTTTTAGCCGACCGTAGAGTACACACGCTTTTCGTTATTTATTTCGTTAATACAATTTTACTAAACGCTTATACTCACCTTACGTTCGCCTGTTTCTCACTTTCGTTAGACGAAACACATACGAACGGCTGTGTCACTAGCATTTCTTTTCATTAAATCTAACACACGCGGTCCTATTATATTTCTCTTGCACGTTCGGTAGCCGAACGCATGAGGTTCTATGCATTTTAAATTTCATATTTAAGTATGTTCCTCTATGTATTATTTTAGATCATATATTCACGTTTCTACCTACGTTTTCCCTTACTCTAAAGGGCATTATTTCATCACTCATTGTCACATATAATTATGTATATATTCCCAGGGGTATTCTCTTAAAGTAACAGTTATCCACTTTACGGTTTGTTTTTTTCCTCTCTCAAAGGGCTGAGCCCCATCAAACCTCTTAAAGTTATCAAGCTCCACGCTCACTTTTTCAGTACCCCTTTTTCCAAATCTCTGTTTATATTGTAATACTATACTCAGGTTCCTTATTTTTACTTAATGAAAATGTTTTAGGTTGTACTACTCTTTCTTCAAGAAGACTCCAGGAGGTGGTTCCAGTATCCCATGTCACGGTATCAGGTAAATAAGGTTAAAACATTTTACGTTTCTCCTGAGGCCTCATTTCAGCCTCCGCGGCCTTTTTTTACAATACCCTCCCACCTCTCAAAGTGGGCTCAAAACTTTAAACACACCAGGTTAAAAGACGCCTCACTCTCCAGGTTACTATTATATTAAATGTTAATTCTGTTTTAATTTCTACATATTATTACTTAGACCTGCACCATTGCGCAGATTCACTACGCCTTCAACGACCATCAGGCTACCTGGTTCCCGACGTTTCAGTAGCAGGTATCTCTAAATCTTATCTCTAAACGTTGGTCCAAATTTTTGAGACAAGCCCCTGGGATCCCACAACTGAGCAGTATTTTTTTTTCCCATCGGCCCAAATCATAGGTAGAGCCTCTCGCCGCCGCTTGGCAATATAATTCTTCACTTCGGCATTAGCTAGCAGGCCAGTTCTCCGGAGGTCTCATCCCACCTCCACTATACCCTACTTATCCATATCATTATTCCTTTCAGGATGTCTCAAGAACCAATCATCGATCCCCCATCAGACGATATACCCAGCACGCCAGCCAGGCCTGGGTCTCCGGTGGAATCCCTCACTCCTTCTACTCCCAGATCCCTAAGATATTGGACCATTCCAAAAATATCGGCTGAGCTCAGGCGAATCCCCTTTCCAGCCACCGCCAGAAAAGCAGAACTTTATAAACTGCTGACGACTCAGGCCAACGACCCAAGGCCCGGCACGAGTTCACAAGGGCCTCCAGTTGGCTACTCTGATTCAACCCAGGAAACTCTGGCGGCTATACTGGCCAATCTGCAATCCATTAACAACAGGTTGCTGAAGGTGGAATCAGCCATAGCCACTCCAGGTGACTTAACAGCCCCAGCAGTCCCTACACCGGTAACCTCGACCGCACTGACTGCCATACGCCTCATCTCCCCTCCCCCACCAGCCACTGCCACTCCCACTGCCCACGCCTCACCAGCCCACTCTGTCCCGGCTTCCATCAAGAAAGATATTCTTGATGGAAAAGACGTCAATTTAATGTCCCTCCTCATAGCCTCCCGAGACGTCCTAGAAAATAGAGCATATAACTAAGGGGACATTTTGGTTGTCTTAAGAGCTAGAGACCCACGTTTGAATAAAAAAAACCTCACCATCCCACAGTTTGTTATCGCGTTTGGCACTTATCGCGACGTTATCTGCACGGTGTACCCACATAGGCGAGAAGAGCTTGATTTATACATGCACAAGGTGGTTGATTTGGGCATCAAGAATGGAGGGTCCTCATTTTACGATTACCACAAATCAGTTTCGGCCAAGGCAGCTACTCATCTAACACAATTCAATATTAGAATCGATTGGTGTCAGATACTGTGTTATTTTGCCGTCACTTTGCTGGTTTGAGGCCCCCATATTGTGCCTCTTGTGGTTCCACTTCACACTCCACTGATCTATGCCCTGGGGACGCAGACCCTTCCACTTCCACTTTATCACCCCACCACCCCCTCACCCCACTCCCTAGACAGGAAGGTGCCCAGAGAGACAAGCTGGGCAGACCCATCACATTCTTGGGCAAGGCGCAGGTGTGCAATAACTCTAACACAGTCATATGCAGCTACAGCGCATGCAGGTTGTTGCAATCTGCTCCATATGCTTCAGAGCCCACACCAAGTCTATGTGCCCGACCCGTCTGACACCTAACAAATAAGCTGGTTCAGCAAAAATTATACGACGACACCATGTCCAGACAATGGCCCATTCCTTTCGCAACCTAACCCATCTCGGGGGCTGCTTACTTGCACTCCAAGTAATAAAGTGTTATTTGACATTTTGTATCCTTTTCCTTTCCCTCCAGATCCTGGAGTAGTTTCTGTCATACCAATGTATAATTTTGTTGTAATTTGCCTACATTCTACTATTCCAGCATGTAGGGATACATGCTTAAGCAAGATAGATATATCTTACACCTCATTCACTGCACCTCCTCTAACACTCTTTTATGCTCTTAAATTGCAGGTCTCCGGCCGGGCTCCCCCTCCGGCACACCTCCAATCAGCCGGGACACTATCGTTCCTACAGCTACCCCTGGTTTAAATGAACTATTACTCCACGCACAAACACTCACGCACCACGCACTGTCTCCCAACACCACTATCTCTTACGCTAGGGCACTGTCTATCTTTAACAAATTCACAGACGAGTTTTGCTTACAAGGTGACCTTTCCATCAAAACCATGGTGGCTTTTGCCTCCTTTTGCCATTTACACCTAAAACTTTCACATAATACTATCAAACTCTACCTCACCGGAGTACAACACCACATCCTCACTAACTTCCCTAACCACGCTCCTTTTCTGTTTTCCTACCCCATTAAGAAAATCCTCAAATGTATTTTCAAGGTCTCAGTCTCTCCTAGCACGACTAGGCTACCAATAGATGGTCCAATAATCCGGCTCCTTAGCGACTTATTGGACAAATCCCTGTTTGACCATAATACTAATTTAGTCATGAATTCTGCCATTTTTTTTGTCTTTCTACGGTTTCCTCAGACCTAGAGAGTTCACTGTGATACGTCAAGGAGACACAGTACGATGCCTCAAACTTTCTCACTTAAAGAAAGTAGATGACCATTTTGTACTCTCTTGCCTTCTACCAAGACTAATCACTCTGCCTATCCCACTATCATTCCCCTCTTTCCTACTGAGAATTTGTGGTGCCCTGTACATATTCTGGATATGCTCCTGGTTTCTCACCTCACGCACTCACCAGATACTCCACTATTTCTACTCCAAGGACACCCACTCACCAAAGCTAAATTTATGTCACACATCAGAATTCTATTGTCAAGGTTAGGCTACAACCCAGCTTCCTTCTCTGGTCACTCATTTCGCATCGGCGCAGCATCATCAGCTTCAAGCACTAACACCCCGGTACACATCATTAACCCCTTAAGGACACATGACATGTATGACATGTCATGATTCCCTTTTATTCCAGAAGTTTGGTCCTTAAGGGGTTAAGAGGCTGGGACGCTGTAAATCCTCAATATACAACTCCTACATCCCTCGACCAGGAAGGGAGCTAAGGCAGGCTTTCAGAAATCTCGCAGTTTAAACTTGCAATAACAAAAAGAGAAATCCTGCGCTCACTCCCATCACTACTGGGCCGGCAGCAATGACTACAGTACACATCAGCCACAATATATAGTAAAAACAAAAGAAAAGAAAAAGTTACCTGCGCTCTCCCCTGCATCCCTATGTATATTTAGACAAATGGAGGTCATTTAGTTGCTCCAATTGCCATCGGAGAGAATGCCTGTCTGCCAACGTCAATGCAGACCCCCCTAAGCGGGTCCTAACACTGACCCTTCAGCCTGCTTCCTTGAGCTTCTGGCAAAGATATCTCTAATGAGACAGAAAGGGGTATTTTTTATATACACCCCTTTACTTATTAACCCTTAATAGGGAACACATGGGATGGGCGGCAGCATTGTAACCAGGCTGTGTGATACAAAGTATATAAAAAATATACATAGGGATTAAGGAGAGAGCGCAGGTAACTTTTTCTTTTCTTTGGTTTAAACTTGCAATAAAGTGTGTTTACTTCTAATTCCTTTTTGCCCTCTTTTTTACAGGCCTACTCGTACGTTGGTTTCTGCATACCTCAACCAACTTTGCTTCTCCTCTACATTCCATTAACATAATAGAGATTCCGAGCACAAGTTGGAAGGCCATTTGGCCTGAATTTGTGGGAGGAGTTATGATGCTTATAAACCCTACCCCCCTACTTACCTTTGCCGTTCAAGCTGTTTTGACCCCACCGACCTACACCCTCCTTTACACATTTCTTTTTGTGGGCCCTCTTTTTTACAGACCTACTCGTACGTTGGTTCCGGCACACCTCAACCAACTATGCTTCCCCTCTACATTCCATTAACATAATAGAGATTCCGAGCACAAATATATATATATTTTTAAGTTGCCTTTGAGAGCGTATGGTAGCCCAGAAATGAGAATTACCTCCATGATGGCATACCATTTGGAAAAGACGACAACCCAAGGTATTGCAAATGGGGTTCAGTTTTTTTTTTTAGTAGCCACTTAGTCACAAACACGGGCCAAAGTTAACTTTCATAATAGTTTTTTTGCATTTTTAATACACAAACAAATATAAATGCTAACTTTGGCCTGTGTTTGTTACTAAGTGGCTACTAAAAAAAGACTAGACATACCCCATATTAAATACCCTAAATTGTTTTAAAAAAATATGTACATGTGAGGTGTGATTCAGAGATTTATGACAGATAACAGCGTTACAATGTCACTATTGATACATTTTAAAAATATATATTTTGAAACAGCAATGTCCTACTTGTACTTATAACCCTATAACTTGCAAACAAAAGCTAAGAACATGTTAACATTGGGTGTTTTTAGCGGTAATAGATGTGTAACAGATTTTGGGGTTCAAAGTTAGAAGAAGTGTGTTTTAAAAAAATAAAATCAGCATATTTTATTATTATTTTTATAGTAAATTATATGATATGATGAAAATAATGATATCGTTAGAAAGACCATGTCATGGCGAGAAAAACGGTATATAATATGTGTGGGTACAGTAAATGAGTAAGAGGTAAATTACAGCTAAACACAAACACCGCAGAAATGTAAAAACAGCTCTGGTCCTTAACGGTGAGAACATTTAAAAACGGTCTGGTCACTAAGGGGTTAACCTGTGTGCAGGGGGGGTGCTATAAAGAGAGGTGGAGAATTGACCAAAGTCAGCTAACCTGTCAAACTACCTCAAGCAGTAAAAGGACCAGAAAAGGAACTAAAGGAGGGGAAGGAATTTCTCATTTCTATGTTTATATTTAAAGAAACGAAACACGCTGGCTTGACAAGAATGTATGTAAAAACTGCAAACATGACAAATTCTAAATCACGGACAGGACAGTGATTGGAGAGGACACGTGAAGAAACAAAGAGCCAAATGGAAAACTATTGGTACTGGGATAAAAACATTTTTTTTTGCTCTGGTGATTGAGAATAGATTTCAGTTTAATTGATTGCTGTAACAGTAACACACTGCGCTCGGAGAGAACTCGAAGACATGGCAGCTGTTTCTGTTTGGGGTTATTTCAGGACAAACCGCTTTATTCCAGGACTGCTTCATTTCAGTGCGTCCGCGTGACTCTTTCTATCTTCCAGTGATGGAGCGGCACTTGGAGCTGCGCCTGAGTAATGTGCTTTTCATCACTCCACCATAAGGCACAACAATGGACTAAAAGACGTTTTCTTGAGGGACTGCAGTGCTAAACCAGACACGCAGTCAGATTTTATAGAAAAAGGGAGACGGCCTTAAAACAAGCTCTATACACTTAAAATGGCATTAAGCACAAATAATACAAAAACAAATATAAAAATGCAGCTCATTGAAGTGGTTATGGTGCAAATAGTCTGTGAGTGCAATTCCCCTAGTTTGTGTCTAATCCAGTACTGAAATATCCCCATCTATTGAAATGACTTCACCTATTTGGGAAATAGTCACAGAAATCTCTGAAGAATTATTATGAAGTGAAGAAGACTCTAGATTTAGCAATGACAAAAGAAGAGGATTGGTGAAAAAAGCATCTAGGCCAGGGATAGGCAACCTTGGGCACTCCAGACTACATCCCCCATAATGCTCTTACACCCATAATGCTGGCAAAGCATCATGGGAGGTGTAGTCCAAAACATCTGGAGTGCCATTCCGCACTCTCCCCCTGCTCAGACCACCCCGCACTCTCCCCGTACTCTGACCACCCCGCACTCTCCCCGTACTCTGACCATCCAGCACTCTCCCCGTACTCGGACCATCCCGCACTCTCCCCGTACTCGGACCATCCCGCACTCTCCCCGTACTCGGACCATCCCGCACTCTCCCCGTACTCGGACCATCCCACACTCCCACTGTGCTCTGCTACTGTTTGATGACTGTCTAATAAATATATTAATACAAGCACTGGGGAACCTCTATTCATAGCTACACGATCGTATCACGAATAATCTCCTCCAACCTCCAATACCCCCTGTTTTACCAGATTGTTTGAGACAAACAAACAAAAAAACTATCTGCTATTTAAAATGACAATATTTAACCCCTTTACTACATTAGGACATTCCATGCTGTTCTCTCAAGTGTGGGCTTTAACACGGTTAGGATGGCACTGATACCAGAAAATCTTCCCTTCCCTTACAGAAGCCAACAGAAGTCTCTGGCAGATTCTCTCCCATGGAAGAGATTCCGCAAATCAGGATCTGTCGAGTCTGATCTTACTCAACACAGCTCTATCCACCAGGGGTTTATGGGAGACGTAGTTTTCTCCTTATAAGTAGTTTCATTCAACACGTAGAATGCGCCAAACTGCTCGATGAGCTAACACCATGCCGCTATCAGTTCATAACTAAACACGACGTGTGCAGCTGTGAGTTCGATCTCTCTCTGGGGATTAAACAGAGATCATTTTGTAAATTGTGTCTAAAAAAACCCGGAACTGAGAATACAGCAGCTTTTCTGCAACTTCACAAATCACTGCAATTATAAATCAGTCGGAGAACGGAAATATGGTGCAGGGCCGTCTTATGCACCATCAACCTGGAATTACTGCAAAGTTGTTATGGTGCTTAGAGTGAATCTCTAAACATTTGAAAAATGCAGACAGAGTTTGATTGCATTCATGCCATAACCTGGACAATCTCAGCAAAGGAACAGGTTCGAATAACTCTTCATCGAACCTACCACTTATTCCTAAAAACACAGACCCCATGGCAGGAATCTTCTGTTATCTGATGGCGCTAATTTGTCTTCTTCTATTTTAATTTTATAGATTAAGGTAGCAGTTGTCTTTTAATATCATTCTCAAACTTTTTAAATTGCCTTCTTGCATTCAGACACATCTTCCCTGTCGGCGTATATCTGCACTGTATGACACACTGTATCGCATTTTAAACTTATAATTAGAATTTTCATAAAACATTTAAAAAGTCTAAATGCAATGGATATGAGCATTAAAAATGTAGCTATTATAGGTTTCCTGTGAGATACTACAACAGGAAATATGTGGCTGGCTCCACTGCGGAAAATGATTTTACATTAGTTTCTGTTCGACGTCTTTAATGATGTATTTAAAGGGACACTCCAGAACCCTAAGGCACTTTAGCTTGCTGAAATGCTTTATATGTGATGAGTGTGCCCTAATTTTTTTATTTTATAAGAAGTGCAGATTTTAATAGAAATTGGCACTATTATAAATTAATCTGGTTACACCCCTCTGAGTGTCAGACAACCGATCCATTTATCTCCTGGTTTGTTTAGCTCAGTGAAGCTAAACTCAAGAGGCAGCAATTGTTCAGAGCACCTGCCTTGCAAAGACTTCTCATCAAGCTGCATTGGGCCGTCTGTGATTGGACAGCCACAGAAAGTCTGGGCGGGGTTAGAAGGGGAGGGCTTGCAAAGGCTTCAGACAATAGATTTTTTTTGCAGTCTGGTTTTAAATATACCGTAACCAAATGCATAATAAATTGTGTGCACGTTTTCTTTGTAGGTATATGTACTAAAATACATTTTACTGCAAACTTGAGGATTTTTGAAACTTACATTGTCCTTCATTAGTTCAGCGACAGTTGGAGACATCATAGTTCCACAGACGATGGTCACCAGAATGAAGAATAAGGCATACATGATGCGGGTACTGGTAGACTGCTTGATACGCGGACAGCAGGCACAGCACAGTGCACATCCAGCTGCTCCACAGCAACAGGCCACCTACAAGACAATAAAAGATGGATGGTTAAATTATCTCTGCTATGAGACCTCAAATACATTGCAGAACAAGTTCGGCTTACTTTAGACGTCCACATGCAAGTCTATATAAGGAGAGGTATGTAGCAATATTAAAACACACAAGAATAATAAAACTGCATGTTTGCAGCGTCAAGGTGGGTTTTCCTAGCACACAATGTCTATAGGGAGCGGCCTACTGGCTTCCGGGCCGTTTAAATGGTTTTCATGTGATGTAAAATTTACATTTATAATAGTAACATAGAATGTGACGGCAAATAAGAACCATTTGGCCCATCTAGTCTTCCCAATTTTCTAAATACTTTCATTAGTCCCATGCCTTATAATTAATGCATTAATCTAGCAAGTCTCATATCTTGGAGGCAAGTGACTGTGAACACCCTAAAAAAAAAAAAAAATATCCCCATATATATATGTGGCGAAAGTAACCTCGCCACTGGTTTTTGGAGGGGCCTGTTAGCCAGTCTCCTACCCTGTGACTATGGCCCCCTGCAAAAGACCTGGCTAAAATACTTTAACCCCTTAAGGACACATGACATGTGTGACATGTCATGATTCCCTTTTATTCCAGAAGTTTGGTCCTTAAGGGGTTAAACAGGCTCTGTTTTGTACTCCATACAGAGAGACCGACCTTTAGCCCTGATTCTCTGAAACTGTTTTAGGCATAGGATCATGTGCACAGTCGGTCAAAGAAAGAAGACTTCTAGGAAATTCCTGAACCCCTTAACTGATCTGGGTGATTTTTGGATATGTTGGTCACCCAGATCAGGGCTATCAGGGGATGTAAAATTAGTATGGTACTTTTGGGGTGTTAAAAAAAAAGTATATTTTTTCCTGTGCTTGGAGATAATTGGATTATAATTAGTACAGTTACTGACTCAACTATCTTACAGGCAGAAGGGAGGGATTGTATGTTTGTTATGGGTGTGTCGTACATTTAATTACTGTTATGAGTGGTTTGTAAGCTTTGTGTCCCTGTCCCCAACAAGGTCCATGTAGGCGTATCGCTTGCTTGGGGACCTGCATAAAAGACCAAGCGTGGCACCATTAAAATTGAGTTTCTGCTTACCCTGATTTCATGGGTGGGGGAAACGGCTGTATCTACCCTGGGGATTGCTATATCACTATACTCCCCTCGGATTATAATCACTAGCTGTTCCTGCTACGCTCTCTGGACTAGGAGAGGTTCACCCACTGGAAGCTGGATCCTGGTCTTGGGTCCAGGGTGGGTGGAGGATGGCGAGTTCCCAACCAAGCTTTACGCTGGATGTGGGGACTACAGTGCTTATGGTGTCTGGTGGAGTGCTTGGAGTCCTCGGTGAGCACTAGGGACATCGACTGGCAGAGGCACCCGGTCGGGGTGCCAGGCGGTCCGTCACACAAATTTTATTCTAGCCCCACACGGCTTTTATGCACAGATCCCTACATGGGGTCTTCTATACAAAAATACAGGGCTTTTCCTCCCAGAATCCTCTGTGCATGAGAGATAATTGCGGCAGAAAAAAATATAACTCAATTATCTCTCACTTACAGAAAAATCTACAACACATTTTAAAACACCCCAAAAATGCATTTTAATAATTCAGAACCCCACGAAAGTCACATCACCGAATAGCTTGGATCTGAGTGCACACTCAGATCCCTTCAGGGTTCAGGAACGCCATTCGAATGAAGTTTTGACCGGTCGGCCATGAGGTGATGCCAAAAACAGTTCCAAAGAAAACAAGGCAACGACCAGCCATCTTTCAGGGATTCTTCCACGAACACAGACAAATGCTCCCCCTGGCTGTTAGTGTACGAATGTTCTCCCTGTTCGGTAGTTTCTGCCTCCCACACGTCATTCTCATAACTGTTTGGAAAGTTGGATGGGCAGCGGTACCAGTTCACCGGGTGTTTGCGGGGTCGTGTAGCCGCAAATAATTCCCCGCCGTTGGCGACCATGTACCGCTGCCCGCGTTCGGGAGACAAAAAGGCTGCCATTTGTTTGCACACATGCCTTCGGTTATACGAAAGGCGGCCACACAGGGAAAGCATGCAAATACTTAATTGAGGCAGGGGTGGTCCGTGTTCCAATTCAATAACAGGGGGTGGGACCACACATGCTCTGTTCCATTCCCGAACAGGAGGATACATGTTTGTTTGTACAAACTCAAAATGGGTTCGTGCAACCCCAGGGACTGATGCCGGGTCCACCATACTAATTAGGAGTATCAGATTTACACGTGTTTACATTTTGTGTTTTCTATGTGAAATGCCAAACACATGTATTGTTATTCTGAGGTTTGTGAGGGTTTGTCAATCACAAAGTAAAATAAAAGTAAATAAAATATGCCCTTAATAGTCATTCTAAGAGAGGTGCTACGCTATCCGGGGTTTGGAAAATCCATTATGCAGATCCATTAGTCTGTCCCAAAGGATACATTCCATAACCATTACAGTTCTCATAAATGCCCGCGTGCTCCGGTAAATACCAATAATGAAACTTCTCTGTTACTTCACCAAAATGAAAAGCTGTCATCAAAATTCATTTGTGAAAATAAAAAAATAAAAAACCTATTGATGGTGGACTATATTCCCAGAAAACTTTGTTAGCTTTCATAGAAGACATGGTCTGTAACAGCCAGCCCTCACTGGCCTAGCTGCAAACCTGCTAGCCAAGTGAGGCCAATTACTTTGCAAGTTATTAAGGGGTTACTCCATGCACCATGATCACTTCAGTGATTTAAACTGGTTACGGTGCCTGGAGTCTGTGTGTGTCGAGTCTCAAACTCTACGTTTACCGAGTTTAACCCCTTGGATGCAGCACCATTGGAGTGTCACCAGACAGCCTGAAGCTCTGGGCTGACTAATCTCAATTCCATGCACAGTGTGCCATACACTGGCTGACCGCAGTTAGCGGACGCTCTATTGCAATGAACGGCGACCTCTTTATCTTCAGGTCTACCCCAGAATTATTCTCCCAATCACCAAACACACCTGCAGAGGTCTGGTAAAATGGTGGTATTTGCTAGTTTGTGACAATTTGGAGGTTAAGAGGATAAGGCTGGATTAGATTTGGAGGTTAAGAGGATAAGGCTGGATTAGATTTGGAGGTTAAGAGGATACGGCTGGGGAAGATTTGGAGGTTAAGAGGATAAGGCTGGGGAAGATTTGGAGGTTAATAGGATAAGGCTGGGGTAGATTTGGAGGTTAAGAGGATAAGGCCGGGGTAGATTTGGAGGTTAAAAGGATAAGGCTGGGGTAGATTTGGAGGTTAAGAGACACTTTTACACCCCAAGCCATCACCACGCTGAAATCAGAGCACCACAAAAAAACAACAACAAAAAACACAAACATATGAGGAAAGGCTTACGTTTAGCAAGCCTTGAACAAGACAGAACATTCGGCAATATGAATGCCATCTAAATGGCTTTATATTTAATATACATTTAACCTAATGGTAAGAGGGCAAATTCCTCTTCCAATGTCTTTCCCATACACAGAGGGAGATCGGACATAAAACGCATTGTTTGAGAAATAGTTAATTCTACTGAAGCCATTTGTAAAACACATCACAGACAATATATACAAAGGCTCCAATATTAAAACCTCGGCTCTTTAACCCTTCAAATAACGAATACAACGTAAAGGGTTAATCTCTCCCACATGGTGAAGAATGCAGGCATGTACAATGTGACTGTGTCCACAAACACAGGATCATATTCAGTACACGCACTAACCATGTACATCAGGGGTCCAGTACTACAAACACAATTAAAATAAAATGTTCCATCTGGTAATATGTGTATGGAGTATTATCAATGTGAATTTAAAGTAGGAATGAAAGATACCATGTTTAAACCAAACACACTAATAATGCCATAGACTATACGGCAAAAAATATTCATGGCGAATTGTTTTTTAACTTATTGTGCCAGAGCTATTACAAATCTCATTGTGGAGGTAATTATTTTACAAACGTGTGAAGACATAGCTTATGTAGAACATTTTAGTTTTGCCATTTTTGTTGCTGTACCATTTCTATCAACTCTGCTTCACTCTCCTGGCTAAACTAACCCAAACTGAATGTTTTAGTAAAATAAAAATCGTGAAAAGGGATGGTACATATTAGCCAATAAGAGCCCAACTGGAAAAAGTGGGAGGTTTTTTTTCCAGATGTAGCTAATGTTACTCAGATTAACTCACTTGTCATCTCTCCAAAATTCGTAGTTTAGTGACCCACAAGCCTTGTTTATTAAACATATTTCCCTTTATAAAAGCAAACAGGTTAGTTCAAACAAAGCAGATTCATTGGAAAAAATATCACTAAATTTAATGTATTTTTTCTAAAAGTAAATAAAATTCAAGCTGTCCTGCATATTATCTATTTCAATCATAGATTGTTAAGCTTTAAAATATCTACTTAATGATTACAATTGGACACAAGTGGCGATCGATCCATTTGTAATATGCAGCATTGCCCCCCCCCCACTCTGCTGGAACCCACCCACACAACTCTTATGTTCAAGACTTGGAGAGCTGCACACTTTTCACCGATTGGGTAATCATATGCCAACTGTGTATGTTTACAATGCTCCATTTATTTACACATGGGAGGTGATGGACCAATAGATAAAAGACTAGAGATTGCTCTGTGTGACACTGCAGTGTCCAATTGTCCATTATATATGGAGTCAGTTTTATACAAGTATACATTGTGTCTCCAGCAATGGGTGGCTGTGATAGGTTGAAAGCAGTCAGCTGACACTCTCAGCCAATCACAGCCACTCATTGCTGCTGGACACTCTCATTTAGCATTAACATATTACAACGATTGAATGCTGAAAGTAAGGACTGTGCCAGGGGACTCCAGACACTATAACCACTTCAATACACACGCCTACAGTGTCCCTTTAAAAATGTCAAGTCAGCTAAACACGGTCTTCAACACGTTGTCAAAGTCAGAAGGTTTTAGTTCTCATTTGTTTATTCATCGATTGTTCCATGCTGCGCATGTTGGGAGGAATATAAAGAAATATCTGTGCCATTGTTTTATTTTGTATTTTATACACATTCCTCCCATTGCAGATGTGTCCTCTGCTCACAACACATGCTAAAACTTAAATTAAAATAGAAATCCAAAAACCAGATGTCTCATGATGGAAAAATATTGCATCGTAAAGCAGTGTGACAAACGTAAAAAAAGCGAATTCATAAACAAAGTACTTTTAAAGGTTACAATACATTCTTTTATATCCATTGTAGCAAATAAACAATTATTGATAGAACAATGGGACGGAGCTTGTAAGACAATGCAGGCCGTGTATTTCCATGCAGAATTACCCCTTTTACAACTCGAAGAACGGAGCGAAGCTCTCTGTTTATGCAAAAATAGTGGTTGGAACGTTTGCGTTGCAGTTTCAGGAAATTAACTTCTAGACATCGGTTGAGGTGACAACGCTTTGGTTTCACAAGGCGCTGTTAAATGAGGCATTTATTAGGTTACATGTTACTAACCACAGACTGACTGAACAACTGCCATTCTATTTTCATTTTATTTACATCAATTCTCGGCCGCTCTGCAGTTCTGGCAATAGGCTCTGTGTGCACAGCAAGCAGGGTTACGTGTGGTGTAACCAGTATTATAGATTTGTTATAAAAGTGTATCGATTATTGCACAACTTATAAAAAGTGTGTATCCATTAATATAACAAGCCCGTAAACATTAAAGTGTATCCATTATTATAAAAGTTATAAAAAAAAAGAATGGCCATTAAAATAACGAGTCAGTTACTATAAAATGGATTCCAGTGTAAAAGTGTATCCATTATTATAAAATTGACCCAGATCTCCCAAATCCTTTTTTTTTTCTTTGCCAATATCATCTCCGGAGTCAGAAAACGTTATTGTCTTAAAAAGAAGACTATACCGAGACATCTTTGTTAATGTTGTTAAGATCTAACAGCTGATATCACAAGGTAGTTTTTTGGCTACAGCTAAGGTTGATGGTCCCTAAAAATCAAAACATTATGGATGCAATACGTTTTGTGATTCCAAACTCCAAGCCACAATGTGAGACAATGATGAGAAATATAGACCTAACTAGTCACTATAATATAGAAAAATAGGGATAAATGTCTCTGAATATAGAAATTAATTAGATTTAAAAATATAAAAGAAAAATCTAAGAAAGCCATTGGCTTCTGGTCTCCATCCCATCACTACAGCCTTGCGTGGATATATAAATATAGAAGCCTTGCTACTGTTTCTACATAATATCCTGTAAATGTGTGAATACAGAACCGTTTAGCGTTACAATAAATAAAAGCAAATCCATTAAATGGCCTTGTGGGAGGTAACATTAGCACTTCAGAGTTTTAACAGCTGAGCATGGCTGTAAAGATCGACAACGAGAAAAACATCTGGGTAACAGCTGCCGGAACTGTGTGCGAACAATGGCGGTGCGTGTGCGTCTGGCAATAAACTAAATCAGCAGTGTGTTACTCTAGTCTAAAATAGAACCGAGAGAGAGATGAATGTAAAAATACATCACTAGCACACGATCGTAGCGCACACTTACATTAATATTAAAATAATTATAAGATTCTTGATAATAACTGGTTTTGAAACCAGTATTTTGACCCATAATTTTAAATTCACTTTGAATTCCAAAAAGTTACCAATTGAATGAATAACTCTGTACTGTATAGAAATCCCAAACAAGGCAAAATCCCTTTAAATATAGCCAACAAGTAAAACAGTAATAATGATTTCTCTACTTAATGACAGATAACATCTCAGGTTTGAATGACAAATGATAACTATATATTGCTTGATTTAAGGACAAAGACACTCAAAACATTGGGATTCCTCAGAGCACAGCAAGAATAACTAAAGGGTGAGATTTCTGCAAAGCGACTCCTGAATCGACGTCACAAAGTAATGAACTGAAGATGTTATTTTATAATTGGTTCTTATGGAAATGCTTAGAGTCATTGCTAAGATATAGTTTTACAACATGCTGTAAAGAAATTGTAAAAAAAAATCTGTAACGAGAGTGAAATATGTGAATTCCCAGCTTTGCAAAACAGTATCCTTGGCGTTAAACCTCATACAAGAGTCTCAGAGTCAAGAAACTATTTAAATAAAGTCGTGTTTGCCAATAAGGGTTACCTAAGTATTTGTACGAATTGCAATTTGCCATCAGCATTCATTATTCTGCTGAGAAAACCCAGCAAGTGCCGGACAAGCAAGCAATACATATATATATCTGCTTTCAGCTACGAAATTCCAGGGGCTTTGTCTAGCAACCCTTTCCCGATGTTAGGGCGTGCTATGCCGTCCTACAAAAGGATATTAATTAATATCAAAATACACTTAGAATAAATATCATTTCATTCGATTTGTATGTTTATGGACTATTTTGAAACCATTATGTGATTTTATGACAACCCAGGCAGAAAGTCCAGAGATTCTATTTTGCAAGCCTTGTATTTGATGTTGTAACGTTCCAAAACATCATAAAACCTGTACTGTTGGAATCATGAAACATCAGTAAACACAACTATGAGTGTTTTAGAGCAGTAAAATGTATGACGATGATATCATCAGTGAAAGGGCAGTTTTTGTGTGAACAATGGGAAAAAAAAAAAATATGAACACTAATGTTGGCCACGGTATTTCGACTAAGTGGCGACTAAAAAAGACTGGACATACCCCATTTTGAATACCCTGGGATGTCTCCTTTTGAAAATGGTATGTCATGATGGGGTTAATTTCCATTCCTTGGACCATATGGTTTCAAAGACAACATACCCAATCTGTCAAATTGCATCATGTAAAAACTGAAATGGGCAAGCCCTATATTTGACCCTGTAACTTTCCAAAACACCATAAAACCTGGACATGGGGGTACTGTTGTACTCACAAGACACAGCTGAACACTAATATGAGTTTTTAACGCCAACAGTATTATGACATTTACAGTTAAAATGCCATGCAGAACTTGGAAAATAACATTTCTTTATTTCTGAAACTTTTTTAGATTTCATTCATATTAAAGGATCACTATAGTGTCAGGAAAACAACGTGGTTTTCCTGACACTATAGTGCCCTGAGGGTGCCCCCACCCTCAGGGTCCCCCTCCCTTGGCGCTGAAGGGGTTAAAACCCCATCAGCAGCATACCTTATTCCAGCGCCGAGCTCCCTCGGCGCTGGTGACCTCTCCTCCCTCGCCGACGTCAGCTCCCGAGTGGAGCGGAATGCGCATGCTCGGCATGCCTTCCTATTGACAGCATTCAAGCTGTAAATAGGAAGGCATTTCTCAGTGCTTTCCTATGGACGCTCTGCGCGATGGATGCAAAATTTGAATCCAGCGTCGCAGATGCGCCTCTAGTGGCTGTCAGGAAGACAGCCACTAGAGATTGTCCTAACCCCTAATGTAAACATAGCAGTTTCTCTGAAACTGCTATGTTTACATGTGAAGGGTTAAAACTTGGGGGACCTGGTTATTTCCCTTGAACAAAATGATTTCTAATAACTGTAGGTACACCTCATATGAAAGACACATAGTCGAATTCCAGGTTTTGTTTTGGTCAGAACCTATACAATTGCCTCCATCCCTAGAGTGTTAAACAGTGAACTGAAATCAAAATTGTGATTAACCAAGTCGGACAAACCGTTAGAAATCAGCAATTTAAGCATAAAACATATAATACGTTTGAAATTCACGGAGAAAGAATTTTCATTTAATAAGTGACTTGTCACGGAGCAATTTATCAATGGAATTGTAGATCTACCACTGTAACCCCAACCAGCGGCTGCAGCGGTTAATTATCCTGTTTGCAGCATGTGCACCGGTATCTGTGAGGTATTGGTGTTAATCAACAAGTCATTTAGTGATAACAACTTGTTATGAAAACTAGACAGAGGCTGACCACACTAACCCATGACAAAGCCCGCCAGCGCCTCGTAACAACAAGTACAAACACCACCACAGCTGTTTGTGGTTAGTGAAGGTTTTCACAGCTAGGTAACTATGTAGTGCAAAAAGGGACTTAGAGTAAGGAGTCTACAGACAAGTCCCCCCAGTTTAGAAAATTAAGTTACACTCACAGCAACCACAGAACTGAAGATTCCCACTAAGGCTTAGAGTACAGACTGGGAACTAACAACCCTCTGTTCCTGTGTGTCCAACTTGCCTTGTTCCAATTACATGTCTGTTAGTTCCCCGTTTGTACAGCGCTGCGGAAATGGTTGTCGCTTTATAATAATAATGTACAGCGTTTCAGTTCCCCTCATATTAACTTGTACATCAATTATAATTCACAAAAGGAAATAGATTTTCCATTCCCTTTAAGATATTGTTGGTGCGTGTACATACACGTTTATAATTTATACATATAAAAAGTTACCCATGGAAAGTCTAACTTTACTTTCAGATCAATATATAATTAGCGTGCAAGCCAGATATGCAATGAGGAGAAATTGTGGTTGAATATGGACATGTTAAAAAAGGCAAAATAAAAAACTGCCTGCTTTGATGCTGAGGGCGTTAATACGGTTTAACTGTCTGTTACATGATAGAAGGGTAAGGTTTACAAACATCTGGTGGATGGACTGCCATAAGCCGTTTATCAGCTGGTTTGCTTTATTTTTTAATTAATGTTGGAAAATCTGACTAACCTCAAAATTACAGTAAAACAGTGTGTTTTTTCTTTCTTCCATGATAAAAACACAGTGCAGCCTTGCTGCTGTATAATGCGGGTGTATATACACAGATACATCCTGCTTTACGCCCATAAGGCTGAGGATTCGCGCAGTCTGCGTGATCCTCTTAGCCAATCAGCTGTGAGCAGGTAGATCAGCATGGAATGGATAGAGAGGATTATACAATATTTCCCAGGTCTCACGCACTGCCATGGACTGGTCACCAAATGTCTGCTTTCCGTCTTATCCTTCTCAGATCGGGGAAAAGGCCCGTTAGAAATAACACACACAGGACATGCAATTTGTTTTCACACAAGACTTTCATTTTCTCCTTCACAGCACAGTAGATATATAGATTTTTTTAGTCTAGGGTGGTACACTTTATTCAGCCAATCGCAGCTTGGCACAGTATTCTTTGCAAACAATTCTGTATGTTACGAATAGATAAGCAAGCTTCCTCCGCATAACTCGGGGTGGTGGGATACTTGTTTTTTCAAGCAGAGGAGAAGCCACTAAGCATTTTAAAACATTTCACTGATACAATTAAAAACTCTCTAATCATTATATGTAATTTGATACATGAAGCCAGAGCAATAAAATTGACCCTAACAATGACCAATTACATAAACACAGTGCAGCCACAGCCAGCGCCTACGGAGGGAATACAATGCCAATGAAATAGTGATAGCAAATGCCCGATGATAAAGTTCTGTGGACGACGTTTCACCGAGGACAATTCAGCCTCTCTCACAAACACACACCACAGCTTAAAGAGCAAACTCTAGCAAGAAATAAAACGGAAATCATTACTAAAGAAAGAACGAAGCAGCATTCAAGCTGGGTGGAGGGGAGAAAACAATTACAAATAAATAACAGTCATGCTGGCAATGTAAATTGTAACAGGAAGAAACAATGAAGGTTCGTTCACACTTGTTTAGCTGGTGAGATGTTCGAATGCCCTCCTGGACACCTCTGGTGACAAACGACTTAGGAAAGATGGACGACATTTCGTGTTTACACATATTGGGGGTGAGGGATGGGCTCTCTGTATAATCCATATTTAAAACGTTACCCTTTAACTGGTCCATATACAGAACCCCCCAGTGATATAGAATGCGGACCTGCCCTTCACAAGGTTTTTGGTTTTGTATTTTTGTTACAGAATTCTTTTTTTTTTTTTACTTAAAACTGCGCACATAAACATCTCTAACCTATTTACTGCAAACCTATTTATTTATAAGAATAATCTCTCCAATCCAAGCCGATATTTTAACACTGACACGGTTATTTTAAATCGAGAACTCAAAGTGAATTTCAAATTAAAGGTCAAAAGAGTCCGAAAAACTCTCTAAATCAGCTATGCTTCCAATTCAGATACGTTGGCCTTGAATTTTAAATTCATGTTGAATTCTTTCTTTAGTGACTAACACACTGTACAGCACTACGGAATCTGATGGCGCTATATAAATAATAAAATAATAATAACAACCCTGTAAGTTAATCCTTTGTGGATCCCCAGTGACGTCTGTCGAATTGACACTGTAACTCCACCCGCAGACTAAGAAAATCAGAAGGAGAAAATATACGGAGACAAAGGGGTCTCTACTTTGTCTCTGTATATCTGTTGACTGTGTTGGAATTTCAATTCCAACAGAGTCCAAATGAAGGGGGGCAGTGCTGCTTAATTATAGTTGTTTTGGTGATCATAGTATCCCTTAACACACAGGTAAGTACACACACGATCTCTCGCATCATTCCTGGAGTGACCCTTTAAGACAAACATGTCTGCCTACTAGCCCCTGCGTTTTACATCGGCCATCAATCATTGTAAGCCACGAGTCACGGGCAGCTGAGTTGGCAGACTAGTTTAATATAATACGATCTATCCTGATTATAACCTGTGAAATCTCAACATATTCTTCCTGTAACAAGCCGTGCTAATCAGGTTAGGTGGCAAATTAGTATTTTTATTATTTAACAGCCACATTTTATTGCAGCACATTGTAGTTGGATTGAAATATTGGCGATAAGATATAATCTCCATTTAGTTATGGAACATTAAAATGCAAGCCAGTATAATTCATCGGGTACATTGGATACGTTTGCTGTCGGGTAATAGAAGGGTTAATAGGCATGCTCGGCCGTAGCATCGCTCGGCAGCAGCATCGCTCGGCAGCAGCATCGCTCGGCAGCAGCATCGCTCAGCAGTATAGTTATTTTGTAACAAAACTTTCACTGTTTGTCACCAAGGCCAGCAGGTCTGTGAGGAGTTACCCGCCTCCCAATTAGGAGGAGATTAGACAAAGCACAGTGTATGCACGCCTGCCAACATACAATTCCTTTGTTTTCTTAATTCTCTTTCACTGATATCATTTATATATTCAAGATCTGAATGTGAATGCTGTCAGAGCCAGTTATGATTGCTTTCCTCTATTGCAATAAGGACATCATCCAATCCATTATTCCGGCCTCTGACTGGTTCATTGGAAAAGTATTTAGAGTGTATTGACTGTTCGCGAACACAATACACACAGGAGATTTCACAGTAATAAAAAAAATAATAAGCATAGGTTAGTTTTGTACTAAATGCAATGGATTAGAGATTGAAATGAACGTCGTTCTATATTCCCTTTATGGTTTTTGAATAGTAATAAGGCACATGGCGGGCTAATTACTACATTATGGCACAGAATCTATACCACAGCAATCACTGGTGTCGTACAGAAAGCATTTATAATGCACAGATAGAATTCTATCATCATGGTCGATACATGTCATTAAAGGGACACCAAGCACCATGCATATTACCACCCCAATATGAAGAATAAATGGGGGAACAGCTCATTCTAAACAGTGGAGACATGACTAGGGCCCTGCGTGACCTTAATCGTTCTGTGATCCCTGGCATCTCTGCAGCCACAATGATTTCTAAATTCATTTATTGAACTGGGAGTTTATAGCTGTCAATCTCTGCTTTACAGCTCATTCTAAACAGTGACAATTAGATATAGAAGGATATAGAATGAGAAAACAAAGTATCTATCAGCCACAATGATTTATTTATAGAATTACAAAAGTAAAACATCCAAAGATTTATTTCACGTTTTTACAATATTTCAGTCTCATAGCATCAGCTTTTAAAGATGTAAGACTTCCTTGAAGCTGGGATTTTTAACGCCTCAATCTTTCACAATTATTTTTCAAAGAACTTAGGGAAAGACTTTCACTAATCCGCACTTCAATTTCCCGTAGACCTACTCTATTCTCTACTGATGTATTGACGAATAGATATCTACATTTATACTGTTTCACAAAAGTTGCATTATTAAAGGGACACTCCAGCACTTTGGAGTGGTCTGGGTGCCTTGCCCCTCTCCCCTTAGCCCTGTTAGTCAAAACACTGCGGTTTTGGAGGGCTAATCCCACCTCCAGCTGCTGTCTCTCAGACAGCCGCTAGCTGGTGCTTCCGGATTCTTGGAACAATGCTTTCCTAAGGGGAGGTCTAATGCGCGCGCAGGGCCGCTTGAGTGCGCATTAGACCCTGCTCGTCGTGGGACAGAGGAGGGGGCGCAGCTTTGACTCAGCGTCAAGGGACATCGGCGATGGGATCAGGCAAGTAAATAAAGGGTTTTTAACCCTTTATTTACCTGGGAGGGGGGGAGGCGTGAGGGAGGGGGAAGGCAGAGGGATCGGTAGTGCCAGGAATACAGCTTTGTACTGTATCCCTTTAAACTTTTATTTCACACACACTGCCATCGGTTTATTAATGTGTCACATTCAAATGGACAGCACCCATTTGTAGCCCCAGTCCATGGCCCCCATTTCCAGGTGCCAAACTTTCCACATAATGACAAGCCCCCCATTTCAGGCTAAATGAATACTGCAAGCACCATAAGCACTACAGCTGTCTATCTTCAGATTAATATGTCTCAAACAAAGTGAGCCCTGTGTCTAACTATTCACATTAATATAGGCTATGAACACAAGAAGCCCTGCTTCTTACCATGTGTAGATTGATATAGCATAGAAACACAGCGTGTCCTGCCTCTATCTATCTATCTATGGATTTATATAGTGTATAAACAGAGCGAGCCCTGCTTCTATCTATCTATGGATTTATATAGTGTATAAACAGAGCGAGCCCTGCTTCTATCTATCTATGGATTTATATAGTGTATAAACAGAGCGAGTCCTGCTTCTATCCATCTATGGATTTATATAGTGTATAAACAGAGCGAGCCCTGCTTCTATCTATGGATTTATATAGTGTATAAACAGAGCGAGCTCAGCTTCTATCTATCTATGGATTTATATAGTGTATAAACAGAGCGAGTCCTGCTTCTATCTATGGATTTATATAGTGTATACACAGAGCGAGCCCTGCTATCTGCCTATGGATTTATATAGTGTATAAACAGAGCGAGCCCTGCTTCTATCTATGGATTTATATAGTGTATAAACAGAGCGAGCCCTGCTTCTATCTATCTATGGATTTATATAGTGTATAAACAGAGCGAGCCCTGCTTCTATCTATCTATGGATTTATATAGTGTATAAACAGAGCGAGCCCTGCTTCTATCTATCTATGGATTTATATAGTGTATAAACAGAGTGAGCCCTGCTTCTATCTATGGATTTATATAGTGTATAAACAGAGCGAGCCCTGCTTCTATCTATCTATGGATTTATATAGTGTATAAACAGAGCGAGCCCTGCTTCTATCTATCTATGGATTTATATAGTGTATAAACAGAGCGAGCCCTGCTTCTATCTATCTATGGATTTATATAGTGTATAAACAGAGCGAGCCTTGCTTCTATCCATCTATGGATTTATATAGTGTATAAACAGAGCGAGCCCTGCTTCTATCTATGGATTTATATAGTGTATAAACAGAGCGAGCCCTGCTTCTATCTATCTATGGATTTATATAGTGTATAAACAGAGCGAGCCCTGCTTCTATCTATCTATGGATTTATATAGTGTATAAACAGAGTGAGCCCTGCTTCTATCTATGGATTTATATAGTGTATAAACAGAGCGAGCCCTGCTTCTATCTATGGATTTATATAGTGTATAAACAGAGCGAGCCCTGCTTCTATCTATCTATGGATTTATATAGTGTATAAACAGAGCGAGCCCTGCTTCTATCTATCTATGGATTTATATAGTGTATAAACAGAGCGAGCCCTGCTTCTATCTATCTATCTATGGATTTATATAGTGTATAAACAGAGCGAGCCCTGCTTCTATCTATCTATCTATGGATTTATATAGTGTATAAACAGAGCGAGCCCTGCTTCTATCTATCTATCTATGGATTTATATAGTGTATAAACAGAGCGAGCCCTGCTTCTATCTATCTATCTATGGATTTATATAGTGTATAAACAGAGCGAGCCCTGCTTCTATCTATCCATCTATGGATTTATATAGTGTATAAACAGAGCGAGCCCTGCTATCTATCTATGGATTTATATAGTGTTTAAACAGAGTGAGCCCTGCTTCTATCTATCTATCTATCTATGGATTTATATAGTGTATAAACAGAGCGAGCCCTGCTTCTATCTATCTATCTATGGATTTATATAGTGTATAAACAGAGCGAGCCCTGCTTCTATCTATGGATTTATATAGTGTATAAACAGAGCGAGCCCTGCTATCTATCTATGGATTTATATAGTGTATAAACAGAGCGAGCCCTGCTTCTATCTATGGATTTATATAGTGTATAAACAGAGCGAGCCCTGCTTCTATCTATGGATTTATATAGTGTATAAACAGAGCGAGCCCTGCTTCTATCTATGGATTTATATAGTGTATAAACAGAGCGAGCCCTGCTATCTGCCTATGGATTTATATAGTGTATAAACAGAGCGAGCCCTGCTTCTATCTATCTATGGATTTATATAGTGTATACACAGAGCGAGCCCTGCTTCTATCTATCTATGGATTTATATAGTGTATAAACAGAGCGAGCCCTGCTTCTATCTATCTATGGATTTATATAGTGTATACACAGAGCGAGCCCTGCTTCTATCCATCTATGGATTTATATAGTGTATAAACAGAGCGAGCCCTGCTTCTATCTATCTATGGATTTATATAGTGTATAAACAGAGCGAGCCCTGCTTCTATCTATCTATGGATTTATATAGTGTATACACAGAGCGAGCCCTGCTTCTATCCATCTATGGATTTATATAGTGTATAAACAGAGCGAGCCTTGCTTCTATCTATGGATTTATATAGTGTATAAACAGAGCGAGCCCTGCTATCTATCTATGGATTTATATAGTGTATAAACAGAGCGAGCCCTGCTTCTATCTATGGATTTATATAGTGTATAAACAGAGCGAGCCCTGCTTCTATCTATCTATGGATTTATATAGTGTATAAACAGAGCGAGCCCTGCTATCTATCTATGGATTTATATAGTGTATAAACAGAGCGAGCCCTGCTTCTATCTATGGATTTATATAGTGTATAAACAGAGCGAGCCCTGCTTCTATCTATCTATGGATTTATATAGTGTATAAACAGAGCGAGCCCTGCTTCTATCTATAGATTTATATAGTGTATAAACAGAGCGAGCCCTGCTATCTATCTATGGATTTATATAGTGTATAAACAGAGTGAGCCCTGCTATCTGCCTATGGATTTATATAGTGTATAAACAGAGCGAGCCCTGCTTCTATCTATGGATTTATATAGTGTATAAACAGAGCGAGCCCTGCTTCTATCTATGGATTTATATAGTGTATAAACAGAGCGAGCCCTGCTATCTATCTATGGATTTGTATAGTGTATAAACAGAGCGAGTCCTGCTTCTATCTATCTATGGATTTATATAGTGTATAAACAGAGCGAGCCCTGCTATCTATCTATGGATTTATATAGTGTATAAACAGAGCGAGCCCTGCTTCTATCTATGGATTTATATAGTGTATAAACAGAGTGAGCCCTGCTTCTATCTATGGATTTATATAGTGTATAAACAGAGTGAGCCCTGCTATCTATCTATGGATTTATATAGTGTATAAACAGAGCGAGTCCTGCTTCTATCTATTTATGGATTTATATAGTGTATAAACAGAGCGAGCCCTGCTTCTATCTATCTATGGATTTATATAGTGTATAAACAGAGCGAGCCCTGCTTCTATCTATCCATCTATGGATTTATATAGTGTATAAACAGAGCGAGCCCTGCTTCTATCTATCCATCTATGGATTTATATAGTGTATAAACAGAGCGAGCCCTGCTTCTATCTATCTATGGATTTATATAGTGTATAAACAGAGTGAGCCCTGCTTCTATCTATCTATCTATGGATTTATATAGTGTATAAACAGAGCGAGCCCTGCTTCTATCTATGGATTTATATAGTGTATAAACAGAGCGAGCCCTGCTATCTATCTATGGATTTATATAGTGTATAAACAGAGTGAGCCCTGCTATCTGCCTATGGATTTATATAGTGTATACATTGAGCGAGTCCTGCTTCTATCTATCTATGGATTTATATAGTGTATAAACAGAGTGAGCCCTGCTTCTATCTATGGATTTATATAGTGTATAAACAGAGCGAGCCCTGCTATCTATCTATGGATTTATATAGTGTATAAACAGAGCGAGCCCTGCTTCTATCTATCTATGGATTTATATAGTGTATAAACAGAGCGAGCCCTGCTTCTATCTATGGATTTATATAGTGTATAAACAGAGCGAGCCCTGCTATCTATCTATGGATTTATATAGTGTATAAACAGAGCGAGCCCTGCTTCTATCTATCTATGGATTTATATAGTGTATAAACAGAGCGAGCCCTGCTTCTATCTATCTATGGATTTATATAGTGTATAAACAGAGCGAGCCCTGCTTCTATCTATGGATTTATATAGTGTATAAACAGAGCGAGCCCTGCTTCTATCTATCTATGGATTTATATAGTGTATAAACAGAGCGAGCCCTGCTTCTATCTATCTATGGATTTATATAGTGTATAAACAGAGCGAGTCCTGCTTCTATCTATCTATGGATTTATATAGTGTATAAACAGAGCGAGCCCTGCTTCTATCTATCTATGGATTTATATAGTGTATAAACAGAGCGAGCCCTGCTTCTATCTATCTATGGATTTATATAGTGTATAAACAGAGCGAGCCCTGCTTCTATCTATCTATTGATTTATATAGTGTATAAACAGAGCGAGCCCTGCTTCTATCTATGGATTTATATAGTGTATAAACAGAGTGAGCCCTGCTATCTGCCTATGGATTTATATAGTGTATAAACAGAGCGAGCCCTGCTTCTATCTATGGATTTATATAGTGTATAAACAGAGCGAGCCCTGCTTCTATCTATGGATTTATATAGTGTATAAACAGAGCGAGCCCTGCTTCTATCTATCTATGGATTTATATAGTGTATAAACAGAGTGAGCCCTGCTATCTGCCTATGGATTTATATAGTGTATACATTGAGCGAGTCCTGCTTCTATATAATAATATGGAATTAGAAAGTTCAATCACAGAGTAAGCCTTGCTTTTATGTGCTAATAAAAACAGAAACGGTTTGCAAAACAAAACCTTTGAACACACCCAAATAAATGAAAGGTTCACCTGTATCTTATGGCACCAAACATAATATTTCCATCTTTGGCACGCACCATTTATACCAGGAGGTACAAACATATTCACACGAAAATACTTTATAATTTATTTTCTTTCCGTTTTCTCTTTAGTGAAAGCAGGCTGCCGAAACAGCCCACCAAGAGCATACCTGTCCCTCTATACATTTCACAAACAATACTGCTTAGAAAAATATATACATTGAAACATGTAAGAGCACACACAGATCGTGTCAGAAGATTGCACGCAAATCTGCGGACTGTGAAAAAGAAGGGGATTAATATAATTAATGCAGCCTGCAATGCTATTTACTAAACATAGAACTGTTGGGAACAGAACATGTCATGTCCAAATAGCAGATAATGTTTCCCGCTTGGATACACTGGTCTTAAAGGGACACTATAGACGCCCAGACCACTTCCTCTCAATTAAATGGTCTAGGTGCCATGACCCCTTCGTTTTAGCCCTGCAAGTGGCAGCCGTTCTGCAGGGTTTAAAATGCCTGATGAAACTGGCAAGTAAAATTCAGCTATTTCAATCAAATGGACTCACAGAGACTGTCTGATTTGCGGAACGCTGCGTTTTGATATGCATGCGCACTGGCCTCTCAGTACTTTTCTAAGGGAAAGATTGGAGATCAGCCAAGGACTCAGGACCAGCCCCAGAGTGAGCAGCGCGGCAGGGTGGAAAAGAGGAGTATACTTTTTTTTTTACTCCTTATGGAACACAAATGCGATACTGTTCCTTTAAATTGGGTGTTCCCTATTGAACCCCCAACAATTTGCTGCTTAGAGAATAATCTTAATTTTCAGAATTTCTCACAAACTACAGAAACTGGTCAGAAATGCCCTTTTCTCTTACTGTGTCCAGAACACTCAGGCCCTTACACGATATAAATCAGTTATATTGCCGTGGGATATGTAGGTGATGCACAACTGTAAATGTCAGAATTTGCATTTTGGAGTGGTTTATATTCTCGAAATTGTTTAATATCACTTTTTAATCTCCGCGTTCTGGGAGAATTGTGAAAACATGGTGTTTCAGGAAAACCTTTGTATAAAGTATATAATCTTAGTAAATATGGTGTTAGATATTACTCAGTGTGTACATAACAGTAAACATCACAGAACAAGTCTCACTTGTCCTATACTTTTTTTTAGAAACACTGACCCATCATACATGTTAATGATCGCATCCAAACATAGACGACGTGAACCACAATATGGGAGGTTACACAGAATTAATTTACAGTATTAATATATCTCACAGTTCACCCGTTCATAGACTGAGGTTTAATCATACACTGAATATGTTCTGGACAAGCAAGCAACCCACATTAAATTATAGTGTGACTGTAACCACATTAAATGGAAGGGTGGCTAAAAATATTCAAACACAGTACTTGTTTAAAAGGCCAGTCTAAGCACCATAATCACTACAGCGTGATTTGAAAGCAATTAGAGATGGTAACTATCCAATGTAAGTAACTTCTTTACTTAACTCATGGTGCTTGAACATTCTGCTCGGCCTCAAATCTGCAAGATGACCATGCTTAAAGGAACACTATAGTCACCTAAATTACTTTAGCTAAATAAAGCAGTTTTAGTGTATAGATCATTCCCCTGCAATTTCACTGCTCAATTCACTGTCATTTAGGAGTTAAATCACTTTGTTTCTGTTTATGCAGCCCTAGCCACACCTCCCCCTGGCTATGATTGACAGAGCCTGCATGAAAAAAAAACTGGTTTCACTTTTAAACAGATGTAATTTACCTTAAATAATTGTATCTCAATCTCTAAATTGAACTTTAATCACATACAGGAGGCTCTTGCAGGGTCTAGCAAGCTATTAACATAGCAGGGGATAAGAAAATCTTAATTCAACAGAACTTGCAATAAAGAAAGCCTAAATAGGGCTCTCTTTACAGGAAGTGTTTATGGAAGGCTGTGCAAGTCACATGCAGGGAGGTGTGACTAAGGTTCATAAACAAAGGGATTTAACTCCTAAATGGCAGAGGATTGAGCAGTGAGGCTGCAGGGGCATGTTCTATACACCAAAACTGCTTCATTAAGCTAAAGATGTTCAGGTGACTATAGTGTCCCTTTAAAAGGGACACTACAGACACACAGACCACTTCAGCTTAATGAAGTGGTCTGGGTGCCAGATCCATCTAGGATTAACCCTGCCTGCTGTAAACATAGCAGTTTCCGAGAAACTGCTATGTTTACATATGGGTTAATCCAGCCTTTAGTGGCTGTCTCATTGACAGCCGCGAGAGGTGCTTCCGCACTTCTCACTGTGATTTTCACAGTGAGAAGACGCCAGCTTCCATAGGAAAGCATTCAGAATGCTTTCCTATGGACTGGCTGAATGCGCGCGCGGCTCTTGACGCGCATGCACATTCAGTCGATGACGACTGAAGGAGGAGAGTCCCCAGCGCTGGAGAAAGGTGAGTGTTTAACCCCCTTCAGCCAGGCGGGAGTGGGACCCTGAGGGTGCCCCACTATAGTGCCAGGAAAATGAGTTTGTTTTCCTGGCACTATAGTGGTCCTTTAATGAGGCATCGATGGGATGATTTTGGGACAGCCAGCTCAGGTTACATAGGGACCCACAAGACAGGCTCTGCCAAAAGAAGGAGGAAGGCCGAAGAAGGAGGACAGTGGGACTTCATCCAAGTTATTGAAAGACAGTGTTACGTCGATAGGTTGGTCTCGATACGTTATTTTTTTCCTGTTCTTTTTGTCATTGTGTTTACAAATGTGATGCTTCCACTGTCTAAAAACATGAGCAAACTGGTGTCTTAATTTCTGTTTATTCATTTTTTGACAGGTAACTACAAAGCTGTAACGGGTGGAGTAGAGTTTTATACATAAGAGATCATGTGCAAAAATTTGTAAGTATAGATGAAAGCCAATATAATGTATTAAGCAAGTCTGTAGCTTTTAACCCCTTAAGGACCAAACTTCTGGAATAAAAGGGAATCATGACATGTCACACATGGCATGTGTCCTTAAGGGGTTAAAGGTACAAATAAACATCTCAGTAATAGCAAGCAATGCTGTAACAAAGATTGGGTTGAGGACATCTAGTTCTGGAATGCTGACAGATAAGATTCTCCCAGGAAAAGCAGCTTAAACAAGAATTCTGATATAGGAAAGACAAATGGTAATGAGGGACTGACTAATTACAGGGAAACGGCACCATTGGATAAACCTTTGTTAATCTTCTTTTAAATGTTTATTAAAGATTTAGTAATTGTTTCTCCTCCTCTACATACTGTGTTCAACAGAGAAAGGGGAGACGTTTAGTACAATGGCCCAGCATGAGCCAAGGAGGGGGCGCGCAGTTTCAGAGCTAAATGCAGGAGGTGATTAGGATACAGAGGGGGTAAACAATCAATATTAACCCCTTAACGGCCACATGGCAGTCTATGCCGTCATACAGTGCGGGGATTTAACGTCCCTTAATGGCATAGACCACCATGCATTAAAAGTACCAGTATGTTTAAATTCCTGTTGGTACGAGGGAGCCCAGGTATCGTTGGATACCTGAGGGTCCCCTCTGTCAGCTCTAAGTAAGCACTGCACAAACCCATTGAAATCCTTTTATCGCTGAGTGATCTCACTCTGCAGCAGTAATTCTGAGTTTGTCTGGAGTACCACTTATCTTTTAATACATGAAGCTCCCCTCTCTCAGCTGGGGTCATTAATAATGGCCCCATACTGACAGATGAGTCATGACTTTGTGCACATGTCCCTTTAAATCACTGCGGCTGAGTGATCATACTCGGCCGCAGTGATTCCAAGTCGGTCCCTAGTCTGAAGGAGACCCTCAGGATCTTTAAAGTCCCTGGTGAGGCCTCACTAAATGCCCCTCTGCCCAGTGATGTACTTGCCAGATGCCCAGCACCGATCTCAATTTCAGGAGTTTCCTCTTCTACTGCCATCACACAGTACAGAGTGTTTTCACAGAGGGAATCACTCAGAGATGGAATTAGGAGTATGATTATTAGTAGCAGGCTTCAAACTTTATACTCGCTACTAGTTATTAGAAATTAGAACTAGCGAGTAGAAATCCACCCCTGGAGGGGAAAGCCAATAATTAGCCGAACGGCTGCGGGCAGTTTACAAAGCAATTCTATTCATCCCGTGCGATCAACTGTCTGTTTTTGGGGGATACACTACGGTAAGAATGTCTTCTTTTTGTGGACTAGGTCAAACTGTCGTCACTGATACCAAACAGTGAAAAACAAAGAAAAGAGTATTGTATGTATTGGGGCTGACGTGTACTATGGTCATTGCTGCCGCCCAGGACTTATATTTGTGCATTCATACTAAAGCGTGCACAGAGGGACGCTATGCATCATTTTTATTTCGACTTAAAGCAAATCTGTCACTTTTTGGGTTCTTTGCATATTATTTATTTATAAAATATTTTACCAGGAAAGATACATTGAGATTTCTCTTGTTTTCAAGTATGTCCTGGGTCCACAATCATTGCATTGATACATTATGGTACAATAAAATACAAAAACAATATTAATACACAATATATACAAAATTTAACCTAGAACAGGTAGGCATATTAAAACTATACTGCTGCTGTGTCTCATGGGATCGCTGAAATTCCAATGCAGCCAGGATCACTATATTATATAAAAATAAACACTGAAACGTTACAGAGTCACCTTAACATTTATTTCCCAATATTTAGATTTTATTGAAGATTGTTTACAGAGCAAGAAAAGGTAAACATTATCCACATAATAAATGTCAGATAAGGTGCAAAGCACAAACACATACCATCGTACAGAAGGGATAGAGGGCTGCCACTTTAACATTTTTACGCACTGCATTTAAAAAAATAACTAAATAAGGGGTGATTTTTACCCCATTGTTTGCCTTTAATTAGTTACCTCTGTCGTGTAATGTTACTGATAGCTCATGTCAGTCACATTACACATATAAACATGATAGAAACAGGCAGAGGACATAAACATTGCAATTCAGTATTCTAAACAGAACTTTTAGTTACTCAACACTAACGTTAAAGCACAATAAACATGGTAAAGACATAGGGGAGGTGTATGAACAAATACTAAACTGTTACAATTATTTATATAGCACCAACATGGTCCGCAGCGCTGTACAATATGTAAACAAAACAAACACCAAATTCGAACAAAACATGATCGACAAACAGGAACAACAGATAAAGAAGGCCCTGCCCAAGCGAGATTACAATCTAAAAACATATTTACAATCTATAAACGTGTGGCAATCAAATATGGAAACCCATGGAAACTACACGCACATTCCGTGGGTGAATCCTCCATTTTTACTACACGTATTCGTACAGAACACTTTGATGACCCCCCCCGCCCCCACTACCATAGAGACAGAACTAGAAGATTGTTGTGAAGCAAAAACAAAACATCACAGGTCTGCTTTAACCCCTCAAGGACACATGACGTGTGTGACATGTCATGATTCCCTTTTATTCCAGAAGTTTGGTCCTTAAGGGGTTAAAGGGGGGATTACATCTACAAAGTGACAGATTTACACTACTTTGTCCCAATAAACCCTGTTTAAACATGTATTGGCTGAATAGTGCAGTGACGTACAAGATGCAGGACTACGGTATTAACTTAATTTGCATGGGACGCTCCGGTCAAAGGATAACAATGTGGAACCAGCTTCCAATTTCAACCAACACAGATCCACAGTCCCAGCTACAAATCACAGAACGTCCCTTTCAACAAAATAAAAGAAAGTGTTCTCATGCTTCCTATTGTCTTCAGTCACCCTGAAGGAAATGCTGATGTCAAACAACGAGAATTCTGGGGAAAAGTGATCTAATTGTATCAACGAAAATAATAAAAGACTAGCAGCTGTGACTAATCAGTTACATGTATTCATTGCGCTCATGGCAAATGGCGCATCTTTCTCAAAAGTAAACCGATCCAACAGAAATCCTGGGGGGGGGGAAATAAAAAATAAATCATATGACTCTTTGTCTGAGAAACGGATTCAGTAAATGCCAGTAAGAATTAAAGGGACACTGTAGGCACTTTCACAATGTCATCATATTGATGTTGTTATGGTGACTGCAGTCCTGCCCCCCAAAACCCTTTAGTACCCTAACTAGTAGGCTTGGAAGGCCCTCTGGGTATGAGAATCGTGAATCTTACTCCCTGGCTCTCATACCATGACATGGCATGCGCATGCCATAAAGAATCATTGACTACAATGATTCTCTATAAAGGAATTGTAGGTGGATCAGGGGGAGCACCGCGCATGCACCTATGTTAACAAATATTCCTCTATGAAAAGCATTAGATTTACCCGTCATCTTGGAGGCACACCCCATGATAATGCAACCAAAGGGGAGGGTTGCGGCAGCAGCGAGGAAGATTGAGTTATGGAGAAAAGTTGAATATTTCATTTATTTCGTTTTAATTAAATTTACCGGGGGAGAGGACCTTAACTGATAAGGGGCGTCAGGGCTGTATAGTTAGGACAACAGATATGTATTCCTACCGCTAGTGTGTTCATTCAATGCTACATGCAGGCAGGATTTCTCATGTCAGATCTAAACACATGTAGTGATAGGAACACAGGACACTGTGAATCTGGCAAACGCAATGACAGTGTATGTAAATACCAGGCTTGAGCACTCGCTTTCTGTTAATACCTGACAATACCCGAGCGCTAAATGGCCATGCGTCGGCCAAATTATGCCCAAATAGGATCGGTTGTTGCTATAGAATTAGGTGTTCTGCCCACGGCACAAAAAAAAAAAAGAGCCGATTAATGGGAAAAAATATGTTTTATCGCTAGGGGACAGACAGCCACTAAATCTTGATTTTATTCAACATTCTGTGAGAAGAGACCAATGAAGGGGGAAAAAAGGAGGAGCAGTAAAACAAATCTGAATTCGAACGAAAAAAAATAAATATTTACCGAAACATCACAACTAACTAGGTGGAATATATAATAGCGCATGAAGGTGGAGTTTTATATTCTGCTTCACACAAGTGTAAGGTATGTGTTCAGCCCTGCAGGGAAGGACAGAAATAGCCAACGTGTATTCAGATTAAATAAACTGCCCTATTATTACACTGGATTTTGCGTCACAGATTCCCAGTGTCCTCCTCACTGACACATTAATACAATACTGATAATTTATTCCCCTCGGCAGGAGGCTGATCAGAGACTCTGCTGAAATCTTTAATAATAATAATAAAATTTGATATTAATTTCCCTGGAGGGAAGCAGGACTTATTTTAAAGGGAAGGAGCACAAAACTATTTATTGTGTTAATTCATGAAATGAGCCATGAAGGTCGGGCAGGGGACCCAGTACATTATACTCAGAGTTTACACAAAACAGAAAATATATCACTAAATGGAAAGTTTCTAGTGATCGTTTACACACTTTATAAACTCAGTGGGACTTTCAGAGCGGATTTGCCCTCTCTCTTTTTAAAGGGACACTATAGGCATCTCATTGAAGTGTGCCTGTCATTTTATCCCTACAGCTGCAAACATAGCAGTTTCAGAGAGGAATGGGGGAAGCCGAGGGACACTGCAGTTTTGTATTTCTAACACTATAGTGTTCCTTTAAAGGGACACTCCAGGCACCAACACCACTTAATCTAAATTAAGTTGTTATGGTGCCAGGAGGCCCTCTTACCTCAAGGGGTTAAACCATTCTCATTTGATTTAACCCCAAAGTTACCTCATGCGCGATGTCCACTCACCCTCAGACGGCATCCAGTGTCTAAATTTTTAGATTCAGGAAGCACTGAGTGCCACTGGTTGGTTGAGAGTGGTCCGTTGACTAGCCAGTCACAAAACTGGCTTGCAATAGGTATGTTTCTTTCCAAGCCGGTTTTGTGAATGGTGAGTCAGTGTGTTAAAGCATTACTGATACAGAAATAATATCATTGTAACTAGGGCTACTGATACATAATCTGCTCTACCAGACTGTCTGAAAGGGCACATTCTGGGCTAATCTGCAAATAAACATCTTCATTGGTTTTAATAACTAGAAAAAAAGAGGAATTGGGGGCACACCCAGAACATGCATTTCTCCGAAGCGGTGCAGTCGTAAAGACCAACATTTATACAAAATACAGATAAAGGAGCAGTGTACACAAACAACTACAGATTGCCATTTTACACAGCTACTTAAAAATGCCTCTCTCAGCAAATAAATATAGGGATTGAATGCCACCATATGGAACTATTGTGTTAAACCCACTGCTACGACACAGTACCCCAATATCGGTGGGTCCCACACTAATTCCAACGTGGGAGATTAACATGCTAACTGCACAAACATCCCCCAAAGATTCTCCTCAATCAATGCTTTCATGTGGTCACCTCTGAAGGGGCACCTATAGTGCCTGGGTGGGGTGCTCAGCCCAATAGGAATCTAGTCTGGATCCCAAATATTAATAAATAATTCATATCAGCAATATCAGGTCAGATTGCGATATGTTCCTGAATTTTACCAATTAGATGTACAGCACAGGCTTAGTAAATACATATAATCAGGTGTCTTCATAATGTCTGATATAATGACTGGAATTCCCATCACTCTCTGAAGGATAGAAGGTGGGGATCAAAGGCCATTCCTGGCCCTGACACTATGGGAGCAGTCCCTGTTATATATGGTAAATCTGATTTAAATGGGAGCAGGATGCTGTGATTATGGGATGTTTGGAGGAGCCAGCACGGTTTACATTCTGTGATAGGCTATATCTGTAGAATATCTGTGTTTAATATTTATTATCTCAGACAAAACCACAAAATAAAGTCCACAGCTGCTGAAGAACTACAACCACAGGAAGCTTGGCCAGCCAGAAGGGAAATCCTCAGCTGTTAAATGAAGTTCTATTGTATCTGAGGAGATCCCCCAGCCAAGACCAAAACCGCTCATGGATACTCCCCTCAATATAACTCACACTCAGGGGAGGAGGAGTACGGGAGTAGCCGCACACACTCAATATAACTCACACTCAGGGGAGGCGGAGTAGGGGAGTAGCAGCACGCACTCAATATAACCCACCCTCACACTCAGGGGAGGAGGAATACGGGAGTAGCAGCACACACTCAATATAACTCACACTCAGGGGAGGAGGAGTACGGGAGTAGCAGCACACACTCAATATAACCCACCCTCACACTCAGGGGAGGAGGAGTATGGGAGTAGCAGCACACACTCACACTCAGGGGAGCAGGGTATCAGCTCACACTCAGGGGAGCAGGGTATCAGCTCACACTCAGGGGAGCAGGGTATCAGCTCACACTCAGGGGAGCAGGGTATCAGCTCACACTCAGGGGAGCAGGGTATCAGCTCACACTCAGGGGAGCAGGGTATCAGCTCACACTCAGGGGAGCAGGGTATCAGCTCACACTCAGGGGAGCAGGGTTTCAGGACACACTCAGGGGAGCAGGGTATCAGGACACACTCAGGGGAGCAGGGTATCAGGACACACTCAGGGGAGCAGGGTATCAGGACACACTCAGGGGAGCAGGGTATCAGGACACACTCAGGGGAGCAGGGTATCAGGACACACTCAGGGGAGCAGGGTATCAGGACACACTCAGGGGAGCAGGGTATCAGGACACACTCAGGGGAGCAGGGTATCAGGACACACTCAGGGGAGCAGGGTATCAGCTCACACTCAGGGGAGCAGGGTATCAGGACACACTCAGGGGAGCAGCGTATCAGGACACACTCAGGGGAGCAGCGTATCAGGACACACTCAGGGGAGCAGCGTATCAGGACACACTCAGGGGAGCAGGGTATCAGGACACACTCAGGGGAGCAGGGTATCAGGACACACTCAGGGGAGCAGGGTATCAGGACACACTCAGGGGAGCAGGGTATCAGGACACACTCAGGGGAGCAGGGTATCAGGACACACTCAGGGGAGCAGGGTATCAGGACACACTCAGGGGAGCAGGGTATCAGGACACACTCAGGGGAGCAGGGTATCAGCTCACACTCAGGGGAGCAGGGTATCAGCTCACACTCAGGGGAGCAGGGTATCAGCTCACACTCAGGGGAGCAGGGTATCAGCTCACACTCAGGGGAGCAGGGTATCAGGACACACTCAGGGGAGCAGGGTATCAGGACACACTCAGGGGAGCAGGGTATCAGGACACACTCAGGGGAGCAGGGTATCAGCTCACACTCAGGGGAGCAGGGTATCAGCTCACACTCAGGGGAGCAGGGTATCAGGACACACTCAGGGGAGCAGGGTATCAGCTCACACTCAGGGGAGCAGGGTATCAGCTCACACTCAGGGGAGCAGGGTATCAGGACACACTCAGGGGAGCAGGGTATCAGGACACACTCAGGGGAGCAGGGTATCAGCTCACACTCAGGGGAGCAGGGTATCAGCTCACACTCAGGGGAGCAGGGTATCAGCTCACACTCAGGGGAGCAGGGTATCAGCTCACACTCAGGGGAGCAGGGTATCAGGACACACTCAGGGGAGCAGGACACACTCAGGGGAGCAGGGCTGGAGTTGACCTACCTGCCTGCAGCAGCACCCGGCAGACATGTCCGGACAGGCTGTCTCTCTCCCGGTATAACGCGCTGTGTCTCCCCCCCGGTATAGCGCTCTCAGCCTGGCTCCGGTCTGTACTGAGAGCGGCTTCCGTTGACGTCATCACAGCAGGAGGATCCACAGTCAGAGTGGGAATCACCATCCTGGCTGGCCAATACTGATACTGGCTGAGAGTGCTGGGAATCACCATCCTGGCTGGCCAATACTGATACTGGCTGAGAGTGCTGAGAATCACCATCCCGGCTGGCCAATACTGATACTGGCTGAGAGTGCTGGGAATCACCATCCAGGCTGGCCAATACTGATACTGGCTGAGAGTGCTGGGAATCACCATCCAGGCTGGCCAATACTGATACTGGCTGAGAGTGCTGGGAATCACCATCCAGGCTGGCCAATACTGATACTGGCTGAGAGTGCTGGGAATCACCATCCTGGCTGGCCAATACTGATACTGGCTGAGAGTGCTGAGAATCACCATCCCGGCTGGCCAATACTGATACTGGCTGAGAGTGCTGGGAATCACCATCCAGGCTGGCCAATACTGATACTGGCTGAGAGTGCTGGGAATCACCATCCTGGCTGGCCAATACTGATACTGGCTGAGAGTGCTGGGAATCACCATCCTGGCTGGCCAATACGGATACTGGCTGAGAGTGCTGGGAATCACCATCCTGGCTGGCCAATACTGATACTGGCTGAGAGTGCTGGGAATCACCATCCTGGCTGGCCAATACTGATACTGGCTGAGAGTGCTGAGAATCACCATCCAGGCTGGCCAAAATTGATACTGGCTGAGAGTGCTGGGAATCACCATCCTGGCTGGACAATACGAATACTGGCTGAGAGTGCTGAGAATCACCATCCTGGCTGGCCAAAATTGATACTGGCTGAGAGTGCTGGGAATCACCATCCAGGCTGGCCAATACGGATACTGGCTGGGAGTGCTGGGAATCACCACCCTGGCTGGCCAATATGGATACTGGCTGGGAGTGCTGGGAATCACCATCCTGGCTGGCTAATACTGATACTGGCTGGAAGTGCTGGGAATCACCATCCTGGCTGGCCAATACAGATACTGGCTGGGAATAACCATCCAGGCTGGCCAATACAGATACTGTCCCCATACGGCTTCCCAGTGCCATCTTTGTCCCCATACAGCTTCCCAGTGCTATCTGTGTCTCAAAATATCTAACAAGTGCCACCTTGAGGTCCAAATAGTTTATCAATGTCAGGGGCAGTTCCAGAACTTAATCTCAGGAGGTGCACTGTTAGTGGGCTGTCGTGGGGTAGTAGGGTCTTAATTAAGATGTTAGGGGCTATGGTGGGGTGGGGGGGTGGGGAGGAGGTAAGGACTGTAGCGGGGGGATTAGGTACTGTGGTGGAGGTGTGGGCTGTAATTGGGGAGTTAGGTAATGTAGTGGGGAGGATAGGGGCTGTAATGGAGGATTGCTTACATTTGGGAAAGGGACTGTAGAGTGGAGGATATGGTCTGCAGTTGGGGTTTAGGACTGTAGTAGGGGCATTGGGTGTAAAAGAGGGGTTAGGTGATGTGTGGGGAGATTGGGGCTGAAGTGGGGAGACTGGGGCTGCATTTGGGGGTAGGGATTGTAGTTTGGGATAGGTGCTAGAGTGCACCTGCAGTGGGGATAAGGGACTGTAGTGGGTAGTAAGGGGCCACAGTATGGGATTATGGACGGTAGTAGGTAGTAAGAGGCTTTAGTAGGGGGTTATGGACTGTAGTAGGTAGTAAGAGGCTGCAGTATGGCCTTATGGGTGGTAGTAGGGAAAAAGGGGCTGTAGTAGGGGGTTATGGACTGTGGTAGGTAGTAAGAGGCTGCTGTATGGGATTATGGATGGTAGTAGGGAAAAAGATGCTGTAGTAGGGGGTTATGGACTGTAGTAGGTAGTAAGAGGCTGCAGTATGGGATTATGGACGGGAGTGGGGAATAAGAGGCTGTAGTAGGTAGTAAGGGGCCACAGTATGGGATTATGGACGGTAGAAGGGAATAAGAGGCTGTAGTAGGGGGTTATGGACTGTAGTAGGTAGTAAGAGGCTGCAGTATGGGATTATGGACGGGAGTGGGGAATAAGAGACTTTAGTAGGTAGTAAGGGGCCACAGTATGGGATTATGGACGGTTGAAGTGAATAAGAGGCTGTAGTAGGGGGTTATGGACTGTAGTAGGTAGTAAGAGGCTGCAGTATGGGATTATGGATGGGAGTGGGGAATAAGAGGCTGTAGTAGGTAGTAAGGGGCCACAGTATGGGATTATAGACGGTAGAAGGGAATAAGAGGCTGTAGTAGGGGGTTATGGACTGTAGTAGGTAGTAAGAGGCCACAGTATGGGATTATGGACTGTAGTATGGAATAAGAGGCTTTAGTAGGGGGTTATGGACTGTAGTAGGGAATAAGAGGCTGCAGTATGGGATTATGGACAGTAGTAGGGAATAAGAGGCTTTAGTAGGGGGTTATGGACTGTAGTAGGTAGTAAGAGGCTGCAGTATGGGATTATGGACGGTAGTAGGGAATAAGAGGCTTTAGTAGGGGGTTATGGACTGTAGTAGGTAGTAAGAGGCTGCAGTATGGTATTATGGACAGTAGTAGGGAATAAGAGGCTTTAGTAGGTGGTTATGGACTGTAGTAGGTAGTAAGAGACTGCAGTATGGCCTTATGGACGGTAGTAGGGAATAAAAGGGCTGTAGTAGGGGGTTATGGACTGTAGTAGGTAGGAGGAGGCTGAAGTATGGCCTTATGGACGGTAGTAGGGAATAAGAGGCTGTAGTAGGGGGTTATGGACTGCAGTAGGTAGTAAGAAGCTGCAGTATGGGATTATGGACGGTAGTAGGGAATAAGAGGCTGTAGCGGGGGTTATGGACTGTAGTAGGTAGTAAGAGGCTGCAGTATGGGATTATGGACGGTAGTAGGGAATAAGAGGCTGTAGCGGGGGTTATGGACTGTAGTAGGTAGTAAGAGGCTGCAGTATGGGATTATGGATGGGAGTAGGGAATAAGAGGCTTTAGTAGGGGGTTATGGACTGTAGTAGGTAGTAAGGGGCCACAGTATGGGATTATGGACGGTAGAAGTGAGTAAGAGGCTGTAGTAGGGGGTTATGGACTGTAGAAGGTAGTAAGAGGCTGCAGTATGGCCTTATGGACGGTAGTAGGGAATAAGAGGCTGTAGTAGGGGGGTTATGGACTGTAGTACGTAGTAAGAGGCTGCAGTATGGGATTATGGATGGGAGTAGGGAATAAGAGGCTTTAGTTGGGGGTTATGGACTGCAGTAGGTAGTAAGAAGCTGCAGTATGGGATTATGGACGGTAGTAGGGAATAAGAGGCTGTAGCGGGGGTTATGGACTGTAGTAGGTAGTAAGAGGCTGCAGTATGGGATTATGGATGGGAGTAGGGAATAAGAGGCTTTAGTAGGGGGTTATGGACTGTAGTAGGTAGTAAGGGGCCACAGTATGGGATTATGGACGGTAGAAGTGAATAAGAGGCTGTAGTAGGGGGTTATGGACTGTAGAAGGTAGTAAGAGGCTGCAGTATGGCCTTATGGACGGTAGTAGGGAATAAGAGGCTGTAGTAGGGGGTTATGGACTGTAGTAGGTAGTAAGAGGCTGCAGTATGGGATTATGGACGGGAGTGGGGAATAAGAGGCTTTAGTAGGTAGTAAGGGGCCACAATATGGGATTATGGACGGTAGAAGGGAATAAGAGGCTGTAGTAGGGGGTTATGGACTGTAGTAGGTAGAAAGAGGCTGCAGTATGGGATTATGGATGGGAGTAGGGGATAAGAGGCTTTAGTATGGGGTTATGGACTGTAGTAGGTAGTAAGGGGCCACAGTATGGGATTATGGATGGTAGTAGGGAATAAGAGGCTGTAGTAGGGGGTTATGGACTGCAGTAGGTAGTAAGAGGCTGCAGTATGGGATTATGGACGGTAGTAGGGAATAAGAGGCTTTAGTTGGGGGTTATGGACTGCAGTAGGTAGTAAGAGGCTGCAGTATGGGATTATGGACGGTAGTAGGGAATAAGAGGCTGTAGCGGGGGTTATGGACTGTAGTAGGTAGTAAGAAGCTGCAGTATGGGATTATGGATGGGAGTAGGGAATAAGAGGCTTTAGTAGGGGGTTATGGACTGTAGTAGGTAGTAAGGGGCCACAGTATGGGATTATGGATGGTAGAAGTGAATAAGAGGCTGTAGTAGGGGGTTATGGACTGTAGAAGATAGTAAGAGGCTGCAGTATGGCCTTATGGACGGTAGTAGGGAATAAGAGGCTGTAGTAGGGGGTTATGGACTGTAGTAGGTAGTAAGAGGCTGCAGTATGGGATTATGGACGGGAGTGGGGAATAAGAGGCTTTAGTAGGTAGTAAGGGGCCACAGTATGGGATTATGGACGGTAGAAGGGAATAAGAGGCTGTAGTAGGGGGTTATGGACTGTAGTAGGTAGAAAGAGGCTGCAGTATGGGATTATGGATGGGAGTAGGGGATAAGAGGCTTTAGTTGGGGGTTATGGACTGCAGTAGGTAGTAAGAGGCTGCAGTATGGGATTATGGACGGTAGTAGGGAATAAGAGGCTGTAGCGGGGGTTATGGACTGTAGTAGGTAGTAAGAAGCTGCAGTATGGGATTATGGATGGGAGTAGGGAATAAGAGGCTTTAGTAGGGGGTTATGGACTGTAGTAGGTAGTAAGGGGCCACAGTATGGGATTATGGACGGTAGAAGTGAATAAGAGGCTGTAGTAGGGGGTTATGGACTGTAGAAGGTAGTAAGAGGCTGCAGTATGGCCTTATGGACGGTAGTAGGGAATAAGAGGCTGTAGTAGGGGGTTATGGACTGTAGTAGGTAGTAAGAGGCTGCAGTATGGGATTATGGACGGGAGTGGGGAATAAGAGGCTTTAGTAGGTAGTAAGGGGCCACAGTATGGGATTATGGACGGTAGAAGGGAATAAGAGGCTGTAGTAGGGGGTTATGGACTGTAGTAGGTAGTAAGGGGCCACAGTATGGGATTATGGACGGTAGAAGGGAATAAGAGGCTGTAGTAGGGGGTTATGGACTGTAGTAGGTAGAAAGAGGCCACAGTATGGGATTATGGACTGTAGTATGGAATAAGAGGCTTGAGTAGGGGGTCATGGACTGTAGTAGGTAGTAAGGGGCCACAGTATGGGATTATGGACGGTAGTAGGGAATAAGAGGCTTTAGTAGGGGTTATGGACTGTAGTAGGTAGTAAGGGGCCACAGTATGGGATTATGGACGGTAGTAGGGAATAAGAGGCTTTAGTAGGAGGTTATGGACTGTAGTAGGTAGTAAGAGGCTGCGGTATGGTATTATGGACAGTAGTAGGGGATAAGAGGCTGTAGTAGGGGGTTATGGACTGTAGTAGGTAGTAAGAGGCTGCAGTATGGCCTTATGGATGGGAGTAGGGAATAAGAGGCTTTAGTAGGTGGTTATAGACTGTAGTAGGTAGTAAGGGGCCACTGTATGGGATTATGGACGGGAGTAGGGAATATGAGGCTTTAGTAGAAGGTTATGGACTGTAGTAGGTAGTAAGAGGCTGCAGTATGGGATTATGGACGGTAGTAGGGATTAAGAGGCTTTAGTAGGTGGTTATGGACTGTAGTAGGTAGTAAGAGGCTGCAGTATGGCCTTATGGACGGTAGTAGGGAATAAAAGGGCTGTAGTAGGGGGTTATGGACTGTAGTAGGTAGTAAGAGGCTGCAGTATGGCCTTATGGACGGTAGTAGGGAATAAGAGGCTTTAGTAGGGGGTTATGGACTGTAGTAGGTAGTAAGGGGCCACAGTATGGGATTATGGACGGTAGTAGGGAATAAGAGGCTGTAGTAGGGGGTTATGGACTGCAGTAGGTAGTAAGAGGCTGCAGTAAGGGATTATGGACGGTAGTAGGGAATAAGAGGCTGTAGTTGGGGGTTATGGACTGTAGTAGGTAGTAAGGGGCTGCAGTATGGGATTATGGACGGTAGTAGGGAATAAGAGGCTGTAGTTGGGGGTTATGGACTGTAGTAGGTAGTAAGAGGCTGCAGTATGGGATTATGGACGGTAGTAGGGATTAAGAGGCTTTAGTAGGTGGTTATGGACTGTAGTAGGTAGTAAGAGGCTGCAGTATGGCCTTATGGACGGTAGTAGGGAATAAAAGGGCTGTAGTAGGGGGTTATGGACTGTAGTAGGTAGTAAGAGGCTGCAGTATGGGATTATGGACGGTAGTAGGGAATAAGAGGCTGTAGTTGGGGGTTATGGACTGTAGTAGGTAGTAAGGGGCCACAGTATGGGATTATGGACGGTAGTAGGGAATAAGAGGCTGTAGTAGGGGGTTATGGACTGCAGTAGGTAGTAAGAGGCTGCAGTATGGGATTATGGACGGTAGTAGGGAATAAGAGGCTGTAGTTGGGGGTTATGGACTGCAGTAGGTAGTAAGAGGCTGCAGTATGGGATTATGGACGGTAGTAGGGAATAAGAGGCTGTAGTAGGGGGTTATGGACTGCAGTAGGTAGTAAGAGGCTGCAGTATGGGATTATGGATGGGAGTAGGGAATAAGAGGCTTTAGTAGGGGGTTATGGACTGTAGTAGGTAGTAAGGGGCCACAGTATGGGATTATGGACAGTAGAAGGGAATAAGAGGCTGTAGCAGGGGGTTATTGACTGTAGTAGGTAGTAAGAGGCTGCAGTATGGGATTATGGACGGTAGTAGGGAATAAGAGGCTAAAGTAGGGGGTAGTAGGGGGTTATGGACTGCAGTAGGTAGTAAGCGGCTGCAGTATGGGATTAGGGAATAAGAGGCTTTAGTAGGGGTTATTGACTGTAGTAGGTAGTAAGAGGCTGCAGTATGGGATTATGGATGGTAGTAGGGAATACGAGGCTGTAGTAGGGGGTAGTATGGGGTTATGGACTGCAGTAGGTAGTAAGAGGCTGCAGTATGGGATTAGGGAATAAGAGGCTTTAGTAGGGGTTATGGACTGTAGTAGGTAGTAAGAGGCTGCAGTATGGGATTATGGATGTGAGTAGGGAATAAGAGGCTTTAGTAGGGGGTTATGGACTGTAGTAGGTAGTAAGAGGCTGCAGTATGGCCTTATGGACGGTAGTAGGGAATAAGAGTCTTGAGTAGGGGGTTATGGCACCCCGGTTGTCCAGTGGGAAATGAATTTGTGGTGAACATCAATTCCTACTTCTATAAACCCAATACTTAAAACCAGATTGTCATCGAGGAGGAATGTGAACAGGGAAACCCTTGGAAATAAAATTGTCACATTTTAATGGATAGTCCATCGCAGCATCACAAACAGGTAGCTCCTCTTCTCTCGGCTAACAGGACAGGAAGTACAAATTAAGAAAAGTAATCTCCTCTCACTTAAAGCTCCGTAAGTAACACATTCTCATTGTAGGAAATGGGCAAACTGATGATGTCATGGATCTATCCAGTGAAAGAAAATTATGGTAACTCAATATTTTCTTATTTCTGGACAATCCATGGCAGCATCACTAATGGGTAATACCCAAGCTAAATTAGATTATATGGGTGGGAAGTCAAGAAAAAAATATCAGAAAAAATCAAATGGAATTACATAGTTACATAGCTGAAAAGAGACTTGCGTCCATCAAGTTCAGCCTTCCTCACATATGTTTTTGCTGTTGATCTAAAAGAAGGCAAAAAACCCAGTCTGAAGCACTTCCAATTTTGCAACAAATTAGGAAAAAAAATCCTTCTTGACCCCAAAATAGCAGTCAGATGTCTCCTTGGATCAAGCAGCTATTACCCCACTAATTAGAAATTACATCCCTGTATGTTATGTTTTTGCAAGTATTTAACCAACTGCAGTTTAAGCATCTGTATGGACTCTGATAAAACCACCTCTTCAGGCAGAGAATTCCATATCCTTATTGCTCTTACTGTAAAAAAACCTTTTCTTTGCCTTAGATGAAATCTCCTTTCTTCCAGCCTAAATGTGTGACCTCGTGTCCTATGTATAGCCCTGTTTCTGAATAGATTTCCAGATAATGGTTTGTACTGGCCCCGAATATATTTGTATAATATTATCATATTCCCTCTGAGGCGCCGTTTTTCTAAACTAAAGAGATTAAAATTTTTTAACCTTTCTTCGTAACTAAAATACTCCATTCCATTTATCAATTTTGTAGCTCGTCTCTGCACTTTTTCTAGTGCCATGATATCTTTCTTTAGAACAGGTGCCCAAAATTGCACAGCATATTTAAGGTGTGGTCTTACCAGCGATTTATAAGGAGGCAAAATTATATTTTCATCTCGAGAATTTATGCCCCTATTTATACATGACAAAACCTTACTGGCCTTAGCAACGGCAGATTGACATTGCATATTGCTACCTAATTTGTTGTCTATAACAATTCCCAAATCCTTCTCGTGTGTGGTTATCCCTAGTTCACTACTATTTAGGGTGTCAATTTCTTGTGCATTCTTAACCCCGAAGTGCATAACTTTGCATTTCTCTATGTTAAATTTCATCTGCCATTTTAGTGCCCAGTCCCCCAATCTATCCAAATCCCTCTGCAGCAAGGCAATATCCTGCTCACATTTCATTACTTTACAATGCAAAAACTTTAATTCTAAGAACTCATTTTAAGGACCTCTGGGTCACATTGAGAATCCTTAGCTGATCTGAGATCTAGACTGTAATGTCTCATGACAGTATTTAAGGATGGCCAAGTAATGGTCTTCAAATGCTCTCTGATGGCATTTCTGCTACAAATGCCAATGAGAACGAGAGAGCTCTAGTCGAGTGGGCTTTTAGCCAATCCTGAACTTGGACTTTCTGAGCTACATGTTTTAGTTATTGCTGCCACTATCCTCAGCTCAATGTGGGCTTGGACGTCATCTGTCCCTTTTGTACTCCACAAGGAATCACAAACAGACTGGCTGATTTTCTCCTGTCTTTAGGACGTTCCAAGTTAATGGAGAGACACTTTACTGCGCCAAATTGTGCCACTGACCTTTCTCTTCAGATTGTGGGTTCGTATAAGAGGTAGGTAGAATTATTTCTTGGTTCAAATGGTAATCAGAGACATTGGGCCTAAATTCAGGTGAAGAAGGGTTGATCACTTTATCATGATGAAAGATCATGTATTGGCTTAGACTCCGAACATACCCTTTTGGCTGAGGTCAAAGCCAATACTATCTTCAATTTGAGAAATTAATCAGAAATGTCTTGAAGAGGTTCAAAAGGAGATAAAGACATAGCTTTGAGAGTTAATGGAAGGTCCCAAGGAGCTGACCATGTTATCAATGAAGGCCTTACCTTAATGACTGTCATCATAAAATGTGCTACTACCAGGTCCAAGGCCTAACGACCACCCGTAAAAGCAGACAAGGCTGAGATTTTGAGACAAAGCGTAAGAAGACTCAATCCCTTATCCAGACCTTTCTGGAGAAACTCTAAAACTTCAGAACGAGATGCCAACAAGACATAACAATTTCTGGATTTGGCCCAATCTGCAAAAACTGTCCAATTCTATGATAAGTGGTAGCTGTTGACTTCTTTCATGCTTGAAGAAGTTGCTACTACTTTCCGAGAGCCCTAAAAAATTTTAAGATTGCTGCTCAACTCCCAAGCCATTAAATGCAGCCTACATGGGAAATGATGTTAAACTGGATACTGTGACTTAAGAAATTTGCTAATGGGAATTTTCCATGGAGGTTATTTTGTCATTTAGAGAAGCAAAGGAAACCATGGCCTCTTTGGCCAGTAGGGGATTATCGCAATTGGCTTCACCCATTCCTTTCTGATTTTCTTGAGGACATGCCAAATCAAAGCAATAGTGGGACACATGGATCCCAATCAAAATGTCCACTTCATGGTCAGGGTATCCGTACCCTTTGCCAGTGGGTGGCATCTTCTGGACATAAAATCTGGAATTTGACAATCCGTCACTGTGGCCATTAGATCTATCGAATCAAGACTCCATTTGTGGATATTCTTGGATTCAGACTCCACTCTGTAATGTCCACCTCTACTCTGCTCAGGAAATCATCTTGCTTGCTCTCTTTCCCTGGGAGATACATTGCACATATACCTAGGACAAATGTCTGTACCAAGGCCAAGATGGTGGAGAATTAGCTCAATAGGACATTACTGTTGGTGCCTCCCTGCTTGTTTATATAAGAAGAGGATTCTGCAGAGGATGTTGAAAGTGCAGGAGATCCTGATATACAGCTTTTTTTCTAGGATACTTGAAGAGATGTTGCTGCATCCTTGAAGCCAGTGTGCATTTTCTAGGTGCGCACCCCAACCTAGACCACTTGCATCCATAGTGAGTGTTACCCAGTGCACATCCTCCAATGGAAAACCAATGTCTAGGTTTCCTTGTGACGTTCAGCAGTTCCAATCTCATTTCAGGAACTCTGGAAGAACTATTTCCTGATTCCTGATGCCTGGCTAAATTTCTCCAGAAACACTGCATGAGTTTAGCGAAGATGTCACTCTGCCCGCTTTTACAATCCCGATGGTGGAGGCAAATGTCCCTATCAAACTCGTTATGTGTTTTGTAGAAACAAAACGTTTTTGGTTTTTGTTGTGTGACATTAACAATCATTTTTGCTTTTCTGTCTTCTGTTAGAGAGACTGAATTTTTCATCATGTATGAGGGGGCATCTAGAAAATGTATTTGACAGTTTCAAGGGATCTGGCTGTTGAAAAAGTTGAGGATAGAAACATATAATGTGACGGCAGATAAGAAGCATTCGACCCATTGTCACGTTTACATAGAGTTTGAAGGAGCTCAACTGCAGATTTCTGATTAATTAGATGTGAATGTGAGGAGTTGAGAGAATAAAGAGATGACAGTTCACCAGGGAGTTAACTGATACTGTGTCTTTAATAATCTTGATTGAATAAACACAGGTACTGTATCTTTAAATGGTTCAAGTTGTTGAGTGGATTCTTAGATTAATTTATACAATTGAATTGAAGCAATAATATGAAGGAAGCAATGTAGCTTTAACTTGCAGAGATTCGTTTTAGCTTAATTGATAGAAAACAACTCATATGGAGGTAGAAAGGTAAATAATTAGGAATTACTCCTATAACGATAGGAGGATGTGTGAGCAGGCTGAGCTTGAGCTCAGTAGTCAGGGAAAGTTCGTATAATACAGCGAGGTAACTTAGCTTCCAGAGGAGTTGTAGTTGGTTCCAGAGTGCCTTCCGGAGAGGTTCCGTGGAGAGAGGTCGAGAGGAGTCAAGTGCTAGCCGTGGTCGAGGAAGGAGAAGGAGGTTAGTCGTTTACGAGTCCGGTTCGGTACACAGGTAAGGTTGAAGAGAAAAGTTGCAGCCGGTATGATTCCGCGGTACGCTGTTCATTAATCCAGCGTCTGTTGCCTGGCGCGGTCGCATTATGTAGCGCAATGAGACCGCGTCAGAGGGGGGTGTGGCTACAGTCCGTCAACCCGGAAAAGACAGGCAGTGCAAGTAACGGCCATGACACCCATCTAGCCTGCCCAATTTTCTAAATACTTTCATTAGTCTCTGGCCTTATCTTATAGTTAGGATAGCCTTATGCCTATCCCACGCATGCTTAAACTCCTTTACTGTGTTAACCTCTACCACTTCAGCTGGAAGGCTATTCCATGCATCCACTACCCTCTCAGTAAAGTAATACTTGCTGATATTATTTTGAAACCTTTGCCCATCTAATTTAAGACCTCACCCGCAGCTTAATGAGACCACGGCTGGAATAGTCATATGAGCTGCGCGCGAGGTCGGGAGAGCAGAGCCAGAAGAGCCAGCTCTCCCTGCGGCCGCCCTCAGAGTTCACCCTGCAGCCGCCAGAAGAAGAGCTCACCCGGCCGCCAGCCCAGACAGCTGTCTGCACACAGGTAGCAATTATGTGTGTCTGTCTGTGTCACGGTGTGTGTCTGTCTGTCTGTCTGTCATGGTGTGTGTGTGTGTCATTGTGTGTATCTGTGTTATGGTGTGTGTGTGTGTGTGTCTGTCTGTCATGGTGTGTGTTTGTCTGTCTGTCATGGTGTGTGTGTGTCTGTCTCATGGTGTGTCTGTGTCATGGTGTGTGTCTGTCATGGTATGTGTCTGTCTATGTCATGGTGTGTGTCTGTCATGGTATGTGTGTATTTTTTTTTCCAGGGCTGCTTTGTATCCCCAGTCCAGCCCTGGGCTTATCCCTCCTGGAACATCAACCCTGTTACATATCTTAGTATCATCCGCAAAAAGACACACCTTACCATCAAGACATTCTGCAATATCACTAATAAAAACATTAAAGAAAATGGGTCCAAGTACAGATCCCTGAGGTACCCCACTGGTGACAAGCCCATGCATCGAATATACTCCATTGACTACAACCCTCTGTTGCCTGTAACTCAGCCACTGCTTTACCCATTCAACAATATTGGAATCCAAACTTAAAGATTATTTATTATCTATGTGCAACAGTGTCAAAAGCCTTGCTGAAATCTAGGTAAGCAAAGTTTCACCCCAAATTCTTGATAATTTGAAGAATTCTTTCAGTCTGGTACATCAAGTCTTCTTGTCCTGCTGCTGCTATGATGACATTGACCAGACAGTAAATATACAAGCGCCCAATGTCCTTATGTAGGACATTAGAGATGGAAGGACATTGGAGAATGTCCGCGGAGTCGTACTTAGGCCAAAATGAAGACAGCAGAATTTAAAAAAAATACTTTTTCAGGAAGGTGAATTTTAAAAACATTTCGTGCCTCTCCACAACGAGAATGTTGAAATAGGGTAGATGTCTATCGAGCCCTGCCAGACACCTTGATGAATTCAATGTGCGACAGAGAGATTCCATTCTGAACTTTCTCACATTTAATATATTAATTATATTGACATCCAAAATTGGTTTCCATTCGTCTGAAGCTTTTTGTGCACGGAACAGTAGTGAATAAATTCCCATAAATGTTTTTCTTATGGGAACCTGTCTTATGGCTTTAGATCTTATATCCGTGTCCTTCAGTCTGATGGTGTGTGTGACAAGGTAAATTTGCTGAATCCTGGAAGCTGACAAATCTCTAGTCGGTATCCTGTGTTTAAAATCGATTGGATCCATCTGTCTGGCTTGATTTGTTTATTTTTTTTCCATGTCTCCTGAAAATGATGACCTCCAACTTGCAAGCCTTGGAGAGGGTAAGCTTCAGAAGTTTCTATTTGCTCTTCGAAACGAACCACTCTTACCTCCGTAACTTCTAGCTTGTCAAGTTTTTAAATTCTGAGACCAATTGTGTTAAAGGCTAGACCGATATTATCGATTATCCAGTGCCACAGTTGAATATATTTTTATTTGATTGTGTATTTTTATTGATTTTGTGGAATAAACTGTGACTATTATATTGTACCTTTTCTTTTTTCATTTTTTTTGTCTTTGATATTTGTTTTAACTGCTTCAAGATTGGTAATGTTCTTATGCCGGGTTCCTTGCGCCCTCTAGTGTATTTTTAAGATATACATGGGAAACTGTTTATACATGTGACATTGTTTATTCAATTCCTCTGCTAAAAAAAAACCTTAAATTCTACATGGACTGGAAAAGAGGGCTTTTTCTTTTTACAAATTGGGAACTTCTGGCTTATCGGAGGCAGGTGTGTCTTGTGAATTAAGAGTAAATCTCACAGTCTTTATTAATTTCTCAGTCAAATGTTTACGATTAACAAATCTCATCGTGGTCTTCCTCTGATAGAATTACACCCTTTTCTTCCTCAAAGAATCTTCATCAGAAACCCTCTCAACGTTATTCCTCTATGGATTCTCTGGGAGAAGATGTCCTCTCTTCCAAGCTAACTTCTACCGCGTGACGATTCCAAGCCATCATCGCTGCAAGGCATTACTGATACAATTTTCTGCCTATTAAGGCTTGGGTATCACATTCTAAACAATAGTTTGTCTTATGTTTCCTCTTACTCATTGGTTTATCCGTTTTATGATGAGCAGGGTACTAGCATAACTGACATGATATACGTTTGCACATTCTTCCCAGATTATAGTCTAATTAAAACGTAGTAATCTAAAAAATGTATATATAGATATTTATTTTTACCTGAGATGTTTAGAAGAAGAGTGCGAATTTTCCATAATTTGATGTAGCTACAATAGGATATTTTATAATAATTACTACCCTATAAATATACACCCTGTTCCAAATTATTATGCAAATTCTATTTAATTGTCCACCATTTAAGCACCATTTTCATGCAATATGGGGAAGAAAAAGGATCTCTCTGCTGCCAAAAAGAGTGAAATAGTTCAATGCCTTGGACGAAGTATGAAAACATGAGATATTTCACGAAAACTCAAGCGTGATCATCGCACTATTAAAAGATTTGTGGCTGATTCAGAACACAGACGGGTTCGGCTGCGTCGTCAGCAAGGTGGTGGTGGAGTCATGTTTTGGTCTGGAATCATGGGAAGAGAGCTGGTCGGCCCCTTTAGGGTCCCCGAAGATGTAAAGATGACCTCTGCAAAGTATGTGGAGTTTCTGACTGACCACTTTCTTCCCTGGTACAGAAGGAAGAACTATGTAATAAGTATAACTATCCGTAATAAAATCATCTTCATGCATGACAATGCACCATCTCATGCTGCAAAGAATACCTCTGCATCAATGGCTGCTATGGGGATAAAAGGAGAGAAAGTCATGGTGTGGCCTCCATCCTCCCCTGACCTCAATCCTATTGAGAACCTTTGGAGCATCCTCAAGCAAAAGATCTATGCGGGTGGGAGGCAGTTTACATCCAAACAGCTCTGGGAGGCTATTCTGACATCTTACAAACAAATTCAAGCAGAAACTGTCCAAAAACTCACAAGTTCAATGGATGCAAGACTTGTGAAGCTGCTATCAAATAAGGGGCCCTATGTTAAAATGTAACGTGACCTGTTAAAATGTTTAACAAGTTAAAATGTTGTTATAAGTTTGATTGAAATAGCTTTTGATTTCAGTAAAAATGCTGCAAACACAACAAATGACAATTTTCAGTTCTTTACAATCTATAAAGGGTTTTGAAACTTACTGTGTGTAATAATTTGGAACAGTGCATTGTAAGTTTATGTTTAAAAACAATACTGTTATCATTAGGAGGTTTGTTCAATAAAATTTGAATTGTACTCTTAATAGTTGATAACATGAGAATTATGCCGACTGTTATTTACATCAATTATTTAGGTAAATGAAAAAAATATATAATTTGCATAATAATTTGGAACAGAGTGCATGTATATTACATAGAGATAGACTTTTGATGTATTATGTGTATATTATATATATTGTGACAGAGAGCAGGTCATTGTTATTGATGGTGTCTATATTTCTATAAAAGTCACATACCTTGAGAGGTATGTATTTGTATAGTGATATCATATCCACCATGTTTTCCAGGATACATTTCATTTATACATCTTGACGGGCAACATACTGAAAGTTCTGTCAGGTGATCCTACAGAATATATATATTATCCATCATACAGGGCAGCATTTCCATGGACAGCCAATCAACTTGATGTAATTATGTGTGTTCAGGAAAATATGGTGAATATACAATTGCAATCAGTGGCGGACACACAATCCATGAGGCCCCGGTGCGAAACTGATCCGTGGGCGCCCCCCTCCCCTGATCCATGCACCCCCCTATCCCTCCTGACACATACACACAGACACACACAAAATACACACAGACAGACACACACACACATACATACACCCCTCGACAGACACATATATGCAGACAGACACACACATATATACACACAGACAGACACACATACACACACAGACACACATAGAGACACAGACACATACAGAGAGACACACATACATAGACACAGACACATACATAGACACACACATACATAGACACACACATATACATACAGGGCCCCATGGATTGTGTGTACGCCACTGCATACATAGACACACACACATGCAGAGACACACGTACATACAGAGACACACACACACAAACATACAGAGACACACACAAATACATACAGAGAGACACAGACACACACACACACACACACACACACACACACATACATACGGGGCCCCATGGATTGTGTGTACGCCACTGCATACATAGACACACACATACAGAGACACGCACAAATACATACAGAGAGACCCACAAATACATACAGACACACATACAGAGAGACACACATACAGAGACACACACACATACAAAGAGACACAGACACACACATACAGAGAGACATAAACACACATACAGAGACACACACACACACATACAGAGAGACACACACACACATAGAGACACAGACACACACACAGACACACACACAAATACACATACAGTGACACACACACATACAGAGACACACACACATATAGAAACACAGACACACACACACAAATACACATACAGTGACACACACACATACAGAGACACACACACATATAGAAACACAGACACACACACATATAGAAAATGTTTCCTACCTTGTGACTTTCCCTGGGGGCTCAGCCTGATGGGAGTCAGAGTTCCCACTCTGACTCCCTCCTCCTTCCTCCCGCGCGCGCTCTCTGTATGCTGGGAGGAGTGACCGGGGAGTCACTTCCTCCCAGAGATGATGTAATCACAGGGGGCCCGGTTGCGCTGTTAAAGTGCCCAGCACAGACCGGGCCCCCTCACAATCCATATCCATCGGGTGGCCCTGACAGCATGGGCCACCCGATGGACCCCTCCATATGCGGCCCCGGCGGTTTGCCGTGCGGGCTGGGGCCGCAAAACGTGGCAACTGGTACCCGGTTGCAGGGGTCCGCAGCTGCGACCCCTGCGACCGCGGTATGTACGCCACTGATTGTAATCAGAATTCTAGAACTCCCATTAAAAAACAAGTTTATTGTCAACATTTACATCTTCAGGCAAAACAATCTCTAATGAGACAGAGGGGTGTTTTTCTAAACCCCTACATGCTTACTAACCCTTAATGTTGCCGCCCACCCCATGTGTTCCGTGTTAAGAGTTAAAAAGTATGTATCGGTTTCGAAAAATACCCCTCTATCTCATTAGATTTTTTTTCGCCTGAAGCTGAGGGAAGCAAAGTTCTTTGGAATTTTCCCACGCTATGTAATTTGACTCATAACTCTCTGATTGGTTACTTAATCCACCAATCAGAGTGTTATGAGTCAAATTACACAGCGTGGGGAAATTCAAAAATAACTTTCCCACGCTGTGTAAAATGACACAGAGCACTCTGATTGGTGGATTTCAAGCCAACCAATCAGAGTGCTGTGACAGGTAAATGTAGAGACTTACTGTCAGTCTCTTCATTTACCTGTCAGAGCACTCTGATTGTATGGCTTAAACCCACCAATCAGAGTGCTCGGAGCCTAATTGCAGGGCGAGGCAAGGCTTTATAAGCCTTCCCCCGCCCTGCAGAGCTCAGTCTGCGCTGAGCCCTCCATGGGTGAAGATGGATTATTATTTTTTTGCGCTTTTTTTTTTTTTTTTGCGTCGGGTATTATGGCATTTTATTTGGCCTTTTTTGGGGCTGAAAAAAGAAGATTTTAGAAGAAAGAAAACATCAAATGGTATGTTTTTTTTTTGTTTTTTTTACAGGTACTTAGTTAAATGGTTCCCCCCTCATTATTTTTAGGGTGAGGGGGTAGGTAGGGGTTACATTTTTTGGGCGAGGAGGGGTGACTAGGAGTTTGGGGACCCCTAGTATCTGGGAGAGGGGGTTAATTTTTTTTATTTAGGGCCCCCACCCGCCGCTCAGGGGTGGGGGCCAGGGGGGAGGACATTAGGTTCCCCCCTACTTAGTATTTAGGGCCCCCACCAACCGCTCAGGGGTGGGGGCCAGTGGGGAGGACATTAGGTTCCCCCATTCTAATTTAGGGCCCCCACCCACCGCTCAGGGGTGGGGGCCAGGGGAGAGGACATTAGGTTCCCCCCTACTTAGTATTTAGGGCCCCCACCAACCGTTCAGGGGTGGGGGCCAGGGGGGGAGGACATTAGGTCCCCTCCCCCTAATTAGCATTTAGGGCCCCCACCCACCGCTCAGGGGTGTGGGCCAGTGGGGAGGACATTAGGTCCCCCCATTCTAATTTAGGGCCCCCACCCACCATTCAGGGGTGGGGGCCAGGGGGGAGGACATTAGGTCCCCTCCCCCTAATTAGTATTTAGGGCCCCCACCCACCGCTCAGGGGTGGGGGCCAGGGGGGAGGACATTAGGTCCCCCCCATTCTAATTTAGGGCCCCCACCCACCGCTCAAGGGTGGGGGCCAGGGGAGAGGACATTAGGACCCACCCCTAATTAGTATTTAGGGCCCACACCCACCGCTCAGGGGTGGGGGCCTGGGGGGAGGACAATAGGTCCCCCCCCCCATTATTTTACTTTAGGACCCCCACCCTTTTTTTTTTAACAGTGAGCAGCCACAGGCTGCTCACTGTTTACTAGACATGCCCCTACTCGCGGTATAACGAGTAGGGGCATAATTTACTAATACTAAGTTATCTTTAGTTAGTATTAGTAAATTTGTCTGAAAGACCAATTTAGGTCTTTTAGCCTTTTGGTAGATAACTCCCTAATACCGTGGGAATTAGGGAGTTATCTACCAAGCGGCTACAAGAGAAGTTCCGAAGTGCCGAAGTTGCCGAAGTTCCGAAGTGTCAAAGTGCCGAAGTTCCGAAGTGTCGAAGTACCGAAGTTACCGAAGTTACTGAAGTTACTGAAGTGGCGAAGTGCCAAAGTTACCGAAGTTCCGAAGTGTCAAAGTGCCGAAGTTCCGAAGTGCCGAAGTTACCAAAGTGGCGAAGTGCCAAAGTTGCCGAAGTGTCGAATTGCCAAAGTCCCGAATTTCGGAATGCCAAACCGAACCGAAAATTTTTCCCATGCACATGCCTGGTGTTACATAACTGGTGTTACAGATGGAATTATAGTTGCATGGTTTTGAATTTTCAAATGATCCAGACAGTCTCTATTCGAAGAGTTATCTACAACTGTAGAAGGGATGTTGAGTTCAGGCATGGCCTGAAAAAAACTGTCCCAGCCCTGAGGTCTCTTGCATACTGTAACACTATGACTTTGCGTAACACTCCAAACCAGATCTAGTATATTAGAACCAGGTAGAACGGTATTTTTATAAACCAACTCCCTTATCTTTCCAATTTGCAATGTGTTTTGCATGCATCATTCTAGTAAGCAACAGTTCAGAGTTCTTTTTATAGCTGTCATGAACATTATGGAGTACATCACTAATTACATTATCTGAAACATAGTTACATAGCTGAAAAGAGACTTGCATCCATCAAGTTCAGCCTTCCTCACATACGTTTTTGCTGTTGATCCAAAAGAAGGCAAAAAAACCTAGTCTGAAGCGCTTCCAATTTTAACAAACAAACTAGGAAAAAATTCCTTCTTGACCCCAAAATAGCAGTCAGATGTCTCCTTGGATCAAGCAGCTATTACCCCACTAATTAGAAATTATATCCCTGAATGTTATGTTTTTGCAAGTATTTATCCAATTGCAGTTTAAACATCTGTATGGACTCTGATAAAACCACCTCTTCAGGCAATGAATTCCATATCCTTATTGCTCTTACTGTAAAAAAACCTTTTCTTTGCCTTAGATGAAATCTCCTTTCTTCCAGCCTAAATGCGTGACCTTGTGTCCTATGTATAGCCCTGTTTATGAATAGATTTCCAGATAATGGTTTGTACTGGCCCCGAATATATTTGTATAATGTTATCATATACCATCTCAGGTGCTGTTTTTCCAAACTAAAGAGATTTCAATTTTTTTAACCTTTCTTCGTAACTAAAATGCTCCATTCCTTTTATCAATTTTGTAGCTCGTCTCTGCACTTTTTCTAGTGCCATGATATCTTTCTTTAGAACAGGCACCCAAAATTGCACAGCATATTCAAGGTGTGGTCGTACCAGCGATTTATAAAGAGGCAAAATTATATTTTCATCCCGAGAATTTATGCCCCAATTTATACATGACAACACCTTACTGGCCTTAGCAACGGCAGATTGACATTGCATATTTCTGCCTAATTTGTGGTCTATGACAATTCCCAAATCCTTCCCGTGTGTGCTTATCCCTCATTCACTACCATTTAGGGTGTAAATTGCTTGTGCATTCCTGACCCAGAAGTGCATAACTTTACATTTCTCTACGTTAAATTGTATCTGCCATTTTAGTGTCCAGTCCCCCAATCTATCCAAATCCCTCTGCAGCAAAGCAATATCCTGCTCACATTTTATTACTTTACAAAGTTTTGTGTCATCTGCAAACACTGATACATGGCTTTCAATGCCTATTTCAAGATCATTTATAAATATGTTAAATAGAAGTGGTCTCAAAACAGAACCCATGAGAGGGTTCAGTTATTGGTGTCCATAGGTGTGGAATCTCCCGGTGGTAATAAAAGTGTCAAGTTCAGCTTTTACCTGTCCCTGCTTTGCGTGTAATAAATATTTTTGCAGTATTGTGGTGTACCTTGATATCTTCTCAGCTGTTGGCTGTCTTTGTGTTACAGACTCATGAGCTCAGATTGCTGAGTGTTCTTTTGTATTAGATCCAACTCTTTTTTCGGAACCAAATCCATTTTTTCAGCATATTCCATTATCGGTTAGAGAGAAAACCGGTAAGAAGCGGCATAGCAAAACCCAGCAGAGAACCAAAACATCCACCAGACTGTTTAACCATCTGTTTCTTCTTAACAATCGAAATTTTTCTTCACACAGTGATTTTATATTTTTTCTCCACTTTATCCGTTTTTCAATTTGAGGTGACATTCTTCCTTTGAGGGTATTGAGCGCGATTTCACATATGGCCATGACTAAGTCACGGGACGCTGAGCATAAAATGGCTTTTCTCTGCGCTGGAGATGCTTTGATTAAAGTTTTTAATACGTTTCAGTATCTCTTTGTTCTCTGAGACATGTTTACATGACATGCGCACAGTCGTTATTCGGCTTGTGGCATTTTCTTCCCCATAACCCACCAATAAACACAGACACCAATTTCTGTTGGAAAATAAAAGTCCACAGCTTTATTTACATTTTTCAATAAACAAGATAACAAATTGGGGTCATTGCCAAATAAAATTAATTTACCCCCACCCCCATCCGTACAGCATTAACCCAGACAATGACCCCATACCATAAACAATATATAACAATATAAATAACACATAAATATAACACACGGCCTACCAAAGAGGCCCCATAATTATAACTTTATTAACTGTAGGGGTGTACCGAGACACCCCTACACCACCAGGTTCGGAGCCACCGATGAGCTCGAACCAACAGACCACTTCCAACTCTGGCCTAATTCAACCTAAGCTTAGCCTAGCCACTTGCTAATCCACTTCCATCCCAATTACCCTAGCCCTATCCGGCCACAGCCCGAGACTTGATCCCTTAATGTCTCGAGCGCCCCCCACCACACAGAAATAGGGGCCGGGATATCCCCTCCTGAAAACCGAGGTTAAGCAAGTCACAACCAACCTCCGAAAGGTGGACCCCATCCTTACGATAATACCCAGGTAACATACCCTCTAGCTCCCAATGCCTGACCGGGACCCCACCTGACCTCCTAACGAAAACAGACATGGCCTTGTTAACTTTCCCCCGACATCTCGCCACCGCAGCTGTGTCCCTGGCGTGTCTCCAATTAAATCTAGGAACCATCTCAGACCATACTATAACCACTCCCGGCACCCGCTCCCGAAGGCGATCCAAATCCCGCTTCATTCTCCGAATTAGCTCCCTCTGAGGGATAAGCCCCAAATCGTTACCCCCACCATGTATCAGTATTACGTCCGGGGGATTTCCTTCCAACAATTTTCCAAAAATCACTCCACTAATGCTCTGCCAGCTGAAACCACGAAAACCAAACCATTGTAACTGCACAGTGTCCTGAAGAAAGCCCAGTTGTGCTCCATTCCTCCGAACTGCGGCCCTCTTCTGCGCCCAATAAACGTAGGAGTGACCCACCAACCATACAACCCGACCTAGAAAGAAACACAAGTTATTAACTAGCAGAGCATCGACACCACACACTCAACCCAACCAGACCCCCCCTTCAAACCAACTTATCTGTTCGTACATAAGTCCTAAAACGCGCGGACTCCCACCGACCTATCTGTTTAATCCGATCATCCCCGAGTCCGAGCCGCGCTGCTTCCGTTGCAGCCCCTATGCGAAATGAATGAGTCCCAAATTGCATGGGATGCAAACCCAACTGCCGCAGCCCCATGCGAAAGACCCTGACAAATTGGAAGCGCGACAGCGCAAGACCATCCTCGTGAACGAGGAAGCACCCCAAGCCTTGAGGGCGAACGCCTAAGTATTTGTGCCCACATGCTACTGGGCAGACTGCCGACCCTGGCAACGCAAACAAAATTATTGTCTTACCTCTCCCAAAGACATCCGTCTTGGAGCACCTCAGGCGTATCTCGACTTTGTCCTGCCCCAGCACCACATCCTCGAACCGGATCCCGTTCGCCCCGAACTTATTAGAGCTGACCAGTTCGCCGATGCGGAACGCCCCAAAAAACGCCCAAACAAAAGCTACGGTAAACAAGAGCACTTCAAACGTAGATGTACAAACGTCATGCAGCCTTTCTGTCAAGCCATGTAGAATGTTAAACGACACAGGCCGTCTCGAGTCTACCGTCCTACGTCCTTTACGAAAGCCTCGCAACGCCTGCTTCACCAAAAAAGTTTTAGTAATATCCTCTTTACCGGTGAATTTAAATCAAAATGCTAATGCTGACATGTAACGGTCCACCTTCGCGGGAGAAGCCCCTCCTGCGAATAACCGACACAGCAACCATAATAGCGTGTCCAACCTACCTGCCGGCGAATTCGCCCCTCCAGACTGCCCCATCATCTCCCCCCATTCATACCATACCTTGGTGTACGCTGTCCACGTTCCGGCCGCCAGGGAACTTCTTATAAAGCCCCCAAGCAAGACGTCCCGAGCCGCCACATCTCCGCCGGGCATGCCTGACCCGTCTCCTGAGCTCCCGGCGCCGCTGCCCGAAAACGCTCCCACTGTGAACGAGATAAGGCGTCAGCGATAACATTCAACAATCCCGGGACATGTTTCGCCCTAAACACAATATTCCAAGACATGCACAGCAGCACCAAGCGCCTCAACAACCGTACCACAGGCAGAGAAGAGGCCGAGATATTATTAACTGCCTGCACCACCACCATGTTATCGGAGTGAAAGATCACCTTCCTGTTCGCGAGCTCTTCGCCCCATAAAGATACCGCCACTACCACAGGAAAGAGCTCTAGAAAGGCCAGGTTCCTGATCAAGGCGCTTTCCTTCCACGCCTCCGGCCACTCTTCCGCGCACCACCTCCCTGCCAGGTAAGCACCGAAACCTACGCTCCCGGAAGCGTCCGTAAATAAGCCGATTGCTTCTGATGATGTTGCCTCATCCCTAAAATACACCCGACCATTGAACTCCTGCAGGAAACACAACCAAACATCCAGATCCGCCTTCATCGCAGCGGAGACTCTGATATAATGACCTGGCAATCGCGCACCGCAGGTTGCTCGAGCCAACTGCCTGCAAAAAACCCTCCCCATAGGGATCACTTTACAAGCAAAGTTCAAGCTCCCCAGCAGGGACTGTAACTGCCTCAAAGTCACCTTCTTCGAACCCCTGACTACCCCCACCCGCTGGCGGAGCGCTGTCAGTTTATCCGCTGGTAACCTACATTCACCATTCACCGAATCTATTTCCAGCCCTAGGAAGCTCAAGCATACCGTCGGGCCCACCGTCTTCTCAGCCGCCAACGGGATCCCAAAGACCTGTGCCACCCATTGCAACACCCCCAGTACTTGCCCACAACGATCGGACCCTGCCGGTCCTACGCACAAAAAGTCGTCCAGATAGTGCACTACTGCACCCCCAGCCGACTCTTGACGCACCACCCATTCAAAGAAAGAGCTGAACTTTTCAAAGTATGAGCAAGAAATAGAGCAGCCCATGGGCAAACACAAATCCACGAAAAAACCTTCATCAAAGAAACATCCCAATAAGTGGTGACATGTCGGGTGAATAGAAAGCAACCTGAAAGCTGCCTCCACGTCCACCTTCGCCATCAACGCTCCCGGCCCCGCTCTCCGTACCAACTCGACCGCTTGATCGAATGATGCGTATGACACGGAGCTGAGGGCCGCGTCAATGTCGTCGTTAACAGAAGCCCCTTTTGGGTAAGACAAATGGTGTATCAACCGAAATTTGCCTGGTTCCTTCTTGGGGACTACCCCCAACGGAGACACCCTCAAGTTCGGCAAAGGTGGGACCGCATAGGGTCCCGCCATCCTGCCAAGCCGTACCTCCGACATCAATTTTTCCCGCACCACCCCTGGGTGATCCCGAACGGATCGTAAATTCAAACATAAAGTCCCTGGCCCCTTCCCTTTGAACGGTATCATAAACCCCTCTGTGAATCCTTTCCTTAAAAATTCCGCGTCAGCCCGGTTAGCGTAGCGCTTTAGCCACGGCAGCATCTCGCCTACCTTCACCGGAGTTGCCCCCAGTGGCAGCGGCAGGAGCCGTGGTGCCACTGGGACCTCCCCCGCTAGTCGGTTTGCCTCTCTTGAAGCACCTATTGACTCCATGCGCACCGCCGCAACCAGAACACTCGTGTTTGAATCTGCACGACGAGCCCCATTTACATTGGCCCTCGTTGAAAAGCCAGCAGAAACCCTTCTTTTGTCCGGCCGGCGCCGCTCCTCCAGGTGCTGCACCGGCTGCCCCGTGAAAGGGCGCAGCCTTCTGCGCCATCATGAGCCGCATCCACAGGGGCAGATCCATCTGATCCCATCTCATGCTCGGGTTCGCTGCCAAACGTTGGCGGAATTGCTCATCGTATTTCCACCAAGCAATCCCACCGTACGTCCGGTAAGCGTCCCCTATCCCGTCCAAGTAGCAAAAAAGCTGCGAACAGCGATCGGGAAACTTTTCCCCGATGACGCTGGCCAGTATGCAAAAAGCCCGCAACCAGTTCGCAAACGTCTTGGGTATCTTCCGATACCTACGCTTCTTCTCTTCTTCCTCCTTCTTCGCATCCTTTTTATCCTCATCCTTTAGATCGAGGAACTCCTCCAGAGGAAGGAGAGAAAAAACCTCTACAAACTCACCTTTCCAAATCCTGTCCTTTACCTCAGACTTCAGGTGACATCCCAAGGGGCCCGCGAAAGAGACATGTACATTCTGCCGCGCCGCGTCGGAAACCTCCCCTCCTCCGACCGAACCTAAGCCTGTCCTCTCACCTGTTTCGGGCGTACTCCGTCCGGAGACACCACTCACCGCCCCCTTAGCCTGACCCGTTGTCCCGGAACCCGCTTCCGGAACCCATACCCTCGAAAATTGCGGTGAAGCCCCCTCCCCACCGACCCATGAATCTAACCACGATTTTAGGCAAGTTAACATGGAATCAGAATGTGATGTAACAGGCAACTCACCGCCAGAGCCTCCGGCCGCGGAAGGCCGCGGGGTCGTTTTCCTTCCCTCCGCCGCGTGCGGCTCCGGGGTGTCCAGTTGACGCCGACTCCCTTCCGCCGGATCCCGCCGTGGGACCGTAGGTGTACCGCTCCGCGACCTGTAAGGAGAAGAACACCTGGGTAGTCTGTTCGAGTGCCCATCTACCCGCCCTTCCTCCTTACGCTCCCTGTCGTCAACCCTGCGCCTCTCCCGCCTAGTAGCCAGGCCCTCTGGGCCGTAAGAACTATCCGGCCTTGGGTGCTCCCGTTGGAGGACCCAGACTCGCTGCGCCGTTCCCTTCTCCTCCCGGCCCTGCAGACTGATCCCCGCCTACTGTACCCGTCAGTAGACGGGCTCCTCTCCCTGACACACCCTGCCCGGTTTTGCCTGGCGCCTGCCCCGCGCCGCCTCTTGTAATCCGCAGGCCTAGGGTTGTCTCTGTAGTCATGCCGTCCCCGGGAGCAACATTTTTGGCCCTCCCGTACACTCCTAACCCCACTGTCAGAATGTGTGTCATACCCCTGGGACAGTCCCTCACTGTCCGCTCCTCTGTCCACTGGGGAAGAGCTGCGCTGGCCCTGACAAACGGAAGCCCCTTCCGTTGTCGCCCTGACTTGGTCCTGCTGCCCTAGCTGGGTGACCTGTCCTGCCGTCCCCCCGCTGCCTTGCCTGGGCCTCGTCTCGCCCGTATAATCAAGTCCCCCTCCACTGGAGTCCCTTGCTGCCCTCTGAGGTGGTGTCAGCCCGTCCTTCCCAATCCCCAGTGTCTTTCCTTGCCGCCCGGTATTTAAACCGGCGGCAGACTCACCGGGACGTGTCTGGGCTCCATCCACACCTCCGACATCCTCTGCGGTCCCGGTCTCCTCGGAGGCCGTCGCTAATTTTGCCGCCTTGCCGCCCGCCGTCCTGCGAGCAGCGCTCCTCGTGGTAGGCCGCGACATGCCAGGCCTAATCGCCGCCCTTGCCTTACCGGCGCCACGTCGCACAGACGGGGCCGGCGGCGTTTGCGTGAGCTCCGACCGGACTGCCTCCCCAACCGATGAGCCGCTCGCTTCCCTGGATGGACTCCGTCTCCGACGCGCTGCGGGCATCCCGCCCGGGCTCAGCCGCTGGGGCGGTCTCGCCCTCCGCACCGATCGCCTCTCCACTGCCGCTGGGGGGTTACCGCTGGTCCCAGGAACCGCCAGTTGCTGCTGCAGCCATGCCATCCCCCTGTCTCTCACGGCTGCTCTCACACCGTCCAGGATCTCTTCAAGCGAAGCCATCTGAAAAACAGAAGAAAAGAAACCACACAACCTGCCAAAACAATTAACAGGTAAGTGCAGATTCTGAATTAAAATGGCCACTTGCTAAAATGGCCGCTTAATATACTCGCACTTTTCACACCCTTTAACATGCTCCACCCTAAATCCCCACCCCTGAATCTATAGCTCCACCTGCCTACTCCTTGGCTCTGTCAAGGCCCATTCCCCTGACTGCGCTGATCCATGGGCTTCAGTTGAGATACTGTAGAAAATGAAACATGCATACATTTCTATCTTTTTAGATGTTTTTTTATAAATGTATACCGCCGGCAGGGCTGGTGGGAAAAGACCTGTTCTTAAACGTTACTCTTCAGGGGTTGTTGGTTTCAAATCTACAAGTAAGTAGCCATATGATCTACTAGTGGTATTATCAAAAGATTCTAAAAAGAATTGTGATTTTCCCGGATACATTCGGCGTGCGAGAGTGTTAATTTCCACCTTATCTCTAGGGTTTTTAAAAAGTACCCTATAGTTAGTGTTTAAAGTAATTAATCTGCTTTTTTTTTACCTTGACAGAATACATTTTGGACCAGGTACATGATACTGAGATTCAGGGCTGAACAAACTCACCCCTACATTCACACAAACATACTCTATACAAACACATGTTTACAGTCAAACACACAAATACTGCTCCGTGCTAAATATAATCCTAGAACCATGGGGAATCGGTAGAGCCCCAGCTTTCAAAGCATTGTTGAAGTTGCACGACAGATGGGAATCTATCTTTTAGCCATCCTGTGTACATACACAGACCGTCATACAGAGACATACAGTCCGTATGTCTCTGTATGACGATCTGTGTATGTATTCAAAAGGAATAAACGCAGGCAACACTCCAATAGTAATAATGGTATATTTATTGATAGGTGAACCACCCCAAAGAAAGTGCAACGTTTCGGCTCAGCAGAGCCTTATTGCATGATTAAGGCTCTGCTGAGCCAAAACGTCACACTTTCTATGGGGTGGTTCACCTATCAATAAATATACCAGCCTTACTATTGGAGTGTTGCCTGCGTTTATTCCTTTTGACGACTTTACTCCCCCTCCCCATGTTTTTTTACTCCCCCCCATATGTTCTTCTCAATTCTCACCTCCCCTTCCCTGTAGCGTGGCCGAGCTCCTCTTCCTCCTGGCCCTTAGTCCGGCCGAGTACCACGCGGTAACAGGAGATTCAGTTTCCTGTTCCCAGCCGGACTGACAGGAAGTGCACACTGAGTGCACTCAAAAATTACCTACTAAGCCCTCAGTGAATACTTTTCTAACAACTTACTTCGTACCCCTACTTTTACCCTTTGTGTCACTATACCCCACTCCCTCTAGAATGTAAGCTCAGGGGTGGGGGCCAGGGGGGAGGACATTATGTCCCCCCCATTCTTTAGGGCCCCTCCCACCGCTCAGGGGTGGGGGCCAGGGGGAGGACATTAGGTCCCCCCTAATTAGTATTTAGGGCCCCGCCCCACCGCTCAGAGGTGGGAGCCAGGGGGGAGAACATTAGGTCCCAAACCCTAATTAGTATTTAGGGCCACCACCCACAGCTCAGGGGTGGGGGCCGGGGGGAGGACATTAGGTCCCCCCCTTATTCTAATTTAGGGCCCACACCCACCCCTTAGGGGTGGTGGCCTGGGGGGAGAACAATAGGTCCCCCCCCCATTATTTTACTTTAGGAACCCCACCCGCCGCTCAGGGGTGGGAGCCGTGGAGGGGTCTAATAGGTCCCCCCCCCCCTTATTCTAATTTAGGGCCCCCGCCCGCCGCTCAGGGCTGGTGGGAAAAGACCTGTTCTTAAACGGTACTCTTCAGATTTGTTATTTTCCAGGATACATTTGGCGTGCGAGAGTGTTAATTATCAGCTTATCTCTGGGGTTTTTAAAAAGTACCCTATAGTTAGTGTTTAAAGTAATTGTTCTGCTTTTTTTACCTGGACAGAATACATTTTGGACCAGGTACATGATACTGAGATTCAGGGTCGTTTCAGGAATTTGGGGTCCCCAAGCAAAATGGACATGGAGACCCCCACAACCTCCCCCCCCCCCCCCCCCCCACACACACACACGCAAAGCCTACAGGAACCACAGCATACCCATACAGTTTAAGTTCACCCACACTTTATACAAATAAAAAATGTTTACAGTGCAAATAGGGCTGTTGCATATACTGTGCTCCCCCTCCCTATGTTCTTCTTACTGACCCCATGTTCTTCTTACTCCTACCCCCTCCCTATGGTCTTTTTACTACTCCCCATCCCTATGTTCTTCTTACTCCCCTCCCCCCTCCCTGTTTCTTTCTTACTCCCCTCCCTGTGTCCTTCTTACTCCCCTCCCCCCCTGGCCTTCTTACTCCCCCACCCCCTCCCTGTGTCCTTCTTACTCCCCTCCCCCCTCCCTATGTTCTTTTTACTCCCCCTTATGTTTTTTTTACTCCCCCCTCCCACTCCCTATGTTTTTTTTTACTTCCCCCCTCCCCCCTATGTTCTTCTCAATTCTTACCTCCCCTTCCCTGTAGCATGGCTGAGCTCCTCTTCCTCCTGGCCCTTAGTCCGGCCGGGTACCGCTCGGTAACAAGAGAATCGGTTTCCTGTTCCCGGCCGGGCTGAAAGGAAGTGAGCACTCAGTGTGCACTTCCTGTGAGTCCGGCCGGGAACAGGAAACGGAATCTCCTGTACCGCGCGGTACCCGGCCGGACTGACAGCCAGGAGGAAGAGGAGCTCAGCCACGCTACAGGGAAGGGGAGGTGACGAGAGAGGAGTGCTGCAGCTGCCTGAGGCTCTCTATAGAGCGCCCAGGCGGCTGCAGCCTTATAGTAAGCGCCAGCCCTGCTTGGGGCCCCAGGCTAGCTCAGGGCCCCAAGCAATTGCTTGGTTTGCCTGTCCCGTAGCGACGGGCCTGAGTACACATACTACCTTGCGTGCCTCGGTTTGTTGTAGACCTTATTACACGTCTCAGTCTTTTCACAGCCCGACTAACAGTCCTAGTTTGGTAATCAGGAACTGGTCTTGGCCTGGTACCTATTTTTGTTACCGTGTAAACTAGCAAAAGCCAAACACAGAGAAAGGGATGCAGGACTTCAGGAAGTAAGAAGTATTTATTAACATAACGATCGGGCCTCAGATGAACTCCTGTTCCAAAAATATCTGAGAGACCAACACATGGTGTACATTCCTTATATAGCACTATAACTCCTCCCATTAATAGCTACACCCACATATACCTTTAACCAATCAATGAGCAGAATATAGACTTGTACATCTGGTCAGACCACATGGCTCATCCAAGACAAAGGAAATAAGTGCAATTTCAGTTCCTGCATTCCTGCACATGCTCAGTACATTGATGACAGTATCCTAGCTACGTGTAGCTAACTAACTGACACAACACACATATGCCACATGGAAATCTTGGCCTACTAAATTTACTTTCACTGAAATTCCACCACATTTTCAAACTATGGAATTTAACTTTTGAATTGCATACTAAACCACAACCAGTCATGCCTAGTCAGTTCATCTTCAACAAAATTAGGCCCCTCTTAGTCATTAGCAGCACTGCCAATCCTTGTTATCTCGGGTATGAGAGTTGACAATATGACATCATTCACAACAGTAACACGCATTAGCTCCCAAAGCTTGTATATAGACAAGATAATGACCGACAATAAGCCCTGCCAAAACATCTCATTTGACCACCACTCTAACGAACCGCATACAAAATCCCGGTACAAACTTATCGTTCTCTGATACAGACAGTCTCTCTTTGAAGAGTTACCTACAACTGTAGAAGGGATGTGAAGTTCAGCCATGGCCTGAAAAAAACTATCCCACCCACTGGACGTAGTCAAATCTTTTTCCCTTTTGAGTTTATTGTTTTAGTATTTTTTGAATTCTATAAACCCTGTTATTATTGGAGGGCCTATCTACGAAGAAATACAAAAAATACCCGAAGACCACATCGCCATTACAGTCTTCTAAGTGATATACCGGTTTCCTATCTTTGGTATTCACACCGGTTACTACAAATATTTCATCTGTAAATGTCTGTTCATAGCCTTTCACAAAGGGACCTTTGTATTTCGAAATCCGCACATGATCTCCAATGCTGAATGTTGGTTTAATCTTCTTCTGTTTGAAGTAATTACCGTACAGTCTCCTCCATACTGTAAGGATATTGGATTGCGTCACAGCCGCCAGAGGACGGCCTATTGAGCGGTGTGTTGTGTTGTTGTAACTAAATATTAAGTCATCCAGAATATCCGCGTATGTAAAGGTATTGCGCGCTGTAAAATACCGCCACATTCTAGTTTTTATTGTACGATTAAATTGTTCAATCACAGCTGCTTTGACATCATTATTGGTTAAGAAGTGGTGTATTCTGTATTTTGTAAATGTTGCTTTTACACTCTTATTCAAAAATTGTTTTCCTCTGTCTGTTTCCATCTTTTGAGGCACACGACCATTCTCAAATATTGATTCAAACGCTTTAGGAATACTGTGACCAGTTTTATTTTTTAAAAGCTCTACCCAAGCGTATTTTGAAAAAATGACGGTAAGAATGTATTTTAAACCATTATTGTATTTAGAAAATGCAATCATTGAGACTAAATCAGCCTGCCACTGTTCATCAATATTAGAGACGCATGTTCTGTTTCGTTCAAAGTGACGTATCACTGGCTTGTGAAGCGAGTAAGTACGGTAAGTATCTTTATACGATAACCAATTTTTAATAATTTGCTTTTTGATTTTGTGTCTTTTTATTTGTTTATAGAGATTATGAATTCTGCCATAACTACCAATTTAGAAAAATATGTTAAGTAGAGCGCTGATTGAATAAATGTGAGAGGGGTTAACGAAATAGGAAACCTAACTACCTATAAAATATAATGCAAATACAAAAATAAATTACCCCTTCTCTAGTAATAGATCAATAAACTGACCTTACTTGCACACTCAAAGTTAAGTAAAAAAACAATTTATTATAAAATTCAGACAAAATATAAAAGAAAGCAATCACTTATGCACAAAATATGTCTTGTTTGAATAATTTTAAATGAAAGCCATAAAAAAGTCCAGACCTTATTCAGATGCTCGGCGTCCCGAGTAAAAATATGTAGTGCTGAAAAGAAATATATCGAATAAAAGTCCTTTTATAGTGCAAGTGATGGCTTGTAGTGTTGGGAGTCAGACCTCTCCAGACGCGTTTCTCCGCTCCTGCGGCTTTCTCAATGGATGAGGTCTGTCTCAATGTGTCCGCTTATATAGCAGTTTGCCGGTACGGATTTAATCACGGCAGATTTCTCACAGATACAAAATTTAAGATAACTTAACTTTCATATGACCAGATGGTCAGAATGTATCAAAATACAAAAGCTTGTACATCTTATTACTTATTTTAACCAGCATATAACATTATTACACTTTGTTGACTAACGTTACTATAGTAACTCCCGCCCAGGCAGATTTAAATGTAACTGCCGTTTTGTGTTCTCGGGCAAAAGACAAGAACGGGATATATAAAAACACTTATATTTTGAACAGAAAATGTGTTAGGGATGGGTGCTATGTAACCTAATGGTTAAGTAGCAGCAGACATAGAACGAGAATGTTACTATTTATCGAGGCATTAAATATCTGATATTGGTTAACTGCCGATACCATACTCAATAGGCTTGACTGTGGCTTAAGTTCTCATTTCATTAGATAACAAAACTAAAAATAAGTGACAATAAATCAGTGACAATAAATCACATCTGAGCAGAATTTAACTTACATCTAAAGATGCATATTTCCATATACCCAGATTTGAAAAATGTTAGTATTGGTTTTAGTCGGCAAAATGAATTATTGACTTTTGTTTACTTTCGTTGCTATAGTAACGTCTGCCTCAGCAGGTTAAATATACCTGTTATAAAATTTTGTTAGTTAAGAAAAAGAAATAGATAGTAAATAATGTTTATGCTACTGTATAATTTTGAATAAAGAATTACTATCATATAACTTAAATATATATAAGTAATATACAAAATTCTGGTAATTTAAACCTGTTAGTGTTCAATTTACATGTTCTAAGGGCCCTTTCTTAAGTGGTTCGTGAGGATGGACCATATATTGATTTAATAAAGGGACAAAAAAAAAAAAAGCATTGGACTCTAGAAGGGAGATTCATCCCAAAAAGTGGCATAGCTCAAACTCAGCATTTAAACCCTTGGGCTGCAGCGTGTCTAATTGGTATATCCATTTCATCTCGGCTATGCCTAGTTGTTTGGTGTAATCTCCTCCTCTCCAGTTTTTATTCACTTTACATATTCCCTTAAAGTTCAAAAGGCTCATATCCGAGTTGTGTTTTTGTTTAAAATGGGCAGAAACTGAATGTTGCATATATCCTTTCTTTATATTCAGCATATGCTCTCTAATTCTGACGTACAATTGCCTCTTTGTTTTTCCTACATATTGGAGCCCGCATGGGCACTCCAATACATAAATCACATTGGTACTTTGGCAGGTGATGTGTTCTTTTATTTTAAAAGATTCCGTCTTACTCTTGCAGTTCTTTTTAGTCACTTCAGATACTCCTTTTGCCTGTTTGTACTTGCTTTCTTTACATGCAATGCAGTCCAAGCAATAGAAGAAACCATTATTCTTAGTTGCCATTGGGGCGTGTTTTCCTTTCAGATGTTTATTTGTTATTTTTCTTCTTAAATTCGGCATCTACTCTGACTAGTGTTCCAACATTTCCTGAACCTCTCACTGGATGTGAATTCGTACAATGGCCCCTTATTTTAGTTTACATCAATATTTGATTTAATTCCTGTATTTCATATATACTTTATTTTGGACTGCAGTTGGATGTTATATGTCTATGGCTAATGTTATAGGGACTCTCCAGTGCCAGGAAAACAATCCCCTCTCCCTCCCACCCCCCATCCCAGGTTGCTGAAGGGGTTAAAACCCCTTCAGTGACTTACCTATATCCAGCGCCGATGTCCCTCGGCGCTGGTTCAGGATCTGACCACGCTCCTCGGATGACGGCGGGGGAGACCTATTGTGCATGCGCGGCTGGCGGCGGGGTAGACCTAATGCGCATTAGACTTCCCTATAGGAAAATCTGTGCTATAAACCCGGAAGTGACGTCTAGTGGCTGTCTAGTAAACATCCACTACAGGAGGAGTTAACCCTGCAAGGTAAATATTGCAGTTTATGAAAACTGCAATATTTACAGTTGCAGGGTTAAGGGTAGTGGGAGTTGGCACCCAGATCACTCCAATGGGCAGAAGTGGTCTGGGTGCCCGGAGTGTCCCTTTAAATTCTATAACTTTGTGACAAATGACTTTAGCTAAATATAAAATTATTTTTACCTTGTTTGCTAAGACCGAAGTCGGTAATTTTGGCGTATCCGTCCTTGTCTACAACGATATTCCGCAATTTGAGATCTCTAGATTAAAATGCAGAATAGGAGTTTATTATTTTTACATATCACTAAAGGGTACTTGGATTACAGGGTTTTCTTAATTAGACTAAATAAAAGGTTACATTGAAGGATTTAACTAACATATGATAAAGTTAACATAATAACATAGCTAATTAATGAAACCATAGACAATATTCTAATCACAGTACAGTAAATAACATAGATAACATTACTGGGGACAATATAACTGTATGTCCATCTTTAGTTTTTCCTCTACACTTACCTGTGAGCAATATTTTTTTTATGTAAAAATTCGAGGCCGAGGACACAACACGCCGCATAAAACCTGTAGAAAAGATAATAAGTCTGTTTTATTGTAGGGAAGGAAATTACGTTTTTGTACCATTGAATGGTTTCATGCCACCATCCTGTGTCACTCTATGCGCAGTCATATTTCCTGCATTGTCTTCTATCTTAGGTATTAACTGTCAGCTTTTATCATTATCTGTCTATGCTTCACTGACCTTGTAGTCCAACTTAAATCACCAGCTGACACAATTGTCTTTAGAGTTCTAGATATGTGGTCATAGTCCTCAAACTATACTTACATAGCTCTGTTTTCTGTAAAAGCCACCATGTTGTTAGTTAGAGTTGACAGTAGGTCCCCACCAGCGGCGTATTCCATCACAAAGCAGACAAGATCTTCTGTCTGGAAACTAGCGAACAAATTCACAAGGAATGGGTGTCGTTTGCGGCTTACGGTCTGAAAGATGTTCTTCTCATGTTTAAGACTTGAAAATAAAAAGGGAATAAGTGAATGAATCCGTTTTGTGAACAACAAATAGAACTACCATCCAAAAAATTAACAAACAAACTAGGATTTTAAGTATTCTCCATTCACTGACTAGTCAATACAATCAGATGCAATTATCTTTCGTTTTTTCTGGACTTTTAGGGCGAACGTGGTGTTTGTACGTTTGTGGTCAACAAGCAGAACCTGAATTAAAATATATATATATTTGTTAGATAACATTTGTTTAGACACCTTCTATTTCTCACTAGAATTGGAATTTACTCAAAACCCACCTTCCCAAAGTGTCCTCTGCCCAGCACAGAGAGACACTGGAAATCCTTGAGGCTCAGTTGTACTCCTCGCTGGATGCTGCAAAGAAAAGAACATTTAAAAAAAAATATATTTATAATTACCCGTATAGCCCCCATCCTGGTAAAAAAAAAAAACAAATGGCCAAAACAAGTGCTCCTATTACACACAGTGTAAGTTATCATACCATGGGTCCTCATACTGTTCCGGATCTTGAAGGACACTGTTTTCCTGATTGGAGACTCTACCATCATGCTGAGGTGTATCACATGGCACGTGGTCTGAAGTGTAGTCCATAGAATCGTCTTGGCATGCTCCATAATCCTGGAAAAGAAAGTTAAACATTATTAATAACAACGTTCCATTAGCGCTTGTTGTAATAAAACAATTGAGGATCCAATCTATGTACTAAACCCAGAGTTTAAATATGCCCATGATTTTATAGAAAACATTCTACACCGAGCTTGCAATTATTCCATGTTCATTAATAATGAAGCTTGTGCTACAGCTGAACAAATAAACAAAATTAGCAAGTTAGAAAACGTTATATATCTTTACCCGATACAGACTCTCTGGGATCCTAATATGATGTCCTGGCTGATCGCTGCAAAAAGATGTACGATCCGCAACAGGAAAATCTTTTGGCTCAGCATCAGTGTCCGATGTTACTACAGGAGACACGCTTTAAGAAGGAAGAAAACGGTATTTATTTAGATGGCACCTTTTAGATCTGATATCATCATATCTTTATAGTCAGAGTGTCTTAGTGGAAAATTCTGTAACATCCAGTGCAATGTTAAAGGGATTCCCCTGGAATATCTATCACTAGGGTTGTAGATTGCCATGTTTTATAATACACAATGATTGTGTATTGTGTGAAATCAATTGATTAATTACAGATGGGATCACAAAGGATCTGCCGTGATTAATTACTGTATTTCACTCTGGTAACAGGCGAATTCCACATTCTGCTGGGAAGAACTTTCAAGTCCCGTCAGTGAAAATGCAATTCATAAACGTTATGTAAAAATATTTCTCTCTGATAACCTTACTTGTTACAAGCAAACTGCAGACAGTGTTACATGACATACAGAGAGACAAACTGTAATAAAAGACATGCTTACATTAAAGGGGAGCAAATAAGGAGTTTATGGTAAAGTGTAGCAGTTTTAACAGCATTGATGAGAAAGATGAATATGTGAAAATACCTAATTGACCATGATGACTCTGGGCTCAGAGTGATAAATTCTGGCACAGGAGGACTGTCATATATTCTATCCTCATCTGACTGGATAATCTCATCCGTGTAGGTATCGTAAACTGGCGGTGATGTCTCCACGCTCTCAGTGTCAAATACTGGAAATGAAGAATTGTCAGATTTTATATCATTCTCTGATGCTGATTGGATGGGCTCTTCCGATTCGGTATCTAGAGCCGGCGGTGATGACTCCACGCTCTCAGTGTTAAACATTGGCAAAGGAAGACTACCAGATATTATATCCTCCTCAGATGCTGATTGGATAATCTCTTCAGGATTGTTTGCGACAGCGGGCGCTGATGGAACCACCCTCTCAGTGTCTGATACTGGCAAAGGAAGACTGCCAAATGTTATATCCTCCTCAGATGCTGATTGGATAATCTCTTCAGGATCGTTAGTGACAGCGGGCGTTGATGGTACCGCCCTCTCAGTGTCCGATACTGGCAAAGGAAGACTGCCAAATGTTATATCCTCCTCAGATGTTGATTGCATAGTCTCTTCACCATTACTAGTGACAGCGGGTGGTGATGGAACCACCCTTTCAGTGTCCGATACTGGCAAAGGAAGACTACCAGATATTGTATCCTCCTCAGATGTTGATGGGCTGGTTTCCTCAGTATCGGTATCTACAGCCGGCAGTGATGGAACCACACTCTCAGTGTCCGATACTGGCAAAGGAAGACTGCCAGATATTATACCCTCCTCAGATGCTGAATGTATGGTCTCTTCACTATTACTAGCGACAGCGGGCGGTGATGGAACCATGCTTTCAGTGTCCGACACTGGCAATGGAAGACTGCCAGATATTATATCCTCCTCAGATGCTAAATGTATGGTCTCTTCAGTATTAGTAGCGACAGCGGGCGGTGATGGAACCACGCTCTCAGTGTCTGATACTGGCAATGGAAGACTACCAGATATTGTATCCTCCTCAGATGCTGATTGCATAGTCTCTTCACTATTACTAGCGACATCGGGCGGTGATGGAACCACGCTTTCAGTGTCCGACACTGGCAATGGAAGGATGGCAATAGCTGTATCCTCCTCTGGAGCGGGCTGGATGGTCTCTTCTATAGATGTAACAGAGAACATACAATGAGTATTGCATATGATCAGTAATAAATAATACATGAAAATGGATTTACAATCCAGAAACAAGAAAGGAAAACTAGTAACAAAATCTGCAAGCCTAGAACTTTGTTTCAGTGTATTAACTGTTAGTCAATATTTACATATTATAATAACAATGGCTCACAATAATACATTGAAACCAGGTTTAATGTTGAAGAGGACTAGCATCCAATGAAAATAATGAACGTCCGGTAGGTATACGTAATTTAATCTGTGTGTACTGTATATGTTATAAGATGTACATCTATATTATGGTTGTTACAATGGATGTACCTGTCAAGCTCAGCGTAGAACCAAAACATACAAACTATAACACAACACATAAACAAGCCAAATACCGATCCTCAGAATAGTCGGGTAAATGGTAGAGTAGTCATATAGAAAGCCTCGGTGAAGAACAGGAGAGATACAGATAAACCAGCCAAAGACAAAGGATACCAGAGATCAGAAGAATCGAGAAAACAACCACAATTCAGAAATCAGTAAAAGAAGAAACAAGGAACTACTAAAACCCCAACAGGACAACGTGGACTGGGAGAGGTTAACCCCTTAAGGACCAAACTTCTGGAATAAAAGGGAATCATGACATGTCACACATATCATGTGTCCTTAAGGGGTTAATATATATAGGCATTGCATATTTTTGATTGCCCCACGGCATACTAGAATTATGTATGATTAGTGGGCGAAAGAACACTAGTTTAGTATAATGATCGGCATCTTTGTGCGCCGAATTCAGCCACCCATAATGCTCCGTGGCGCGTGAGTATGTAGCATCACAGAGAACATTGGGGAACTTACCGGGGAGGAAAGATACGAGATCCTAACAGTACATGTATCAGTCTATCTACCTATAAGAAAATGAAACATGAAATCCCTCACTGGTTACTGAGCGCATCCCTCACATTGCTTGACAAGTTTTCTATCACACGGGGGCTAGTACTGGGGTACAAGGGTTACCTCTTGTCAGTAACCAAATAATAATCAAGTCTCCCTGACAGATGTCTTTAAAGGTCCATGGGCGGTTTGCTATTTAATGCGAGACATGTTAAACATACCTTGTTTTTTGGAGAAGAATTTCCTAATTGTCTGAAGTTTTGGCCTTTTCTGGATGAAAGGACTGGAAAATGTTACCTATTCCAAAATAAACCAACAGAGTTAACTGTGAGAAGTAAATGATAATATCCTCATTGTACCAAACCAACATATAAACAGACACACAAATGGAAAATAAACAGCTTCAAATCTGTTCTTCTACAGCTAATCACAATAAGCAAAGCCCTTCATTTACTTAAACAGTTAATCCGTTGATACAGTGTCCTTTATCTCAAAAAGAGAACATTTCTAAAGATACTATAAGCTGCCATATAAGTAATATGTCGTATATTGAAGGGTTTATTCGCTAACACCGAATTGTGTGAAATGAAAGTTAAGCTAAAAAAGATGTGACAATAGCTGACTTAGGGAATCATTTCAAATCACCTATTTTTGCCTAAAATGTGCCATTTGATCAATAGATTTCACAGTGCTCTTATATTTGTAAACTTTGGGAAATCTGTAAAATTGGGGGAAAAAATTAAATTTACCAGCTTTTAATTGTACAGTTGTGTAAATGATTCGTCCTTCTGTTTCCTAACTTATTAAATGAAAATAGGTAAATAACTATAAATTGATCGTGGCCAGAGATTGGCTCTCACCTTGATGAAAAGGGTGCCCTGTGGCTCCAGCTGTAAGCACAGTTCCTGTTTCCGGTTCACTAGGAATTCCTCCAACTTCAGTGTCTTTGTGGCACACAGTGATCTCCGATCGTGCCAATATAGAGATAATTCCAGCTCCCGGGACTATGTTCAAATTAAATGAGCAATAGTTATTTAAAGGAAAAAATGTTTTCTTCTATAAACCCTTTTATTACCAGGAATGTATATTTCTGACCAATCATGCTGTCATCTCAAACCATTTTCACACATTTTAACCACATTTACCATTTTCACATTAAAAACTGACAAACTATTTTTCATCAATACGTAGAGGATGGCAAATGAATAGATATAAACTGGTCACATTCTTGGCCCATCACTAGCCACACTACTAGTCTTCCATGTGTGGGCTTGACACGGCAGGACTTGCTCACTGTGAGAGATTGATCACAGTTCATATCAAGTCAGGTGTACAGAGAATTAAGCAGACCCAGACGTGGTGAGTATGTAAACTTATAATCAGTCTGCATCTATACATATTCTATCCACATGGCAAGCTCATGTATTGGGGAAAGTAGGCAAATAAACAATGCTATTAGATAATGCTTGACAAATCACTACAACCAGAATCCGTAGTGGCAAACATTTTCTACCAAATAACTATAAAATGCAACATGTCACTGATTTATTTTATACAATCTCATAACAATTTCTAATGAAAGATAAACCCAATGTATAATAATTCTAAATCATAACTGGCTGAAGACACATTAAGGTCCTAAAATGTTTAGAAATAAGAGTTCCAGTTATACTGGCTTAGACAACTCTTTACAGGATTTGCAGATTTATGGATTAGTATAAATTCTTCCTGGGGCCACCAATGGATGTTAATTAGGCATGTAATATTCCTACTAACAGAAAATAAAAATAATAATAATACAGGCATCCACTTAGCCTGAAAACTATCATCAAGATGGGATTTTATCCATATTTTTCCCTTAAGGTAATATTTCCGGAAAGTGTTTTCTCTTTCTAGGGTCAATATACTTGAGTTTAACTAAATTCGTACCTTATTTAACTCCAGTTTAAATGTCTCATTCCAGGATGGATTAGACACAGTTTTCCAACTGGTTGAACCCATTGGAATCTGGTCAATCTTCAGCTGAGCACGGACCTCGTCTGTAAGGAAATTTCAGGAACTCAACTTAACAGGATACGAGCGTTTTATTTAAAGAACATTTCCTATTGAGGATGTAATCAACACACGGCCATTGTAACAATACAGCTGGCAATCTAAAATGTAATCTATTACCTTTAACCAAACTCTAGGAGTTTGATTCCCCCTATGCTTGCCATTCCTAGCTTTAAATACCTTGATATAACTGTTTATCACATCTCCCTCCCTCGGCCCATTTCCCATTCCATCTCTACTGCAGGCCTCTACAATCCTACTCGGCTCAACCCACCTGCCCCTCCTCCCGCACACCCAGGTTCCCGCTAAATCTATAACATGCTCCTTCATTCCCTCTATATTCTACCAATAGCTGCAACTCTGTTTCCTTATTTAGCCATCACTTCCAAATTTCCCCTGCCACCTCTTGTCTCAAATCCCCACGGTATCCTTTTGTCAGGGTACCTGTGGTCTCTACCTCCAAAAGAGGTAGAGACTTAGCTGTTCCTCCATCCAGACGGTCTGATGGCTCCCTTCCCCGCGGTCTATCCGGTCATGCTAGGCCGGCCGCGAAGGAGTGACTGCCTTTTACAGCATCTAGGCAGGAAGTAGTCATCAGGACACTCCCCCGGAACAACCTGTCAGTCAATGGCTGCAGGACCAATCAGGACGCCTTGGAGGCGTGGTTACTGCTCTGAACAGGGTATTTAACAGAGCTTCTTTCATTAGCTCATTGCCCTGTCGTGGTTCTAGCTTGTTCTAGTCACTCAGTGCTTGTGTATTCTATTATCCCTTTTGGTTTTGACCTGGCTTGTTTACCTTACTCTGCTTATCTCTGTTACCCTTGATTTGGCTTGTCTCTCGCTTACCTGTCTTCTGTTACCCTCGACCTCGGCTTGTCTTTGACCATTCTATACTGTACTACTTACGTTAGTCCGGCCATTCTAAGGTCCGGTATACGTATCTGGCTACTGTTTGTACTCTGCGTGTTGGATCCCTGTCCCGATCCTGACATTACGACAGGGCCAATGGATCCTGCAAGTACAAACAGTCAGCTGGCTGCTCCTGATCCTAGGTTTGAAGCCATGGATCACAGAATGGATCAGATGGCGCTTGCGCTACAGGCTCTATTAGCTTGTGCCAATAACCCACCAGAGGAGATACGGAATACCCCTGTTTCTCCTGTCGGTTCAGGTCTAGAGGTAGCCACAGTGGGTGCTTCTTCTCACATTACCCCCCCAGTACGCTATGGTGGGGCTCCTGAGAAGTGTCGTGGTTTTTTAAACCAAATTAGTATCCACTTTGAATTGCAACCTCGCTCTTATCCTACAGATAGGGCAAAAGTAGGATTTATTATCACCCTACTCATTGAGAAAGCACTGAGATGGGCCAACCCACTATGGGAGAACGATAATCCATTAGTTTATAACTATAACGCATTTGTAGCTGCTTTTAGAAGAACATTTGACCCTCCAGGTAGAAAGGTTAATGCAGCCAGATTACTGTTGCGCCTGAGACAGGAGAACCAAACACTGGTGGATTATGCACTAGAGTTCAGGTCTCTGGCGGCAGAAATCAAGTGGAATGAGCAGGCGTATATGGATGTATTTTTGAATGGCCTATCTGATGTAATCCTTGATGAGGTTGCTACCAGAGAACTCCCTGAGAATTTAGAGGATTTAATTTCGTTCATCTCTCGTATAGATGAACGTCTAAGAGAGAGACAGAACACTCGAGAGAGGAACCAGAGACCTTCTTTTAGGTTTGCTCCCGCTGTTCCAAGTCCTGACTCCACGATATCTTTGCTTACTGAACCTATGCAGATAGGGTATACCCGCCTCTCTGAGGAGGAAAGACAGCACAGGAGAAGAGAGGGTTTGTGTATGTATTGTGGAGCCAAGGGTCATTTACTCTCGAACTGTTCTAACCGCCCGGGAAACGCTCGCACCTAAGTCTCTCTAGAGGACAGGCCTTGGGTGTTTCTATTTTGTCCTCTACTCCTGATTATAAAGATCACAGGCTTCTGCTACCAGTTTCCTTAACTTGGGGGAAGGAAGTAGTAAGGGCTATGGCATTGATAGATTCCGGTGCTGCTGAGAATTTTATCGACCAAGCCTTTGCTAGTAAGAACAATTTCCCATCCCAGCTAAGGGAGACACCTTTGGCCGTTGAGGCCATAGATGGTAGACCACTACTAGACCCTGTTATCTTTCGTGAGACCATACCCATTAATCTAAATGTGGGTATCCTACACGTGGAGAATTTATCTCTTCTGCTCATTTCGTCTCCTTCCGTTCCCATAGTTCTGGGGTACCCATGGTTGAAAAAACATAACCCTATTATCGATTGGGAGTTAGGAGAGATACTCTCGTGGGGCCAGGGCTGCCAGGATCGGTGTTTGTGCAAGGTTTCTCCATTAGCTAATATTAACATACCGGAGAATCCTACTCAGTCCACAGAAAGACAAATACCAGACCTTTACCTAGACTTAAGGGCAGTGTTTGACAAGAAGAATGCCGATTCTTTGCCTCCACACAGGTCATTTGACTGTAAGATTAAGCTTCTACCCGGCACTATGCCTCCGAGGGGCCATGTATATCCTTTGTCTGTTCAGGAAAACTCGGTTCTAGAGGAGTATATTCGGGAGAATTTAGAAAAGGGATTCATCAGGAGGTCTTCTTCTCCGGCCGGGGCTGGGTTCTTTTTCATTAAGAAGAAGGATGGCACGCTGAGACCTTGTATCGATTACCGAGGCTTGAATAAAATAACTGTCAGAAATGCCTATCCTATCCCACTGATTACCGAGTTATTTGATCGTCTTAAGGGCTCCAAAATCTTCACCAAGTTAGATCTCAGAGGGGCTTACAATTTGGTGAGAATCCAGCAAGGTCACGAGTGGATGACGGCATTCAATACCCGGTATGGCCATTACGAATACACTGTTATGCCATTTGGACTATGCAATGCTCCTGCAGTATTTCAAGATTTGATTAATGAGGTACTTAGGGAGTTTCAGCATGATTGTGTTATTGTTTACCTGGACGACATACTAATACACTCTAAGGAGATTGAGACTCACCATAGACAGGTCAGAAAGGTATTACACAAGCTGCTGCAACATGGTCTATATTGCAAATTGGAGAAGTGCAGTTTCGATCAGTCTCAGGTAGACTTTCTTGGATACGTGATTTCTGGGGAGGGTTTTAAAATGGATCCTGTAAAACTTCAATCTATTTTGGACTGGCCCTTGCCCAAAGGACTCAAGGCTATCCAAAGGTTTATTGGTTTTTCCAACTACTATAGGCGCTTCATTAAAGGATACTCCTCTATCATTGCGCCTATTACCAATATGACCAAACAAGGGGCTGATACTAAGTTCTGGTCTAAGGAAGCTCTGGGTGCTTTCAAGACTCTCAAGGAACTTTTTGCCTCGGCTCCCATTCTAGTTCATCCTGATACGACTCTGCCTTTCTTGCTCGAGGTCGATGCCTCTGAGACAGCAGTTGGGGCTGTTCTGTCTCAAAGGTTAGGGGTGGATAAACCGTTACACCCTTGTGGTTTCTTCTCTAAGAAATTTTCTGGGCCTGAGAGCAGATATGACATCGGGGAAAGGGAACTGTTAGCAGTCATTAAAGCCTTAAAGGAGTGGAGACATTTGTTGGAGGGGACCCTACACCCTATTACGATTTTGACGGACCACAAAAACTTGTCCTATATTGGGGAGGCTAAGCGCTTATCCTCTAGACAAGCTCGTTGGTCCTTATTCCTGACTCACTTCAATTATGTACTGACTTACAGACCTGGTTCTAAAAACTCTAAAGCCGATGCATTATCTCGCCAATATGAACCTTCTACTGTACCTGAACCAGTTCTTTCTTCTATAGTTCCGAAATGCAATATCATTGCTAATACGAATCTCAGGATTCATTCTCCATTACTGGCCGAGATCATTAAGTTGCAACATCTAGCACCTAAACGGACTCCTGCGGGCCGTCATTTCGTTCCTCCTGCTCTTCAACTGGAACTTTTACAGTGTTTACATAATAGCAAGATGGCGGGACATCCTGGTATTCGCAAAACTTACGCGTTGATCTCTAAGGACTTCTGGTGGCCTGCTTTACGGAGGGATACTGAGGAGTTCATCGCTGCATGTGAAGTTTGTACTAAAACCAAACAACCCCATACGCTTCCATGTGGATTCCTGCAACCCTTGGAGGTTCCAGAAAAACCATGGTCCTGTTTGGCCATGGACTTTATTGTCGATCTACCCATCTCTAAAAGACAGACTGTTATCCTCACCGTGGTTGACAGGTTTACTAAGATGGCACACTTCATTCCCCTGCCTAAACTCCCGTCTTCTCCCGAATTGGCAGAGATATTCGCTAAGGAGATTTTTCGCCTACATGGGATACCCTCTCAAATTGTATCGGACAGAGGCTCCCAATTTGTTTCCCGCTTTTGGAGGTCCTTCTGCTCTCAACTTGGTATTAAATTAAACTTTTCTTCTGCCTATCATCCTCAGTCTAACGGAGCTGCTGAACGTACCAACCAGAAAATTGAACAATATTTACGATGCTTTGTTTCTGAACACCAGGATGATTGGGTCGGTTTGATTCCTTGGGCGGAGTTTGCACACAACAATCTCGTTTGCGATTCTACTCATTCAAGCCCCTTCTTCATGAATTATGGTTTTCATCCATCTATTCTTCCTTCGGATTCCCCTTCCCAGGGGGTGCCGTCGGTTGATGTTCATGTTGCCAATTTGAGGAAGTTGTGGGATCAAACTCGACAAATCCTTGTGCACAACTCTATGTTGGTCAAGAAACACGCTGATAAACGTAGAAGGGCGGCTCCGGTCTTTGTTCCAGGTGATAGGGTATGGCTGAGCACGAGGAACATCCGTTTAAAAGTGCCCTCCATGAAGTTCGCTCCTCGTTATATTGGACCCTACAGGGTGCTGACCCGTATCAATCCAGTTGCGTATCGTTTAGCTCTTCCTAATACCTTACGCATCCCGAACTCGTTTCACGTTTCATTGCTGAAACCACTCATATGTAACAGATTTTCCTCCACAATAGCCCCTCCTCGCCCCGTTCAGGTGGAGGGTCAGGAGGAGTATGAGGTTAACTCTATTATTGATTCTCGAATCTCCCGGGGGAGAGTACAATATCTGGTTGATTGGAAGGGATATGGTCCTGAGGAGAGGAGTTGGGTACCTCAGGAGGATGTTCATGCTCCCCGTCTCCGCAGGGCGTATCACTCTCGCTTCCCATCTCGTCCCGGTTCATTCCGCCCGGTGGGCGTATCTGAGAGGGGGGGTACTGTCAGGGTACCTGTGGTCTCTACCTCCAAAAGAGGTAGAGACTTAGCTGTTCCTCCATCCAGACGGTCTGATGGCTCCCTTCCCCGCGGTCTATCCGGTCATGCTAGGCCGGCCGCGAAGGAGTGACTGCCTTTTACAGCATCTAGGCAGGAAGTAGTCATCAGGACACTCCCCCGGAACAACCTGTCAGTCAATGGCTGCAGGACCAATCAGGACGCCTTGGAGGCGTGGTTACTGCTCTGAACAGGGTATTTAACAGAGCTTCTTTCATTAGCTCATTGCCCTGTCGTGGTTCTAGCTTGTTCTAGTCACTCAGTGCTTGTGTATTCTATTATCCCTTTTGGTTTTGACCTGGCTTGTTTACCTTACTCTGCTTATCTCTGTTACCCTTGATTTGGCTTGTCTCTCGCTTACCTGTCTTCTGTTACCCTCGACCTCGGCTTGTCTTTGACCATTCTATACTGTACTACTTACGTTAGTCCGGCCATTCTAAGGTCCGGTATACGTATCTGGCTACTGTTTGTACTCTGCGTGTTGGATCCCTGTCCCGATCCTGACACCTTTAGATTGTAAGCTCACGGGCTATCTACCTATGCACTTTGTATAAAAGAGCTTAAATGGCAAGATTTCAGCTTACGGACAGGGCCCTCTCTACCTTTTGTATTTGTGTGTGTATTTTGTATGTTCTACACTAATTGTACAGCGCTGCAGAATCTGTTGGCGCTTTAGAAATAGCAGTAATATATAAAAATAAAATACATTCAGGGAGTCTATTCTCCTGCAGTGCCCCCCCCCCCCCCCAAAAAAAATGACACCTTGTAGTTGGCCAGGTGATATGGTTGGAATATAACCAAGGAGATATATGTGAAATAAAATAACACAAGAACTCCTTAACGAAAAACATGTAAAAAATTATATTTTTGTCCTCTGCCTTTTCTGTTAGGTGAGTAATGTAGAGAATGGAGTTTGTATGATGAGTAAGTCCCAGTTTAGATGTGGTAGAGTAATTATTATTATAATTTATATATTCCGCAGCACTTTTACAATTATATAATTGGGGGTCGACCTGCAGCCCCCCAGTACCGAGATATAATTATTCAGGTTGATTTTCCTTTGAGTGGCTAAGTGGGAGAGCAGAAGTTCGATACCCCAGATATTGAGTTCTGTTATTGAGCGTCACTGGACACATAATGGGAATTATAAGATAAAAATCACTGTACTGGAAAAGCCAACAGTCTCTTGGATGTTCTGACTGCCGACACGGTTGTTGTGTCTGATTTGGCTCATTAATGAGAATCTTCCTCCTTGACGTGACCTCCTTCCTGGGAGAACAACTGACGGGTCTTTTAGTCTGCCAGGTACATTCTCCAGAATATTGTGACAGCCCTTTACTTTCACTTTCAGGGTACCTGTCAAAGAATCAGAATTTATATTGTAACAATGACTATTACATTTTCACTTGTGTCATCACAGGAATATATTCACTCTCCTCTCACCAAATGTTTACTCAATACATTTCCTACAATAATCAAATATCAGATTCCCTTATGGATTCCACCACCCCTCTATCATCTCTGTAAACCGGCATATTTATAGAAAGAAATAGACCTTCAGCAACCATGAAATATGCCTCTTATGTTAAAGGGAACTTCATGGTTGGTCTAAGTAGGAAACACAGAATATTCAACAATAAGGCAGCTTTTACATCTTTATCGGATATAGACCAATCAAAACAGAATTTATACACAGATAAAAACTCAGTAGCTTCGATAGTCCCTGCTCGATCCTCAAACAAGGTTTATCTCACTTGTGCCATTAGAGAGGAAACCTATATTATTTGTAGATATTTCTAAACACACACAGGAGTAATTCAGAACCAGAATGCAACAAGGCCACGCTACACAAGTTGTAACCAACAAGGAGTGCACTTCTGGATTAACCTTTACACTTAGGGAGACTCTAAGAATATGCAAATAATGTAAAACAGAATTTCATGAAAATACTGGGACTGGACAAATCCTTAGTAACATGACAACTACACATGTTCCGATTATTATACATGGTGACTAAACTAATCTTAAAATATTATAGATTTAGAAATGCTGATGACAGATAATATGTGTGCTGGTTCCATATTGTTATCATGTAAAATGTCACCGGTCACCTTTAGATTTGCATTTACGTCAAACACAATAAACTCTGCTGGAATATCAGTAGACTACCTGCGTGATCACACCAGACTTCACATAGATGGACTAGATGGACACGTGCTCTGATACTTTAATGTTAAATATATTTTTCTTGTTTCCTGTGTTGACAGATCTTTCAGGGACAAAAGAACTTACCCGTTACTCAGGGGTCAAGTCCTGGGGAAAAAAGTGTGGGAACTCACGAAAGATCCACCCCTCCAAAAATATATTTTTTTAATTATACGCTTGTATGCATATATATATTTCCCAGAAAATACAGTGCAACATTTATTGTAAAGTGCCAGTTTACAAAGTCATCTCCAAAATTCACATGCATCGTATTATTTAACCAAATATAAAAAATGGAAACCACAAAGACAGAAGGAAACGTATGATAAACACCTGACACAAACACACATATTATATATATATATATATATATATATATCCAAGAAGAGAAGAGAGCACTCCAGAGGACTTGTTTGAAACAATTTATTCCGTGAGGAAAATCGTGCAGAAAATCGACGTTTCGACCCGCAGGTCTTTATCAAGGTATCTTGATAAAGACCTGCGGGTCGAAACGTCGATTTTCTGCACGATTTTCCTCACGGAATAAATTGCTTCAAACAAGTCCTCTGGAGTGCTCTCTTCTCTTCTTGGATATACATATACGCTGTGTAGCACCGAGGCTTTTTTCTGCGGTTCTATTTAAAGGTAGAGTGCCAGACTTTGAACATTTTATTTATATATATATATATATATATCATACTAGATATGAAGGACTTTTCTTGTCACAGGGTCGGCCTTCGGGGGGTACGCGAGCTGTGCGGCCACACAGGGCATATTGGCAGCAGGGGTGCCAGGCATCCAACGTAGCTCACATACACAGGGGCCGACAGTGCAGAGTTTTAAAAGCTGGCTTCAAGTAAGGGGTTGTGTGTGACTGCCTGTGGCAGCGGAGGCAGAAATAAATCGGCAGCAGGACCGGAGCTAAATGCAGTATCTACCTGTTTCCTGGTTACGGCAGCACACTGAGGGGAAAGCAGGAAGAAGTCCCTGTTTCCCCAACTATTACACACAAGAGACTTCAGTGCCAATGCTCTCCCCTCCAGGTCAGCCCATACTGTTTGTAAGTTGGAGAGAGAGTGAGAAAGAGTGTGTGTGTCTCTGCCTATGACACTGTGTGTGTTTGTTTGTGTGTTTGTGTTTCTGACCCATGAATCTTTATTTTAGAAAGGTTAGGTTTTTTGCCTGTTAACAGATATTATGGAGTTTCTACTATATTCTTGTCACATCACAATCCACTCCAAGCAATACCTTCCATTTTCCCCGCAACATCCAACAAGCTCTGAGAGGCTTGACATCACAATCCACTCCAATACCTTCCATTTTTTTTTTTACTAAGCACTTTCCACCCACCCTTCCCACTTTCCCAGGGGTTTGGCATCTTCCCAGATTACCTACTCACATCACATATTAGCAGTATGCAAAGGTTCTAAGCTAACAAGCGTCAGTATCAGACATAGAACATTTGTGTGGCATGCAGAATAAGTGCACAATTTTATGTCAATAATAAAATGTAGATTTGTTTAAAGATTGTCAGATCAAAAAGACTAATGAGATAACCATTGGGTGCTTACAATTACAGAGAGACAACACACATAGTTATTAAATAAGCAGAGACATGGAGGCCTAGCAGATAGCCTAGACACAACCAATGCCTGTCAGAGAGATTTCTCCACAAAGGAGAGGGATGAGTCTCAGTAAGTCTCTTCACCGGCCACTGACACCACATGGATTCTTTTGACTTGAATCATAGCTCCAGCCATATTCAGTGACCATACTTTCGCGCGTGCGCGCACACACACACACACACACACACACACACAATGTGCTAGCTTCTAACTGCAGATCATTCAAATCTGGTGTACACTTTTTTTAGGATATATCATACTGATACCGGAGAAACTGACGGAAGCCAAGCACAGAGAGATGGACACAGGTTTCTTCAGGAAGGAAGAGATTCTTTATTGGATCACCGATCGGGACTCAGAGGGACTAGCGTCACCAAAATACAGCAAAGTCTGAGTACTGAATACATAGAGTACATTCCTTATATAGCACTGTAGCTCCTCCCACAATTAACTACACCCACACATACCCTTAACCTATTTAATGAATAGAGTCTAAACTCATCCATCCGGTCTAACCACGTGGCTCATCTGATACAAAGGAGAGGGACGCGTAATTCCAGTTCTTACATTCCTGCACCTGGTCAGTACAGTGATGACAGTATCTTAGCTACGTGTAATTAACTAGATACTACAAACACATATACATACATATGCCTTGTGGCAATCTTAGCCTGCTAAACTTGTATTTTACTGGAATTACATCACATTCCCCCCTTTGATGCCTCTGATATTTCACAATTACTTGAGGCATCACTTAACCTTGGTTTGCATATACCTCAGGTTACCATGAACCAGACCAGACTTATCTTATGATGTGAATCTTTTCAACACTCATCTTCCTGCATAGTTTCTCCCTGATCTAAAGCCTTATACTTATATATGGCCATTATCTGTGCAGCAGCCTTCCTCTCTGCTATACTTCCTATCAGGCTTTGCACAGACCTAACTACTAAGGGTATAAGACACGGTAGGAGTAGACACAACATTAAAATTAGTAGGACTCCACCTACCACTGCCTTAAGCCCTCCAAACCACTCATACCAGCTACCAAACCAACTACTTGGATTATACCCTTTCCATACCTGAGTAGGCACATGCGCTAGTTTAACCATATGGCTAGTAAGCTCAGCTATTGCTTGCCCTTCGTCATCTATTTGAAGACAGCAATTGCTTAGGTTAAACTTCCCACATACACCTCCCTCTACTGCCAAAAGGTAATCCAAGGCTAATCTATTTTGGTATACTGCTGTCCTCATCCTGGTGTTATGCTTCGCTAGAAGATTGAGCGCTTGTGATGTTTCATTAGTGATAATCTCAACCACCGCCTGTAACCTTATAATACGGTTGAGCATATAAATAGGGGTTCTATAACCAAAGGTACCATCCTCAGCCCACGTGGCTGGCCCATAATAATCTATGATACGCTGGGGAGGCCATTCATTATCTTCCCAGGTGCCTATCTCTATGGGTCCCCTTTTCTTCCTATGATTCACATCATACACTTTAACACCTAAAGTCTCACCTGTTTCAATCGGTAACAAGAAGAAGGATGGTTTGAGCATACCTAACACACATGCCCCTTCCCAGTCCTGTGGCAGCTCCGAGTAGGCTTTCTTACCACAGATCCAGTACAAATTTGCTGGGGCTCTCCAGGTAGATGTGATGGATAGATCAAACCACACATCCTTTAAATTGGCATATCTAGCAAACGGGTTAGATGGTTCTGAGACATTTGAAGCCGACCACCAAGTTGTATTCTTTGTATCATCATCATAAGCTTTTTGCCCTAGACAAGTTAATTCTCCTACAGAAGTATTATACATTATTCCTTTCCTTGCTATGCAAACATAACCTATGATGGAGGTCTTTAATCTCCACTCAGATTTACCTCTAACACTCATATGATAATCGGCTTGTGTAGATATTAATTGGTCAACTGCCTCAGAACCGGACATTACCTCCTTTGCTTCCCAAGGCCATTGGTCTCCCATGTTAGTACCTCCACACACATAGCAGTTGGTAACATTAAGACTACCGGCAATACTTTCAGCTAAATCGATGAACAGGTTTTTAGCATTATGGGGGATCTTATTATCTATACTCATCTCTGCGTAAAAGGAATGGTATACTTGATGAGTCTGGGAGGATACCGTATCAGTCTCTATTCCTATAAACAATAATGTCCCAGGATCTAAACCCGTCCCGTATATTTGAAACCCAAATAAATTTCCATACTTATCTAAGAACTTGTCGGGGTTATTAATGAGTATATGGACTGGGTTGCATTCCATAGACTTACAGTATGGATTGGTAGGCAACTTAGTAACAATCATGTCTTTGTCTACTGTCTGTCCCCAAGTTGCCCACCCCACACAAGACCAATATGGACAAAAGTTATAGTCTTTATTTGGGCATCTAGGACTCACATATTTATTTTTGCTACTGGGACAAATATATTTATCGTTAGACCCATACGTCCTCTCCCATCTAAGATCCCCACATACATTCCACGGCTTTCTACCACTCGATATCGCTTTACACGCATCAAATAGCAGAACACCCGAAGAATGTACGGATTCTAACACCGTTTTATTAATTAGGGTCCCCTGAGGATCTCCATTCCTGAGAGTCAACCAGATTGTACGAGGTTGATACTCCGGACTGAAGCACTTAGGTTCTCCTACTCCTAAATGGCACACACTATATTCTATATTTAAGTATCTACATCTCGATACATCTCCTTTACACTCGTATTGTGAATGCCAAATTAGGGTTTGGGAAATATGATTACCTGTTCTCGTAGTCTTAATGCATACCTCACAGCTAGGAGTGTCGGTACCTCTACCTTCCTGAATATAAAAACACATATAAATAAACACTATCAAAAGCACATCTTTCGCCGTCATCCTCAGTCTTCGTCCGTGCGATGGCGCCTCAGCTTCCAGGATGTGAGGGGCTGCAGGGAATGGAGTTCTGCTCATCTTCACAGGTGTCCCTTCGAGACTTTCCTGGCTTATACACTATGTGATGGTAAGCGGACAGGCTTTATTATGGCCTTCTCACTCACACCTGTAACAATAAAATTTGTAATCCACAATAATTCCTCGTTACTCCGACTGAGTAGTGCGTTTTAACCGGATCTTGCAGGGATTCTCTGGATCTGCTGTAACTTGCCAAGAATCGACTGCTGCTGGTTTAACCCTGGAGTGATGTATCCACGGAGTCACTTCTGCTACTTTTATTGCTGTAGGGGTAGACAAAAGAACAACATAAGGACCTCTCCACTTGGGCCCTAACGGTACAGTATTCCACTCTTTAATCCACACTTGGTCTCCTGGATGGTAACTATGAACAGGGGGATAAATATTCACCGGTAATCTATCTTGTACCCATTTCTGTACCTCCTCCATAGTTTTACCCAACTCTACAACCTGCTGCCGAGTAATTCCTTCTCCCAACTGACTCAAGTCCCCCCTTAAGTTACCAAGTACGGGAGGTGGTCGCCCATACATGATTTCAAAAGGAGAGAGGCCCATCCTTCTGGTAGGGGTACTGCGGATTCGCAATAAAGCTATGGGTAAGAGAACGTTCCACTTAAGTTGGGTTTCCTGACACATTTTAGCCAACTGGTTCTTTATAGTTCTATTCATTCTCTCTACCTTACCAGAACTCTGGGGTCTATATGCAGTATGAAGCCTCCACTTTATACCAAGCATATGAGTCAGTTGTTGTAGGCACTGGTGAACAAAAGCTGGACCATTGTCCGATCCTATAGAACAGGGTAGTCCATATCGGGGTATTATTTCTCGTAGCAGGAATCTCACAACTTCTCCTGCTTTCTCTGTACGAGTAGGACATGCTTCTACCCAGCCTGAATAGGTGCACACAATTACCAGCAGGTAACGATGTCCACCCGATTTAGGCATCACTGTAAAGTCTATTTGTAGATCGGACATGGGGAGTCCCCCCATAAACTGAACTCCTGGTGGCTTTACTGGTCCTTGTCTTGCATTATTCTTAGCACACGTTACACATCTGCGTACAATGGCCTGAGTCAAGTTGGACAATCTTGGTATGTAGAAATGTTTTCTAAGAGATTCTTCAGTACTGTCTCTCCCAGAATGTGTCCCGTTGTGATAATTTTGGACAATTTCTACCGCTAGCGATGCTGGTATAACTATTCTTCCATCTTCTAGCTGATACCACTTGTTCTCCAGATACTTTCCCGGTTCAGTCTTTAACCACTCCTCTTCTTGAGCTGTATAAACTGGAGTCCATTGGGACAGTGGAGTTGGTATAAGAGCAGCTATATGCCCCACATACTCCTGTCTTCCTGATTCAGCAGCACGCTTAGCTGCACTATCTGCCATCCGATTTCCCTTGGTTACATCACCATCTCCTCTCAGATGCGCTCGACAATGTATGATACCGACTTCTTTCGGCTCCCACACTGCTTCCAATAGTTGTAGGATTTCAGCTGCGTACTTGATTTCTTTGCCTTCTGAATTCAGTAGTCCTCTTTCTTTATACAAAGCTCCGTGGGCATGAGTGGTTAAAAACGCATACTTAGAGTCCGTATAGATATTCACTCTTAAACCTTCAGCCAATTGTAACGCTCGTGTCAGTGCTATCAATTCTGCCTTTTGTGCTGATGTTCCTTTCGCCAGTGGCCGAGCTTCTATCACCTTGTCTATTGTTGTCACTGCATATCCTGCATAGCGGATCCCTTCTTTCACATAACTACTGCCGTCGGTGTAATATTGAACATCGGGGTTCTGGATGGGAAAATCACGAAGATCTGGTCTACTTGAGAATACTTCATCCATTACTTCCAAACAATCATGTTGACTTTCAGTAGGTTGTGGCAAAAGGGTAGCTGGATTTAAGGTGTTTACAGTCTCTAAATGCACTCTTGGGTTTTCACACAACATTGCTTGATACTTGGTCATACGGCTGTTACTAAACCAATGATTTCCTTTGTAATCCAACAACGTCTGTACTGCATGTGGGACTCGTACATAAAGTTCTTGACCCAGAGTGAGTTTATCGGCTTCAGCTACTAGCAGGGCGGCTGCAGCTACGGCTCTTAGACAAGGTGGAAGTCCGCTGGCCACTGCATCCAATTGTTTAGACATGTAGGCAACAGGTCTTTGCCATGATCCCAAGTACTGTGTCAATACTCCCACAGCCATTCTTCTTTGCTCGTGTACATACAGGTAGAATGGTCGTGTGTGATCAGGTAGACCTAATGCTGGGGCACTCATCAAAGCCTTCTTCACATCTTCAAATGCCGTTTGCTGTTCTTGGGTCCATAAGAAGGGGTCGTGCTCTGTACCTTTGATAGCTGCGTACAGAGGTTTTGCTAGTATCGCATAGCTGGGAATCCATATCCTACAGAAGCCTGCTGCCCCCAAGAATTCTCGCACTTGTCTTCTATTCTTGGGTATTGGTATTTGGCAGACAGCTTCTTTTCTCTCTGGCCCCATAATTCTTTGACCTTCAGAGATATGGAATCCTAGATACTTGACAGTTGGCAAACACAACTGAGCCTTCTTTCTAGACACCTTGTATCCTGCCTTCCAGAGAATGTGTAGTAGATCGTGCGTTGCTTGCTGACAGATTTCTTTTGTAACTGCTGCTATCAACAAGTCATCTACATATTGTAACAATACACACTCTCCTGGGATGGACTCGAAATCCAATAGATCTTGACTTAGGGCTGAACCAAATAGGGTAGGTGAATTTTTAAACCCTTGGGGCAGTCTTGTCCAAGTCATTTGGCGTTTTGAGCCCGTTACAGCGTTCTCCCATTGGAAAGCGAAAATACATTGACTTTCTGCGGCAATTCGGAGGCAAAAGAAGGCATCTTTGAGATCTAAGACTGTGAAGTAAGTAGCCCCGCCCGGAATTAAAGCAAGCAGGTTATATGGATTGGGTACAACTGGATGTATACTAACAACCGCATCATTGACTGCTCTTAAGTCCTGCACAGGTCGATACTCATCTGTGCCGGGCTTTTGAACAGGCAGCAATGGGGTGTTCCAGGGGGAAGTACAGAATTTTAGGATACCATACCGTATGAACTTATCCAGATAGGATTGGATGTTCTTCTTAGCCTTCTGCGGAATGTGATATTGTCTTAGGCTCACTGGATAAACCCCATGTTTCAGTTCAATTTTTATTGGTGGAATATTGCGGGCCAGTCCTGGTGGGTTGTTCTCTGCCCAAACTCCTGGTATGTTAAATAATGTCTCATCACTCCTAGGGTTTTGGCTAGTCAACACTGTATAAAGTCGCCACTCTTCTTCCTTTGGTACGGATAAAGTCATAATACCTGAAGGTCCATTAAACTTTAAAGATGTTGTTCCATCTGGTAGGAACGTAATCTGCGCTTGTAATTTGGATAGCATATCACGTCCCAGCAATTGGACTGGACATTCAGGCATATAAAGGAATTGGTGTTTTACTACGTGGCCTCCCAATGTACAGAGTCGACTTTTAAGAACCGGTCTTTCAGCACTTCTTCCAGTTGCTCCTATCACAGTAATAGTCCTTCCAGATGGAGGAGCAACTAGATTAGTCACCACTGAATGTTCAGCACCAGTGTCGATCATGAACGCACTCCTTTTCCCCCCTATTGATACATCGACCATAGGCTCCGCTCGACCAAGGGGGATGGAGCCCGGTCGGTATCAATAGTCCTCCATGACCGTGTCAGCCAATCCTACGAAGTCCCTACCTTCTCTATCGCGGGACCTTTGCGCTGCTGGAATATACCTGTCTTCCCTAACACTTCCTCTGTTCCCATTACTCCCTCTATAACCATTACTCCCTCCGGGGCCTCCTCTACCTCTCGCTCTGCCTCTAAAGTTTCCGTAGCCTGCCCTGGGTAGGACCCTCTCGTACTGCTCTCTTTGCGGACATTCGTTCCTCCAATGCCCTTCTTCCTTGCAATACGCACACTGATCCCTACTCAAAGGCTCCCTACTCCATCTATTATTGCCTCTATCTGGGCCCCGTTTATCTACGCCTGCGATCGCTACCGCTAGCATATCAGCCTTTTTACGCATCTTGCGCTCCTCCTCTTTCTTGCTTTCTGTTTCCCTATTCATATAGACCTTATTAGCTACCTCCATTAGTTGGGAGATTGACATACCTGCAAACCCTTCTAACTTTTGTAGCTTGCGCTTAATATCTCCGTAAGCTTGGCTGACAAAGGCGGAGTTAACCATTCGGGAATTGTCTGCGTCTTCCGGATTAAAGGGGGTGTACAAGCGGTACGCCTCCAATAATCGGTCATAAAAGACACTGGGCGCTTCATCGCTTTTCTGGATCACCTCAACTGTCTTCGACATGTTAATGGCTTTCTTTCCTCCGGCTTTCATGCCAGCAATTATAGCGTCTCTATAGGCTCTGAGTTGAACCATATCAGCACCATTTACGTTCCAATCGGGATCGGTGTTGGGATAATGTGTTGCGGCCCATGCTGCTGGATTAGCTTGGTTCAAAGCACGGGCTCTATCTTCTAATGCTTTAATGGCTGCTTGATTTATTCTTGTCCTTTCCTCATTGTTAAATAAAGTCATTAGTAACTGCTGGCAATCAGCCCATGTCGGATTATGTGTCTGTACTATTGAGGTGAACAGATCAGTCATGGCTTGTGGTTTCTCAGTATACGAGGAATTATGGGTCTTCCAGTTTAAAAGGTCGGTAGTGGTGAAAGGGACATATACGAAGACAGGGTCAGCGTGTGCCATTTGACCTGCGGCATCGATATAAGCTGACCCGGGATTTAAGCGAAGAGGCATCTGATAGTGCTTTAATTGTTGGGCACCAGTCAACTGTCGGGTTTGGATGGGGCTACGTAGGGAAGCGTCAGTCATGGGTTCCGGTCGGGGAGATATAGGGTATGGGGATGTGGGAGGTTGGTTTTGGGAAAAGGTAGTGAATAGAACACTTCGGGCCGAGCTAGATGAAGCTTGACCGGAAGTCTGAAGTGGCGCCAAATCAGGATATTCGTTTCTAATGGGGGTGGGTTCTGGTTCCGGAAGGGGAGATTTAGTACGAGGGGGGGTGGATCCTGTACTGGAGGAGGAAGCGGAAGTGGATGAGGGTAATGAGGGAAGGGTTACAGGACTTCCTGTATTTGCGTCACTTCCTCTTACCGGAAAGTAAGGGGGCGGCAAAGGGATCTCGGACTCAGGGGGCGTGTCCAAAATGGGCCTAACACCAGCCCTAGTGGACGAACAAGTCCTAGCTACCATGAGGCGACACTGTTCCTCGTGGCATGTCCGGAGCCATTTTGGCGAGTCATTTACGGCCTGTCTCCAACAATCAATATAAGGAAACTGGCCGTAAAGTTCAGGCCTACCTGATACAGCCACGTGTAAGCGCTGTACCAGAGTTGGATCCAAACTGCCACGTGGCGGCCATGCCGCAACCAAAGTAGGCCACTCCCTAGTGCACAAAGTGACCAAACGTACAGGGGACATCTTAACCCCAAAATCACAAACTTTGAATCCCTTTTTAAAATTCTTAACCATACATCCTAAGGGATCCGGAATCGTTGACTGCGACGCACCCATATTTAACAGTGGAACGTCGTCGACAACGATTACTATACACGCGTACTATTCAACAGTCACACCCGTTTCCTCTGGCAACAGCACCACGTGGTACGGTTACCAAGTGAAACGTACACAATAACAATAAACACTCAGGGAATTCCCGTACACACACAGCTGCTACACCAGTCACTATATAATCAATATTATGCCCTTTGGCGTAACTACACAGTCACCCACGCTATAATTCTCTATATACGAATTACCCGTCTATAACACACCCCAGTAACATCGTCTTTTACAAATAGCGGTTACAGTACGGTTAGCATAGGTCAAAGCACAAGTTAAGGTCACAATACAATTATTAGTGGTTATGGTGTTAAACATGCAATGGACGACAATGATTAGTACTTATTATATAATGTCAGTAAATATACAGGGTTATGGTACCGTGCACTATAATACAGCAACACACTATTAACACTCTCGCTAGACGGCTGAGCTCGCGCTATCTAACAAGATATACACTTTACTAAAACAATCGTTAACACATTTACAATTCCCAACTAAACTATTGGCCAGTACCTTGAATGGACTACCTAAAACTATATACACCCGTTTTGGTTAGCCACACTGCCCAATCACCACATATACATAGCGAGCTAGAGATCCGAATTTACACAGGCGCCTCTTAGTCGCACTATACAACGAGCTAGAGATCCGAATTTACACAGGCGCCTCTTAGTCGTACTATCAAAAGTCTAGTGGGTTCCAAATTTACACGCCTTCCCACTTAGCCCAGATAGGATGAGAACTAGCGAACCGAATTTACACAGGCGCCGCTTAGTCTCCCGGTCCCTCCGACCTAGCGAACGTAATATACACCCTAGAACGCTAGTCTAGACAAGACACCGGTGTCCGGCTAGGGCTATCTTACACCAGGACCCCGCCTGACTAACCAAATCAAACGGTCTGACTAAAGAGCGTTCGATCGAGCGGTGCGCCTTCGCTCCTTCCCTCCGACAGAGGGGGCAGATACAGATTCAAAAACCCCTTTGGGCCTACCGCACAATCGGTATACCCCTAGCGGGTCCTGCCGTCTAAAACAGCAGTTATCTTACCTCCTCGTTCCTGAACCTGAGTTCACACTCATCGACGGGGACACCCCAGCACTTCTCACGTAGAGGCCGATGATCTCCTGGACAACAGACCAGTGGCGCCGAGACGAAGGGAGGTCCACGCAGAAGTTCAGGGGTGCAGCCGTAGAGAACGTGGGCAAAGATAGACCGTCTCACGCCTCTGCCTCTCAGCTACCGTTGAACGATGAGCTTCCCGGCCAATGCACCAAATGATACCGGAGAAACTGACGGAAGCCAAGCACAGAGAGATGGACACAGGTTTCTTCAGGAAGGAAGAGATTCTTTATTGGATCACCGATCGGGACTCAGAGGGACTAGCGTCACCAAAATACAGCAAAGTCTGAGTACTGAATACATAGAGTACATTCCTTATATAGCACTGTAGCTCCTCCCACAATTGACTACACCCACACATACCCTTAACCTATTTAATGAATAGAGTCTAAACTCATCCATCCGGTCTAACCACGTGGCTCATCTGATACAAAGGAGAGGGACGCGTAATTCCAGTTCTTACATTCCTGCACCTGGTCAGTACAGTGATGACAGTATCTTAGCTACGTGTAATTAACTAGATACTACAAACACATATACATACATATGCCTTGTGGCAATCTTAGCCTGCTAAACTTGTATTTTACTGGAATTACATCACAATACCCCCTATGAACATCAACCTGAGCTTACAACTCACTACAAATAAGAGAAACAAAATATAAAGCCATTTTGGAAAGCATATATAAAAATAAAGTTATTGCTATATGTGACAGACACACACAAACATTTGAATAGCTCACATGTTAACCCCTTAAGGACAGAGCTTCAGAAGCTTGACTTATGCTTAATGACACAAGCAATTTTTGCATTTTCTTGCTGTTTGCGTTCAACTGCAATTTGCATCTCTCTCATTTATTGCACCGACGCATATTATATACTGTTTTTTAAAGGACAGAAAGGGCTTTAATTTGATATAACATATAAATATATAAATGCTTACTTATTATAAAAAAAATACAGAAAAATGCAAAAAAAAATGAAAAATATTGTTTTTTTTTTACAGTTTTTGCAATCATAATGTGTGCATAATTAGTGCAGGTTAAGGAAAGTAATTAAAAATAAATTCATTTATTTGTTCTGATTTACAGAATATATAATGTGTCTGGGATTTTAAGTTTTTTTTTGGTAGTTACAGGTCACAAAGCACAAGGAGTAAAATAAAATTTTAATATGGAGCGATTTTAGAATTTGGTATGTTTGTCTTGTAAGCCTAATAGCCATAAAATAAAACAAAATTGCCACACAAAAGTATATATTTATATAAAGTAGACATCACAGGCTATTTACCTAAGGTTGTTTTGACACTTTCTACGTAGCCATTTTACCGCCAACCTCTGCTAAATATTGGAGTAAAATTGTTTTTTTGGGGGGTTTTCGCACACAAACGTATAACAAAGAACTTCTCATGTGTATTTTGTAAAGTTGTTGTGTGCTATTCCTGTACAAAGTTTTATTATGTGTTCAGTTACTTCTGCTGAGTACAACGGTACCCCCATTGTATGTCTTTGGCACTATTTTGTGAAGCTACAGTGCCATATAGGAGACCTGTCCTTTTCAGTATTCACAGTAGAATTTTGAGAGACGGATATAATGAGCCTATGCTTCCATTTGGGGTATTATAACAGTTTGACTGTTCAAAAACCCCCACAAAGGCCTACCATTTGTAAAAGTAGACACTCCAGGGTATCTCATAAGGTGCATATTGTGCCTTAACATGCCCCCATTTTTTTACCATTACATGCCAAAGTATGTGGTAAAAAATAATTGTGTGCATTTTTTACATACGGATTGCATTTTTGCTGGGCATTTTGTATATTTCATATGTGCCACTAAGTTCAAACCCCCCAAATTATGCTCAGCTAAGTCTTCTGAGTAAAAGGACACCCCCATTGTATGTCTATGGCCCTATTTCGTGAAGCTACAGTGCCATACAGGAGACCTGTCCTTTTCAGTATTCACAGTTGAATTTTGAGAGACGGATTTAATGAGCCTATGCTTCCATTTGGGGTATTATAACAGTTTGACTGTTCAAAAAAAAAAACCACAAAGGCCTACCATTTGTAAAAGTAGACACTCCAGGGTATATCATAAGGTGCATATTGTGCCTTAGCATGCCCCCATTTATTCACCAATGTATGCCAAAGTATGTGGTAAAAAATAATTTTGTGCATTTTTTGACATACGGATTGCATTTTTGCTGGGCATTTTGTATATTTCATATGTGCCACTAAGTTCAAAACCTTCAAATTATCCTCAGCTAAGTCTTCTGAGTAAAAAGACATCCCCAATGAATGTCTTTGGCACTATTTTGTGAAGCTACAGTGGCATATTGGAGACCAAGCCATATCAGTTTTTACAGAACTTTGAATTTTGACGCTGGACCTATGTGCAATTTCCAAGCATCTTCGTAAGTTTTAAATTCAAACTACCCCACAAAGGCCTACCATTTCTTAAAGTAGACACCCCAGGGTATTTCAAAAGGCATATTTTGAACCTTAGCGTGGGATAATTTTTCCGCTAGCTTGTACCAGGTGTAGTGGTAATAAGCGTTTTTTCTGCCTTTTTGACACACAAAGTGAGTTTGCACAGTATATTTTGCAAACCTTATGTGTACCACCACTCTATAATACTTTATATGTTGCTCAGCTATGTCGGCTGAGTACAAAAATACCCCCATATGTACCTTTGCCAGGTATATGTGGACATCGGAGGGGCACATTTGGGACACAGCCATTCCATTTTTTTTTCAAACTTTACATTTTTACGCTGTGCCCATGTCCCATTTTAGAGTATTTTACCAGGCTATACAATCCAAATACCCCATAAAGCCATACCATTTCTTAAAGAAGACATCCCAGGGTATTTCAAAAGGCATATTTTGAAAATTAGTGTGGGATAATTTTTCCGCTAGCTTGTACCAGGTGTAGTGGTAATAAGCGTTTTTTCTGCCTTTTTGACACACAAAGTGAGTTTGCACAGTATATTTTGCAAACATTTTGTGTACCACCACTCTATAATACTTTATATGTTGCTCAGCTATGTCGGCTGAGTACAAAAATACCCCCGTATGTACCTTTGCCAGGTATATGTGGACATCGGAGGGGCACATTTGGGACACAGCCATTCCATTTTTTTCAAACTTTAAATTTTTACGCTGTGCCCATGTCCCATTTTAGAGTATTTTACCAGGCTATATAATCCAAATACCCCATAAAGCCATACCATTTCTTAAAGAAGACATCCCAGGGTATTTCAAAAGGCATATTTTGAACCTTAGCGTGGGATCATTTTTCCGCTAGCTTGTACCAGGTGTAGTGGTAATGAGCGTTATTAAATGTATTTTTTTACTTTTTAAAACTTTTTTTACTTTTTAAAACTATTTTTTAAACTTTTGTTTTGCTTATTCATTTTTTTAAAGTTTCCTAAACTTTCGTAAAACTTTTTTACAGATTTAACATTTTTCTAAGCTTTTTCTTTTACCGTTAACCCCTAACTAGCAGTAAGCAGCACTAACAGTAAATTCCCCATTTTCCCATAACTCCCACCCACCCCAGCTAGCAAAATATTTAATTATACAATATTTAAATTAGTTAATTAAATTAATTTAACCCCTGAGGGTTAAAAAATAAATAAAAGTTAATCGTCAGGGGTTAAAAAAAAATTAGATCACAGTATAATACTGTGATCTGTATTTTGATCACTGTAGGCAGTGATAGACTGGCAGGCAAGGGGTTAATTTTTATTTGGACTGGGTAAAGGGTTTATTTTTTTTTTTTTTTTTTACTTAAACGTTATTAAAACTTTTTTTTTACTTAATTTTTTAACTTTTTAAAGCTTATTTTAAAACTTTTTTTAACGTTAACCCCTAGTTAGCCTAACACTAAATCCCCCAATTCCCCACTAACTTCCACCCTCCCCAGCTAGCTAAATTTATAATTTTAAAATATTTAAATTAATTAATAAAATAAATTTAACCCCTGAGGGTAAAAAAAAAAAAGAATTAACCCTCAGGGGTTAAAAAAAAAATCAGATCATATTAAAATGTAATCCCTGCCAATTGATCACTGTAGTCAGTGATCAATTGGCAGGGAAGGGGTTAATTTTTTATTAATATGGGTAAAGGGGGGGTGGGATTTTAATTTAACTTTTTTTTTTAACACCAGGGGGCAGGATCACTGCAGATCCGTCTCCCTGCACTTCACACTGAACCCGGAAGTGCAGGGAGGCGGAGGTGAGTATAGAGAGCACATGTGCCCGCTCTGGCATGCTGTCAGAGCGGGCACATGTACTCTGACAGCCCGATCCGGTGCTCCCGGTCTGCCTCTAATGCAGAGGCAGACCGGAGCACCATTAACCCCACGATCGCCGCGATTGCGGCGATCTGGGGTTAATTTTACCGCGTGACGGACGAGGTCCGTCACCCGTCGTTAAGGGCATCCCCAGGATGACGGACCTCGTCCGTCACCCGTCGTGAAGGGGTTAAGGGGGCATGGTGAATATGTAAACATTTATGCATATTGTGGATGTGTGCACCCAAGCAGTGCATAGTGAGATAAACAGCAGTCATGTTTAGCATTATTTACTCGGATATGTTACACATACATACTTTTAAGATTAAATATATTGTCTGATTGCAGTCTGCAGCCTTGCTCTGCATTTACACCAACTGCATGCAGACATGGGGTGCAAACAAGCCATTCAATGCACTTACTGTCTGCAATGCACTTACCCCCAGCACTGCAGAGGTTAATAGACCAATAAATAAATTGTTCAAAAGAAATGCTGTATAACACATCTCACAACCAAGGGATACAGGACACAACAGCAGGACTGTATCAGTATTTTTCCCCAACATAAAGTTACTAAGACAAAAAATGATTTTCTATATTATATACACAATTCTGCAAAGATTGATGAAAGATTTAACCCTTAAAAAGGTGAGCTGACCCCAGTCAGAGATAAGATGCAGTAAATCTCGGTAAGATCCTTCTGATGCCAGTTATAAAGACCAGTGAGGCCTACTTGGTAATGGGATGTTATAACTAATAAAACAAAACCAGGACAGTCCATAGTTATCAGTGACTTACCCCTCAGATGCTGCAGTTGTCCGGCCCCTGTCCCTTGGGGGATGGGAGGGGTGCTGTACAATATGCTTAATGCAGGCGGGGGAGGGGGCTGTGTGCTCTCTTGTGCTCCCTGGTGACAGGAGGTGGGTCCAGTGCTGGGGTCATTAATTGCATGCTGGTGACTAGGTGTCATTCAATGCAGGCTTCTCCCCCCTGCCTAATTTGAGACGCAAGCTCTTCCAATTTCCCTCTCCTGCTGGGAGCCTGCCCCCTGCTGCTCAGTCAGCTCCCCTCTGCTACAAAAGGCAGGTCCTGCAGGACTTCTAAAGGGAACGGCGTTCCTGCTGTGAAAAAAGTGCGGGAACGCCGTTCCCACGCGTTCCTGCAGGACTCGAGCCCTGCCGTTACTGCTGCGGGCTTGGATATGTTAGAATTAAGGGACAATTCCTCGGTGGTAATACTCTTCCTGGGATGGCTATCAGGAAGTTCTTTCACTAGTTCCTCCATAGAATATTTAAGGAGGTCCAGCTTTTCATTTGCCTGATGTAATATTGATTGAGCCTTTAAAAAAAATAAAAGATTAAGGATCAACAGAACAATAGACCTTATCTGCTGGCAAAAATGTCTGGAACTTGCTGTCCAACATCAGCTGATGTCCAAGGTTAGACACACAAGTCCAAATACTGGGTGGGTGGAACTTGCATGGCATTTATAAATGGTTACAATTCTATATAGTGCTCAGAGTATAAAAACTCAGGATTAATCACTACAATCTGGAATGTAGCAAATCAAAATCCGAACTGCAAATATTTGAATTAAAATTAGTGATTTGGAGAAATTCCATCTCGGGTTTAGTCACTGTGTGTCTATGTTTATCTCAGTTTTGTAATTCCGATTTTAATTCCCTACAAGTCAGAGTTTATTGAAAAAACCCTGTAAATAACTTAAATGCAGAATGTAAAACAAAAGACCAGGTAGCAGGGATTTCCACAGATTGAAGAGGATATAACGGCAGATCAATGCAGAACATACATGTTATTGGCTTTTAATAAAACTAATGGAAATTAAACAATTGGGAGGATTTTAATTAAAACCATTATAGAGACAGAATAAAATACAGAACAAATGGCCCAACAAAGACTTTAAAAAAATAAAACAGATAATATAAATTTATAATATAAATTTGTTGGATCTTTATAATTAATAGTAATAATAATAAGAATAAACCATGGCTACTTGGCTAATGCCAACAAACTGTAATTCCCAGCCCCAGACAGACATTGAAAGCCCATTATTCGTTCTGGGTAAAATGGCTAAAAGAATACACTTTATAACTGACCTCAACGAGTGGCTTTCCATGATCTAATGCCATGATGGCACGTTTGGCTCCTTCAGCCACGGCACGCTCGATCACAAAACGGTGGCCCAGCTCCTCAATGCGTTTCTCCAATGTGCTTATAGCAGGTGTTGCTAGGAGACAAATTAATACATTTTATTATAGTAATGGTAAAAAGGAAATCGACACGGTAGTTAAAGGTCTCTCAGAACTAAACAGGTACTTTCTACAAGGTTTCTCTGCACTGTTTCATACACAAACTATTTTGAAGGGACAGGTTAGACACCCTTTATGGAATAACTCTTATAATAATTTTCTTACATTGTTTGCATATGAATCATGTATTCCCTTCGCCTGACGCTTCTAAGAGCTGTATGTTTCCCATTAAACCATAGTGTGCAGGAGATTATGGGATATGAACAGTTTTCGTAAAGCTTTCTTTTAGAACACAAACCACATTCATGCTCACCCTACCTTCAAATCTGACACACAGATCACCATGTTTAACAGCAGCTGGAACCCATACAATGCCATGTGACAGAAAAGCAACAAAGCCTCCGTAAGGCTAAACCCCTCAAAAACTTAAAATACAGTTTCTTCATTTCACAATAATATTCCTTTACAATACACAGTACATAGGACATCACTGAACCTGTACCTTTATGTTGGAGAATCAACATGCGCAAGATTTCAATTTTTCTATTGCTGTCATGGAGCATTTTCTGAGCATCACCGAGATGTTTCTGATCCTGAAAAAGGAATTTGAAAATTTGAATGAACAAGTAAGATAAACAAAAACTGAACTTTTAGATTTAATTAACACCATATATATATACACCTCTCCCCCTCTCTGCACCCCTGTTATAAATGAGCTAAGTTTAATATTCAATGTCTCTTTAAACATTAAAGTCACCCAGACCACCTTTATCTCAGTGAAGTCCTGTCGTGTTAACCCTGCGATGTAAAACATTTTGTTCTGTAAATTGCAGGGTTAAATCCACCTCTAGTGGCTGCGTTCACCACCTCTAGGAAAGCTAACATGAAATAATTTGTTACTGTGCAGTTTAATGTACCCCCTTACTTATGGCAGCCTATTCCTTGTGCATTCTTTATCCCCTTCGTTATCATGCCTTCCCTGTGTTTTGTTTCTATTTTACCTCCCATTCACCCCCCCTTCAATATGTTCTTCTAACACGTTATCTCATGCTATATCTTCGGTAAACAAATCAATTAAAACTGATTTAAAAAAACAAGAGAGCTGTGTGTTTCTTTGGGTTTAAAATTGTGTAAAATGCTTCATGGCTGATCAAGTGGAAGGAAGAGCCTTGAACTATTCAGCTGAGAGAGCTGTGGGTGAACTCCACCAAATTGCGGCTTAATTTCAGTCCAATCCAGCAGCAAAAAGAGTCCATCAGTTCCTGGATCTCCAGCCTGCTATTAGCTATAATTAGCTAGGATGCCATCATGAGTGGGAAAATGTCTCACATTGCAGAAAGTGGAAGGCATTTTCTCAAAACATTTTCTCAAACAAAATTGTAAAAATATAGTTGTTGTTTAATATTAATTAAAATGTATCTGACTTACTTTGGAGCGGCCGGTACAATACGTCTTTTTTAGCTTCTCTGCTTTGCTCTTAACTTTGAACTCATCTTCCAGTTGTTTCTCCAAGTTTGTTAACTTGTCCCCATCTGGTGAGGAGCATGAGTCATTATCAGGAGCAACTCGAGTCTGGGGACATTCTGCAAATTATTAATATGACAAAACCCAAATTACAAATGGCAGCAGACAGTATCACTCGATCGAGGTTATTGGAAGACAGACATTGAAAAATAAAACCTTCGTAGCTGAAGCCAGTCATGATAGCAGCATCTGGTCTACAGTAAATCAAGAAGAGGATGTAAAAGGTGAAGGTAAAGTATTGTGTAAGCAGGTTAATGATGTGTAATCTGGTCCTTTTAATGGAATATGTGATATGGATGTGATATATGGTTACACATTTACATATATACATAACACACACACACAAAGTGTTTTAATGTACCTGGATGTTCATTCAAGGCAGGTTCTGTAAGTAAAGACAGTTTACAAAACCAGATCTAAGCTTGGACAAAAGTGAGAAAGTTGTGACTTACAAGGTACCTCTAAATTTATATCCTTTCACCGTGGGAACAATCTAGAGAGGAATAGTGGAAGGTCTTTAGCATTATAGATGGTCCGTGTGAAGTTGTAAATGCTTTTAAGACGCTGTTGAATAAAACTAGTTATGCGTGCTAAAAGCATACATACAAATCCAATCAACTTCCACCAATGGAAGAGATTAGAAGATATTTACTATTTATTTGTAAATTATTTCCCCCAGACTGGCAAAGCTAGCAGGCACACCATCCTCTGGGTATGGTTTTTAAGTATGGCAACAAACTAGGGCTTCCATGAGTACATGTGGAATGAAAGACTCCTGGTGACCAATTAACCACTAGGCCAGTAAAGCAGCTATATGATTCTTCTTCATTTAGAGTAGGGTTTTACATATTTTCCATAATTTTCCAGAGCTGTACAATGGTTGAAAAAAAAAAATTATATATATCAATGAATAAGGGTTAGTAACTGCCCTGCTCCAACTTCTCCTCAATAGTCTTATCACAATACCAATTACTGCTATGTAGTAGGATTAATTATTTTATATTGTTCAGCTGACAAATTGCCTGAGTAACAAGGAATGGAATGTTTTAACTAGAAAGGTTCCATTTTCTAATCAGTCCATTTATTTTGAATAGATCTTTGTATAGCACACCTAGTCCTTGGACCTAAGTGGACAAGGGGACTTCTGATAGAGAATAAGGAATTATACAGTCCCAGTAGTTAAAAGAAAACCAGGTGTATCATGCAGCTGCTGGTAATACAGGAAGTGGTGTCAAGAAATAAAATCTTTATTTTTATTTTTATTTTGTTTACTACCTTTATCTGGCCCAAGGGATCCATGAAAGGCACTTCAATAAATGTGGTCTAGTAAATAAATGTAAGGAAAGGTGCTATACAGAACATGTTTCTCATGGATTTAAAATTAGGGATAGTTGGATAATCTGAACCATACAATCATTTAGTTTACCACAGCAGTGATAGTTACCTCTGGACGGTTTTCATTGAAGCCCTCCGATACTCCCAAGGCAGAGGCCAGTTTCTCGTTGGGAGCCCAGAACCCGTCGGAATTTTGTAGAGAAAGCAGCCGAGAAAGAGGCGTCTCCTCAGGATCTTTGCTTTCTAGAATGGAGAAAAAATAAATTATATTAATTTTACTAAACTTTAAAAATACATGTTGTGGCGAAACCAACCTCGCCACTGGGCCCTGGAGAAGCCTGTTTGCTAGCCTCCTACCTACTGACTATGGCCCCTGGGTTATTTGGGGCATATTGTACTGTATATTGCTGCTACTGGCCCTTTTAACAGCATCTATGGACATATTGGGACTTTTGGGACTACTGTCCCTTTAAGACTGTGAAGCATATTCGAGTGTACTGCCTGTAATATTATATATGTATTTATAGATGTGTTAAGTGTATCCTGGGTGATTTGTATGCAACATTCATCTGATTGTTCGGTAGAATCACTCCATTCAGTATATTGAGTGAAACTACCGAACAACCAGACCACCCAGGAATGAGTGTGCCTCCAATTACCGTTTGCAACAATGTTGCAAACAGGTAATTGGCAATCAGTGCAGTGTGGTCTTTGTCCTCTGGGTGGCCGCCATTCGGGAAACAAACACGTGGCGGCGGCCATCTTAAACTACCGAACAGCGGTGTTTTGCCGTCGAGTGTCTGGAACTAAAATCGGACACTTGACTAGGCAAACACCGCTGAGACCTCCATACTTCCAGAAATTCGTATGGAAACTACCGAATGACCCGCCGTTCGGTAGAAAGAGCCCCATAAACAAGGGAATTCATTCAAACCCTCTCCAGGCTCTATAACACAGGCAATTCGCCTGTTTTCATTCCCTTGTTTGTGACCGACCGCAGGGCCAAAATGCATGGAACTGTTTTCGGATACTTTACCCATGCGGTCGGTCAAATCTTTGGAACCCCATATCTCACGAACCATTCATCCGAATTACTTGAATTTTGGATATGTTGTCCCCCTGAATAAGGGCTATCCAGCGATGCTGGATTTAAAGGTGTACCCCCGGGTTTTGGGGTACATCCAGAACTTGGCTGAAAAAGTGTACCGGATAATTGAGTTTAATGTTATCTGAGGGGAGGGGATGTGTGGGCTGAACCATGTATGTGATTGGTTATTTTATGCCTCCCCCTGGGTGTGGCCTGTATGTGGATTAGTGTAATAAAAGCCAGGCTGGATGAGCCAGTCCAGAGTTCCTGTTTTACCCTCAAAGTGATGTGTCGTCTCATTATTGGGGGAAGGATTTAATGTATGCTGTTCCAGTTGACTGCTAGGAGTACAAGCCGATTCGTATGGTTCCTATTCAATGGTCTACAGCATTCAGAGGCTTGAGAGGATTTATACGCTTCTCGGATTCGGTGATTATGGTGTCTGCCAGAGTGCTTGGAGTCCTCAGGAAGCGCTAGGAGCATCCATTAACGGAGGTACCAAGTCGGGGTGCCAGGTGATCCGTTACATTGGTGGCAGCGGTGGGATGGCGTCCTAGTGCGAGGTAAAGCAGCTCGGAGACACAGTACGTTTGGATTTACAAATTGAGGGCAACGCTAGCAGTCGTGCAGCGCCCCTGGGAGCAGACTAGTATGGAAGGTTCTGGCTCTGGAGATGATTGGCTGGCCGAGGTGAGGCAGCGAGTGGCCGAGTATGGGGATGATATACCCATGGAGACACGCCGGGTGATCTGGAACCAGGTCATGGCTGAGCGAAACACAAGGCTGGACCGAGAATTCCGGTTGGCGAAAGAGAGGAAGTATGCTCAGCAGCAGGAGCGTTACAGCAGCCGAGTAGAGGCTGCATCCGAGGAGGTTAGCCGTCTTTCCCTGAGGCGGCGGGAGGAACCCGAAGTGGGGGTCCTCATAGACTGGTCCTGTGAGGAACCACAACAGGCAGGTAGAGATGGGACCAAGGTCTCTCCACCGGGCCCACCGGGATGCTGGGCAGCCGGCCCAGATCCCCAGCAGCAGCCAGAGTTGCCAGGTGGGGAAGCAGGTGGCCCTTACTCACAAATGTTGAGGGGCCTCACGGATTGGTCCTGGGAAGACCCACAGATGGCAGGTGGAGATGGGACTGCGGTCTCTCTACCGGCCCTACAGGGATGCTGGGCAGTCGGCCCAGATCCCCAGCGGCAGTGTGCGTTACAGGGAGCTGAAAGTGCCGTTCTTGCTCCCCAGCGGCAGTCTACGGTGCAGGGAGAGGAGCCTGTTATCCCCTCTCCCCAGCGGTTGAAGGTGTGTAAGGGAGAGGAGTTTGTTACCCCCTCTCCCCACCGACAACCTAACCCACCAAGGGGAGACAGTAAACCCCTCACCAGCGCAGATGGGACCGTGGTCTCTGTGCCCAAGTTACAGGGAGCTGAAGGGGCCATCCTTGCTCCCCAGCGGCAGGTTACAGTTCAGAGAGAGGAGCTTGTTACACCCTCTCTCCAGCGGCAGCCTAACCCACCAAGGGGAGACCGTAAGCCCCACACCAGCGCAGATGGGACCGTGGTCTCTGCGCCCAAGTTACAGGGAGCTGAAGGGGCCGTCCTCCCTCCCCAGCGGCAGTGTGATTTGTTGGGAATTGGGAGCCCAGTCTCCATTCCCCAGCGGCAGTGTGAATTGCAGGGAATTGGGAGCCCAGTCTCCATTCCCCAGCGGCAGGCTGAGTTACAGGGGGCAGAGGTAGTGGGTCCTATCCCCCAGCAGCAGAGTGATATGCCGGGAATGCAGTGTGAAGTGCAGGGATAGGAGAGCAGCGTCCTCCCTCCCCAGCGGAAGGCTGAGTTACAGGGGGCAGAGGTAGTTGGTCCTACCCCCCAGCAGCAGCGTGATTTTTTGGGAATAGAGAGCCCAGTCTCTATTCCCCAGCAGCAGGACACTGAATTGGGAGGAGAGACAGTCGGTCTCCCTCCACAAAGACTGAAAGTAGGCATGGGAGAGGAGATTGTTACACCCTCTCTCCAGCGGCAGCCTAACCCACCAAGGGGAGACCGTAAGCCCCACACCAGCGCAGATGGGACCGTGGTCTCTGCGCCCAAGTTACAGGGAGCTGAAGGGGCCGTCCTCCCTCCCCAGCGGCAGTGTGATTTGTTGGGAAATGGGAGCCCAGTCTCCATTCCCCAGCGGCAGTGTGAATTGCAGGGAATTGGGAGCCCAGTCTCCATTCCCCAGCGGCAGGCTGAGTTACAGGGGGCAGAGGTAGTGGGTCCTATCCCCCAGCAGCAGAGTGATATGCCGGGAATGCAGTGTGAAGTGCAGGGAGAGGAGAGCAGCGTCCTCCCTCCCCAGCGGAAGGCTGAGTTACAGGGGGCAGAGGTAGTTGGTCCTACCCCCCAGCAGCAGCGTGATTTTTTGGGAATAGAGAGCCCAGTCTCTATTCCCCAGCAGCAGGACACTGAATTGGGAGGAGAGACAGTCGGTCTCCCTCCACAAAGACTGAAAGTAGGCATGGGAGAGGAGATTGTTACCACCTCTCCCCAGCGGCGGATCATCAATGGGCAGAGTGTTCTAATGGGAGAGGAGCTGGTTACCACCTCTCCCCAGCGGCAGCTTAATGTACCAGGGGGAGACTGTAAGCCCCACACCTGTGCAGATGGGACCGTGGTCTCTGCACTTCCAGCACAGGGGGTAGGGACGGTCGGTCCTGCCCCCCCACAACAGGGCTGTTTAGCCAAAGGGGAGACAGTCTGTCTCCAGCAGCAGAGCTGTGTAACTAAAGGGGAGACAGTCGGTCTCCAGCAGCAGAGCTGCGCAGCTAAAGGGGAGACAGTCGGTCTCCAGCAACCAGGCTCCAACCAGACTACTCCTGTAGTAGTGCTGGCACCAGGGCAGAGTACCGCTGGTCTCTGCCCACTCAGCAACCCACCAAAACAGCCTACCAGTCCCCCACACAGCCGGGGTGAGGCACCTGGACCTGGACGAGTTTTTCCATTACTCAGGTGTAGTAACCATTTATTGTGGGTGGGCTGTACTGCTGTTTCTGTTTTGTGGGTGGGCTGCTGGACTAACAAGGGCACTGACCGGCAAGAGGTCAGGTACCCTGTTAGTCTGTTTGGAAAAGGGGAGAAATGTGGCGAAACCAACCTCGCCACTGGGCCCTGGAGAAGCCTGTTTGCTAGCCTCCTACCTACTGACTATGGCCCCTGGGTTATTTGGGGCATATTGTACTGTATATTGCTGCTACTGGCCCTTTTAACAGCATCTATGGACATATTGGGACTTTTGGGACTTTTGGGACTACTGTCCCTTTAAGACTGTGAAGCATATTCGAGTGTACTGCCTGTAATATTATATATGTATTTATAGATGTGTTAAGTGTATCCTGGGTGATTTGTATGCAACATTCATCTGATTGTTCGGTAGAATCACTCCATTCAGTATATTGAGTGAAACTACCGAACAACCAGACCACCCAGGAATGAGTGTGCCTCCAATTACCGTTTGCAACAATGTTGCAAACAGGTAATTGGCAATCAGTGCAGTGTGGTCTTTGTCCTCTGGGTGGCCGCCATTCGGGAAACAAACACGTGGCGGCGGCCATCTTAAACTACCGAACAGCGGTGTTTTGCCGTCGAGTGTCTGGAACTAAAATCGGACACTTGACTAGGCAAACACCGCTGAGACCTCCATACTTCCAGAAATTCGTATGGAAACTACCGAATGACCCGCCGTTCGGTAGAAAGAGCCCCATAAACAAGGGAATTCATTCAAACCCTCTCCAGGCTCTATAACACAGGCAATTCGCCTGTTTTCATTCCCTTGTTTGTGACCGACCGCAGGGCCAAAATGCATGGAACTGTATGTATGTGATTGGTTATTTTATGCCTCCCCCTGGGTGTGGCCTGTATGTGGATTAGTGTAATAAAAGCCAGGCTGGATGAGCCAGTCCAGAGTTCCTGTTTTACCCTCAAAGTGATGTGTCGTCTCATTATTGGGGGAAGGATTTAATGTATGCTGTTCCAATTGACTGCTAGGAGTACAAGCCGATTCGTATGGTTCCTATTCAATGGTCTACAGCATTCAGAGGCTTGAGAGGATTTATACGCTTCTCGGATTCGGTGATTATGGTGTCTGCCAGAGTGCTTGGAGTCCTCAGGAAGCGCTAGGAGCATCCATTAACGGAGGTACCAAGTCGGGGTGCCAGGTGATCCATACACATGTGAAATAGGGAGGGTTTTTTTTTTTTAATTCTTTATTTTTATTGTGCAGGTGGGTACAGAGTATAGTCATGCGCCACAACAGCGTTCAATAATATGGTAACATAGTAAGATTAAACAGTGGCTTTGAAAACTTGCACATTTTGTTTAAAGGTATGGTAAATTAAGTAGATTTCTCTATGCAATAACAATCTATTCGCGAGTATATATGCTTGTATCATCCTAACTGCTCTGGCACGTAGAATTACACTTATGAGAGGAAACAGTGATCTAGCCGGAACATGCTGACTATTGTGATAGATAAGGACTGGTCACTCACTGTTTGCCCTATTGCTCCAGAGGCTATCTATTTCACTCATTGTAAGTTAACATGCTTGCAACTGGTATGTCTCTGAATAAGTGCCTTAGAGTTAACGCTTGGTAGGTCACGTTATGGTGAGGTAACCAGGTCTTAAACATAAGAACCACAAAAAATAAAGCTTGAACTGATAACATAAATGCCTATAGGACCTAACATGCTATGCTAGTGTCTAGGTTAGATCAAGTGTTATTTATGGGTGTGCGTATTGAGTGGCAACGTAAGGTTAATCATAAGCACTTGCATCAATATCTGTTACTGTCGCTTTAGATCTTTAAGGTGAGACAGCTTAAACATGGTAAGCCACGCTAAAGGCGAAGAGAACTGGGTCAGTTAGCCATACAGCACTGGCAATGTAGGAGTGATCTGCCCTGGCAGTAAGCCTGGCATGCCAGTACAGTCAAGCAGTCATTTAACCAATTCCCTGGCTGGGCTGTAAGCTTCCATGTGAAGACAGTTCGTGCAGGGCTGCCAGTGGCCCGTCAGGCGACAGGTGCGGTATAGTTGGTTTTTGCTGGTGCGTACTGAATCGTCTGGAGGGTCTGGACTTCACGCACCGGGCCTTGCCGATGTCTAAGGGATTACGTTTTGGTTCCTTCACAGGGCATCCCCTGCGCTGCCAACGGGTTAGGACCGAGATATTGCCGCTTGCACCGGAGTTTCTGCTTTGTACTGTGTGTTGCCGCGTAAGGGTCTTGTGCTCCTTGCTTTTATTGATTTATTGATTTGCTTGAGCCGTGTGTGTGGATGGCTCGGCGGGAAGTGAGGCTTCTTCGTCTTCGGTGGCGTCGACTGGGCGCCATGGCGCTGGGCCGCTGGCTGCCAGTTTGGCTGTAGTGTCTGCTCAGGGAGGTCAGCGCTGTGTGGCAGGGCAGGTAGATATAGCCTGCACTCCAGCTGCTTCCAGAACCTTTTAAAATGTCTGTTGATCCTCACCAGGACGTTTTGTGCAACGTCAGTGGGGCTCTCAGCTTCTGTAACTTCCGCCATCTTAAGTGAAGCTCTACGCTCTCGCTTTGCCCACAAGGCGGCCTGTGTTGCTTTGGCTTGCCGTGGTTTGTTCTCTTCGCTGGGGGGACCGGGATCTCGCCCACCGGTCCAGAGGGGGGGTAACGGGGCTTGCTCATATTGTATGTATCGTCGGAGCGTCTCTGGGTCGGGAGAGCGGCCGTCTCTCCCGCACGTTGTGAGCTAGGCCGCACTGTCGGTCGCGGTACCAGCAGATTTTGCGTGGGTCTCTTACCCTCCCACTGCATGCCCTCTGTGGTAGGGAGCTTACATGAGTGTGGTATCGTTGTTCGTTTCGCTGGGTACCGTCTTAGATCGCCTATATCGCTATAGTTTAGCGGGAGCCCTTGAGAGACACGTCTCGCCGCCATGATGGTTAGGCCCCGCCCCCAATAGGGAGGGTTTTTACTGCAGGACTTGACAGCCAGATCACATTAGAAAGGAGTAACTTAGATTTTATTATGGCTCTGTATTTTTACTCAATAAACTATGGGTCATGAAATGTGTGTAAAGACTCACCAACAATGCAGTGTTTAGCTTAAAGGGAAGCATGGTTTGGAGGATAAATGTGTGCATCACTTACTATCCTACTGCATGTATGCCTGCACATATTACAGTTTATTGAGACGCTGAATGTATCAGATCTGAAACGGAATGAGTATAAACTGCAAGGACCTTTTAAGGTGCCATTGACTTCGCAACTTTTAAAGTTGTGTGCGCTGTTCCTTATTCTGTATTTCGTATAAATTTTAGAGCTTGTGGCAGCAACACTGCCGAGAAATGCATGTTCCAGATGTGCCCCCAATTCCCCCTTTTTTATTATTTTGACAGTTAATTAAACAACCCTATCCTAGATATTGCATCTCGGAAACGATTTTAGGCTTTCATCTGAATCAATTTCTTTTAATCCATTGAATAAGACACCCCAGGTAAATCACGGCTAGATTTATTCCAGTGTGGATTAAAAAAGAAACTTGATTTGGAAAAACAGCTCAAAACAATGAGCTATTGACCAGCGGAGGAGCAAAGTGTGCTTCATTTCCGGTGGTCAGAGAAATTTTCCCACAATTCTAAGCCTTCCTTCCTGTTCCCACGATGCTTCCTGTCAGTATTGCCGAACATCCTGTCATTTAGACAGAACGCCGGCAAAACTGTCGAATTGCGTCCTAACAGAATGAGAACGGTTTCTCCATTCGTGTTAGGATGCAATTCGGGACTTTATTCAGATCGGAATTTCATTCTAATGAATGAAACTCCGATCCTATTCGTGCCGCGGCTGCATCTTGCAGCCGCTTAGTAGATAACTCCCTAATTCCCACGATATCAGAGAGCTATCTACCAAAAGGCTGAAAGACCTAAATTGGTAACAATGATCAAAGTCTTATGAGCACTACAACCAGGGCCGCCATCAGGGGGTGACAACCGTCACGGGCCCGGCGGTCCTGGGGGGCCCGGACTGCTTTGGCAGTCCAGGGCCCCACAATTACTTTCTGCACATATATATAGCGATCATCGCTATATATATGTGCAGCCGCGGGCCCCCCGGCTCCCTATACTTGCAGAGGGGGCCCAGCGGACTGCAGGAACACTTTACAGCATTTCCCTCGCTCTAACTCCCGCGAGACGTGCGGCCGTTAGAGCGTTGCCATGGCAACGCTCCGCGCGGCGCGCACACCACATCTCGCGGGAGTGAGAGCAGGAAATGCGTTAAAGTGTTCCTGCAGTCCGCTGGGCCCCCTCTGCAAGTATAGGGAGCCGGGGGGCCCACAATTCCACCTGACCGGACCACCAGGGATCAAAGGATCTTCCCCCCTCCCTGAACCAGGTAAGAAACAGGGAGGGGGGAATAACAAAAATACATTTAAATTACTATTACTACATTTACATGCATACACTACTAAACACATACACACACTGCATTCATTACACTGACACACACACTGCATTCATTACACTGACACACACACTGCATTCATTACACTGACACACACTGCATTCATTACACTGACACACACACTGCATTCATTACACTGACACACACTGCATTCATTACACTGACACACACACTGCATTCATTACACTGACACACACACTGCATTCATTACACTGACACACACACACTGCATTCACTGCACTGACACTCACTGCACTAACACACTGCACTCACACACACACTGCATCCACTGCACTCACTACACTGACACACACTGCACTAACACACACACACTGCATCCGCTGCACTGACACACACTGCATCCGCTGCACTGACACACTGCACTAACACACACACACTGCATTCACTGCACTGACACACACACTGCATTCACTACACTGACACACACACTGCATTCACTACACTGACACACACTGCACTAACACACACTGCACTAACACACACACTGCATCCACTGCACTGACACACACTGCATTCACTACACTGACACACTGCATTCACTACACTGACACACACTGCATTCACTACACTGACACACACTGCATTCACTACACTGACACACACACACTGCATTCACTACACTGACACACACACACTGCATTCACTACACTGACACACACTCTGCCTTCATTGCACTGACACACACTGCATTCATTACACTGACACACACTGCATTCATTACACTGTCACACTGCATTCATTACACTGTCACACTGCATTCATTACACTGACACACTCTGCATTCACTACACTGACACACTCTGCATTCACTACACTGACACACTCTGCATTCACTACACTGACACTCACTGCACTAACACACACACTGCATTCACTACACTGACACATACGCACTGCATTCACTGCACTAACACTCACTGCATTAACACTCACTGCACTAACACACACACACTGCATTCACTGCACTAACACACACTGCATTCACTGCACTAACACACACACTGCATTCACTACACTAACACACACACTGCATTCACTACACTAACACACACTCTTCATTCACTACACTAACACACACTCTTCATTCACTACACTAACACACACTCTGCATTCACTACACTGACACACACTCTGCATTCACTGCACAAACACACACTGCACTAACACACTCACTGCACTAACACACACACTGCTCTAACACACACACTGCATCCACCGCACTGACACACACACTGCATCCACCGCACTGACACACACACTGCATCCACCGCCCTGACACACACACTGCATCCACCGCACTGACACACACACTACATTCACCACACTGACACACACACTGCATTCACACACACACACACACTGCATCCACTGCACTGACACACACTGCATCCACTACACTGACACACACTGCATCCACTACACTGACACACACTGCATCCACTACACTGACACACACTGCATCCACTACACTGACACACACTGCATTCACTACACTGACACACACTGCATTCACTACACTGACACACACATACTGCATTCACTACACTGACACACACACTGCATTCACTGCACTAACACTCACTGCACTAACACACACTGCATTCACTGCCCTAACATACACACTGTATCCACTGCACTAACACACACTCTGCATTCACTACACTAACACACACTCTTCATCCACTACACTAACACACATACTGCATTCATTGGGGGGGAGGCAGGCCGGCCGGGCAAGGAGGGGGGGGAGGCAGGCCGGCCGGGAGGGGGGGAGGCAGGCCGGGCAGGGAGGGGGGGGGCCCAGACTTTGTGCTTTGTCAGGGGACCCAAAATTTCTGGTGGCGGCCCTGACTACAACATAGTGTAGTGATTCAAGGATTTTTCAGGGTGGAATCCTCCAATTTTTGGGTAAAATGTTTGACTAAAAATTGGGCTCTCATGGTACCCAACCTCTATCCCTGCTGTATAGATACACGCTCACCGGAATACAAATTTGGACAGGGATTTTCTGTTGTATGTTAAAAAAGGTATGCTTTAAGCAGTTTTGGTGTAAAAAATAAAATAGGTTTTCCTGGACAAAATATGGGAGCATACCAATAACTTCACCCACTGGGCTGTTTAGGTCAGGAAATTAACATTCTAAGTACTGCATATGTTCCAGTATTTTCCTGTCCACTGGCGGCGGGCAGTTCTTCTTTTTCAAGGTTTGCAAGGAGAGCACAGTCTCTTACAGTTGATCCAGCCCTGTAAAAGGCAACTCCCTGGATGTACAGAGTGTCTGACTTCAACTCTCACCAAAGAGAGGACAAAGGAATATGGGGTGCATAAGGAAGGCTCACATTAAAGGACCACAATAGGCACCCAGACCACTTCAGCTCAATAAAGTGGTCTGGGTGCCAGGTCCCCCTGGTTTTAACCCTGCAGCTGAACTACTATGTTTTCATTGAGGGTTAATCCAGCCTCTAGTGACTGTCTCCCTGACAGCCACTAGCGGGCAATTCCGCACTGAGATGACGCTGACGTTTATAGGAAAGCATTGAGTAATGCTTTCCTATGGGCAATTTGAATGTGCGCACTGCTCATGCCACACATGCGCATTCCGAGCTGACGTCGGAGGGGGAGGAGTGGTCACCAGCGCTGAGGCAGCCCGGTACTAAATTAAGGTAAGTGGCTAGTCTGTTTTCAGGCACTGTAGTGCTCCTTTAAGTTTTCAAAATCCCCACTTTCCAGTGTAACAGCTCTGATATAAATTATCTGAATTTATCCTGGCTGTCAAGATAGTTTTGTCATCGCAGAAAATGATATCTGTAATACAAGTAAGTAGATACTAGCAGTTGTGTATTCTGGTTTTGTGCTGCCCTAGGCAGTACAGAACTCAGGCGCCCCTAGTCTGGGGGAACAACATATCTAAAATTAGCCCATTCGGATAAGGGGTTCGGAAGTTATGGGACTTTAAAGTTTTGACCGACCGCACAGGCAAAATAGCCGAATATAGTTCCATACGTTTTGGCCTTGCGATCGGTCTCAGTTCGTGCGTTAAAAGTCCCGAATGGCTTGCCATCCAGAGTTATACCGAAGTTTGGATGAATCCCCATATGTCACTGAGTCTTTCTACCGAACGGCGGGGCGTTCGGTAGTTTCGGTACGAAATTGTGGAAGTCTGGAGGTCTCAGTGGTGTTTGTCTGCTCGAGTGTCTGTTTTTAGTTCCAGACACTCGGCGGCAAAACGGGAATAAAATGACCGCGAACACGTGTCGAAGTCCCGAAATGGCGGCCACTTCGACGACTTCAGCACTTCGACTACTTCGGCACTTCGACTGTATCCGAAGTGCCCATTTAAAGTTGCAACACTGCTCCAAAGTAATTAAAGGGCCAGGAACATCATTATAAAAATCCATTATGCCCAAATATGGTGCGTCAAAGGGCAATCCATCCCAGGGCCATAGTCGCAGGGCAGGAGGCGAGCAAGCAGTCCCTTCCAGGAAACTAGGGCAGACTCTGGTTCAGGGTCCAGTCCGCTACACACACAAAGAATGAAATGTTGCCATGTTTTTATTAAACACACCATGCAAACATTCACAGTGCAGGTGGAAAAAGTATGTGAACCCCTAGACTATTGACATCTCCAAGAGCTAATTGGAGTGAGATGTCAGCCAACTGGAGTCCAATCAATGAGATGAGATTGGAGGTGTTGGTTACAGCTGCCCTGCACATAAAAAAAAACACACCATTTCTGGGTTTGCTTTTCACAAGAAGCAGTGCCGGATGTGAATGATGCCTCGTACAAAAGAGCTCTCAGAAGACCTACGATTAAGAATTGTTGACTTGCATAAAGCTGGAAAGGGTTATACAAGTATCTCCAAAAGCCTTGCTGTTCATCAGTCCACGGTAAGACAAATTGTCTATAAATGGAGAAAGTTCAGCACTGCTGCTATTCTCCCTAGGAGTGGCCGTCCTGTAAAGATGACTGCAAGAGCACAGCGCAGACTGCTCAATGAGGTGAAGCAGAATCCTAGAGTGTCAGCTAAAGACTTCCAAAAGTCACTGGCAAATGCTAACATCTCTGTTAGCGAATCTACAATACGTAAAACACTAAACAAGAATGGATTTCATGAGAGGATACCACAGAGGAAGCCACTGCTGTCCAAACAAAACATTGCTGCGCGTTTACAGTTTGCACAAGAGCACCTGGATGTTCCACAGCAGTACTGGCAAAATATTCTGTGGACAGATGAAACCAAAGTTGAGTTGTTTGGAAGAAACAAACAACACTATGTGTGGCAAAAAAGAGGCACAGCACACCAACATCAAAACCTCATCCAAACTGTGAAGTATGGTGGTGGGGGCATCATGGTTTGGGGCTGCTTTGCTGCGTCAAGGCCTGGACGGATTGCTATCATCGAAGGAAAAATGAATTCCCAAGTTTATCAAGACATTTTGCAGGAAAACTTAAGGCCATCTGTCTACCAGCTAATGCTCAACAGAAGATGGGTGTTGCAACAGGACAATGACCCAAAGCATAGAAGTAAATCAACAACAGAATGGCTTAAACAGAAGAAAACACGCCTTCTGAAGTGGCCCAGTCAGAGTCCTGACCTCAACCCAATTGAGATGCTGTGGCATGACCTCAAGAAAGCGATTCACACCAGACATCCCAAGAATATTGCTGAACTGAAACAGTTCTGTAAAGAGGAATGGTCAAGAATTACTCCTGACCGTTGTGCACGTCTGATCTGCAACTACAGGAAACGTTTGGTTGAAGGTATTGCTGCCAAAGGAGGTTCAACCAGTTATTAAATCCGAGGGTTCACATACTTTTCCACCTGCACTGTAAATGTTTACATGGTGTTTTCAATAAAAACATGGCAACATTTCATTCTTTGTGTGTTATTAGTTTAAGCAGACTGTGATTGTCTATTGTTGTGACTTAGATGATGATCAGATCACATTTTATGACCAATTTGTGCAGAAATCCATATCATTCCAAAGGGTTCACATACTTTTTCTTGCAACTGTAACTCTGAAGTATTGCTGTAAGAGTTATCGCTTGTAAAGACAAAAGAAAAGAATAAAACCAAACACAAGGAACTACCTTGAACGAAAAGCTGCCTCCCTACAGGCACACTCCAAAAGCCTGTGAAGACAAAATATACACACAAAAAAGGTGGAAATAAATCACACCTAATGGGGGCGCTAATCGCAAGGAATAAAAAGTACCCTTGTAAAAAATAGTGAAGCAATAAAACTCTATATACAATAGAGTAATCTCTTAGAAAAAATTAGCTTTATTCTGCATCACAGTGCAGTAAAACCATATAAAAAACATAAAAACAAGATATAATAATCTCTAATGCACAAATAATACACAGTGAACAGTCCTATTATGAGACCTGGGAAAAACAAGCCCTGCATAAACCACTATATAACCAGAGTGAAGTATAAGATAGACTAATCAGCTCCTGGTCGCGACCTCCAGGGCTGAAAATACTTGCAACTCGGTCAGTGGTAATGATGTTAAGGTCTCTGGACGTCGGCTGGATGATAGATGTGGCTCAACGCGTTTCGTCCCGCTGTATTCGGGACTTCCTCAGGAGCTGTGGATGGCCTCTGTTCTTTCCGGGGTCTCTTCTTATCTTCTGAAATTCGCGCGCAAATTAGCCCTATACGCATGCGCAAAAACGGACATCAGCTTCCGTCTGAAATGTTGCCGGAACACAACATAGATGTGTCCGCCCCCAGTATCTGTCGGGAATGGCCGATGCGCATGCGTGGCTAAAATTGTGCGTCTGAAAACTTTATTAGCATCCGAAGTAGAGACACATTATAACATTAGGCTCCATTCAAAGCCGTTATATGTGTCAAAACTGTTCGTTACAATTGATGCTCACAATTACTATATGCAGCCTACAGTTTGCCACAAATAAAAGTTATATATGTAGAAAAAATAAATAAATAAAAAAATATTGGAAATGATTGTATTTAATAGATAGAAAAATGATCAATTAAATGTGGTGTGTACCAGTAAATTTATGGCAAACCTTACAATCTAAAATCAGAGGTTCTAGGGGCAAAATCTTACAATCTAAGGTCAAAGAAAAAAACCTTCTCACTAGCAGGGTGTATATCATATGTTAAACTTCCATAACCATCTAGATATAATGATCGACATAGATACAAAATATATACATGCTTTCCAATAGACATATTGTGATGCAAAATGATACCTAATTTTTAAATTTTTAAAAAATATTATTATTAATGCCTAAGTAATCTATAGCACTAAAGCATAGTAAATAGAACACAGAAAAACATACCCATGTGTGATATCTAGCATCGGGGACATTGCACATACATGAATGATGCCTCGTACAAAAGAGCTCTCAGAAGACCTACGATTAAGAATTGTTGACTTGCATAAAGCTGGAAAGGGTTATACAAGTATCTCCAAAAGCCTTGCTGTTCATCAGTCCACGGTAAGACAAATTGTCTATAAATGGAGAAAGTTCAGCACTGCTGCTATTCTCCCTAGGAGTGGCCGTCCTGTAAAGATGACTGCAAGAGCACAGCGCAGACTGCTCAATGAGGTGAAGCAGAATCCTAGAGTGTCAGCTAAAGACTTCCAAAAGTCACTGGCAAATGCTAACATCTCTGTTAGCGAATCTACAATACGTAAAACACTAAACAAGAATGGATTTCATGAGAGGATACCACAGAGGAAGCCACTGCTGTCCAAACAAAACATTGCTGCGCGTTTACAGTTTGCACAAGAGCACCTGGATGTTCCACAGCAGTACTGGCAAAATATTCTGTGGACAGATGAAACCAAAGTTGAGTTGTTTGGAAGAAACAAACAACACTATGTGTGGCAAAAAAGAGGCACAGCACACCAACATCAAAACCTCATCCAAACTGTGAAGTATGGTGGTGGGGGCATCATGGTTTGGGGCTGCTTTGCTGCGTCAAGGCCTGGACGGATTGCTATCATCGAAGGAAAAATGAATTCCCAAGTTTATCAAGACATTTTGCAGGAAAACTTAAGGCCATCTGTCTACCAGCTAATGCTCAACAGAAGATGGGTGTTGCAACAGGACAATGACCCAAAGCATAGAAGTAAATCAACAACAGAATGGCTTAAACAGAAGAAAACACGCCTTCTGAAGTGGCCCAGTCAGAGTCCTGACCTCAACCCAATTGAGATGCTGTGGCATGACCTCAAGAAAGCGATTCACACCAGACATCCCAAGAATATTGCTGAACTGAAACAGTTCTGTAAAGAGGAATGGTCAAGAATTACTCCTGACCGTTGTGCACGTCTGATCTGCAACTACAGGAAACGTTTGGTTGAAGGTATTGCTGCCAAAGGAGGTTCAACCAGTTATTAAATCCGAGGGTTCACATACTTTTCCACCTGCACTGTAAATGTTTACATGGTGTTTTCAATAAAAACATGGCAACATTTCATTCTTTGTGTGTTATTAGTTTAAGCAGACTGTGATTGTCTATTGTTGTGACTTAGATGATGATCAGATCACATTTTATGACCAATTTGTGCAGAAATCCATATCATTCCAAAGGGTTCACATACTTTTTCTTGCAACTGTAACTCTGAAGTATTGCTGTAAGAGTTATCGCTTGTAAAGACAAAAGAAAAGAATAAAACCAAACACAAGGAACTACCTTGAACGAAAAGCTGCCTCCCTACAGGCACACTCCAAAAGCCTGTGAAGACAAAATATACACACAAAAAAGGTGGAAATAAATCACACCTAATGGGGGCGCTAATCGCAAGGAATAAAAAGTACCCTTGTAAAAAATAGTGAAGCAATAAAACTCTATATACAATAGAGTAATCTCTTAGAAAAAATTAGCTTTATTCTGCATCACAGTGCAGTAAAACCATATAAAAAACATAAAAACAAGATATAATAATCTCTAATGCACAAATAATACACAGTGAACAGTCCTATTATGAGACCTGGGAAAAACAAGCCCTGCATAAACCACTATATAACCAGAGTGAAGTATAAGATAGACTAATCAGCTCCTGGTCGCGACCTCCAGGGCTGAAAATACTTGCAACTCGGTCAGTGGTAATGATGTTAAGGTCTCTGGACGTCGGCTGGATGATAGATGTGGCTCAACGCGTTTCGTCCCGCTGTATTCGGGACTTCCTCAGGAGCTGTGGATGGCCTCTGTTCTTTCCGGGGTCTCTTCTTATCTTCTGAAATTCGCGCGCAAATTAGCCCTATACGCATGCGCAAAAACGGACATCAGCTTCCGTCTGAAATGTTGCCGGAACACAACATAGATGTGTCCGCCCCCAGTATCTGTCGGGAATGGCCGATGCGCATGCGTGGCTAAAATTGTGCGTCTGAAAACTTTATTAGCATCCGAAGTAGAGACACATTATAACATTAGGCTCCATTCAAAGCCGTTATATGTGTCAAAACTGTTCGTTACAATTGATGCTCACAATTACTATATGCAGCCTACAGTTTGCCACAAATAAAAGTTATATATGTAGAAAAAATAAATAAATAAAAAAATATTGGAAATGATTGTATTTAATAGATAGAAAAATGATCAATTAAATGTGGTGTGTACCAGTAAATTTATGGCAAACCTTACAATCTAAAATCAGAGGTTCTAGGGGCAAAATCTTACAATCTAAGGTCAAAGAAAAAAACCTTCTCACTAGCAGGGTGTATATCATATGTTAAACTTCCATAACCATCTAGATATAATGATCGACATAGATACAAAATATATACATGCTTTCCAATAGACATATTGTGATGCAAAATGATACCTAATTTTTAAATTTTTAAAAAATATTATTATTAATGCCTAAGTAATCTATAGCACTAAAGCATAGTAAATAGAACACAGAAAAACATACCCATGTGTGATATCTAGCATCGGGGACATTGCACATACATCAAAATAGATATGCTAAAAAAACTACGGAAAAAATACATTTCAACCCATATTACATAAAAGCTAAAATATCTAGGTCTGTGTTCAGACCTCGTGGAGTGGAAGATTTCATCTTATATATCCATTCTGTTTCTTTTTTGGCTAATGCTTTCGTAGTATCGCCCCCACGCCAGTGTGGAACCACTTTGTCGATACCTATACATACAAAATTATTAAAGACAAAAACAGGACATTGATTACAGTGTCGAGGAACATTATGTTTGTCACTTTTTTTATTTATACCATAAAAGTGTTCTCTTAATCTCTCGTGAAGTTTACGTATAGTGCGGCCTATATACTGCATACCGCATACGCATTCCAGCAAATATACTATATTTTTACTACTACACGTTATAAAGTGCTTAATTTCAAAAAGTTCTCCTGTAACAGAACTTTTAAAGCTGGTGGTGGATCTTTTTTGATATTTACAGGTGCTACAATTACCGCATTTGAAAAAACCATTAGGTTTATTTGGTAGAAAATCTTTTTTTGAACCTTCAATTTTTAGGTCCATTTTTGGGAGGACACTTGGAGCTGTTCCTCGACACTGTAATCAATGTCCTGTTTTTGTCTTTAATAATTTTGTATGTATAGGTATCGACAAAGTGGTTCCACACTGGCGTGGGGGCGATACTACGAAAGCATTAGCCAAAAAAGAAACAGAATGGATATATAAGATGAAATCTTCCACTCCACGAGGTCTGAACACAGACCTAGATATTTTAGCTTTTATGTAATATGGGTTGAAATGTATTTTTTCCGTAGTTTTTTTAGCATATCTATTTTGATGTATGTGCAATGTCCCCGATGCTAGATATCACACATGGGTATGTTTTTCTGTGTTCTATTTACTATGCTTTAGTGCTATAGATTACTTAGGCATTAATAATAATATTTTTTAAAAATTTAAAAATTAGGTATCATTTTGCATCACAATATGTCTATTGGAAAGCATGTATATATTTTGTATCTATGTCGATCATTATATCTAGATGGTTATGGAAGTTTAACATATGATATACACCCTGCTAGTGAGAAGGTTTTTTTCTTTGACCTTAGATTGTAAGATTTTGCCCCTAGAACCTCTGATTTTAGATTGTAAGGTTTGCCATAAATTTACTGGTACACACCACATTTAATTGATCATTTTTCTATCTATTAAATACAATCATTTCCAATATTTTTTTATTTATTTATTTTTTCTACATATATAACTTTTATTTGTGGCAAACTGTAGGCTGCATATAGTAATTGTGAGCATCAATTGTAACGAACAGTTTTGACACATATAACGGCTTTGAATGGAGCCTAATGTTATAATGTGTCTCTACTTCGGATGCTAATAAAGTTTTCAGACGCACAATTTTAGCCACGCATGCGCATCGGCCATTCCCGACAGATACTGGGGGCGGACACATCTATGTTGTGTTCCGGCAACATTTCAGACGGAAGCTGATGTCCGTTTTTGCGCATGCGTATAGGGCTAATTTGCGCGCGAATTTCAGAAGATAAGAAGAGACCCCGGAAAGAACAGAGGCCATCCACAGCTCCTGAGGAAGTCCCGAATACAGCGGGACGAAACGCGTTGAGCCACATCTATCATCCAGCCGACGTCCAGAGACCTTAACATCATTACCACTGACCGAGTTGCAAGTATTTTCAGCCCTGGAGGTCGCGACCAGGAGCTGATTAGTCTATCTTATACTTCACTCTGGTTATATAGTGGTTTATGCAGGGCTTGTTTTTCCCAGGTCTCATAATAGGACTGTTCACTGTGTATTATTTGTGCATTAGAGATTATTATATCTTGTTTTTATGTTTTTTATATGGTTTTACTGCACTGTGATGCAGAATAAAGCTAATTTTTTCTAAGAGATTACTCTATTGTATATAGAGTTTTATTGCTTCACTATTTTTTACAAGGGTACTTTTTATTCCTTGCGATTAGCGCCCCCATTAGGTGTGATTTATTTCCACCTTTTTTGTGTGTATATATCGCTTGTAAAGGCCCTGGGGAGTCAGCACAGCTAAACAGACAAGGGCACATGTATGAGTGTGGGGATGGTGCTAGTAATTGGCTATATGTGTTTAGGGGAGTGGCTGTATGTGTATATGGGCGTGGCTATATGTGTTTAGGGGAGTGGCTGTATGTGTATATGGGCGTGGCTATATGTGTTTAGGGGAGTGGCTGTATGTGTATATGGGCGTGGCTATATGTGTTTAGGGGAGTGGTTATGGGTTTATAGTGGGGCAGGGATCATCTTACCTCAGTGCCTTTTGGGATTCTGCCAGCAAACACCTCCCCTGCCTCTGTGCTCCTGTTTGTCCTGGGCCTGCATGCTTTACCAGCTTGAGGGATGGATATTGAAGTCCTGTATGCCCTCAGAGCTGCTGCTGCCCTGGATGGCGGTAGGCACTTTCAGGAGCAATGTGCTCCCCTCCAGCCTGGCCTGCCCGCCGGTGTGGGTTCGCCCCCCGTGGTCAGACCTTTCCTGGGGCCTCCCACGCGGCTACAGCCTCCTGTAGGACGCAGGAGCACAGGCCGGCCCTCCCACCCACCTGCTTGGCTGAGCCCTGATGCCTCACCTTGGGCCCAGTATGGGAGCCGGAGCCCAGGCCCAAGGCACCACCAGGCCCGCGTGTCAGCTCCATCTGCTCTGTCTGACACGTGGCCTGCATCATCTGTCGCCCCCCCCCGCGCACCCCCTGGCCGTGGACAGCGGGCCAGGGGGCCAGAAGACCTGCTGAGGATCCTGGGGGGTCTGGGAGGCTTTCCCAGCCCCCACCTGGTTGGCGCAGGGCAGATCCAGAGCCTGGCCGGTGGTGGTGAGTGGGCCCCTCAGGGCCACGCGGGGCACGGCTGTGCTGCTGTTGGGGGTGGAGGGTGGTCCTTCTCGGGCTCTGGTGGCTCCTCTGGGGATGAGGGTCGGCCGGGGGTCCCCCTCTTCTCCCCCGGGATCTGTCAGCAATTGCCCCCCTCTCTCCCTCCCCTCTCCCTGGGTTGCCATCCCTGGTCCCCTCTCCCTCTGGGGTCCCCCCCTCCTTTGGTGTTTTTCCTCCTCCCCTGTTGTTGTTGGTCTGTGTCCCCTTCCTCTCTCCTCTCCCCCTCCTGGCTCTCTCTCTATCTCCCTCCGTCCTCCTCCCTTGTTGCTGCTGTTCTGGGTCCCCTTTCCTCTCTCTGCCTCCCTCCCTCCTCCCCCCTGTCCCTCATGTCCCTAATCCTGGTCCCTATGTCCCCCCCTAACCTCCCCTGGGTACTTACCTCGGCTGCCCTCCTCTGCGGGGTGTGAGCTTGCCTCCTCTCCACGCTCTTCACACAGGATCTGGCTGCAGTTCCTGGAACCGTCCAGCAGATGGCGCCTGGTGCTGCTGCAAGGCTGAGCAGTACTGAAAATGCAGTTAACTCTGTCCTGCCTGGATCATCTTCATTTCCTTTGCCACGGGAGGTTCCTCGGGCAGCGGCTGGTGAGTTCACTTGTGTTTCTTCTTTTCAGTCCGGGGGTTCCTCATTGGGGGGTTTCTGTCAGGGCTTCCTTAATCAGTCCCCCCCCCAAAAAAAAAAAAATTAAAATTAAAAAAAATATAGATAAAAATAAATAAATAAATAAATAATAATAAATAAAGGGAGCAGGGTGCGCAAGCAGGTAGGGTCCCCCCCCATTAGATGGTCATCTCTAGGTAGTGTGGTCCTCGGCGCTGCAGCCACAGGGGGTTTTGACAGTCACGAGGTTACCCTCTCCCAGAGGGGGTGGGTATTCTGGCACCCGTGCTACGGCGTCGGGTGCCACAGCACCTGCTGTTGCTGGGGGTCCCTAGCATTAGGTGACCCCCTGGGTGTTGCTGACGTTTCGCGTGGCTTGCACCTACAACAGGAGGTTCATGGAAAAATTTGGAGGGGAGACTTTGTTGAGATTTTTCCCTCCTTCCCATGGAGGAAGCTACTCCTTTTAATGGAAAAGGACGGGTAGGAATCCGAAAAAGACAAGGAGAAATACCGGTACCCTAAGACTTGCGGGAATTGGATTTGCGCGTTTGCAATCCTGGCCAGTGTAATTGGGGAAAGGGCTCCGCGGAAGTGCTCCGCATTGTTCTGCTACCAGGATACCATTTGGGATGCTTGTCGTGCCTATGGCAGTCTGGGGTGGTGGAAATATAACGAGCAGTTCCGTCAACGGTCGGTGGTGCGCCCTTCAATTTCGTGGGACCAGTTTGACATTGGCCTCTGGCTCTCCATTGTGATCTGCGCGGCCCCTCTCTTCCTTCTCTGGGGGGGGTCCTCCTCCTCACCGACCGCACATCAGAGGCCGGGCTGTTGAAATTCACTGACAGTCACTGCAAATAGGGGGCATCTTGCTGTTTTCTAGCATGAATGTTCTACTGGTGGGGGAGCCCATCCCGCCTCCCAATGCTTGAAGCGGGGTAAAGTTGGCGAGATGGGGGATTTGGGCGATGGCGCCGGTGGTCATGAGTGCAATGCGCCCTTGGCTTGCCAGTTCTAGGAATCGTCAGGCGGCTGGCATCCTACTGGATGGGTTGAGCAAGGGTTTTGGACAAATACCGTCTGATTCACCATTTATCGTACCCCTGGGAGGGGGTTTGGTGAATGACGACATCTCTTGGGTACTCTGCCGAGTATCTTATGCATCCTTTGATGTGGCGGTTAACATGGTCAGGGCCATAGGCCCTGGGGCCTTGTTGGCCAAGGCTGATGCGGATTCGGCCTTCCGTCTACTGCCGGTGCGCCCGGAATGTCACCATCTTCTGGGCTGTGTTTTTGAAGGGATGTATTATATACGTGGATAGGTGCCTCCCTATCCTGTTGTTACTTTGCATGCTTTAGCTTGTTCTTGGGCTGGGCGGGGAGGAAGGAGGCTGGGATAGGCTCCTCGCTACACTACCTCGATGATTTCCTTTGTGTGGGTCCTGCCGATTCGCCAGCCTGTGCGCTGCTGCGACGGGTTGTGGGTGAGGTGTTTCATAAATTTTGGGTCCCGTTGGCACACAGCAAGACGGTGGGCCCGGTCACTTGTCTCAGCTTTCTGGGCATTGAAATTACTCTTTGGCAGGGGCATGCTGCTTGCCTTTGGATAAGATTCAAGGCTGGCGACGCGAGGGGGCCTTGGCCATTGGGCGGAGCGAGATTCAGCTGTGCTGCTGTCAGGATCGGGTCAGGGATCCAACACGCAGAGTACAAAGAGTAGCTGATACGTATACCGGACCTTAGAATGGCCGGACTTAACGTAATACTACGTATAGAATGGTCAGGGACAAGCCGAGGTCGAGGGAACGAGAAGACAGGTAAGCGAGAGACAAGCCGGGTCAAGGATAACAGAAAGACAGGTAAGTAATAACAAAGCCGGGTCAGAACCAAAAGACAAGAGAATACAAGAGCACTGTGTGACTAGGCTGACTAGAACCACGACAGGGCAATGAGTGAATGGAAGAAACAGAGTTAAATACCCTGGATCAGTGATTAGACCCGCCTCCGATGAGTCCTGACTGGCTTCCAGTCAATTGAGTGACAGGTCGGTCCGGACTGACGTCATGACGTCGAGCACTGTGCGTGACGTTATAAAAGGGGACGGATCCCTCGCGGCCGGCGTGTGAGTGACTAGGAGAGCCATGAGGGATGGAGGAAGCAGCCCTGCCGGAAGGATAAACTGCTAAGTCTCTACCTCTTTCGGAGGTAGAGACCTCAGGTACCCTGACAGTACCCCCTCTCTCAGATACGCCCACCGGGCGGAAGGAACCAGGGCGAGATGGAAAGCGGGAGTGAAACGCCCTGCGAAGGCGAGGAGCATGAACATCCTCTTGTGGTACCCAACTCCTCTCCTCAGGACCATAACCCTTCCAGTCAACCAAATATTGTACCCTCCCCCGGGAGATACGAGAATCGATGATGGAGTTAACCTCATACTCCTCCTGACCCTCCACCTGAACAGAGCGAGGAGGGGCGATCGAGGAGGAGAATCTGTTACAGACTAGAGGTTTCAGCAATGAAACGTGAAAGGAGTTCGGGATGCGTAAGGCAGCTGGGAGAGCTAGACGATACGCCACTGGGTTAATTCGAGTCAAGATCCTGTAGGGGCCAATATATCGAGGAGCGAATTTCATGGAAGGAACTTTAAGCCGAATATTCCTAGTACTTAACCAAACTCTATCGCCTGGAACAAAATTTGGAGCCGCCCTTCTACGTTTATCAGCGTGTCTCTTAACCAGCATAGAATTGTGTAGAAGAATTTGTCGAGTCTGATCCCACAACTTCCTCAGATTGGCAACATGGACATCAACCGACGGTACTCCTTGGGAAGGAGAAACCGAGGGAAGAATAGATGGATGAAAGCCATAGTTCATGAAGAAGGGGCTTGAATGAGTAGAGTCACAAACGAGATTGTTGTGCGCAAACTCCGCCCAAAGAATCAAACCGACCCAATCGTCCTGGTGTTCGGAGACAAAACAACGTAAATATTGCTCAATTTTTTGGTTGGTACGTTCGGCAGCTCCGTTAGACTGAGGATGATAGGCGGAAGAAAAATTCAATTTGATGCCTAATTGAGAACAGAATGATCTCCAGAAACGTGAGACAAATTGGGAGCCTCTATCAGAAGTAATTTCAGAAGGTATCCCATGCAGGCGAAAAATTTCTTTAGCAAATATCTCCGCCAATTCAGGAGAAGTCGGAAGTTTAGGTAAAGGTACGAAATGTGCCATCTTGGTAAACCTATCAACCACCGTGAGGATAACAGTGTGCCTTTTCGAAACAGGCAAATCCACAATAAAGTCCATCGCCACACAGGACCAAGGTTTCTCTGGAACTTCCAGAGGATGTAGAAGGCCACAAGGAAGCGAATGTGGTAGTTTAGTCTTAGTACAGACCTCACAGGCTCCGATAAAATCCTTAATATCCCTCCGTAACGAAGGCCACCAGAAATCCTTAGAGATCAAGGAATATGTTTTGCGGACGCCCGGATGGCCAGCCACCTTACTCTCGTGAAGACACTGTAAGAGCTCCAGTTGGAGTTCAGGAGGAACGAAGTGTCTAGACGCAGGAGTCAGTCTAGGTGCCAGATGCTGCAAGCTCCTGATCTGATCAAGAAGCGGGGAATGGATTTTGAGAGTTGTGTTAGCGATAATGTTACACTTGGGTACTATAGAGGACAAAACCGGCTCAGATATGGCAGAAGGTTCATATTGGCGAGACAAGGCATCAGCTTTAGAATTCTTAGAACCAGGCCTATATGTGAGTATGTAGTTGAAGTGAGTGAGGAATATAGACCAATGAGCCTGTCTCGATGATAATCGTTTAGCCTCCCCAATATAGGATAAGTTTTTATGATCTGTCAAAATAGTAACAGAATGCAAAGTCCCCTCCAATAAATGTCTCCACTCCTTTAAGGCCATGATAACCGCTAGGAGTTCCCTGTCACCAATGTCATATCTGCTCTCAGTACCTGATAATTTTTTGGAAAAGTACCCACATGGATGTAATGGTTTATCCACACCTAACCTTTGGGACAGAATGGCACCTATACCTGTCTCAGAAGCGTCAACTTCGAGTAGGAAAGGCAGAGTAGTATCAGGGTGAACTAAAATTGGTGCGGAAGCAAACAGCTCCTTGAGAGTCTTAAAAGCCAGAAGTGCTTCAGTAGACCAATTCTTAGTATAAGCCCCTTGTCTGGTCATATTGGTGATGGGAGCAATGATAGAGGAGTATCCCTTAATGAAACGTCTGTAGTAATTAGAGAAACCATTAAATCTCTGAATAGCCTTGAGACCCTTAGGTAAAGGCCAATCTAAAATGGATTGAAGCTTCTCCGGATCCATTTCAAACCCCTCTCCAGAAATCACGTAACCAAGAAAGGTAGTTTGGGATTGGTCAAAGCTGCATTTCTCTAATTTGCAGTACAAGCCATGCTGAAGAAGTTTGTGTAAAACCCTTCTGACCTGTCCGTGGTGAGTCTCAATATCCCTGGAATGTATAAGTATATCATCGAGGTATACAATAACACAGTCATGTTGAAACTCCCTAAGAACTTCATTAATTAGATCCTGAAATACATTTGGGCATTACAGAGACCAAAAGGCATTACAATATACTCATAGTGCCCATATCGAGTATTGAACGCAGTCATCCACTCGTGTCCCTGCTGAATTCTCACCAAGTTATAAGCACCTCTAAGGTCTAACTTAGTGAAAATCTTAGAACCCTTTAATCGATCAAAAAGCTTGGTGATCAAGGGAATCGGATAGGCATTTCTAATGGTTATCTTGTTCAGGCCTCGGTAGTCAATGCAGGGTCTTAAAGAACCATCCTTCTTTTTAACAAAAAAAAATCCAGCCCCAGCAGGAGAGGAGGATCTCCTAATGAACCCTTTGTCTAGGTTTTCACGAATATACTCCTCTAAGACTAAGTTCTCATTCGTAGACAAAGGGTATACATGACCCCTGGGAGGCATAGTACCAGGAAGTAAATTAATTTTGCAATCAAAATTGTGGTGGTAAGGTATCAGCCTTTCCTTTGTCAAATACCGCCTTTAAATCTAGATACAAGGACGGTATCTGTAATTTAGTAGCGTCGGTAGAGTTATTAAGTGTGTTAACACTACAGAGAGGTGACACTTTCTTTAAACAACTCTCTTGACAACCCTGACCCCACGAAACTATTTCCCCTGATTTCCAATCTATAACGGGGTTATGTCTCTTAAGCTAGGAGTATCCCAGGACTATGGGAACAGAAGGAGATGAAATGAGTAGTAGAGATATCTCCTCCTTGTGTAGAATACCAGTAGTTAAGTTAAGAGGTGTGGTCTCCCGGAAAATCACAGGCTCAACTAAAGGTCTACCATCAATGGCTTCAACAGCCAAGGGTGTCTTTCTTAACTGGGATGGGATAGCGTGTTTGGTGAGAAAAACTTGATCGATAAAGCTCTCAGCAGCTCCGGAGTCTATCAATGCCATAGTCTCTAAGGTTCCCCTCTCCCAAGTTAAAGAGACGGGTAATAGGAGTCTATGTTCTTTGTAGTTATGAGTAGAGGACAAAATCGAAACACCCAAGGTCTGTCCTCTAGAGAAACTTAGGTGCGAGCGTTTCCCGGACGACTGGGACAGTTCAAACGTAAGTGACCTCTGACTCCACAATACATACACAGTCCCTCCCTTCTCCTGTACTGTCTCTCCTCCTCTGACAGGCGAGTAAGGCCTAACTGCATAGGTTCTGGAAACTGTGGAGTTTTGGTTTCAGGACTTTGAAATGATGGAGCTAGTCTAAAGGAAGATCTACCGGTTCTATCTCGAGTGTTCTGCCTCTCCCTTAGACGTTCGTCAATGCGAGAGATAAAGGAAATTAAGTCCTCCAAGTTCTCGGGAAGCTCTCTTGTCGCTACCTCATCAAGTATTACATCGGATAATCCATTAAAAAATACGTCTATATAGGCCTGTTCATTCCACTTCACCTCTGCCGCCAAAGACCTGAACTCTAGTGCGTAATCCACAAGTGTTCGGTTGTCTTGTCTAAGGCGCAACAGTAATCTAGCTGCATTGACCTTCCTGCCAGGGGGGTCAAAAGTTCTTTTAAAAGCAGCTACAAAGGCATTATAGTTATAGACTAATGGATTATCATTCTCCCACAACGGATTAGCCCATCTCAGAGCCTTCTCAATGAGTAAGGTGATAATAAATCCCACTTTTGCCCTATCAGTAGGGTAGGAACGGGGCTGTAGCTCGAAATGAATACTGATCTGGTTCAAAAAGCCACGACACCTCTCAGGAGAACCAGCATAACGTACAGGTGGGGTAACTCGGGAAGAAGCACCTACAGTAGCTACCTCTAGCCCTGAACCCACAGGAGGAACAGAGGTATTACGCATCTCCTCAGGTGGATTAGTAGGACGTGAAAGTAACGCCTGTAGTGCTAGTGCCATCTGATCCATCCTATGCTCCATGGCGTCAAACCTAGGATCAGGAGAACCAAGCTGACCATTTGTACCTGCAGGATCCATGGCCCTGTCGTAATGTCAGGTGACTAGGAGAGCCGCGAGGGATGGAGGAAGCAGCCCTGCCGGAAGGATAAACTGCTAAGTCTCTACCTCTTTCGGAGGTAGAGACCTCAGGTACCCTGACAGCTGCCTGCAGTCGCACCTGGGTGAGCTGAATTTTGCCTGTAGGATCATGCCTGTGGGGCGGGTTTTTAACCGGCGTCTGGCTCTGCGACGGCCGTGGTCTCCGGCCTCGCCATTTATTCGGCTCACTTGGCCGCTGCGGGATGTTTTGGCTGTTGGGGACTCCTTCTTGGCTGCATATCGTGGCCTGTCCTGCGGGCAAGGGCCGGGGGTTTCTGACGCCGACCTCCACCTATTTACGGACGCATTCTGGGCTCTAGCGACTGTGCTCCTGTGTGGCCGGACAGTTGGCATATCTCTGGACTCACAAAGAATCTGGCCTTTTTGGAGCTTTTCCCCATTTTGGTGGTGGGGGAGGTCTGGCAGTCACGTTTTTCAGGATCTAAGGGTAGTGTTTCGCTTTGACAATTTGGGGGGTTGTTCAGGCCATTACTCGGCTGACAGCCTCCTTCCCTCCGGTGTTTCGCTTGCTTAAGGGACAATCGTCCCACAGGCGGATCTGGATGGGACACCTTGCCCGGCGGACAGCTGGTCGCTCAGTCTGGCAGAGTGACGGAATGGGTCTGTGGATCGGTTTCCAAGGCCACCTGGACGCTATGCTCCTGTGGGCTGTGCATGTTAGGGTATTGGTGATTCCTAGTAGGCCATGTGGATCATCACTATAAGTATTTGACAATCCAGGTTGGATGTTTTTTCGGGAAGGGTATGGCGGTTCAGCTGTTGCACTTTTCCTTTGTGGAGAACTGTGAGCTGCGCCCGGTATGCACGGGCCATCTTTTGGGTTATGCGGATGGGATCTTTTCTTTCCCATTCCCAATTCTTTGGGTCTTTCGCTGGAGTCTGATGGTTCTGGGGATTGTCAGCAAGGAATCTTGTGGCATTCCTTTCGGTTTAGCGCTGCCTTGGAGGCTTTTAGGATGGGTATGTCAGGGCACGTGGCGCAAAGAACCGGGAGGGGGTATGATGAAATGTCTCGGTGAAGTAATGCTGGTTTCGTGGAATTTGTTCAATCCTTGGGGAGTTGTGGGTTCAATTCTCAGCGGCGGTGGCTCATCCATTCCTTCCTTTGAGGTAGATAAAGGAGTACCAGTTCCGTGGGTACAAGTAACAATTCCCAGGGTGCACTTGGAAACAGAAAAGTTCTAGATGTCTCTTTCCTGGTTATACTCCCAGGTGGCATGCGGGTGTCCATCCGGGAGGTGAGCTATTGGGTTGTGCGCCTTCTGGAGAGGAGGTTCGTTGGTTTGGTGCCGGAGGTATGAAATGTGTTCGGCTCCTCCCTGGAACAGGTTTTCCACTGTCCCACCGGTCCCTAAGGTTCGGGTTATCCCCTGGGGGGGCATTGAGCTTGGGACGATGCCAATGTGGTATTTGGCGTCTGCCCCTAAGAGAGTATTGGTGCATGCTTTAGTTGTTTATGCACTTTATGACACTATGTGTTAAGTTATATATGTTCAGTTATGGTAATTTATTTACCGTTTTGTTTCCTGGAAAGAAGTGAGATTATTGAAATAAATTCTGGATGCGTTATTCGGTATTTGTTGTATGTTAAGACAGTTCCAAAAAAAATAAAAATAATAATAAATAAATAAATTCAATAAAATAAATAATAATAAAAAAAAAAACTTGATTGGTCAGAGGTCATTTGCCGTATCTTTTGGCAGCGTCCCCATAATCAGAGCATGGTGTGCTGCCGTATGACAAAATAATTGGAGGGCCTCTAGGTGTGTTTTTGAGTGTAAGGGGATTTTGGTTTGCCAGAGTGTTTCGCACACGTGCCAGCCTAAGAGTTTGTGGGTGTGGAGGTTGGGCTCAACCTTTTTTCGTCTTGCCATGCAGGAAGTGGTGGAACAGGCCTTGGTTAGTTGTGGTGGGGCTCCCCGCTGATTTTAGGTGTAAAACAGCGGGGTTTGTGGCGGTGAGCGTGTCCTTGCCAACAGGGTTGGAGAGCAGATGGAATGTCAAGAGATGGTCAAGGTGGGTCTCAACCTCCCCTGCTCTGTAAGGTAAACTTTCAAGTTACCGAATAGGACGTGCCCACCGAGCAAAGAGCCGGCTGGTGGAAGAGCATTTAAGATGATGGGAATTTTGGTTTGGAGGAGGGGGGGGCGAGACACCAGTGGGTAAAGTTTTGGTGCATAGGCACCTGGTTATGTTTGTTGGCAAGGACGGTTATTTAAGTTGGAGGCTGTAGGGCAATAAGTGTTAGTTTATATGTTAATTATGGTATGCATATATATTTATGTGTTTATTTATATTTGAATTAAAAGAAAAGAATAAAGTTCGGATGTGTCCTACAGTTGTAAGTTTTAATAAATGCTGTGGCCTGTTTCATCCAATATTCGTTGTCTGTCGTTATTAGGGGGGCAAGTGGGGTATGTCAGGGTATTTATATCAGCAGACATTTTGTGCTATGATAGAAATTAAAAGTGTATATTCTGAAGCCACTTTGAACAGACTAGAATCCATTTTGTTATTTTCAAGTTAACAAAAGACACAAGATTTCAATCCCTTCTGTAAAACTGACCGCCTTACCAGAGCTGAATGGAATGTATAGTATAAACAAACCAAGTGATAAGAGACTGTCTAAAATGCTAATGAAATAAAATAAATTCTAAACCCAGACATAGGTGACAGAGAAGATTAAATAATTACATTTTACTTTCTATATCTAACAGATTCCCATTGCATTGAAGGGGTCAGAAATAGTTGAAGAACTGTCATATTAGGAATTACTAAATTACAGAATTACTAAATTACAGGAATTACAGAATTTGGAGACACATAGTCTGGACAAAACTTAAAGAAACCGTTTGATCTGACGAGTAAACTTGAGTTATAGCAACCATATAGATAACTTCAAAATAGCCACCAGGAAAAGTTAACTCTTTCCTGGATAGGTATGTTTAGTGGGACAAGACTGCCATCTATAGTCCAAATACTAAAATGGTTATCTAGAAGGGAACCACACCCCTAGTGTTCCTATTGGTTATTAGCCAGTGACGAACAGAGAATCTGTTCCTTTAAAAGTTAAGACAAAGGGAAGAGAGGGGATTCAGAGAAAGCAAGGCAATCAAGAATCAGAGCAATCAAAAGAGATCAAGGCGAGGAACGCAAGGGTATGCAAAGGAAGCAGAGAAGTGAGCAGTCGGGGACAATGCAGAGAGGCCTATGACACTCAGAAACTCTTACACTCCATGCAGAGAAAGAGACCCATGACAGACAAGTTCCTGAGACTACCTACCAAGCTGATGAAAATATCTACTTACTGGTAAATATACTGGTTTCATTTAATTAATTTAAATGAATTAAAATTTTCTAAAAGCATGATATATGACTGGATAAATCACGATCAGATTTTGGTATTCAGAAAGCTTAGTTATTAAAGAATATATATGGTTATAGCATCCCAATCTGCAGATGGGATTAATATTAATTATATATATTAACGTGATTAATATCACATGTTAGCATATCGTGACATTTATCCAGCTGTATTGATTTGCTATAAAATAAGATTAAATATCTGTTTAGGCAAATTAATAAAATTCAGCTTATAGAATTTGGTAGATTTCTTTTATTGGATGGATTCAGGAAATGGCTAATGAACTGGTTTAAATGTTATTTTATTTAAAATTACATAAGAATAGATCTTAAATGCCTAGAAGAGGTCTAGCCAGCATTGAAAGGGTTATTCTGTCAGCTAAAGTTTTTACGACTTCACGCTGCACTCTCAGTGGTGTATATTGCCCTAGGCAGAACAAAACTCAGGCGCCCCCCCCCCCCCCCCGCGCGCGCCACCCCCAACCAACCTTTACCCCGCCCCGCATTCTAAATACACACACACACATTCACTGACAGATACGCATACACTCGCTAACAGAAACACACACACTAACAGACAAACTCACACTCAGTAACAAACACACACTAACAGACACACACTCACTCACTAGCAGACACACACACTCACTAACATACACACACACTCACAGGCAAACACACACACACTAACAGACACACACAGTCAGACACACACACACTAACAAACACAGACACTAACAGACACACACTAACAGACACAGACACCCACACTAACAGACACACTAATAGACACACACACTGACACACACACACACACACTCACTAACAGACACACACACACACACTCACTAACAGACACACACACACTCACTAACAGACACACACACTCACTAACAGACACACACTCACTCACTAACAGACACACACACTCACATGCCTTGTTTGCCTCGCGGCTAATACGCCCCTGTGCACTCTAAGGAATTCTGTTCTCTCTGTGAAACTTTTTCTTTCTCTGTGAAGCCTATCGTAAATCTGTCTTGACAGCTATGTTGTAGATTCTATACTGTATTAACCAGTGGAAGTTTATATTACCATATTGTATTGCCTATTCATATTATACTGAATATTCATTGATTATTGTCACGCATGTTACTCATTATTATTATTTAAATTGTATCTATTTTATAAACAATTTGTGATTTTATTTATATGGTATACATTTCACTTACACGATACGTTCTTTGGGATCTGAGAAGTTAAATAGTGGGAAATTCTCTCTGTTTACTATTATTATCCCATAAATATCCCCACAGGTAGTCTCTTTACTTTTAGTTGCACCTCATTCCCCGCTACGTACATACATGTTATGAGTGATGTCAGAAGTGAGGTTAGACAACATAATGGTAAGAGGCAAGCTTTAAAATCATTAGTCTAATAGTTATTATGGTGTAATATAGCAATCAGGTAGAAGTTGTTGCTAAGCAAAACATACTAGGGGTATTTGGTTGAAAAACAGATGGGGTACACACCTTGGTAGATGTCACAAGATGTTGACATGAATGAATAAAGTATATTGGAAGAAACCGGATACTTGGTTATTATTTGTGGATGAACGGGGTATAATTGAACTCATCATTGAGTCCTAATGGAGCCTGTGTTTTGAATTGGTAGATGTATTTAGATTTGTGTTGTAATAATTTTAGGTTGAAATCTCCCTTACGGGAGTTCATAATGAGTTTTTCAATAGCTTGAAAACTAAGGTTAGTAGGATTGTAATTATGAAAATTCACAAAATGTTTGGCCACTGGGGTGAGCATCCTTGCATTCGAGACTAATCCTACGTGTTGTAGTATCCGACTCCTGAACTGCTGTTAAGTTTTGCCGATATTGTTTACCACATCTACATGTGATTATATAGATGATCCTAGTCGTGCTGCGGTTAATGAATGAGTTGGTAGTGATTTGAATGTTTGTTTGGTTGGAGAACTAGTTTTTCATTCTGTTATGACATTGCATCAATCACCTTTGGTTTTTCTACATATATTTTCGCTATAAATTGGAGCATGTAAGTAGGAAATGTTCATTCATTTGAAGAAGTTAGTCATATTGGCATCTTCTAAGGTCTGTGGAACATAAAACACCCTACAACAATAACCAGTGTTGGTTAATACATGGTCATTACTTTGAAAATCTGATGTATAGTCTTCAAAGTACTGTGGAGTATTTCCCCTCTCTTTTAGAGGTTATGTACCATGATTATCCTTTGTCCGCACTCCTTGAGGTTTCTCCCCATCAGAAATGTGGATCTCCTCTGGACACTCTAGTCCAGTTTAATACATTTTCAGTACAGATGATGTATTGCTTTCTACGGCAGTCCTATGCATCATGCAGTTAATCAGTTTGAGCTTTTCTTTCAAATATTTTCTTCGTAATAATTTCACAAGCCTGTGTTTGAGACCCTCTCTGGTGTCAGTATAATAGGATAGGATCTAAGCGCTATTCGGTAGTTTTATGCGCTCAGATCCCAGCTATCTGGGGATATGTGACATGTCTGTGTTTAGTGTGTAAAATGTGTCTTTATGTATTTCAAAGTGTTTTACTGTCTTTTGTGTCCCCAAGTGTGATAATTGGATTACTTCCAGGATAGAGGGAGGAGATCAGGATGCATTGTGGGGATGTTTTACTGCTGTATGTCTGTAATTGGTGTATGACTCTTTTGTCACAGTCTTCCATCTGGTCCCCTAGGGGAGTGTCCACCAGGTGGGAGACCTGCATAAATACTGGGCGGGTAGCCCTGAGTAAACCAGACCACTGCTTGACCCTCAACACGGAGCCATGTCTCGTTATTGAGGGGATTCACTGTATGCTGTTAGAGACTGATTGCCAGGAGTGTAAGCCGCTTGGGAGCTTTTCCTGTTCGTCTGCTAGCAGCTATTCTGGAGGTTCCAGTTCGGGAGTTTGGAGTGCTACCTTATTCCCTTGTATGCAGTTCGGGAGTTTGGTGCATTCACTTATATTCAATTTGTGAGTTTGTGATTCCACAGTAGCTGTGCCTGTCTCTGAAAAGGGGATTATCGTCTAAGCGGTTTTAACCCCTTGTCTGCTGAAACTGTCCGTTACAGCCACCATCCATTGTTCTCACCATGTGCCTCTGATACATAAAATGGTGGCCATCCAGTATAGCGGATTGCTTTAGTGTGCCAATCGTATGCATCTAAAGCGGATTGCTATAGTGTGCCAATTGTATGCTCTAAAGCTGTTTGCCATGGTGTGCCAATTTTATGCCTCTAAAGCGGATTGCCATGGTGTTCACTTTTTAAAATATGCATTAAAAGTAAGTGGGTCTCGAAATACTGTTTTGAAAAGTGGGTCTCGGCACTAGAAAATGCAAGCTCGTTTGAACAGAGCCCTCAGCACCCCCTGTTTCTGTGCTTCCAACTTGTCATGTTGCAAATATGTGTCTGTTAGTCCAACTATTGTAGAGTGCTGCAGAATTTGGCACTTTAATATGGAGGACTGTTCTTTTCATATCAAAGATTTCTCAAATTTTGCATCTAGCTTCTGAGAAAAATATATATATCTCATGGACTGAAAAGTCTTAACCATGGACTCCATTGAATTAGCAGATTTCATACACTTTGTTTCCTTATTGGGCTGAAATGTTAACAGGTAACACAATGTCACTTTTTACAGGAATTCTACAGATACTGCTCCAGAGTAGTCAGTGAATGCCATGGTGTATTTGAAGCCTTCTCTAGCTTGTGCTTCTATGGGACCCGATAAGTCAGTGTGTGAATCTGGCATCAAACTTGGAACACATTTTCTTTGAGTGCAAATGTTTAAATGTTGGCTTAGTCCTGTCAATTTCCCCCTAATCTTCATGCCTTTAACAGCATTCTGTAACCTTCCCAGTATTGTAACTGGGGAGGCATTATGGGAGGTGTAGTACACAACATCTGCAGTGCTGAAGGTTGCCTACCCCCATAGGGAGCTAGCTTCCCTATCCATGGTATATTTAACATGAGAGGATAAGCATCAGTGTTTGTAGTGGATGATAAAGATAATCTCTAGCTGCCTAAGCAAAGAAGAATTAAGCTTAAGCAGAGCAGTTTTACGTAAAGTATGACGTTTAGTAATACAGAGCATTCTCTCCTCAAATATTTTTTTTAAAAATAGTTTTAGAATCCCTTTTGCTCTGACAACTGGGAGAGTTTTTTCCTCATCCATGTTAAGCATTGCCAAGTCAGTATTGTTAGGATTAATCACATACTTCCCATTATCTTTGGACTATGGACTAAGTTCCATTATCTTTGGAGGCATTTTTAAACCCATATAATCCGTTACTGGGAAACTAAACACAAACCAAACAGAAAGGGGGGGATCCATTAAGGCCAGGCAGGAGTAATAAAGACAGGCAGCCTTGTCTACAGGTTAAAGGAATTTAATGGTTACATTCTGAATGCCAGCGAGAGAGCATGTATGGCAGGAATATTTCAGTATCAGAGAGGACTTCGTATCCCATCCATCCCATGGCCAGTATGGTCTCCTTTCACAAGCCAAATACAGCAACTTCCACAGACGTTTTCAGCAATTCATTCCCAGCTTTGACCAAATCATTCAAGGCAGGTTCTGTAAGTAGAGACAGTTTACGAAAACAGATCTGAGCTTGGACAAAAGTGGGAAAGTTGTGACTTACAAGGTACCTCTAAATTTCTATCCTTTCACAATGGGAACAATCTAGACTGGAATAGTTGGGGGGAAGGGTCTTTAACAGATTGTCAGTGTGAAGTTGTAAATGCTTTTAAGACGCTGTTGAATAAAACTAGTTATGCGTGCTAAAAGCATACATACAAATCCAATCAACTTCCACCAATGTCAGACAGCTTGTTACTGGTTTGCTATGTACAGCTACCAGTGGTTAATTCCAATCTAGTCGTCATTACACGGTAACAACCACTGACACATTACCATTTTTGGACTGGAGCCATGACACCGCCTTCTCTCCCTGAGAACCCCACTCTTCCTTCTGCTCGGTGAAAGATCCATAAAGTGAAAGCACCGCTAGGACAGTAGCCCAAAATGGAACATCGGCTTCCTGGAAGAGATTAGAAGATATTTACTATTTATTTGTAAATTATTTTCCCCCAGACTGGCAAAGCTAGCAGGCACACCATCCTCTGGATATGGTTTTTAAGGATGGCGACAAACTAGGGCTTCCATGAGTACATGTAGAATGAAATACTCCTGGTGACCAATTAACCACTAGGCCAGTAAAGCAGCTATATGATTCTTCTTCATTTAGAGTAGTGTTTTACATATTTTCCAGAGCTGTACAATGGTTGAAAAAAAAAAATATATATATATATATCAATGAATAAGGGTTAGTAACTGCCCCGCTCCAACTTCTCCTCAATAGTCTTATCACAATACCAATTATTGCTATGTAGTAGGATTAATTGTTTTATATTGTTTAGCTGACAAATTGCCTGAGTAACAAGGAATGGAATGTTTTAACTATAAATGTTCCATTTTCTAATCAGTCCATTTATTTTGAATAGATCTTTGTATAGCACACCTAGTCCTTGGACCTAACTGGACAAGGGAACTTCTGACAGAGAAAAATGAATTATACAGTCCCAGTAGTTAAAAGAAAACCAGGTGTATCATGCAGCTGCCGGTAATACAGGAAGTGGTGTCAAATAAAATAATTTTTTTCTTAATTTTGTTTACTACCTGTGACAAGAGCAATCTTGACACATTGCATTGGAGGAGCCTGGCTGCCCGCCTGCTGCCTTTGGACTATGGACCAGACTTTAAAATATTTATTTTCCCTGCAGAAAGGCTTATTCGTGCCTTTCTGCCGGGGTGTTCGGTACATTTTACCTACCGAACAAACTGCCGAAGGAGCGACCACCTGGGAGCTGGAGTGTGCCACCAATTTACCTCCCTGAAGCTGCGGTTAACCGCAGCTTAATTGACTGTTACTGGGTGGCCGCGGTTACACTTAGCGGCCGCTAGGTGGTGGTGTTATGGAGCTCCCTGGACGGCAGCGGTGCTCAGCCCAGAATCAGTGCACTAAAAGCGGACACTTTTACGTGCAGGCACCGCTGAGCCTCCAGCCCCCTGGTTCTTATTCGTGCATATTTAACTGAATACATGTTAATTTGGTAGTTTGTATATGTGAATGTTAACCCAGATAGCACAGCCATGGAGCCAATTCGTGTAATTAAAGATTTAGGCTCCATGGCAATTTAACTGTGTGAATAGGATATGAGCGCTATTCGGTAGTTTTGTGCGCTCAGATCCCAGCTATCTGGGATATGTGACATGTCTGTGTTTTATGCATAAAATGTGACTTTGTATTTTATGGTGTTTTGCTGTCTTTGTGTCCCCACGTGTATAATAGCGATTTGCCTTTTTCCTGGGAGATAATTGAATTACTTCTCAATTATCTCCAGGATAGAGGGAGGAGATCAGGATGCATTGTGGGGATGTTTTACTGCTGTATTCTGTAATTGGTGTATGTCTGTCATTTGTCACAGTCTTCCATCTGGTCCCCTAGGGGAGTGTCCACCAGGTGGGAGACCTGCATAAATACTGGGCGGGTAGCCCTGAGTAAACCAGACCACTGCTTGACCCTCAACACGGAGCCTTGTCTCGTTATTGGGGGGATTCACTGTATGCTGATAGAGACTGATTGCCAGGAGTGTAAGCCGCTTGGGAGCTTTCCCTGTTCGTCTGCTAGCAGCTATTCTGGAGGTTCCAGTTCGGGAGTTTGGAGTGCTACCTTATTCCCTTGTATGCAGTTCGGGAGTTTGGTGCATTCACTTGTATTCAATTCATGAGTTTTGGTGTTCTGCAGTAGCTGTGCCTCAAAAAGGTCAATATCGCCTAAACGGATTTTAACCCCTTGTGTGCTGAAACGGTCCATTACACTACCTTTTTCTGACCCAAGGGATCCATGAAAGGAACTTCAATAAATGTGGTCTAGTAAATAAATGTAAGGAAAGATGCCATACAGAACATGTTTATCATGGATTTAAAATTAGGGATAGTTGGATAATCTGAACCATTCAATCATTTAGTTTACCACAGCAGTGATAGTTACCTCTGGACGGTTTTCATTGAAGCCCTCCGATACTCCCAAGGCAGAGGCCAGTTTCTCATTGGGAGCCCAGAACCCATTGGAATTTTGTAGAGAAAGCAGCCGAGAAAGAGGCGTCTCCTCAGGATCTTTGCTTTCTAGAATGGAGAAAAAATAAATTATATTAATTTTACTAAACTTTAAAAATACATGTGAAATAGGGAGGGTTTTTACTGCAGGACTTGACAGCCAGATCACATTAGAAAGGAGTAAGTTAGATTTTGTTATGGCTCTGTATTTTTACTCAAACTATGGGTCATGAAATGTGTGTATAGACTCACTAACAATGCTGTTTTTAGCTTCAAGGAAAGCATGGTTTGGAAGGAGACCACCACAGTCTCTTCCAGTTGATCCAGCCCTGTTAAAGGCAACTCCCTGGATGTACAGAGTGTCTGACTTCAACTCTCACCAACGAGAGGACAAAGTAATATGGGGTGCCCAAGGAAGGCTCACATTAAAGGACCAATATAGGTACCCAGACCACTTTAGCTCAATGAAATGGTCTGGGTGTCAGGTTCCCCAGGTTTTAACCCTGCAGATGAAAATGTGTTTCATAGAAACTGCTAGGTTTACATTGAGGATTAATTCAACCTCTAGTGGCTGTCTACCGCGATTCTGAAAAAATTCACACTGAGAGGACGCTAACGTTTATAGGAAAGCATTGAGTAATGCTTTTCCTATGGTGGTTTGGGTGTGCATGCTGCTCTTGCCATGCATGTGCATTTGGAGCTGAGGTAACCAGCACCGAGGGATCACGGCACTAAATTAAGGTAAGTGGCTGAAGGGGTTTTAACCCCTTTAGGCCAGTGGGAGGGGGGAGCTAACAACACTATAGTGCCAGGAAAACAAGTTTGTTTTCCTGGCAGCCTGCCAGCAGAGGAACCGGGCGGAGCACTATCTTGCAGCTCCGCCGGGTTCCTCTCGCGAGATCCGGAGCGTTGCCATGGCAACGACCGGATCTCGCGATAGTGAACTCTAGCCCGCAGGCTAGAGTTCACTCACCGCTGGACCACCAGGGATGGATGGCAGAGTGCCTGAACCCCCCTCCCACTCACTAGCGTGCCGGTCCCCCCTCCCAGGTTAAAAGGTAAGAAGGGAGGGGGGGACATAATGCTTACTTATTTTTTTGTTTTTATTTACCCCCCAAACACACACAATCCCTTCTATCATGTATACAGAGCACTCTCACACACATCATCCACAGCACTCTCACACACATCACACATCATCCACAGCACTCTCACACACATCACACATCATCCTCAGCACTCTCACACTCAGCACATCACACTCAGCACTCTCACACACCATCCACAGCACTCTCACACACCATCCACAGCACTCTCACACACCATCCACAGCACTCTCACACACCATCCACAGCACTCTCACACACCATCCACAGCACTCTCACACACCATCCACAGCACTCTCACACACCATCCACAGCACTCTCACACACCATCCACAGCACTCTCACACACCATCCACAGCACTCTCACACACCATCCACAGCACTCTCACACACCATCCACAGCACTCTCACACACCATCCACAGCACTCTCACACACCATCCACAGCACTCTCACACACCATCCACAGCACCCTCACACACCATCCACAGCACCCTCACACACCATCCACAGCACCCTCACACACCATCCACAGCACCCTCACACACCATCCACAGCACCCTCACACACCATCCACAGCACCCTCACACAAATCAATCACACACACACACACACACACATCCTGCACCCCTCACATACACACAGAACCCCCCCCACACACTGCACCACACAATACTATATATAGTACTTTAAAGAAATATTTAGAAGAAAGAATAACTCCTAGAGGGTTAAGACTTTTTAAAGAACCTACATCAGATAGAGAAGATGAGGAATTTATGAGAGACTGGTATAACAAATTAGAAGTATGCACTTTTGGACTTATGGATACACTAATTATTAAAAAAACTAAAAAACTCTACTCTTGACATGGAAATAAACGATTTAAAAGACAAGATGTCGAGATTCACAGAAACACAAGTTTTTAAACAAAACTCCATTCTCATCCAAAACAAAATAGAAAAAGTGGAAATGGACACTAAACACATTAAAGTAAAAAAATATATCCGTGACAAACAAGATTATTCTAATAACCAGGTCCGTTCTTACCACAAGAGGAATATTTCAAATAACAACACCAACCCACCTCCTAACACTTATCAAAATGATTATATACCTAAAACACACTACAATCACCCACCTAGAAGAGACCCACTACACCAACCTCATTTCTCTAGAAAGCAGTCCTTCACTTCATCACGAAATCACCACCTCAATCGGTCACACATCACTCATAAACAACACTATCAAACTCAATCCAGGCACTTAACCCATCATCATCACAACTCAAACCTCACTAACCACCCATCTCCTGGTATGTACCAAAATGAAAGAAACATAACACCCAAAATTCAAAGACAAAGATACGCACAAAGACACTTTGAAGGCCAACGAAATAGTACTATTTAAAAACACCTCACCTAGGTAACAAATAATGGGGGTTTGGTTACATTATATGATCATACATTGCATAAGCCTGCCAACTGCATCAAAGTACCACATTCTTGGCAGCATTAGGCTGCTAGAGTAGGACCTGCCAAGAATGGGGTACTTTGATGCAGTTGGCAGGCTTATGCAATGTATGATCATATAATGTAACCAAACCCCCATTATTTGTTACCTAGGTGAGGTGTTTTTAAATAGTACTATGTAGGATTTTAAATCACTGTTTAGTTAATAAGCGAGTGCACTGGTTTGTGTAATATATATATATATATATATATATATATGTAACCCTGTGAAGTTACACAGGCTGCATTATCTGAAATGCCCAGTAGATGGCACATGGCCCCAGTATGTTGTTAATAAAACATTGAGCATTGATCACATGACTTGCTGAAATCAGTGGGAGGAGTGTGGCATCATCAGTTCCTGGGAGGTTTTCCTGCACAGCTCTGGGGAAGGAGGGCCTAAAAGGATTCTAGAAGGATGACATGCTGAGCTGAAATGGAGGACATGTGAGAGACTGTAAAAAGAGATGCAACCTGGCAGAGAGAACTTGTTTCACCCAAGATCACACCAGATGAGAGAGGGACCTGCTGGCAAAGACAAGCATTGAGCCCAGACGTTTGGTGAATCCAGTGAGAGGAGACTGCTACTGACTACCTGGTTAATTGTGTTGTGAGGGTAAGCCAAACCTCTCCCTGTATCACCACAGGGCACCTGTCTTCTCACTCACAGTAAAGACTCTGAGGTCCCGTACAGACATTACACATCTGAGGCTGTGTCAGTGACTCTGTGGAGCAGGACTTATTAGGGCCCCAACTATCCGATGTGCACCAACGGCCGCTAGGGCGAAGATAAGGGGGTGGGACGCTGGTGGGTGAGTGGGGAAAATCCACATTTGCATTGTTATCTGTTACGCCATTGTATTTTCCTATGTGTGTCGGTTCAATTGCTATTTACCATATAAAGTTAGTTCCAGTTAGGCTGTGTCAGTCTTATTGCACCAAGTATGTTCCCAGTGGGACCCCACATCCCTACCCCGGATGTTCCACTGGGTGGAGGCGCTGCCGCAGACATGCACCCCAGCTCCCAGATAGCGGAGGCTCAGGATCCGCCTGTCAGGCATAGTGAATTAACTAGGTTTAAGGACCCCAAAGACACTAGGGGGCATCCCCAAAACCCCGTTACATTATATATATATATATATATATATATATATATATATATATATATATATATATATATATATATATATATATATATATATAGAGATACATATAGATATATATATACACACACACACACACACACACACACACACTAGATTCCTTGTAAGCAAACACATACTACACTCCTAAACACACTCTCTACAAACACTACATCACCTATACACACACACACTATAGCCTGCATGCACACTCTTGCTACATCCCCTATACACACATTCTCTAGAGTCCCTAGCCACATATGCATTACATTACACCAAAAACACAACACGCCTAACACCGACCTTATTACACCATACCTCACCACAATCAGCTCACTCTACACACACACAATCCCACAAGCAGGCTTCACACAACACACAACACATGCACAATACTCTTTCCTGGCCCTTTTGTCTCCTGGTATCCATTTATAGAGACACCAGAGACAAGTTGCAAGGAAACACAGTGCAAGCATGTTATTAAATTTGCTTGCGCTGTGCAGAACAAATACAGGGCCTTTTTTCTCATGCTAGAGCTCTTCAGCAGAGCTCTGCACATGGTCTGCCCTGGAAGAGCATTGAACCAACATGCTCATTTTGAGAGGGGGCGTGTTTGTCATTAGTGATGACAAAACACACCCTCTCTGCCCCGCCCCCTTCTTAGTGGGCCGCTGTGGTAAAAAAATGCCCGGGCCGAATTTTTTTCCCAGTCCGGCCCTGGCGAGAGGCAGGAAATTAGAGAATGTGCTGGCCTAGACTGCTGAAGTTTCAGAAAACCAAACAGCCTTCCACTATCTACAAAGAAATAACAAACCCACACCAGATCTTACTAAAAGCAATGAGCTCCAAACAGTCAGATTGTGTGTCAGTTTGAACTGAGCATTCAGACTAGAGAGACTGGCAGACAGAACTTGGCAACAAAAAAATTAAATAAAATACACAAATGAACAGGGAAACAAATTGCACAAACACACTACATACTAACCAGGTTCTGGTTCTTTAGAAGGTTCTGATTGACCTGGATTTTCTTGTGGTGGTTCCAATGGGCAGGCTATAGCAACTGGAGGTAGAGACCAGATAATCAATAGACACACAATATCTAGTTTTAGGGAGAGCAGCCAAGTACAACACATGTCAGTGATTCTAATCAACCAAAACATTAACACGTGATGTCATTGTGCTTAGCATGCTTTTATTTCATTGGCAGATTGTTCAGAAATTGATTTAAACCTTGGATCTTCTTCACACCCACTGACTGCCCTATCTTCACCATCACTTATGAAGAATCATTGTCAATGTTATACAATGGTCCACTCAGTCCCCTAAATAGTTATACTAAAGTTCTATCTGCTTAAAGCACACTCTAGGCACCCAGACCACTTCAGCTTAATGAAGTGGTCTGGGTGCCAGGTCCAGCTAGGGTTAACCCCTTTTGCTGTAAACATAGCAGTTTCACAGAAACTGCTATGTTTCTGTTAGAGTTAATCCAGCCTCTAGTGGCTGTCTCATTGACATTATCTCCTCTTTCAGTTGACGTTTGAGGAAGCGAAGCGCGGCATCAGCGATTGAATCAGGTAAGTGAATAAAGGTTTATTTAACCCTTTACAGCTAGCAGGGACACAGGGAGGGGACGGCAGAACATATTAGTGTTATGAATACAAAGATGTATTCAATACTAAAGTGTTCCTTAAGATGGCCAACATGCAGACGTTATACTAGTATTTGTTAAACTATCCCCATTTTTAGCATAAACATAGACCAGGAGGCGGGTACGTAAACTAGTATATCATATCAGAACCAGGAGACGGCACAGGTCATTAGGACATTTATATATGGCCACATTGGTTAGACTAGTTAATACATATGAAAAGACATTTAGAAAGAGTTTTCTGAAGTTCTTTGAAGTAGTACAAGTACAACATTCATAGCAGTAAACATTAGAAAGAAGTAAGACAGCAGTTAACAGGAGAAGAAGTGTTTGAAAAGCTGAAAGCTCCCAAACTTACCAGGTTCTGAATCTGATGGCTTGGATTCATCGTTGTTTTCTTGTGTAGTTTCTGGTCCAAAAATTTGACAGACTGCTATTTCTAGATTCAGGAGAGGAACACATGGAGACAAACTCAGATTTATTGCAGCTGAATTCACTCTGGCAGGAGGAGCATTACCCTACTCACAGTATTAGTATAATATACTCAATTATTGGTAAATTCTCTGTATTATCTTCCTCATCACCTATATAGCACAAATACATTCTACAACATTATAGTAAATAAAATTAAAAAAATAAGATACAGATTAGATCCTTTCCAGTGTCCGCAATGTCATTACACAATTGCGTTTGATGTGTGCAACGCGTTCCTTCCAGTTTTTGGATTCCACCCGTGAGTAAAGAAACACTGAGTTACACTATGGATTTCAATGTGCCAGATGGTGGATTTAATGGGCTAAGAGTGATAGAGGGGGCCTTGTATGAGGCCTTTAGAATGATTTAGTAGAACATTTACAATGTGTCATGTCATCTTAAGAGTTCAAGACAACTTGTGCAGAGCCTTAAACAGAAGGAGTAATTGAGGAGCGATGTGGAGAGTGTAAACGTGTCAGAAGAGCTTGGGGAGGGTCGGGGAGGGGGACATAAAATAAAAATAAAAAAATAAGCCAAATAGTGGAGGGTTTTGTATAGAAGGCATCCTTGATGGTGTGAAGAATCTATGAAGGTCTATGCTATGTTTCATAGGAGAAGGGTTACTAAAATTGAAAACTTTTAAACATACCAGGTTTTGGCTCTTCAGATGGTTTGGATTCATTGTTTTCTTGTGTAGTTTCTGGTCCAGCTACTTCTAGAATCAGAGGAATACATTGAGACCAAGTCAAATAATATATATTATATATATTGCATATATATATATATAGGAGCCTAGTCCTACTTACAGTATTAATACAATATGTTCTCAGGATTATATTCATTACATCAATAAATTGTACAGCAGTACAACATACCGAGTAAAGAGTAGAACAATCACGCACTGAAACCAGACAGTTGGGTTTAAGATCAGTGCCTCTAAGCGAAATATAGAGTCCAAGTTAAGACGAATACAAAAAGGTAGACAAGTTGTAGGGATTTTTGTAAAGGGTAGATCCTTTTTTTATGAAGATCTGCTGAGGGTATAAGCTAAGTAGATTTGTGCATTCTGTTTCAAATGAAATGTGATTAATCTCAATTGTGGGGGCAGAGGTGTACACTGACTGGTTGCCTGAATTCTGTAGCTTTGAAAAGCCATATTAACATATCACAAAACAAATTAAACATAATGAACACAGTTTTGTCCACCCTCCTCTCCCCCCCTCCCCCCCCCCCCCCCCTCCCACTACAGTCGGAATCTTCCAAACTAACCAGGGTTTGAATCTTCAGATGGTTTGGATTCATCATTGTTTTCTTGTGTAGTTTCTGGTCCATAAATCTGACAGACAGCTATTTCTAGAATCACAATAGGAATGTATATAGACCAATTCAGATATATTTTGCAGCTGAATTCACTTTGTGGAGGAGCCAACCCCTACTTACAGCATTATCTAGTATATCATAATTTATTGGTTTATGCTAAGGATTATCTTCACCCATATAGCAACAATATATTCTATAGCAACACTGGATACATTGAGTAAAGAGTATAATTAAGATTAAACACTGCACTCATAACCCAGACAGAGAACGAATAAGATATCTTGGTTACTACATTATTCGGGTTATCTTCTGCAAAGAATTATAGTGTGATTATAGGACAGGCAAGTTTGATTCTAACTCATACAAAGTATATGGTGACCAAGAGAAGATGTGTAGTGATAAAATATTAGAATAAACATTTTCATTAAGAGGAAGTTGCAATAGGAAGAGAAAGAACAATTGAAGAGATAGCCAGAAATATATCAAATACCTATGGAGTAAAGTAGGTAGAGAATAAGTTTACTAGTCTCGACTTAGTAGGGAAGTTCATTTATATTTTGCCAAGATCATGTCATTAAAACAGCTTTCGTATGGTTGTTTTGGTGGGGTTTTTTTTCCCACTTTACAAACACAAATGCAAGACAGTCAGAGAAGTGTGAAATAATCTAAACTCCTTGAAATAACGGTGTTTATTAACAGGGAAACGAGAGTGGATAATAGTTTAATACAATAAAGTGTGTGCTTGAAGGTAAAGTAAGACATTAAATACAAGTGAAACAAATTAAGTGGATAGGAAAGGATCACAGGGCCATGTGGCTGCATATATAATAAACCGGAAGCTATAGAGACAAGCAAGTTTCCGATCCTTGCCATTTAAGTTGCAAATTCTTGGGTCATGAATGAGGGATGTTAAAGAATTGGAGCAATATTGTTAAAAGGTCTAGAGTTGTAAGAGTATGAATGTGTATTGAATAAGATCTACATTAGAGGCAATTGGAACCAGGTATTTAGAGCATCATAGGGATAATATATGGCTCGCTAAATGCCCTAAAGGATTGCACACATGCACTTGGCCAAATCTTCCATGACATACACGTTGATAATCAATTTAAGATTTAAAAAAAAAAAAGTTATACATCCCCCATTGTTGACATACAGTATCTCACAAAAGTGAGTACACCCCTCACATTTTTGTAAATATTTCAGGTGAAAACACTGAAGGACACTGCTACAATGTAAAGTAGTAACTGTGCAGCCTGTATAACAGTGTACATTTGCTATCCCCTCAAAATAACTCACACAGCCATTAATGTCTAAATTGTTAGCAACAAAAGTGAGTACACCCCTAAGTGGAAATGTCCAAATTGGGCCCAAAGTGTCAATATTTTGTGTGGCCACCATTATTTTCCAGCACTGCCTTAACCCTCATGGGCATGGAGTTCACCAGAGCTTCACAGGTTGCCACTGGAGTCCTCTTCCACGAGGACATCATGGAGCTGGTGGATTTTAGAGACCTTACGCTCCCCAACAGATGCTCAATAGGGTTTAGGTCTGGAGACACGATTCGCCAGTCCATCACCTTTAGCAAGGCAGTGGTCGTCTTGGAGGTGTGTTTGGGGTTGTTATGTTGAAATACTGCCTTGTGGCCCAGTCTCTGAAGGGAGGGGATCATGCTCTGCTTCAGTATGTCACAGTACATGTTGGCATTCATGTTTCTCTCAATGGACTGTAGCTCTCCAGTGTCGGCAGCACTCATGCAGGCCCAGACCACAACACTCCCACCACCATGCTTGACTGTAGGCAAGACACTTGTCTTTGCACTCATCGCCTGGTTGCCACCACACATGCATGACACCATCTCAACCAAACAAGTTTATCTTGGTCTCAGACCACAGGACATTATTCCAGTAATCCATGTCCTTAGTCTGCTTGTCTTCAGCAAACTTTTTGTGGGCTCTCTTGTTCATCATCTTTAGAAGAGGCTTCCTTCTGGGACGACAGCCAAGCAGACCAAATTTGATGCAGTGTGTGATGTAAGGACTGAGAACTGACAGGCTGCCCCCACCCCCCCCATTTTTCAAATCCTCAGAGAGTTATTTGCCATGAGGTGCCATGTTGAACTTCCAGTGACCAGTATGAGAGCAACACCAAATGTAACACACCTGCTCCTTGTAACACTGAGTCGCATGACACGGGGAGAAAAATTGGCTAATTCGGCCCAAATTGGACATTTACACTTAGGGGTGTACTCACTTTTTTGCCAATGGTTTAGACATTAATGGCTGTGAGTTATTTTGAGGGGACAGCAAATTTACACTGTTATACAGGCTGTACACTTACTACTTTACATTGTAGCAGAGTGTCATTTCTTCAGTGTTGTCACATAAGATAAATATTTACAAATATATGAGGGGTGTACTCACTTTTGTGAGATACTGTATACTGAGTTCCAATAGTGTATTGAATACTCATTTTAAAAACTGTAGGGAGAACCTAAACCACAAACACAATTATATAACTATTTAAAGGGACAATATAGTCACCAAAACAACTTTAGCTTAATGAAGCAGTCTTGGTGTATAGATCGTTAAAGCTCTTTGTTCATGCAGCCATAGTCACACCTCTCTGCATGTGACTTACATCGCCTTCCTAAAAACTTCCTGCAAAGAGTCATTTAATGTTTATACTTCCTTTATTGCAAATTGTTTAATTTAGAATGTATTATCTCCTGCTCTGTTAATAGCCTCATGTGTGTGATTAAAGTTCAATTTATAGAGCAGGAGATAAAAAAAAAAAAAAACACTTTTAAAGTTAGTTATAACTGATTGAAAATCAAGCCATTTGCTTTCTGCAGGTTGTGTCTGCCACAGCCAGGTGATTTGAGTGGCTAGGGCTGCATAAACTGAAACAAAAGTGACTTAACTCTGATATGACAGAATTGAACAGTGACACAGAGGCATGATCTGAACACCAAAACTGCTTCATTAAGCTAGAGTTGTTTTGGCGACTATAGTGTCCCTTTAACATGGGGTATTACAGGGTTTAGAGATGAGGCCTCTGGGAACAATGAATGTTAATTATTTAGAAAACAGGAAAACAGGAATTACTATTGCAGACAGATAATACTCCAACATGGAGCACAAACTCATTATCAGTAAACATGGTTATTACCCCAGCCCAACAGTAACAGCTAGCATTAAAGGTTAGGATATTAAACAGTTAATCTGATGGTTGAAAGGAGACCAGCAACATAAACTGCACCGGTCCCACTTTTACCAGGCTCTGTGTTAGTGGTGTTAGATACGTCATCGGTCAGCAAGATTGGTGCAGGTGGAGATGGCTCAGGTGCGGGCAGGTAACAAATCTCAAATTCTGGTACTGCAACAGAGGGGAGGATTTACATTAAATGAGAGGAATTAGTACGGTACTCAGAGACGGTCATACTGGATGTCTAAAGGAACTTCTCATTTTGTCCCCTAACCAAAAACGTAATACTTAATACTTTTAATATAAGGAGTTCAACAACGATACACAAATTGAAGGTAAATTAAAGTTGGAGCTTCCCCAGTATGAAGTTATTTAAGCAAGTTCGTGGCTCTCATGCACAATATATTAACTCAACGGCCGTTGGTGTGCAATATGCAATATGTTTCATGTACCTTTGTATTCACTAGGTCAGTGGTATGCAACCTTCGGCACTGCAGATGTTGTGGACTACATCCACCATAATGCTAGCAAAGCATCATGGGAGGTGTAGTCCAAAACATCTGGAGTGCCGAAGGTTGCCTTTGCCTGCACTAGGTTATAGCTGCCAGTTTGATTTTGGTGACTGAATTAAGAGTTAGAAGAGCCAGAAAGTGCAGTATTAGGTATGTTTATTCATTGTGGCTGGTTAGTACACATATTAGCATGGTGTCTGTAGTCCATCTACAGCACAGTCACAACAACTACATTACTACCAACCATGACAAGACACTGCTCACAATTAAAATAAATATTTACATATCTATAGATATACAAAAGAAAGGTAGGGATCTTAAGAAAAATCCCTCAGCATTGTTGAATCCATGTTATAGAGAGAGTTGTACAGAAAGGCATGAAAGGAAAAACCCTCATTCAAGCCGTGTGGTGAAAGTGTGTTAAGTCTATAAATTTAATATGATTTTCTTTGTCGCAATCTGTGGTCCCAATTCCCTTTACATTGGGGTTTGGCATTCAATGGGATTGTGTTTAGGTCTCCAATGGTCTTCTTACCGAGTTGACGTGTTCCCTAAAAACCTCTATAAATCAGAAGCTTTCTGCTAATATTTTAACCAAACCTGAGCTTCCATGAGGAATTGGGATTTTATTCAATTTTTCATATTATTTTCATTATTTGGACCTTGAAGAAGTCCTATATGACCATATTGTTTAATAATGTGTATTCGAAAATAAAAGCAGAGTACATGTAAGACTACCATGAGCCTGAAAGATTGTCCTTGACAATGTATCCACAATCAGGAGCAGAAAGCTCCACTGGATAGCACCCAGAGGCAATACAGTTTGCCATCATCTTGTGAGTGCATCTTAAACCTGCGCAGTATATTGTACTGTATTACACTAGGCTATGGTCTCTGTTCTATACTTGGCAATACTGCATGCCAGATATGGATGTGTTTAAAAATCTCTAATTCAGAAGCTTCTTGCTAATATTTTAACCAAACCTGAGCTTCCATGAGGATACACCAAATTCAAACACCATGGCGGCAGAACAATTTACATTTTCTCTGAACTGGGGAGTACCTGCAGACATTGTACACATCATATTTGGATGCCTAAATTTAGCTGCTCTGCCAGTGGGCAGTATACATAATGGCCACCAGTTAGATGACCATTTGTTGCCCATCGTCAATATAAACAATTCCACATTAAAGAAGTAAATCTCAATTACTACAGCTCTGTTTGAAATGAAGAAACATGGTTTTAAAATGATAAAGTGACCGTGCTACTTTAAACACCTACAGGTTTATGATGCTTTGGTCAGCGATAGCAGCTAAACATTCTAGGACTGCAATGTGTGAACAAGGATCTCTGACTAGACATGGACATACCAGGTTCTGGGTCGGTTTTAGGCTGTTCTGACTCTTCTGCATCAGGAACCGGGGGAGGGATAGCTTGACATTTTGCAATCTCTGAAAATAGATTGGGTAATTAGGAAAGATTGGATATGTATACAAAACTCCAATGTGTCTTCTAGAACACCGAGTTGGTGGAGGTGCTACATGTTCACTAGATCACAGAGCAAGGTTCTTGCTCTGTCCCTAATAAAAAGGTAATGAGTGTGGTCTATACTATAAAACCTGTTCATAGGGGCTAAATGATGATGAGGTTTGAGAGACAAGAGGCATATTCTAATGCAGTTATTGTATCAGTACTTTGTAAAAACATTAAGTATAGCATCAACCTACAGGAGTATTTGAAACTGGCCTTTTGTTGTGACTGACTTCTACATTGAGCCAGATACAAGATGGTGTATCCAGCACCTATCAAAATATTTATATTTACATTATTTGGGAGGGACCCGGTAACTAAAGCAATAGACCTACCAGGTTCCGGGTCAGTAGGTGGTTCTGATGTCGTCTGTTCTGGCTCTTTTGTCTCAGGTGGAGGTTCTTGACTGTTTGCAGTCTCTGCAAATAGATGGAGTTGGTAGAGGGACAGAAGCAAAACTCGACGGATTTTAGGACTTTATATGTTAGGGATTTCATGCATTCATACGGCTTAATGGAACAACTAGGTGCTGATCTGGAGCAGTGGTATCAGGTTTGTTAGTTCCCTATTGGAAAATAATTGCCAAACAGCCATATCCCAGACAGTGTGGGTCAAAAAATGTCCTAAGGAAAACAGGCTCCAGTTTGTTATAATCTCTCCTCTTAAAGGGAAACAAAAAAGCTATTAATACAAGATTGCATTCCTAGTACTATAGTGCCCGCACCCCACAGAGAGTTTGTCACTTACCTGAATCCAGTGCGGTGGGTCAGGCTCTACCTCGGCACTAACTATTACAATCCTATAGGACGCTGATGTCCTCATGCATAGCGTGAGGATGTCCAGCATCAGTTAGGCAACCAAAAGTCTCCTCACCATCTGGAGACATCTCTAGTGACTTTTAGACAGCCACTAGAGGTGGAGATAACCCTGCAAGGTTATTATTGCAATTTCTCGATAACTGCAACAATTACTATGGCAAGGTTAAACTGACAGGGGCACTGCACGCAGACCACGTCAATAAACTGAAATGGTCTGGGTGCCCCTTTGACTATATTACCCACCCCAAAATCCGGGAAGTTCTGTTCGCAGTAATGCGGACACATCAGCTGCATGAGCTGTGTACCGGGAGTGAGCAGACTGGACATCTACTCGAGCAGGCTTGGTTTTAATCGGTTCTCCTAAGCATCCAGGATCCTGTGCATCATTTGGACTTTCCATACATCCTTCTAACTAGAGGCACCCAATAGAGATCCCCCCCCCCCCCACATCATCTTGTTTTTTCCCAGCCCTGTTTTTATGTATGCTGTATTTTTGGATATTTCCCCCCACAGACTGTCAAGCTGGTTACCATTAAGATATAGATATAGATTTGGATCCTCGCCATTTAGGAGTGAGGCCCCTTTGGTCTCAAATAGCCTCCTTTTTTGAGCCAGAACTAGACCTTTGTTCCAGTACAAAATGTAGCTTATTAACAGCTACTTTTGGTTATATTGTATATAACAAGATGATAAAGTAAAACAGCAGTGCAGTCCAGGAACCCGGATGCAAATCAAGGGCTCGTAGGTTGCACCCCTGTGACCACCTATAGTGGAGCTCATAACCGTCTACTAGTGTAAAAGTAGGAAATATAGTGTCCCACTGAGGGAGACTAGAGGCAAGGGCTCCACTAGAGAAAATAAAAAAATAATCTAGGGATATGCATAAAAGGCAAGCCAAAGTAAAAAGAGGGAGACTATCTAAACTGTGCAACAGGGATATGTGAGGTAGCTCACAGGAAATCAATTTGGCTCTTTAATATAGTATTAAAAAATGTAACTACTGTTACTACTACTATGATTATGGTGCTAAAGTACCCCGTTCCCTCTAGCAACCGACTAAATGGTTAGGCAGATATATCAGGTAAGAGGGAAAGATAAGTAGGAGATTGGAGAATCTAAGCAAACTTAGAAGGCTTTCCCTTAGATTACCTCGACACGGTGGACAAGCCACTAATGTCTATCTGAATCATCTCTCCCTATTACAGCTTGCCAAAGAAAAATAAAAGCATGAAATAAAACACCCTAAAAAGATGATTATCACAATGGTATGAAAATCGTGATACCTAGTGAGGTGTGAAAGGAAAGAAACAGAAAGCTTGACACGCGTTTCGTGTGCCAGCACGCGGTTGTCAGGAGCATACAACTGTGGGCAGCTTGTCTGTCAGTTTTATGTCCTTATCATTAACTAACAAGTACCATCAGCTGTTCTCTCTGGGAGGACACGGAGAAGGGCATACAGGGTCATTAACCCAACCCCTAAGTACCCCGATTGGTTAACACTCTAGGAGTGGCAAGGTGGGCTGAGAGCCGAATAGAGCCACACCTCGCATGTTGAGATTGTACTTACCTCAGTGTGCAGCCCAAACCAAAGGCTTTTCCAAAATTTGGGGAGTCCCTCGAAATGTAAACAAACGTCTCACGTGAGGGTAAAGCAAACCCCCATAAAAAGGATATGGCTGGGAGAAGGTTTGTTGGAGTATGGAAGGGTATATCCTTCCAATCATTGAGTTTATACAGGATGGGGATTGGTGTGTCTGGTGAGATCTCTGAGATATGAAGCACTTCTCTTATATAGTTACATAGCTGAAAAGCGACTTGCGTCCATCAAGTTCAGCCTCACATATGCTTTTGCTGTTGATCCAAAAGAAGGCAACAAACCCAGTCTGAAGCGCTTCCAATTTTGCAACAAACTAGGAAAAAATTCCTTCTTGACCCCAAAATAGCAGTCAGATGTCTCCTTGGGTCAAGCAGCTATTACCCCACTAATTAGAAATTATATCCCTGTATGTTATGTTTTTGCAAGTATTTATCCAATTGCAGTTTAAACATCTGTATAAACTCTGACAAAACCACCTATTCAGGCAAAGAATTCCATATCCTTATTGCTCTTACTGTAAAAAAAAACCTTTTCTTTGCCTTAGATGAAATCTCCTTTCTTCAAGCCTAAATGTGTGACCTTGTGTCCTATGTATAGCCCTGTTTATGAATGGGAAAACTTAGCATCAAACAGTCCTGTATAGTGATCAAGGGGGCCAAATTATGGATAGATAGAAACACCGAGTGCAAGCAGATCTGCACCAGAGTTTTTTTTAATAACCTGTGGCAATAGAAATATGGGGATATCACCCCTAACAAACATAGCCAACTCAGAATAAACTCCACTTAGTGGACCTATGTACTAAATTAAGTTATTAACATCCAGACGGAGCCACTGATGTTATCAAATTGGAATAATAATACTATCCATGCGTACTGTGAAAGCCATTAGTCACGGAGTATCCGAATATACCCTAGGATGGGGTATAAAATGATTCAGAATTTAAGGACAGTGTAGTTTTGGACTGAGAGAAGTCCAGAACATGACAAGTCACTGCTCACAATTAAATTAGTTACATATCTATAGATAAACAAAAGAAAGGTAGGGAACTTGAAAAAAAAAACCAAAAAAAACTCAATGTTGTCGATTCCATGTTATGGAGAGAGTTGTACAGAAAGGCAGGAAAGGAAAAACCCTCATTCAAGCCGTGTGGTGAAAGTGTGTTAAGTCTATAAATTTAATAGGATTTTCTTTGTCGCAATCTGCGGTCCCAATTCCCTTTACATTGGGGTTGGGCATTCAATGCCCAGGAATCTGATTTTGTTCGCATGAGTTAGCATGATGTGTTTAGGTGACGTGAGATCGGTGTCTCCAATGGTCTTCTTACCGAGTTGACGTGTTCCCTTATACGCGGTTTGAAAGGGCAAAAGGTTTTTCCCCACTTACGTCATACCGCATGAGCACAACAGAAGGTAAACTAACCCTTCCGCTTCGCATTTGAAGAAGTATTTTGCCAGGAACTTTTAGGAATTACTGCTATTTGAAAAAAGATTTTGTCTGTTTGGCAATACAGGGGCATGCAACACAATGGCCGCACTTATAAGTATTGTCTCAAGGGTTTGTTTAGAGATGTGAGATGACTTGGACTAGCAAGTCCTTCAAGTTTCTACTTCTGTGTGCTGTCACTGAGGGGAAGGGCATGACTACCTTCTTACTATGAAGGGCATAGGCAAGTATCGGCCAAAACCTTTAAGCGTGTCCATCATACTATGCCAACCTGCATCAGCACTGTGGTCTGAGGAAGACCTCATACGTTCAAAATCGTTATTTTGTAGTTATCAACTATTGTTTTAATTACAAGTTGGAATGAATATAGTAATACTTTTACCTGGTTCCTGCTTTTCATCTGGAAGCCTCAAGGTTCCAAAGATACATCTATATAACCATCCCTTTTGTGGATGACATGCCCTTACAGTTCAGAGCCACTCTAAGGGCTCTGGAAAGTGTGAGTGTTCCATTTTTATTGTATCACGGTTATATTTATGTATACAGGTTACAATATGGTCCCTCTGCTTTGTATTTACATTATTTAGGGTTCCTACCGAGGAAAAAGACCTACATCTTATTTTGATTTAAAGGTAAATAATAAGTACCACAGTGTGCACTTTGACACTTCTCTGTGGTATATTTGTGTCTGGTTGAGTGTACTTGGTGACAATACACTTTTAGTGTTTCTTAGGCTGCACTTGTTTTCTTATTTGCTGTAAGCGCCCGGTATCCCTTATATATTGTGTTTTACAGCATCCCTGTCGGCACGGATTGCTCTGCAGTAGGCTCTCTTGAGTACTCTATTGGGATATCCCTTTTTTCTAAAGGGTTTTATAAGATCCCAAGCTTTAGTTTTAAAATCCTCAAGTTAAGAGAAATTCCTGCACAATCTTAGGTATAGGCCAACAGGGATACTTTAATCTTGGTGAATGGTGGCTGGTCCAGTTCAGGACACCATTCGAGGTGATACAGGTCTTCCGATACAGACCGTTCGATCCAAGAAATTAAGGTTCCTACCCCCTACTTCGCTTGTGAATCTCCGATCAAGATCATTAGTATGCAGAAGTGTGACAAAGTCTGTAAAGTCACCCAGATTAAGAAGATGTTGTTGATCTCTTTCAAAAATAGATTTTATCTCGATAAATACTACTATCGATAGAAGGATTTATACAACTTGATAAAATCAGTGGCACAACCGAGATCAGTGCCCCCCCCCCCCCCCCCCCCGCTGTATTTTGGTGACGTTAGTCCCTCTGAGTCCCGATCGGTGATCCAATAAAGAATCTCTTCCTTCCTGAAGAAACCTGTGTCCATCTCTCTGTGCTTGGCTTCCGTCAGTTTCTCCGGTATCATTTGGTGCATTGGCCGGGAAGCTCATCGTTCAACGGTAGCTGAGAGGCAGAGGCGTGAGACGGTCTATCTTTGCCCACGTTCTCTACGGCTGCACCCCTGAACTTCTGCGTGGACCTCCCTTCGTCTCGGCGCCACTGGTCTGTTGTCCAGGAGATCATCGGCCTCTACGTGAGAAGTGCTGGGGTGTCCCCGTCGATGAGTGTGAACTCAGGTTCAGGAACGAGGAGGTAAGACAACTGCTGTTTTAGACGGCAGGACCCACTAGGGGTATACCGATTGTGCGGTAGGCCCAAAGGGGTTTTGAATCTGTGTATCTGCCCCCTCTGTCGGAGGGAAGGAGCGAAGGCGCACCGCTCGATCGAACGCTCTTTAGTCAGACCGTTTGATTTTGTTAGTCAGGCGGGGCTCTGGTGTAAATAGCCCTAGCCGGACACCGGTGTCTTGTCTAGACTAGCGTTCTAGGGTGTATATTTTGTTCGCTAGGTCGGAGGGACCGGGAGACTAAGCGGCGTCTGTGTAAATTCGGTTCGCTAGATCTCATCCTATCTGGGCTAAGTGGGAAGGCCTGTAAATTTGGAACCCACTAGACTTGATAGTGCGACTAAGAGGCGTCTGTGTAAATTCGGTCCTCTAGCTCGCTATATATGTGGTGATTGGGCAGTGTGGCTAACCAAAACGTATGTAGATTGTTTTTAGGTAGTCCATTCAAGGTACTGGCCAATAGTTTAGTTGGGAATTGTAAATGTGATAAAGATTGTTTAGTAAAGTGTATATCTTGTTAGATAGCGCGAGCTCAGCCGTCTAGCGAGAGTGTTAATAGTGTGTTGCTGTATTATAGTGCACGGTACCATAACCCTGTATATTTACTGACACTGTATATAAGTACTAATCATTGTCGTCCATTGCATGTTTAACACCATAACCACTAATAATTGTATTGTGACCTTAACTTGTGCTTTGACCTATGCTAACCGTACTGTAACCGCTATTTGTAAAAGACGATGTTACTGGGTGTGTTATAGACGGGTAATTCGTATATAGAGAATTATAGCGTGGGTGACTGTATAGTTACGCCAAAGGGCATAATATTGATTATCTAGTGACTGGTGTAACAGCTGTGTGTGTACGGGAATTCCCTGAGTGTTTATTGTGTTATTGTGTACGTTTCACTTGGTAACCGTACCACGTGGTGCTGTTGCCAGAGGAAACGGGTGTGACTGTTGAATAGTACGCGTGTATAGTATTCGTTGTGGACGACGTTCCATTGTTAAGTATGGGTGCGTCGCAGTCAACGATTCCGGATCCCTTAGGTTGTATGGTGAAGAATTTTAAAAAGGGATTCAAAACTTGTGATTTTGGGGTTAAAATGTCTCCTGTACGTTTGGTCACTTTGTGTACTAGGGAGTGGCCTACTTTGGTTGCGGCATGGCCGCCACGTGGCAGTTTGGATCCAACTCTGGTACATCGCTTACACGTGGCTGTATCAGGTAGGCCTGAACTTTACGGCCAGTTTCCTTATATTGATTGTTGGAGACAGGCCGTAAATGACTCGCCAAAATGGCTCCGGACATGCCACGAGGAGCAGTGTCGCCTCATGGTAGCTAGGACTTGTTCGTCCACTAGGACTGGTGTTAGGCCCATTTTGGACACGCCCCCTGAGTCCGAGATCCCTTTGCCGCCCCCTTACTTTCCGTTAAGAGGAAGTGACGCAAACGCAGGAAGTCCTGCAACCCTCCCCTCATTACCCCCATCCACTTCCGCTTCCTCCTCCAGTACAGGATCCACCCTCCCTCGTACTAAATCTCCCCTTCCGGAATCAGAACCAACCCCCATTAAAAACGAATATCCTGATTTGGCGCCACTTCAGACTTCCGGTCAAGCTTCATCTAGCTCGGCTCGAAGTGTTTTATTTACCACCTTTTCCCAAAACCAAGCTCCCACATCCCCATACCCTATTTCTCCCCGACTGGAACCTATGACTAACGCCCCTCCACGTAGCCCCATACAGACCCGACAGTTGACCGGTGCCCAACAATTAAGACACTATCAGATGCCTCTTCGTCTGAATCCTGGGCCAGCCTATATCGATGCCGCAGGCCAAATGGCACATGCTGACCCAGTCTTTGTATATGTCCCATTCACGACAACCGATCTTTTAAACTGGAAGACCCACAATTCCTCGTATACTGAAAAACCACAAGCTATGACTGATCTGTTCACCTCAATAGTACAGACACATAACCCGACATGGGCTGATTGCCAGCAGTTATTAATGACTTTATTTAACAATGAGGAAAGGACAAGAATAAATCAAGCAGCCATTAAGGCACTAGAGGATAAAGCCCGTACTTTGAACCAAGCTAATCCAGCAGCATGGGCCGCAACACATTATCCCAACACCGATCCCGATTGGAACGTAAATGGTGCTGATATGGTTCAACTCAGAGCCTATAGAGACGCTATAATTGCTGGCATGAAAGCCGGAGGAAAGAAAGCCATTAACATGTCGAAGACAGTTGAGGTGATTCAGAAAAGTGATGAAGCGCCCAGTGTCTTTTATGACCGATTATTGGAGGCATACCGCTTGTATACCCCCTTTAATCCGGAAGACGCAGATAACTCCCGAATGGTGAACTCCGCCTTTGTCAGCCAAGCTTACGGAGATATCAAGCGCAAGCTACAAAAGTTAGAAGGGTTCGCAGGTATGTCAATCACCCAACTAATGGAGGTAGCGAATAAGGTTTATATGAATAGGGAAACAGAAAGTAAGAAAGAGGAAGAGCGCAAGATGCGTAAAAAGGCTGATATGCTAGCGGTAGCGATCGCAGGCGTAGATAGACGGGGCCCAGATAGAGGCGATAGTAGATGGAATGAGGAACCTCTAAGTAGAAATCAGTGCGCATACTGTAGGGAAGAAGGGCATTGGAGAAATGAGTGTCCTCGAAGAGAACAGTGTGAGAAAGACAGACCTAGGACAGGTTACGGAAACTTTAGAGGCAGAGCAAGAGGTAGAGGAGGCCCCGGAGGGAGTAATGGTAATAGAGGGAGTAATGGGAACAGAGGAAGTGTTAGGGAAGACAGGTATATTCCAGCAGCGCAAAGGTCCCGCGATAGAGAAGGCAGGGACTTTGTAGGATTGGCTGACACGGTCATGGAGGACTATTGATACCGACCGGGCTCCATCCCCCTTGGTCGAGCGGAGCCTATGGTCGATGTATCAATAGGGGGGAAAAGGAGTGCGTTCATGATCGACACTGGTGCTGAACATTCAGTGGTGACTAATCTAGTTGCTCCTCCATCTGGAAGGACTATTACTGTGATAGGAGCAACTGGAAGAAGTGCTGAAAAACCGGTTCTTAAAAGTCGACTCTGTACATTGGGAGGCCACGTAATAAAACATCAATTCCTTTATATGCCTGAATGTCCAGTCCAATTGCTGGGACGTGATATGCTATCAAAATTACAAGCGCAGATTACGTTCCTACCAAATGGAACAACATCCTTAAAGTTTAATGGACCTTCAGGTATCATGACATTATCCGTACCAAAGGAAGAAGAGTGGCGACTTTATACAGCGTTGACTAGCCAAAACCCTAGGGGTGATGAGACATTATTTAACATACCAGGAGTTTGGGCAGAGAACAACCCACCAGGACTGGCCCGCAATATTCCACCTATAAAAATTGAACTAAAACATGGGGTTTATCCAGTGAGCCTAAGACAATACCACATCCCGCAGAAGGCTAAGAAGAACATCCAATCCTATCTGGATAAGTTCATACGGTATGGTATCCTAAAATTCTGTACTTCCCCCTGGAACACCCCATTGCTGCCTGTTCAAAAGCCCGGTACAGATGAGTATCGACCTGTGCAGGACTTGAGAGCAGTCAATGATGCGGTTGTTAGTATACATCCAGTTGTACCCAATCCATATAACCTGCTTGCTTTAATTCCGGGCGGGGCTACTTACTTCACAGTCTTAGACCTCAAAGATGCCTTCTTTTGCCTCCGAATTGCCGCAGAAAGTCAATGTATTTTCGCTTTCCAATGGGAGAACGCTGTAACGGGCTCAAAACGCCAGATGACTTGGACAAGACTGCCCCAAGGGTTTAAAAATTCACCTACCCTATTTGGTTCAGCCCTAAGTCAAGATCTACTGGATTTCGAGTCCATCCCAGGAGAGTGTGTATTGTTACAATATGTAGATGACTTGTTGATAGCAGCAGTTACAAAAGAAATCTGTCAGCAAGCAACGCACGATCTACTACAAATTCTCTGGAAGGCAGGATACAAGGTGTCTAGAAAGAAGGCTCAGTTGTGTTTGCCAACTGTCAAATATCTGGGATTCCATATCTCTGAAGGTCAAAGAATTATGGGGCCAGAGAGAAAAGAAGCTGTCTGCCAAATACCAATACCCAAGAATAGAAGACAAGTGCGAGAATTCTTGGGGGCAGCAGGCTTCTGTAGGATATGGATTCCCAGCTATGCGATACTGGCAAAACCTCTGTACGCAGCTATCAAAGGTACAGAGCACGACCCCTTCTTATGGACCCAAGAACAACAAACGGCATTTGAAGATGTGAAGAAGGCTTTGATGAGTGCCCCAGCATTAGGTCTACCTGATCACACACGACCATTCTACTTATATGTACACGAGCAAAGAAGAATGGCTGTGGGAGTATTGACACAGTACTTGGGATCATGGCAAAGACCTGTTGCCTACATGTCTAAGCAATTGGATGCAGTGGCCAGCGGACTTCCACCTTGTCTAAGAGCCGTAGCTGCAGCCGCCCTGCTAGTAGCTGAAGCCGATAAACTCACTCTGTGTCAAGAACTTTATGTACGAGTCCCACATGCAGTACAGACGTTGTTGGATTACAAAGGAAATCATTGGTTTAGTAACAGCCGTATGACCAAGTATCAAGCAATGTTGTGTGAAAACCCAAGAGTGCATTTAGAGACTGTAAACACCTTAAATCCAGCTACCCTTTTGCCACAACCTACTGAAAGTCAACATGATTGTTTGGAAGTAATGGATGAAGTATTCTCAAGTAGACCAGATCTTCGTGATTTTCCCATCCAGCACCCCGATGTTCAATATTATACCGACGGCAGTAGTTATGTGAAAGAAGGGATCCGCTATGCAGGATATGCAGTAACAACAATAGACAAGGTGATAGAAGCTCGGCCACTGGCGAAAGGAACATCAGCACAAAAGGCAGAATTAATAGCACTGACACGAGCGTTACAATTGGCTGAAGGTTTAAGAGTAAACATCTACACGGACTCCAAATATGCGTTTTTAACCACTCATGCCCACGGAGCTTTGTATAAAGAAAGAGGACTATTGAATTCAGAAGGCAAAGAAATCAAATACGCAGCTGAAATCCTACAACTATTGGAAGCAGTGTGGGAGCCGAAAGAAGTCGGTATCATACATTGTCGAGCGCATCTGAGAGGAGATGGTGATGTAACCAAGGGAAATCGGATGGCAGATAGTGCAGCTAAGCGTGCTGCTGAATCAGGAAGACAGGAGTATGTGGGGCATATAGCTGCTCTTATTCCAACTCCACTGTCCCAATGGACTCCAGTTTATACAGCTCAAGAAGAGGAGTGGTTAAAGACTGAACCAGGAAAGTATTTGGAGAACAAGTGGTATCAGCTAGAAGATGGAAGAATAGTCATACCAGCATCACTAGCGGTAGAAATTGTCCAAAATTATCATAACGGGACACATTCTGGGAGAGACAGTACTGAAGAATCTCTTAGAAAACATTTCTACATACCAAGATTGTCCAACTTGACTCAGGCCATTGTACGAAGATGTGTAACGTGTGCTAAAAATAATGCAAGACAAGGACCAGTAAAGCCACCAGGAGTCCAGTTTATGGGGGGACTCCCCATGTCCGATCTACAAATTGACTATACAGTAATGCCTAAATCTGGTGGATATCGCTACCTACTGGTAGTTGTGTGTACCTATTCAGGCTGGGTAGAAGCATGTCCTACTCGTACAGAGAAAGCAGGAGAAGTTGTGAGATTCCTGCTACGAGAAATAATACCCCGATATGGACTACCCTGTTCTATAGGATCGGACAATGGTCCAGCTTTTGTTCATCAGTGCCTACAACAACTGACTCATATGCTTGGTATAAAGTGGAGGCTTCATACTGCATATAGACCCCAGAGTTCTGGTAAGGTAGAGAGAATGAATAGAACTATTAAGTTGGCTAAAATGTGTCAGGAAACCCAACTTAAGTGGAACGTTCTCTTACCCATAGCTCTATTGCGAATCCGCAGTACCCCTACCAGAAGGATGGGCCTCTCTCCTTTTGAAATCATGTATGGGCGACCACCTCCCGTACTTGGTAACTTAAGGGGGGATTTGAGTCAGTTGGGAGAAGGAATTACCCGGCAGCAGGTTGTAGAGTTGGGTAAGACTATGGAGGAGGTACAGAAATGGGTACAAGATAGATTACCTGTGAATATTTATCCCCCTGTTCATAGTTATCATCCAGGAGATCAAGTGTGGATTAAAGAGTGGAATAATGTACCGTTAGGGCCCAAGTGGAGAGGTCCTTATGTTGTTCTTTTGTCTACCCCTACAGCGATAAAAGTAGCCGAAGTGACTCCGTGGATACATCACTCCAGGGTTAAACCAGCAGCAGTCGATTCTTGGCAAGTTACAGCAGATCCAGAGAATCCCTGCAAGATCCGGTTAAAACGCACTACTCAGTCGGAGTAACGAGGAATCGTGTGGATTACAAATTTTATTGTTACAGGGATTTGGTGCGTGAGTGAGAAGGCCATAATAAAGCCTGTCCGCTTACCAACACATAGTATATAAGCCAGGAAAGTCTCGAAGGGACACCTGTGAAGACGAGCAGAACTCCATTCCCTGCAGCCCTCACATCCTGGAGGCTGAGGCGCCTTCGCACGGACGAAGACTGAGGATGACGGCGAAAGATGTGCTTTTGATAGTGTTTATTTATATGTGTTTTTATATTCAGGAAGGTAGAGGTACCGACACTCCTAGCTGTGAGGTATGCATTAAGACTACGAGAACAGGTAATCATATTTCCCAAACCCTAATTTGGCATTCACAATACGAGTGTAAAGGAGATGTATCGAGATGTAGATACTTAAATATAGACTATAGTGTGTGCCATTTAGGAGTAGGAGAACCTAAGTGCTTCAGTCCAGAGTATCAACCTCGTACAATTTGGTTGACTCTCAGGAATGGAGATCCTCAGGGGACCCTAATTAATAAGACGGTGTTAGAATCCGTACATTCTTCGGGTGTTCTGCTATTTGATGCGTGTAAAGCGATATCGAGTGGTAGAAAGCCGTGGAATGTATGTGGGGATCTTAGATGGGAGAGGACGTATGGGTCTAATGATAAATATATTTGTCCCAGTAGTAAAAATAAATATGCAAGTCCTAGATGCCCAAATAAAGACTATAACTTTTGCCCATATTGGTCTTGTGTGGGGTGGGCGACTTGGGGACAGACAGTAGACAAAGACATGATCGTGACTAAGTTGCCGACTAGCCCATATTGTAAGTCTATGGAATGTAATCCCATCCATATACTTATAAATAACCCCGATAAGTTCTTAGACAAATATGGCAATTTATTTGGGTTTCAGATATACAGGACGGGTTTAGATCCTGGGACATTATTGTTTATAGGGATAGAGACTGATACGGTATCCTCCCAAACTCATCAAGTATACCATTCCTTTTATGAAGAGATGAGTATAGATAATAAGATCCCCCATAATGCTAAAAACCTGTTCATCGATTTAGCCGAAAGTATTGCCGGTAGTCTTAATGTTACCAACTGCTATGTGTGTGGAGGTACTAACATGGGAGACCAATGGCCTTGGGAAGCAAAGGAGGTAATGTCCGGTTCTGAGGCAGTTGACCAACTAATATCTACACAAGCCGATTATCATATGAGTGTTAGAGGTAAATCTGAGTGGAGATTAAAGACCTCCATCATAGGTTATGTTTGCATAGCAAGGAAAGGAATAATGTATAATACTTCTGTAGGAGAATTAACTTGTCTAGGGCAAAAAGCTTATGATGATGATACAAAGAATACAACCTGGTGGTCGGCTTCAAATGTCTCAGAACCATCTAACCCGTTTGCTAGATACGCCAATTTAAAGGATGTGTGGTTTGATTTATCCATCACATCTACCTGGAGAGCCCCAGCAAATTTGTACTGGATCTGTGGTAAGAAAGCCTATTCGGAGTTGCCACAGGACTGGGAAGGGGCATGTGTGTTGGGTATGCTCAAACCATCCTTCTTCTTGTTACCGATTGAAACAGGTGAGACTTTGGGAGTTAAAGTGTATGATGTGAATCATAGGAAGAAAAGGGGACCCATAGAGATAGGCACCTGGGAAGATAATGAATGGCCTCCCCAGCGTATCATAGATTATTATGGGCTAGCCACGTGGGCTGAGGATGGTACCTTTGGTTATAGAACCCCTATTTATATGCTCAACCGAATTATAAGATTACAGGCGGTGGTTGAGATTATCACCAACGAGACATCGCAAGCGCTCAATCTTCTAGCGAAGCATAACACCAGGATGAGGACAGCAGTCTACCAAAATAGATTAGCCTTGGATTACCTTTTGGCAGTAGAGGGAGGTGTATGTGGGAAGTTTAACCTGAGCAATTGCTGCCTTCAAATAGATGACGAAGGGCAAGCAATAGCTGAGCTTACTAGCCATATGGTTAAACTAGCGCATGTGCCTACTCAGGTATGGAAAGGGTATAATCCAAGTAGTTGGTTTGGTAGCTGGTATGAGTGGTTTGGAGGGCTTAAGGCAGTGGTAGGTGGAGTCCTACTGATTTTAATGTTCTGTCTACTCCTGCCGTGTCTTATACCCTTAGTAGTTAGGTCTGTGCAAAGCCTGATAGGAAATATAGCAGAGAGGAAGGCTGCTGCACAGATAATGGCGATTTATAAGTATAAGGCTCTAGATCAGGGAGAACCAATGCAGGAAGATGAGTGTTAAAAGATTCACATCATAAGATAAGTCTGGTCTGGTTCATGGTAACTTGCGGTGTATGCAAACCAAGGTTAAGTGATGCCTCAAGTAATTGTAAAATATCAAGAGGCATCAAAGGGGGGAATGTGGTGGAATCTCAGTAAAAATAATTTAGTAGGCCAAGATTACCACGTGGCATGTGTACGTGCATATGCTGACGTATCGATCAGTTGGTTGCACGAGGCTAGATACGATCAGTAGTGTACGGAGCATGTGCAAGAATACAGGATGTAGTATTCCCCCTCCTCCATTGTGCTGGACAAGCCATGCGGTCAAACAGGAAGTTAATTCTTATTTGTGTTGATTGGTTAAGAGAATGTGCGGGTGGAGCTTAATATGGGAGGAGTTATGTGCCTATATAAGGAGCCTGCACTATTGTCCGGGGCTCAGAATTGCTGTATTTTGGTGACGTTAGTCCCTCTGAGTCCCGATCGGTGATCCAATAAAGAATCTCTTCCTTCCTGAAGAAACCTGTGTCCATCTCTCTGTGCTTGGCTTCCGTCAGTTTCTCCGGTATCAGTTCTTACACACACTCTGGTGCAGATCTGCTTGCACTCAGTGTTTCTATTTATCCATAATTTGGCTCCCTTGATCACTATGCAGGACTGTTTGATGCTAGGTTTTCCCATTCATATAAGAGAAGTGCTTCATATCTCACCAGACACCAATCCCATTGTTTTTCCCCCTTCTCTTTTATGCATATCCATAGATTGATTAAAGGTTGGGTTTCCTTTCCCCTCTTTTTTTAGGCTACTGGAGCCCCTGCCTCTAGTCTCCCTCAGTGGGACACTATATATCCTACTTTTGGTTACATTGAAATTTGGGGTTTTTAATTGCTGATACATTTACACTTTGAGTGAACACACAGTGGTATTTTTTTTTAGATTTTTCTATTTCAAGTCACAGGCCCTTCTTTCTTCTTGTGTTGCAGACTATTATTGATATTAGAATGTATTAGTTACACCTATTTGTATATATTCTATTGTCACCATAACTTAATTTTAGTTAAAGGAATACTCCAGGCACCCAGACCACTTCTGCCCATTGGAGTGGTCTGGGTGCCAACTCCCACTACCCTTAACCCTGTAATTGTAATTATTGCAGTTTTCATAAACTGCAATATTTACATTGCGGGGTTAAGTCCTCTAGTGACCAGCTACTAGACAGACACTAGAGGGACTTCCGTGTTCATAGAACATGAAGTGTTTTAAAACGACGCTGGACCTCCTCACGCTATGTGAGGACCTCCAGTGTTGAGGAAATCCCCATAGGAAAGCAATGAAAGTGTTATTCAATCCAAGGGGAGGTCGGCTGGGGAGGAGAGAAGGTGGAGCTTGACCCAGTGTCGAGGGACATCGGCGCTGGACTCTGGTAAGTCACTGAAGGGGTTTTAACCCCTTCAGTAACTTCGGATGGGAGGGGCACTGCAGTGCCAGGAAAATATACTGGAGAATCCCTATAACCAGTTACTGTAGTGTTCCTTTATGTTTTAGAACCATAGCACAATGCTGGTATAAAGCAGGACTTTTGTTTAAACATATGACAAAAGTTTCAATATCAAATAAGCCTGACATCTCTACAGACGTTATAATCTCTAGTTTATGTCTAATACAGGGATTCCCAATAATTTTTTCCTGTGGTGTGGGGTGGGCCTTGGTGTGGGGTGGGCATTTTTATAATTTTTTTTTAATTATTATTATTATAATAAAAAATGTGTTATATTATTTTTTAAATATTATTTTATTTTATTATTATTTATATTTTTTTTCGTCCCCCCTCCCTGCTTGATACATGGCAGGGAGGGGGGCTCTCACTCCCTGGTGGTCCAGTGGCATTGGCAGTTCAGTGGAGGGGGACTGGCAGAGCGTTTACTTACCGCTCCTGCAGCTCTTGTCAGCTCCCTTCTCCTCCGCGCCGGTCCGTGCAGCTCCCCTGTCAGCTCCCAGTGTAAGTCTTGCGGCCGTGCTATGACCCCGCGGCTCTCGCGAGACATACACTGGGAGCTGACAGGGGAGCAGACCGGACCGGAGTGGAGGAGAAGGGAGCTGCCAGGAGCTGCAGGAGAGGTAAGTAAACGCTTCCTGCCAACCCTCCTCCTACACAGCCCCTTGTCTGTATTATGGCAATGTAAATTGCCATAATACAGATATTGAATCGAGTATAAGTCGAGTTGGGGTTTTTCAGCACAAAAAATGTGCCGAAAAAACTCGACTTATACGGTAAACAGATTGTAGTACTTAGCATTTGTAGTGTTGGCTTTTAAATTCATGTGTGTAATATTGGTGTTTGAGTGAAGGGGTGTGTTTGTATATAATTATGGAGTTTGAATTCAGGGATATTTTTGTATGTAATGTTTGTGTTTGCAGGGGTGTGTTTTCATGTTATGTTGGTGTTTGATTGCTAGGATGTATGCACAGAGATACACACAAACGCACTTCACATATACACAGTGACACTCCAATACAAACTTCATTTTTTATATTTGCAGTCACCCTCCTGTTAGCATACCTGTTTGCAGGAGAGTGACTTGCTGGTGTGGAGTTTGCTGCCCCTCTCCTTTCAGCACTGCGTTTTCTGTATGAAGCTGGGAGGAAGTCTCTTCCTCCTCGAATCCCATACTACGGGGGCCTGATCACGCAATTAGCAATCAGCTGTGGCGCTGACTAGGTCCCTGTGTAGCAATGCCCATCGGGTGACCCCGAGTGCATGTGCCACCGATGGGCAGTTCACTGCAGATCCCCAATTTTGTTCTTTGGAACACCAATTGGGAAACTCAGTCTAATATGTTCCATTAGCAGTAGTCGTGTTCTGATAATTTACAATGCATTCAGCAAAATATGATAACAAATAAATAACTTACCAGGTTCTGTATCTGTTTTGGGCGGTTCTGGTTCTTTTGTTTCTGAATCCTGAGGAGGTACGGCTTCAGAGACTGCAACCTCTGGAGATAGGAGTAAAAGAAGAAAATACGAACTAACAAAACGCCAGCACATGTTTAACACAAATCTGGCAGAAAGTCTACATATACATCCAGTTTAATACAGCAATCAGTACAGAGTTTGTCTGCCAAGGAAAGGGGGTGAAAATGGTATTACATTCCATTAACTAATTCTCTCGGGACAGTTGGAGGGCATCTCCATCCACGCTGCCACAACTGGACTTTCAAGAGTAGAAGAAATAACTTAAAAAATGGACTCACCTGGGGCATTTTCTGATGTGGCAGGATCCATGTTTGTAGTCAACCTGTGAATACAAGATAAAGTCAGGGAGTGTGTGTGCGGGCAGATTTAGGACTTTGTCCTTTGAGAATTTAAAACGCTTCATACATTTTAAATATTGAAAAAAAAAAAATTATATATATATATATATATATATATATATATATATATATATATATATGAAAATATCTGTAGCTTGGCACTCACCCTTTCTCAATAAGGTAGTTTCAATGCCTAGGTGCTATCCCACGTTGAAAGATATATATAAAGCAATAAGAGATGCACTCTCAGGTCTTAATAAATCATTACTCGGTATTTATTTTCCAAAAAAAGGGTTTACATCATCCGATCGACGTTTCGACCCCTCAGGGTTTTCCTCAAGATCTTTAATCTGGGCTTTAATAGATTGTAAGAGGTAACTTAACATAAGGAGTTCAGGTTCCACACAGTGTAAATTAATTAATTTCTACTGGAGTGTGTTTTCCAGAGTCTAGATAGTACTATTAGTTACGAATGAAATACTTACATAGACTCCAAAGAGTCTACAACAAGTTTAGAATCTCCTATAAATAGAAATCTAATCAATCAATATTAGAGATGAGTGAACCCGAACTGTAAAGTTCGGGTTCGTACCAAACATTACGATTTTTTGACCCCGGACATTTCAGTCACAGTTCGGGTTCGGCGATTTAATGGCGCGTTTTGAAGAGCTGCAGGACAGCCAGCCAACAAGCGTTTGACTCGTGTGCCCTTAGAAGCCATCACAGCCATGCCTACTAATGGCATGGCTGTGATTGGCCAGTGCAGCATGTGACCCAGCCTTTATATAAACTGGAGTCACATGAGCTCTCATTAGTGTAGAGAGAGGATACTGCAGCTGTGAGGGACAGATTAGGACAGAATTCTGGTGTTACATAGCTGAAAAGAGACTTGCGTACATCAAGTTCAGCCTTCCTCACATTTGTTATTTGCTGTTAATCCAAAAGAAGGAAAAAAAAAAAAAACACAGTTTGAAGCACTTCCCAATTTTGCAACAAGCTAGGAAAAAAATTCCTTCTTGACCCCAGTGACGAGACCAATCTCGCCACTGTGCATTGGAGGAGCCTGGTTGCCTGCCTGCTGCCTTTTGACTATGGACCGGTAGTTTATTTTCCTATGCAGAAAGGTCTATTCATGTATTTCTGCCCTGGCGTTCTGTAGATTCTCGGATTTACTGAATTAACTCTTTTAACCCAGATAGCTATGCCATGGAGCCTATTCGTGTAATAAAAGACTTTGGCTCCATGGCAATTGAACTGTATGTGTGTTATCTGAGCGCCATTCAGTATTGTGCGCTCAGATCTAAGCTATCTGGGGATATGTTGAATGTACCTGTTTTATGCAATAGCTACACAGTTATATATTTTTATGTATTTTATTGTCTTTTGCTGCCATGTGTTCAATGGAGTTTTGCCTCTGTCCTTGGAGATAATTGGATTACTTCTCAATTATCTCCAGGATAGAAGACTCTGTGGAACTTTGATCTATCTTTTCATCCACTGGACCAATTTGTATGATTTTGACGTATGTTTGTATTTGTATTTGTATGCGGATTCTGAAAATGTATATTTTGTGTGAATGTGATGCATACTTTTAAAGTTAGGAATAATGTGGAAAAACTGTATTTCTCTGCCTGTGATAATTACATTACCCATTGTGTAAGGCAATTGTATCACAGGAAGAGGAGAGGATTGTGTGGGAATGTATTGTACGTGTTTATTGGTTGTCTAGAACCCTGTGGGTGTTACTAAGAATGTATATATAAGAACAATAAACCCACAGCTCTGTCTGTTCCTGCTTGACCCTCAAAACAGAGCCTTGTCTCGTTCTTGGGGGGGGGAGGGGATTTATTGTATGCTGTTCCAGTTCGACTGCTAGGAGTGTAAACCTAGTCGTACGTTTTTTCCTATTCTGCTGGAAATTCATATGCTTCTCCGGTTCGGTGTAGGGAAGATCTACTAAATGGCTTTTAACCCCTTTTTATGCCTGGGGTGCCGTTACAACCCCAGAATGGCAGTCAGATTTATCCTTGGATCAAGCAGTTATTACCCTACATTGAAAGATTATATCCTTGAATATTCTGTTTTTGCAAATATGCATCTAGTAGTTTGAACATCTGTATGGACTCTGATAAAACCACTTCTTCAGGTAGAGAATTCCACATCCTTATTGTTTTTCCAGTAAAAAAAAAACCTTTCCTTTGCCTTAGACGAAATCTTCTTTCTTCTAGTCTAAACGCATGACCTCGTGTCCTATGTAAAGTCCGGTTTGTGAATAGATTTCCACACAATGGTTTGTATTGGCCCCAAATATATTTGTATAATGTTATCATATCCCCTCTCAGGCGACATTGTTCTAAACTAAATAGGTTTAAATGTGTTAACCTTTCTTCATAGCTGATATGTTCCATTCCTTTTATTAATTTTGTAGCCCGCCTCTGCACTTTCTAGTGCCATAATATCCTTCTTTAGAACATGTGCCTACAATTGCACAGCATATTCAATATGTGGTCTTACCAGTGATTTATAAAGAGGCAAAATTATATTCTTGTCCCAAGAATGAATGCCCTATTTCATGCATGACAATACCTTACTGGCCTTGGCCACTGCTGATTGACATTGCACATTGTTGCATAGTTTATGGTCTATAACAATTCCCAAGTCCTTTTCGTGTGTTGTTATCCCTAATTCGCTTCCATTAAGGGTATACGTTGCTTGTGTATTCTTTATGCCAAAGTGCATAACTTTGCATTTTTCAACATTAAATTTCATCTGCCATTTGAGTGCCCAGTCCCCCAGTCTGTCTAAATCCCTCTGCAGCAAATTAATATCTTGCTCACATTGTATTACTTTACAGAGTTTTGTCTCATCTGCAAACACTGAAACATGACTTTCAATGCCGACTTCAAGATCATTTATAAAAATGTTAAATAGAAGGGGTCCCAGAACAGACCCATGAGGGACACCACTTGCCACCTCTGTCCAGCTTGAAAATTTACCATTAACGACAACTCTCTGTACTCTGTTTTTAAGCCAATGTTCTACCCAAGAACAAGCATTTTCATCTAGACCGATTTCCTTGAGTTTGAACACCAATTTATTTACTCAGGGGAAGCACAAGGAGAAGGAAGAGGTCGCCAACGCAGCTGGGGCACCGCCAGCACCTCAGAAGGCAGGGTTAGCATGGCCGAAATGTGGAAAAGCTTTGTCAGCACGCCACAACAACCAGCACCACCAGCTGATATGGAACGCCTTAGCAGCAGGCAGCATTTCAGCAACATGGTGGAACAGTATGTGTGCACACGCCTACACGTACTGACTGATGGGTATGCCCCATTCAACTTCTGGGTCTCCAAATTGGGCACATGGCCTGAGCTTGCCCTTTATGCATTGGAGGTGCTGGCCTGCCCTGCAGCCAGTGTATTGTCTGAATGTGTGTTTAGCACGGCATGGGGCGTTATCACAGACAAGCGCAGCCGCCTATCCACAACCAACGTGGACAAGCTCACGTTTATTAAAATGAGCCAGGCATGGATCCCACCAGACTTGTCTGTACCTTGTGCAGAATAGACATTTATACCGGCCTCACCCAGCCATTGTTATACTCAAGTGCACTTATTCTTTGTTTTCTTTTTTTATATGTCCCAATATTTTAGGGGCTACCCCAATTTAAATTTTTATGTTATTTTAAGTGATTTCCCTACCCACATTTGTTTGCAGCCCTCTAGCCCTTTCCAGGACTTTTTTAGAGCCATTTTAGTGCCCAAAAGTTTGGGTCCCCATTGACTTCAGTGGGGTTCAGGGTCAAGTTAGAGTCCGAACTCGAACTTTTTGCTGAGGTTCGGCCAAACCCGAACATCCAGGTGTCCGCTCATCTCTAATTACTATCTTTAATTGTTAAAATATCTAACTTCCATTAAAAAAAAAAAAAAAAAAGTTCATGTTTTATATTCTCCTTTGATCAACAACCTGCTCATATATTATATATGTAAATATTCTGGGTTCATACATCTTTTTGTTTTTACTGTAAAGAATTCTTTCTTCTGCAGTAGGTGAAAACGCCTTTCTTCCAGTCTCAATGGGTGAGCTCTTGTCTGGTGTCTATTCCAGCTAATGGACAGGTTAGAACACAAACTAGGTTTCCAGCCTTAAGGGGTTTCCATCCCCTTTATTTTGTTTCTCTTTCTAGTTCTGCAATATCCTTTACAACACATGTATAAGAAGCAAAAGTCATAATTGGATAACATTAATCAACATCCCTTAATACATGAAATCCCCCTACTTTGCTGTAGCAGAGGGTAGTTTTATACTGTTAGTTGCCCAATTTGTTATCTTAATTGTTTTGAAGTCCTTTTCATTTACAGTTACCCCTAACTCAAAGTGACTTCATATACAAGTTGTTTGTGGGAATTGAATCTCATCTTTTACTTGCCTGTCCAGTCTCCCAAAGAGGGAAAAAACCCAAAGCAGAAAAAAAAAAAAAAAAAAAAAACACAAACAAAACCACAAAAACAAAAAGTGCATGTTGTCTGACAGTTTTGTGAACAGAACACACACCGCATTGGAGATTTTCAACACTCCGTTGCTTACATTTGCAAAAGTGGTCATCTCCGTGCATAAACATTACATCTTCTACATATCAATAAAATAGAAATATGAACTCTGGAAGACAGCGCATCGGCAACCATTCCTGTGATTCTGATCTGTCGTTTGTCATGTGATTGATGACATTCCTAGAAAGAGCGTCAAATGCTTAACAAGTTAAGTCAGAGGCCAGTAGAACAAGTTGAGACTTATAGCAGAGAGTCATTAACTCTTAACATGTTAAATCAGTGTAATAGCTGGAAGGTTTCAAGGTTATGGTCTCATTAAACACAGACACACACACACACACACACACACACACACACACACACACACACACACACACACACACACACACACACGTCAGGGCAAGTTACTAGAATTCTTCACAACTCAGCATACTTGAATACTCTTAATAAAATAAAAAATAAAAATTCCCATGACATTTAGTTGGATGGTTCTGTAGTCATCTTCATGTAATCAGTACATAGATTATTATAGACTAGGCAGAATACTATAATGTCAGTGTTTTACAGAAAATGCTTTATTTGCAGGTTTTGTTATATGAACCGCTAACAGCGGAGACCGGTGGTCGTATTCAGTAAAGTGGAAATGGAAAGTTTTGGGGCAGCAAACTTGGAAAACGGTCCAGGTGTGAGCAGATTTGCCAGTTTCTCTCTTCTAGATTTGTCTATTTTTGCCCAAAATTAGCAAATGTATTGACAGTTCCCATTTTGCTAAATAAAACTCCTGATGACAAGTATGAAGGATGAAGATGGCTTAGTACCAAGGAAAATGCAGGGCATGCATGGAACACAGTTAAAGAGTTTGGCTTTCTTGCATTTGTTGGCATCAAAACAAACAAAATCTTGAGCTAACCGTTTATTTACAGTTCTATGCAAGAGAAGAGCCATTTCATCAGAGGATATAGCATGGAATCTGGGCCCCTAGAGAAACACTATTACGTTCAGATGTTTTTCCACCTTTTTCCCTTCCTGTTCCCTCGGGTGAGGCTGCCTCATGCCTTCTCATCCACTCATGGTCTAAGTAGGAAAAGCCATATTTCCCATCATGTCAAATGGACAAAGAGGGACATGTTTGAGTGTGGCAGAGATGGGGCTGTTCTAATAACAAGTACTTAATATTAACAATTTATAACTAAAATATAATGAAGAAGAACAACGTATCTAATTTAGACAGCCTATAGGCGTGTGCAGCTACACACATACACACTGTGTGTGCGCTGTTGGTGTACTGTGTGTGAGGGTGCTAATCTGTTTGGAGGGATGGTGTGTGGGGGTAGGGGGACAGATTAGGAAATAGCCCCCCTCCCTTCTTACCTTTTGCCTGAGGGGAGGGCGAAGAATCATTGCTGCCATCCCTGATGGTCCTAGTGTGAGTGAACCCTTGGCAACTCTCCGACCTCGCAAAAAGGAACCTCTTTTCATTCTCCTCCCTCCCTGTGGGCTGGTGAGGGCGATATTTGATTTCCCTTACCGGCCCATGGAGGCACACTGTGCGGGCAACGGGGTGTGCCCGCGTCTATGACACAGCCTGATTTCTAAACACATTTATTGTAGTTTAAAGAAACATTAGGATAGAAGAGAAACTGATGGATTTGGGCCCAAAGGTATGCACCATTCCTCCTAAATAAGATCAATTAGGAGATACAACTACAGCCATAATCACCACTTGGACCATATCTAGCAAGATAACTTTGACCACAATGAGTGACAGGTCATTGTTGATGATCATGCCATGACCTAACAGCCAGGCAATGTTCTTGTTCTATAAGTCATGTGAAGAAAAGTAAACTCAAAGCACACATAATATTACATAGAAAAGAGTGCAAAGTGCATACATGTAGAAAATGAACCATACACACAAACCCAGACACTGAAATGCTCACTGCAAATGCAAAATATGAAGAAACCCTAGGGCATACTAACCCAGAGCTGGAGACTCACAAACACCCCAACATTACTGCATCCAGCCTTCCATCACATCTGTAGAGCGCTGGCTAGATTTTGTATGTATAGAATGTTCTATTCAATTTATTCATTCGCGAACCAAAAAACAACACTACCCCCAAGAGCTTTCATTTTTACACAGAGCCTAAATGAGGACAGGTTCAGGTGAGTGGGAGGATTTGAGACATATATCATGTGTTATTTAAGATCTCCAGAGTGAGATACATTTGAATACTACAGAAGATTTGTCCTCACCCAGTCCTCAAGGCAAAACAGTCATTTAAAAAATTATATATATATCAAACCAAACAATTAACACTGAATCAAAATTATAAATTGAAAACCAAACAAAATCCACAAAAGTTGGAGTGAGATTATTAAATGTTATATATATATACACACACACCTGACTACCAAACAATCTAAATGTAAAATAATATTATTATTATTATTATTATTATTATTAAATTGTGGATGCTAACAAATTCCGCTCTGTAGTCATGTGAGATGTGCGGAGGACACGAATAGACTAAACGATATCATTACCAGAGCAGCAGAACGAATATAATAAATGTGACAGCATGATATGCCCAATTCTAAGACACAGGAAGTTATACATTGCACTAATTAAGTTGCAAGCAGAATTTTACAGAATGGAAACAAAAATGCTAAATACAAATGTAAAAAATAAATAAAAATGTATATATAGGTTGCACATTGACAGCAGTGATACCAAAATACAAATCCATTCACATTTCAATCTCTCCCCCAGCCGTCTCTAATCATTTTATTTATTCCCATTGCCCCTTTTCATACTAAGCGCAGGATCACTTACCTGTACAGCAGCACAGCTTCTTTCCTGATATTACTTTTGACCTGACAATTCCAGCTCTGATCTGAGGCTTGGTTTATATCAGCCCCAAAGGCAGCTTGCTGGGTGTGTCCGAGTCCCTAACCCTGCCCTGAAGACCATACACAGTCCTACTGCCAAAAAAAAAAAAAAAAATGGTTTATATATATACACCCCCCTTTAACGTTAGTGGAGTTCATACTGCACCTGCTTTTAACCCATCGATATCTGCTCTTTAAATGGATAGTTCACATAACCAAAATGAAGTTGTTATGGTGCCCAGAGTGTTCCTTTAATACCAGACACTGCGTACAGACACGATTCAATGTAACGTTTGTTTCGTTAGGTGCAGTATATCATGTCTGTGGTATGTTTTCAGAGGGTGGGAGTCTGTAATTAGTATTCATTAACAAGCTGTTTATCCATTTACACTTTTGGTGTAATATCTGTATCTTAATGTCCGGTTGGATTCCCAGATTCCCAAAATTATAAATCTTAGTGTAAAACTCACCATACTGGGATAATTCTCAACTGCAGCTACATTTTCCACCGCCCAGACTTCGACCCAAAACTTGCAATTTCATTCTCACTTTTCCATAATTCCCATTTTAGAGAAAAATAATACTTTAAAACAAAAATCTGAGTTTGAAAATCCTTAATTTGTTCATTGAAGTCTGAATTTTATGCAATACGTCAATTCACGATGATTCCCCATTTAGTTAATACGACCCATCAGTGAGCTTGCTGTGAAATTGAGAGCATCTATTTCCCTAGGGCAGTTCAAATTGGGGAATATAGATGAACAATGCGCACAGACAAGTCCTGATCGCAGGTAACGCTGCCTCAGCTAATAATACTGTAATCAGATTGAACACAGCTAAACCATATCCACTTAACAGCAAATTGAGGGAATTCAATATTTAATTGCAAAACTGAGGCTTAGATTGCCTGGATGTCACTAGGACGAGTTGTAGAGATGTCTTTATTTTTAAATTATTTTTGACCTAAGTATTTTTCTTTTTTTTTTTCAATAGAGTTCTCTTGTTATTATATAAATCTTTCAGTGCTGTATTGGAAAGGACTAAGTCTTTATCGCTGAATCTTAACTCTCTGAGTGGCAGATTGTTAAACAAATTATTAGAAGGAAGGGTTAATATATATTTGGTGCAATGCGTGAACACATTGTGGGTTTATGAGTTTATACACAGTTCCTTTGATCCCAGGCAGCTCTTTATATTGTTGGTATGGTGAGACCAGTCTCTGTACTTACTCTGGCTCTACGGACCAGCTCCCAGGGAAGAGACAGAGCTACAATGTCACAACCATGTCTCAGGCTTCGGAAGGCGATGAACTTGGAGGAGGGTGCGGCTGAGGGAGATGTATTTTTGCAGATGTGGGAAGCATGTATTGGGGTAAAATGGGAGTTATCTATGAAAAGTGTTGCAGCTGTTTTCAAGCCAACGTTTGTTGCATTTTCTGTTTGCACCAATACACCACATTTTTCCCCTCAACAGTTTTGTCCTCTGCTCAGGGGACTGACCTCTCGGGTAGCAGGATCCGGTCACTATCTCCAGTCACTATCTTTGGAGGTGCTCTGTGCATAAACGGACACCACAAATCCGTCCAGGAACAGAAGAACAGGCTGTACTCCAGGATACAAGTTGTGTCTCTACCATAGAACATACATTAGTACACACAAATTATATTGAGAAGTGAATACAGTAAAAAAAAAAAATCTGAAAATAGATGTCTAAGGGATGCAAGGTGTATTTCTGTGTATGTAAGGGATGCAGGGTGTGTGTGTAAGATATGCATTGTGTTTGTGTGTGTAAGATGCATTGTGTGTTTCTGTGTGCAAGGGAAGCATGGTGTGTTTCTGTGTGTTTCTGTGTGTGTGTAGGAATGCATTTTATGTTTCTGTGTGTGTGTAGGGATGCATTGTCTGTTTCTGTCAGTGTGTGTAGGGATGCATTGTGTGTTTCTGTGTGTATTTGTAGGGATGTATTGGGTGTTTCTGTGTGTGTGTGTGTGTGTGGGTAGGGATGCATTGCATGTTTATGTGCGTGTGTGTGTTTTTGTGTATGTGTAGGGATGCATTGTGTATGTGTGTTTGTTATGTAAAAGAGAAAGTTTGTGGGTCAGTCTTGCCGGGGCTGAGAGGGGAGCATCTCTTTATTTTTATTATTAAAATTATTTTGTTAAAGGGATACTATAGTCACCTGAACAACTTTAGCTTAATGAAGCAGTTTTGGTGTATAGAACATGCCCCTGCAGCCTCACTGCTCAATCCTCTGCCATTTAGGAGTTAAATCTCTTTGTTTATGAACCTTAGTCACACCTCCCTGCATGTGACTTGCACAGCCTTCCATAAACACTTCCTGTAAAGAGAGCCCTATTTAGGCTCTTTATTGCAAGTTCTGTTTAATTAAGATTTTCATATCCACTGCTATGTTAATAGCTTGCTAGACCCTCCAAGAGCCTCCTGTATGTGATTAAAGTTCAATTTAGAGATTGAGATACAATTATTTAAGGTAAATTACATCTGTTAGGAAGTGAAACCAGTTTTTTTTTCATGCAGGCTCTGTCAATCATAGCCAGAGGAGGTGTGGCTAGGGCTGCATAAACAGAAACAAAGTAATTTAACTCCTAAATGACAGTGAATTGAGCAGTGAAATTGCAGGGGAATTATCTATACACTAAACTTGCTTTATTTAGCTAAAGTAATTTAGGTGACTATAGTGTTCCTTTAATATAATGTATTTTTCTTTTAATTTTTGTGTTTTACATCCCCTTTAGTGTATCTCTTAAAGGCCCCTTGAGTGCCTCTTATCCCCCCTCTTTGTATGTCTCCTACACCCTCCCAACCCCTTTGCACGTCTTACTCCCCCCAGCCCCTTTGTGTCTTTTACTCTTCCCAGCTCCGTTGTGTGTGTCTCTTTCACCCCCAGGCCCCTCTGTGTGTATTTTCCTTCCCAGGCCCCTTGGTGTGTCTCCCTCTGTGTGTCTCTTTCTCCCCTACCAACCCCTTTGCGCTTCTCTTTCACCCCTTCCTCAGTCTCTCTGTGTGTCTCTTCCACCCCCCCTCTGCCCTAATTATCTCTTTCATTCCCCCCCCCAGTCCCTTAGTGGTCTCCTCTCCTCCCTCTGTCCCTTAGTGGTCTCCTCTTCTCACCTGTCTCCCTTAGAGTTCTCCCCTCTTGTTATGTAGTGCTCTCCCCTCCCCTCCTATCCCTTTGAGTTTTCCCCTCCTGTCCCTTATTGCTCTCCCCTGCCCCTTAGTGATCTCCCCTGCCCATTAGTGCTCGCCCCTGACCCACTGTTACTTAGTGATCTCCCTGCCCCCTGCCCATTAGTGCTCTCCTCTGCCCCACTGTTACTTAGTGATCTCCCTGCCCCACTGTCCCTTAGTGATCTCCCTGCCCCACTGTCCCTTAGTGCTCTCCCCTGCCTCACTGTCCCTTAGTGCTCTCTCTTTGTGCTCTCCCCTGCCCCCGTCCCTTGGTGCTATTCTCTCCCCTCCCTTAGTGCTCTCCCCTCGTGTCCCTTAGTGCTCTCATCTCACGTCCCTTAGTGCGCTCCTGTCAGGGTACCTGTTGTCTCTACCTCAGAGGAGGTGAGATACTGAGAATTCCGTCCTCTCAGAAGAACTGACTCACTCGTTCCTCGCGGTCATTTCGGCCGTTTACACGCCGGACGCCTCTGATCCGCCTCCTTTTATGACGCGGCTCTAGTAGCCGACGTCATGACGATTAGCCGTTCCGACCTGTCAATCAGTCCTGAGCTCCAATCAGGACTCATCGGGGGCGTGATCATCTATCTGGAACCAGGGTATATAATGAGGTTTTGTGTATTGGTTCATTGCCCTGTCGTGGTTCTAGCTAGTCTAGTCACTCAGCGCTCTTACCTCTATTTTACTCTTTGGTTCTGACCAGGCTTGTTTATTCTACTCTGCTTACCTCTGTTACCCTTTTGACCCGGCTTGTCTCTCGTTTACCTGCTCTCTCGTTCCCTCGACCTCGGCTTGTCTCTAGACCATTCTTTGCTTACTCCTTACGTTAGTCCGGCCATTCTAAGGTCCGGTATACGTACCTACTACCTATTTGTACTCTGCCTGTTGGATCCCTGTCCCGATTCTGACATTACGACAGGGCCATGGATCCTGCAGGTACAAACACTCAGGTCGGTTCTCCTGACTCTAGATTTGAGGCTATGGATCATAGAATGGACCAGATGGCTCTAGCATTGCAAGCCTTACTATCTCGTTCTAGTAACCAATCAGAAGAGATGCGTACTGCTTCCGTCTCTCCTGTAAGTTCAGGCCTAGAGGTAGCCACAGTAGGTGCTTCATCTCGTATAACTCCTCCTGTACGTTATGGTGGCTCTCCGGATACGTGTCGAGGTTTTTTAAACCAGATAGGTATTCATTTCGAATTACAACCCCGCTCCTACCCTACAGATAGGGCGAAAGTTGGATTTATAATCACACTACTCATTGATAAAGCTTTGAGATGGGCTAACCCTTTGTGGGAGAATGATAATCCGTTAGTCTATAATTATAATGCCTTTGTTACTGCTTTTAGAAGGACTTTTGATCCTCCAGGTAGAAAGGTTAATGCTGCTAGACTACTGTTACGTCTTAGACAACATAACCAAACCCTTGTTGATTATGCCTTAGAGTTCAGATCCCTGGCAGCAGAAGTCAGGTGGAATGAACAGGCTTACATGGACGTATTTCTAAACGGACTATCAGACCAAATTCTAGATGAGGTTGCCACAAGAGAGCTTCCTGAAAATTTGGAAGATTTAATTTCTTTTATTTCACGAATTGATGAACGGTTAAGACAGAGACAGAACACTCGAGATAGAACCCGTAGACCTTCCTTTAGACTAGCTCCCACATTTCAAAGTCCTGAATCTACAACTTTAGCGCTTCCAGAACCTATGCAGATAGGCAATACTCGTCTCTCAGAGGAGGAGAGACAGTACAGGAGAAGGGAGGGGTTGTGCATGTATTGTGGAGCAAGAGGTCACCTACGCCTAAATTGTCCTAACCGCCCGGGAAACGCTCGCACCTAAGTTCCTCCAGAGGACAGGCCTTGGGTGTTTCTATCTTGTCCTCTATACATGACTATAAAGATCATAGGCTTCTACTACCTGTTTCTTTAGTTTGGGAGAAGGGAGTACTTAATACCATGGCGTTGATAGACTCCGGAGCTGCTGAAAGCTTCATTGACCGAACCTTCGTCACTAAACACTCTATCCCATCCCAGCTAAGGGATACACCCTTGGCCGTTGAGGCCATAGATGGTAGACCATTATCTGAACCTGTTATTTCTCATGAGACCTTACCTGTTAACTTAACTGTTGGTATCCTACACGAGGAGGGTATATCTCTTATGCTCATTTCTTAGTGTTCTTCTGTTCCTATAGTCTTAGGGTATCCTTGGCTTAAGAAACATAACCCCATTATCGATTGGGAATTGGGTGAAATAATCTCTTGGGGCCAGGGTTGCCGAGACAGGTGCTTACAGAAGGTCTCACCGGTTTGCGTAGCTGACACACTGGTTAATTCTACCCAGTCTTCTGACTTACAAATACCACCCCTATACCTGGATTTAAGGGCAGTCTTTGACAAGAAGAATGCTGACACTCTACCTTCACACAGGTCCTTTGACTGCAAGATCAGACTCTTGCCCGGTACCATGCCTCCGAGGGGCACGGTATATCCTTTATCTACTAAGGAGAACCTAGTCTTAGAGGAGTATATTCGTGAGAACCTGGACAAGGGATTCATTAGGAGATCCTCCTCCCCTGCCGGGGCCGGATTCTTTTTTGTGAATAAGAAAGATGGTACATTAAGGCCTTGTATTGATTATCGGGGATTGAATAAAATAACTATTAGAAATGCCTATCCGATTCCTTTGATTACTGAGCTCTTTGATCGTTTAAAGGGCTCCAAAATTTTCACCAAGTTAGATCTCAGAGGGGCGTATAACTTGGTGAGAATCCAACAGGGAGACGAGTGGAAAACAGCTTTCAATACCCGTTACGGGCACTATGAGTACACGGTAATGCCTTTTGGTCTCTGTAATGCACCAGCAGTATTTCAGGATCTGATTAATGAGGTTCTTAGGGAGTTTCAACATGATTGCGTTATCGTATACCTAGATGATATACTTATACATTCTAGTGAGATTGAGACTCATCACAGACAAGTCAGAAGGGTATTGCGCAAACTTCTACAACATGGATTATACTGCAAATTGGAGAAGTGTAGTTTTGACCAGTCTCAGATAAACTTCCTTGGGTACGTTATTTCTGGGGACGGGTTTAAGATGGATCCGGTTAAACTCCAGTCTATTTTAGATTGGCCTTTGCCCAGGGGACTCAAGGCCATTCAGAGGTTTATTGGATTCTCTAATTATTATAGGCGCTTCATTAAAGGTTACTCGTCTATTATTGCGCCTATTACTAATATGACTAGACAAGGGGCTGACACTAAGACTTGGTCTACTGAAGCTCTCGTTGCTTTCAAAACACTCAAGGTTCGTTTCTCTTCAGCACCGATTTTGGTTCACCCTGACACGTCTTTGCCTTTTCTACTCGAGGTAGACGCCTCGGAGACGGGTATAGGTGCTATCTTGTCTCAAAGATTAGGTGTGGATAAACCATTACATCCATGTGGTTTTTTTTCCAAAAAATTGTCTGGGCCTGAAAGCAGATATGACATTGGTGACAGGGAACTATTAGCGGTTAATATGGCCTTAAAGGAGTGGAGACATTTATTGGAAGGGACCTTGCACCCTGTTACTATTCTAACGGATCACAAAAACTTGTCTTATATTGGGGAAGCCAAGCGCTTATCCGCCAGGCAAGCTCGTTGGTCCTTATTTCTCACTCATTTCAATTATGTGCTCACCTATAGACCTGGTTCTAAGAACTCTAAGGCCGATGCTTTGTCTCGCCAACATGAACCTTCTACTGTATCTGAGGCGGTTTTGTCATCTGTAGTTCCCAAGTGCAATATTATCGCCAACACGAATCTCAGGATACACTCTCCGTTGCTTGCCGAGATCATGAAAGTGCAGCATCTGGCCCCCAGACAGGTTCCCGGGGCAAGGCACTTCGTTCCTCCTGAACTTCAACCGGAACTGTTGCAATGCTTTCACAACAGCAAAGTGGCTGGGCATCCTGGCATACGTAAGACGTGTTCCTTGATTTCTAAAGATTTCTGGTGGCCTTCGTTACGTAAGGATCTTAAGGATTTCGTCGGGGCATGTGAGGTCTGTATGAAGACTAAACAACCTCATACGCTTCCTTGTGGGCTCTTGCACCCCTTGGAGATCCCCGAGAGACCATGGTCTTGTCTGGCTATGGATTTCATTGTCGATTTACCTATTTCTAAAAAACAGACTGTTATTCTCACGGTGGTTGACAGGTTTACTAAGATGGCTCATTTCGTACCATTGCCTAAACTTCCGTCTTCTCCCGAATTGGCTGAGATATTCGCAAGAGAGATTTTTCGTTTACATGGTATACCCTCCGAAATTGTCTCTGATAGAGGTTCCCAATTTGTTTCCCATTTTTGGAAGTCCTTTTGTTCTCAATTGGGTATCAAACTGAATTTCTCTACTGCATATCATCCCCAGTCTAACGGAGCTGCTGAACGCACCAACCAAAAGATTGAGCAATATTTGCGTTGTTTTGTTTCCGAACACCAGGATGATTGGGTCGGTCTGATTCCTTGGGCGGAGTTTGCACACAACAATCTCGTTTGTGACTCGTTCTAGCTCGTTCTACTCGTTCTAGCCCCTTCTTCATGAACTATGGCTTTCATCCTCCTATTCTTACCTCGGTTTCCCCTTCCCAAGGGGTACCGTCGGTTGATGTCCATGTTGCCAATTTGAAGAAGTTGTGGGATCAGACTCGACAAATTCTCCTTCATAATTCCACGTTGTTCAAACGACACGCAGACAAGCGTAGAAGGGCGGCTCCGGTTTTTATTCCAAGGGATAGGGTGTGGCTGAGTACCAGAAATATTCGCTTGAAGGTTCCCTCTATGAAATTTGCGCCTCGTTTCATTGGTCCTTACAAGGTTCTGACTCAAATTAATCCCGTTGCGTATCGCCTTGCTCTTCCACCTGGCTTGCGCATCCCCAACTCCTTTCATGTTTCCTTGTTGAAGCCTCTAGTTTGTAACAGGTTTTCCTCCGCTGTACCCTCCCCTCGCTCTGTTCAGGTTGAGGGCCAGGAGGAGTATGAAATCAACTCCATCCTCGATTCTCGAATTTCTCGGGGGAGGTTACAATATCTTGTGGACTGGAAAGGATATGGTCCGGAAGAGAGGTCCTGGGTGGCCCAGGAGGAGGTGCATGCTCCTCGCCTCCACAGGGCTTTTTATTCCCGGTTTCCGTCTCGTCCCGGTTCCTTCCGCCCGGTGGGCGTTTCTGAGAGGGGGGGTACTGTCAGGGTACCTGTTGTCTCTACCTCAGAGGAGGTGAGATACTGAGAATTCCGTCCTCTCAGAAGAACTGACTCACTCGTTCCTCGCGGTCATTTCGGCCGTTTACACGCCGGACGCCTCTGATCCGCCTCCTTTTATGACGCGGCTCTAGTAGCCGACGTCATGACAATTAGCCGTTCCGACCTGTCAATCAGTCCTGAGCTCGAATCAGGACTCGTCGGGGGCGTGATCATCTATCTGGAACCAGGGTATATAATGAGGTTTTGTGTATTGGTTCATTGCCCTGTCGTGGTTCTAGCTAGTCTAGTCACTCAGCGCTCTTACCTCTATTTTACTCTTTGGTTCTGACCAGGCTTGTTTATTCTACTCTGCTTACCTCTGTTACCCTTTTGACCCGGCTTGTCTCTCGTTTACCTGCTCTCTCGTTCCCTCGACCTCGGCTTGTCTCTAGACCATTCTTTGCTTACTCCTTACGTTAGTCCGGCCATTCTAAGGTCCGGTATACGTACCTACTACCTATTTGTACTCTGCGTGTTGGATCCCTGTCCCGATCCTGACAGCTCCCCTCAGGTACCCTTAGTGCGCTCCCCTCAGGTACCCTTAGTGCGCTCCACTCAGGTACCTTCTGTCCCTCTGAGCTCTTCCTTCCCCTCCTGTCCCTTAAAGCTCTCCCTACCCCCTGCTCATTAGTGCTCTCCATCTTGCATCACCTAACCCTTAGTGGTCTCTCCTCTCACCCATCCTTTGGTGGTTCCCCCCATCCCTTAATGGTTTCTCCTCTCTTCCCTCCCTGTCCCTTAGTGCTCTCTCCTCTCCCTCCCCTTGTCCCTTAGTGGTCATCTCCCCCAACACCTCTCCATAGTGGTCCTCACACCCCAATCCCCTCCTTGGTGCTACTCCTTTCCTCCCCTTCTTGTTGGTACCCCCTCCTTAGTGTTCTTTTCCCGTCTTCCTGTCAGTTTGGCCGGGTACAGGAAACAGAAGCTCCTGTACCGAGGTCCGCTCCGCTCGGCAATGCTACACTGAGTGACTGGTAGGACGGAACTCTCTGTCCTTCCCTCCTGCCATCCACTGTAATATTGCACCCACAGAGACAGTGCGCCCTAAGGCTGAGCATGTACCGCTCTACTGGCCCTCGCTGAAAAGTGTACTTGCCGGGGCTGTTTCCTGCAAAAACAGGACTGTTGGCAAGTATGCTTACCCTCTAAAAGATAGTGTTACCACTTGCATTTTGAAGTGCTGCCTCTCTGTTTTCTTGACCTCTCGGGTAGATCAGTCATCGATCTAGGACCAGAGGCAGTCAGGGCTCTGGCTGAACAGCCATGCTTTGGCCGAGTAACTAGAAAGATTAAATTCCAATCATATATTCCACCCATAGATTGGGGCCCTGCAACCTATAGAGCTGTAAGAGACTCCCTTCTTCTCAGTGAGACCTGGCACGGTGCACTGTGTGAGGGGAAGAGGTGTGTCTTGTGGATGGGAAGTGACATCACTTCCTGCTCTCTGTGCCAGGTCTTCTCCATGCTCTACAAAGGATAAAAGAAAAAGGGCTGTGCTAAGTAAATAAACTGTAAAAATAGCAATAATAAATACAGTATAAATGGAGTCCAACCACATATCCTTTAACCCCTTAAGGACACATGACATGTGTGACATGTCATGATTCCCTTTTATTCCAGAAGTTTGGTCCTTAAGGGGTTAAAGTGGGGATTGTACGGCTGTGCGCTCTTCAAGTCGGTGCTCTGGAGTTTGTATGTGGGAAACTTGTATTTGTACTATATTTTATATATTCTTCTATACTACACGTATTGGTGTTTCTTTTCTTGTCCTATATTTATTGGATACTAACTGGCACTATACTACGTGAGTCTGTAAAGAAAGTCGCCCATTACCAAATACGATGACAGAGATTGGATTTATTTAAACCTTCCTCTATATGATATGCAAATGACCATACAATATTTCCTATACTTATCTGTATGTATATGTCATGAGTTTTTAGCCTGCACATCTACAGAAGATGCTTTGTATATTTATTTATTCATGCATGTTTTATATTGATGATTTTTTTTCCTTATTAAGGTGTGGCTGTCCACCATATTTTTTGTGCTTCTCTATCCAAAACTTCACTTTGTTGCAAATGTTCACAAGTTGCAGCTTCTGATCTTCGTACACCAGAAAATAGTTGAACTTCCTGAGCTAGTCCAGGTGCTCTCAAATTTTTTATCTGAGAACTTACTGAACCTGTCAAGCTAGAACGTATGGGTTATATGGTTCCACACTCTGCAGTAATTTCATTTATGTAGAAACGTGAAGCTGCTGTGCAGGATAGTGAAGGCCAGAGGATGTCTACTCCTACTACTTCCTTCACATTTGTGGTTGGAAGAAAGTCTCACTTGTAAATCTATGAGTGAGCCTGTAGGAGGATGTGCTCACATTTGTTCCTGCTGAGCCCATATATTAGTAAATGGGAAATATTCTGCTGCTTTCTTCAGATCAAACTTCTCTTGACAGCAATGAAAAGTTTCCCATAAAGATCTGGAGAAACGCGGCATTAAACATGGCCCCCAGCGACACTAATCTGATCCAGGATATTTCTTCCATAAGAGAGCACTTCAGCCGGCCGGGCTTCACCCCTGAGCAGCTGGGGTTCTCTGGGGCACGTGTGCCAGGATGATATGAGCCTTTACAAATATACAGAGTTTAATTCTCTAAAAACAATTTTGGAGAATTATTGTACACCAGCAATTTTATAACAGGACAGGAGGCTTCATATTTTGCATAATCTTTCTTTACTAAAACTCCAGCAGCACAGGTTTAACAATAAAGTTTAGTGAAAAAAAAACATTGCCATAGGGTATAAAAGGCCCTTCCTCTTGCATCATTTCCTCTTTCTTTGCTGCTCCAGTCAGACAGGTCAGAGTATTTTATTCTCTGCTATTGAATTTACATTTACACTGTCAGAGTGTCCTTTCTCTGCTCATACTTACTATTGAATTTACATTTACTCTGTCAGAGCTTCTTTTCTCTGCTCATTCTTACTACTGAATTTACATTTACTCTGTCAGAGCTTCTTTTCTCTGCTCATTCTTACTACTGAATTTACATTTACTCTGTCAGAGCTTCCTTTCTCTGCTCATACATACTACTGAATTTACATTTACTCTGTCAGAGCTTCCTTTCTCTGCTCATTCTTACTATGGAATTTACATTTACACTGTCAGAGCTTCTTTTCTCTGCTCATACTTACTGTTGAATTTACATTTACTCTGTCAGAGCTTCCTTTCTCTGCTCATACATACTACTGAATTTACATTTACTCTGTCAGAGCTTCCTTTCTCTGCTCATTCTTACTATGGAATTTACATTTACTCTGTCAGAGCTTCCTTTCTCTGCTTATTCTTACTATGGAATTTATATTTACTCTGTCAGAATCTTGTATTCTCTGCCCATTCTTACTATGGAATTTATATTTACTCTGTCAGAATCTTGTATTCTCTGCCCATTCTTACTATGGAATTTATATTTACTCTGTCAGAATCTTGTATTCTCTGCCCATTCTTACTATGGTTTTACATTCACACTGGGTTTGATGGATTGTCTCTATATTTGATTATCACTATTTATTTTCTTAAATTTTTCCCTTTCTCCCCCATATCCCCACCTGTACTACCTTTGCTTCCCTCTCACTATCTCCCTGTCATTCATTTCGCGATCGCGGCAAGTTACCAAGATCGCGCTTATCAAACCAGGGACTGGGGCATTGGTTAGGGTCAGCGGGAGGGGGAGTGTGGGAATCCGCGTTACCGGCATTAAGATTTGCACGCGAACGGCGGCCATTTTGGGTATCGCAGACCGCGAGATCCAGGGCGGCCAGCCACCTTCCCAGACCGTGATTCACACGGTCTGGAATGCTCTCATTTCTCCTACAGGGTTTTTCAATGCCTGTCAGGAGCTGTGATATACATAGCACCATGTGTATATGTGTGTATATATATATATATATGTATGTATGTATGTATGTACATATATGTGTATGTATATATGTATGTGTGTGTATATATATATATATATGTGTATATATAGATGTTTCACAATGTATTTCATGCATTAGGTTAGCTCAATGGGCTAATACACTAGCAGTACACTGTCCATATCTTATGGTTCACAGGCTCTATCCCCACTGAAGTAGATAAAATAGGAATCACCTATTTGGGTAACCAGAGAATGGGTTCACGATTTTATATCTTGTGATCTATTAATTTCTGTGTATTTTTCGTATCCACGCTGGCGGGCCGCAACTGCTAGCCGCGCTGTCGTTTTGGCGCGAACGGCGGCCATCTTAGATCTCGCACCTGCGAGACCCACGACTGCCATTTGCGCCCCTAGCGGTTATGAATCAAAAACGTTGGATATGTATAGTTAAGTATTTCCATTAAACAATAATTTACTGTGGAACATTGCTGACAACAAACTGCACTGTACATTAACCATTACACTGCTGCAGAGTGTCTATACAGAGGTGACCCCTCTCAGTTGGGGGTGAACCCCACTCACGCTCCTGCCAATACCATAACAGGAGTGACCCCCTATGCTGGGTGACCCCCAAGCGGAGCCATACAGCACTTGGTGCAGGATTTATTCAGGGGTGACCCCCTTTCAGATGGGGTGACCCCCCACAGGCTCAAAGAGACACAGTGCACGCAGGTTCAACATCCTGCCATACACTAACAAAATGACTCTATGCAGTGAATATCGGACACCCACACTACGAATGGGGTGATCCACGCACCTCCTTACCAAGGAGTGAGGAAATTGCAAATGTACAGGCTCCACAATTCATATATCGTTGGGTGAACCCCAAACCAAACAGGCCCTCCACCCTTGACGGGTGCGGCCCACTTATACGACCGCTCATCCCGGTCGCACAGAGGGTGACCCCCTCTTCAGGCCACTCGACCCCTTGCGACCTGAGGGTCTCGGGTCAGATAACACTGGTCAGGCCAGTCATTAGTGGAAGCCGACTGTACTACTACTCATGTACTTCAGTACCTGACATTCTCCTGTCTTTCACAGAGAGGAATACTCCACTACTTCATGTTGAGTGACTCACCACAATCACCACCATCTGACTTCCAGTCAATGATAAATTTGGCGGTGGCTGCCTCAGTGGAGAAGGCTATTGCCACTGGTGCAGATCCCGAAAACAGACACCGACACCGCGACGGCCACTGAAACGGAAGACACTGACTTCCTTAGAGAAGTCCCCAGAATAAAACTATCCAAACGTTATTTTCTGTGCACTTTATTATTGGGGCAACCCCCCTTACTACCGGGGTGACCCCCACACTCAAAGATGTGCATTCACCAATGGATTACTGTGCACTTTTTTATTGGGGTGACCCCTTTATAGGAGGCGACCCCCACAGGCTCAAGTGTCACAGTGCAAGCAGGCTCATCCCCTGCTATACAATTAAGAGTCACAGTACAAGCAGGCTCATCCCCTGCTATATCATTAAGAGTCACAGTGCAAGCAGGCTCATCCCCTGCTATACAATTAAGAGTCACAGTGCAAGCAGGCTTATCCCCTGCTACATCATTAAGAGTCACAGTGCAAGCAGGCTCATCCCCTGCTATACAATTAAGAGTCACAGTGCAAGCAGGCTCATCCCCTGCTATACAATTAAGAGTCAGAGTACAAGCAGGCTCATCCCCTGCTATATCATTAAGAGTCACAGTGCAAGCAGGCTCATCCCCTGCTATATCATTAAGAGTCAGAGTGCACGCAGGCTCACCCCCTGCTATATCATATGTATATATGACTCTATGCATGGTACCCACAATACGACTAGGGTGATCCACATACTCCTCACTGGGGAAGGGGGAAAATTTTGCAGTAATCAGGCTCCAACACTCGTCTGCGGACTTCTGTGCACTTTATTATTGGGATGAACCCCTTTACTACTGGGGTTATTCCCCCACTCGCAGATGCGCATTCCACATGGAACTATGGCCGGAGGTGCTCTAGGTGTCCTAACACATTTACACATGTACCTAGTCCATATATATAGATATATATACTCAACAGACGGAAAGGTCAACAGACGACCTCTCACTCAAGACTTTCAGCCTAGGTTAATTGCAGTGGCAACCTCAATGCAGACAACAATCCCCAATAGGCTGGGTCAGGGTCTTGCAGAGACTGTGAACCATGGTACCCCATCTGCCTATGAATTCATGAGCTACTAGGCCTGGGGCCAAGCACCTATATACAAAGGACAAGTGCAAGTATTCCATCACGGACCCTCCAAATAATTACATCAAGCCTGAGAACAGAACCTCGATGTGCCGGAAAGTTATCCAAACAACATATTAAGGAAATCTCCGGAGACTCCACGGATTTGACCGCTGCACGGTCAGTCAACACACAGAGATCGACGAAATGGGGGTTGCCAGGCCTTCATCCACGATCCATACAATTGTAGCCACAAAACCGAGGAAAAGGAGACTGTGTGTTCGACTCCGGGTCGCACGCCCTCGCTCACTTCACCCCAACAACAGCATATTACTGAGAAACAGCTATACTCTTACATTTCTCCGGTTTCAACGCTCTCATGGTGTAACCATGGGCAGCGGTCTACCTTGTAATGAAATAAGGAAGCTACCTCTACTCGAGTAGGTAGGTTAGATTACTCCGGATGGCCGAAGGATAGGACATAGGATTCCTCTATACTCCTGGGCTGAACGTCCCAGTAGGGTAACTTAGCTCCATGAACTAATGCTTAATCTGGATACTTGGTCGACCATTGGGGGTCGAAGTCCACATCTTCCAATACCACCCCTCTACGGGTACTGGAGGACCACAAATCTCACATATGAGGAAACTTACTTATTTCCAAGAAGCGCTGGGCATTCGCTCCAGACGTCACTGATTAACTCGGGGATAATTTTATGCTCACAGTAGTCGGGAGACTACCATTCTGGCACCATCCTACAGCTTCCCCACACCTAGGTGGGTTCAATAATTAGGATTGGACGGACACATACCCGTCCAAGATAGTCACACCAGGGACCCATTTGTCCATTTAGTTTTTTCATCGACGGGACCAAACAAATCAATTCACATGTCTATCATTAAGGTACGACCCATGGTACCCAAGAAACTTTTATAACCGGTCATGGCGCCCTTTGCCACAAGGGAATCCACTACCTCACCTATCTAGACTACAAGACGTTACTTACTACACACGTAATCGACAATCCGTCTCTAGGGCTGGAAGGCTCGCTGCACATACCCCTACCAGAGAACCATGATCTGGAGAAGAGACGGCCGGCGTCGAGGTTACCGACAAACTACAGCTAGCCTGGGACAGATCCGATCGTTGTATTCTCCTACATTTGGACAATATCTCGGCAACCGACTACACAAAACACCTGGACAGAGTCTGGTATCGGACTCTAATAATATCGGAGGACATTTACCATTTCTAAATTACACGCAAGGTTACCCTATGACTAGGGTTCCCTCAGAAGATTACCTATATCATGAACTGGGTTTCGTGACAACGGGACTCCTTGGTCACCATCGCATCACGGAGATCTGGGTGACACGCACCTCGCCACTACAGCAGAATTGAAGGGGCTCCCGATCCTATTGACTCCATTCTGGGCTATCCACTGCCCTTCCGCTGTCTCCCATTTTACAGACAACCCACAAGATACCATCGGAGACTTTGGCGGCTCATACTCCACGACAGGACTTTTCGTATGCTGTGAGGCGTCATACGCTCCAGAACCAGTATCGGAATACACTCGGTTATGGGTCTTAGTTGTGGTTCTCTCTATTCCTACGGGTTTGTCCTAGGGATTTGGATATTCACTCCAACTAACCCTCGAGGAATCTCACAATCGAGACAGCCTCTCTCTCTCCCTTTGTATGCTATACCTTTCACACCAGTTATGGCCACCACCTTACCGAGTGGGCACGTTGACCATTGCTCATATGGTTGCGGTGATCGATTGGTTATCAGTCATTCGAGTCATGGATGCGTCTTAGCCATCCACGACGCATCTTCCTTCGCCGATGTTCATTGGCCGAGTCACGAGAAGAGAATTTCAGGGTGTTCTACTTCCTCGGACTCTTCACACATCCTGTGTTGTTCCATAGCGTTAAAAATGCAAAATATGAAGCCTCCTGTCCTGTTATAAAATTGTAGATTATGCTAGCGCAGTGTACCTATAATCTTAATTTTATTAAGGACAGGAGGCGAGTATTTTCCCACCCTGCTTTTTCCCTCCCTAATTATCATTCCTTGGGTTGTACTTCAATAAAAGATTTGAATTCAGGGGGTGTGGTTATCTCTTTATTATGTGGTTTATTTCATATCACATCTTGAAATTACGACTGCTATCTGTTATGATTTCCTAATACATACAATTTGACTATATTAATGTCTCTCATAGCTACCTATTTCGGTTAAAATATTCTTGTCTCATCTGATAAATTCCTTTTATGTAAAGTACTACGGAATAAACTGGCGTTTTATAAACAGTAATATTGATTATGCTAATAATAATAATAATGAGGACAAACAGTTCATTTCCAAATCCCTTTCATGTCTTTTGTTTCTTTTCAGTTTGATTCTTCTTCATGGATCAATATATGGGATCGTCTTTGAACTCTACGACAATCTTCCAGTCGGGATTTGGATCATTTACAGTCTGATTCTTCGTCGTTATCCTTATTTATTGTAATAGCAGGATATGTTTATGATTATCTCGCACCAAAGAAAGAGGAAATGATGCAAGAGGAAGGGCCTTTTATACCCTATGGCAATGTTTTTTTTTCACTAAACTTTATTGTTAAACATGTGCTGCTGGAGTTTTAGTAAAGAAAGATTATGCAAAATACTCGCCTCCTGTCCTTAATAAAATTAAGATTATAGGTACACTGCGCTAGCATAATCTACAATTTTCGCCTTCCTTACACTTCAGTTTTCTATTCACTAGAATGCTGTGTTTAGTGAAATGATATTGGTTGATACATGCTTCCTTGGTAAGAGGGAGCAACATATTTTCTGAATAAAATGCTGCCTTACTGCATTTTTGTTTCTACGCCCATGCTATAAGTAAATGGTAACTGTATGAATACATAGCCAGAGGCAATTCTAATGTATCCTAGTTACATGTAAAGTATGTACAACGTATTCCCCATTAGTGCATAGCTATGCCTGGGGACAAGTCATTGCTGTCTTAAAGGGACATTTCAATGCAAATGTCATAACATACTGTGGTAGGAGCTCTCCTGCTTACAACTGCCAAATCCACCATGGTTTCCTTGAGAAATACCACTTAGATGGCACATGAAAAGCTCTGCCTGTTGTATGCAGAATTTATATACTGAAGAGAAGTTGTGAATTAGTGTGGTTAGCTAATATATTTTCCACACCTCCCAACATTTCAAATGGACAAAGAGGGACACTTTAATTTTAGGGACGTGAGTGGGGGTGACCAGGGGTGGGGCTGTTCTGAGTGTGAGTGGGGGTGTGGCCAGCGGTGGGACTGAACTGAGTGGGGGTGGCCAGGGGCATAGCTGTTCTGAGACATTTTAGGTGACTTACTAATAATATTTTATCCAACTAAAATGTCATTTAGGAGAAGAACAATGTATCTTATTTACACAGACTGATATCTAAAACAGTTATTGTAGTATAAAGTCACATTACTGGGAGTATTATTACTGTGGAGCTCTGTTATACACTCAGACACATTACTGGGCGTATTATTGCTGTGGAGCTCTGTTATACACTCGGACACATTACTGGGAGTATTATTGCTGTGGAGCTCTGTTATACACTCAGACACATTACTGGGCGTATTATTGCTGTGGAGCTCTGTTATACACTCAGACACATTACTGGGAGTATTATTGCGGTGGAGCTCTGTTATACACTCAGACACATTACTGGGAGTATTATTGCTGTGGAGCTCTGTTATACACTCAGACACATTACTGGGAGTATTATTGCTGTGGAGCTCTGTTATACACTCAGACACATTACTGGGAGTATTATTACTGTGGAGCTCTGTTATACACTCGGACACATTACTGGGAGTATTAATACTGTGGAGCTCTGTTATACACTCAGACACATTACTGGGAGTATTATTACTGTGGAGCTCTGTTATACACTCAGACACATTACTGGGAGTATTATTACTGTGGAGCTCTGTTATACACTCGGACACATTACTGGGAGTATTATTGCTGTGGAGCTCTGTTATACACTCAGACACATTACTGGGAGTATTATTACTGTAGAGCTCTGTTATACACTCGGACACATTACTGGGAGTATTATTACTGTGGAGCTCTGTTATACACTCGGACACATTACTGGGAGTATTATTGCTGTGGAGCTCTGTTAGAAACTCAGACACATTACTGGGAGTATTATTACTGTGGAGCTCTGTTATACACTCGGACACATTACTGGGAGTATTATTACTGTGGAGCTCTGTTATACACTCGGACACATTACTGGGAGTATTATTGCTGTGGAGCTCTGTTATACACTCAGACACATTCCTGGGAGTATTATTGCTGTGGAGCTCTGTTATACACTCGGACACATTACTGGGAGTATTATTGCTGTGGAGCTCTGTTATACACTCAGACACATTACTGGGAGTATTATTACTGTGGAGCTCTGTTATACACTCAGTCACATTACTGGGAGTATTATTGCTGTGGAGCTCTGTTATACACTCAGACACATTACTGGGAGTATTATTGCTGTGGAGCTCTGTTATACACTCAGACACGTTACTGGGAGTATTATTGCTGTGGAGCTCCGTTATACACACATACACATTACTGGGAGTATTATTACTGTGGAGCTCTGTTATACACTCAGTCACATTACTGGGAGTATTATTGCTGTGGAGCTCTGTTATACACTCAGACACACCAACAATACAGAGCTCCTAGAAGAGAGGGACAGAGGGATTTGGGTACAATATTGGAACTGTCCCACCTAAAAAGGGACATGGTGGATGTAAGTATGTTTTCCTCTGGCAGCATATGAATGCTACATACTGATTTGCAGCAGATCTTATAGGCCGCTTTAGAAGATGAGGAAATGATAACAACAGGGTTATTTACCAAACTCTGAATACTTGCAAATTAAATATGAAGGGAAAAGCTGAGGAAAAATATCTAATTTGGAGATTTTTTTAAAACATAATTGCAACTAAAGAGGCAGAGAAATAAAAAGCGGGAAGGGTGCAGGTGACCTGTGATCTTAAAAGAAAAGAACTAAACCAAGTTATGTGAATAAGCAAGATGAGGAGTGGGGGGCCAACGTCCCCAGAGTAAGATATGCAACGACCCCAGGTGTTCTTTAGAATCTTTTGGATGGTGTGCGATTACCTTTTCCTTTCTGGAGATATATTTTATCTTAGTGTGGATGTGAAGAGTAGTGGGAATTATTTGAAGGTGAAATACTTCTGGTTGTAAAGTAAATATGTCGGGACATGTGCGCTATATGTGGAAAAATGCACCATTTAAAGCACATCTTACTTAATGAGAATAAACCTGAAAAATGGGTTTGAGTTTTGCTTGGTGTAAATGTGGAAGGAGTTTATAAGAATTTTCTATGATAGTAATGCAAATCTGTGAGGATTTAGAATGATTTTTGCCCAGAGCGTATGCAGCCCAGGTCATTTGGCATTTGACCATTTTTGGGTAAAAAAAAACTGCGTATATCCATGAAGAATCTCCTGAAATCCAAGCATAGAAGAAGATGTAGTGAATATAACTCCCAATCCCCCAAACATGAGCCAAGATTTCATGAAGGGGTAAAGCAATGTGTTTAATGGTAGCCACAGCTGGCCTTTTCTGCAGGTCCCCACGCAGAGGGGAACTCCCTCCTGGACCTGAGAGTAGACTACAGTACAAACAATCACACAATGGGATTGGCTCTCAGGTCCAGGGCACTCCCACATAAAATAGAGTAATCCCTTGTCTGCACCTGGGAGATAATTGGGTTAGTAAACTGAATTATCTCCAGGTACAGAAAACATTAACTTTTTTACACAACTCAAAAAATACTTTAAAATACATAAAATCATATTTTGCATATCCGAAGCCCCAATAGTCCATACATCCCCAGATAGCTTGGATTTGAGCACCCAACATATCCGAAAAGCGCTCAGATCCCACGAACATAGTCGAATCGCCACTGGGGTGAAGATTTGACCAACCACTCTTGAGAGGCTTGCCCAAAATAGTTCTATAGTTTCAGAGGTAGCGGTCGGTCTAGTTCGAGAGTTTTTAAACTAATAAAAAGGTGAATGGTTCATTGGGGGGTGTTTGTTCGGGAGATCCAGTCGAACAAACCTGCTGAACAGCGCTCTCCTGGCTTGCCGTGAACAGAAGCAGGTGTTCGTATGTTTTCACCATTGTTCAGGCCGTCGTGTGGCCGCCTCAGAGTTCCAGACACTCGACAACTAAGTCCCGCTGCCTGCTTTCGTGCGACAAGATGGCCTCCATTTATATGAATGGTGGCCACACAAAGAGAGCAATGAATTCTTGTGGTTTGTTTGAACTTAATGAGCCAGGGGGGGTGGACGGTATTCGGTACTTAGTCTCCTCGAATGGTAGTAGAATAGGGAAATAAATTATTAGGTAAATGTCCGAACTGAGTAGGAGTATGACTCTGGGGAAAGCAAAATAGGGGTTTTGTCACATAGCTCCCCCCAGTTCCATGGGACGGCATACCCGCCTAGACCCCAACGGGTTGGCTTGGGGATGTCCGGGAAGAACGGGTTATTTCTCTTGTTTTGGTTTGCCAAGACAACCCATCTGCATTGGTGTTCTGCTTTCCTGGTGATTACTGCATGGTAAAGTTGTATGGCTGCAGCACCAAGCTCCAACTTAACAGTCTGGGGTTGTCTCCTGCCACTCGGTTAAGCCAAATCAGGCGGTTGGGGTCAGTTATTACGGTGAAGGAGTGTCCATACAAATAAGGTTGCAGTTTCTTTAGTGTCCAAACTAAGGCTAAGCACTCCTTTTCCATGGTAGCATAGCTGACTTCTAGGGGTAGCAACTTTCAGCTCAGATATGCCACCAGGTGCTCCATGCCATCTTCCCTGACCTGACTTAATACAGCTCCCAGTCCAAACATTGAGGCATCTGTATGAACGAGAAATCTTTTAGTGTGGTCAGATGCTGCTAATACAGGTGCTTCGCTTAGTGCCGTCTTCAACTTCTGGAAGGAGTCCACACACTCTGGGGACCATAAAACTTGTCTGGGCAGGGATTTTTTTGTGAGGTCAGTAAGCGGCTTAGTTATGGCGCTATAGTCTTGTACCAACGTCCGGTAATATCCGGCCATTCCTAAAAACGCCATTACTTGCGTTTTGGTATGGGGTTATCGGTTATGGCCTCAATTTTGGCTGGCTAGGGTCGCTGCTTGTCGGAGCCCATTCGATGCCCTAGGTATTGAACCTCTGCCATCCCTTCATGGTATTTGTCAGGTTTCAACGTTAGACCGGCGGCTTGAATTCTTTTGAGCTCTGCAGATAAGTGTTCCAGTTGAGCTTCCCATGTGTGACTGAATATAGTGATATCATCCAGGTACGCATAGGCAAAGATCTGGAATCCCTAGTTCCTCAGGCCTCTTATCCATTCAGCCATACTTCTTGTTGGTGATGAGCCCTGTTGTCGCTGGCTGCCTGTACTGGGTTAACCTCATGGAGTACAGACCAGTGTTCAGGTATGTCCTGATTAGGGTTATACATACGGACCCCCTGCTGTTCTTTTATATAACCCTCCTGGATGAAATGTGCCGCTGCTCTTGTTGGTGGTATTGGTTGTCGCCCCCATTTTAAGGAACGTATTGCAGGCAATTAGGCTTTATGTGCCCTATTTGGTTGCACCCGTAGCACATTGGAGCTGCTTTCCGATACCCGGTTGCTGTCGGTGTAGAGATAGGTGGGGTAGTCCTAGGCGGTAGCGTGGGTGCTGGAGTATACAAAGAAGGACAATGCCCCAGCGGTGCTCGGTTGCCATCAGTCCGTCTGCCCTCATGGAACTCGTCGGCCAGTCATGCTGCCTCTTCCATTCTCTGGGGCTTGCGGTCTCGGACCTAATCTCTGACCTCAGGTGGATTGTGGTAAAAAAATAGTTCTACTAGTAACTATTGCAGGTGGTTGCCTGGCACTCCTGAATCATGTTGCGGGTGGCACGGTGCATACGGAATGCCCATTCGGCATATGAGTCTCTGCCTCCTTTCTTGAGACCCCTGAATTTTCTCCAGTATGCCTCCAGCATGACCGCATATCTGGACAACTATGTTTCTTTCATCTTGTCATAGTTTTGGATTTCCTCATCCGGCACGGCTCGGTAGGCTTCAGCTGCTCTGCTTGATAGCTTGCTGCTCAGTATCGCCACACAGTTAACCTTCTCCAAGTCCTCCAACGCACACTGCTGTTCAAAGTCCTGTAAATAACTATCAATGTCCATCTCACCATCTGTAAACGCTTTGGACGCAGCATAGTTGACTTTCCATGGCTGCCCATTTGTGGATCTATGTAGTGATATCACATACCCTTGTTGTGATCTGTACTCGGGGGTTCTGTGTTTCTGTCGCATGTGCCAGAATCTGTACAATAATATTCTGTGATGGGCCTGCACTTGAAGCTGGAAGTAAGAGAAAAAATTTGGAAGGGGGAGTTTGTGGAAATTTTTTCCCTCCTCCCCCTGGAGGACCTACCCCTGGCAGAGAAGGATGCAAATGAATCGGAAAAAGACAAGGAGCGCTTCCCTTTTAGGAAAATCCTGAAGACCTTTTGGGAATTGGATTAGTGCTTTTTCTGTTTTGGCCAGTGTAACGGGACCTCTTCCGGTAACCCAAACGGTTACCTCCCGTTAGTTCCCTTCCTTCAGTCGATCAGGAACTCTTGCATGGTTAGACGACACTCAGTCCTGGTGGCTCTTAGTCCTTACAAGGACTTTTCCCCGTTGCATCCCATGCAAGCTGGAACAGCAGACACAGACTTCCTTCCCTCCAATAACAGGACGACACACAGTATTGGTGGTTTAAGCACTGACTGACAATCTTTATTAAACACAGGCTTCTTTTATTCACAGACCCCCATAGGGTGTCTCCATTCCACACAATACACCTCCCTTAGTCCCAGGCAAGAGGGGGCTGGGTTACAGATAGCCATCTCCCACCCTGGAAGATACCAAACAGTACACAGGGATACACATTAAACCATATTAAATTCAAGGGGGGCTACACTTTGGGGCTCGGTGCCCCTGGAAGGGAAGAGGTTACAGGGTTGAATTCTACATTGCTAGATAGCCCCGGGTCCCATCTGGGATCCCTGCAAAAAGCGCGGTGATCGCATGTATAGAGCCTGAGATATTAGCGTCGAAAGTCTGGGGCTCGAGTCTCTGTACATCCCTGAAATTAGTTCCATGGCGTTGCTTGGTTTAGTCCGGTGAATTCAAACTTCGCGCCCAAACCAAGCAACAACCAATCAGCTGAAAGGGTGTAAGCCAAATTGCGCCATTCAGCATTCAGGGGAGGAAAGAGTTTCACCACCCGTCATCCCCACGCAGTTATCCACCAAAGAGAACGCTCTCCTGGGCAGCCACGAGCATGTAGTGCCTGGGTGGCGTTCGGCTATACGAACCAGCGGCCACCAGGGGAAAGCACGCGCCGCTTGTTCCCTTGCGGTCTGCAGTTTTCACACCTCGTTAGCAAGGTGTGAACATTCTAACCACACATTCTAAATGGAGTATCGGGGTGGTCCAGCACATGGGGCTTCATGCGCCAGATCGCCCCCACGTGGCTGAAAATTAAAATGCATTGTACATTGTAAAAATACAAGGGGAAACACACAAATAAAACAATTCCATACAGATACATGGAGAACCATAGAGTACAAGGGGAACTGGTGGGAATAGACACTGGGGACACAAAATAAGGCAAACACATCAGCATATACAGTGGGCATGATATTTAGTGGCGGTGTTCCGCCACAGCCAGTGTAATTGGGGAGAAAGCACCAGAGAAATGCTCCTCCCTCTTTTGTTACCAAGATATTATTTGGAACGCGTGCCGGGTATATGGAGGACTGGGATGGTGGCGGTATGTCGAGCACAGGGTGGGACCAAATGAACATTAGGCTCTGGATGGCGATAATGACTCACCCGGCTTCCCACCAAGGGGACCTCCCGTCCTTTCTCTGGGGAGCCGGCACAGGGCTTCTCTTCACGGATGTTTCATGGATGGATTCCTCTTGCGGCGCTCTAAAACCGATGTCCTCGGTCGTGGGGCTTGGGTTACTATTCAGGAGGTTCCTGGGTCCAGGGCATGCCTGGTATTCTGCTTCAGGGGTATTGTGTTGTTCACCCACAGTCTATGGGCCCTTTGTTAATCCATGGGGATGGGAGTTACTTGTTCAGGTTTCGGATAGTGCCGGAATTACTTAGCATCACGGGGAAGAAATTTGTGAGTCACTGATTCCGGATTGGGGCGGTGATGGAGGCTTCTCGTTTAGGTTTTCCAGAGCAGGCTATCCAGAGAATTGTTACATGGGAGTCTAGGAGGTTTTCGGTCCTATGTGCGTCCCGATTGCGTTTTCCCCTTTCTTTCTCCGCAGGGTCCAGCCGACAGGTCTGGTTAGTCGGGCATTCCTATGTTTATTGGGCCCATCTCCGTGCGGGGATTCGACCTGGTGGGACTCATCTCAGCCTGTCTCCGGAGTTGGTGGATGTCAAATGGTTTGGGACTCAGGGCATGCGATGGGTACTGCTGCTTCCGGCTGCTTGTGTGTCATGGACGTTTTGGTGATACTCCTTGGTGGTAACGATTTGGGTGCATTACCAGTGTGGGGTCGGGGGGATATGATCAAGCGAGACTTGGCACGATTAATGGTTCTGTTTCCAAAGGTTTGTTTAGTGTGGTGTGAGGTGGTGGCCCGGAATTATTGGAGGTGCGCACGTGATCAGAAGGCAATGGAGCGTTGCAGGATTAAATTGAATAAGAGGGTTGTGAAGTTTGTACTGCGTGCTGGGGGTCTCTCTGTGTGGAACCACATATTTGAATGGGAGGCGGCGGTCTATTTTTGCTCTGACGGGGTCCACCTTACCGTTGTGGGCCTCGATTTATATAATTTTGCGTTACAGGACATTTTAGAGCAGATTATAGCGTGGTTGGGGGGTTGCGCCCCCTGATTTAGGGGTAAAGCAGTTAGTGGCGGGTAAGGTCCTTGCCAATCTGCGTTGGATCAAGAGTACAGGTGGAAAGAAGGAAGGTGGAGACTGATCCCTCCCCTAACCTCTGATAAATGGTTGGACAAACGGACATGCCCACTGAGCCAAAGGCCGGCTAGCGGTTGGCATGGTGGTAAGGTAAGCCCAAGTTGGGGGCCAAGTGGTGGTTAGGGCAAAGCGGAAGGGCAGGAAGCCAGGAGTACTTGTGTTTGGTGCTGGAATGGATTGGCAAGGACAAGTCTGCGGTTAAATTGTATATCATGTTGATATTGTTAGTAAATGGTTATCTATTGGTTAAATATATTTGTTAAATTATAAATAAAGCTGTGGCCTGTTTTATACCACAAATATGTCTCAGGTTTTTATTGGGGGGAGAATGGATGGTAAAAGAAGGTTGGTCGCACTACACGGTAACCACTACCGGCACACATGGTCTTTTAACCTTTAGTTGTAAAACCTTGCTGTTTTGTAATGACGATTGGGGGAATTGACAACACCTGATGGCGGTAGCCCTGCCTATCGTCACCTTATTTCAACAGTAGCAAAAATGTATAAGACCAAGTAGTCCCTAGTTTGCCTTATAATACCTTTTGACTGTGCTGGAATTTTAGTGAGATTTCAACACTTTCAGTGTAAGTATTTCATGAAAATGTTATCTTAATGAAACACTCAGCACTCAATTCATTTTTATTTCTTTATTTTGGGGGGGAGGGGAGGTGTGACACAGCTTCTTTAAATGTGCAAGATGCACAGCATGCAATGTATTAAAGATGCATGATGATGCAATAACGCGCTATGATTGGACGAAGATCCAGAAGATTTCTGAGCGAGAAGTGAATGCTTCTTTTTCACTGTCCACAGATCAGATTTCATCTGTTTTATATGTGTTTATTAGTTTGATAAGAAACGTATCTAGAAAGTGACCTCTATAAAGGATTACCTGTCATTTTGCAAGCACATATGTCAGAAAGGTTATCAATCATGTAAGAACTAGCTGAGTCCCTTGGGAAAAGAGCTCAGAAAGGGCTTTATTTTGCCTGGGGTGACTTTATGCCTACTTTATAAGCTGCTTTGAAGATGATAATAAAACTCCCTTGGGCACAGCAACTTTATTTTAAACAAAAATCTGATGACAGAAGTGAAAAATGCTATTTCAGCCTAAGTAGCTACATTAACAAGTTTATTATTTAAATATAAATAGAAGAAGCGATGATGCATATAGCTGTAGTGGCATGCATGGAGGGAATGCATGATAACGTTTGTGAAGCCCATGTATGGACGTAGCGGGGAATGTGATGCAAATAAGAATAATGGAGCCTACCCCAAATACCCCCCAATAACGACAGACACTGAATTTGGATGGAACAGGCCAGAGCATTTATTAAAACCTAAGAATGTAGGACTCATCCAACATTTATTAACTTTATCATTTAATTATAACCAAAAATAAATACATAAATAATCCATAACTTAACATATAATTATTAACACCTAGTGCCCTACAGACTTAGCTTACATAAGCGTCCTTGCCAATGAAAGAGACCACGTGCCTATGCACCAACTTGCCCACAGGGTTCTCGCTTCCCCCCTTGTCCAAACCAAATTCCCTTTTTCTTTTAATGCTTACCACCAGCCGGCTTCTAGCTCGGTGGGCACGTCCAAGTCGGTAAGACTTGGACGTGCCCACCGAGCTAGAAGCCGGCTGGTGGTAAGCATTAAAAGAAAAAAGTTTTTTTTCCTATCATTGAGCTGATTTTTGGCAGTACGAGCGGACTCCAAAACACGACACAAACTAAACTGTTGGTTCACTGACTGCTTTGGCCGTTTCGTGATTTGTCTATATGGTGCTTTGGAGTTACAGAATTCTGAGAACCCGCCAATCACCCAGTATGTGAATTAATTGCTCTTTCTTTAAAGCTGAATGCAAAAGTCTGCAAAACTTAGTTGTGATAGGGGCATACAAGCCGAATCAAGAGTTTAAGGAGAGTAACAACGTGTAGCATGGTGTAAGAAAAGGAAAAGTTGGTTGTGGTGTGCCGGAACCGACGTAGCTGTAGGTCTGTAAATAAAGAGGGCCCACCCAATAAGGTGTAAAGAAAAGGTATAAAAAGGGAGAAGAAGGTGGGGTCATGCAACGCTAAGGTATGAACAGGACAGAGGGAGGTGAGTAGGGACTTAAATAGAGGACCATGCCCTTCCCACAACTGTAGGCCAACCCTTTGCATTTGTGATAGGAGCATAAAAGCCGAATTAAGAGTGTAAGAAGAGTAACAAGGTGTAACAAGGTGTAAGAAGAGGAAATGTTGGTTGTGGTGTGCCGGAACCGACGTAGCAGTGGGCCTGTAAATAAAGAGGGCAAAATAGAAACAGGCTAGAATTTATTACAATCAACAAAGGGAAGAGCATGAATTACATGGACATATTATGAAAAGTATGTCTGAGTTCTTGTACCGGTTGTGGTATGTACAGGGAGTATGTAGAGGACTTCCAATGACCTAGTGTTTTGATTATATGTACAGGTATGTTCTTGCTAGAGGCCACGGAAGCCACCCCTATTCTGAAAGAGTGGCCGGAATAGTCGGATGGGTTGAGACCTAGATTCGTGATCAATGAACTGAAGTAAGTCATGAATTTAGTTGTGGTTGGGAAGCTTTGATATTAAGAGTCAGTAAATAGGAATCTAGGATCTTAACCAGGCACCATTTGTTATGTGTCCAGTAATAGGGTATGTTTACGTCTTGTCAATCCTGTGTAGTTTTAGTGTGTGGAAGGGTAAGTACATAATAGTGTCCCAATTTAGCTAGGTGAGACCTCCTGAGGCAATATTGTAGGTTGGTCATGGTAATTGTGGTAAATTTCATCCGTCTCTGAAGAAGTAGGGGTTCACCTACGAAATGCGTAAGACTATTGGACACACATCAGGATACAGACCCAGCATCCGTACATCATTTGAAGTCAGTACTCCTACAGGACCTGTTGGTTTTTTCTTTGCTGAATCGGAGCCGTCCACAGGACGCGTTCCTCCGGAGTGAGGCTCCCGCAGGGACGCATGCGGAACGAAGACGCTGTCCTCACCGGCGGTAGTATCACAAGCGGCAAGGAATTCAATCTGCATCCATTCGAGTACAATCCGAAGGTTTCTGAATAATTCTGACTTCAATATTGACTGGTAACATCTGTATGAATTTCTCCTGATGCATATTTTTTTAACAATATTCATTTTTCCATATATTTTATCTTTTGTCTAATAAACTGGTTTTTATTCTGATCCAGTTTCAGAACCATTGCTTTTTACTAACTGTTGTTACACTCTGCAACATTTTTTAGCCTACAGTTCCATATACTGTATCACTATAATATTACTATTCTGTACTTTTTCCATCTGCATCTTTACAAGATACAAAGTATATTATTTGGTACAAGTGCCAGCCATTCTGTTCCATAGCAGTAATAGAGGCACTTGCACTGCACATTTTTACTTCAGACACAGATTTATCTTTCTATTTATTTATTTATTTATTTATTAATTTATTCATTTATTTATTTATTTTATGTATCATCTATCTACAAGATATCTATTCTTCATCCAGATATATCTCATTTATGCTATTTGATTATATCTATCTATCTTGCTTTTATATTTTCTTGTGAATACTAGTTCCCTCTTAAAGGCAAAGTACCATTGCACACATATCCGCTTTTGTATCCAGATATTCACCCAATCTCAGCCATATTCTAGGCCAGCTCCTGGTATCTGCACACACTATTGGTGTCTATCCATAGTATTTCTTCTATTGGTTTTAGTGGATCCCTATTTTTCCAGTTTTTGAGCGGCCCAGTGCCAGTCCTACTCCCTCACTCCTGGTTATCACATTAGGTGTACCAGATACTAGTATCTCAATATTGTAGGTTGGTCGTGGTAGTTGTGGTAAATTCACGGGGTCTAAGAAAGCCGTAGAAAGCCAGGTAAATTGCAGTTTTAATTACTGGGTCGGTGCGAGGATCAAAAGGACCAGCATCTAAAAGGTCTGAAAGAGTGTGAACCAATTGTATATCAATGGGTAATCTCCTATGTATTGGGGCGTGTCCGGTTTTCTGAATGGATTTGATCTGGTATGAAGACATGAAACTGTGTTTGCTAGGAAATAAAAGCAGCATGTGGTGTTTTATACCTGATAGGAAATAAAAGCAGCATGTGGTGTTTTATACCTGATAGGTACAATTCGATGATACTATGGGATAGTGTGAGTTTGAGGTGGAAAAAGGAAGCAAAACCTACCACAGTCAACATAGCAAAAGAATCAGTAACACCATATTCCGATAAAAACCTCTTAAACAAGGAGAAAGCCCTGTCATAAGCCCTGCGTGTGTTAGCGGAAAGAGACAGTCTGGCAAGGTGATGGCCGTGGGACAACAAGGCGGTTAGTCCATGATCAGCTCCTGCAGTGGCAATGGGGGAGGCCGTAGGCAGAGCTGCGTGGAAGGCCTGAAATTGAAACCGAGACAGCCTGTCAGCAGCAATATTCGTGACACAAAGAAATGATGACTAGCCGCCAGCCATGTCCATTTCCTGAGGAACCTCATAATAACAAGAGATGAAAAACGCACTTTATTAATGATGTGGCACATGGCCTGGTTGTCAGAGAAACAGCGAACCGGACAACCCGACCCCAAGCCACAGCAGCCGCTACAATTGGGTAAATTTCAAAAAGAGCAGAGGTAGTGTAAAAACCCTCAATGCCCTCCGCTGGCCAAGCACCCCAAAGTCATTCAGAACCGTAAATGGCAGTGAAGCCAGTAGTGTCTGCCGCATCTGTCCATATGGTGGCTGATGCCTCTGAAATTTCAGGGAGGAATATACTCTTCCCAGTCACACCACACAAAAACAAAAGTTTTAGACTTTAGAAAAACAGACTTTTCTAAAATTAGAATATGTGTAAAGGAGTAATTATCAGACTGGAGCAATTTAAATGGAGTCCAAAAGAAATGGGATTATTTAACAGTTGCACTACTGAAGGCAACAGAAAATTGCATTAGGCTTGTCAGTAAAAGCAAAAAATTCAAGAAACCACTGTGGTACTCCGCAGATGTGCAGGGCCGGCGCTACCTGTAAGGCGGACTAGGCAGCCGCCTAGGGCGCCCCTTGGGAAGGGGCGCCGCCAGGAGCGCCGGCCCCCCTAATGCTGCAGCCGCCCGAGCGCTCTGCAGAGAGCCTCAGGCGGCTGCAGCTTTGCCCGGGCTGGTGCGTCCATGAGGGCGCACCGCCCGGGCACAGCATGAGGAGAGGGAGGGGGCTGACAGGAGGGAAGCGCTCAGCGCTCCCTCCTGTCACTCCCTCTCTGTAGCGTGACCGAGCGCAGTATAGTCCGCCGGTACAGGGAGCATCTGTCTCCTGTACTCGGACGGACTTACAGGAAGTGAACACTGGTGTTCACTTCCTGTCAGTCCGCCGGGTACAGGAAACAAAAGCTCCCTGTACCCGCGGACCATGATACAGAGCTCGGCCACGCTACTATAGAGGTAGGGGAGGGTGGGGGGAATAAATAGAGAGGGGGGGGGGAGATAAATAAATGGAGAGGGAGGGGAGGAGGAGAAATCAATGAAGAGGGAGGGGGGGAGAAATAAATGGAGAGGGGGGGGAGGAGAAATAAATGGAGAGGGAAGGGGGAGAAATAAATGGACAGGGAGGGGGAGAAATAAATGGACAGGGAGGGGAGGAGGAGAAATCAATGAAGGGGGGGGAAATAAATGGACAGGGAAGGGGGAGAAATAAATGGACAGGGAGGGGGAGAAATAAATGGACAGGGAGGGGAGGAGGAGAAATCAATGAAGAGGGAGGGGGGGGGGAGAAATAAATGGACAGGGAGGGGGGAGAAATAAATGGACAGGGAGGGGGGAGAAATAAATGGACAGGGAGGGGGAGAAATAAATGGACAGGGAGGGGAGGAGGAGAAATCAATGAAGAGGGAGGGGGGGGAGAAATAAATGGACAGGGAGGGGGGAGAAATAAATGGACAGGGAGGGGGGAGAAATAAATGGACAGGGAGGGGGGGAAATAAATGGACAGGGAGGGGGGGAAATAAATGGACAGGGGGGGGATAAATGGACAGGGAGGGGGGGAGGACAGGGAGGGGGGAATAAATGGACAGGCAGGGTGGGGGGAATAAATGGACAGACAGGGAGGGGGGAATAAATGGACAGACAGGGAAGGGGGAATAAATGGACAGGGAGGGGGGGGGGATAAATGGACAGGGGGGGGGAATAAATGGACAGGGAGGGGGGGAAATAAATGGACAGGGAGGGGGGGGGAAATAAATGGACAGGGAGGGGGTAAATAAATGGACATGGAGGGGTAGGGAATAAATGGACAGGAGGGGGAGGGAATAAATGGACAGGGAGGGGGGGGATAAATGGACGGGGGGGATAAATGGACAGGGAGGGGGGGAAAATGGACAGGCAGGGTGGGGGAATAAATGGACAGGCAGGGTGGGGGAATAAATGGACAGGCAGGGTGGGGGGAATAAATTGAAAGGGGGGGGATACATTGACAGGGAGGGGAATTGACGGGATTAGGAGGGGGAATGAGAGTGGGGAGGGGAGAAGAGAGTGACAACGGGGGAGACGAGAGTGACAAGGGAGGGGGAGAAGAGAGGGACACGCGGGGGAGACGAGAGTGACAAGGGAGGGGGAGAAGAGAGGGACACGCAGGGGAGAAGAGAGTGACAAGGGAGGAGGGGGGAGAAGAGAGGGACAAGAGGAGGGAGAAGAGAGGGACATGGGGAGGAGAAGAGAGGGACAAGGGGGGTTGAGAAGAGAGTGACGAGGGAGGGAGAGGGGGAGAAGAGAGTGACAAGGGAGGGGGGAGAGATTGACATCCATCACACACACACAATGCACCCCTTGCACACAGAAAAACACACAATGCATTACACACAGACACACACACAAGCAATTCAACCCTTACACACAATGCATCCCTTACACACACAGAAACACACAATGCATTCCTTACACACACTCAATGCACCCCTTACAGACGCACACACTGCATCCCGTACATACACAGAAACACTCATTGCAGCCCTTACACATACAAACACAGATTCACACAATGCATTCCTTACACACATATCAGGACATCCCCTACTCCTGTGAACAAACTAATTGGTGGAACATGAAGGTGGACCCTGGGGCCCAGACCTTGAGCTGTGCAAAGGGCCTTAAAAAAAATGGAGCCTTCTTCCTGTTCTCCCAGAACACAAACAGCCTCCAGAGAGCCTGTTCTACACCAGACCAGTGGAGCCAGACTGCAGGTAGAGCCCATCACCATCCTCATCTGATTGTAAGTAGGCAATCTAGTATATTATTCGTGGCACTAATCTCTAATTTACCTCACATTAAAGGGACACTTTAGTCCCCAGAACCACTGCAGCTTAATGTAGTGGTTCTGGTGTCTATAGCCTGTCCCTGCAGGCCTTTTAATGTAAACACGGTGGCACTGCAGCACTTGCGTTAGTTAACATGGGGCATTGTGATGTCATATCGGGGGGGGGATGGGGGGCGGCAAACTTTACTTTTGCCTAGGGCGGCAAAAATCCTTGCACCGGCCCTGCAGATGTGGCCAAAATAGTAAAAAACTAAAAGTTAGCATTTAGTAATTATAAAAAAACCAGAGTGAGGAAGACAGAATTACCTATAAGATTAGGCAGAACGAGGCTAAACAAGTTATACGAGCTTCCAAATCACACACAGAAGAGAAAATAGCACAGTTAGCAAAAAAGGGGGACACAACTTTTTTTAGATACATAAATGAGAAAAGAAAAGTAAAACAAGGATTAGTTAGATTAAAAACAAAAGAAGGAAGGTATGTAGATGAGGAAAAAGGTCTAGCTGACTGCCTCAATGAATATTTTTGTTCGGTATTTACAGATGAAAATGAAGGAAAGGGACCTCAGTTAAAGGACCACTCTAGTGCCAGGAAAGCATACTCGTTTTCCTGGCACTAGAGTGCCCTGAGGGTGCCCCCACCCTCAGGGACCCCCTCCCGCCCGGCTCTGGAAAGGGGAAAGGGGTTAAATCTTACCTTTTTCCAGCGCTGGGCGGAGAGATCTCCTCCTGCTCTCCTCCTCCGATCCTCCTCTTCTCCTCCCCGTCGGCTGAATGCGCATGCGCGGCAAGAGCTGCGCGCACATTCAGCCGGTCACATAGGAAAGCATTCATAATGCTTTCCTATGGACGCTGGCGTGCTCTCACTGTGAAAATCACAGTGAGAAGCACGCAAGCGCCTCTAGCGGCTGTCAATGAGACAGCCACTAGAGGACATAGGGGGAAGGCTTAACCCATTCATAAACATAGCAGTTTCTCTGAAACTGCTACGTTTATGAAAAAATGGGTTAACCCTAGAAGGACCTGGCACCCAGACCACCTCATTAAGCTGAAGTGGTCTGGGTGCCTAGAGTGGTCCTTTAAGAAAAAGGATAAATTAGTCATTTATTACACGTGAGTTTACATTGGAAGAGGTTCTATTTCAACTGTCAAAATTAAAGACAAATAAGTCAATGGGACCTGATGGAATACACGCAAAGCTATTAAAAGAGCTTAGTGGTGTACTAGCAAAACCATTAACAGATTTATTTAACCAATCATTGTTAACAGGAGTAGTCCCAGAAGATTGGAAGTTAGCGAATGTTGTGCCCATTCACAAGAAAGGTAATAGGGAGGAGTCTGGCAACTAGGCCAGTAAGCCTTACTTCAGTAGTGGGGAAAGTGATGGAAACCATGTTAAAGGATAGGATTGTTGAACATCTAAAAACACATGGATTTCAAGATCAGAGACAACATGGGTTTATTTCAGGGAGATCATGCCAAACTAATCGTATTGATTTTTTTGATTGGGTAACTAAAATTATAGATCAGGGTGGTGCAGTAGACATTGCTTACCTAGATTTCAGTAAGGCTTTTGACACTGTTGCACATAGAAGGCTTATCAATAAACTACAATCTTTGAGTTTGGATTCCAATATTGTTGAATGGGTAAGGCAGTGGCTGAGTGACAGGCAACAGAGGGTTGTAGTCAATGGAGTATATTCGAAGCTTGGGCTTGTCACCAGTGGGGTACCTCAGGGATCTGTACTTGGACCCATTCTCTTTAATATTTTTATTAGTGATATTGCAGAAGGTCTTGCAGAAGGTGTGTCTTTTTGCGGATGATACTAAGATATGTAACTGTGGTGGAATCTCGGTAAAAATAAATTTAGTAGGCCGAGATTACCACGTGGCATGTGTACGTGCATATGCTGACGTATCGATCAGTTGGTTGCACGTGGCAAGATACGATCAGTAGTGTACGGAGCATGTGCGAGAATACCGGATATAGTATTCCCCTCCTCCATTGTGCTGGACAAGCCATGCGGTCAAACAGGAAGTTAATTCTTATTTGTATTGATTGGTCAAGAGAATGTGCGGGTGGAGCTTAATATGGGAGGAGTTATGTGCCTATATAGGGAGCCTGCACTATTGTCCGGGGCTCAGAACTTGTTGTATTTTGGTGACATTAGTCCCTCTGAGTCCCGATCGGTGAACCGAATAAAGAATCTCTTCCTTCCTGAAGAAACCTGTGTCCATCTCTCTGTGCTTGGCTTCCGTCAGTTTCTCCGGTATCATAACAGGGTTGATGTTCCAGGAGGGATAAGCCAAATGGCAAATGATTTAGGTAAACTAGAAAAATGGTCAGAGTTGTGGCAACTGACATTTAATGTGGATAAGTGCAAGATAATGCATCTTGGACGTAAAAACCCAAGGGCAGAGTACAGAATATTTGATAGACTCCTAACCTCAACATCTGAGGAAAGGGATTTAGGGGTGATTATTTCTGATGACTTAAAGGTAGGCAGACAATGTAATAGAGCAGCAGGAAATGCTAGCAGAATGCTTGGTTGTATAGGGAGAGGTATTAGCAGTAGAAAGAGGGAAGTGCTCATGCCATTGTACAGAACACTGGTGAGACCTCAGTTGGAGTACTGTACACAGTACTGGAGACCATATCTTCAGAAGGATATTGATACCTTAGAGAGAGTTCAAAGAAGGGCTACTAAACTGGTTCATGGATTGCAGGATAAAACTTACCAGGAAAGGTTAAAGGATCTTAACATGTATAGCTTGGAGGAAAGATGAAACAGGGGGGATATGATAGAAACATTTAAATACATAAAGGGAATCAACACAGTAAAGGAGGAGACTATATTTAAAAGAAGAAAAACTGCCACAATAAGAGGACATAGTCTTACATTAGATGGGCAAAGGTTTAAAAATAATACCAGGAAGTATTACTTTACTGAGAGGGTAGTGGATGCATGGAATAGCCTTCCATCTGAAGTGGTAGAGGTTAACACAGTAAAGGAGTTTAAGCATGCGTGGGATAGGCATAAGGCTATCCAAACTATAAGATAAGGCCAGGGACTAAGGAAAGTATTTAGAAAACTGGGCAGACTAGATGGGCCGAATGGTTCTTATCTGCCATCACATTCTATGTTTCTATGTTTCTATGTTTCATTCCAGGAGAGCAAGAACCTCCACCACATGAGCAGATCCGCTGTGGCATGGTCATCAAGTGTAATCCGGCTATCATTATGAGGGAGAGCGGGAAACAGGGAAAGCAATCAAGATATAAATGCCCGACACTGTGGGATAATCCTCATAGCAAAATTCAAGGACCCCAGCAAAGATTGTAATTCCCTCCGGCAGCAAGACCTGGTGCGAATATATCCATCAACGCATGACAGTAAATTAACTATCTTTTCTTTGGGCAGACTGGCCTGCATGGTAACAGAATCAAGCTGAATACCCAGAAAAGTAATTAAGGTGTCTGGATCTTCCGTTTTGTCTGGAGACACGGGTACACCCAATAACTCAAAAAGGGCAATGGCTTCCTTCAGACTACGGGGGGGAACGTGTTCTCCTCAATCATAAGGAAGTCGTCCAGGTAGTGGATGACTGTGGGACACCTATTAACATTAAGGAGCACCCAGCACAGGGTCTCAGCAAAGATGTCAAACAGTTTCGGGCTACTTTTGGAACTGAAAGTAAGCCGGAAGAAAAAAATATTACAGGGCCTTCCATTTAACACCGTACAGATGCCAGAGCTTAAAAGCATTGACAATGTCCGTTTTAGTAAGCCAAGCACCCATCCCAGCTATAAGGATGGCTGAAATGGTATTGTCATTTGTGGAATATTGTAGCGAAAATTCCTCGGACGGAAACAGGGAATTCAAATTAGGAATTGATGCCGCACGAGGGGTGGAGAGATCAACTATCAACCTCTGTTTAATGGAGGTCTTACCGATCAATAGGGTTAGTCCTCCATGAAGTAAAAGGAGGAGCTTGAAAAGGACCTAAAAGAGAGAATCAACTGCCTCCGGGTGTGCCAGGGTTGTTACACTCAAAGATACCTGACGCAAATGTATGATGCCTGTATGAAAACCCTCGGAAAAACCAGAGACCAAGAAATCAACCAAGTGCCTGGATGGGTGAGAAGACAACATAGCTGATAAGGCCGACACATTAACAGAGGTCAAGTAGGGTTTGGGATACAATTTATTGGGGCACATAGTTTTCTCATGACCCCAGAAGCACTTGGAACAAACTTGCAGAAGCCTGCATGCACTAAAACTGCAGGTACCAGCATTAAAATGATTACCTGGGACTTCCCCAGGAAGAGTATGGGGTGAACCAGTTTCTCCTTGATGACCTTTTCAGGCTGCGGAGAAGGGGAGGGAACAACAATGCTGGAGGAAGCCTTGGCCGTATTGGGACAGAGGTTCATGAAATGAGACGTGGAGGAGCAAACAGCACAAGCTGGGGTCCTTAGACCCACAAAGTGTCTGCAGAACAGTTCCGTTTCCAGTTTACTCCAGTTCAATCTGGCACCAAACTGAGTGAACGCTGCAGACTGCATGGCGGAGAAAGACCTGTGGTAGTCGTAAAAGGACATACCGCCGTACTTGTGGCCCAAGTCCAGCAGCTTGTGCATGTAAAGGTCCAACTCCTTCCTCCTAGCAGGGTAGACTGAGCACAAAACATCTCTGAATAGCCCAAACACCAGGACAAACTCTGGGACAGATAGTTTCCTAATAAGCCTGGGGTCACGACTGACAAATCCCCATATGCGTAAGACTTGTTCTCAACGATATCTTGAGAGGCAATGAGGAGCGAAACCAGGTCCACGTCCTTGCCGTCCAAGATATCCTTCCTAATATTGGCTGGAACCATGTGAGCTTGGTCGATGTCCAGCAGAGTATCAACACTACACAACAAATTACCCTGGCCAGCCACAGGAGGTTCAGCCAGAACTGGAGTGGGAAGACTGGCCGGCGACTCTGTCTGAGAGGCAGTTTCCAGTCTGTCCAACCTCTGGTTGATCTGCCGTATGATGCCACAAGGGAAGACAACATGGAGTGTACATCAGAGGGGTCAGCGCCACTTGGGTCTTCTCCCGCATCTGCGTGGGCCGAGGAGGATGCAGCAGTTTGAACAATTCGACAGGACGTATGGCAGCAGCTTGGGTTGAGAGGAGAGCCGGAAAAACGGAGCCCGATCGAAACCCAGGCAGCGACACACTGGTGGATGGCAGACCAGGCAACGAAAGCCACAAGGACCAGGAATGGAGCGAGGAAATGGTGAATGGAACCAGACTCTTTCCCCACACAGAGCAACATTCTGCCTAGATTTCGTCACGCTCCCTCCTCTTTAGACCATACTTCCTTATCAGTGTAACCCATTAGCAAATTCAGGATTTCACCAACTCTTCAACTTTCCACATCTGAAATCATGTTTTTTTACTATGATATATGATGTTTTTTACTATGAGGCATTAGCATACACTAAACAATATGATATAATAGGCATAACTGAAACATGGTGGGATGAGACACATGACTGGGCAGTTAACTTAAATGGGTACACATTATTTAGGAAGGATAGGAAAAACAAGAAGGGTGGTGGGGTATGTTTGTATGTCAACCATGATTTAAAGCCAAATCTTAAGCAAATTGAATGCGATGAGGAAAATGTGGAAGCTTTATGGGTAAATATCTGCTTGGGGGAAAAGAAGGGAAACCAACTATTGGTTGGGATATGTTATAAACCACCTAATGTTAATATTGACGAGGAACAACAGCTGTTTGAGCAAATTGAGAAAGCTGCAAATCTTGGTAACACTTTAATTATTGGAGATTTTAATTACCCAGACATAAATTGGGACATAGGGACTAGTAGCTCAGCAAAGGGAATTAGGTTTTTAAACTTGTTAAATGACAACTTCATGTCACAACTTGTACAAGCACCAACTAGAATGGACGCTTGTCTGGACCTGGTTTTAACAAACAACGTTGATCTTTTGACCAACATTCAAGTAGGTGAGCACTTGGGAAATAGTGATCACAATATAGTGTCCTTTGAAATAAACTCAAAAAAACAAAAGCACATGGGGTATACTAAAACATATAATTTTAAAAAGGCCAATTTCAATAAGATAAGGGAAGCTTTACAATATATTGACTGGCATAAACTCTTTAGTGAAAAGAACACTGAGGATAAGTGGATCATCTTCCAACAAATATTAGAAAGGTACATTTCTCAGTATGTACCATTGGGAAATAAGTATAAAAGAAACAAATTAAAACCAATGTGGCTTAGTAGAGAAGTAAAACAAGAGATTAAAAATAAGAAAAGGGCATTTAAAGCATTTAAATCAGACAAATCAGATGCATCTTATAAAAGATATAAGAAAGCAAATAATGCGTGCAAAAAGGCAATTAAACTTGCTAAACTTCAAAATGAAAAAATGATAGCTAAAGAGAGCAAAACCAACCCCAAAGCATTTTTTAAGTACATAAATTCAAAAAAACCCAAAAATGAAAGTATAGGTACACTTAAAACTGAAACGGGGGTGTTAGTTAATGAAGACCAAGAAAAGGCAGGAATTCTAAATAACTATTTCTCCTCCGTATATATTAAAGAAGAACCCATGGCAATAGATGTGCAAATGATTGCTACTAAAAACTTGCAGAATAATTGTAATTGGTTAACTCAAGACAATGTGCTGCAGCAACTAAAGAAAGTTAATATAAACAAAGCTCCAGGGCCTGACGGTATCCATCCACGTGTACTTAAGGAACTAAGTGTAGAAATAAGTGAACCTCTGTTTTTAATCTTTCAAGATTCTTTTCTTTCAGGAAGTGTTCCGGAGGATTGGAGGAAGGCAGATGTGGTTCCTATATTCAAAAAGGGTTCAAAATCCTTGCCTGGAAATTATAGACCTGTGAGCTTAACTTCTGTGGCTGGTAAAATATTTGAAAGGTTATTAAGGGATAATATTCAAGAATTCCTTGAGAAGAATATGGTTATCAGCAAAAATCAGCACGGTTTTATGAAGCACAGGTCATGTCAAACTAACTTGATTGCGTTCTACGAAGAAGTAAGTAGAAGTATAGATCAGGGCGTTGCAGTGGATGTGATCTATTTGGATTTTGCCAAGGCATTTGATACAGTTCCACACAAAAGATTAGTGTTCAAACTCAAGGAAATCGGTCTCGATGAAAATGCTTGTTCTTGGGTAGAACATTGGCTTAAAAACAGAATACAAAGAGTTGTCGTTAATGGTAAATTTTCAAGCTGGACAGAGGTGGCAAGTGGTGTCCCTCAGGGGTCTGTTCTGGGACCCCTTCTATTTAACATTTTTATAAATGATCTTGAAGACAGCATTGAAAGTCATGTTTCAGTGTTTGCAGATGACACAAAACTTTGTAAAATAATACAATGTGAGCAAGATATTACTTTGCTGCAGAAGGATTTAGATAGACTGGAGGACTGGGCACTCAAATGGCAGATGAAATTTAATGTTGAAAAATGCAAAGTTATGCACTTCGGCGTAAAGAATACAAAAGCAACGTATACCCTTAATGGAAGTGAATTAGGGATAACAACACACGAAAAGGACTTGGGAATTGTTATAGACAACAAACTATGCAACAATGTGCAATGTCAATCAGCAGTGGCCAAGGCCAGTAAGGTATTGTCATGCATGAAAAAGGGCATTCATTCTCGGGACGAGAATATCATTTTGCCTCTCTATAAATCACTGGTAAGACCACATATTGAATATGCTGTGCAATTTTGGGCACCTGTTCTAAAGAAGGATATCATGGCACTAGAAAAAGTGCAGAGGCGGGCTACAAAATTAATAAAAGGAATGGAACATATCAGCTATGAAGAAAGGTTAACAAATTTAAACCTATTTAGTTTAGAAAAACGTCGCCTGAGAGGGGATATGATAACATTATACAAATATATTCGGGGCCAATACAAACCATTGTGTGGAAATCTATTCACAAACCGGACTTTACATAGGACACGAGGCCATGCGTTTAGACTGGAAGAAAGAAGATTTCGTCTAAGGCAAAGGAAAGGTTTTTTTACTGTAAGAACAATCAGGATGTGGAATTCTCTGCCTGAAGAAGTGGTTTTATCAGAGTCCATACAGATGTTCAAACAGCTACTAGATGCATACTTGCAAAGACAGAATATTCAAGGATATAATCTTTCAATGTAGGGTAATAACTGCTTGATTCAAGGATAAATCTGACTGCCATTCTGGGGTCAAGAAGGAATTTTTTTGTCCTAGCTTGTTGCAAAATTGTGCTTCAAACTGGGTTTTTTTTTTTTTTTTTTTTTTTGTTTTTTTTTTTTTTTCTTTTGGATCAACAGCAAAAAACAGGTGTGAGGAAGGCTGAACTTGATGGACGCAAGTCTCTTTTCAGCTATCTAACTATGTAACTATGTAACTATGTAATATCCCTCATATTGGCTTTACTTTGTTACCTTCTGTGTCATTGCATCTGTTCATTTTAGATTGTAAGCTCTCTGGCAGGTGTTACGTGGTATTCTATATAAAATGTGATACAGATGTTACTCTAAAGCCACAGCAGGGCCCTGTAGTATGTCAAATTCTATATCACTCGGTCTGTAAGAATACCTATTATTGACACTCAAACATTTGTTTGTTTTTGTTTGTTTTTTTCCCCTTAATTTTCGAATGATGCCCGCGTCCAGTAAAATGTTAATCTGTTTGCAAACTTCCAAGACTATTAAACTTGTAATGTCTGGCCCCAGGCTGACAGCAGAGTTAGAACAGATACAATCTGGTATAATATTTCACAGATTAAAGTGGCCAGTGCAGATTTTGTTCATTGTGTAAACTTGCAAAATTCCTGCTCAGTTCTCAAAAGCAACGCTTTTAGCGAGAGAAACTTCACAGCATTATAAGGCAGTGTATTACTGACCAAATGATCTCTCTGAGTATGCAGCAGTGGATGGGGCCTGATTCACAGTGTTTTTATGCAGAGATTATATCTTTGTGAATGAAGAAGTGCACTGTGTCAGTTTGTGTGTATTCAAAGATGTTTCTTTTTTTGTTTTCTCAGTGTGTGAATGCAGGAGAGTATTTCTGTTTAGTGTCAATGTGTGTCAATGCAGTGGTGTAGTTGGGTACAATGTCGGGATGTGTGAACCCCGTATAATCAAAATCCTGGGTTGATAAGGCGTCCACCCATGGTGTACCATCCCAGGGGCGCAAGCTCAGGTGACTGGCAGGAAGCGCATATCACAGTGCTCCCCTCCTGCCGTCAATGTATGTAGCGTGACGAAGCCGCAGACCTTTGTAAAGGAGTCTCCTCTTCCCTTTACCCGGTCTGAAGGGAAGTGCTCTCAGAGGAGAAGCACTCATAGTACTGGGGAGTGGAAGGCACGCACGTGGCTGAGGAGGGGAGACATAGAGGGCCTGGGGAATAGGAAGAGGCACACAGAGGACTGGAGGTTACACACAGAGGGGCTGGGTTAAAAAGAGACATAGAGGGCTTGGGGGGACAAAGATGAGGATGCTGAGGAGGAAGAGACACAGAGAGTCTAGGGAACAGGAAAAGAGACGCACAAAGGAGTTTGGGGCGAAAGAAAGACACAACGGGGCTAGAAGAAGAAAAAGACACACAAAGTTGACCATTTTTGTTCTTTCAGGGTTGGGGAGGTGCAAGTCTCTGGTTTTGCCTAGGTCACAAAACAATCTTGAACCTTCCCTGGCTATACACTACCGACCAATCAATCGGAAAGCTTCACCAAAAGGGATAGTTTATAAGAGAGTCCATTTGCCTCAATGTTTGATTGAATAAAAAATTCAATGTTTGAGTGAATAAAATGTTTCAACGACATCTGCTACAACCTACTTTGTTATTATAACTTTATTTAGACTCAGAAAATGAGCACTTTTTGTATTTACATTGCACTTCAATACTAATATAATTATCACATTGAAGGAAACATTTTTGTCTTAAAGACACAGCGCACCTTTTATTTTTGCAGTTGAGTGTTTATTTTGCGGTCATGGCACTTTGATAGGTGCTGCTTGATTTAATTTGTATATTTTAATTCATAAGTGCCTTTGTTCACTTGTTTTTTTTCTGACATTCTACTGTCAGAAATGTCTGCCATTTTACCTTTCTTCCATTGCTCGGTGGGCTTCCCTGGCTACATATATACACATCATTTTTTATTATTATTTTTCCCCCACATAAAAGCTGGTTCTAATGTACAGCGTTGTGGAATATGTTGGTGCTATATACACATATAATTGTAATCATAGGTGCTGCCCCAATTGCGCCTATAGACAAGCCCCCGCTGTCCCTTGTCAGTTCTTCACAATTCCCATTTAACTAATAAAACACAACATAAAAAAATTATCTTCCTGTCTATAAAACAAACCCTTTTTTTGCCTATGTAGTTTATTTCACACTTGCTTTTAACTCATTGACTGCCATTTGAAATTGTATCATGCAGCCTGATGTATATATGACTAGGACAGTAGTGATAGTTTGTACGTGGCTTGGTGGCTTAGCCTATCACCTCTGGCATCCTATCATTGCTGTCCAAAATATTGCTAGTCCTTAAAGGAACACTATAATGTTAGTTATACAAATCTGTATTCCTAATGCTATAGAGTCCTTTTCTATAGTAGTCCCCACTGTTTGACAAAATATATATATTTTTTTAAATATTTTACTTGCCTCTTCCATCACCGAGCCACCCCCGGCACTGCTCACAACTTCACCTATTATTACATCATTGGCGAGGCATGGTCTCCTCCGCCAATAGTCCAAACCAAAGATCCTCGTACAGGAGCATTGTGAACCTAACATGCATGCGCGGCGAGTGTCATGTGTGCTTCTTGTGATTTTCATAGGAAACCAATGCTTTCCTATGAGCTTCCAAGTCATGAGACCGAGTTTTACATGCAAGATGCATGTTTAACCCATCAAGGTAAACCTTGTCATGTCTGCAAAATGGCTATATTTTACTTTGAGGGGTTAAAACAACATCATTGAGATGCAATGATCTTGGTGACTTTAGTGCTCTTCATTCTCACTAGTCTGCATGTGTTCCCTGGATAGCATACTCTGATATCGAGAGTATTTACTTCCCTGGGGCAGTTTAAATTGTAGAGTATAGATGTACAATGCGTACAGACAAGTCCTGATCACAGGTAACGCTGCCTCAGCTACTAATACTGTTATCAGATTGTATAAAATATTCTCATATTTGGTCTTTAATACTAATTGCCTGTTTTATATAATGGAATCTTAACTCTCTGAGTGTCAGAAAGAAGGGCTCTTCTAAAAATGACACCATATTGATAGCCACCCATTAGGACTCCAGCAGTAGAGAGGGGTTTTTACTGTAACAACAATAACGAGGTGGAATTGTTATTGCAGGCCCACCCAACAGTTTTAAATTTGGGGGTTCTGTAATGCCTTCCCTGATTGAGTTCCCTGGTGTTCCCGGATGCAGGACTGTCTCATGCAGCACTAGAGCCCACAGTCTACATTCATCACCCAAATGGGCTTCCCTATCAAACGGGAAACAATAGGTCGTAGTGAAATAAAAACTTACACATTTAGGAAAAAATAGCAGGTTTGGAAAAATTGTCCAACTCAACTGTTGTCATTACTTGGCTATTTTAGACGTTCAGTTTTATTTAGGTGATAATTTAAAATTAATTTAGATCAAGCCAGAATAGCCGAACTAAGAGCATAGCTGCCTTAAAGGGACACTAAAGTCTCCAGAACTACAGCTTAATGTAGTTGTTGTGGCTGTCCCTGCAGGCATTTTCATGAAAAGGCAGTGTTTACATTGCTGCCTAGTGACACCTCCTGTAACAGTCCCTCAGAGGTGCTTCTGACATTCAGCATCTCCGCGCTCTGCATGGAGGCACTGAACATTCCACGTTAAGATGCATTACATAGTTACATACATCAAGTTCAGCCTCCCTCACATATGTTTTTGCTGTTGATCCAAAAGAAGGCAAAAAAACCCTAGTCTGAAGCTCTTCCAATTTTGCAACAAACTAGGAAAAAATTCCTTCTTGACACCAAAATAGCAGTCAGATGTCTCCTTGTATCAAGCAGCTATTACCCCACTAATTAGAAATTATATCCCTGTATGTTATGTTTTTGCAAGTATTTATCCAATTGCAGTTTAAACATCTGTATGGACTCTGATAAAACCACCTCTTCAGGCAATGAATTCCATATCCGTATTGCTCTTACTGTAAAAAAACCTTTTCTTTGCCTTAGAGGAAATCTCCTTTCTTCCAGCCTAAATGTGTGACCTCGTGTCCTATGTATAGCCCTGTTTATGAATAGATTTCCAGATAATGGTTTGTATTGGCCCCGAATATATTTGTATAATGTTATCATATACCATCTCAGGCGCCGTTTTTAAAGAGATTTAACTTTTTTAAACTTTCTTCGTAACTAAAATGCTCCATTCCTTTTATCAAATTTGTAGCTCGTCTCTGCACTTTTTCTAGTGCCATGATATCCTTCTTTAGAACAGGTGCCCAAAATTGCATATTCAAGGTGTGGTCTTACCAGCGATTTATAAAGAGGCAAAATTATATTTTCATCTCGAGAATTTATGCCCCTATTTATACATGACAAAACCTTACTGGCCTTAGCAACTGTGGTTTCCTGTCTGGTTATCTGAGTGTGTTATTTGTATTGATTCTTGTGTATTTTGACCTTGGCTTGTACTTTCACTATTCTGACTTCTGTATTCCTTGATCTTTGGCTTGTCTATGCACCTTCTAATTCCCTGACCTTGGCCTGCTCTATACTATTCTATTTATTAACGTTAACTCCAGTCATTCTAAGGTCCGGTAATATGTTTTAGGATTTCTGGTTAATATTATAGTAGTTAACTCAAGTTCTGCATGTTGGGTATTAGACTATTCTGACATCCATGCACTTTCCATCACAATGTTGTATACAGTTTGGGGGAGTGTACACAGAGATCTGTGGGTGCCTACTCAGAATGCGTTCCATTTCCATCAATGATTACCAGACTGTGTGGTGAGTGTCTTGAGCACTGTCTAAACTCAACGTACGGTCACATGCAAACACCTCCAGGAGCACCATTTTCATTATAGTATGGCAGCCTGGCCAGCTCTAGATAATGCAGACTCCTGGGAAATATCTCACTGGGCCAGTCCAGGACTGCAGGGCACAAACTCACATAGTGCTTGGCTATCAAAGACCCGACAACCTTCCTTCTACGCTGTCAATAGACATTCCAACACATCTCTCGCGGCTTTCACAGTGAAATATTGGTTCAGTGAGTTTCACATTTGACTATGCCAGTGGCCCAGAAAGCAATCGCTCCCCTGCCCATCCTACCAGCTTTCCCTTGCCCACAGATATGACATGTTTTTGCAAAATTAAATGTTAATGATTCACAATTTCACATTCATTCTAGTGATCACAAACTTAGACACTATCAGCATCTTTCGATCGTATCTATTTCAACTCCTGTTGCAAATCAGGCAATAAAATAAATGTGCTTTCTAAATCAATGTGGTTTTGTTGCCAGTCTGACTCATGTTCTTTTAATTGATAACTTTTATTATTATATCTTTAAATGTGGAAGCTTTTATTATAAATCTTTAAACAGTACATATTGTATTTGTACTTTTTATTTATATATATATATAAAAAAAAAAAAGGTAAATATCCACTTAACCATCTTCCCTTACTGCTGTAATACTCAAGAAAATAAAGTTTGTTGGAACTCAATTGCAGATTTAAAATGAAAATGTGCTGACACTTTAATGGGGAAAAATTGTGCTTAGTTGATCAGGTCTTGAGAGTCCAGAAAAAGCTTCCAACAGCAATTCAATTAGAAAGGTTAAATACAGTGGAAGTAATACAGTTCCTTATTTGGATTAATTTAAACAATGTTCCAGTGTGGAATAGATGCGGTGTTTAAGCAAGCTGATTAATGCAGGAGTTGTGCAGGATGAATTCAGGATACAAATGAAATGCAGGTTTAACTGAAACCAAAGTGAACTAACTTAATTAATGGCCGAGATCTCCCTTTGGAAGGAGGTAACTGATGTTTTAAAACAAAGTAGCAACTTCCTTGTAGTACAATAATCAAAGAGCTTGTTTCAGGAGGTTGAAGAATAGTCACAGTCCGTTCCGTGTCCAGGGAATATGGAGTTCAGCAAAGTGGGTTTGGAAGATCAGAGGTAATAATAGTCACAGTCCGTTCCGTGTCCAGGGAATATGGAGTTCAGCAAAGTTGGTTTGGAAGATCAGAGGTAATAATAGTCACAGTCCGTTCCGTGTCCAGGGAATATGGAGTTCAGCAAAGTGGGTTTGGAAGATCAGAGGTAATAATAGTCACAGTCCGTTCCGTGTCCAGGGAATATGGAGTTCAGCAAAGTTGGTTTGGAAGATCAGAGGTAATAATAGTCAGAGTCCGTTCCGTGTCCAGGGAGTATAGATGTGGCAAACGTGCTGATGCCACAATTTCCCCAGCCTCCACTAGCAGCTTTCCCTGGGTGCCCCTGATTCAGCACTTTCTCCTCATTCGAATGGAACCAAACACTAGCTTCCTGGCGGCCGTTCACATGAAGAAACCCACAAATTGTCCTCAGCAGTGCTTAGCCGCGATCATTATGGAACTAAATTCGGCACGAGGACTTTGTGGGTTGACTGTCACCTCAGCGGGACTTAGCCGCAAATGTTATGGAACTTTTTTCGGCATGAGGTGACCGTGCGGGGTTTTGAATGACTTTGCAACGCAGCAGGAGAGTGATTTTTGGAGGGAAGGTGCCTGAGACTAAGGGGAACAAACATTACCCGAGTCTCAGGCGGAGCACCCCATAAGCGGCCACAGGAGCTACCGAAAGGTGACCCGCCAAAGCACCAGATGCCCTGGAACTGTTTTAGGCATAGGACCACGTGTGCGGATGGTCAGAACACAGTGGCATTACCCTTACACTGCATGGATCTGAGTGATATTTGGAGAACTTGGACACTCAGGTCAGGCCTATTTGGGGATGTATTTTTTGTGGAGTTATTATATATTTTTATGATATATTTTGGTATTTTTATGCATTATATTTTTATGTTTGCCTCTATGTTCCTTCGAGATAATTAGCTTACCGGTCTTTAACGCAATTATCTCCCAGGCACAGAGATCTTTGGGAGGGGCTTACATAGTAGTGTGTGGACACCCCCTGCTAGGGATTGTGTATATAAGCAGGCAACTTGGCCATAATAAACCAGTTAATTTGTACCCTTAATCAAGTATAGGCTAATGTTTGGGGTAGCTCAGAGTTATAATCACTGCTTCACTTCAGGACCGGTGAGACAATAGGGGATCCATTACATTGGTGGCAAGCAGCAGGATTTTTCTCCCAAATTGATATCCTGAACCAGGAAATGCAGTGAACAGCCCAGCAGCGTTCCAGTCTGAAGAGGAGTTCGGGAGAATGGAGCCCTCGGGCAGCGTCCCCATATGAGGAGGAGTTCCAGTGGAGACTGCAAAGCGCACTGGCCCAAAAGCATGGCCCTATTTCAGCCGAGGAAGAGCTGGCCTGGAGAGAGGGTATATGGTTGTCAGGATCGGGACAGGGATCCAACACGCAGAGTACGAACAGGAGAAGAGTACGTATACCGGACCTTAGAATGGCCGGACTAACGTAAGGAGAAAGCAAAGAATGGTCAGAGACAAGCCGAGGTCGAGGGAACGAGAGAACAGGTAAGCGAGAGACAAGCCGAGGTCAAAGGACACGAGAGGTAAACAGGAACGATAGTACAAGCCGAGTCAAAACCAAATAGAACAATAGACATAAGAGCACTGAGGAACCAGACAAGCTAGAACCACGACAGGGCAATGAACCATTACACACATCCCTCTTTTATACCCTGGTTCTCTAATTGATGACTCCGCCCTTGCCGAGGCCTGATTCGTTGTTCCGAACTAGATTGACAGGTCGGGATGTGATTGCCGTCATGACGTCGGCTCCTGAGCGTCGTGTCATAAAAGGAAGCGGGGCTATCGCGGCCAGCGTGGGAATGACTAAGAGAGCTGTGAGGATTGGATGAATCAGCCCCCCTGAGAGAACGGCCGTCGGGAAGTCTAACCTCCTCCGAGGTAGAGACTTCAGGTACCCTGACAGTACCCCCCCCCCCCTCAGAAACGCCCACCGGGCGGAAGGAACCGGGGCGAGACGGAAAGCGAGCATGAAAAGCCCTGAGAAGGCGAGGAGCATGCACATCCTCCTGGACCACCCAATATCTTTCCTCAGGACCATATCCTTTCCAGTCAACAAGATATTGCACCTTCCCCCGAGAAATCCGAGAATCGAGGATGGAATTGATCTCATACTCCTCCTGACCCTCAACCTGGACAGAACGAGGGGAAGGCACAGTGGAGGAAAATCTGTTACACACCAAAGGCTTCAATAAAGAAACATGAAAGGAGTTCGGGATGCGTAAAGCAGGCGGAAGAGCCAGACGATATGCAACAGGATTTATACGACACAGAACCCTGTAAGGACCTATGTAACGAGGAGCAAATTTCATGGAAGGAACTTTCAAGCGGATGTTCCTGGTACTCAACCATACCCTATCACCCGGAGAGAATACCGGAGCCAGCCTTCTGCGTTTGTCAGCGTGTCGTTTGGACACCATGGAATTATGAATAAGAATTTGTCGAGTCTGATCCCACAACTTTCTCAGATTGGCAACATGAATATCAACCAACGGTATCCCCTGGGAGGGGGAGGCCGACGGAAGAACGGAAGGATGAAAGCCATAATTCATGAAAATGGGGCTAGAACGAGTAGAATCGCAAACACTGTTGTTGTGCGCAAACTCCGCCCAAGGAATCAGACCGACCCAATCGTCCTGGTGTTCAGAAACAAAACAACGCAAGAACTGTTCAACCTTTTGGTTGGTGCGTTCGGCAGCCCCATTGGACTGGGGATGATAGGCAGAGGAAAAATTTAATTTGATACCAAGCTGAGAACAGAAGGATCTCCAAAACCGGGAAACAAATTGGGAACCTCTATCAGAAACGATTTCAGAAGGAATCCCATGTAAACGAAAAATCTCCCTCGCGAAAATTTCAGCCAATTCGGGAGAAGAGGGCAATTTGATCAGAGGTACAAAATGAGCCATTTTGGTAAACCTGTCAATTACTGTGAGGATAACCGTATGTTTTTTAGAAACCGGTAAATCAACGATGAAGTCCATAGCCAGACAAGACCATGGTTTCACAGGAATTTCTAGGGGGTGCAAAAGCCCACATGGAAGCGTATGAGGTTGTTTAGTCCTCATACAGACATCACATGCCCCGACGAATTCCTTAAGATCCTTACGTAATGAAGGCCACCAGAAATCTTTAGAAATCAGAGAACATGACTTGCGTATGCCAGGATGTCCGGCAAATTTACTGTTATGAAAACACTGCATAAGTTCCAGTTGGAGTTTAGGAGGAACGAAGTAACGGTCCCCTGGAATAGGTCCGGGTGCCAGATGTTGTAACTTCTTGATCTCATCCAGCAACGGAGAGTGAATCTTGATGCTAGTGCTGGCAATAATATTACGCTTGGGAACTATAGAAGAAAAAAACACATCAGGCATAGTAGAAGGTTCATGTTGGCGGGACAATGCATCGGCCTTAGAATTCTTAGAACCAGGTCTATAAGTGAGAACATAGTTGAAATGAGTAAGGAACAAAGACCAACGAGCCTGCCTGGCAGATAATCGCTTGGCTTCCCCTATATATGACAAATTCTTGTGATCCGTCAAAATAGTAACCGGGTGTAAAGTCCCTTCCAACAGATGTCTCCACTCCTTTAACCCCTTAAGGACACATGACATGTGTGACATGTCATAATTCCCTTTTATTCCAGAAGTTTGGTCATTAAGGGGTTAAAGCCAAAATTACCGCTAACAGTTCCCTGTCACCAATATCATACCTGCTCTCAGGCCCAGACAATTTCCTGGAAAAAAAACCACAAGGATGCAGTGGTTTATTCAAACTTAACCTTTGGGACAGAATAGCGCCTACACCTGTCTCTGAGGCGTCTACCTCGAGTAAGAAAGGCAAAGATGTGTCTGGATGAACTAATATCGGTACTGAGGCAAACTGTTCCTTGAGAGTACTGAAAGCAACAAGCGCCTCCGGGGACCATGTCTTAGTATCAGCACCCTGTTTAGTCATGTTGGTAATAGGAGCAATAATAGACGAGTACCCCTTAATGAAGCGCCTGTAGTAATTCGAGAATCCGATAAACCTCTGAATGGCCTTGAGTCCCTTGGGCAATGGCCAATCCAAGATAGATTGGAGTTTAACAGGATCCATCTTAAACCCCTCACCAGAAATAACGTAACCAAGAAAGTTTACCTGAGATTGGTCGAAGCTACACTTCTCCAATTTGCAATACAACCCATGCTGTAGGAGTTTGTGCAATACCCTTCTGACTTGTTTGTGATGAACCTCAGGCTCTTTAGAGTGTATTAGTATATCATCCAAATAAACTATAACACATTCATGTTGAAATTCCCTAAGAACCTCATTAATCAAGTCCTGGAATACAGCAGGGGCATTGCAAAGCCCGAAGGGCATTACCGTGTACTCGTAGTGGCCATACCGGGTATTGAAAGCCGTTTTCCATTCATCGCCCTGCTGAATTCTCACCAAGTTATAAGCTCCCCTCAGATCTAACTTGGTAAAAATCATAGAGCCTTTAAGGCGATCAAATAGCTCAGTAATTAGGGGAATCGGATAAGCATTTCTGATAGTTATCTTATTCAAGCCCCGATAATCAATGCAAGGCCGTAGTGTACCGTCTTTTTTATCTACAAAAAAGAAACCGGCTCCGGCTGGAGAAGAGGATCTTCTAATAAATCCTTTGTCTAGATTCTCCTGAATGTACTCTTCTAAGACTAAGTTCTCCTTAGTGGATAGAGGATATACATTGCCCCTCGGAGGCATAGTACCAGGTAGGAGATTAATCTTACAATCAAAGGACCTGTGTGGGGGTAAAGTATCAGCCTTCCTCTTATCAAAGACTGCCTTTAAATCCTGGTACTGGGAAGGTATCTGTAATTCTGTGGGCTTGTTAGAGTTACTAGGTGTGTCCACTACGCACAATGGTGAGACTTTCTGTACACAACCTTTCTGGCAACCCTGACCCCAAGAGACTATTTCACCTTGCTCCCAATCAATAGTAGGGTTATGCTTTTTAAGCCAGGGATACCCCAAAACTATAGGAACTGAAGGGGATGAGATAAGCATGAGAGAAATCTCCTCCTCGTGTAAAATACCAATGGTTAACTTAACTGGTATAGTTTCACGAGAAATCACAGGATCTGATAAAGGTCTACCATCTATGGCCTCAACGGCCAATGGAGTCTCCTTTAGCTGAGATGGGATAGAGTGGTTTTTGACAAAAGTTTGATCAATAAAGCTTTCAGCTGCTCCGGAATCTATTAATGCCATAGCTTTAAGTACTCCCTTTTCCCAAGTTAAAGAAACCTGTAGTAGTAACCTATGATCCCTGTAATCATATGTAGAGGACAAAATAGAAACACCCAAGGCCTGTCCTCTGGAGAAACTTAGGTGCGAGCGTTTCCCGGACGGTTAGGGCAATTTAGGCGTAAATGCCCGCCTACTCCACAATACATACACCGACCCTCCCTTCTCCTATATTGTCTTTCATTCTCTGAAAGGCGAGTGTTACCAATTTGCATAGGTTCTGGGAGAGCTAGTATAGTAGATTCAGAATTCTGAAATGCGGGAGTTAGTCTTAAGGAAGGTCTATAACCATTATCACGAGTGTTCTGCCTCTGTCTCATACGTTCATCTATACGAGAAATAAATGAAATTAATTCCTCTAAATTTTCAGGAAGATCCCTTGTGGCAACCTCGTCTAAGATCGCATCAGATAATCCGTTCAGAAATACGTCCATATAGGCTTGTTCATTCCACTCATTGCGCCAAGGATCTGAACTCTAGCGCATAATCCACAAGGGTTAGATTATGCTGTCTAAGACGTAATAGTAATCTAGCTGCACTGGCCTTTCTCCCTGGGGGATCAAAAGTCCTCCTAAAAGTAGTAATAAACACATTATAGTTATAGACTACTGGATTATCATTTTCCCACAGAGGGTTAGCCCATCTAAGAGCTTTGTCAATGAGTAGCGAGATTATGAATCCAACCTTCGCCCTGTCAGTAGGGTAGGCGCGGGGTTGTAATTCAAAATGAATTCCTATCTGGTTTAGGAAACCTCGACAGGTATCCGGAGCACCGCCATACCGTAAAGGGGAAGTAACACGGGAAGAAGTTCCCACTGTGGCTACCTCTAGGCCTGAGTTAGCAAGAGAGATAGATGGAGTACGCATCTCCTCTGCTTGATTACTCGGATGGGATAGTAATGCTTGCAGCGCTAGGGCCATTTGGTCCATTCTATGGTCCATGGCTTCAAACCTCGAGTCAGGCGGACCAAGCTGAGCGTTTGTACCTGCAGGAGCCATGGCCCTGTCGTAATGTCAGGATCGGGACAGGGATCCAACACGCAGAGTACGAACAGGAGAAGAGTACGTATACCGGACCTTAGAATGGCCGGACTAACGTAAGGAGAAAGCAAAGAATGGTCAGAGACAAGCCAAGGTCGAGGGACCGAGAGAACAGGTAAGCGAGAGACAAGCCGAGGTCAAAGGACACGAGAGGTAAACAGGAACGATAGTACAAGCCGAGTCAAAACCAAATAGAACAATAGACATAAGAGCACTGAGGAACCAGACAAGCTAGAACCACGACAGGGCAATGAACCATTACACACATCCCTCTTTTATACCCTGGAACTCTAATTGATGACTCCGCCCTTGCCGAGGCCTGATTCGTTGTTCCGAACTAGATTGACAGGTCGGGATGTGATTGCCGTCATGACGTCGGCTCCTGAGCGTTGTGTCATAAAAGGAAGCGGGGCTATCGCGGCCGGCGTGGGAATGACTAAAAGAGCTGTGAGGATTGGATGAATCAGCCCCCCTGAGAGAACGGCCGTCGGGAAGTCTAACCTCCTCCGAGGTAGAGACTTCAGGTACCCTGACAATGGTGAGATCTCTGGCATGAGGCCCTGGAGCAAACTCGAGCTCCAGGGAGAGAGACCCTTCCCAGTTCAAAACAGCGCAGGCAGAAGCAAGCAGTGCTGAGGATGCCTTTACTAAAGAATCTGCCACTGGAAAAGGGGGTCATAGAACTCTAGGGTCTGATCAAGAAAGAAATGTGGCTGGACGAGGCATACCGGGCGCTACGGTGGTACTCGGTCCAAAGGTGCTCATGGATGGCTGAGAACGAAAGACCAGAGGGTGATGACTACAATGGCCCTGGTCTGCTATGGGAGGACAGTGACTTTGTCAGCACAGAGGAGTCTAGATATTGGGAAATCTGGGAATACCGTATGGACACACTGGAGCTCCGAGATACTACAGGCCTGGGACCAGATATCACCCGTCCGGTCGCTATTGAATGGGAACTGGAGCAAGTATACTAGAACCTACGAAAATCGGTGCAGCAGCAGGACCTCAACACAAAGCAAGGAATGAGCTGGGTAACTACGGGAGAGGAGATGATCGGTCCCTCTCCCCAGCGGCAGTATGAGTTAAAGGGAGAAAAGACAACTGGTCTCTCTCCACAGCGACACCTGGAGTTACAGGGAAAGGAGAAGATCGGTCCCTCTCCTCAGCACCAGCAGGCATCACTGGGAGTGGAGATAGTCAGTCTCACTGCCCAGCAGCGTCACAGTTGGTCTCACTCCCCAGCGGCCGCCGGAGTTACAGAGGAGATGATCGGTCCCTCTCCCCAACAGCAGCGAGAGTTACAGGGCAGTGTCTGTTATCAGGAGACACTGGGGTTGACGGACGTTACCCACAAAGCACGTAAAACTGCCAGGACAGAGCATGGCACAGGAGGCTACCAGGTTAGCTGGGTGTTTTGTGGGTGGACTTCTCGACTAACTCATGTACAGACTAACAGGAGGTCTGGTACCTGGTTAGTCTTCCCTTGGGGGGGGGGGGAGATATGTGGCCAATGCCATGAGCTCCTGGAGGAGCCTGACAGCTAGCCTCCTGCCCAAGGACTATAAGACATGTCCAAAGACACTGTTTGGGAGTTAAATCTCCCCAGCCGCCATTGGCAACTTTCCCTGGGTGCCCCTGGTTCGGCACTTCCCCTCATTTGAATGGAACCGAACTCTAGCTCCCATTCGCATTAAGAAACCCACAAATCAGTGGTACTTTGCCGTGATCATTATGGAACTAAATTCGTCATGAGGACTTCGTGGGTTCCCGGTCACCTTAGCGGGACTTAGCCGAGAATGTTATGCAACTGTTTTCTGCATGAGGTGACCGCACGGCTCCCGGACAAATTGATCCGCGGTTTTGAATGACTTTGCAACACGCCAGGAGAGCGCTTTTTGAAGGGAAGGTGCCTACGACTAAGAGGAACAAACACTACCCAATACCCAGGTGGAGCACTCCATATTGCGGCCACAGGAGCTTCCGAAAGTTGACCGGCCAAAGCACCAAACACCCTGGAACTGTTTTGGGCATAGGACCATGTGTGCGGCTGGTCAGAACTTTAACACAGTGGCGTTTCCCCTACACTGCATGGATCTGAGTGCTATTTGGAGAACTTGGGCACTTAGATCAGGGCTATTTGGGGTTATTATATATTTTGTGGGGTTATTATATATTTTTATTATGTTTTGGGGTATTTTTATGTTTGTTTGCCTCTCTGTTCCTTGGAGATAATTAGCTTTCCGGTCTTTAACGCATTTTCTCCCAGGCACAGATGTTTGAGAGGGACTTGCATTGTATTGTGTGGAGACCCCCTGCTAGGGATATAAGCAGGCAACTTGGCCGTAATAAACTAGTTAATGTGTACCCTTCATCAAGTCTAGGTTGTTGTTTGGGGTAGCTCAGAGTTATAATCACTGCTTCACTTCAGGACCTGGGAGACTTCAACGGATATACTCAGTTGGAGTAGGGGATCTGTTACAATAAAGTTCAGCAAAGTCAATTTGGAAGATCAGAGGTTCGGTACACCACTGATTGGTGTACCGAAGATCAGAGGTTCGGTACAGGCAGATATCACTGGGAGCTCAGACGGCACTTGGTAAGAATTTGTAACAAATTGACTGAGCCATTTTGGAGTACCCATGGCTTCCCTTTAACGTGGAAGCGTGTAACACCAGATGAATAGGTGAGGCCTGATCAGCAAAACCCAGAAGTGACTCCAAGGGAGTTGCCGATCGGTAATCTTGACAACTGCCTAACTTCAAGAAAGAAATAAACAAGCACACACAAAGTTACCATAATTCACAGAGGTTAACATAGATCAGTAGCTCTCCTGTTATACTGGATAATAAAATGGAAACCACAAGAATCTGAAAACAGCATTTTGTCAACACCTGTTGGAATATGAAACAATTACATAATCTTGCAGGAACAACAGGTTTGGCTCAAACAAGCTTATAATCTACAGGTATTGATGAATTTATCTGCTTCTGTTACCAAAGATTCATTATGTGCATGGGGCAGACAGAGTTGTTGTGCATGCTCTGATGGCCCGCTACCCAGCCATGTGTAGGGACGGTGCTAGTAGCTGGACGACTGTGATACCTTGAAATTTTCCAGTAAGCTGGTATAGCTTCAGGGAGAGTAAAAGACACACAGGGGTTGGGGGGGGGGGAGGGGTAGAAGACACACACAGAGGGACTGGGGGGGGGGACAGATGTGCAAAGGTAGGGAAATGTGAGACACACAGATGGGGTGAGGTTGGGTAAAGAGAGACAGAGGGGTTGAGGAAGGGGAACAAGAGACCTACACTGAGGGGCTGAGAAGGGGACAATAAAACACAGAGAGGCATGTGAAGGGAACAATGACACACAGAGGGGCTAAGAAGGGGAAAATGACACACACAGAAGGGCTGGGGAAGTGGACAATGGCACACAAAGGGGCTGGAAGGAGAAAGAGACACAACAGGGGTATAAGACACAAAGGGGATAAATGGTGGATAAGACACAAAAAGGGGTAAGACATTCAAAAGATATGATATAAAAAACACAAAAGGGGGTAAGAAATTCAAAATGGGTGTTAAGAGACACACAAGTAAGTGAAGATGAATTTTTTTTTGGGGGGGGAGGGCAGCAAAATGCATCTTCGCCTGAGTAGTCAAAAATTACTGTAGAATAAAAATGGCCATGCATGTAAAAAAATACCTTTGAGATATGTCATATGTTTAAATCAAGATTGTAATATCTCACTAGTCCCTCTAGGCTAAAGAGGTGACAGACGTATAATTACAGCTAGAAGTCAAAGATTCTTGCACCGGTCGTGTCTGTGTGGCACACCTACATTTCTGTCAGCTGCCTCAGTGTGACGCTTGCCAGTCACAGCAGCCAGCAACAGTAGTTAAGGTGAGAGGAGCCAACTTGGTCTGGGCATCAGACAGCTCTGTTATATTACTATATTGTGAGCAGGGACCAGAGTGTTAGAGAGAGCATTATGATTACTGGTATTTTAAGGTGGTGTGGAACATGTTGTAGGTGCAATCTGGTGCTGTGGGCTGGTGGCACAACATCTGGTGCTGTGGGTGCACTCTGGTTCTGTGGGCACATTCTGTTGCTGTGGCTGGCGATGTGAGTGTCTCCTAGTACTGTGGCATTAACTTTGTGCGCATTCTGGGGCTCTGGGTGCAATCTGGTGCTGTGATATGAAAAGTTCTGTGGGTGCAATCTCGTGCTATGATGTAAAAATTGTTGTGGGTGCAATATGAAGTTGAGGGTGCAATCTGGTGCCATAGCTTGTGCTGTGCATGCTAACTATTGCTGTGACAAATGTAACAAGAATGCAGATTCTATATTTGTTAGTGCCTTGATCATGGGTGTCTGATGTGGTGCATTGAATAGTGTCAGCACTGAATGTTATCAGTGTTTATTATTAATGCTAATGTCCTGTTACACTACAAAGGAATAAGAGGTTGTGTTTTAACACAGTTGGAATGCATTTCATGTAGTTTATGCTAGCATTGTAAATGCTGAGAAATGGTAGATCACTGATTAGATGCTTTAAGTGTTTCGGCTTGCGGGAAAATACCAGCTTTAACCCCAAGGCGGCCCCATGAATGCAGCTAAACAAGCTAATATTTTCTAATGAATATTCAACTTCTAGGAAATTATTTTAACAGTGAGATCCACGCAAGATGTACTTTTTTTTAACTGCTCTGTTTGCAGAATAGTTGATTAATGAGTGGGCGATCTAAAAACAGCCGTCTGGTGACAGCCTTAATTACTGAGCCCACAGGAGGGGACATTCATTGCACATTCCTTGTATGTACGTAGTGGGGAATCGCGATGCAGCCTAGAACAAAATCTAACCCCAATCAACCCCCCAGTAACGACAGACCACTTAGTATGGATAAAACAGGCCACAGCATTTATTATCACAAACCAAATTACTGCATAACACATCCATAACTTTATTTGTTAAATCTCTTCTTTTCTGTAACCAAAACGTTAGACATAAATAAGCATAAATTAACATATATACATATATAACTCCACACATAGTGTTATACAGTGACCCAACCGTCCTTGCCAATAAAAACATGGAGTGGTTCCTAATCACCACTCTCTCTCACCTCCCCCCTCGTCATAAAAATCATATATTTCCAATGCCTGCCATCAGCCGACCTTATCCACGCTCGATGGGCACGAGACCTCAGGCAACCTAAAGTTTAACCTTTTAAGCAGGGGAGGTTTGAGACCTTAAAAAACTTGTTCATCTTATTCCATATACTTAAACGTAACCTCAAACTCAATTGGCAAGGCCATACCCCCGGCTAGCTGTGACTAAATATACTAATAGGGCGGGCGGGAGGGAAGCTGTTTGCTGGCCCGAATCCCAAGTGGCACTGAGGTAAGACCTCCCCCACACTAACTTACACAGAACATAATCCCACCCACAGACTCTTTCCCAACCACTCCCATGCATCTATCCCCACACTCCTACATGTGCGCTTGTCCGCTTAGCTGCGCTATCTCCCCAGGGCCTAATTCTATACTCTAATTGTGGACACTAAGTTAGTACAAACCATGTGTCATATGTAGAACTGAAGACAATCCAGCCCATAGCTATTAAGAACCATGTTGGAACAGAGACTAAAAACCAGGTCAGAAATAAGCAGGAAATAGGAAGTACTAGGCTGTATAGCGTAAAGAATGAACACACAAAGTAATAACACTTTGTATCTCCACATCCTTTATTTTATTCATTTCTAAATCTGCAACTAGAAAACTAGTGTTACAGGGGAAGTAACAGGAACAAACTGCAGAAGCCACACGTAGAAATATGGACACAGGTCTTCAGAAAGTACAAGGCCTTTATTCACATACCGATCGGGTCTCAGATGAACTCCTGTTCCAAAAATATCTGAGAGACCAACACATGGTGTACATTCCTTATATAGCACTATAACTCATCCCATCAATAGCTACACCCACATATACCTTTAACCAATCAATGAGCAGAATATAGACTTGTACATCTGGTCAGACCACATGGCTCATCCAAGACAAAGGAAATAAGTGCAATTTCAGTTCCTTTCAGTTCCTGCATTCCTGCACATGCTCAGTATACTGATGACTCATCCAACTGTTTGTAACCAGATATTAATTAGCCTATGCCATGTGGAGATTTCAGCCTACTAAAATTTAACCATGCTGGAATCCCATCACACTAGAAGTGTCTTATGCCTTAAATAACCTGAAATGCTGTTTAATCTGTTACAGAGACTCGCTGGAGATCCAGAAATTGACCTCTACGAGTGATAAAGGGGATTTTGCCAGCAGACTGCTGTAGCTCTCCGTGTGCGGGTCTCAGATTCACTGCATAGTGTATTCACCTCATTGAAATCATCCTCATTGTGCACTGTACTGTCATGCTTTTGACGCCTATGATAAACTTCCACAATGGCAATTTGGCAAGGTAAGTAACAAGTCCAGTAAAGCACAGCAGAAATTTTACATTGAATGATGGTGGCATATCCTCTATGGCTCTGATCTACTCTGGGTCAGATCTCAAACCCTTGGAGGATGATATGTGCCCATGGAAGCTAATTTCTGGCATTATATTGAAGTTTTTCAAGCTTAGACTCAGATCATGATCACGACAGTAAGTTGCTGGCATTGATCGATTGCCTATAATGATCCATCAATACCAACAGCTTACTGTCATGATCATTCTCCGCTTTAGCATCTGTATCTCCACAGCCAGCTACTAGTATATCATCAGCTATTGGTTTGATACCATTGAGTCCTCATAGGAGTTTGTGTTGCTTATGTTGATATACTTTAGGTGCCACAGAGGTATTTTTAGCCTCTTCTTCTTGCCCCACTGGGTCCAGGATTTTTGAAGTTACTGCTTTCATCATCCTACTTATATAGCAAAAATGTACCCATCGGCAAGAGTGAATGCCCATGCTTTAGGAAGCTTGTTCAGGACATCCTCAAGTGTAGTCATAATGTAATGAGAATGTGTCAGTGCCTAGTTTAAACATTTGGGATCTGTGGTCCAGTTGATCCAGTCACTAGTGCAATATGTCTTTCTGCCGTGGACCGGACCGGAGCTCGGCCCGCTACACTGAGGGACTAGCAGGAGGGAGCGCTCTCTAAAGAGCGCTCAGGCGGCTGCAGCATTTGAGGGTCCGGCACTCCTGGCAGCACCCTTTCCTAAGGGGCGCCCTAGGCGACTGCCTAAGTCCCCTATACCGAGCGCCAGCCCTTTCATCACTTGGATGCAAGTTTAGTTTGACATCACTTGACAGTAGTGAGGGTCCAGGTGTCCATTTCATTGTGTCTGTCAAGTGCATTACAAGTAGCAGTGGAATTAAGTTGGAACGGTTCGGGCTTATTATGGAGAGTTAAGGTAACAATTTTTTCCTTTGGATTTCAGAGCCTCAATGCTTTCAATGCTGTAAATTGCATCTGAAATGTGATTCTTCCTCATCTGAAGAAGTTTTCTTCAATGTGAGAAGCCTCCTAATGAATGTATCTTGCTTGACCTGCATACTTAGCAAAATGATTTGTTTCACCACAAGACTTAATGTCTTCACGTAAACTGGACACTGCTCTCTTACTCGCTGGTGAGCAAAGCTCCCAAGTGTCCCTATTTAGGAGGGACAGTCCATATTTTATGCCTAAATTCGTCTGTCCCTCTTTTCTAGGAGCTCCATATTGTTGGTGTGTCTGAGCATATAACAGCAATAATACTCACAGTAATGTGACTTCAAACTACAATAAATGTGTTTAGAAATCAGTCTGTGTAAATAAGATACATTGTTCTTCTAAATTACATTTTAGTTGTTCAAATTGTTATTATTAAGTAAAATTTCTCAGAACAGGGCCACCCCACTCACATCCGGAACAGCCCAGTATCTGATCACACCCTCACTCACACTCAGAACAGCCCAGCACCAGGTCACACCCCTACAATTAAAGTGTCTATCTTTGTCCATTTAAAATGTTTGGAGGTATGTATTAAGTTAAACCTTGATGTTACGTGTTTTATTCACTTTGCATACCTATACAATAATCTGCTTAGTGATAAAACACTCGGTTGTGATTTTTGTACTGGTGGTCTACTGTCTAGAGGGACAAGAACCAAGCTTTCCATGGCTTTAACCAATGTCATTTTTCAATATCAATATTAGTATATTTAATAAAATATTATTTGAATACAGCTGGCTTGAGGCAGATCTTTATTGTCCCGATATTAGCAGGTAAGAGAGTGTGATTTCTGAATTAATTTGTGTGTTATGTTCTGTGCAACAAGATATTGCTATAGCAAGCTGTACATTCTTCCCATGGATATAACATGTAAACTTAGACTAACCCTGCCCCTAAGCAAATATCCAGAGTCACACACCTTTTAGCATTTCAACAGAATTTGAAAGATCAATTTAAAAAAAAAATTCAATATCATCTGCCCCAAGCTTTTGTTTTAAAAATTGCAAATCACGTATTCCTGATTACCTGATTCACCCATCGTGTTGCATTTTAAGAAATAAAATGTATAGATAGTGTTTGTTATTTTAATAAGAACGTTGATAAGAAAATATTTCTCTGTAATGTATTTGCCTTTTCTTGGCCACGTTGGGCAGGCAGCATTACCAGTTAATACAAAGCATTCTTGTTTTTCCCACACAGGAAACTGAGAGTTAGTAAGGCTGTGAATGGGAGAAAAATATTTTTGAAAATGAATTCGGAAATTCGAGGAAAAAAATGTTTGCTTTTGAAATTCAGATGCCTTTATTACCACTAGTCTCTATATGCGGGAGTGCTTATCAGATAGCTCCCTAATTTGGTATTCTTATATATAGTAACCGCATGAAGATACAAAATTGGTGAGCTTTCTACTAAGCACAGTTAAAAAATTCACAATTTAAAAACACTTTTTATGTCTTAATTTAGATCTTTCAGCTGTAAAGTAGACCCCTAATTTGATATACGGATCTGCTAAACAGCCCCCTAATTCTGTATCCTTAAATATGATAATCCCAAATTAGGGAGGTAACTACTAGAAATCTGAAATGCAAAAATTAAAGGGACACTCAAGGCAACTAAACCAGTTTCAGCTTAAAGGTACACTATAGTCACCAAAACAACTACATCTCATTGTAGTTGTTCTGGTGAGTATAGACAGCCCTTGCATGCATTTTCATGCAAAGACTGTCTTTTCAGTGAAAAGGCAGTGTTTACATTACAGCATAGGGACACCTCCAGTAGCCACTCCTCAGATGGTCACTGGTGGTGCTTCCTGGGACAGTGTGCAGCACAGCTGTTTAGCATATCAACGCTCTGCATAGAGATGCAGTGAATCAACGAGGTGATGCTGATTGGTCAGTGTGGCGTTTAGCCCTGCCTCTGCCATACCTCTTTGTCGATCTCAGCCAATCATTGGATTGATTGAGATCATCAGTTCTGATGTCAGACAGACAAAGAGGCTGATCGAGGGTGTAGCTAGCGACTGCAGACCTGTGGAGAACTGGATAAAGGTACGTTTTAACTCTTTCTAAGGGGGAAGGGAGGCCAAGCCACCTAAATGGTGGTTTTAACAGTATAGGGTCAGAAATACATGTTTGTGTTCCAGACTCTATAGTGGTCCTTTAAATTAAAGCAGTAAGCTCAAATACCTGTGGTTAGTTTCTTCTCTTTCAACTCTGTGTAGTTTTCCTACAGTGCTGTAAAATGTGTTGCTGTTTTCAGCTGTGTAACCCAGCCTCTTTAGCCACTCCCCTCTCACATTTCAATATGTTCCTGATTCCCAGTCTCTAAAAGAAACGTACCTTTTTCAGCCAATGAAAATAGAGGCGTGTCTAATCTAGTGTAAGGAATGCTCACAGCACAGTCTGCATTACAGAGATAAGGCTGAAGCCCATATGTGCTTCTCTCCCTCCCTCCCTGTAATGCAAATAGTAAATTCTCCCCAGTCCCTGTCAGACAACCTCCCTACCCACTGTTAATTTTTTTATTTTTTTATTATTATGTTATAATTTATATAGCGCCAACAAATGGTGCAGCCCTCAAGAAGTCTTGAAGACGAGCATCAGAGGTGGGAGTACGGACAGAAGATAGACGTAAGTCTTCAGCAGATCGTAAGGGCCTAGACGGGACATACTTGTGTATTAAGGCGGATAGATATGTGGGAGCAGCATTATGTAGAGATTTGAAAGCAAGAACCAGAATTTTAAATTGAGCTCTATATCTTACAGGAAGCCAAGGTAGGGACTGACAGAAGGGTGAGGTGTAGGAGGTGCGGGCGGACAGGAAGATGAGCCTCGTCGCAGCAATCATTATGGACTGTAACGGCGCAAGTTTGGAGCACGTAAGACAACTGTGAAGCAGATTACAGTAGTGCCCCACCCTCACGGTCCCACTCCCGTGGTGCTGAAGGGGGAGGAAGTGGTTAATCCCTTACCTTTTTTCCAGCGCCGGTCTCCCTCGGCGCTGGTACTCTCCTCCCTCTTCTGACGTCCCTGGCTGAATGCGCATGCACGGCAAGAGCCGCGCGAGCATTCAACCAGTCCATAGGAAAGCAACCTCAATGCTTTCCTATGGACGCTGGCGTCTTCTCACTGTGAAAATCACAGTGAGAAGCGCCTCTAGCAGCTGTCAATGAGACAGCCACTAGAGGCTGGATTAACCCATAGGTAAACATAGCAGTTTCTCTGAAACTGCTATGTTTACAGCAAAAAGGGTTAAACCTAGCTGGACCTGGCACCCACACCACTTCATTGAGCTGAAGTGGTCTGGGTGCCTATAGTGGTCCTTTAAGTAGGGTCGGATGTGTGCAATGTTTTTGAGATGGAAGCGGCAGGAAAGAGAACACCTAGGCAGCGAGCCTACGTGGTGTAGCTGATGGTAGCACCATTGACTTGGAGGGAGACAGACACAGGAGTAGCAACACTTGAGGGAGGAAAGACCAGAATTTCAGTTTTGGTCAAGTTGAGTTTAAGGAAGTGGGCAGCCATCCAGTTAGAAATAGCAGAGAGGCAGTCAGAGACACTAGTCAAGAGGGACGGGGAGAGATCAGGAGAGGACAGATAGATTGGCGTGTCATCCGCATAGAATTGATATTGTAAGCCAAAGGAACTAATGAGTTTACCGAGGGAGGCAGTATAGATGGAGGACAGTAGGGGACCAAGGACTGAACCTTGGGGGACACCAACAGAGAGGAGTTGGGGAGAAGAAGCAGAGCCAGAGAAAGAAGCACTGAAAGAGCGCTGGGAGAGGTAGAAGGAGCACCAGGAGAGAGCAATATCTTGTAGACCGATATTATGCGGAGTATGAGAAGAAGCTGTTGATGATCAACAGTGTCAAAAGCCGCAGACAATTCAAGGAGAATTAGGATAGAGTAGTGACCATGAGATTTTGCAGCGAGTAGATCATTGGATACTTTGGTCAGTGCTGTTTCTACAGAGTGCTTAGCGTGGAAACTGAAGTGGGTGTAGCAGAGAGTTGGACTCGAGGAAATCTGTCACTCTTGCATACACAACTCTTTCAAGGATTTTGGATGCAAAAGGCAGTAGCGAGATAGGACGATAGTTGGATGGGGAGTTAGGGTTAAGGTTGGGCTTCTTTAGAATTGGGGTTATAGTTGCATGTTTGAAGGGCGATGGAAATATGCCAGAGGAGAGAGAGAGATTGCGAATTTTAGTGAGAGGTAGGGAAAGAGAAGAAGAGAGATACCTAATGTGGTGAGGAAATGTTTGTGTGTGATGTGCTATGTACGTTCTAGAGATAGAATGCTGCTTTTGTAGTACAGGTTAAGTACTTCTTGGCACACACAGCACATCCCTGACACACACAGCACATCCCTGGCACACACAGTACATTCCTGGCACACACAGCACATCCCTGGCACACACAGTACATTTGTGGCACACACAGCACATCCCTGGCACACACAGTACATCCCTGGCACACACAGTACATCCCTGGCACACACAGTACATTCCTGGCACACACAGTACATCCCTGGCACACACAGTACATTCCTGGCACACACAGTACATTCCTGGCACACACAGTACATTCCTGACACATACAGTACATTCCTGGCACACACCGCACATCTCTGGCACACACAGTGTTTCCGGAGTCAGTATGAAACCCAGCAGAGAGTGCTGAAACCCAAGACACACTATGTTAACGTCATGCTCATGAGCACCTGGTGGTCAGCAGCCTGAGAGCTTCTGTGTGTTACCACTTCACAAGAAAATCAAATGTTCTAATTCACAGTTATCTCACTTAGTACTGGGCAGGGCAGATACTGGACAGAGCAACCTAATGGATAGGTGGCATTCTACAACAGGCCAAATAAATATTTACTGAACTATACAGTACAAGCCATTCTACTGCATGCAGTGATTATTGTGTGCTGGAGTTGTACACAGCAGGATGTTTCACCTCAGACAACTAACTTTTCCCAAAATTGAGATTTTGTTCAGTACGCCCAGCACCCAGTAACCACTGCTTCAACCAGGAGATGAACTTGTTGCACCGGAAAAGTATATTTGATTAGGACTGACAGGGGGAGGGGGGCTTGGTCCTGCAACAACATTCAGATCCATCCAAAGAGCTGCTAGGTGATAAAAGACGTACTCTGTGAACATGCCACAACATCACAAAACTGTCCTATTACCTTTATATGTCGAGCAGAGTATGAAAACTAGCTAGAGATGCTCACTTACTACGATGAGTATACTCATACGGAGTACTGAGATTAAACACACATCAGAGGTAACTATAACAAACGTCTACCACATGGAAATTAGAGAGAACGCCCAGTTTTGAAGATCATGCTTCCCAAGCACACCCATTGCATCACAATTCTGCAGCTTTCCTCCCAAACTACATCCCTAGGAATAACGGTCAGTTACTTTCTCTGACAGGCAAGATACCACCCATACTTCACTGCAATGCCAGAGAGCAAGTGTAAGCACGATGCCCTTAATATCAAAACTAACATGTTACCACAATAAAATATATGGTCATACACCACATAGAAATTCCTTCAATATGGATAAATACTGCTAAAAACAGCATAAAGGACCAATAAAACTATGAAAAAGGTTCTGTATATCTAGGATCCGATGCTGCTGAAATGTCAACTATATTTAGTGTACACTTGCAAGCACCTTAAAAAACACAAAAAAAGATACAAAGCGCAGGCCCAGTCTGGTCTTCAGGCAAACTTGGCAAATGCCACACTACATCCCTGACACACACAGCACATCCCTGGCACACACAGCACATCCCTGGCACACACAGCACATCCCTGGCACACACAGTACATTCCTGACACAACAGCACATCCCTGGCACACACAGTACATTCCTGACACACACAGCACATCCCTGGCACACACAGTACATTCCTGACACACACAGCACATCCCTGGCACACAAAGTACATTCCTGACACACACAGCACATCCCTGGCACACACAGTACATTCCTGACACACACAGCACATCCCTGGCACACACAGTACATTCCTGACACACACAGCACATCCCTGGCACACACAGTACATTCTTGACACACACATCATATCCCTGGCACACACAGTACATTCCTGGCACACACAGCACATTCCTGGCACACACAGTACATTCCTGGCACACACCGCACATCCCTGACACATCATGCCCTTAATATCAAAACTAACATGTTACCACAATAAAATATATGGTCATACACCACATAGAAATTCCTTCAATATGGATAAATACTGCTAAAAACAGCATAAAGGACCAATATAACTATGAAAAAGGTTCTGTATATCTAGGATCCGATGCTGCTGAAATGTCAACTATATTTAGTGTACACTTGCAAGCACCTTAAAAAACACAAAAAAAAGATACAAAGCGCAGGCCCAGTCTGGTCTTCAGGCAAACTTGGCAAATGCCACACTACATCCCTGACACACACAGCACATCCCTGGCACACACAGCACATCCCTGGCACACACAGCACATCCCTGGCACACACAGTACATTTCTGACACACACAGCACATCCCTGGCACACACAGTACATTCCTGACACACACAGCACATCCCTGGCACACACAGTACATTCCTGACACACACAGCACATCCCTGGCACACACAGTACATTCCTGACACACACAGCATATCCCTGGCACACACAGTACATTCCTGACACACACAGCACATCCCTGGCACACACAGTACATTCGTGGCACACACAGCACATCCCTGGCACACACAGTACATTCCTGACACACACAGCACATCCCTGGCACACACAGTACATTCCTGGCACACAGCACATCCCTGGCACACACAGTACATTCCTGACACACACAGCACATCCCTGGCACACACAGTACATTCCTGGCACACACAGCATATCCCTGGAACACACAGTACATTCCTGACACACACATCACATCCCTGGCACACACAGTACATTCCTGGCACACACCGCACATCCCTGACACACACAGTACATTCCTGACACACACAGCACATCCCTGACACACACAGCACATCCCTGGCACACACAGTACATTCCTGACACACACCACACATCCCTGGCACACACAGAACATCCCTGGCACACACAGTACATTCGTGGCACACACAGCACATTTCTGACACACACAGCACATCCCTGGCACACACAGTACATTCCTGGCACACACAGTACATTCCTGACACACACAGTACATTCCTGGCACACACCGCACATCTCTGGCACACACAGTACATTCCTGGCACACACCACACATCTCTGGCACACACAGTACATTCCTGACACACACAGCACATCCCTGGCATACACAGCACATTCCTGGCACACACAGTACATTAGTGGCGCACACAGCACATCCCTGGCACACACAGTACATTCCTGGCACACACAGTACATTCCTGACACACACACAGTACATTCCTGACACACACAGCACATCCCTGACGTACCCCATATCCCGGACACACACAGCACACCCCTGACACACACAGCACATCCCTGACACACACAGCACACCCATGACACACACAGCACATCCCTGGCACACACAGTACATTCCTGACATACCCCACATCCCTGGAACACACAGCACATCCCTGACACACACAGCTCATCCCTGGTACATCCCATATACACACTATGGATTGTTTACATACACACTCAATCCCCTACATACACAAACACACAACATCGCTGACATACTCAGTACATCCCATATATACCGTATGGGTTATTTACGCACACACTAGATCTCCTACAGACACACAACCTACAACATTCCGACACAAAGAGTACATCCCATATACACACTATGACTCCATTACGAATATGCTAGATCCACTACAGACACACACAGAACATCCCTGAAACACAACAGCTTACTCTACACATACTCAAATACCACAATAAGCCACCAAATGCACACATATTATTCTCTCCTGGCCTTTTTGTCCTCTGGTATCCCACTTATGGAAACAACAGAGACAAGCCGCAGCACTGTGCATTAAACTTTTTAGCAGAGCTTGTACATGGGCTACCCTGGAAGAGTAATGAATACAAAATTTACAATGTGCACAAACGGTCCCCTTTTGTCGGGGTGCCAGGTGATCCGTTACACTCACTAACAGACACACTCACTGAAAGATACACACATTCACTCACTGACAGACACATACACTCACTCTCTGACAGACACACACACATTCACTGACAGACACACACACATTCACTGACAGACACACACACACTCACTCTCTGACAGACACACATTCTCACTATCTGACAGACACACACACTCTCTGACACACACACACACACACACACACTCTCTGACACACACACACTCTGACACACACACACTCACTCTCTAAAAAACAGACACAAACACTCTCTGACAGAAAGGCACACACTCACTGACAGACACACACTCACTGACAGACACACGCACACTGACCGACACACACACATTTCCACATTCTTACACACACTAACATAATATTCTTTATTGTTCCTTACCTTTGGTAGCTGGTGTGGGGCCTCTTCCTCAGGTCCAGTGGGGATCTTCTCTCGGGAGCTCATGACCGGTGTATAGTGGCCATATGGGCAGTCGGACTCCAGGACAACCCTCCCACATACCTAACCCAATAACGCACTGACACTCTAGTATATGGGAAAATTTGTCCACAGCTTTATTAAACAATCTTGAATAATAATAACAATATATTAATTATAAATTAATAATAATAATCACAATAATAACTTAACAAATAAACATGGGCCATTGCCCCCCATACTCCGCCCTCGCATCCGAATCCTTCTGTTAATATAAAAGGCAATGACCCCCATATAAATAACACATATATATAACATATACCAACATTATTCCAACATACCAACTTAAAGTGCCAACATAAATTAACCATGGCAGGGGTATACCCGGATACCCCTACCCCACCAGGTTCTGAGGGGGGGAGCCCGGCAGGGCCCGTAGTGTCACATCACGGCCCGCCCCCAGGACATCCGTCTTGGATTTGGCCAGGTGAACCACCAATTTCCCCTCCCGAACCCGAACTCCCGAGACCTGTAGGCCCCCGGTCGCCACCCGGTCACTCACCAACTCGCCAATCCTGAAAGCCCTGAAGAAGGCCAACAGAAATGCTGCCCGGAACAGGGACACCTCAAGCACGATACCGCTTCTTTTTCTCCTCCTCCTCTTTTTTCTCGTCCTTCTTATCCTCCTCCCTGAGGTCGATAAAATCCTCCAAAGGGAGGAGGGAAAAGATTTCACAGTATTCGCCTTTCCATATCTTTTCCTTCACCTCCTGCTTGAGGTGTACCCCCAGCGGACCCGCAAACGACACATATGCGTGTTGCCTTGTTGAATCGGGGCCCCCCCAGCCAACTCCGCCCGTTCACTCGTCGTGTCCACCATACTTCCCGCCGCTCCATGATCCCCGCTCGAGCCCGGTTCCGTGGAGACCGCACCCGTGACCCCTGTCCCCCCGCTCGAGCCCGGTTCCGCTGAGACAGCACCCGTGACCCCTGTCCCCTGTGCCCATACCTGACCTACACCGCCCCCAGTGTCACCCCCCGCTCCCAGCGAGTGGAGAAGTGCTTGTAGTGTGTGAACCAGCGTACTGGATTGCAATGATGCACAGGACTCACCGGCCAAGCCCCCTGTCCTACGAGCGCTCGGGGCTGCATCGTCAACTGCCATCCGCCTGGGATGAGCGACATCCGTGAATGTCTCGCCAACTGGGGAGCCAACCCGGTGCCCAGCCAGTAAAGAGGAAGAACGGCTCCGAGACCTGTAACGAAGAGAAGATGTCCTGGGTAGGGTGCACCGACCACCCACTACCCTCCCTTCCCGCCCCAGAGAGCACCTACTAGTCTCCAAAGCCTCCCGCGGTGTGGCCCCTGCACTCTGTGCTCCTGAGGCCTTGACAGCCCCGCCCCGAAGGCTACGGCTCCTCCCGTCCCAGCGTGAGGTCCCCCCCGCCGACCATGCCTGGGGTCTCTGACCCCGTCCCCTTCTGACCCCCTGAGGATGACCTGTCCCGCCTAGACCCACCCCTCGCCCCCCCAGACCCCTGCGCCCAAACTGGGGAAGTGCTGGTACAGCTGGACCCCGAACTGGACACCCCCTGCCTACCACTGTGCCCCGGCAACTGCCCGCCTGTGTGAACAGACCTCCCTCTGACACCAGGGCGGGCCCCCTGGCCCTCAGAACCTTCACCTGCCCGGCCCCCCCACCTAGCCACCACCTGAGTATCCTCCCCACCCACCCCCAGGAGCCCTGACTGCCCCACGGGTCCAGGCCTACCCATAATCCCAGAGGAGAACCCCCCTCCCCTCCCATCAAGCCCAGAGACCCCTCAGGCGACCCCAACCCCTTCTTCCTCGCTGGGGTTACTTAGAGCCCCCCAGGAATCCCCTTCCCCACCCCCTGTAACTATAGAGGGCCCGGCCTGTTCCCCCCGCCCCACCATTCCCACTACCCCTAGGCAACTCGCTCCCCTCCCCTTGCACGCCAAGAGGGCCCCTTGCGGGGCCCCCTGCACTTGCCTGTCCGTCCAGAGGCCTCCCCGTTGGCCTCACGGCTCCGGCTCCGCCAGCTGCATCCGCAGATCGAGTGGGCGCCCTCCTGGGCCGCGACCCCACGCCGTCCGTGACTCCAGGGGGCCCGACCAATGCCGCAACCCCCGCTCCTGTTGCGGCCCCCTCCGACCTGGGAGCCGGACCGCCGCCGTCCCAGGCAGCCCCCTGCCGCTCAGCACGTCCCCAAGGCACCAGTAGCGCGATGGGAGACGGGGCCTCGACCACGCGGCCACAGGGTCTGCTGCGGCCTCCTGCCGCCACCATGCTTCCAACGGCTCCATCTTCACCGGGCCTCGCGCCCGGGCTTAGCCTCCGTGGTGGCCTCCTGGCCCGAATCGGACGGTCCCGTTCGCCCTCCTGGGCCGCCATCCCCGCCAGGGATGGTCCGAGTTGGGCACGCAGCCAGTCTGCTCCACGACCTCGCGCCGCCAACCTGATCCCCTCCAGCAGCATCTCCACATCGTCCATGGCCCTGCAGAAATGAAAGAAAAGACCCTACCAGACCCAATCCGTGCGCACAGAAGTGCACACAAACTCGGTCAGATAGGAAATTAAAAGTGAATTCACTCAAAATGGCTGCCTATTTAAATATCCCATCCCACTTACCCATAACTCCATACTTCCTTTCCTCCTCCTATGCCCGCCTCCTAACTCCTGTCAAGGCCCTTTTCCGCTTAGCTGCGCTTTGGCTACATGGGGCTACAGTCTTCCTGCTCCTCACTGCTCCCTTACGTGCGCAGTTTAGTAATGCCGGGTGCAGGAATAACGTCATATTCTGGCACCCGGCATCACTACAGAGGGAGCAGTGAGGAGCAGGAAGACTGAGCTAACGCCAGGGACCTCTCCTCCCCGGCCGGGTACATTTTAGCAGAGTAGGCACCTGCAATGTGAGGAGAGCAGGTGCCTACTCTGCCTTAGTAAGCATGTCTCAAATTCGCAGCTCGCCGGGCCGCAAAAATATTTATTGTGGGTCGCGAGTTTGACATGCTTGCATTAAGCTCTTACACTTCCTGGCATTTTGTGTTACTGAAACTTGGGGAAGTTTCCATGTGTATAGATGCTAACTTAAATCGATTGTTTATAAGTATTTTTCGTAATAGAGTTGTAATCATTATTATCTTTTTGCTCTCTATTATTTTATAGATTTGTGTGCAGAATTCACTGCCGATAAATTCACAAGCTGATAAGAATGTAGAAAAAGGATTATCACATTAAACAACGTAACATGTAATGCAGAGAATAACACAGCTGATGGGAATTGTATTTCTTTCTAAAGATAACCTAAACCATGGAGATGAATAAATATTCTCCCTATGTGGTTTGTCTTATTTAGTCCGTGAATTTTTGCTTTTCTGCCATCTAATGTTGAAGGTTATTAAAGCAGTCTGGATAAAAAAAATGACTAACAATTCTCTGAAATGTATATTATTGAATAAAACATTGAAAATGACATAACTATTGAGAGACCTAGTTGCAGGAATAAGATGTGTGGATTTGTACTTTTAATTCTCCTTTTCACACCTCACAAATACATATTAGTTAAATATAGAGGATAAGTAGATATATTTCAAATAAATAAAAAAAAGACAAAACAAGAACACGGTGGGGTGACACAAAGAATGATTAGAACAAATTGGACAAACTGGAGGAAACAAATGTTCATAACAAATAGTAAATTTTGCAATCTAGCTTCTTGGCCAAAGTCTGTTTGATTTACTGTCTGAACCATTATGGCCAAAGGAGACAACTTGCCAGGCAACCACCAAATCCCAGGTCCACCGTGAACACAATTAAAACGCATCCACTAAGATAGCCAGACATATACTCGCAAATTTAAGGATAAACCTAATTGAAGCATTCGTTGTGTTGAGCTATTGCAATTGCTTTTGTTTGGTTTGTTCATTGCAACCAGTTAAAAGTCTGTACAATTTTGACAATAAACCTGATTTTCAATGGAGGTTGAATAATTTCGATTAGAACTGTATATGTCCAGATTCTTATCAATTTTGTCTATGGAAAACACACACCAGATTAGGTGTAATTTTCTGCACAACAGTGAGCAGTAATGCTTACAATCATTACGGTCAAATATACATTCGCATTTTGTCTGCACTGTATAGGTCACAACAGGCATCCCCATGAGGAATGCGTTCTGTAATATCCTGACTCTGTGCAGTGCAAATGTGTTTTTGTTCCCAAACAGAGGAATTGGTTTAATTTACAGAAACACTTAGACATTGATTTTCTGTCCCAGCAGATGGAAGAATTCACTGTACATCCATCTTGGTAAAGTTTAGAACTCCCAACGCTGAAACAACCTTAATATTCAATCAATATGTGTACTCGGGTACAAGGGCAGATTGAGAGCCTTTGGGGCCCCCGGTCAAAATTAGATCCCAGGTCCTTTGATGGCCAGAATGCACGTTTGTATTTAAGTGTGTAAAATATTTGTGAATGCATGTGTGCATTGTCTGGGTGGATGCATGTGCTGTTTCTGTATATAGTGCCAGGATGAATGTATATGTATATAGGGCGTTAGTGTGTAACTGCATGTTTGCGTTTGAGTGTAGTACATGTGTGTATGAATGGAGGAATGTATTTGTTTCTGCTGCAAATATATTAAAGCAATATTGTATACAATGTATTTGCATGTGACTTAACATTACCATACTATGTGTCAAAGTAGGGATGTTTGTGTGTGTAATATTGATGTGCATCAATCTTAAAGTATAATATGTGGCAGAGGTTTACTTGCATGTAGTGTAAGTGTGAATATAATGTTTACGACTGAGTATAGCAGACTGAGTATAACAGATGTGTGTGAAAGCAAGGATATCCATACAGAATGTAGACAGGTGAATGTAAGGGTGTTTTTATGCCAAGTATCTGGAATATTGTTGAAGGTCTATGTGTGTGAAAAAGTTGGTGTATCAATGCCAAAGTGCATTAGTGTGGAGAGTCTGTATATGAATTCAGGAATAGTTGTATGAAGTGTCAGTGTAGTGTTTGAGCATTGAGTGTGTGTGTGTGTGATTTTAGGAGTGTAATTGTGAGGAGTATGAAGCAGGGGTGTATGTGTGCCAAGTGTAATCATGTTTTAATAAGAAATGGATTAGAAATTTGTCTCAGCGTGTGTGTGTGTGCGTGTGAATGTGGAGTGTAATTGAAATATGTCAAAATGTATGTATGCAAGAGGGATATTTATCTAGTGTAAGTGTTTTTGATTTTTAGACATGTGCAATTCGTTTCGGGCCGAATATGTATTCGGACGAATTTTGGGCAATTCGGACATTCGGTTACTTCCGAATAGCCAAATTGCCGAATTATCGAGGTCTGAAGTTCTGAAATTACCGAAGTTCCGAAGTGTCGTAGTGCCGAAGTTGCCAAAATTCCGAAGTGCCGAATTGCCTAAATACTAATATACTTACCCAGTGAAAGAAGAAGAATGTTACACTGTATACAATTTTAAATAAAAAGTATACAAACATACCCAAGATTCAGCTGTAAGCATTTGCAACACTTACAACAATCAAGTAACATACATTCATATAAAATGTAAGTTACTTGACCAGTCAATGTAATGACAGGAATGAATAAGTAGATAACTCACTAATTCCCACGGTATTAGGGAGCTATCTACTAAAAGGCTGAAAGACCTAAATTGATCTTTCAGTCAAAATTACTAATACTAAGCGGTGGGTGGGGGCCCTAAATTAGAATGAGGGGGAAGGGACCTAATGTCCTTCCCCTGGCCCCCACCCCTGAGCGGTGGGGGGGGTCCTAAATACTAATTAGGGGGGGACCGAATGTCCTCCCCCCTGGACCCCACCCCTGAGCGGTGCGTGGGGGCCCTAAATACTAATTATGGGGGGGACCTAATGTCCTCCCCCCTGGCCCCCACCCCAGAGCGGTGGGTGGGGGCCCAAAATAAAAAAAATAAAGAGACTGACACAGAGCACTCTGATTTCAAACCAACCAATCAGAGTGCTGTGACAGGTAAATGTAGAGACTTACCTGTCAGTCTCTTCATTTACCTGTCAGAGCACTCTGATTGGATGGCTTAAACCCACCAGAGTGCTCTGAGCCTAATTGCAGGGCGGGGGAAGGCTTTATAAGCCTCCCCCGCCCTGCAGAGCTCAGTCTGCGCGGAGCCCTCACCGCGTGAAGATGGATTATTTTTTTAGAAGAAAGAAAATATCAAATGTTAAGTTTATTTTTTTCAGGTACTTAGTTAAAGTGTCCCCCCTCATTATTTTTAGGGTGAGGGGGGTAGGTAGGGGTTAATTTTTTGGGGAAGGGGGGTGACTCGGGTTTGGGGACCTCTAGTCACCTGGGGGAGGGAGGAGGTAATTTTTTTAATTTAGGGCCCCCACCCGCCGCTCAGGGGTGGGGGCCAGGGGGGCCAGGTCCCCCTAATTAGTTTTTAGGGCTCCCACCCACCGTTCAGGGTGGGGGCCAGGGGGGAGGACATTAGGCCCCCCCTCATTCTAATTTAGGCCCTCCACCCGCCGCTGAGGGGTGGGGGCCGGAGGGAGGACAATAGATCTCCCCCCAGTATTTTACTTTAGGGCCCCCACCCGCGCCCTGGGGTGGGGGCCGGGGGGGAGGACAATAGGTCCCCCCTTATTCTAATTTAGGGCCCCCACCCACCGCTCAGGGGTAGGGGTCGGGGGGGGCAATAGGCCCCCCTTAAGTTTAAAAGCCCTCACTCGCGCGTTGCGGTTGGGGGTTCGGGAGAGGGGACCCTATTTTTATTTTATTTTATTTTTTTACAGTGAGCAGCCAAAGTGCTGAATTGACGAGGTCCTGAAGTTCCGAAATTACCGAATTTCCGAAGTGCTGAAGTTCCGAAGTGTCGAAGTGCCGAAGTTGCCGAAGTTCCGAAGTGTTGAAGTGCCGAATTGCCGAAGTGCTGAATTGCCGAAGTCCCGAATTTCGGAATGCCGAACTGAAAATTTTTCCCATGCACATGCCTATTGATTTTTGTATATCTTTTTAGATTTCCCCACCTCCTTTGACCATCCTCAACCACTTTAATATCTCCACACTATTGTCTGTCACACGTTGTCTCCCCATCACACTCCTGTGCCCCAGTACTCCCCATCTCCTTCCTGTGCCCCTGTACTCCCCATCTCCTTCCTGTGACTCTCTACTCCCTATCTCCTTCCTGTGATTCTCTACTCCCCATCTCCTTCTTTACTCCCCATCTTCTACATGTGAGTCTCTACTCCCCATCTCCTTCCTTCCTGTGGCCCTCTACTCCTATCTCCTTCCTGTGACTCTCTACTTCCCATCTCCTTCCTGTGACTCTTTACTCCCCATCTCCTTCCTGTGACTCTCTACTCCCCAACCCCTTCCTCGGACTCTACTCCCCAACTCCTTCCTGGGACCCTCTACTCCCCATTTACAAAACTACAGGTAAGTGAAAAGAGCTTTGCTTAGTCAATAAATATCATAAAAGTCAGATGTGCAACAAGCAGGTCATAAACATAACATCCAAACCATAAATAAAACAGAAAACAGGACAAACAAGATAACTGAAGGAGATAAATTAGCCACTAGGTGGCAATGTCATACAGTGAAACAATTGCAAATAATTATTATTATTGTTCACATTCTTTAGTTTCTTTATGAAGTAGATAGAAGCAAAAGTGACCCAATCAGTTATAAGGAGGGTTATCATCGAACAGACAAATATGTATTTTATGTCTAAAATCAGCCATAATTCTCAGTGTGACCAGAAATTCAACATACGATAGTTATTAGCAGCAAAAGAAATGCATAATTTATATTCACTACATGAATAGTACAGATATGAGGATATTTGTCAATCATTAAACTATGTCATTCGTGCCCCGAATGTGTTCTTTAAGAGAAGGATTTCATTTTTCTTCAATTTTTTTTTAATTTTAACAGAAACTGAAAATAAATTGGTCTACTGTTTTTATGTTACCAGTAAACATAGCTCAAAATAAAACAGAAAAAATAAAATGAATGTATTTATTAAAAACAAATAAACACTTCTCTAATACCGTACAGCAGGAAAGTACCCTACTCGTGCCCCCATTTTATCCTCTTATTCCGCCCCTTTATGCACATAGAGTAATGAGTGTATTGAGCTGCAGCTTTGTGTCTGCTGTCTCCATCACATATTTATGAAAATATTCTTGTATTTCACGTGTGGCAGAATGGGAGTTAATAAAATAGTGAGGGTGTAACGGATCACCTGGCACCCCGACTGAGTACCTCCGTTAATGGATGCTCCTAGTGCTTCCTGAGAACTCCAAGCACTCTGGCAGACACCACAATCACCGAATCCGAGAAACCTTTTAAATTCTCCCAAGCATTTGAATGCTGTAGACCATTGAATAGGAACCATACGAATAGGCTTGTACTCCTAGCAGTCAACTGGAACAGCATGCAATAAATCCTTCCCCCCAATAATGAGACGACACATCACTTTGAGGGTAAAACAGGAACTCTGGACTGGCTCATCCAGCCTGGCTTTTATTACAATAATCCACATACAGGCCACACCCAGGGGGAGGCATAAAATAACCAATCACATACATGGTTCAGCCCACACATCCCCTCCCCTCAGATAACATTAAACCCAATTATCCGGTACACTTTTCCAGCCAAGTTCTGGATGTACCCCAAAAACAGGGGGTACACCTTTAAATCCAGCATCGCTGGATAGCCCTTATTCAGGGGGACAACATATCCAAAATTCAAGTCATTCGGATGAACAGTTCGGGAGATATGAGGTTCCAAAGATTTGACCGACCGCATGGGTAAAGTATCCGAAAACAGTTCCATGCATTTTGGCCCTGCGGTCGGTCACAAACAAGGGAATGAAAACAGGCGAATTGCCTGTGTTATAGAGCCTGGAGAGGGTTTGAATGAATTCCCTTGTTTGTGGGGTTCTTTCTACCGAACGGCGGGTCATTCGGTAGTTTCTATACGAATTTCTGGAAGTATGGAGTAGTTTAAGATGGCCGCCGCCACGTGTTTGTTTCCCGAATGGCGGCCACCCAGAGGACAAAGCATACATTACACGGATTGCCAATTACCCGTTTGCAACATTGTTGCAAACGGTAATTGGAGGCACACTTATTCCTGGGTGGTCTGGTTGTTCGGTAGTTTCACTCAATATACTGAATGGAGTGATTCTACCGAACAATCAGGGGAATGCTGCATACAAATCACCTAGGATAAACTTAACACACAAATACACATATAATATTACAGGCAGTACACTAGAATATGTATCACAGTCTTAAAGGGACAGTAGTCCCAAAAGTCCCAATATGTCCATAGATGCTGTTAAAAGGGCCAGTAGCAGCAATATACAGTACAATATGCCCCAAATAACCCAGGGGCCATAGTCAGCAGGTAGGAGGCTAGCAAACAGGCTTCTCCAGGGCCCAGTGGCGAGGTTGGTTTCGCCACAGAGGGTTCTTTAGGCTCCTTGGGTAATGTTAATTCATCAAATCTCACTCCTCTCTTCTAACATAGGCCTTGATTTAATTCATTTGAATCAGAATCAGAAGTGTTTTAATTATTTTGGCGGGAAATGATTTGTCTACAGAAGTCACTGTGACAAACTCCCCTTTGCAAGTGAGTTTGCCACGAGTTCTTGGAGGGGACTACTTGCCAGCCTCCTGCCCTGTGATTATGGCCCCTGTGACTTATTGGGTTTTAAGGCACTTGTGACAGAACCCTCTGTCCCTGGATTTCATATTTCTCCTTCATTGCTTGGATTTTGTATTCTCCCTTGTGTATTCGTTGATTGGTTCGTTGAATTCAGCTGCTATTACAACCAGGATAATGCTATTCAAGTAGCCAAAAAAAATGCCGAACGGCCAACCACCCTGCATGTGGAGTGTGCTGCTTGTTAATCTCCCAGAATCTGTGGTTAACCGCAGCTTAATTGACGAATGGCTAGGTGGTCATCGTTCGCATGAACGAACATGTGGCGGCAAGCATCTTGGTTACTTGAACGCGGTTAGCGGTATTTTGCTGTCTAACGCCTAGAACCACAATCGGACACTCAAAGGCACGAACACCGCTGGGACTTCCCAAAATATAACAAAAAAGGTGTACTGTATAAAACCCAGAAAGAACGTACTAACACCCCAAAAGTGTACCTCACAACCAGTAGTTATATATAGGAAGGCTGACAATTTGCAGAATCAACTAGCTCCCAGCCTTTTACCTAGACAGATAAAAGGTTCAAAAAAATTTCTTGAATCTCATAAAAGTCCGGGTTTCCATAAATGCGGGATGTGTTCTACATGTATTCACTAAAAAAGAAAGACTGAGTCCTTTATAGGATCTTATAGTGATAAAACATATACCATAAAAAAGTTCATACATTGCACATCCACATATGTGATTTACTTACTACAATGTGGATGTGGAGCCCAATACGTAGGGCGAACCACCAGAAAACTCCACATTAGATTCCGTGAACACTTCAACAATATCAGGACTAATAAAGCAGAACACAGTGTGCCCAAACACTGCAACTCCTGTACGAGGTTCAATTGGTCTACCTTTATTGCTATAGGTATAGACCAAATTACAAATAATTGGAGGGGAGGAAATAAATTGAATGAGTTAGCAAAAAAGGAGGCCTATTGGATCTATACTCTAAAAACTCTTGAGGCAGGTCTCAATCAAGACATTGATCTAGTGGGGCTCCTTTAATTTTGTGACTTCATATCCAAGTGATTGAAGCCCCTTTTTACAGAATTTTGGATCTAGTATTATTTGGAATACATTCATGTTGGGCATTTTTGGGGACCATATATATATATATATACTATTTTTTTGGTATATATATATTTTTTTGGTATTGTTTTTGGTATTATTATTATATTTTTTTTTGTATTTTTTGGTAATTAGTATTTATTTTTCCCTTTTTTCTATTTCTCCTTTTATCATACTTGTGTGTTTAACACATTTTATAGTTTTGTAGTATACATATTTGAACTAATCACTGTTATCTCTCCACAGAAAGTTTTGGAATGTATTTTGAAATAATGGGCATTAACACCAAAAAGGATTTTTTCTTGTACATGGGCAGGTTCATAGGATCTGAAATGTATTTTTTTTATTATTATTATTTATTTTTTATATATTTTTTTATTTTTACTTTTATTTTTATTTTTATTATTTTTTTATTTATATATATATATTTTTATTTTATTTATTTTTATTTTTATATTCATTAAGTATTTATTTCTATTCATGTTTGTATATATATATTGTATATATATTAATTATAGTACTCTTATTTTTTGATCCTGTGGATATGCCCATTATAATTTCATTGTATTATGGATGTATTTATATGTACTGGACATTCTAGGGCCAGCCTCTTCTCTTTGTTGTTTATGTTTTTTAAGATTCCACTTTGGAACGCTTAGGTTTGGGTGTTCACTCTTCCCGTTCCGATATGCGTTCCAAGGTGGAATGCAGAGGTTTCTGTTATCCCGTGTATACAGCCGTCCACGTATGCGTTCCAGGGTGGAACGCGGAAGTGCCGAACGTCCGCGCCACAAATGCGGACGTTAATAGAACTGTCCAATGGGGAATGATTATTAACGAAACCCGGCAAAATCAAGCACCACTTATTTCTACATATAAAAGAAGATTTTTCATCTAATATCCGATATCCCTGATGAAGTCTACCCAAGACGAAACGCGTTGGATTTAGAACTTGGACATTTGTTTTTCCATTTTATATTTATTTTTTATTGCTTTCTGACTACTGATCCACTTGCTGTTGGTTTATGGACCTTCCCACATAGTTCCATTTGTTAGTGGATATACGCTGACTGACTGCAATCTTCATGTAAGTGCAATCAGTGAAATAAATTGTGTTTTCTTTTTTCTATCCTTTTGGGGTCGGTTGTATAGATCTGTTTTTTTGCATACCGCTGGGACTTCTACCTTCCAGTGCATTTGGCTAAATCCCCAAAAAACAGAGTGCCGTTCGGTAGAAGTTATCTACTGAACGCACTTCACCACTACCTTGGCGCACAAACAGTTCTGTTCGTCTATTCAGCTTATATTTTAATCGTGGAAATAGACCTACCACACAACCCAATTCTCTGGAACTATTTTGGGCATGAAACCAGGCATGTGGTCGGCCACAAAAGACCTCCAGCTAACTTTGGAACCCCTGCTCTGATCTAGGTGATTTTTGGACATGTTGGTCACCCAGATCAAGGCTATCCAGGGATGTAAAATGTATAGGGATATGTAGGAGTTTTGGGGGTGTTTCTGTACTTTGGGTAAAATTTGTATTTTCTGCCTGTGGGTAATTAGGTTACTCTATTAGCTAGCTTAATTATATCACAGGCAGAGGGGAGAGATTGCTGACTGTATGTGGTTATAGTGTTATAGTACTAATTATTGTTCCCATTGGTTTATGCTCCTTGTGTCCCTGTTTTCCATTAGGTCCAGGGGGTGTGCCTCTGACCTGAAAAACTGTATATATCCCAGGCTATGGCAATAAACCCTCAATACTAAGTCCTGTCTCTTATTGGGGGAAACTGCTCATCATACTCCCTTGAATAATCACTAGCTCTTCTAAGAGCTTGTTCCTGCTTCGCTCTCCTGGAGGAGAGGTTCACCCACTGGAATCTGGAGCCTTGGCGTAGGTCCAGGGTGGGTAGAAGACGGCGATACCCCAACCAAGCTGTGGCGGTTCATGTCCGGTGCGGTGCTGATGGTCCTTGGCTTGCACTAGGAGCATCGATTGACGGAGAGTCTGTGACAGTCACCATGAAAGCTTATGGGAATTTTTGTAGAAAACAGATGGAATAATTTCTGATTCTAGTGAATTAAATCAGGATCATGATCAGAAATTAACATAATCTTTTGGAAAAACTTTTTGAGTGGTTCATCATCTACAGAAGTCACCATTAGTGGGGTAATAGCTGCTTGATCCAAGGCGATATCTGACTGCCATTTTGGGGTCAAAAAGGAATTTTTTCCTTGTTTCTTGCAAAATTGGAAGCGCTTCAGACTGGGTTTTTTGCCTTCTTTTGGATCAACAGCAAAAAACAAACGTGAGGAAGGCTGAACTTGATGGACGCAAGTCTCTTTTCAGCTATGTAACTATGTAACCATGATCATTTGAAATTTTGTCCAAAAAAAATAATTCTTCATCTTAGTGACATGACAATTATTCTGTTTCATATCACACTACAGCAAAATGGGTCCCAGTTATTCATCACAACAATAATTCTAATACAGATGGATCTGTTAGAACTTTGAAGACTTTGCTTGATTTATTTAAAGGAACATGTACTGGGGTAGGAGTTTAGGTCCCTGAGTTTTAAACTCCGGGAGGAAAATATTGATAACATGTTTAATGTTCGATGAATGCTGTTTCTTCTCTATGAACATGGGGTTTTCATGCACTTAGAACTAAATTTAGGGTAAGTACCAAGTTGTAATCATTCCCTGAATCAATCTTTGTTTGAGAACTTGATTATAATGTTTCCAATCATTCACCTGACATATATGTTGTCCATATGTACCCCTGGTTTTATAAGTAGTGTCCGTTAGAAGGCGGTGGGATCACGTTCTCTGAGCCCTCAATGCCCTATTTACCATTCTTTGGTTTTATCATGGTTATTATATTGTAGGTACCATTTTCATTTTGATGCGACTGCTCCTTGTAACAGATTTTTGCATTAACTAAGTATGTACAGGATTCTTACATTCATTGTAAGCAATGCACTCTTACTAGATACTAGACATCTTTCCTTGTAAGCTCTGTACTTCTAGATTGTAACCACAAGGGGGAGCCAGAGTTACGTAATACAATATTACATGTGTTTTTCTTTTTTTGATTTGATTTCAGTTTTGGTTTTCTAATGGGCTTATCTTATCTTGGGCACTCCTTTCACCTGGTTCACTTATTTATTTATGGACCGCAGGATGCATAGTAGCAAACTGGCAGAAATACTGTGCACGTGAATATCTAATAGAACTGAGGTGCAGAGTAAAATATTTATAACAATATCCAATTCTTTAATCATTCTTCAATCGCTGATGCATTTCGCTTTTGTTGATTTCGTAGCAAAGGAAGGCCGGCTATTCCTGGGAATTAACCTGTCCCCTCCCTTGACTTTGACACTGTATGGAGCTGCAGTTATTGAAGGAACAGAACATTTTGGAACCAGATTAGGATAACTGCAGGAAATATCATTGTTTAACATGGGGCTTATAATGGATTTCCTCTGTAAAAATGATGGGCAATCCTCTGCAGCTGCTGATCCTTGAGGCTGTCCGTGTCCCAATACAGTTACATAGACAGAATGCTCTTTGAAATTTAACTATTTAGTAACTTCACAGTAAAAGTTAGATGATGAGAGAAAATCAAAGAGGCCGTGTGAATCTCGTCTTATGCCGTTTCAGTAAAAAAAATAAACAGAAGGAACATGTCTCCCCTGGAAAAGCTCTCGCCAACTCTTCTTCCACACTGTATCGCCATGTGCCCTGCATGCCCAGCCCAGCTGAAAATCACCTTTAATAAGCAGGAAAGTAGGAAAAATACAGTATCAGTGCATTCTTCTCTTTAAAAGAGAATAAATACTAATGAATGGCAATCCTTGATATGTTTCCCCACTATATCTCCAATGGTGGTTGACATCATGGGAAATATTGTAAACCATACCAAGCTACACCATTGATTTCTATGTTTAGCAAAATATCTACAGACCCTCTGCTCCACCGATCCACAATTAAAACTGAAAAGAAATCTCCTACTGACATTTATTCAGTAAGCCAGGAATACGTGGGGATTAACAAGAAATCAGTCCAGAGTTGTATACGATTTCCAATTTAGCCTTCCTCCTGTCTCGACCCATAGATGGCTTCCCATTCCCAAATATCGTTATATATATATATTTTTTTTTATATATATATATACCGGTAGCTATTGCCAGCCAACGTTACACATTTCGTTATATAAAATTGACGTTGACTTACTATGTCCTGCCTTTTGAATCTGATACTGTTTTATCTCGAGCTTGGGTCAATGACATTTGAAAAAAGCGTTTGCAAAGCAACAGAATTCACTGTAAATTACCAAATGTGTCAAATTCTGTACAATGTTTTCACTAAACAGTGAACTTTGGTGAATTGAAAAATGGAAACCATTCTGTGACTGTCATGGTTATTCACTAAACTCTGGATTTTGTCTGAATATACAAAATTCTGTGAAAATTGCAGAATTTCAATTTACTAACCCTAATTCCAGTTGTAAATTTGGTCAATCTGATCGAATCTGTGTCACTCTGTTGGAAGCTTTTGGTGAGTGGACTAAAATTAGTGCATTATTTAATTTAAAGTCGCTAACAAACGCTCAAAGGTGGTACCTATTCACCCCCCCCCCCCTCATCCCCTTGTTATTTTACAAGCCACATCCACCCAAGTTTACAGATAGTTCCGATATTTTACATCTATAGCAATCTCTAACAATCCGGGCATGGATTTCAGCATGTGGCAGCTTTTGATCCAGACCAGAGAATGAGCCAGGTCTGCAAAATCCAGATATTGTTAAAAAGTATGAAAATATCTGGGTTTTGCTGTAGAATAATATGAACAGTCTCCATGAATCAGCCTGTATTGTTTAAATCTCTCATACTGTTTTCCTTTTGTGTCAGGTTAAATTGTTTGGCAAATGCGTAGAAATTATCTCTTTTCTATGTTATAATTAAAGTGAATGTAATAAGGCGCACTTTTTAATGACTAGCTGTAGAGGACAATTAAAGTTCACTTTATTCTGCAGCGTTATCTCCACTATGAATCCACACACACGGCATTTCTGGGAGATAGATAGCGTGGGTCACGTATTGCAAACCAATGCTGCATTTTAAATTCTTAAAGAACCAAAATTTGAAAAAAATAGATTTAGCTGTACTAACAATATCTATCCAATCCAAACAATGTCTATCCAATCCAAACAATATCTATCCAATCCAAACAACATCTATCCAATCCAAACAACATCTATCAGATCCAAACGATATCTATCAGATCCAAACGATATCTATCCAATCCAAATGATATCTATCCAATCCAAACAATGTCTATCCAATCCAAACAATATCTATCCAATCCAAACAATATCTATCCAATCCAAACAATATCTACCCAATTCAAACAATATCTATCCAATCCAAACGATTTTTATCCGATTCAAACGATATCTATCCAATCCAAACGATATTGATCCAATCCAAACAATATCTATCCAATCCAAACGATATTGATCCAATCCAAACAATATATATCCAATCCAAACAATATGAATCCAATCCAAACAATATCTATCCAATCCAAACAATATCGATCCAATCGACAGAATATCTATCCAATTCAAACAATATATATCCAATCCAAACAATATCGATCCAATCCACAGAATATCTATCCAATCCAAACAATATCTATCCAATCCAAACGATATTGATCCAATCCAAACGATATCTATTCAATCCAAACGATATCTATCCAATCCAAAGAATATCGATGCAATCCAAAGAATATCTATCCAATCCAAACAATATCGATCCAATCCAAACAATATCTATCCAATCGCAACAATATCTATCCAATTCAAACAATATCTAACCAATACAAACAATATATATCCAACCCAAACAATATCGATCCAATCCAAACAATATCTATCCAATTCAAAGAATATCTATCCAATCCAAACAATAGCTATCCAATCCAAACAATATCAATCCAATTCAAACAATATCTATTCAAGCCAAACAATATCTATCCAATCCAATGCCTTACTCTGGGGTCCACATTTGGGTCGAAGTCTTCTAAATCACATCATAAAAACTCTACCTTACCTTGGCTCAAATAACCTGCTAAAAGGTTTAGGTTCTAAGCCAGAGGTAGGCAACCTCCAACACTCAAGATATTGTAGACTACATCTCCCATAACGCTATTGCAGCCATAATGCTTGCAAAGCAACAGGGGAATACAGTCCACAGTCCACATCTATGCATTTACTTCTCATTGTTCTTGATATTATTATTATTATTATTGGTATTTATATACCGCCAGCTTATTCCGCAGCACTATACAATAACATTCTCCGCTAGAAAATCCTTCAGAACTCTTCTTACTAAACACTCACCCCGTTGGGGAGATCTCCCTTATTGATTAGTGATGTCCAAGTGGGCAACTTTACAGGACAATTGCTCCCCGGCTGCTCTCTAACCATTTATCCTCTAATTCTTTCTATTCAATTATCTTGTATTTAAATGTAAAGATAGTGCAGCGCTTCACTGCAAAACAGTGCTTCAATAATCTTTCACAGCGAACACAATAATCTTTCACATTATTGAAGCACTGTTTTGCAATTAAGCATTGTACTATCTTTAAATTTTTTTTTTTTGATGTTAGAAGAAGCACTTAGAAGTGAAAAGCAGATTATTGCATTTGCACTTTATGTAGATTTAATAAGAAATTGAAGTGCCCTAATATACTATTTTTTAACTTTTTTATGCAATTATCTTGTATGTCGATCAACATATCTGTTTTGTTTGTGTACTTGTGTCCATTCCTGTTGTTAACGGGTGGCTTGGTAAAATTGCACTATTGGCCTCTCAATTGTTTTTTCCCCCTCCCCAGGCCACGAGTTGCCAGACCTCCCCTGATTGCATGGTATGCTGTCTTATTATATAATAAGGTGAGCTAATTCAGGAGCTTTCCTGTTTGTTTGTCTTTGCAAAATATTTTCCATTCAAAAAGAATCCACATGGGAATTTTCTAAATTACACACTTTCACACTTTTCTCATGTGTCGATACACAGGGGAGCCGTAGAAAGACATACAACTTTAACCTTGCAGCAAAAAAAAACTAAATAGAGGACATTTATAAGCTGCTATGTATTAACTGTAAAATAAAAACACTGTGTTTTCACTGTTTCAAAGTCAGCTCACTAGCATTAAGGCAAGAAATCCAATAGTTATAAAAGCAGAATGGTGATTTTATTGGCCCTTGGAAACTGTAGATTTCTGGATAGACGCTAGATAGTAGATAGAATATTAATACAAAGAATATATATTTCCCTTCTCCAGGTAGAGTATTGGAAGATAGGATCTGTCAGAGTATGGATAGATGATGCACTTTGCTCTATTACTGGTATAAATTGCATTGCATTATAGTGCACAAAGACCCCATTCCCTAGGATAAAGGCAGAATAGTTGATTAAGGAATTAGGAAATCTTTGTTAAACCCACCATTAAACTAATGATGTCTAAACTGGGCTCTGAAACATTTTATGAACTATATTTCTTGTAAGTTCAGATAGCCTTTACCAAGGTAAAATAAATTTATCCTAATTGTTAGACATGTGTAATTCATTTCGTTCCGAATGTACATTCGGACAAATTCCGTTCAATTCGGATGCTTATGAATGTCCGAAGTTTGAATCGCTGAAGTGCCGAATTTCCGAACCGAATTGTTAGGGTTAGGGTCCGAATTGCCGAAGTTCGCAATTGCCGATGTCCTGAACCGAACTGAATGCCATTGGTCCGAATTGCCGAAGCAGATACATTTTTTTACCTACCCGAATTTTCGAACCAAACAAAATTTGTATTTGTCCATGCACATTCCTACTAACTGTCTAATTGTAATCTAAATCCCTTAATCTAAAACTGGATTTTATCCAAATTTGAGACAATTGGGTGATCTGTGAAGTTTCCGAATTCCAAGCCAAAATGTACCCAAATCACAGAGCGTCTGAAACATGTGATGCTGACCATGTCTGGGTCAGTTTGTGAATCTGAATTCTATCCATGGCACCAAAAAGAGATGATTGATGGAGAAAAAAGCTAATTGATGGCTCGGGAACTGTCACTTAATGCTGATTTTATTGACAGTTCAAGTAAGAAGTGATCAATAGAGGGAAAGAAAAGCGGATCATTAAACACACACACATATACATACAGTTGCAAGAAAAAGTATGTGAACCCTTTGGAATGATATTGATTTCTGCAAAAATTGGTCATAAAATGTGATCTGATCATCATCTAAGTCACAACAATAGACAATCACAGTCTGCTTAAACTAATAACACACAAAGAATGAAAAGTTGCCATGTTTTTATTGAACACACCATGTAAACATTCACAGTGCAGGTGGAAAAAGTATGTAAACCCTTGGATTTAATAACTGGTTGAACCTCCTTTGGCAGCAGTAACTTCAACCAAACGTTTCCTGTAGTTGCAGATCAGACGTGCACAACGGTCAGGAGTAATTCTTGACCATTCCTCTTTACAGACTGTTTCAGTTCAGCAATATTCTTGGGATGTCTGGTGTGAATCGCTTTCTTGAGGTCATGCCACAGCATCTCAATCGGGTTGAGGTCAGGACTCTGACTGGGCCACTTCAGAAGGCGTATTTTTTTCTGTTTAAGCCATTCTGTTGTTGATTTACTTCTATGCTTTGGGTCATTGTCCTGTTGCAACACCCATCTTCTGTTGAGCATTAGCTGGTAGACAGATGGCCTTAAGTTCTCCTGCAAAATGTCTTGATAAACTTGGGAATTCATTTTTCCTTCGATGATAGCAATCCGTCCAGGCCCTGATGCAGCAAAGCAGCCCCAAACCATGATGCCCCCACCACCATACTTCACAGTTGGGATGAGGTTTTGATGTTGGTGTGCTGTGCCTCTTTTTCGCCACACACAGTGTTGTGTGTTTCTTCCAAACAACTCAACTTTGGTTTCATCTGTGCACAGAATATTTTGCCAGTACTGCTGTGGAACATCCAGGTGCTCTTGTGCAAACTGTAAATGTGCAGCAATGTTTTGTTTGGACAGCAGTGGCTTCCTCTGTGGTATCCTCCCATGAAATCCATTCTTGTTTAGTGTTTTACGTATTGTAGATTTGCTAACAGGGATGTTAGCATTTGCCAGTGACTTTTGTAAGTCTTTAGCTGACACTCTAGGATTCTTCTTCACCTCATTGAGCAGTCTGCGCTGTGCTCTTGCAGTCATCTTTACAGGATGGCCACTCCTATGGAGAGTAGCAGCAGTGCTGAACTTTCTCCATTTAGAGACAGTTTGTCTTACAGTGGACTGATGAACAGCAAGACTTTTGGAGATACTTCTATAACCCTTTCCAGCTTTATGCAAGTCAACAATTCTTAATCGTAGGTCTTCTGAGAGCTCTTTTGTGCGAGGCATCATTCACATCAGGCAATGCTTCTTGTGAAAAGCAAACCCAGAAATGGTGTGTGTTTTTTATAGGGCAGGGCAGCTGTAACCAACACCTCCAATCTCATCTCATTGATTGGACTCCAGTTGGCTGACATCTCACTCCAATTAGCTCTTGGAGATGTCATTAGTCTAGGGGTTCACATACTTTTTCCACCTGCCCTGTGAATGTTTACATGGTGTGTTCAATAAAAACATGGCAACATTTCATTCTTTGTGTGTTATTAGTTTAAGCAGACTGTGATTGTCTATTGTTGTGACTTATGATGATCAGATCACATTTTATGACCAATTTGTGCAGAAATCCATATCATTCCAAAGGGTTCACATACTTTTTCTTGCAACTCTATATGTGACTGTATATATATAATCTACTTTTTTTTACTGCTGTTCCTGTTTTTCCCTCATTTTATCTGTGAACCAAATTGATGAAAAATGCTTGTATCAGTGCACAGCAAAATATATCAATAGTATTATAGTTTGTATAGATTTAGCAGCACACTGATTGGCCCATTTTAGCGCCTTCTTTGTTCTTCTGATTGAATTCTCCAATTAAAATCTCGGCTCCGACATTCTGCTAAGCCAAACCGCTATATGGCCAAAATTCTAGTGACCTGAAAAAGCTTCAGGCCGAGTCACATTTTCTTACCATGCAATATCCTAAACATGCCCTTTATCAAGTGTTACCCTGAAACCTACAAGGTTATTCACTAAAGGGACAAATCAAGGTGATTTAACATTAATTTCAAATATAAAGTGACACTATACTCACCAAAAACAACTTTAACCCAATAAAGCTGTTTTGGTATATAGATAATGCTGCTGAAATTATCTGCTATTTAGGAGTTAAATCACTTTTGTTTCTGTTTATGCAGCCCTAGTGACACCTCCCCTGGCTGTGACTGACACAACCTGCATGAAAAAAAATGGTTTTATTTTCAATCAGATGTAACCTTTTTATCTCCTGCTCTGTAAATATACTGAACTTTAATTACATACAGTAGGCGCATGTAGGGTCTAGCAAGATATTAACCGAAAAGGAGATCAGAAATTGTACACTAAACAGAATTTTCAATAAAGGAAGTATAAACATTAGATGACTCTTTACAGGAAGTGCAAACAATAAAGGATGTGGGAAAAACACAATACACGTAAAAAGAAATATGACAACCTGGAAAAGTAGATATAGGATATTCTACTGATGTATGTAGGAATCTAAAAAAATCATAAATAATACATAGCATAATACTATAATATAAACCACCCTAGTGAGTAAAAAGTAGAAAACTCACAAATACACGAAAAAATCAGGCTCATCACCCTTCCAAGGGTATTGGAAGGTAGATCTTCTCTGTGAGATGTTTCATAAAAGTATTGTTTTTCAACATAGTGGAATGGCACAACCAGTCATAAATGCACTATCATACTCAACTGGGTTCCTGTTGCACTAGTCAAAATATGAATGATTAGGTCTCCCCCGCCAGCTGATGTGGGTGGAGCCTGACTTAGTGCTGAGGGACATCGGCGCTTGATTCGTGTAAGTAAGGGGTTTTAACCCCTTCAACACCACAGAAGGGGGGGCACGAGGGAGAGGGGGACATTTTAAACCTATAGGAAAACTGATTTATTTTGCTGGCACTATAGGATCCTTTTAAAACACTGCACAAGCAAAAAGATAGTAGCCATGCTGTTGGTAAGGTCTGTGAACCCCTTATGATGCCTAGGGTCCGCAATTCCCAGCTTCTATCCCCCTCTTCAAGGAGACTTCTCCATCTTTTCCAGGACATTAGACAATCCAGCTTGGCTTTACCCAGGGCGCTGGTCATGGCCCGTTTCTGCGGCCCCGCAGAACCACACATCCGGTGGCTTGGAGAGTATGTTAAGTAAGTTAGAGGGCTTGACCCTCCTCAGTCAGAGTAAATTGCGGCCACCGCGATGTCAAAGGCATTGAAATCCTCCACCAGTCTGCTTGCACCCTCTCCTTTTCCGTTCCCCGTCAAGTAGTTGCTGCAAATGCGCAAGGGAGCATTGAGGATGCGTGAGGAGTCGCCTTGCTGCATGGCTCAGCAGGATCATGACCTGGTCTTCATGTGTGAAGGCAAGCCTCCGGGCTCTGAGCTGTTCCCAAAATCTGTCACAGATGGCATTGAACGCCAGAAGCAGCCGATCTAAGCGTGCAGGCAAGTGTGGAAGGGCGGCAGGCTTCAGTGGAGCGGCCATTTTGGTGGTTAGACCTGGATTCTCGTTTTGGTGAAGTAGCTGGAAGTTGTATTGGGGCGACTACTGCAAGTCACCAGTGGGACCGGTATATCCCCCCCGGCCTATGGGGGGGTGTTCAATAGTTGCAAGCTCCAATTCATGATCTGCCACCTCCCCGCCCTTGACTGAAACCACAGGCTGCAAGAAGTTCAAGCATGAGCTGTGCACACCGAGTTCAGGATTATTAGTGCAAACTAATCGGAAAAACGTTCCTCCAGTGTAATAACAAGATGTGGCCAGCAAAATTAGTGACAAAGTCCAATTTGAGACCATAAAGGTTGATTTTTTTTTTTAACTGTCTCGGTCAACAGCCCTGTCCCCATCCTGTAGACAATATTTGTAACAGAAGTTTTAACAGAAGATCAGAAGTGTTTATTAAGAAAACTTAAACTTGAAGATATAAAAAAATATATTTATTAGGAAGCAAGCAGTCTTCTTGCAATTATTGGAGAGATGTAATAGTCTTATCTACACAAATTGGTTTTAGTGTTTCTATATCCATATTTTCCCAATGTTTTATGTTCCAGTCTTGTACAATAGTTTTAACAATTCGCAGCGAAAGGCAAATCAGAACCTTTTCTTGCATTTTAGGATTATGTTTAGCTAAATTCCAAAAGAGCCATAAATGATTTAACACAATTGATTTATCCATAAAGCCTCTATAATTGTTTATATAGCAGAGAGATCAAAATAGAGGAAGGATGGTAGATATCAACAATATCTGATTCTACTTGACTCCAGCATTCATTATAATTACTTCTGTTGTAAGAAATTAATTTTTAATTCTAGTTTTTTTTTATATATCCACATAAAGCTATCAAAAGCATTTTACATCATTCTAAGCCAGTGGATAGGGAGATTAAGTGGGAACATGCGGAATAATTGGATCCCATTTGGTAGAACATATGCCTTGATTGTATTGGTCCTGCCAATCCAGGGGATATCTAATTTTCTCCAATTTGCTTCTATTATTCTTTCTGGGTCTGCAAACAAATCATTGTTTTCCATTATATAATTGTATTCTTATTTGGTTAAAATTAGTGATTTATTTATATTTAATTTATAATTTTAGAATCTACCAAAATTATATATCACATCGATTTCTAAAGATATTCTAGAATGTCCCAAAGTGAGTCATATGTCATCTGTGTAACGGAACCGCTGGCACCCCGACCGGGTACCCTCCGCTGACAGATGCTCCTAGTGCTTTCCGAGGTCTCCAAGCACTCTGCCTGACACCATAACCACTGCAGACCCCACGAACCGCCGCAGCTTGGTTGGGGTCTCGCCGACTCCACCCACTCTGGACCCAAGACCAGGGTCCAGCTTCCAGTCAGGGCCGGTGCAAGGATTGTTGCCGCCCTAGGCAAAAAAAAATTTGCCGCCCCCCCATATGTCCAGCCCACCATGTGACATCACAATGCCCCGCCCATATGCTCTGCCATATGGACCAACGCCAGTCTTCACAAAGTGTCTTATCTAAAAAAAAGACAGTGTGTTTACATTAAAAAGCCTACAGGCACAGGCTATAGACACCAGAACCACTACATTATGCTGTAGTGCTTCTGGTGACTATAGTATCCATTTAATGTGAGGTAAATTAGAGATTAGTGCCACTAATAATATATTGGATTGCCTACTTACCACCAGATGAGGACAAGAGGCTGATGATGGGCTCAGTCTGGCTCCACAGGTCTGGTGTAGAAGAGGCTCTCTGGAGACTGTTTTTAACAGTGCTCACAACAATTAACGAACAGGAAGCAGCTCCATTTTTTAGGGCCCCTTACACAGCTCAAGGTCTGGGCCCCCAGGGGGCATACGCCTACAATGCCCACCCATAAATCCACCTACATGGCCCATCCATGAGTTGGGGATGTTTTACGTGTGCAATTTGTGTAAGGGATGTAGTGTGTTTATAGGGGATGTAGTGTGTGTTTGCGTGTAAGGAATGCATTGTATGTTTCTGTGTGTGTGTGTGTGTGTAAGGGGTGCAAGGTTTGTTTCTGTGTATGTAATTGAATGCAGTGTGTGTCTGTAAGGGGTGCATTAATTATGTAAGAGAACGTAAGGGATGCATTGTGTGTTTCGGGTGTGTCTGTGTGTGAGTAGGAATGCATTGTATGTTTCTGTGTGTGTGTGTGTGTGTGTGTGGGGGGATGCATTGTGTATGTGTGTAGTGTAAAAGAGAGGGTTTGTGGGGTAGGATAGGGACTGGGAGGGGAACAGCTCTTTCTTTTTTAAAAAAAAATTCATAGTGCTCTCCCCTCAATTATTGATTTCCCCTTCCCTTCTGTCCCTCCGTGTTCTCCCCTTCTGTCACTTAGTGCTCTCCCTTGGCCCCCTGTCCCTCTGCAGTCCCCCTTGGTGGTCTTCTCACTCCCCCCTCCCCCCTTAGTGGTCCTCCCTCTCCCAAACCCCTTAGTGGTCCTCCCTCTCCCAAACCCCTTAGTAGACCTTCCCCTACTCCCCCCACCCCCTTAGTGGTAATCACCCTCCTCCCCTCTCCTTAGTAGTCCTCCCTCCTTACCCCTCTTTGGTGGTCCTTCCCCCCCTTAGTGGTCCTTATCCCCCCTCCCTCCCCTAGTGGTCCTTATCCCCCTACCCTAGTGGTCCTTGTCCCCCCCTCCCCTAGTGGTCCTTGTCCCCCCTCCCCTAGTGGTCCTTATCCCCCCAACCTCCCATAGTGGTCCTTATCCCCCCTATCCCCCCTCCCTCCCCTAGTGGTCCTTATCCCCCCTCCCCTAGTGGTCCTTACCCCCCCCAACCTCCCATAGTGGTCCTTATCCCCCCCCTCCCTCCCATAGTGGTCCTTATCCCCCCTCCCTCCCATAGTGGTCCTTATCCCCCCCCTCCCTCCCATAGTGGTCCTTATCCCCCCCTCCCTCCCATAGTGGTCCTTATCCCCCCCTTCCCTCCCATAGTGGTCCTTATCCCCCCTTCCCTCCCATAGTGGTCCTTATCCCCCCCTTCCCTCCCATAGTGGTCCTTATCCCCCCTCCCTCCCATAGTGGTCCTTATCCCCCCTCCCTCCCATAGTGGTCCTTATCCCCCCCATCCCTCCCCTAGTGGTCCTTATACCCCCCTCCCTTAGTGGTCCTTATACCCCCCTCCCTTAGTGGTCCTTATACCCCCCCTCCCTTCCTTAGTAGTCCTTATACCCCCCTCCCTTCCTTAGTGGTCCTTATACCCCCCTCAGTGGTCCTTATAGCACCCCCTCCCTTAGTGGCCCCCCCCTTCCTTAGTAGTCCTTATACCCCCCTCCCTTCCTTAGTGGTCCTTATACCCCCCCTCAGTGGTCCTTATAGCCCCCCCTCAGTGGTCCTTATAGCCCCCCCTCCCTTAGTGGTCCCCCCCTCCCTTAGTGGTCCTTATAACCCCCCCCTCCCTTAGTGGTCCTTATACCCCACCCCCTCCCTTAGTGGTCCTTATAAACTCCCCCCTCCCTTAGTGGTCCTTATACCCCCCCCCACTTAGTGGTCCTTATACCCCCCCTTAGTGGTCCTTATAACCCCCCCCCTTAGTGGTCCTTATACCCCCCCCTCTTAGTGGTCCTTATACCCCCCCTCTTAGTGGTCCTTATACCCCCCCTTAGCGGTCCTTATAACCCCCCCTCCCCCCCTTAGTGGTCCTTACCCTCCCCTCCTGCCCATGTAGCGTGCCCGGGCTGCGCGGAACGCGGGACAGGAACCTCTGTTTCCTGTACCGGCCGCCGGCGGAATGACCGGAAATGCTCACTCAGTGAGCACTTCCTGTCATTCCGCCGGCGGCCGGGTACAGGAAACAAAGGTTCCTGTCCTGCGTTCCGCGCCGCCCGGCCACGCTACATGGAGAGACCGGCAGGAGGGAGCGCTCTGCGTGGAGAGACCGGCATGAGGAGGCGCAGCGGGGACAGGGATCCGGCGCCCCCTGGTAAGTTGCGCCCTAGGCGGCTGCCTAGGTCGCCTTACAGGTGGCGCCGGCCCTGCTTCCAGTAGGTGGACCTCTCCGAAATCCAGAGAGCTGGAACAAGAACAAGCTCTTAGCAGAGCTCAGTGATTATACCCTGGGGAGTATAGTGATTATAGCAATCCCCAGAGTGTAGTTCTCCAATCCCCCAAACATGAGTCAAGACTTCATGAAGGGGTAAAACGAATGTGTTTATTGATGGCCAAAATCAGCCCTTTTATGATGGTCTCCCAGCAAGGGAACTCCCACATGGGACCTTGTGGAAGACTGTAACAAAATATACAGAACCAATCAGTATACAGTACAATTCTTATACACACCCACAGGAAGAGTGTAACCCCTCCTCTGTATCCTGGAGATAATTAACTTACCCCTCCTCTCTATCCTGGAGATAATTAACTTAAGTGGTTGCAGAGAACCTAATTATCTCCGGGCAGAGAGAAACATGTGCTTTTTACCTTTTAACAAAACTGTATTAAAATCAATTACTCATGTTTCGCTGAACGAAGTCCCCATGTTCCACACACCCCCAGATAGCTTGGATCTGAGCGCATATTATAGGCGAATAGCGCTCAGATCCCACGAACACAGTTCTCAATAACGTCGAGTAAAGTTTAAGTTCACCAGCTGTAATGGAAGTTAAACTGCACGAACCCACATACGAGTGTAACAGGGGAAATGTACAATCCAAGCAAGTAAGGCGAATTATGTGATCCAGAGACAGAGGGCTCTGTCCCAAGTGCCTTAAGACCCCATGACTTAACGGGCCAGCATCCCAGGGTAAGAGGCTAGCAATCCGGCTCCTCCAAGAGATAGGGGGGCAGGGCAGTTTGTCACATGCAGACCCAGTGACAAAAGCCATTTTGTCACAATCTGCATACAAGTTAAACTTGAATTGTCCAGATCTACATGTAAAATCCTTGATATGTAATGTGGGTTGTTCCTTATGTCCCATGCAAGAGGTTCTATGGATAGAATATGTAGACGAGACAAAGGGCAGCCTTGCCTGGTGCTGTTTCCAATGTCAAACCAATCTTCGTCATTATCTAGGTCAAAAGGTCCATTATATAAGACATTGAATGACATGCCAGAAAATCAAAGGCATTCAATGTATTCTAAAAAATCCCAGCTGACCCTGTCAAAGGAATATTTGATCTGCCTGGAGCAAAGTCCACTTGATCTGTATGTACTAACATAGGAATTATCGATTTTAATCTGTTTGCAGGAATTGAAATATGTCCACATTTAAAAGTGAAATGGGGTGATAATTCATTAAATATTTGGGTTCTTTATCTTGTTTTAAAATAGGAATGATATTAGCCCATAACAACTCTTTTGGGAAGCCTTTTTGACCTATTATTTCATTAGATTTAGCTGGTATAGATCTCATACTGTCTGCTTTTCTCCAATGTTTTACCTGTAGGAAGCAGATCTGCACACGCTCTTTGATGATAAAATAAAAAAATAATCATCTTTTATGGGGGAAATTTAAGTGTGGAGTGTTTATTGTAATGAATTATACCATCTTTCTGAAAAAAATCAAGAAATGTGGAAACATAGAAATGTAGAACCATTCGGCCCATCTAGTCTGCCCAATTTTCAAAATACTTTCATTAGTCCCTGGCCTTATCTTATATCCACGCATGCTTAAACTCCTTTACTGTGTTAACCTCTACCACTTCAGCTGGAAGGCTATTCCATGCATCCATTACCCTCTCAGTAAAGTAATACTTCCAGGTATTATTTTTAAACCTTTGTCCCTCTAATTTAAGATTATGTCCTTTTGTAGTGATAGTGTTTCTTCTTTAAAATATAGTCTCCTCCTTTACTGTGTTGATTCCCATTATGTATTGTGATCTTTGTTTGCAGGTAGCACGGTCCTCTAGGGTAAACAACAAGCACAGTCCTTGTAATTGCATATACTCCAGGTACTTTATTTGTAAATCCACACAGGAGACAGCAGTAAATGAAAACATAAATATAACACAAATCCCTATAAACAAAAACCTAGCTCGTCTGAGCACTAACTAACATTAGGTCCCCTATCTCTCAGGAGTTAAACTAAAACAAAACAATATTGGTTTCACCAACCTAGTTCATTGTCCGCTCTCAGCACTCCAGTATTTAGTCAGCCTGCTGCTTCCAGCCTTCCAAAGAGAAACAAACATTCTCCTCTTACCTGCCTAGCAGGGAGGGGTTTATTCCCAATGCTGCAGCTGATTACCTGCAGCTGATCAGTAGGTTGGAGACAGTCCAAAAACCCTGGCCTGGATCTATGTCTTCCAAGAAAAACGCTAAACTGCAGAGTGGAGCACTGGCCCACCCTGCTCTCCAAATGCTCCACCCCAGGGGCCCATAACTAAATATTCATTCTGGTTATATACACCGAAACATACACTCCCCCTGGGGTTAAAAATCATATGCCTCTCTGAAAAATTCTGTCGAGATATAGACTCCCTCACAGACCACCCCATTCACCTTATCACAGTATTTAAATGTTTCTATCATATCCCCCCTGTCTCATCTTTCCTCCAAGCTATACATGTTAAGATCCTTTAACATTTCCTGGTAAGTTTTATCCTGCAATCCATGTACCAATTTAGTAGCCCTTATCTGAACTCTCTCTAAAGTATCAATATCCTTCTGGAGATACGGTCTCCAGTACTGCGTACAATACTCCAAGTGAGGTCTCACCAGTGTTCTGTACAATTGCATGAGCACTTCCCTCTTTCTACTGCTAATACCTCTCCCTATACAACCAAGCATTCTGCTAGCATTTCCTGTTGCTCTATTACATTGCGTAAAAACAGATAAAAGGAAGGTAGCGCCACTAAAAGTACAATAAGATAAATATATAACAGATATATAGCAATACAACAAGCTGGGAGATAACACAGAGTATATGGGTAGAGACTAAGAGTCTGGGATAGAATGTCTATGTGGTGGGTGAATTCGACTACAAAGAATTCTCTGTGGAAGAGGATACAGTTTTTGATAGTAGGTGTCTTCAAAGTGCAATATTAACACTAGAACATTTTTTTTAAAAAGTATGTACAACTACAGTCATTGACAGTTTGGTGTTATTATGGTTTAAAAATAGTTTAAGTGAAGTTTCTAAACCTTTCCAGATAAAAAAAAAACAGGTTATCTATATATCTAAAATAGGATACTAGGTGCTTTCCAGGGAAAAACTACCACTTTTCAAGTTCTTTACTGCTAATTGTTTTATGGGGACACTATAGTCACCAGCACCACTGCAGCTTTTTGCATTTGTTCTGGCGAGTAGAATCATTACCTTCAGGCTTTTTGCAGTAAACACTGTGTTTTCAGAGAAAATTCAGTGTTCACATTACAGCCTTGGGATACCTCCAGTGACCACTCCTCAGATGGCTGCTAGAGGTGATTCCTGGGGCAGTGCTGCACAGTGTGACTGACACTCAGTGTCTCCACCCTCTGTATGTTGATTGGCCAGGGCTGTGTTTGGCTTGTGCTGGATCTACTGCCTTCTTGACAGTCTCTGCAATGCTTTCCTGTGAGGAAGCATTGTGATTGACTTTGATCACCACTTTTAATGATGTCAGCCAAGCAGGCAGATCAGGGGCATAGCCAGCAGCATCAGACTGGAATAAAAAAAAAAGTAAGATGTTGCTATATTTAAGGGGGTAAGAGGGCCAGGAGGGCTAAATGGTATTTTTAACACTATAGGGTCAGGAATACATGTTTGTGTTCCTTACCCTATAGTGTTATTTTAATTTATGTTGTGCAAGTAAAATCAGAGTATAGTCCATACACATAAGTCAGAATATTTATGAATGAGTTAGCATGACTTTTGCCCCTTCTACTGATGATTAAAGGTTCTTTGGTAGTGGTAGGGCAGTGAGAGTCATAGAATGGCAATCATTACACCTGTTGATGCAGGCACTGTACATAAATGCCCGTATTATAACAGCCACCAGCAAGAAATAAGATATCCTCATTAGTCTACCTGATTCCCTTCACAATATGATGAAACCATTGTGCTTCTATTTCTTAGAATCTATCAAACATAGAGAAGCCGTATAATATGGATAGAAAGCCTGAGTTGTGGGGCCAGCTTGCAAGCCACACTGGGTCTGCCTTAGTTGGAAACAGTGATAAATATGAGTAGTGATGTCACGAACATAAAATTTTCGGTTCGCGAACGGCGAACGCGAACTTCCGCAAATGTTCGCGAACGGGCGAACCGCCATTGACTTCAATGGGCAGGCGATTTTTAAAACCCACAGGGACTCTTTCTGGCCACAATAGTGATGGAAAAGTTGTTTCAAGGGGACTAACACCTGGACTGTGGCATGCCAGAGGGGGATCCATGGCAAAACTCCCATGGAAAATTACATAGTTGATGCAGAGTCTGGTTTTAATCCATAAAGGGCAGAAATCACCTAACATTGCTAAATTGTTTGGAATAACGTGCTTTAAAACATCAGGTATGATGTTGTATCGATCAGGTAGTGTAAGGGTTACGCCCGCTTCACAGTGACAGACCAAACGCACCGCAAACAACCACAAACAGTCCATTTGCACAACCGCAAACTCCCCATATGCACATGTTTTAGTGCAAACTAGTCTAACTACTAAAATAGTTGAAACATGCTACTTTTATTCATGCCAGACAACCATGCAGGCCAGACTAACAAACATGCCAGGGCCAATCATAGTTAACCACCTCAGATAATAACATGGCTCCCTCTATATACAGAGTAAACATGGCTCCCTCTATATACAGAGTAACATGGCTCCCTCTATATACAGAGTAACATGGCTCCCCTCTATATACAGAGTAACATGGCTCCCTCTATATCCAGTGTAAACATGGCTCCCTCTATATACAGAGTAACATGGCTCTTGAGCTGCGGGTGGGGGCCCTATAAAAGAATAATGGGGGGGGACCTACTGTCCTCCCCCCCACCCCCACCCCTGAGCAGCGGTTGGGGGTCCTAAGTTACAATAAGAGGGGGGACCTACTGTCCTCCCCCCAACCCCCACCCCTGAGCTGCGGGTGGGGGCCCTAAACAACAATAAGGGGGGGGACCTACTGTCCCCCCGGCCCCCACCCCTGAGCGGCGGGTGGGGGCCCTAAATGAAAACCCCCCTCCCCCATCAAAGGTGACTAGGGGTCCCCAAGCCCCTAGTCACACACCCAAATAAAAAAGCCCCTACCTACCCCCCTCACCCTAAAAAATAGTGACGGGGGAATAAAATTACTACCCTGTAAAGTAAAATTCAACTTACTATTCAATTTCTTCTTTTTTCTAAAATCTTAATTTTTCAGCCCCAAAAAAGGCCAAATAAAAAGCCATCATACCCGTCGAACTTAAAAATAAAATAAAAAACCAGAGTGCAAAAAAAAATTAATCCATCTTCACCCATGGAGGGCTCCGCGCAGACTAGGGTATTAACATATACCCTATTGTTACAATTGTTACTTGAAAAGCATGAGGAATGCTGTTGGGGTACCACATGCTCATTTGTTATACCTCCATGCACGACAAAAATAAAGAATTTAAAAAAAATAACAAAAAAAATAATAATAATAAAAAAAAAAAAAAATGTATGCAGCTTCCAAATGAATCTAAAATGGATGCTGTCCAGGATGTGGGAGGGTCTGCTATGGAGGGTGTTCTGCTGATTGGCTGAAATGTGTCTGCTGACTGTGAGGTACAGGGTCAAAGTTTACTCAATGATGATGAATAGGGGGCGGATCGAACCGCGCATGTGTTCGCCCGCCATGGCGAACGCGAACACGCTATGTTCGCCAGGAACTATTCGCCAGGGAACCGTTCGGTACATCACTAAATATGAGTATAAGATGACCTTCTACAGCAATCAGTGACCGACTCAGGGTGATGTCAGTTATACTGCAAGAGTCGGTGTTCATCCAAGTTCCCAACCATGCGCATCATTGTTAATCTGATGGCAAATAACGGATTCTCTCTTGTTTCTGTTTAGACCATTTATTGTATCCTTCTGTGATATCTAACACCTCTATTCAGGCTGGTATAGCTGTGCTTTATATGATTCATGCTTCCATGTGCGATTTGGAGATGAGGGTAACACAGCCTGCTGTATAATGCTTTGTGTTTGATACGGGTTCCGTCTCTTATCTTTGTATGCGTTTTCAAAGAATTGTTCATATTAGGATGTTCTACAGGCTGACTTCTTTTCATGGTCCTAGAGCTGTGTTCTTGCATAATAGACCCCATTCGACGCTCCGCGAGCGTCCTTTTTGTCCAGGAAGCAGTATCTCACCTAGCGAAGGCCTGCACACAGCTTTTACTGATTAAAGACCCACAAGCCTCAGATCAATGGATTTTGGAGAAGAAAGGAGAGGGACCTTTGATGACCCCATACGGCTGCAACAGAAAGAATCTTGCATGAGATAGCAGATAATAAACCTGACATTGCAGTGTGCATTACTATTAAATGAGAACAGATTCTAAAACCTCACGGAAGGCAGCTGGAAACGATATAAAAAGGAATCCAAGACTAAAAGGGTTATTTTATTTAAAGGGTTAAAATTGTAGGCCAGACTAGCACATCTGAAAGCACAGTTGACTTAGAGAATGTTCCAGTTTTGCCCTTGTATTTGAAATCCTTGTTTTGTTAAGTAACCTTGTCAATGTTCTTGCAATGCATTTTGACATACAGACATACCGCGTGTGACATAGCTGAGCGCATGGTAAGGGCAACACAGAGATGCTTGAACCTTTTCCTTTAAGGTTGTGAATATTTTCAAGACTGAAGTTCTGTCAGGAAAACCCAAACTTTGTTTTCTAAAACAGTTTCTCTAAAAAAACAAAGGTTACTCTCTGATCTTTCATTTTAGATCTGAACGATTTAGGACAAGACAACAGAAAAAATGTCTTTGCTCTAAGCAAATCTCCTAACATGTAATCACTTCTACAGGGCTAGCCTCATTCCTCCAGGCGTCCTGTGCGAAAAATGTTCACTGCGCCCCTTTTTATAGGAGCATTGACTGTGTGTGATATTTGTGTTTATTGACTGTGTGTGATATATGTATTTATTGACTGTGTGCGATATGTGTGTATTGACGGTGTGTGATATATGTGTTTATTGACTGTGTGTGATATTTGTGTGTATTGACTGTGTGTGATATATGTATTTATTGACTGTGTGTGATATTTGTGTGTATTGACGGTGTGTGATATATGTGTTTATTGACTGTGTGTGATATTTGTGTTTATTGACTGTGTGTGATTTATATGTATTTATTGACTGTGTATGAAATTTGTGTTTATTGACTGTGTGTGATATTTGTGTGTATTGACTGTGTGTGATATATGTGTTTATTGACTGTGTGTGATATGTGTGTTTATTGACTGTGTGTGATACTTGTGTGTATTGACTGTGTGTGATATATGTGTTTATTGACTGTGTGTGATATTTGTGATGGGTATTTAATTCAGATTTTTTAGGAGGGTGGCTTACCTGGGATCCAAAGTGCTGCCTGAGGTAGTTGGAAGTTGAAGGAGCTGGTCCTGCCCAGCCCCCCTCCTCTCTGCCTTCTGCTGCTCTAGTCTTCTTGGGAGGACTTCCTCCCATGCTGACAAGAAGGGGACCTGCGGTAGCTCCGCCCCTGCTGGGCGCCACCCGCGCTGTGTGCTACAGAGGGAGCAGGGATATGACGCTGTGTGCACAGAGTCTGCGGCACTGCAGGTTGGCGCTCGGCCACGCTACAAGAAGTGACTGTCAGGAGAGGGGAGCTGTGCGCTTCCCTCCTGCCGGTCACCCGGACATTTGCGCCCCCAGGCCGGTGCGCCCTAACGCAGCCGCCTGTGCCACCTTATGGACGTGCCAGCCCTGACAGGCACACCCCATCCACTTTACACATTCCACATCCACTATACACACACCACAGTACGCACACACTTCATCCTTGTGGGCAGACTTAGGATGGGCCCTTGAGTGACTCACAGGCGGCTTAGGGGGTGGGCCCTGGGGGCCTGATGACAGCCCTGAGTCACACACTCACAGTTACAGGCAGACAGTCACACACAGTTACAGGCAGTCACACACACACAGTTACAGGCAGACAGTCACGTGCAGTTACAGGCAGTCACACACACACAGTTACAGGCAGACAGTCGCATGCAGTTACAGGCAGACAGTCACATGCAGTTACAGGCAGATAGTCACATGCAGTTACAAGCAGACAGTCACACACACACATATACACAGTTACCTTTTTCCATTACGGGTACTGGGGGAGGAGTCCATGCAGTACCTGGTGTATAGTTTTTGGAGAAGCTGGGTCTCCTTCCTGCTTCCCTTCAGTGTGCAGCAGTAACTGGGGTTCAGGTTGCTCCTGCTGCCCATTTAGCTCCACCCCACCACAAATTTAGCTCTGCCCACACCTCCCTTATTTGTGGCCGGCTTTTAAAACTCTACCACTGACTACACTGCCGGCCCCTGCGCATGTGAACTATGTTGGCCGCTTGGAGCCATGTGCAGCCACAAAACGTGCAATCTACTGAACCCGTCCCTGACTTTCCATACATCCCTAGTGTCCCTATTTAGAAGGGTCAGACCCTACTTTAGTCCCAATTCCCTCTGTCCCTCTGGCCTATCCCAATGTCCCTCTTTTCTAGGAGCTCTGTATTGTTGGTGTGTCTGTGTGTATAACAGAGCTCCACATCAATAATACTCCCAGTATTATTACTAACCCTTTAATGACTGTGACGGACTGTTTCAGCAGACAAGGGGTTAAAATCTGTTTAGGCGATAATCCCCTTTCACAGACAGGCACAGCTACTGTAGAATCACCAAAACTCACGAATTGGATATAAGTGAATGCACCAAACTCCCGAACTGCATACAAGGGAATAAGGTAGCACTCCAAACTCCCGAACTGGAACCTCACGAATAGCTGCTAGCAGACGAACAGGAAAAGCTCCCAAGCGGCTTACACTCCTGGCAGTCAGTCCCTATCAGCATACAGTGAATCCCCCCAAGAACGAGACAAGGCTCCGTGTTGAGGGTCAAGCAGTGGTCTGTTTATTGAGGGCTACCTGCCCCTGTATTTATGCAGGTCTCCCACCTGGTGGACACTCCCCTAGGGGACCAGATGGAAGACTGTAATAACGGACAGACAAGTAGCATTTCAGGACATACAGAAGTAAAACATCCCCACAATGCATCCTGGCTTCCTCCTCTCTGCCCTGGAGAAGTAATTCAATTATCTCCCAGGACAAAGGAAAAACTCCATTACACACGTGGGGACACAAAGACAGACTATCACTTTAAAATACATAAAGACACGTTTTATACATAAAACACAGACATGTAACATATCCCCAGATAGCTCAGGTCTGAGTGCACAATATTAGGTGAATGGCACTCAGACCACACAAATACAGTTTAATTGCCATGGAGCCAGAGTCTTTAATTACATGAATTGGCTCCATGGCATAGCTATCTGGGTTAACATTCACATAAAATAAACTACCGAATTTACATGCATTCGGATAAATATATACGAATTAGAACCAGGGGCTGGAGGTTCAGCAGTGCCTGCACATAAAAGTGTCCGGGTTTGGTGCATGAAAGCCGGGCAGAAAAGCGCTGGCTGCCCGGGGAGCTCCAGAACACCGCCACCTAGCAGCCGCTAAGTGTAACCGTGGCCACCCAGTAACAATCAATTAAGCTGCGGTTAACCGCAGCTTCAGGGAGGTAAATTGAGGGCACACTCCAGCTTCTGGGTGGCCAATTAACGGCGCCGGCTTCCCACTGCTCTGGGGAGTCTGAAAAACGGCTGTTTGTTCGGTAGATAGCATCTACCGAACAGCTGTGCAGAAAGGGAGAAAAAAAACCTTTCTGCACAGTAAAATTAACCCTTTAACTGCCGATCCATAATCCAAAGGCAGCAGGCGGGCAACCAGGCTCCTCCAATGCAATGTGGCGAGATTGGTCTCGTCACAATGACCAAAGCTCATTTGTGACCAATGCCTTTTTGTCCCACGTTAATTCTGCCACAATCTCACCCTTTCTGTTTAGGTGCAACCATACATATTGTATATCATTTTTTTAAGGAGAAATAGGGCTTTCAGTTGACACACTATGTGTATATATAATACAACAGAATTAACGTACAAAAACATGGAAAAATTAGTCTCAGTTTAACTCTTAATAATTTCTTCATACCAAGTGCAACTAAAGAAATCTAACTCAAAAAAGATTGACTAATTAGTCCCGATTGTTAAAATTCCGAATACGTCTAGTATTTCAATTGATTTCTAGAAGTTATAAAACAAATATTGCAAGGACTCAATTATGGTTCTACAGCTAAAACCGTACTAAAGTCGGCATGCTGAGATGGGTTTTAGAGTAGTTGCAGAATTCAAATCAACAGAGGAGCATTTAAATGTTAGGGTTGTGAGTGGGGTGGTAGCCATGGGTGGGCTGTATTGGGAAATTTTAGACGACTTAATAATAACAATGTATGCAACTAAACTGTAATTGTATTTGTGTTTAGTAATCAGTCTGTGTAAATAAGATACATTGTTCTTGTTCTAAATTACATTTTAGTTGCATACATTGTAATTATTAAGCCATCTAAGATTTCTCAGTTCGGTAGCGCCCATGGACATAACCCCACTCACAGCCCTAAAAGGAAAGTGTCCCTCTTGGCCCATTTGAAATGTTGGGAGGCGTGGTGATGTGCTTTCTACAAGAGTATACTTTTGTGCAATCTTGGATTCTGTGACTACTGTAGAAGTTGTAATCTCATTTCTGTGTTTGCAGAGCTCCATCGCCATATAATGCATAAACCTAATTTTAATTTAAATGTAATTCTAGGCTTCAGCAGCATCTCGGCTAAATAGTGCATGTTTTCGGTGTGCCCCTAAGTAATATTTTATGTTTGTAATGGTTGCCAGAGCAGAGCATATTAGAGTCACATTCATATTTCCATTTCCTAGCCACAAACAGAAAATATTGCTAATAATAATAACACATATATAGAGAAATGCTGAAGAGTTAGCTAAAGGTAACATAACTTTTCATACCCCGACCTTAACCTGCTCTGGCCAGCTGCTGGGTTCCTCCATTAATTATCGCTTTGTAATCAGAATATAACTTCCCAGCTCTGCGTCAGATAATTAAAGGGACACTCTAAGCAATATAGCCAGTACAGCTCAGTGTAACAGTTACAGTCAGGTCCATAAATTTTGGGAAATTGACACAATTCTAATATTTTGGGCTCTATACACCAACACAATGGGTTTGAAATGAAACAAACAAGATGTGCTTTAACTGCAGACTTTCAGCTTTAATTTGAGGGTATTTACATCCAAATCAGGTGAACGGTGTAGGAATTACAACAGCTTGTATTTGTGCCTACCACTTTTTAAGGGACCAAAAGTAATGGGACAGATTAACAGTCATAAATCAAACTTTCCCTTTTTAATACATGGTTGCAAATCCTTTGCAGTCAATTACAGCCTAAAGTCTGGAACATATAGACATCACCAGATGCTGGGTTTCATCCCTGGTGATGCTCTGCCAGGCCTCTACTGCAACTGTCTTCAGTTCCTGCTTGTTCTTGGGACATTTTCCCTTCAGTTTTGTCTTCATCAAGTGAAATGCATGCTCAATCGGATTCAGGTCAGGTGATTGACTTGGCCATTGCATAACATTCCACTTCTTTCCCTTAAAAAACTCTTTGGTTGCTTTTGCAGTATGCTTCGGGTCCATGTGCACTGTGAAGCGCCGTCCAATGAGTTCTGAAACATTTGGCTGAATATGAGCAGTTAATATTTCCCGAAATACTTCAGAATTCATCCTGCTGCTTTTGTCAGCAGTCACATCATCAATAAATACAAGAGAACCAGTTCCATTGGCAGCCATACATGCCCACGCCATGACACTACCACCACCATGCTTCACTGATGAGGTGGTATGCTTTGGATCATGAGCAGTTCCGTTCCTTCTCCATACTCTTCTCTTCCCATCACTCTGGTACAAGTTGATCTTGGTCTCATCTGTCCATAGGATGTTGTTCCAGAACTGTGAAGGCTTTTTTAGATGTTGTTTGGCAAACTCTAATCTGACCTTCCTGTTTTTTAGGCTCACCAATGGTTTACATCTTGTGGTGAACCCTCTGTATTTACTCTGGTGAAGTCTTCTCTTGATTGTTGACTTTGACACACATACACCTACCTCCTGGAGAGTGTTCTTGATCTGGCTGTGACGAAGTGCCCTTCGCCACTTTGTCCTGGAGAGGCCTGCTTGCCTGCCTCCTCCCCTGCGACTATGGTCCTGGACTATATTGCACTGTAAACCCTATATTCGGGCATATGGATTTGTATTAGGCTGTCTCTAACCCTTTAACTATGCTGTAGGTCTGGACTGCTAATATAACCGAACAGCCAGGGGATTTAGACGAATATATTGCATGGGAATACCATTACTGGAGAATACAGCCGTTCGTATGATTTCATACGAATTCTTTGTGCTCTGAATAGGTGGCCGCCATTTCGGGACTTTTACACGTGTTCGCGGCCATCTTGCGTACGAACAGCGGTGTTTGCCTGTGAACGCATGGAACTGAAATCGGAAGCGCAAACAGGCGAATACCGCTAAGACCTCCAGACATCCAGAACTACGTACGGAAACTACCGAACGACCGGCCGTTCGGTAGTTATACTTAACTTAGTATGGGGATTCTAGCGATCACAAAGATGCGAATGGATGGCAAGAATTTCGTCTATTTTACCGTGCGAACGGAGACCGACCGCAAGGCCAAAACTCATGGAACTATTTTCGGCTAGTTGGTCTGTGCGGTCGGTCAAAACTTTGGAGCTCTGTATCTCCCGAACCATTCATCCGAATGGGCTGATTTTTGGACAGACTGTTCCCCTGAACAAGGGCTATTTGGGGATACCAGAGCTCTTTAAAGCTCTACCCCCTGTTTTTGGGGTACATCCAGAACTTGGGTAAAATAATGTACGTTTTAATTGGGTTATGTGGTTATCTGAGGGGAGGAGACGTGGGGGTGTTACCATGCATGTGATTGGTCAATTTCATCCTCCCCCTGGGAGTGTCCTGTATGTACCTTATCCTAATAAAAAGCAGGCTGGGTGTTCCAGTCCTCAGACCTCTTCTGACCCTCAATACGTAGCCTTGTCTCGTTATTGGAGGGAACTGCTATATCACACTGGGGATTGCTATGCGCTGCATATTCCCCTGAGCTCTTAATCACTTAGCTCTTTTAAGAGCTTGTTCCGGATACGCTCTCCAGGAGGAGAGATCTTCCCCACACGTTCCTGAATGCTGAAGGTTCATTCCAGGGTGGGCGGAAGACGGCGCGGCTCCAGTTAAGCTACGGCGGTTGTGGAGCCTGCGGTGGTTGTGGTGTCGTCTGCAGTGCTTGGAGTCCTCTGAGAGCGCTAGGAGCATCCATCAACGGAGGGTACTCGGTCGGGGTACACGGAGCTCCGTTACACTGGCCAACTGCTGTGAAGGGTGTTTTCTTCACCAGGGAAAGAATTCTTCGGTCATCCACCACAGTTGTTTTCTGTGGTCTTCCGGATCTTTTGGTGTTGCTGAGCTCACCAGTGCGTTTTCTCTTTTTAAGGATGTTCCAAGCAGTTGATTTGGCCACACCTAATTTTTTTGCTATCTCTCTGATGGGTTTGTTTTGTTTTTTCAGCCTAATGATGGCTTGCTTCACTGACAGCTCTTTGGATCTCATATTGAGAGTTGACAGCAACAGATTCCAAATGCAAATAGCACACTTGAAATGAACTCTGGACCTTTTATCTGCTCCTTGTAAATGGGATAATGAGGGGATAACACACACTTGGCCATGGGATAGCTGAGCAGCCAATTGTCCCATTACTTTTGGTCCCTTGAAAAGTGGGAGGCACATATACAAATTGTTGTAATTCCTACATTGTTCACCTGATTTGGATGTAAACACCCTCAAATTAAAGCTGCAAGTCAGCAGTTAAAGCACATGTTGTTCATTTCATTTCAAATCCATTGTGGTGGTGTATAGAGCCAAATAGATTTGGCCAAGAATTGTGTCGATGTCCCAAACTGTCTTCCAGTCTGTTTTCTGTTTGTCTTAATTGAATCATTACTCTGACTCAATGGGAAGCATATTTCAATATGGCATCCTCCAGGTAGGAAATGCACATTCCTTAATCAGCTGGCCCCAGACATCAGCACGCAATGGACAACACAAACTGACTGTGCAGGGAGCAGGGCAGGGGCAATGCAGGGACATGGAGGATTGGCAACCTTCGTCTTGGGGGCAAGTACAAACAAATGGTCTCTTTTTGTGCACAAAGCTCGCAGATCTCATTGTGGATGGTCATTCTTATGCAAACATTGAATATATGGATTGAGAGATGGAGGCTGCTTGAGTTGTGACATAATATCTCCCTACCTCCTCCATCACAATGACCTGCACCATGCATGCCTAAAAAAACATTTCCCATTTTCTTTTTCAAACTCCAGTGTCTCCAGTGTGTGAAATGAATGTCATGATGACTTTGTTATCTCACCCTCCAGTGACATCAAACATACTCACCCGTATCTGACAGTCTGGTCAGCACCAGCTACTGCAGTCCCAGTGAGAGAGGCCAAGTCTGGAGAACATCTGGGATCCTGGGACACTACCCCAAGTACAAACCCACAACGTGTTGTGTTAGCCTGCACAAATCCTGCCTGCTACACCACTCCTCCAGTACTGTGCCAACAGATTTCTGAACACCCCTCCCATTGTGTTTAATCCACAGAAAAATGTTTATGTGAGGCTGCAGCCCTCAATCCCTGAATGCTAGTTGATTGGGGGTCAATTGCCTCCATGCCCCTCCACCACAGCACCTTCCTATACAGCTCTGTTTCTGACCCGGTGGTTCTCTTTGGTGCCAGGTATATCTATCTTACGTTCTGCGCGCTAGAGCTCTTTATGGCTCCATATGTCTTGCCCAATATTACGCTTATGAACGTGCGTGCATCGTCATCGGTTTTGTGCATACACGTTCTAAAGTCACATGACTACAGTTGACAAATCAGAGACGTTCTTAGGCTGTTTAAAGTCATTTTGAATCATCCTCAGTGCCCTGTCGCAGTTTCCAGCTTGTTTATCTGAGGGCTTGTTTATTGACTCTTGTGAATTTTGACGTTGGCTTGTACTTTGACTATTCTGACTTCTTTATGCCTTGATCTTTGGCTTGTCTAATGTTTTCGTACATTCTATTTCCTTGACCTCGACTTGACCTGTACTTTTCTGTTATCAACGTTAAATCTATCCATTCTAAGGTCCGATACGTTTTAGGGTTTCCGATTTATCTTATATTAGTTAACTGGAGTTCAGTGTGTATTATACTACCCTGACACCCCCTTACCAGGCCTTTCATGATGCAGGAGGAGGAGTCTTTGTAAATCCGAAATAACAGAATATTCAGGTATTTGCACCCAAGGTAGGATTTAATAATAATTCATGGATGCATTAATTCCAGGTTTCTACACTCAATAAGACATGCTTAACTTAAGTATGACAGTAATTTATGAGGAAAATGTTGGAAATTACTGAATATGCAAAAATATTCCCTGTGCATGCATAAATCATTTTAATTATTGGATACTATACTAGTGTCTTGGAAGTGGTAGTAATTGCTTGCTATGTCAGACCTCGAAACGGATTGTAATAATGTCTTTCATGATAATTCTGCATCGAAATGTCGCTCTGAATCTCTACGTTTCCTTTCACTTCGATTCTTACTCATAAAAAGGCTGTCATGGTTATTTGTAAATCTCATAAAATGGTACTTTGATAATATGAATTTATTTTAAAGAACTCTGCTACATCTCATGTGTGAAGTTTTGATTTTTATAACATAAACGTCCTTTCTTTCACTTTTCTCATTAGATCCTGCCTAGAGTTTGTCACAATTCCAAGTCATTTATTTAGCTCTTCTCTTGCCCTACTTTAGGCAGGGTAATGTGCATCTACATCCGAGCTGTCACCAGTAGGCTTAGGAGTCCAACCTGATGATGGAGGCATCTGTTTAAGACCCGACCAGTATATGTAAATCCATCGCAGCATTGACTGATAAAGACAGAACGAAGCCTTCAGTGAGACGGCATTGACAGACACCATATGCACAGAATTGAGAAGATTTACATTTATAAAGAAATGCAGGTGAGCTGCTGAACAGACTTCCTAAAGCTGAATGTCTACTCAAAAATTCACTGAGCGGTGAGCTTCATTAGTGATCCCACAAGATTCAGTTCGAATGAATTTGTCATTTATTCTATAGTCCGCTGTAGACGCAATGTAAGAAATACTTCCATTCGATTTAATTTGGAGCCTTTCTGCTCTCTTATTTCTTCATTCAGTGTTACGATTGCCTCCAGGCTAGCAGGAGGGTTGATCGCTTGGATGTCCTGGTTCCCGAACTTGAAGAGTCGAATGGAGCGATACTCGGTAGAGACCTGTAAGTGTAGAATCTCCCCCTAGCTACGGTGCCGCTAGGATACCCTTTCCCCCACAAAACGAGTCGAGGCTGCGAATTGAGGGTCAAAATAAGAACTGAGGACTGGGATGCCCAGCCTGCTTTTTATTGTAAATACACACAAAAGGGACACTCCCAAGGGGAGGCATAAAATACCCAATCACATATTGGGTTCAACCCACATGTCCCCTCCCCTCAGATAACCAAATAACGTAATTATGTTACACATACTTTTGTCCATATTCTGGATGTACCCTAAAACCAGGGGGTACACTCCTAAATCCTGCATCGCTAGATAGATCTTGTTCGGGATGCCAACATATCCAAAAACTGGCCCGTTCGGATGAGCGGTTCGGGAGTTAGGAGCTTCTACAGTTTGGACCGACCGCACAGACTTTCCAGCCGAAATTAGTTCCATACGTTTAGGCCTTGCGGTCGGTCTTCGTTCGGACGGTAAAACTCCACAACTCTTCGCCTTCCGTAGTCATCCCTGGGGTCGCTGTATTCCCCATGTGCAAGGCAAGTGCCTTACGGAACGGTGAATAGTTTGGTATGTCCAGCACGAAATTATGTGATCCTGGAGGTCTCAGCGGTGTTCGCCTATTTGTGTCTCCGTTTTTAGTTCCAGATGGTGATGGGCAAACACCGCTGATTGTAGGTAAGATGGCCGCGAACACGTGCAAAGTCCCGAAATGGCGACTACCTATACGCTTACATAACGGGTTTGTGCTGGACCATACGAGGACTGCAAATCAGTCAGAACAGTGTCCGAAGTACCAAAAGTATGCGACAAAATAGGGCTTTCATAACAGGAGACAACAGTGATGTAACAGTGCTCCCTCCTTGTGGAACACTCTGGCAGACACCGTCTGACCCCTTTTCGGGGTAGACTAAGGCTGTCCAGACTTCTGGTTAGGCTGGACTGATATCGGTTTACCTGGACAATCCATCGGCATTGCCATTCTGTTTCCCGGGTCGGTACACGATGGTAAAATTAAATGGTTGTAGAGCCAAGCTCCACCGTAACAGTCGGCCATTATCTCCAGAGACCCGGTTTAACCATACCAAGGGATTGTGGTCCGTAACCAGAGTGAATTCTTGCCCGTACAGATAAGGAGTCAGTTTCTTTAGTGCCCACACCAGTGCCAAGCACTCCTTTTCCACGGCGGCATAGCTAACTTCGCGTGGCAGGAGCTTACGACTGATGTAGGCAATAGGGTGTTCCCCTCCGTCTTTGCCTACTTGGCTGAGGACGGCTCCCAGCCCGAACATGGAAGCGTCTGTGTGAACGATAAAACGTTTGTTAGGGGCTGGGGCGGCCAACACGGGAGCATTCACCAAAGCAGTTTTTAAAGTTTGAAACGCTATTTCACAGTGAGGAGACCACAGGACCTGTCGAGGAAGGTTTTTCTTTGTCAAGTCTGTCAGGGGTTTGGCAATGGCGCTATAGTCGGGCACAAATTTCCGATAATACCCTGCGGTACCTAAAAAGGCTAGTACTTGTGTCTTGGTGGCGGGGGTGGGCCAATTGGCGACTGCCTCTATTTTAGCAGGCTCTGGTCGTTGCTTCCCGCACCCCACCCTATGACCCAGATACTGCACTTCGGCCATGCCAAAATGGCACTTCTCTGGTTTCAGAGTCAGGCCTGCGGCCCGAATCTGATCTAGGACCAGCCCTACGTGGGTTAGGTGTTCCTCCCAGGACGCGCTATGGATCGCTATGTCGTCCAGGTATGCACAGGCGAAACCCTGGAAGCCATCAAGGAGTCTATCCACCAAGCGCTGGAACGTGGCCGGGGCATTTTTCATCCCGAATGGCATAACCTTGAAGTGATATAAGCCAAACGGGGTGACGAATGCCGACTTGGGGATAGCCTCCGTGGCCAGGGGAATCTGCCAGTAACCTTTACACAGGTCAATGGTAGTTAGGTAGTTCCCCCGGGCTATGCGATCCAGTAGCTCGTCTACCCTGGGCATGGGGTAGGCGTCTGTCACAGTTTTATCATTAAGTTTCCGATAGTCCACACAGAATCGGGTAGTACCGTCTTTTTTGGGTACTAGTACTACCGGGGATGCCCAGGGACTATCGGAGGACTCAATGACCCCTAGGTTCAGCATTTCCGTGATTTCTTGTTTCATCCCCGCTCTGACCGCCTCGGGGATGCGGTAGGGGGCCTGCCTCAAGGGCTGCTGTCTGGGGGTATCTACCTGGTGGGTGGCTAGATTGGTGAATCCTGGCTTTTGGGAGAACATTGCCTGTTTTTCTCGGAGCAATTGCTGCAATTGCTCCCTCTCTACTGGGTTAAGCCGCTCGCCTATCTGTACTTGGCCCGCTATATCGGCCGGGTTATCCTGGGTGAGTAAGTCGGGAATGGTCAAGTTATCGGGGTCTTCGGCTGCGGGACTACAGATGGCCAGCACCTCCTCGGGGCGTTGGAGATATGCTTTCAACATGTTAATATGGAATAGTTTACTTAGACTCGGGTCGTGGCAGCTGGCAATCACGTATGTGGTATCTCCTTTCTTCTCTACTATTTGGTAAGGGCCCTGCCAGGCTGCCTGCAATTTATCTGTTTTGACGGGTTTAAGAACCATTACCTTTTGCCCTATCTCAAAGCTCCTTTTTCTTGCTCCTCTATCATACCAGACTTTCTGTCGCCTCTGGGCCGCCTGGAGGTTAGCCCAGACCGACCTGGCTAGCTGCTCCATGCGGTCCCTAAGCTCTAGGACATATGGTATGATGGGGACCCCCGTGTTCTCCGTCTCCCCCTCCCAATGCTCTCGGATCAGGTCTAGGGGGCCCCGGACCTTGCGTCCATACAGCAGTTCGAACGGGGAGAATCCGGTAGTTTCCTGCGGCACCTCCCGATAAGCGAATAGGAGGTGCGGTAAGAAACGTTCCCAGTCTCTATATTCCTGGGTAAAGGTCTTTAACATTTGTTTAAGGGTCCCGTTAGATCTCTCGCATAGTCCATTAGTTTGGGGGTGATATGGGGAACTGAGTACGGATTTTATTTTACAGACCTGCCACAGCTGTTGCGTTAGTTCTGCCGTGAACTGGGTGCCTCGGTCGGACAGGATTTCTCGGGGAAATCCTACACGAGAGAAGACCTGGACCAGCGCGTTGGCTACAGTGTCTGCCTGGATATTAGACAGAGCCACCGACTCGACGTAGCGGGTAGCGTAATCCACAATAGTGAGGATATATCGTTTCCCGGAGGGGCTGGGAGTGGCGAGGGGTCCTACCAGGTCAATGGCCACTCTACTGAATGGTTCTTCTATGAGGGGCATATTTACGAGGTGTACCTTGGGGTGGTCTCCTCTTTTGCCAACCCTCTGGCACACTTCGCACGTACTGCAATACGCACGCACATCGGTATGTACCCCTGGCCAAAAGAAGGTATGGGTGATACGTTTAAGGGTCCGGGTTACTGCTAAATGTCCAGCTAGGGGAATGTCGTGACCTATCCGGAGGATATCTCGTCGATATTTGTGAGGGATTACTAACTGCCTCCTATGGTTCCCTTTCTTTACCGTCTGTCGGTACAGTATCCCCTGTTCCCATACAAATATCTCTTGGTCGGATCCCCCCGTCCCAGTGTCGGCTCTCTCTCTGTATTTCTGGAGAGTGGGGTCAGTTTTAGTCTCAGCCTCGAAGGCGGTAGGGGTATCCCAGGGTAATGGGGCAGGGAAGTTAGATACAGTTGGGATCGGTCTTACCTGAGTCTCCCGCACCGGTGAGGCATCTCGAGTCCGTCCTGCCTGGGACCGGGTGATAACCGGATATGCCTCGGAGTTATAGGAGGGGGCAAATGCCGAAGTCATAGGTCCCAGGTCGTTGCCCAGTAAGACTTCAGCGGGTAAACTGTCCATGATCCCCACCCTCACAAGTCCTTTTCCCGCACCCCAATCAAGATGTACTTTTGCTGTGGGTAATTTGTATATGTCCCCTCCAGCCACTCGGACCGCCACCATGTCTGTGGAGCGTTTATGCGTTGGTACGAGCTTCCCCTGGACCAGAGTGATGGTGGCCCTGGTGTCTCTCAATCCTTGTGCCGGGCGGCCCTCCAACAGTACCTCCTGTCGATGGTGCTGTCGGTTGTCGGTTGCGGCATACACGGGGTTGGCTTCATGCAATGGTCCCAGATACTCCTCCATAGTATTTTCTTGGTCTACACAAAAAGCACGGGCGGGGCGGTTGTTACCCGGGGGGTTGTTGTTTAGGGGGCAGTTGAAAATGAAATGCCCCGGCTGCTTGCATTTGTGGCAAGTGGGGCGGGTACGTTCTTGGGGGTACTGGCTGGGTGGCCCTGCATAGCGAGTAGGTCCGGCCGGTACTGGGGTACGAAACTCGGGTCGTGGGTTCGGTCTAGGGGTCTCTCGTGGTTCGGGCCGGGCGGCCAGGCGAGAGTGGTGGTATTCGTGAACTTGAGCGTCCCGATGTTCGTCAGCTAGTCGTACTGCCACATTGAGATCGCTCGGACGCCGATCCTTTACCCACTCTCTGTCCTTTGGTGCCAACCCATCATAAAAATGCTCTAACAAAAACAGTTCCAGCACTTCGGCTGCGGTAACGGCACGCCACCCATTCATCCAGTGGGTGGCCGCCCTCCGCATGCGGTGAGCCCATTCAGCATGGGTGTCATTTACTTTCTTACTGGTGTTGCGGAATTGTCTGCGATAAGTGTCGGGAGTTACGACATACCTCCTCAATAGGGTGTCCTTCACCGTCTGGTATTGCTCTGCTTCCTCGGTGCTGAGAGTCCGAAAAGCCTCCATAGCTCGACCCGCCAGTTTCCCGGCTAGTATCTTTGGCCAAGCTGTGGCGGGGATTTGGTGTAGTGCACATTGCCGTTCAAAATCGGCCAAGAACTCGTCAATCCCCATTTCACTCTCCACAAACGGCTTAAATGCTGCGAAGGAATCTTTGGAACTCCCGTTGCCTCCAGGGGGGTTCGGTCGGCGAGTCTCATTTTGTGTTCGTAGGCTCTGGTCCTTTCGACATCTGCCTCGGCTTCGGCCATTAATTGCCGTATGAGTTCCACGGAAGGGTTCGGCCCATACAGGGGCAGTCTCTCCCTGACCAACCGGGTTTTCTCATCGGTGCAAGTGGCTGTGGCTTCGGCCATGGTGAAACTCTGGTCCATCTCGGTTAGTTCTGCTATTAGTTCTCTCCAGTAAGTCCTTAAGCGTGGTGCGCTTTAATTTGTCGTAGTTACTCTCCATCCGTTCTGTACCTCTTCTAGGAATTCCAGGATGATCCCGCCGCTGCCACCAATTGTTACGATTGCCTCCAGGCTAGCAGGAGGGTTGATCGCTTGGATGTCCTGGTTCCCGAACTTGAAGAGTCGAATGGAGCGATACTCGGTAGAGACCTGTAAGTGTAGAATCTCCCCCTAGCTACGGTGCCGCTAGGATACCCTTTCCCCCACAAAACGAGTCGAGGCTGCGAATTGAGGGTCAAAATAAGAACTGAGGACTGGGATGCCCAGCCTGCTTTTTATTGTAAATACACACAAAAGGGACACTCCCAAGGGGAGGCATAAAATACCCAATCACATATTGGGTTCAACCCACATGTCCCCTCCCCTCAGATAACCAAATAACGTAATTATGTTACACATACTTTTGTCCATATTCTGGATGTACCCTAAAACCAGGGGGTACACCCCTAAATCCTGCATCGCTAGATAGATCTTGTTCGGGATGCCAACATATCCAAAACTGGCCCGTTCGGATGAGCGGTTCGGGAGTTAGGAGCGTCTACAGTTTGGACCGACCGCACAGACTTTCCAGCCGAAATTAGTTCCATACGTTTAGGCCTTGCGGTCGGTCTTCGTTCGGACGGTAAAACTCCACAACTCTTTGCCTTCCGTAGTCATCCCTGGGGTCGCTGTATTCCCCATGTGCAGGGCAAGTGCCTTACGGAACGGTGAATAGTTTGGTATGTCCAGCACGAAATTATGTGATCCTGGAGGTCTCAGCGGTGTTCGCCTATTTGTGTCTCCGTTTTTAGTTCCAGATGGTGATGGGCAAACACCGCTGATTGTAGGTAAGATGGCCGCAAACACGTGCAAAGTCCCGAAATGGCGGCCACCTATACGCTTACATAACGGGTTCGTGCTGGACCATACGAGGACTGCAAATCAGTCAGAACAGTGTCCGAAGTACCAAAAGTATGCGATAAAATAGGGCTTTCATAACAGGGGACAACAGTGATGTAACATTCAGGATAGGATCCCCAGAGACCAAGATTTCTCATTAGTTCTGTCCTCTTTAAATTATGCCCATGAGCGGACACCGTGACTTGTTTCTTTATCTTCTCTCTCTCACCTGATCTTCTCATTACATTTTCCAGCCAGTGCTAATCTATCTTCAAATCGCACACCTTCTTCCACCTTTGAAGGATGCACTATGTGAGCATTTTAGTTGTTGTAAACAGAATATACTGGCAGTCTTTTGGCTGGCTGAGTTAAATGGGAGTCCTGATCCATCGTGCCCTCATCGCTGGCAAACTACTATAGCACTAATCACACAGTAGGTTGCCTATCACCATCACACATTTTATTATTCGTCACTCCTTTAGCTCTGTTTTATTGCAACCATTTTCAAGAAAGGAATCACAGATTAGAAAATGTATTCATAGACTTCAGGAATCCCATTCTGGGTATTACAGCTGCTCATCAAGAAACCATTTTCTATCGCGTTCATTTGGGAATTCCCAAGTCTGGCAAATTCTGTAATGTTTTCTACAAAGTGGAAATTAAGTGAAAACCTGAAGATGTAGATAAATGTATCCTACTGGTATATACTCTCAACAAAATGAAAAGAAATAGAGAGAAAATTAACCTTTCTTAGACAGTGCCAGATAGACAGAGCTGGACAGAGGCAGTGCTACAGAGACAGAGCTGGACAGAGGCAGTGCGAGAGAGACAGAGCTGGACAGAGGCAGTGCGAGAGAGACAGAGCTGGACAGAGGCAGTGCTACAGAGACAGAGCTGGACAGAGGCAGTGCGAGACAGACAGAGCTGGACAGAGGCAGTGCGAGAGAGTCAGAGCTGGACAGTGGCAGTGTGAGAGAGACAGAGCTGGACAGAGGCAGTGCTACAGAGACAGAGCTGGACAGAGGCAGTGCGAGACAGACAGAGCTGGACAGAGGCAGTGCGAGAGAGACAGAGCTGGACAGAGGCAGTGCTACAGAGACAGAGCTGGACAGAGGCAGTGCGAGAGACTGATCTGTATAGAGGCAGTGCGAGAGAGACAGAGCTGGACAGAGGCAGTGCTACAGAGACAGATCTGGATAGAGGCAGTGCTACAGAGACAGAGCTGGATAGAGGCAGTGTGAGAGAGACAGAGCTGGACAGAGGCAGTGCTAAAGAGACAGATCTGGATAGAGGCAGTGCTAAAGAGACAGAGCTGGACAGAGGCAATGCTAAAGAGACAGATCTGGATAGAGGCAGTGCGAGAGAGACAGAGCTGGACAGAGGCAGTGTGAGAGAGACAGATCTGGATAGAGGCAGTGCGAGAGAGACAGAGCTGGACAGAGGCAGTGTGAGAGAGACAGATCTGGATAGAGGCAGTGCGAGAGAGATTGATCTGGATAGAGGCAGTGCTAAAGAGACAGAGCTGGACAGAGGCAATGCTAAAGAGACAGATCTGGATAGAGGCAGTGCGAGAGAGACAGAGCTGGACAGAGGCAGTGCGAGAGAGACAGAGCTGGACAGAGGCAATGCTAAAGAGACAGATCTGGATAGAGGCAGTGCTAAAGAGACAGATCTGGATAGAGGCAGTTCGAGAGAGACAGATCTGGATAGAGGCAGTGCTAAAGAGACAGATCTGGATAGAGGCAGTGCGAGAGAGACAGAGCTGGTCAGAGGCAATGCTAAAGAGACAGATCTGGATAGAGGCAGTGCTAAAGAGACAGATTTGGATAGAGGCAGTGCGAGAGAGATAGAGCTGGACAGAGGCAGTGCGAGAGAGACAGAGCTGGACAGAGGCAATGCTAAAGAGACAGATCTGGATAGAGGCAGTGCTAAAGAGACAGATCTGGATAGAGGCAGTGCGAGAGAGACAGATCTGGATAGAGGCAGTTCGAGAGAGACAGATCTGGATAGAGGCAGTGCTAAAGAGACAGATCTGGATAGAGGCAGTTCGAGAGAGACAGATCTGGATAGAGGCAGTTCGAGAGAGACAGATCTGGATAGAGGCAGTGCTAAAGAGACAGATCTGGATAGAGGCAGTGCGAGAGAGACAGAGCTGGTCAGAGGCAATGCTAAAGAGACAGATCTGGATAGAGGCAGTGCGAGAGAGACAGAGCTGGGTACAGGCAGTGCGAGAGAGACAGACTTCGACAGAGGCAGTGCGAGAGAGAGAGTTCTAAAGAGAAAGTGCATGACAGATAGTTCCTGAGAGACCTCTGCAAGATAGCAATTGTTGAATGAGCTGTCACATTCCCGTTTGGTTTGGTGTGAGGTGGCTCACAGTGGAACCTAGACCTAGACAGAATTACCAGCCCACATTCAATGAGTCCACCTCTACAGCTGGACATTGTAAATATTTATATTGCTGTAATATTCATTTACTGTGATAGTACCCATCTCCCAGTAACTATCCAGAGGTATCATTATAATGCTTTCATTCCTCTCCCAATTAAATCGATTTTAGAAATTCTTAGTTTGTTGCAAAGATTTGTCTGTCAGTTCCATCAGGCTGAACATTACCCATACTCTGCTGATACATTGCCCATATGATGCAGTGAATTTACCCAAATAAAGTCTTTACTCTGTACTAGATTTGATCAATTCTGGAAGCATTTCTCAGGCCATGACACCCCTAGCACTGTCAAAGCCAGGAATATAAGGGACCAGGGTTTATTGTCAGGATAGTAAGGGTCCCATTGCCACCTGAGATTGTATTGTGAGTGATTACATTCCCCTGTGCCCTTGCTGAGTTCACTTGTTCCCTGGGTGCACTTTCAATTTTGCTTTCCAACACATTGATAACTGCCCCCCAGTCATCAGTTGAATTCTGTTTTGTTTTTTTATTTACAGATTGCTGGCAGTGAGGCCTTCTGTTTTGTTTTTTTCCTTTGGCTTCTATTTATATTATTGCCTCAGCTATTATAGAGGGTCATTAAATGTCCACTCATTAGCTGAGAACACTTCTTCGATTGCAACCCAGTAATAATGCCACTGGAAGCCATTGGTAATACGTCATAATGGATTAAAGCTCTTACAGAGATATAATGACGCAGTTCTTTCCTCTAGACATTTCAAGACAAAGGGTCGACTTTCTGCTGGTTTCAATAAATAGCATCAATTACGAGCCTTTCCTCTGTGTTTCACATGGCACACACACAAAGGCCACTTAACAGCTTGCTGGGCTGGAGTGCTTTGCGTACCATAAACTAATCCATTCGTCCTTTAAAATCTCCAATCTTGCATTTCCGTCCAGCTTTTAATGGCAAATCAAACTGTTCAAGCTAATGAGTCCATTGTTACTTGTTGTGATTAATGTAATCAAGTATAAAAAAGCTCCTGCTAACCCAAACAGATGACCTGATGTTTGCAGAATCCACCGAAGGTCTTTTTTCTCCAGTTTGCCCTCTACTGGATATTCTGTCTTTGTTCTCATATCAAACTGTACTCAGGTGACGCAGAGGTAAAATAGCAGATTATTGTCATTTATATAGCTCCAACATATCCTGAAGTACTTTTTTGGGGGGGTGTTTTTCTAGTGTTCTATATAGTAGGCATTTTCTTTTGTATCTTTATATCCTGAAGTGCTTTACAATCATAAAATGTGAATATTTGACAACAAGTCATTTATATATGAAATATAACAGGTAATATAACAGTCAAGGGGTGAAGAAGACTCTGATCAAACGAGCTTACCATCATTGAGGAATGGGTAAAAACACACAAGAGAAATAACAGCAAGTCGAGGGGAGGAGGGATTAATGAATACGAAATAAACTGGTAAGAGTGTTGTGTGGAAGAACCAAACCAGGTCAGGAGAGAGATTGAGCTGGGCTATGGGGGTGTGGGAAGTGATGTAGGCAGTGAAACGAGAGAAATGTCATCCAAGAAGATGGTAAATTTTCCTAAAGAGATGTGTTTTCAGTGACTTCTTAATGGACTGGAGGCTTGAGGGAATGTCTGGTGGCATGGGGTAGCAAATTCAAAAGGAACAAGGCAATGCTTAAAAAATCTCTGCAGGTGAGAGTTGGCTATTCGGGAATGAGCAGATGTGAGGAGAAGGTCATTTGCAGAGCAAAGGGAACTAAAATGGGCCTTGTTGAATAAGAGGAAATGTAGTGAAGAGTGGAGTTATTGGGGGTTTTGCAGGTGAGTGTTATCAGTTTAAATTGTATCCTGAATGGTACTTGAAGACAATGTAATGTTTGGCAAAGGGGGTGAGGTGTGGGAAATTGAATAGTCAGGAAGATGAGCCTGGCTGCAGAATTCATTACAGACTGAAGAGGGGCAAGGCGGGTATATGGAAAGCTGGTGAGCAGTGAGTTGCAGTAGTCAAGCCAGTAAATGATGAGTGCATGAACAAATGCCTTGTTCAAAAAGTGTGAATATGGGCCATATTTTTAAAGTGGACGTTAAACACTGATTTGGAGAAAGACTGGATGTGAGGAGAAAAGGTAAGACCTGAGTCAAACGAAGCTGTAAGCTTGAGAGGTTGGGTCAATAGGTGTCCTATTAACTTGCAGGGAGATTGATAGAAAGCTAGGAAAACATTCTATTAGAGATGAAAGAGAAGCAGTTAGTGATGTGTTCCAGGAGAGTGGAAAAGAGGTCAGGGGAGGAGAGGTAAATCTGTGCATCGTCCGCATATAGATGGTATTAAAATCTAAAGGAGCTAATAAAGTTACAGAGAGAGGTAATGTACAAGTATAATAAAAGAGGACCAAGAACAAAGACCTGGGGAAAACCAACTGAGACAGGCAGGGGAGGAGGTGGCACAAGAGGAAGAGACAGTAAATGAGCATTCAGAAAGATAAAATGAAAACCAGGAATGCACAATGTTGCAGAGTCTAAGGTTGTGGAGGATTCGAAGAAGGAGAGTGGTCAAAAGTATCTAAGGCAGTCAAGAGATTGAGGACAATTAAGAGAGAGTAATAACCTTTAGATTTAGCAGTGATTAAGATATTAGTCACTTTGGTAAGGGCAGTTTCAGTAGAATGGAGGGATCGGAAGCCAGACTGGAGAGGGTCAAAGAGAGAGTTAGTATTGAGAAACTGAGTTAAATGGATAAATAAAACCCACTCAAGAAGCTTAGACGTGAAGGGAAGTAGTGATATGGGATGATAGTTAGGACAGGTAGTGTCAAGAGATGGCTTTTTTAGGATAGGATTACCAATTGCATGTTTCAGGGAAGAGGGGAAGATGCCAGTAGACAAGGAGAGATTTAAAATATGTATAAGGCATGAAAACAGAGTAGAGAGGAGGGGATCAAGAATGCATGTGGTCGGGCAAGAGGACAGAAGACGTCTAGAGACCTCAAGCTCAGAGACGGGGAAGATTGGAGGGGAAGAAGATTGAGGGAAGACTGCCTTCCCCTAGTCTGACTGATCTTATCAGTAAAGTGACATTCTAAATCACTAGCTGTGAGGTTAGTTAAAAACGGACTTGCAATCGGGCAAAGAAGAGAGTTAAAGGTATGAAAGAGGCATTTGGGTTCACGAGAGTTGGTGGGGATTAGAGAGTTAAAATACTCTTGCTTTGCACAGGAAATGGCAGAAGTCTAGGAACGTAACATGAATGTGCAAGTCAATAGGACACCTATTACCCCGACTCCCCAAGTCCGCTGCTACTTTTGACTTGGGTCTTACTTTTTCTGTGAAAATGTGTCCAATCCATAGCATTTCTCCTTCCACCCAATATACTTTTTTTTTGTTTTGTTTGCTTTTTTAATTTTTTTAATTTTAATATTTTATTTTTTACTTTTTCCTTTGTTCAAAGCAAATAACATTTTTTTTTACATAACTTGTCATAAATGTCAACAGCTAAGGTCATACAGAATAAGTGAAAGATCATGGTATTAAACAATTCAGCATATTACTTGCTATTCATAATAAGACAAGTAACATACAACCACTTGTAAGTAGACATTGGTAATTTTGCTCTTAAGTAACAACCTAAGTGGTCTATGCAATGTGTGGGGCCATCTGGGCCCGGGCTCTCAATGGTGTCGCTTTCACCGCTAGGTGTAGCTCATACAGGGTGATGGGCGCATTAAGGGCTTAAGCAATGTTCGGGGGAATAGTTTGTTTGAGTCTAGAGGATAGAAACTGCTCTATGTCTTCTTTAGCTGGTGGTGAATTTCTGAGATTGTACAGTTTAATGTAGAATCTTTGGAATGTGTCCATGATGTCTGGGAGCCAATTAGAACCTTCAGAATAAGTTAAAATAATCAGAGGACCTCTCACTAACTACATGAATGGGATTAAATCATTGAAGGACCTTTACTATTGAATAAAATAAAATTCCTGATGAACCTCTTACTAACCTTCAGAATAAGATAAAGTAATTGCAGGACCCCTCGCTAACCATAGGAATAGAATAAAATCACTGGAGGTCCTCTTGCTAACTTTCAGAATAGGATAACATTTTCAGAGGATCTCTCGCTAACTATAGGAATACTATAAAATCACAACAGGTCCATTCTCTAACCTTTAAAATAGGATACAATTATCAGGCTGTCAATACAAACACCATTTGTGTTTTAACCTTGGATATGAACGCAGTCTGCTTAGATTTCTTTAAGGCATTGGCCAGAAGTTTGCCACATTTGCCTCCATGTGCATAAAAGGAGTGTTTAGTACGCAGTAGTTTCTTTTTGACCTGGTGGTGTAAGAGCTGTGTCAGTTCCGCCCTTTTGGATATGAGAACGTTATACGTTCGAATAGAGCTGTTCCTTGCATGAGTGTGTTCTAGGTCCCTAAGCTCTTGTGTGAATGTGCGCATTTTCTGCGCTCTTCTCTTTCTAAGAGTGGATGCAATGGCTAAGTATTCCCCCCTTATGACACACTTATAAGCTTCCTACATAGATTTGGGGGATATGGAAGGTAGCATATTTTCCTCAAAGTAGTGTTTAAGTGTTTCCTGAATGTGAGTTGTGATGGTAGAGTCATTCAGAAAGAAGTAATTTAACTTCCAGTGAAAAGGGATGGAATTTGAACGGCAAGAGACAGGGGCGCATGATCTGACCAAGTGATTGGTCCATATGAGCAGGAGTTGGCCAGGTGTAAGTGGTCTTGTGTAGGAAACAGCATGTCCAGTCTGGAATAAGACCATGAGGGTGGTGAATAATAGGAGTAGTCTCTGGAGTGTGGGTGCAGAGTCCTCCAGCAGTCAATAAGTTTTCGTGCGGATGTCTGGTATTGTGCGGAGTTAGAGGTCATGTCAAGGGATATATTTAGATCGCCTCCCAGAATTAGCATACCCTCCATAATGGATTCTATAATGTGTAGGTATATGTTTGCGAATGTGAGCGTGGTTTGGCCGATCTGGCCCTTTACCAGGAGCAATCTACCTCCATCATCTGTTTTGTGTTCCTTGTACATGAAAGGAGTGTTTGCAGAGATAAGTATGGCTACCCCATGTGCTTTGGCACCGCTGAAGTTGCTGAAGAAACCTATGGTGTATTTCCTGCTTTTCAGTGTGGGAGCATTATCCTTTCTAAAATGAGTCTCCTGTAAGAAGACCCCCTCGGCCCCTAATTTATGCATTTCTGATAGAGTGAGGGGGTGCTTTTCTGGGGTATTTAATCCCCGAACGTTAAGGGTAACTACTCGTAGTGTAGCCATATATTAAACCAGTGGGGTTTGTGTTCGTACCTTGTTGAAGTTGTTAGTACCTGAGTATGTCACTTGGTAGAAAGTCAGGGGTAGTCACAGGATAATCAAAGTAAAATAAACAATTAACAAATATATTTACAAGTACACCCTGTTCCAAATTATTATGCAAATTATATTTTTCTCATTTACCTAAATAATTGATGTAAATAACAGTCGGCATAATTCTCATGTTATCAACTATTAAAAGTACAATTCAAATTTTATTGAACAAACCTCCTAATGATAACAGTATTTTTTTAAACATAAAAAACTTACAATGCACTGTTCCAAATTATTACGCACAGTAAGTTTCAAAACACTTTATAGGTTGTAAAGAACTGAAAATTGTCATTTGTTGTGTTTGCAGCATATTTACTGAAATCAAAAGCTATTTCAATCAAACTTATAACAACATTTTAACTTTTCAAACATTTTAACAGGTCACGTTACATTTTAACATAGGACCCCTTATTTGATAGCAGCTTCACAAGTCTTACATCCATTGAACTTGTGAGTTTTTGGACAGTTTCTGCTTGAATTTGTTTGCAAGATGTCAGAATAGCCTCCCAGAGCTACTGTTTGGATGTAAACTGCCTCCCACCCTCATAGATCTTTTGCTTGGGGATGCTCCAAAGGGTCTCAATAGGATTGAGGTCAGGGGAGGATGGAGGTCACACCATGACTTTCTCTCCTTTTATCCCGATAGCAGCCATTGATGCAGAGGTATTCTTTGCATCATGAGATGGTGCATTGTCATGCATGAAGATGATTTTATTACGGAAAGCATAGTTCTTCCTTCTGTACCAGGGAAGAAAGTGGTCAGTCAAAAACTCCACATACTTTGCAGAGGTCATCTTTACACCTTCAGGGACCCTCTCTTCTCATGATTCCGGCCCAAAACATGATTCCACAACCACCTTGCTGACGTCGCGACCTTGTTGAAACAAGGTGGCCGTCCACCAACCATCCACTACTCCATCCATCTGGACCATCCAGGGTTGCACGGCACTCATCAGTGAACAGGACTGTTTGAAAATTAGTCTTCATGTATTTTTCTGCCCAATGCAGCCGTTTCTGCTTGTGAGCATTGGTTAGTGTTGGCCGAATAGAAGGTGTATGCACAGTTGCAAGACTCTGCAGGACTCTACACCTTGATGTCCGTGGGACTCCAGAGGCACCAGCAGCTTCAAATATGTTTGCTGCTATGTAATGGTATTTTAGCAGCTGCTCTCTTGATCCGATGCATGGATCTGACAGAAATCTTCCTCAATGTGCCTTTATCTGCACTAACCCGTCTGTGCTCTGAATCAGCCACAAATCTCTTAATAGTGCGATGATCACGCTTAAGTTTTTGTGAAATATCTAATGTTTTCATACCTCGTCCAAGGCATTGAACTATTTCACTCTTTTCGGAAGTAGATCCCTCATTATGCATGTACTTCTATCTTGCTCTTGTGGTCCTTTCAAAGTGTATAGTCTGTAAGGTTTGTTCACTTAAACTGCAAGGTAAATACTGTGACATTAGAAGTGCTATTTTGTATTTATTTCTAGGTCAAATTTATAGGCATGTGCATGGGGAAAATATTCGGCTCGGATCGGCATTCCGAAATCCGGGACTTCATCAATTCAGGACTTCGGCAATTCAGCACTTCGACACTTCGGAACTTCGGCAACTTCGGAACTTCGGCACTTTGGAACTTCGCCACTTTGGAACTTCGGCACTTCGGAACTTCGGATCTTAGACACTTCGGAACTTCGGAACTCCGGCATTTCGGGACTTTTGTTGCAACTGCTTGGTAGATAACTCCCTAATTCCCACGGTATTAGGGAGTTATCTACCAAAAGGCTGAAAGACCTAAATTGGTCTTTCAGCCAAATTTACTAATACTAAGTAAAAATTACTTAGTATTAGTAAATTGTGCCCCTACTCGCAATACCGCGAGCAGGGGCATGTATATTAAACAGTGAGCAGCCTGTAATACATACAATAGGTGGAGCACACATCTGTAGGTTCTAAAAGAGAAAATAAAGCATCATAGTGTAAAATGTAAAAATAAGATGCAATAAACAGCAGCAGAGCAATATTACTCACAAGCCTAGAGCCAATATGACATATGGCTCTTATGTGCAGCGCGGTGGGACTCTTAATAGGATGTCCCCATCCTTCTTGGTATTCCTCCTTGAATGTTAGGCAGGCAGCAGTAGGAAATAGCAATACTCCAATATGTTGATCCAATAAGGAGGCTTTATTGCAAATGGAAATAAATCTTCCCAATTAAAATTCAGAATATAAAAGAAAAAACAAAACAATAAATCTGTAATAGACAATGCTGTCCAGATAAAAGTTCAAAATGTAGACTGTATATGTCCAAAACGCGTTTCGCCCTATGGTGGCTTCCTCAGTTGGTATCAGTCAGTATTATAAGTGTGAGCCTTTTAGCGTCTTTATATAGTGTAAATCCTTTCTTCTTCCGGGTTTTCTCCGTGTGGAACGCATCCTGCGTTCCACCACCGGTTCCGTGCGCGTCACTTCCGGTTCCTGTTTTCGGGTTGTACCAATGGCCATCCTCCGTCTGCTTATGCGCGTCACTTCCGGTTTTTGGTCCTGGGACACACTTATGACGTCACTGGAACGCATAGTATCGGATCTATGCGTTCCACTACGGACAAATTCGTTTTAAGTACTGTTCCAAGGCGAAACACATATCTGTTTTGTCTAATTGAAAAAGAGGTGTATCACCACAATAAACAATTTATATATTCAAAATACATGAATATGCACACCTAATAAAACAGGCTTAAAGAGAAGTGTATATTAAACACAATTAGTGAATATAAAAACAATCAAATAACACCCACATATAGTGTTTATATTTAAAGCCTGTGGCTGCTCACTGTTAAAAAAAAAAAAAAAAAAAAAAAAGGGTCCACCCTCCATGAGTGGGTGGGGGCCCTAAAAGAAAAAAAGGGGGGATGACCTATTGTCCTCCCCACCGGCCCCCACCCCTGAGCGGCGGTGGGGGCCTAAATAAAAATTGGGGGGGGGACTTAATGTCCTCACCCCTGGCCCCCACCCCTGACCAGGGGGCCCTTAACAAGAATAAAGGGGGGGACACCTAATGTCCTCCCCTCTGGCTCCCACCCCTGAGCGACGGGTGGGGGCCCTAAATACAAATGGGGGGGACCTAATGTCCTCCCCCATGGCCTCCACCCCTGAGCGGCGGGTGGGGGCCCTAAAAACAAATGGGGGGGACCTAATGTCCTCCCCCTGGCCCCCACCCCTGAGCGGTGGGTGGGGGCCCTAAACAAGAATATGGGGGGCGACCTAATGTCCTCCCCCCTGGCCCCCACCCCTGAGCGGCGGTTGGGGGCCCTAAATACAAATGGGGGGACCTATTGTCCTCCCCCTGGCCCCCACCCCTGAGCAGTGGGTGGGGGCCCTAAACAAGAAAAAGGGGGGGACCTAATGTCCTCCCCCCTGGCCCCCACCCCTGAGCGGTGGGTGGGGGCCCTAAATGAAAATTTAACCCCCCTCCCCCCAGGTGACTAGGGGTCCCAAAACCCCTAGTCACCCCCTCCCCCCAAAAAATAAACTCCTACCTACCCCCCTCAACCTAAAAATAATGAGGGTGGACCATTTAACTAAGTACCTTTAAAAATAAAAAATAAACTTACCATTCAATGTTTTCTTTCTTCTAAAATCTTCTTTTTTCAGCCCCACTAAAGGTTTGGGGACCCCTAGTCACCTGGGGGAGGGGGATTAAATATGTATTTAGGGGTGGGGGCCAGGGGGGAGGACATTAGGTGTCCCCCCCTTATTTTTGTTTAGGGCCCCCACCCACCGCTCAGGGGTGGGGGCCAGGGGGGAGGACATTAGGTCCTCACCCACCACTCAGGGGTGGGGGCCAGGGGGAGGACATTAGGTCCCCCCCAATTTTTATTTAGGGCCCCCACCCACCGCTCAGGGGTGGGGGCCGGTGGGGAGGACATTAGGTCCCCCCCAATTTTTATTTAGGGCCCCCACCCACCGCTCAGGGGTGGGGGCCGGTGGGGAGGACAATAGGTCCTCTCCCCTTTTTTTACTTTAGGGCCCCCACCCGCCGCTCAGGGGTGGGGGCCGGTGGGGAGGACAATAGGTCCTCCCCCCTTTTTGTACTTTAGGGCCCCCACCCGCTCAGGGAGGGGGGACCCTTTTTTATTTATTTTTTAACAGTGAACAGCCACAGATTGCTCACTGTTTAATAGACATGCCCCTACTCGCGGTATGGCGAGTAGGGGCATAATTTACTAATACTAAGTAATCTTTACTTAGTATTAGTAAATTTGGCTGAAAGACCAATTTAGGTCTTTCAGCCTTTTAGTAGATAGCTCCCTAATAGCGTGGGAATTAAGGAGTTATCTACTTATTTATTCCTGTCATTACACTGACTGGCTTAGTAACTTACATTTTATATGAATGTGTGTTACTTGATTGTTGTAAGTGTTGCAAATGCTTACAGTTGAATCCTGTCTATGTTTGTATACTTTTCATTTGAAATTGTATACAGTGTAACATTATTTTTCTTTCACTGGGTAAGTATATTCGTACTTAGGCAATACTGTGCTTCGGAACTTCGGCACTTTGAAACCTCGAACTTCGGCAACTTCGGAACTTCGGCGCTTCAGCAATTCGGCACTTCGGCACTACTACACTTCGGAAATTCTGTAATTTCAGCACTTCAGGACTTTAGCACTTTGGCACTTCGGCACTTCGGCAATTCAACTATTCGGACATTCGGAAGCACCCGAATGTCCGAATTCTCTGAAATTTGGCCGAATTTTAATTTGGAACTAAACGAATTGCACATGTCTACAAATTAAGATTAGGTTGTCTCTGTATATCAGCGAGTTATGAATCATATACTCATACATACATCTTAGAACTTAGAACATTTTGATTGTAATAGTAATAAAATTCAATAAAACTTAGTGTTAAAAAAACCCAGACGGGGGCGGGGCCTAACTAGCAAACAGGGCAGACGTGCTCTGAACTAGCTCCTGGGCACCGAGCACAAAACGTCGAATAAAACGGGCTAACCTGCGCTCATCCTCCTACAAGAGGGCCTACTGGACTGGGGAAACCGACCCGAACCCAGAGACACCAAACTCAATGTCTGGGGTGACCGGGAACCACATCGGCAGACTAGGGCCTACTGAGGGAGGCGGTGGAGAACGGCCGCTTTCCCACCAGACGCACGAAGCAATCAGTAAGCTCGGCGCCGTACCTCCCCCCCACCCCTATGGACCGGTGGGGGACATCCCGGTCCCCGCCAGCCGGAGAGCCCTGCGCCCGGCACCCTCCACATGGGCCCGCAACAGCTCCTAGCAAAACGGGGGAAGGGGCCTCCAAAATGGCGGCAGCTTGTCATTCAGCCAGACAGAGACCACGCAACCATGGGGAGCAAAAGCAAAACCAAACCTACAAACAAGCAGCTCCACCATAATGGCAGAGGAAACGAGGCTCCCGCGCTTCAACGACATACTCACCCGCCTAGACAGACACTTCCAAGTGTTTTGGCGGAAACTGCGGAGCAAATTGTATCCACCCACACCACCACAGCGTTTGAAAGCCCGGCGGTATCCCTGCACGACCAAGCAGGCACGGCCACGGGAAACAGACCGGAGAGGTGAGAGCCGCCAGGCACGGGGGACCTCCTCGGGCCCATAGAAACCACAAAAGCCTGTGCCATCTACTACTGGCCTATCCAGGCCGAAGGCCAATCGGGGCGCTACCCCGAGACATCACCCACATTGGAGGAGGGTTCGCCGCCGCACTCAGCAGCCGACCACCAGGACCCCCTACCACTTCAACAGGGAGAGAGGTTCGGCCCCTAGTGAAAGCCGGACCTGTGGATTTAAAATGTCGGCCCTTCTGATGGCCTGGGGCGGAGGGGAGGACTTACCTTGCCTGCACAGAGCCGCCAACTCCGGTCTCAACTCAGACCCATACGACACCCACCGCGAGCAGGAGACTACCGCAACAAGCCCCAAGAGACCTATCCGGCGGACAAAGCACAACCCTGACCACACGCTTCTTGGGGAATGTAACCTGACACTAGCAGGCATCGGGTGAATTGCTCTCACGGACTGGGACTTACTACAGGTTACCGATCTCCCGCCATCCGTCTCCACAACTACACGTTCTTCATACCACCGAAGTTTTCGTTAACTTAAATTACGTTTCAAGAGGCCTTCCACTTTGAAGCATGTTTAATGTATGTCTTGAACTGAGGCAGAAGCATCAAAGACTTACTTATCATTAACCAGCGATATAATTTGAACGTTTATAATTTTGTTCTCCTGCTATAATGTTATAATCCTATAATTTTAAAATCAGTAAGCCTGTTACCTAACTTTATTGAGCAAAATTACCATTATTAAGCGATGCAAACTTGTTACACATATTATACATATGTTGGATTTATACTCTAAGGCTAGCATAACAGTCATTTAGTCCATGCCTAGCTAGACTAGAGCAATGCCTGTCCATCTCGCTAATCAGCTATGCAGACTACAAGATGTAGAATGTTCTAAGACTAACAAGCAAGTTTTATGTTGCACGTAGGTGTGTTCCTGCAGCTGAGGCACAGTAAGAGTCCAGGCCGTAATGATTAGGAAATGCAACTGTCTGTAACGTACTATGTCATAGCCTATGTATCATTAGCCAGTATCTACCATAATGTTCTCGTGCCTAACACGCACCATAAGCGTTTGTCCTCCCTAAACCTATTCGTATATACGAGTTTAACTCATAATTTAACTAATAAATGCACAACTGGGTTAACATAACCAACTCACCTTGCGTAGATACACGTAGTTAGTTGTTATGTTCTGTCGCGTATAAACGTTATAATTTCTCTGTGTACCCAATAATGCTGAAACTTACATGTCGTATACCACTAGATAGTCTTACCAAAATATTGTTTTAAAAAAAAAAAATGTGCTTTCACCTCAACGCCACGTATGTTTGAACCTGTGATTTACTGTGATTACGCCTGCTGTTGTGGCAGCGTATATCTTTCTGTCAAACCAAGCACGACTAAAATAAAGAATAAAAAAAACAAAAAAAAAACCCAGACAACATACATGGTTTTCATTTACAGATTAACGCACTTCATATGAACCCAGAAACTTGGCATTGGCCATAAAATTGCTCCCATGAAAAGTAGTGAAATTAACAGGAAAAAAAAATTTTTTTCCCCCAATTCATTGCAAAGAAATGTCTGAGGTAGCTGATGTAAAATTGTGAAACTTTGTACAACTCTGTAAAGCTCCTTGAAGCTCTGTAAGGCCCCATAATAAAATTTAATTATTTATATTTGCATATTTTCCGGTTGAGGGATAATATATATCAGCAATGTCTATCACATATCTCTTCCACGATGTTTAAAAAGTACATTTAATCTCTCATGGCTACTATATGCCATTTCTCTGCTAGGCTTACAGTTGTTTGGCCTCGATAAGGACAGCTATCAGTGACATCAATTAGTTATTTATTAAGGGTCAATGGGGGTTAATTAGACAATGCTGTGAACTGGGAATTGCTTTTGGATGTTTCATTACACAGAATCAGGGCCGGTGCTTCCATTGGGCCATTTAGGCGGTAGCCTAGGTCGCCAGCTCCCTGGGGGGCACATCTGGCAAGCCTGCGGCTAATGGGGTCTGGGTCTGGGTCTGGGTCTGACCCAATACCAAATGGTAAAACTGGCCAAACACTGGAAATAGACTATGTGTTAAACGCCATCTGAACAGACTATATCCACGAACTCCCCTTTATTCCATCCCATTTTCACCAAACGTTCTATAATTCTGTTTGATTCTGTATTTTCGTTAACCTGAACACTGACCACGCTCCTGGCTCGTTAACTTAAAGGCAACCACAAAGTTAAGTGCTATTTCTGGGTGTCCGGGATTTGTGTAACCGAACAACACGCGCTCTAGCAAATGGCGTCCATTTTGTCTCCCAAAGGAAGGCAGCGGGACTAGGTCGTTGAGTGCCTGGAACTCTCTGTCGGACACCATGCCTTAGGAACACCGGGAAAATCAGACAGTTGTCTGCTCAGTGTCCAGACAAGTCAGAAGAGCATTTTTCGGGGAAAACAGTCCACCCATAAGAGGGGAACATTCGCTACGTACGAGCCGGGGGAAACTTTGTTTATGTTTATATAGAAACTCCCAAAAGAAGACCAGACGCAACCACCTTTTTCTCTGGAACTATTTTGGATATCAGCCACATGTGTGACTATTCAAAACATTACCCTGGTGGCAATTCGGCTATGCTACACCGATCCGAGAGCTATTTGTATAACTTGGGCACTCAGATCCGGGGATTTAACACTTGTGGAGGTTCCTGTCAACTTATCGAGTGCCTAGGAGATAATTTGTTTTAAGGAAAAGCCAACTCTATTATCTCTGATTTACCCTACATCAAGTCTTGGCTGATGTTTGGGGATACTAGAGCTAAAACACACTTTCACTCTGCGGGACCAGGGAGACTCTCCAGCGGATATACTCAGTTGGAGTATAGGGGATCCGTTACAGACTTTAAGTGTCCCTAGGCAGGATACCATGCAATATACATCCACATACCTCATAGACTATACGTTACGTATGTGTCGTCTTCAAATATCTTTTTACTACAATGGTCAAAATATATGCAAAACAGTGTGGCCCCAATGATTCTTCTAGAGAATTGTCACAGACCTATGGTACATGTGTGACAATCACTTCACTCTGTAGAATTATTGCAGCCCTACAGCATCGTGAGACTCATTAGCTGTGTGAAAAAAATTGGAAAGGAAAAGATGGCTGCTTAGGGATTCCATCTAATCTAACATTTTAGATGACACAGAATATATTACTAATATTATAAATGCTATATCATTTACATTTACATCATCTTAATTCAAAGCATTTTATCTGTCAAATAGCAAATTATAGTGATTTGAAACTTAATTGCAAAATCTAGACTGAAATAGCTGAGCTGCAACTCTAGCTAAAATTGAGAACTTTTAAAATTGATATTTTGTTTAAATTTAGCGATTTGAGTTCCAGTTCAGTACAATTTGTTGTTAATGAATAAAACCGACTTAATAATAGGATTGGGAAACACATGCCACAGATTTTACTCTAACGAGAAGTTTCCGCTGTGACTGAATTTTTATAAAAGTGCCACCATGTTCCGCAGCGTTGTACACTAGGTATTTATCATGATGTTCAACAAAGTCTCTAGAAGCACCATGTGCCAATGAAACCTCCCCAGACCTTATCAGATTTATTTAAATGGCAGATCTCTGGACCCAAAATTAGATGTCTGACCTTTCCTTGCAGATAACTGCATTTAAGCTTTTATTAAATATTAAATATCACTAGCAGCCTGTCTGCTTTATTATAAAGCACAAACATATTAATATTACGCATACAAAATGTCCTCCAATAAATCCACATTAAAACGTTATCATTATGTTTCCTTTGCCTTTTTAATTCAAAAATTACATTATATACTGTAGCGGACCAGTGGTAACCCTACTGGTTACCTCCACTAATTCCTTCTCTCTGCCAGACTGGAACCATTAAACCAATCAGACATCCATTCCCCCAGTAACCAAATGATACATAGTTCTGGGAGTCAACTGATTTATTTCTGAGCACACATGGCTTTTATGCACAGAGCCCTATATGGGGTCTCCAACACAATAATGCAGGGTTTTCATTCCCATGATCCTCTGTGCCTGAGAGATAATTGCATGAGAAAAAAACATAATTTAATCTCTGAGGTACAAAAAATCTACACAAAAAGTACCCCCACCATAACCAGGAACCCCACAAAAATTATACACCGGATAGCTCTGATCTGAGTGTATAACATATCCAAATATCACTCAGATCGGTTAGGTGCAACGGGAATGCCATCGAGGTAAAGTTTTGACCGGCTGGACACGAGGCGCTAGCCCAAAACTGTTCCAGAGAAATAGGTGCCCAGGCCGGTCTCTGTTCGGGGATTCTTGTGCACACAACATTCAAGGGATTAACTTAATTATAGGATATGAATGATCCCCCTGTTCGGTAATTCATATCTCCCGAACGTTGTTTGCATAGTTGGTCGGGAAGTAGAACGGGCAGTTGTCTAATCTTTACTGAGGTTCGTGCGAGTGCCTAGCTGAAAAGAGTTTCAGGCACTCGGTGACGAAGTACCACTGCCCACGTTCAGGAGACAAAATGACCGCCATTCTTTTGTCGACCACATGCATTTGGTTATACCAAATGGTGACCACCCAGGGGAAGCATTCATTAATTACTTCCCTTGCGGATTCGCACTTAAAGGCTCCTGGAGTGCACTATAGGCTCCTGGAGTGCCCCCCTACTTGGGGCCCCCCCTCACGTGTGGCTGAAGGGGTTGAAACCCCTTCAGCCACTTACCTGAACCCAGTGCCAATATCCCTCGGCACTGGGTCAGGCTCCGCCCATGCTCCTCCCCCGCCAGCGGGGGACACCTAATGCGCATGCGCAGCAATGGCTGAGCGAGCATTAGATCTTCCCATAGGAAAGCATTATTCAATGCTTTCCTATGGGGAAAATCTGATGCTGGAAGTTCGTGAGGACGTCCAACGTCAGATAATGGACCAAAACTCCAAAGCCACAGAGGGGAGACTTAGAGCTGCAATGTAAACATTGTTCTCTGGAAAAGTGCAATTAGCTGAAGTGGTCTGGGTGCCTACAGTGTCCCTTTAAGTGGCTGGTGTGAACATTCTAAAGGGGTACACGGGGGGTCCTTGTTCTGGAGACGAATGGAGGAGGTTCGAATACAATAACTCCTAAACGGAAAAAGGGCAAAACATGCGAAGTGGGGCAAAACAGGAAATTGGCGGTAGGTTCTGCCACATGTACTAAAATGAATCCTTCATCTCCATAAAGTGGACATATCGTCCGTTATCAGACCATTAGGTCATAATGTCATAATTGATATAATTTTTCAAACCATTAAACTTTGGACTTCACTAATATATAAATTTTTTACTTGTAAAATGCACAAAACAGGTGGAATGCTGTCAGACGGGACACATCTTTTTTTTTGTCACTTTGTTTTTATTGAGTTGTTGGCAAGATGACATGAAATCAAAACATATCAGCTTGGCATAAACAGGTAATGACATTTCAAGTCAGATATAATTCAGGATGAGAAAGACTTCTCATTTTCTTTTTTTGTAAGGGAAAAATGAGAAACAGGCCAGGCAAACATGTCTAAATACGTAAAGCAAATGAAACATTCCATCTGTGGATAAATACTGAACAAGATGAGTGGAAGGCTAAAACGTGCTAAGTAAGAACGTGCAAGCACAGTCTAAACCAACTTGACTATGCTGAGAACCGAAGCCACATTTTTATATTTGTTTTGTGTTTTTGACAATTTTTTTTTTTTTACTTCAATACAGGGGGTTCTTTGCGTTCAATACAGGGTACAAAGTTATGTGCTTTTAGAGATCTGCTTTGGGTGAACTCAATGACAATAAATTGGCTGTTTAGTAGCCTGGACTTTATTAATCATGCAATATGCCCGTTCTCAATGGGCAAACGATTTCGTGTAACAACTGATAGTAGCACAGTTAGTGTAGCTTGAGCATGCATTTTGCGTGGGTATTGGGGGGGAAGGGGTTCAGGTACAGGGAAAAAGAGATTTCCAAACCAATTTGCAGTGTAGCATCCGTGTACACTGCTTTGGTTAGTGATAGTGGGGACGCGAAGGGGGGCCTGTCCAGGATCAACTGCAATGGCTAAGAATATTCCCATAGGTAACATATTGGAGCATCTGCTTGGTGGTGGGGTGGTTAACTTTGTTTAAGTTAGGGTTAAGTAGGTCAGTCTGGTGACACATCTTACGTGAAATGGATGGGGTATGTACTGAAAGTGGGTGATGCTCTCACTTTACCAGATCCTTGGTTCTGTGTCCCAGTAACTAAACAAACATAGATCTCAAGTTTCAGGGGAGCACAGATATTTCAATTGAAATCTCAAAAATGTTTTGTAATAACTTAAGCCTCATTCCTACATCCTGTGATGCAACGTGAATATAAGATATCAATGTGTTACCATATCTTGGAGAGGCCAGGCTAAATGCAGTGTCTGTCCTGAGACCTAATGGTAACCTGTGAGCAGGTAGAATAGTAAGAGACAAGCCAAGGTCAGTGATTCTGTGGTGAGTCTAAGCTAATGCCGAATGAACCATGAACCCCTATGGACTCATTCCTTTACACATCTCTATGTTCATAGTTACATACTGACCTAGATTGGAAAAAAACAACTCAACAAACTCAACAAAAGTTCATTGAGTTCACGTTTTAAAACACATATTTTAATGAAATTGATCCAAAATATAGAGGGATGTGTTTGAAAGGATGGACCTTGGGCTTTTTTTCAACTTAGATGGCTACAGTTATAATCAAAATTATTCAATCCCCATTGAAAATCAGGTTTATTCAAAATGTACAGACTTTCAGCTGTTTGCAATGATCAAATCAAACAAAAGCAATTTAAATAGCTCAACACGATGAATGCTTCAAATGGTTTCCCCAAATTCTACTGAAAATGCAGCTTATAATAACTTCTCCAGTCTCAAAATTATTCAACCCCCTGAATAGAATCCCTCACAACAACACAAATATGCAAAACAGGTGTTGGATCAAGCTCACCTGGTGCAACTAATCAAGGGCTTCATTTGTTCAATGCAAACAGCTGAAAGTCTGCAAATTGTGACAATAAACCCGATTGAATCATTTTGATTACAACTGTATGTAACTGTATGTAACTGTATGTAACTGTATGTAGCTGTGTGTAACTGTATGTAGCTGTGTGTAACTGTATGTAACTGTATGTAACTGTATGTAACTGTATGTAACTGTATGTAGCTGTATGTAACTATGCAAACCGACATTACCTGAAAATATTAAAAATGGCTACATAGCGTGTCAGCGCCATCATTGTTGGATTTGCCATCTGAACGCAGATGCACTGGATCAAGACACACCATTGAGTAAGTCTACATGCCGTGACAGGCACCTGTCCACTTCGGCAATCAGGATTCTATTCCTGAAAGTATGGTGTGATATCCTCAAACCCAACTCTTCTTCCATCTCATCATCTTGTCAGTTTTCATATAATATCGATCAGACTTGCATTCTTTTCATGAGATAATATTTATTTTAATGGAAACTACTTGCTTAATCTAGACAGAGTATAAAGACCTTATGAATATTTACCTTCTCACAGTATGTTTAGTATATATACTATACTGAGCAATATATATATTGTTACTGTTTAAGCCATTACTTCTGCCTACGACAGCTTTATTATGATACTGGTCCTTTAAATCCTATTGTGATATTTAAATTTACATTTATGCCTCTCTTTCACTGTGTTACCCATCGATAACCATGCCCTTAAAATGCCTTCTCCTCTCTCTGGTGACAGCATCAGTTTTGCGAAAGAAACGGCAGATTTGAGATAATTAGTAGCTGCACAAATTAATTACAGAGAAGTAATTGCAGTGAAGAGACTCGCTGGGCTTACTCCGTGATTACAGCTAATGTAATCGCACATGCACAACATATTAGATAGAAAGAATTTTAGAATTTCGACAGAATTGGAGGCATTCCGTGTGAGCGTAGGAACTGTGTGAATGATTCCAAGACACCGTCGGGGAATTCTGAGCATGACCGATACACAAGGAAGGGGAGCTCTGTGCTGTCAGTCAGTATAATCAACGCATCATCACGATTCAGTAAAAACACTTATTCATATATAATAACAGAACTCAAGATTTTTAGTCTACCCCAGAAGATTTTGTTTTACCTAGGCTGCAAGCTAATCTAGCCCAGCAGGTTACCTAGGCTGCAAGCTAATCTAGCCCAGCAGGTTACTCTTACCTAGGCTGCAAGCTAATCTAGCCCAGCAGGTTACTCTTACCTAGGCTGCAAGCTAATCTAGCACAGCAGGTTACTCTTACCTAGGCTGCAAGCTAATCTAGCCCAGCAGGTTAATTTTACCTAGGCTGCAAGCTAATCTAGCCCAGCAGGTTAATTTTACCTAGGCTGCAAGCTAATCTAGCCCAGCAGGTTAATTTTACCTAGGCTGCAAGCTAATCTAGCCCAGCAGGTTACTCTTACCTTGGCTGCAAGCTAATCTAACCCAGCAGGTTAATTTTACCTAGGCTGCAAGCTAATCTAGCCAAGCAGGTTAGCCTTACCTAGGCTGCAAGCTAATCTAGCCTAGCAGGTTAGCCTTACCTAGGCTGCAAGCTAATCTAGCCCAGCAGGTTACTCTTACCTAGGCTGCAAGCTAATCTAGCCCAGCAGGTTAGCCTTACCTAGGCTGCAAGCTAATCTAGCCCAGCAGGTTACTCTTACCTAGGCTGCAAGCTAATCTAGCCCAGCAGGTTAATTTTACCTAGGCTGCAAGCTAATCTAGCCCAGCAGGTTAGCCTTACCTAGTCTGCAAGCTAATCTAACCCAGCAGGTTACTCTTACCTAGGCTGCAAGCTAATCTAGCCCAGCAGGTTAATTTTACCTAGGCTGCAAGCTAATCTAGCCCAGCAGGTTAATTTTACCTAGGCTGCAAGCTAATCTAGCCCAGCAGGTTACTCTTACCTAGGCTGCAAGCTAATCTAGCCCAGCAGGTTACTCTTACCTAGGCTGCAAGCTAATCTAGCCCAGCAGGTTACCTAGGCTGCAAGCTAATCTAGCACAGCAGGTTACTCTTACCTAGGCTGCAAGCTAATCTAGCCCAGCAGGTTAATTTTACCTAGGCTGCAAGCTAATCTAGCCCAGCAGGTTAATTTTACCTAGGCTGCAAGCTAATCTAGCCCAGCAGGTTAATTTTACCTAGGCTGCAAGCTAATCTAGCCCAGCAGGTTACTCTTACCTAGGCTGCAAGCTAATCTAACCCAGCAGGTTAATTTTACCTAGGCTGCAAGCTAATCTAGCCCAGCAGGTTAGCCTTACCTAGGCTGCAAGCTAATCTAGCCCAGCAGGTTACTCTTACCTAGGCTGCAAGCTAATCTAGCCCAGCAGGTTAATTTTACCTAGGCTGCAAGCTAATCTAGCCCAGCAGGTTAGCCTTACCTAGGCTGCAAGCTAATCTAACCCAGCAGGTAACTCTTACCTAGGCTGCAAGCTAATCTAGCCCAGCAGGTTACCTAGGCTGCAAGCTAATCTAGCACAGCAGGTTACTCTTACCTAGGCTGCAAGCTAATCTAGCCCAGCAGGTTAATTTTACCTAGGCTGCAAGCTAATCTAGCCCAGCAGGTTAATTTTACCTAGGCTGCAAGCTAATCTAGCCCAGCAGGTTAATTTTACCTAGGCTGCAAGCTAATCTAGCCCAGCAGGTTACTCTTACCTAGGCTGCAAGCTAATCTAACCCAGCAGGTTAATTTTACCTAGGCTGCAAGCTAATCTAGCCCAGCAGGTTAGCCTTACCTAGGCTGCAAGCTAATCTAGCCCAGCAGGTTACTCTTACCTAGGCTGCAAGCTAATCTAGCCCAGCAGGTTACCTAGGCTGCAAGCTAATCTAGCCCAGCAGGTTACTCTTACCTAGGCTGCAAGCTAATCTAGCCCAGCAGGTTACTCTTACCTAGGCTGCAAGCTAATCTAACCCAGCAGGTTAGCCTTACCTAGGCTGCAAGCTAATCTAACCCAGCAGGTTAATTTTACCTGGGCTGCAAGCTAATCTAGCCCAGCAGGTTACTCTTACCTAGGCTGCAAGCTAATCTAACCCAGCAGGTTAGCCTTACCTAGGCTGCAAGCTAATCTAACACAGCAGGTTAGCCTTACCTAGGCTGCAAGCTAATCTAGCCCAGCAGGTTAGCCTTACCTAGGCTGCAAGCTAATCTAACACAGCAGGTTACTCTTACCTAGGCTGCAAGCTAATCTAACACAGCAGGTTACTCTTACCTAGGCTGCAAGCTAATCTAGCCCAGCAGGTTACTCTTACCTAGGCTGCAAGCTAATCTAGACCAGCAGGTTAGCCTTACCTAGGCTGCAAGCTAATCTAACATAGCAGGTTAGCCTTACCTAGGCTGCAAGCTAATCTAGCACAGCAGGTTAGCCTTACCTAGGCTGCAAGCTAATCTAGCACAGCAGGTTACTCTTACCTAGGCTGCAAGCTAATCTAACCCAGCAGGTTAGCCTTACCTAGGCTGCAAGCTAATCTAACCCAGCAGGTTAGCCTTACCTAGGCTGCAAGCTAATCTAACCCAGCAGGTTAGCCTTACCTAGGCTGCAAGCTAATCTAACCCAGCAGGTTAGCCTTACCTAGGCTGCAAGCTAATCTAGCACAGCAGGTTACTCTTACCTAGGCTGCAAGCTAATCTAACCCAGCAGGTTAGCCTTACCTAGGCTGCAAGCTAATCTAACCCAGCAGGTTACTCTTACCTAGGCTGCAAGCTAATCTAGCCCAGCAGGTTAATTTTACCTAGGCTGCAAGCTAATCTAGTCCAGCAGGTTAATTTTACCTAGGCTGCAAGCTAATCTAGCCCAGCAGGTTACTCTTACCTAGGCTGCAAGCTAATCTAACCCAGCAGGTTAGCCTTACCTAGGCTGCTAGCTAATCTAACCCAGCAGGTTAGCCTTACCTAGGCTGCAAGCTAATCTAACCCAGCAGGTTAGCCTTACCTAGGCTGCAAGCTAATCTAACCCAGCAGGTTAGCCTAGATTAGCTTGCAGCCTAGGTAAGGCTAACCTGCTGGGTTAGATTACCTAGGCTGCAAGCTAATCTAACCCAGCAGGTTAGCCTTACCTAGGCTGCAAGCTAATCTAGCCCAGCAGGTTAATTTTACCTAGGCTGCAAGCTAATCTAGCCCAGCAGGTTACTCTTACCTAGGCTGCAAGCTAATCTAACCCAGCAGGTTAGCCTTACCTAGGCTGCAAGCTAATCTAGCACAGCAGGTTACTCTTACCTAGGCTGCAAGCTAATCTAACCCAGCAGGTTAGCCTTACCTAGGCTGCAAGCTAATCTAACCCAGCAGGTTAGCCTTACCTAGGCTGCAAGCTAATCTAAATCAGCAGGTTAGCCTTACCTAGGCTGCAAGCTAATCTAACCCAGCAGGTTAGCCTTACCTAGGCTGCAAGCTAATCTAGCCCAGCAGGTTAATTTTACCTAGGCTGCAAGCTAATCTAGCCCAGCAGGTTACTCTTACCTAGGCTGCAAGCTAATCTAACCCAGCAGGTTAGCCTTACCTAGGCTGCAAGCTAATGTAGCACAGCAGGTTACTCTTACCTAGGCTGCAAGCTAATCTAACACAGCAGGTTAGCCTTACCTAGGCTGCAAGCTAATCTAGCACAGCAGGTTACTCTTACCTAAGCTAGTTGTGGCAAAAGTAACCTCGCCACTTGTACTTGGAGGAACCTGCTTGCCGGCCTCCTGCCCACAGACTATGGGCCCTGCAGGGAAACCTGTAAAAGACTACTGAACGTGACCGACTGTTAGTAATGATTTCCCTGGAACTGTTTTGGGCATAGGACCATCTGCACGGTCGGTCAAAACTATGACTTCCAGGAAACTCCTGAACCCCTGAACCGATCTGGGTGATTTTTGGATATGTTGTTCACCCAGATAAAGGCTATGTAACTTTATGAGGTTTTATGTGTTTTTAAGGTACTTTTTTCATAAAATTGTATGTTTTTCTGTGCTTGGAGATAATTGGGTTAGATTAGTACAGTTCCTGATTCAATTATCTCCCAAGCACGGAGGAGGGATTCTATTGTTTGTGTATGGGAATATCTCACTGTATAACTCTGTTTTTATTGGTTTATTCACTTTGTGTCCCTGTGCCCAACAAGGTCCACCTAGGTGTCACCCTTGTTGGGAAACTTGAATAAAAGACCAGTGTGCCTCAATTAAAGCTCTGTTCCTGCTTATCCTCAACATAGAATCTCATAATCATTGATTATGGGGATGTAGTATATGCATCTGCATCGCAATCCCACATTAATAAACTCAACACATTGTATAACTCGTTCTGCCGATTTGTGCTACAATGTAATTACAGGACCCACCATTGTGACATGCTAAAAGAGCTAAACTGGCTGTCGCTGGAATCCAGACGCACCCTTCATCTTTCCAGCCTTGTGTTTAAGAGCTTTTCTGGGAAACTTCCACCCTACCTGAACGCGATGCTTTCCCCGGCTGTTCCCACTTCCTATAACCTCCAATCCAGTACCAACACTTTACTTAGTCTACCTCAATACAAAAAGAAAGCAGCTCGATCCTCCTTCTCCTACAGAGCACCGCATTTGTGGAATGACCTCCCGCACAAATTAAAATCTTCCCTAAGCTTAAAGTCCTTTAGGAGATCCCTCTCTACATACCTCAAAACAGAATACACCTGTCATGGTTGATTATATATTTCCTACCTGTTCTATGTTAAATTTTGTATTTATTGTGTATTAATATTGTTTTTGTATTTTATTGTACACTAACTGTAACAATGCAATGATTTGTGGACCCAGGACATACTTGAAAACGAGAGAAATCTCAATGTATCTTTCCTAAAATATTTATAAATAAATAAAATATTTTATAAATAAATAAATCTCATTTGTGGGGGAAAGGCTGTATCTATCCTGGGGATTTCTATATCACTATACTCTCCTGGGATTGTAATCACTAGCTCTTATAAGAGCTGGGCATGCTACATTCTCTGGAGTAGGAGAGGTTAACCCACTGGAAGCTGGATCCTGGTCTTGGGTCCAGGGTGGGTGGAGGACGGCAAGTTCCCAGCCAAGCTGTTACACTGGATGTGGGTACTTATGGTGTCTGGTGGAGTGCTTGGAGCCCTTGGTAAGCACTAGGAGCATCGACTGACGGAGGCACACGGTCGGGGTGCCAGGCGGTCCATCACACTAGTCCAGCCCAGCAGGTTAGTCTTACCTAGGCTGTAAGCTAGTCTAGCCCAGCAGGTTAGTCTCACCTAGGCTGCAAGCTAGTCTAGCCCAGCAGGTTTGTCTTACCTAGGCTGCAAGCTAGTCTAGCCCAGCAGGTTAGTCTCACCTAGGCTGCAAGCTAGTCTAGCCCAGCAGGTTAGTCTTACCTAGGCTGTTAGCTAGTCTAGCCTAGCAGGTTAGTCTTACCTTGGTTGTAAGCTAGTCTAGCCCAGCAGGTTAGTCTTACCTTGGCTGTAAGCTAGTCTAGCCCAGCAGGTTAGGCTGTAAGCTAGTCTACCACAGCAAATTAGTCTTGCCTAGTATCAGGATCCTATCCTGACAACCAAGACTTTTTGTTCTGTTAATTCTGTTCCTGCACTGATTTTATTTGCCACTAGTGGCCTCCCTAACCACTAGCACATAGATTTCCATCTCATCCTCACCTGCCTGGACTAATTCAGATCCTATAAAAGGTTACACCCAACTCACCTCATGGCCTTGACATTGAAGTTGATGATTGCCTGAAAGACTTCATATCCTGGCTCCTGTGTTATGACCTGTGGACTTACCTTAATGGCTTCATAACCTGCTTTACTCACCCACCTGCTCCAGATTTACCTGAACAACCCTACATACCTTTTTATCTACAAACCTGATGCAGCCTGGTACCAACCTGAACAACCCTACAAACCTGCTCCATACCAACCTGAACAACCCTACATACCTGCTTTATCTACAAACCTGCTCCATACCAACCTGAACAACCCTACATACCTGCTTTATCTACAAACCTGCTCCATACCAACCTGAACAACCCTACATACCTGCTTTATCTACAAACCTGCTCCATACCAACCTGAACAACCCTGCATACCTGCTTTATCTACAAACCTGCTCCATACCAGCCTGAACAACCCTACATACCTGCTTTATCTACAAACCTGCTCCATACCAGCCTGTACAACCCTACATACCTGCTTTATCTACAAACCTGCTCCATACCAGCCTGTACAACCCTACATACCTGCTTTATCTACAAACCTGCTCCATACCAACCTGAACAACCCTACATACCTGCTTTATCTACAAACCTGCTCCATACCAGCCTGAACAACCCTACATACCTGCTTTATCTACAAACCTGCTCCATACCAGCCTGTACAACCCTACATACCTGCTTTATCTACAAACCTGCTCCATACCAGCCTGTACAACCCTACATACCTGCTTTATCTACAAACCTGCTCCATACCAACCTGAACAACCCTACATACCTGCTTTATCTACAAACCTGCTCCATACCAGCCTGAACAACCTTACATTCCTGCTTTATCTACAAACCTGCTCCATACCAGCCTGTACAACCCTACATACCTGCTTTATCTACAAACCTGCTCCATACCAGCCTGTACAACCCTACATACCTGCTTTATCTACAAACCTGCTCCATACCAACCTGAACAACCCTACATACCTGCTTTATCTACAAACCTGCTCCATACCAGCCTGAACAACCCTACATACCTGCTTTATCTACAAACCTGCTCCATACCAGCCTGTACAACCCTACATACCTGCTTTATCTACAAACCTGCTCCATACCAGCCTGTACAACCCTACATACCTGCTTTATCTACAAACCTGCTCCATACCAACCTGAACAACCCTACATACCTGCTTTATCTACAAACCTGCTCCATACCAGCCTGAACAACCTTACATTCCTGCTTTATCTACAAACCTGCTCCATACCAGCCTGAACAACCCTACCTACCTGCTTCATCTACAAACCTGCTCCATACCAACCTGAACAACCCTACATACCTGCTTTATCTACAAACCTGCTCCATACCAGCCTGAACAACCTTACATTCCTGCTTTATCTACAAACCTGCTCCATACCAGCCTGTACAACCCTACATACCTGCTTTATCTACAAACCTGCTCCATACCAGCCTGTACAACCCTACATACCTGCTTTATCTACAAACCTGCTCCATACCAGCCTGTACAACCCTACATACCTGCTTTATCTACAAACCTGCTCCATACCAGCCTGTACAACCCTACATACCTGCTTTATCTACAAACCTGCTCCATACCAACCTGAACAACCCTACATACCTGCTTTATCTACAAACCTGCTCCATACCAGCCTGAACAACCTTACATTCCTGCTTTATCTACAAACCTGCTCCATACCAGCCTGAACAACCCTACCTACCTGCTTCATCTACAAACCTGCTCCATACCAACCTGAACAACCCTACATACCTGCTTTATCTACAAACCTGCTCCATACCAGCCTGAACAACCTTACATTCCTGCTTTATCTACAAACCTGCTCCATACCAGCTTGTACAACCCTACATACCTGCTTTATCTACAAACCTGCTCCATACCAGCCTGTACAACCCTACATACCTGCTTTATCTACAAACCTGCTCCATACCAACCTGAACAACCCTACATACCTGCTTTATCTACAAACCTGCTCCATACCAGCCTGAACAACCCTACATACCTGCTTTATCTACAAACCTGCTCCATACCAGCCTGTACAACCCTACATACCTGCTTTATCTACAAACCTGCTCCATACCAGCCTGTACAACCCTACATACCTGCTTTATCTACAAACCTGCTCCATACCAGCCTGTACAACCCTACATACCTGCTTTATCTACAAACCTGCTCCATACCAACCTGAACAACCCTACATACCTGCTTTATCTACAAACCTGCTCCATACCAACCTGAACAACCCTACATACCTGCTTTATCTACAAACCTGCTCCATACCAACCTGAACAACCCTACATACCTGCTTTATCTACAAACCTGCTCCATACCAACCTGAACAACCCTACATACCTGCTTTATCTACAAACCTGCTCCATACCAGCCTGAACAACCTTACATTCCTGCTTTATCTACAAACCTGCTCCATACCAACCTGAACAACCCTACATACCTGCTTTATCTACAAACCTGCTCCATACCAGCCTGAACAACCTTACATTCCTGCTTGACATCCAACTTGCTTAATTCTATACTGGGCTTTAATGTATTATTACTTTGTGGCTACCTGTGTTACTCCTACATTGGATTTACAAACATTCCAGATAATATTGGCATCTATCATAAAAGACCTGCTACTACAGTACAACCTCTAATCCAAAGAGTCTGAACAACTACAAACCCGTTATAACGTAATCTTTATATTTCTGTCTAGTTCTGTTTAGTTATTTGTTTGTTTTCCTGTAACTTATTATCTCATTCTATTGCTTTATCTTTCTCTCTTATAGGTTTCCTTATGTCCTGTTTTGGGGCATATTGCCTAAATTCTGTTTTCCCTCAAGATTGTACTAGAATTTCTCTTATAGGTTTATCTGCAATCTCCTACCTATAACTTCATTTATCGGTTTACCTACCTTCCACTTTGGCTTATTGTCTAAACCCTAGTTATTCTCACCTGTAATCTGTTATTCGGTTCTGTTTACTATCTCTCTTTCCTATAATTTCCATGATGGTATATCCTGTTCTTGCTATAATGTCTAAGATAGAAAATAAAGACCCTGAAGTTAACCCCAGTTTCAGTCTCATCCCTGACCTGCACACGATCATGACACCTAGACTGCAAGCTAATCTAGCCAGCAAATTAGTCTGGCTCTGCAGATTACACTAACCCAGTGCTTGCATACCTACACACAATTACGAGGTGTGTGTGCACATTTCTGGTGCACTTTATTCTTCTTCTGTGGCTTCTTTTGCACCCATACGTCCTGAATCTACGCCATTTTATCCCCCCCCCCCCCCTCCCAGGAGAGCAACGTCTTTATCAATCTAATCCTCACTCTGTCCAGTAGGAAAACAATGGCAGAATTTCAGGCAGAGTAAAGCCAACACTTTCTAGAAGAATTTAATAAAACCTAAACAGATTAGATTATATGTTCGTACGACCCAGCAGGTTAGTGCAACCAAGTTTGTTAGTTTAATCTCACAGGTCCTCTCCAGCCTGGAATGTCTCCTTAACTGATATAGTGAGGACCCTGCCAGTGTAACTTGGTCCCAAACATGGAGTACCCAGAGTAAGTAAAGATATTATCACCGCACGTATCCGAGCATTAACACGTTATTATCTATATAGCTACAAATAATTACACAATGACATCAAAGATCTTTTATTCTACAGAGAACCTAAATGGCACAGGACGGCTAAGTTTATACAGACAGAGCGGCATGGGGCAATGTATGCATGTTCTTCCCTAAAGCGTGAATTGTCAGGACTTCAAAATGCATTACACATTTTTGGCAGAAGGCCAGAATTCACTTGGAGAATTTAAAGTGGCACTGCCACCCCCACCCTCACCCAGCAAAATTAATTATATGAAATAATCATATTGACTGGGTTGGAATTTTAACATAGTCAAAAGATATACTGAGACAAATTAGGGACTACATTGTCTCAGTATTTATACTCACCCTGACATTTCTAGACACTAGGCAGAGCTACAGCAGTCACGATCCCGACGGCTGCTGGGAATAGGCTCTGTAGTCTTGTGGGATCCTCCATAGACCCCAATGCTGTACATTCGCGCATGCACAAATGGACAGCAGTGACGTCGGCTCAGCGCCAGAAGCAGAAGAGGACCGTCTGGAAGAGGATGGCAGCTCCTGCGAGGGACAGGTTCAGGTAAGGTTTTTTTGGGGGGGTTTTTGCCCCCTGTCCGGCCATCAGATCCACAGCGGCGATGTCACCATTGGGGGTCTTTGCAAATTATTATAACCAGTTTGGCAATTTTTTCCCTTAAGTGTAAAATTCACTTTACATCCCTAAATATCAGTTTAGTGAATAACCCTGAGATTGTGCTTTATTTTTGTTATGGAAATAAATAAATTTTAGTAAATTTCTAACCAAAGATTTTCTCGTTCAGCCATTTTTCTAGCTTGGCTATTTTTATTAGGTTATTTCGGGTTGCTTGTTTATGCATGCTTTTTAATACATTATCTATTCCGTGCAATATATAAATAGGTCAGGTCAAGCCTGCAGTTCCCCTTTAAAATGTTTTTCGTATGGTGAGCACATTATCACTTTACTGCACAAAATGCACTTTTAGCCGCATAGTGTAGAACTTAAAACACGTGCAGTCACACCGTATACCACTCCTACACACAGTCATTATTTTTATATCTAGTGTATCGTGTATTAAATGTCCCCTTTTTCTGGTATTGTTACAACAAAGCACCGAGCATTTATTAGACTCAGGATTCTGTTGGGGCCTTGCAGATTTTGCTTTCTGTGTACTCAGTTTACAAGAAAATGGATCATTTTTCCTTCTGTGCTGAACATGACTCCAATATTCGTTTTTTAGCTTTTCTACGGGTTTCGATTTCAGTAAAAATAATTCAATTTTGGGAGCTGGAAAATGTAATAACGGCACTCCTTTATGAACTGTTATTGGCTTTACTTTTCAATGCTTTTCTATTATTATTATTATTATTATTGCTATTTATATTGCCAACAGATTCCGTAGCGCTTTACAATATTATGAGGGGGGGGGATGTAACTATAAATAGGACAATTACAAGAAAACTTACAGGAACGATAGGTTGAAGAGGACCCTGCCCAAACAAGCTTACAATCTATAGATCATTACAGTTTCAAAAACAAATTCCAAACTTAACTTTTCATCTGGCAACAGGTAAAGGATTTTCCTGATAAATGTGCACATTTTTGGCAAATATTCCAATTCGGTAAAATTCTGGAGGCTTCGTCCTCATTTTGTTTGTCACTCACTCGAGTGGCCGATGTTGTCACCGCCAGCGAGTCTGCCGCTCGCTCTCCTTGGTCGCCTCTGGAAGTGGAGATGGTCAATTAAGGAATCCCCGCTACTGATGTTTTAAACCCTCGGCAGGGTTCCATTCAAATCAACTGGAAATCCTTTGTAGCTTCAAATTAAATGAAAAGTAAAGGTCTGATGCTGGCATATGGATGTTTATTATCTGGGATCATCATTGTTTAAGCTGCTGGGATGAGTTTATCAAGGGAGCTTCATTTCCTAGCTCTGAGCTTTAGTCATCATTATTCCTGGTAGGCCTTTCTAGGTTTTTTTTTAAATTGACTTTCTCGTTTGTTTGTGTTTTTTTTTGGTTTTTTTTAGAATTTATTTTTGAAGATCCCAAAGAAAATCATCATTTATTTTCAGTTGGTTTATACAGAAGGCAGGAGGATTAACACGATTTAATATATTCCAGGGAATCTAATCTTTGAAGTGCTAAATTAACTCCTGCACTGCACATTACTGTACAAAGACATTCATCAGATTTGCGGCCAGCCAAAGGCTTAGTGTAGCGTGGTTTTAATGGCCTGCTTTTGGTGTACTCACTGTTAGCCTCTTCTTGTACCAGTGATTGGATTTCTCCCCGGGTTTTAAGATATATTTATTTTTAGCTTTGTAGAATTCAATGAAAGGCTATTCCACACAGCCCTGAGGATACACTTAGTGTAGTATTTTTTGGAGCTGTCCAGCACAGAAACTCTATGGATAACAGGACAGCAATCATTAGGGTTAATTAGTGTTGGGTGAGCTTAGATAGTTTTTATTTACATATTACTGGCATTTATAAAGTGCCAACTTATTTTGCAGTGCCATACAATTAGGGGAGAACGTACAATATACACAGACAAATATGAAAGGTAGAGAGGGCCCAGATTAACATAGGGGCTGATGGAGCTGAAGCTGCAGGCCCATGCTCCCAGAACAGGCCGATTGATTATAATATATATATACATATAATTATTTATTTTTTTGCTACTCTTCCATTAAATATGGGCGCTTAGAAGGGGCGCATGGGAACAAAACTAGGATGGACTATATGACAAAAAATTAGTTACGGTAAAGCTGACTTTGCGCACTGTGCAAATGGTCCTCCTGCTTTGCTCTCTCTAACACTGGGGCATATTCCCTTAATTCTACCCTCTCTACGTTCATCTTGTTCTCTAATCCAGACTGCTTACCAGGAACTTCTGTTTATTAGTAAGTAGGTAAGGAGAGGAATGAAGTGCTAAGGGACATCTGGGAATTGTTCCCAGAAAGCATAGAGCAAGAGCATCATTAGATGCGTTCATGCCAAACTTGAAACAGCTCTGCCCGCATAGTCCGCCCTTAGTTGCCCAGCCTGTGTGATTGGCATGCATCCTGACACACATTCACCCCAGACCGTGCCTCCAATTCTTTTGGCAGATCTGCCCCCTTTCTAGACAGGTTTGCTCCTTTGTGCGGTGAAAGTGACGTGATTCGTATCGCTGACCCACTTACTTTTATCCCTGCCGCCAAGGATATAGATTTGGTTGAGAGATGAAAGCGAGAGCTTAGTATAACTTTTCCCTGGCACCACCTCCACCAGATGTGTAATCCCTGAATAAGTCCCAACTTGGACAAAAATCATAGGATTATTACACATCTGCTTTGGACACTTTTATTGTTTTTATTTCTGTCCTTCTTCTACTTCTCCTTAGACCTATTGATAACCCTTTTAGTATTATATAACATCTTGAAAATGTGTCACCAAGATAATTTCAGAATTGCAGGGTGTAGCGGACCCCTGGTAACCCGACCGGTTACCTCCGCTATCACCTTCCTTCAGCCGCTCAGGAACCACTTAGAGACCCATTTCCTTCCAGTAACTGGACGAGACACAGCTCTGGGAGTACAACACCGACAAAGCTTTATTGGTACAGCTTTACTTTATACACCCGCAGTCCAAATTCCTCAGTCCCAGGCTGGAGGGGGATGGTTTACAGACTCTGCAAGGCACGGGTCGCAGGAGAGGTCACGGAGCGGTCGCAGCGCCCGAGGGCACAGTCACAGCAGGGGCTCACCCGGGGTTCAGAGGTGGTCCCCTGCTAGGACAACAGGAGGCGGTCGGAACCGGTCTGGTTCAACTAGCGGGAGTTCCCAGGGGGACTCCAGGGTGCCTGAAAGAAGCGGCCATGGCCCTAAGGGTCAGGACAACAGGTGGGCTGGGGACAGATCAAAGGGGTCTCGGCATAGGAGTAGGCAGGTCAGGACTCTTTCGCACGGCCTACCCACGGTTCTTTCTCGTTCCAGGTCACCAAGGCGGTCGCCCCAGGTGTGGGTGAGACCTTGGGAGGTGGACTTACGGCTGGAGGCTCCAATGCGCCCGGGCTTGGAAGTTGAACGGTGAGATGTGGCCTGCGACGGCCAGAGGTTTGAATGGTGAGTTATCAACTGTTACTCCTTCTGGGGATCTTTTGGAGGGTCTGAAGTCTTTTCTGGAGTCATGGAGTGGGGGATCAGGCAGGAGTGTTAGTTTTGGTCAAGTGTGGGACCCAGGGACGGAGGGCGTGAGTCCGTAAGTGGCACTGGCAGGTAGGGGATACCGCGGTTGGGGGATGAAAGGCAGGAGCTGGTTGGGGGGAAAATGTTCACGTTTCCTTTGCGGGGCCCCTCAAGGTTGAGGTGAACGAGCGGATTTATAAGGGAGACTTCCTTGAAATCTTTTCTCTTCTCCCTCTTGATGAATATTTGGATATAAAGCAAGATATTACTTTGCTGCAGAGGGATTTAGATAGACTGGAGGACTGGGCGCTCAAATGGCAGATGAAATTTAATGTTGAAAAATGCAAAGTTATGCACTTCGTCGTAAAGAGTACACAAGCAACGTATACCCTTAATGGAAGCGAATTAGGGATAACAACACACAAAAAGGACTTGGGAATTGTTATAGACAACAAACTATGCAACAATGTGCAATGTCAATCAGCAGTGGCCAAGGCCAGTAAGGTATTGTCATGCATGAAAACGGGCATTCATTCTCGGGACGAGAATATCATATTGCCTCTTTATAAATCACTGGTAAGACCACATATTGAATATGCTGTGCAATTTTGGGCACCTGTTCTAAAGAAGGATATTATGGCACTAGAAAAAGTGCAGAGGCGAGCTACAAAATTAATAAAAGGAATGGAACATATCAGCTATGAAGAAAGGTTAACAAATTTAAACCTATTTAGTTTAGAAAAACGTCGCCTGAGAGGGGATATGATAACATTATACAAATATATTCGGGGCCAATACAAACCATTGTGTGGAAATCTATTCACAAACCGGACTTTACATAGGACACGAGGCCATGCGACTGGAAGAAAGAAGATTTCGTCTAAGGTAAAGGAAAGGTTTTTTTACTGTAAGAACAATAAGGATGTGGAATTCTCTGCCTGAAGAAGTGGTTTTATCAGAGTCCATACAGATGTTCAAACAGCTACTAGATGCATACATGCAAAAACAGAATATTCAAGGATATAATCTTTCAATGTAGGGTAATAACTGCTTGATCCAAGGATAAATCTGACTGCCATTCTGGGGTCAAGAAGGAATTATTTCCTAGCTTGTTGCAAAATTGTGCTTTAAACTGGGTTGTTTTGCCTTCTTTTGGATCAACAGCAAAAAAACAAATGTGAGGAAGGCTGAACTTGATGGATGCAAGTCTCTTTTCAGCTATGTAACTATGTAACTATGAAGGAGGAGGATAGGAAAGATGCTAAGAAAGAGGAGGAGAAGCATCGGCACTACCGCAAAATTCCCAAAACATTTGGGAACTGGTTGCAGGCATTTTGCATCCTGGCCAGTGTTGTGGGGGAAAAGCCCCCGATCGATGTTCGCAGCTTTTTTGTTACTTGGACAGGGTTTGGGAATCGTATTGCATGTATGGGGGCTTGGCATGGTGGCGGTACGATGAGCAATTCAGGCAGCGGTTGTTGGTTAGCCATGGATGCGGTGGGACCAAGTGGACCTGGCTCTGTGGATGAAGCTCATGATGGCGCAGAAGGCGTCACCCTTTCAGTCCGGGGCCGGCGAGGGTACGGATTCTCCCTCATCAGCCATCCACAAGAAAGGATTCTGCTGGCTGTTCAACGATAGCCAGTGCAAATGGGGGGCTGTATGCCGTTACAAACATGAATGTTCCGGGTGCAGGAGCGCGCATGGATTCAGTCATTGTTTCAAGCGAGGTAAGGTGGCTGCCGCAGGGGGTGCACCAGGAGAAGCTGGGTCATCCTCTAATGCTGGGGTCGTCACCAGTGAAGGTAGGCACAATGTTGCTGTGGCTAAGCAGCTACGGTTATCGGGAGGATGCGGCATTGCTGCGAGTTGGGTTCATGGAAGGGTTTGTGATTCCATTCCGGGATTGAGTGGTTGTACATTACCTCCGCAATTTTAAGTCGGTGGGGACTTTCCAGATGTGGTGTGGGACAAGCTGCTTATGGAAGTGCAATTGGGAGGATAGCAGGGCCATTTCGGGAGCCCCCGTTGCACAATCTTAGGGTTTCAGAATTGGGGGGGGGTGCCCAAGAAGGAACCCAGTAAGTACCGGCTCATTCAGTATCTATCGTACCTGCACGGAGCATTGGTGAATGATGATATTGACAAGTCACTCTGCTTGGTGTCGTATACATTATTTCTACCAAGCGGTCGAGTTGGTTCAGTGCGCGGGAAAAGGGGCTTTGTTGGCTAAGGTTGAAGTGGAGGCGGCCTTTCAGCTGTTGCCCATCCACCCAAAATGTCATCATCTGTTGGGCCGTTTTTTCAAGGGGCAGTATTTCGTTGATGGGATGTTCCATCTCCTGCGTGTTTTTCGAGAAGCTCAGCACTTTTATGGAATGGGTGGCCCACAATTTGTGGTCCATTACCTTGACAATTCCTTTTGCATCTGACCGGCGGTGGTCGGGCGGGTGTCGGATGGGATTGAGGACGCTGGAATGAGTGGCGAGTGTGTTCAGGATTCTGCTGGCGGTTGACAAGACGGTGGGGCCAACCACTTGTTTGTCTTTCTTGGGCCTGGAGATAGATTCGGTCCGGGGTGAGTGTAGGTTGCCGGACGATAAGTTGCCGGCACTCCAGCAGGTAGTGGTGAAGGTGCGGGGACCAAGAAGGTTCCTTGCGGGCACTGCAGTCATTGGTGGGCCGGTTGAATTTTGCGTGCCAAATTATCTCCGTGGATTGGGTTTTTTACAGGTTCCTATCCAAAGCTACTAGCGGGGTTGCTTCCCCCATCGTTTCGTGCGGGTGTCAGCCTCCAGAAGGTCGATTTGGATGTCTGGGTGGTTTTTCTTTGGGATTTTAATGGTCGGGTGTACTTTTGGGAACCGGCAGTGTCTTCGCCTGAACTGGAACTTTTCACGGATGAGTCGGGGAGTCTTGGGTTTGGGGCGTTTTTTGTGGGGCATTGGTGCGTGGAGCCATGGCCGGAGGAATGGAGGGCCAACTCCCTCATTCGCAATTTGGAGTTCTTCCCCTTGGTGGTGGCGTTAGCGTTGTGGGGTCACCTGTTAAGCAACAGAAAAGTTATCTTCTTCACCGACAATATGTCGGTGGTAGAGGCAGTTAATGGGTTGTCGGCTTCTTCTTCTATTCCGGTAATTCAGGTGCTTTGCCGCTATGTGCTGTTTTGCATGCAGTTTAATATTGTGTTTCGCGCGCTGCATGTACCGGAGTTGCTGAATGTGGTGGCTGATTCGCTTTCTTGATTTCAGTGGGACTAATTCCGGGAGGCTGCTCTGGGCATGGAGGAGTAGGGGAAGCATGTCCAGGGGATGTGTGGCGGTTCGGGACCTCTTGCTTGGGGGACTCAGAAAAGGGTCGCTGGCGCCGTCCACCTGGGCGGCCTACGTAAAGGTTTGGAATGTCTGGGGCACTGCTGTGGGGTGTACTGGGGGTCAGGTATCGGTGTGTTTCGACACTTTGTTGTGGTTCCTCTGCCGGTTGTCTGCGGAGGCGGCATCCCCTTCGGCGATTGGGTGCAATATGATGGCGTTGGCTTTCCTGTTTAAACTCAATGGTTGGGAGGATCTAACTAAACATTTTCTGGTGAGGCAAGCTATTAAAGGGTTTCGGAGAGGGAGGTCGTCGCTGGATTTTTGCGCCGGACGGTTTTGTTTTCAATTCTGCAGGGATTGTTGGGTACCCTCTCGGGCGTTTGTTTCTTGGAATATGAGGTTTTGTTGTTCTCTGTGGCGTTTAGCTGGGCTTTCTTCGGGCGTTCAGAGCTAGTGAGTTGGTCAGCAGCAACCGTTCAGGTGCCAGGGGCCTCCAGTGGTCGGATGTGGATCTGGGACAATCGGGTGGTGATTCATCTACGTCGGTCCAAGACTGACTTTTTTGGAAAAGGCTCGGCAGTTACACTATTTGCAGTGCCGGGGTTGGCGGTGTGCCCGGTGTCTTGTTGGTTTAGCTTTAAGGTGGTAATTGCCATGGTCGGCGGTTCCTTGTTGTTACATGTCAATGGTTCTTGCTATCAAAGTTTCAGTTCCTCCGGGTCTTTTGGTTGGCGTTGGGGCACCTGGGGCTGATTCTGGCACAGTTCGGTACACACTCATTCTGTATTGGGGCCGCGAAGGAGGCTTCTCGGTTGGGTTTTGGTGATGATCTTGTCAAGAAGATCAGGAGATGGAAATCAGTGTGATGGGGGGGAATTCTTGTTTTGTTCTCTGTTAACATGTTTTTCTTGGACCGCTTGGTTGCTGGGACACTCTTAGGTGTACTGGGCGTACAGGAGGGCCGCAGTTCGTCATCATGGCTCGCAGCTGGGCTTTCCGCGCTCGATGGTGCAACAAGTGATTTGGTTTAAGGTTGGTTGATTGACAGGCGGTCTCTTCTCAGCTGTTTAGATTGATTGGTGAAGGTCAGATGCCTCATGTTATTTTAATTCACGCAGGTGGGTTAGGTTCTCAGAGAGACTTAATTACCGGGATAAAGAGGGATTTGGAGAGGCTAAGGCAGTTGATCCCTGACGTGGTTGTCGTTTGGTCTGAGATGGTGCCGAGGTTACTGTGGCGGCACGCCAGGGATCCAGGGGCAGTGTAGGGGGAAGGTAAATAAGCTGATGGCAGCTTATGTTAGACGGTTTGGGGGTGTTGTGGTCCGGCATAGGGATTTTAAGGAGCTGCTTGCACGGTATTATAGGCAAGATGGAGTGCACCTATATAAAGCTCCTTAAAACCCTTTCGAGAAGCGAAATAAGGTGGCGGAGAGGGCTAAGCACACAGAATAAGGTAAAGTAAAAATAATAATAAAGAAAGACCCCCAGATGCCCATAGCATAGAAGCACAGCAAAACAAATCGCAAAACCTATTAAAATACAGTCCCAAAAAGGCAACAGAAATACAAATTAATGGAGAAGAGTAATACTCTGACCTGTGTGCTTGATGGAGCAGCAAAGAAAGAGGAAGTGATTAGGTTGTTACATCTCATGTACATCCTACTCTCTTGTGAGAGATTATGCAAAATACGAAGCCTCCTGCCATGTTGTAAAATTCAGGCAAATTGCAATTTGTTTGAAATCGAATGCACAAGTGTGGCTGACCACCTGGTAAACCAACTGGGTCCCTCTGCCAAACACGCCTCCTAGCTATCGCCGAGACACTTTAGACCCTAGCCGCCGCAGCTTGGCTGGGGTGTCGCCGTTGCTTCTCACCCTGGATTCAGCTCCCAGTGGTCAAAGCTCTCCTACAGAGATTATCGCTGGTATCGCCTTTCCCCCACACACATTACTCAATACTGAATGCTGGGAGTATATCTTTTTAATGCAGACAAGCACTCACAATTTATACATACAGTAAACTCCTCCCCTGTGCCTGAGAGATAATTGAGTCAGGAACTGTACAAACTCCAGGTACAGAAAAATACAACAATCTAACAACATCCAAAAAGTACCCCCAAATACATGGAAACCCCTCAAGAGTCACATACCCGGATAGCCCAGATGAGTGACCATCAAATCCAAAAATCACTCAGATCGGTCCGGTGGTTTGGATTTTCCATCGAAGTCAACTTTTGACCGACCTCACATGTTGCTTCTGCCCAAAATAGTTCCATAAGAGAAAAGTGGTATCAGTCGGTCAATTACGGGAGTCTAAAACCGAACAAAATATCAAACCAATCCTCTGGCTCCTAGGTAGCGATTGTTTGCCTCGTTCATGTGAACAATCTTACCAAACCTCTCCTGACATGAATAGCAATGACACAGACATTCGTCAAAGTTCAGCAGTGTTTACGAGTTAGTGTCCGATTTTAGTTCCATGCACCCGATGACCAAACACCGCTGCCTGCGTTCGTGCGAACAAGATGGCCGCCAACTCAGTTCCCACGTGTTCGTGCATACGAACCAAGCCGAACACTTAGAATCCATAGTGTGAAAACGATGATGAAGGTGTCAGGAGAGGTCAATAGGGGTTAACAAGCTCAGAGGTGGTCCGCAGTTCGTTGGTTTGTTTGGTTCATACAAACCAAGTATTTTAGAGAATAGTTACAGGGCCCATAGTCCTTGGGCAGGAGGCTAGCCAGAGACATCTTTGCCACACACAAGTCTAAATCCCATGTTTATTCACCTCTCTGATACTGAAAGGTTTAAGCACATACCTCGAGAATTCAGTCAATAACTAATAGGATTTACATTCTGCAAATACTTCGACAGGTTCCCCATTACTACATGCTACCCCTTAATCCTTCGCTTTGTTAATTTTTCCTGTAACCCAATATACTGCCATAATATGTATAAATAGTCACTGGTCGACCACAACATAATTTCATTTTTTTTTTTTTTTTTTTTTTAAACCTACCCAGTATACTTTATATCCCTCACAGTGACTTGAAAAATTTGGAAAGGCTATAAATAAACTCCACAAATGTTTTCCTTTTTAGGCACTAAATGGCAAGGTTGGAGCGGTAAATTGGTTTTGACCCCAGCTATTCTTAGCATTTCCAGGAAATTGTTAAATTCTTGGTTTGACTGACAGGCTGCCTCGTCGTCTGGTGTGATCGTCCAATCCTGAACCTGCACATTAAGCTGAGAGAGAGAGACTGGAATCCTAGAGAGAAGTAATTGCATCTGAACACTGTAGCAGCGTGTAGTGGTCATTGAAGAGTACATTATTCTTACTGTAATTACCATACGCTTGATGAATGTGTCACTTGTCGCTGACAATAGCCACTCAAGACCACAAGAATCCTTAGCAAGTTGCTCTCAAACGCAGAAAGGGCTACTTAACACTTTGCATTTCAGGTACTGAGTTGATAAAAACTCAAAACGTTTCAAGAACATAAGTTGCAAATTTCCTAAAACAAGGAGGTTCAGTGAAATCGATCTATTGACGGCCCTTTAAAAATATACACACAGCTAAAGGATGGTATGGTGTGTCACCAAACCGTCCCCATATTTGGTGCAAAAAGCAATTTTTTGTCAATTTGAATCATTATGTGGTTAAAAATGAAAATCATGGAGATAACATATGTATGTATCATGTTATCAGTCGAGAAACAAAAACATGGTATTTTTAAGGCGTATTTGTTAAAGGAACACTAGTGTTTTATTCCTAACACATCCTAATGCTATAGTGTCTCCACACTGTTTAGATTAGCTTTTCCACCCCCCAACTTACATTTTTTTTAATAAAAAAAGGAAAAAATGTTTGTTTTCCCTTTATTTGCAATGTTGACACTCAGTGCTTCACCCGCACCTCCTTCTGTGACATCATCAGGCAGGTGTTATTTCATTGCCTTCTTATTGAACTTATCGAGAAGAGTTCAGCCCTGCAACAAAATATTGCTGTATCTAGTAATTGGAAATGTTTTAGACTACAAGGTTAAAAAACCTTGGCACTGTGCTACGATCTCCATCGTGACTTGTGTAATGCCAGCTGGATTTACCTACCTTCCTGGTGGCTTTGGCAGGATTTGAACCCTGGCTTCTTGAATCCTGCTCTTTTGTCACTGAGCTATCCAGCCATTCATAGTATTGCCTTAATAGGTGTCCTTGCCTTGTTTCCAGCACTGGGAGCTGAACTTACCCGTGGCTGCTCTAGCACACCTGTAACCCATATTGATTGGCTGGATATAAAAGCCTGCCTCACCCTGGGAAGGGTGTCAGTTCATTGACTCTGCTTCCCTTGTTTGGTTCCTGTCTCTCCGTATCAGCGTTCCAGTATTTCCTGACTGATTCTGGCTTCTGACCTTGGCTTTCCTCCTGGACTACTCTGATCTCTGGCTTCCCCTGACTTTGGCTTTCCTTAACTACGCTTCTGCTAATCCCTGCTGTACTGCTACTTGGAGCACTATTCCTGGAAAGCCCCCGTGCACAGACTCACAGGTCAGGTGGCGTCTTACCTGGTCACCCTGGTCTGTGTTTACTTTGCAAGGGTGAGCGTATAACTCTGCGAGCCGGACTCCCCATCAGGTAAGACTCCTGACACACTGAGATGAAGTGGTCCGGGTGTCTTTTTGTCTCTCTAAGATAGATAGATAGCAAAGGCGGAACATACTCCGGTGCAGCAGGGTGGTAGCATTGGGGGCCCACATGCTCAAGGGGGCCTATTGGGTGGCCCATGCACTTAGGGCTACCTGGTAAATATTAACACACGGGGGCCCATTCCGGCTGTTAAAGGGCAGCGGCACCCAACCAAGCCCCTATTCAGCAACACCTGTTTCATCAGCCGCCTGGGAGGAAGAGACAGCCTGTCACTTCCTCCCAGCTTATATAGAGAGCACTGCTCAGAAGGGAAGGAGAGGCCATCAGCAGAATCCCATATCTGTGTGTAAGTGTATCTGTGTATCAAGGGGTGTGAGTGTGTGTATCTGTACATCATGTGTGTTTGTCAATGTGTTTATCTGTGTGTAAAAATGTATGTGTCAGTGTGTGTATCTGGGGTGTTTGTGTCAGGGTGTGTGTATGTGTCAGGAGGATCTCAGTGCTCCCTCGTGCACCCGCAGGACCGGCCGCCCAGTAGCACCACTGGACCCCAGGGAATCCCCTCAGCCAGGGCCGGACTGGGAGAAAAATTCAGCCCGGGCATTTTTTTATCACAGCGGCCCACTAAGAAGGGGGCGGGGCAGAGAGGGTGTGTTTTGTCATCACTAATGACAAACACGCCCCCTCTCAAAGTGAGCATGTTGGTTCAATACTCTTCCAGGGCAGACCATGTGCAGAGCTCTGCTGAAGAGCTCTAGCATGAGAAAAAAGCCCTGTATTTGTTCTGCACAGTGCAAGCAAATTTAATAACATGCTTGCACTGTGTTTCCTTGCAACTTGTCTCTGGTGTCTCTATAAATGGATGCCAGGAGACAAAAGGAAAGAGTATTGTGCATGTGTTTGGAACCTGCTTGTGGTATTGCGTGTGTGTAGAGTGAGCTGATTGTGGTGTGGTATTGTGTAACAAGGTCGGTTTTAGTCGTGTTGTGTTTTTGGTGTAATGTAATGCATATATGGCTAGGGGCTGTAGAGAATGTGTGTATAGGGGATGTAGCAAGAGTGTGCATGCAGGCTACAGTGTGTGTGTGTGTGTGTGTATATAGGTGATGTAGTGTTTGTAGGGGTTGTAGAGAGTGTGTGTTTAGGGGTGTAGTATGTGTTTGTTTACAATGAATCTAGTGTGTTTATAAGGGATCCAGAGTGTGTATTTTAAGAATGTAGTGTGTGTGTGTAGGTGGTGCAGTGTGTGTGTATACAGGAGTCTAGTGTGTGTTTGAAGGACCCAAAATGTGTAGGAGATCTAGTGAGTGTGTGTATATAACGGATTCAGAGTGTATAAAGGGATCTAGTGTGTGTGTATATGATCCAGAGTTGGGTAAGGGATCTAGTGTCTGGAATGTAATGTGTTTAGGAGTGCAGTATGTGCGTGAGGGGTGCTGTTGTGTAAATATATATATATATATATATATATATATAAAATATAAATATGTTCGGAAGTATTGTGTGTGTGTGTTTGGAACAGTGTGTATGTGTGAGGGGTGCAGTGGGTGTCTGTGAGGGATGTAGTGTGTATGTGATGGATGCTGTGTTTGAGGGGTGCTGTGTGTGATGTGTGTGAGGGTGCCGTGTGTAAGGGTGCTGTGTGTGATGGGTGTGAGAGTGCTATGTGTGAGAGGGCTGTGTGTGATAGTGCTGTGTTGTGTGATGGGTGTGAGAGTGCTGTGTGTGATGGGTATGAGAGTGCTGTGTTGTGTGAAAGTGCTGTGTGTGATGGGTGTGAGAGGGCTGTGTGTGAAAGTGCTGTGTGTGATGTGTGTGTGAGAGTGCTGTGTTGTGTGAAAGTGCTGTGTGTGATGTGTGTGAAAGTGCTGTGTGTGATGGGTGTGAGAGGGCTGTGTGTGATGGGTGTGAGAGGGCTGTGTGTGATGAATGTGATGGGTGTGAGAGGGCTGTGTGTGATGTGTGAGAGGGCTGTGTGTTATCTGTGTGATGTGTTTGAGAGTGCTGTGTGTGATGTGTGTGAGAGTGCTGTGTTGTGTGAAAGTGCTGTTTGTGATGTGTGTGAGAGTGCTGTGTTGTGTGAAAGTGCTGTGTGTGATGGGTGTGAGAGCGCTGTGTGTGAGAGGGCTGAGTGTGAGAGGGCTGTGTGTGATGTGTGTGAAAGTGCTGTATGTGATGTGTGTGAGAGTGCTGTGTTGTGTGAAAGTGCTATGTTGTGTGAAAGTGCTGTGTTGTGTGAAAGTGCTGTGTTGTGTGAATGTGCTGTGTGTGATGGGTGTGAGAGGGCTGTGTGTTAAAGGGCTGTGTGTGAGAGTGCTGTGTTAAAGGGCTGTGTGTGATGGGTGTAAAGGGGGCTGTGTGTTAAAGGGCTGTGTGTGCTGTGTGTGAGAGTGCTGTGTTAAAGGGCTGTGTGTGCTGTGTGTGATGGGTGTGAGAGTGCTGTGTGTTAAAGGGCTGTGTGTGCTGTGTGTGATGGGTGTGAGAGGGCTGCGTTGTGTGAAAAAAAAAAGTAGGCATTATGTCCCCCCTCCCTTCTTACCTTTAGCCTGGGAGGGGGGGACCGGCAAGCTGGTACCTGGGAGAGAGAGGGGGGGGCGGCAGAATCACACAACAGAATCCCTGGTGGTCCAGTGGTAAGTGAACTCTAGCCTGCGGGCTAGAGTTCACTCTCGCGAGATCCGGTCGTTGCCATGGCAACGCACCGGATCTCGCGAGAGGAACCTGGCGGAGCTGCAAGATTGAGCTCCGCTGGGTCCTCTCCCTCCCTCCCCAGCCGCATGTGCCGCAGGTCTGTCCAAGTGGGCCGGTGAGGGAGAGCTTTGATCTCCCCACCGGCCCGTTCTGGAATACAGCGGGGCCGGTGCTCGGATAGTGCCGGCCCTGCATAGACCGGCAGGGGAGATCCTGGGACTTCCCCTGCCGGCCTCGGCCCCACGGCCACCGCGGCCCACCGGGCATTTGCCCAGTGTGCCCGATGGCCACTCCGGGCCTGCCCTCAGCACTCCCAAAGGTGTTTTTTTAAACACGTGTATGTGTGTTAGTGTTAGAGTGTGTGTGTAGTCGTGTTAGTTTTTTGTGTCAGTGAGTGTGTTAGTTTTTGTGTGTGTGTTAGTTTGTGTGTGTCTGATAGTGAGTGTCGGGGGTGGGGGTGGGAGGGCCCATGGGTCGTGTGTACGCCACTGCTACATACAAACACACCTCTACATTCAAACACCAATATTGCACACAAACCTACACCCGTATTTAAAGCCAACACTACATACAAACATACCCCTGCAATCAAATACAAACATTACATACAAAATCACCGCTGCATCCAAACGCAATCACTTTACAGTAATTCAAGAAACTCTTATAATCACTTAAAAGTGCAGTGCTTATATAAACATAAATGAAATGGTAAGCACCCTTTTCACATAGAGTTTGTAGATATAATATAGGATTCCTGTATATCCTCAAAATACTAAGAAGACAACTGAAACATATCTACAAAGAAAAAAAGAAACCAGAAAGAGTAGATTTTCAAGGTTACACTCACAAGATAACTGAAAATTCAGGCTCATCAATGTGATGCTGGTCCCTTGCCAAGTGATGGAAGACACCTATAAAAGGAAACAGAAGCAAAGATATAGCGCAACACTGTATATATAGCAAACATACGCTTTATTATGTTACACTCACAAGATAAAAGGAATGCCCATCAATACAGTCTTTCCCATGAGCACACCACTCCATTCCAATGTACATACAAATATACCTCTACATGCACACACCTATACTCTATAAAAAAACATGCTTACATTCAAACACACAAAGACTGCTCACAAATACAACCCTACAAGGGAGGGCGATGGTAGATCCCCCGCTGGCATAGCATCGTAAGGACTCATACTACAGATGGGGATCTACCTATTGGCCACCCTTGTGCTAGAGGGGGCCCGGAAAATGTCTTGCACCATGGCCATATCTTTGTTAGCACTGTCAGAGATAGCTGGATAGATAGATAGATAGATAGATAGATAGATAGATAGATAGATACTAGATAGATAGATAGACAGATAGATAGACGGAGAGGGAGATAGACAAACAGACAGACAGATGGATAGATTGATGTTAAATGAAGCTGAAATGTAAAACCACAAACTACAAGAATGTTGAAATCCACCCCTCTTCATCCTGCAACTGGGCGCCTGCACCTTAGCTCCCTGTCAATCATTGTTTTATATCTGTCAGCCAACACAAAGAGAAAATAAATTAAACCAGATTTCAGTTTCCCTTCCTCCGATGCTCTGTATGCCCTGGCTGTGCCTGAACTGAATTTGATTCTTTAATATAAATGTAAAAATAAAACAGAGCATCAGACACGAAAATAGGTTACAGACGATATAGGTGACTCTCAATGCTTTAATGAATGGTGTATTTTCCAGAGGAGAGACAGATCTCCTCGTAGTTTTATGTCATTAAAGACCAGTTCTGCGAATCTGAAGTCTATGAGTGTTTGTCCGAGGCGCAATCAATAAATCTAGCAGTATTTACAAGAACATCCAGCAATATTACAGACAGGCTCAGCAGACGGAGAAACCTAGATTCTACAAATCTAAGTAAGTACGGCTATTTACTGTGCCTGAGGGTTACACAGGACGGACACAATGTTACCATTACTCTCTGCATTAACTAAACAGTCCAGATAAATGTGAATAGGTCCTATTGTTCCAATCCACAAAATAGGAAACTAGGACATTTCAACTCACTTACTTATTTTAAATGATGCAGCTGATTCATATATAGATTTTTAGAATAGAATTATAGATTTCGAGTTGTGGCCCATTTCAGAGCCCCTACTACGCGATGCGAGAGCAGTAGGCACTCTGTGTAACAGCTGTTACCTATCAGCCTGTGATGTAAGAAGATGACATCACTTGATATCACTATGGAAACATAACCCTGAAATTAAAAAAAACTAAATAAAATGTGCTACTTTACTGGAAATGTATTGAGAGCAAGTGACTAACTCTGATATTATTGTTATTAAATAACAGTGTTTTAAGAGTAACCATTCCTAGAAAGAAATTAATATTATTTCCCTCAATGCAGGAGGACATAGGGCAACATATTAAACTATAAATCTATTATAAAGTAACCCAATAAAGAAGGAACAAACTGCTAACTGCGTAAAGACATCTCAAGGTTGGATGATGTCATTGGAGATCAGAAATGTTGAAAAAACATAATGCAAGTCATTAAAATATAATGTTTGGGTTCAAAAATAAAACAGAGTTATGCACTTCCCCATAATATAAAAAGATGCACACCCAGAGGATTAGCGGTCCTGAGGCTTAATACCTGGTTAGTCACTTGAGAAAAACTCAGATTTCTAATGTCTTTGACAAGTTTATCAAAAAATATAATAAACAAAAAAGTAAGTAGAGAATAGGTGCCAGATTCAAGCAAATCCATTCTACCAAGAGTTACAAACAAAACACAAAAAATTACCAGTAGAATTCTCACTCAATCTAAAAACAAAATTATATCAATGTCAGTGAGACTCAATTTTTTATGTTTTATAAGTAAACGTCGGCAAACACACAGAGCTAATTATTCACATATTTAGGGCCGGAGTTTGGGGAAGCCTGCCTTATCTGATGCACCATTTCACAAAGTCCGGCCACTGGGATATGATGTTATGCTGTATCCCAGCTGTGCATCGCAAGTAACTCCTCGAACCTCCCCATGTCTGGTGGTGGCCCGTAGCCAGTCCTTCTACAGCAGCAACCCTGGGATAAAAGAATATAAAAACTGCTCGCCTGGCACACGGAACTACACGTCTCTGGTGTCGGAGATATAAATTCCACATACCAAGATCAAAATGATAGATCCTAAACAAATCGATTTGTTTCATTTCAAATTCATTCTTTATTTCTATTAATTTGGAACAAAACAGATTGCTGGTCTAATGTGGAGCCAAAATCATGTGTAGTAACCCACAGACCGGGGGACGGAGCTAGCAGCCAAACTGTCTGGTTGCACATTGCCAGAGCTCCAAGTGAGAGTCCAAAAATCTAGCTGAAAATGCAGAGAAAGTCAAGTTTTATTGGCACTCACTGATACTTACCTGTGGATATGGGGCGCCGAAGCAAGAAGTATAAGCCTGATCGTCCACAGATGACAGCCGATATAGGCGATTTGCTAGGGAGGCTGCAATCCTCGCAGGGACCTTTTATGGTAGCTCTGTTGGATGGAATCTCCCGCACGGCCAGCGAGGAATCCCTACCAGTGGAAGCAGAGCATGAAGTGAGACCGGAGGCAGAACTCCTCACTCAACTCCAAAGCCAGTCGCATTACCACTCTGGAGCAGCAACTTTCTACCATACAGCATTTACAAAAGCAAAACCAGGAACACATTACGGTTTTAGAGGATAAGCAGCACTGGAAAAATATTCAAATCCGCGGCCTACCTGACACCATCGTAGCAGCAGAGTTCCCACACTTTTTTCTGTTTAGCTGGGAACTTTTAGCTGTTCTCAGCTAAACAGGCAAAATCCATCAACTTGGCTGGATTGCCGGACCTTCCACTGGTCATGCTGGCCAAGCAGAGACGTAATCCTCCGATTCCAACTAGGCACAGACCGAACGGCCTTCATTGCGGCTGTCCGCACTAAGTCACCTCTCCTGTTTGAGGAACACACTCTTACCTTTTTCCTGGACTTATCCAAGTCCACACTGGAATGGAAACAGTCCCTGAGACCCCTGACACAGGCACTAACAATAATAATAATAATATTAATCAATATAATTATTAATATTATTATTATATTATTTATAGAGCGCCATCAAATTCCGCAACGCTTTACAATGGGTGGACGAACAGACATGTAGTTGTAACCAGACAAGTTGGACACACAGGAACAAAGGGGTTGAGGGCCCTGCTCAATGAGCTTACATGCTAGAGGGAGTGGGGTAAAATGACACAAAAAGGTAAGTATAGTATTAGACTAGTGACAGTTGCAGAAGAGGAATCAGTTAAGAGTTTAATTGATACGCTTTTATGAAGAAGTGGGTTTTTAATGATTTTTTGAAGGAGTGGAGACTGGGTGAGCATCTAATGGAGGAGGGAAGCGAGTTCCACAGGAACGGTGCAGCCCTCGAGAAGTCTTGAAGGCGAGCATCAGAGGTGGGAGTACGGACAGAAGATAGACGTAAGTCTTCAGCAGATCGTAAGGGCCTAGACGGGACATACTTGTGTATAAGGGAGGATAGATAGGTGGGAGCAGCATTATGTAGACATTTGAAAGCAAGAACCAGAATTTAAAATTGAGCTCTATATTTTATAGGAAGCCAATGTAGGGACTGACAGGAGGCATGTGAGGTGCGGGCGGACAGGAAGATGAGCCTCGCCGCCGCATTCATTATGGACTGTAACGGCGCAAGTTGGGAGCACATAAGACCACTGAGAAGCGGATTACAGTAGTCAAGGGGAGAAAGGACAGTGGAATGAACCAACACCTTAGTCGCATCTGGCGTTAAGTAGGGGCGATGCGCGCAATGTTTTTTAGATGGAAATGACAGGATTTGGTGAACATGAGGCTTGAAGGAGAGGTCGGAGTCAAAGAGAACACCTAGGCAGCGAGCATGCGTGGTGGAGCTAATGGTAGCACCGTTGACTTGGAGGGAGACAGACACAGGAGTAACAACACTTGAGGGAGGAAAGACCAGAATTTCAGTTTTGGTCAAGTTTAGTTTTAGGAAGTGGGCAGCCATCCATAATCAATAATAACGCGCAGACTTAGGATCAGGAGTAATAATACATAAATTCAAAATCAATAATAACACACAAACCCAGGATCAGGAGTAAAAAACACCATTCTAATGATTGACAAGGCACAGGTCCAAATTAGGGTTAAAACTGAATTAACCCAAAATGCGCAAAATAGAAAGTTTGTATACCTATCACAGCTATAGTACATTAGTTGCTATGGGCAACAAGCGCGTTCCGGAATCATTAGAAGAATAAAACTTCCAAAAATATATTCATAATATTAAAAACAAATCCTAAACTTTAATAATCCGGAATATAGAGAAATGAATGAAGCTGGCATTATGTAGGTCGGATGTGGCTATTATTATATCTATTTAAATGTCTGTTTCCACATCCCTTTATCTCCAGCAATGCACTGTCCCGCTGTGTTCATTACATAATCCGGACATTGTCATTCACCTAGATTGGGGGGACATTACATCGCACCCTCTCCTACTCATTTGTTGATTAGTAATTAGAGGAGACGAGAAGCACAGATCCAGTAATTACATGAGAGGGCTCATCAGTGCATATTACGTGTACCCTATGTTAAGTATGGTAATTTAAAACATCAAGGTGACCCTTTCACCCTGACACCCCAACTCTTAGCTCCCATTAATTTACTAACGGCTCGACAGTCTGGCAAAGATCGAGGCAGGAAGTAATTGCCAAACCTTAATCAAGATTCACTCTCAAAGACGATTCCCTGTAACATGTTGACATGATAGAGAGCGTGGGCCTGAAAATGTCATTTATAATGTTACATGTTACTACAGTGTGTCGTCCACGCTGACCCGGTAATTTGTTTCAGTCCCAACTGATTTGTGGCTGGGGTGGGGAAAGCCACGAAATTAAAATTTTATTCACAGAACAAGTGAGACGTAAACAATACAGGGAAAAAAGGAGGAACAGTAGAAATATATATATTTCTGTATTACATATTTAATAAATATATGAAATATATCAATATGTAAATATAGATTTTGTGATAACTGTTACTGTTCTTCTTTCCTCTATTGATTACTTCTCCCTTGATCTGTGAACACATAGTGTTATATCATATTTAGCTGTATACTGATTAGCACGTTCTAAAGCCCTTTTAGCTCATCTGATTCATTTCCCAATCAGGTTTTCTGTACTGAAATTCTACAGAGCCGAACCAACATACAGCGTGAATTCAGGTGTCCCGAAAAACGTTGCGGGAAAAAGGTTTGTCCGAATCAAATTTTCTCACGGTGCAGTCTAGATCACTCCTTTAACTCATTCAGGAATTGTGCTGGGTTCAATGAGTATTCCCTGTGCTTTAACCTGAAATCACTGCACCAGGATTCTGGGGGTTACGTTTAGGGGTACTTGGGGTTCAGGTTGGGACCTTAAGGGAAGAGGATGCCTGCAATGAATACGGTGTGGACTGTAATGCACATCACCCTCTGCCAAGTCTAGCTCAATTTACACTAGAATATGGGTGTAGGAAGCAGGAGAGATGGGGAGACCAACCCCCAATGAAATCTCGTGAGAAGGATTAGAAAGGGGCACGATTCGCCCAAGTCATGATGGTGTTTTACTGTTTACTGTAAGAAAGATGAGAAAGACACGCATATTCAAATTAGTTGGTTATCACCATAGCTTTTAGAAACATTAAATAAACTATAAGATGATAAACTATTAGTTGAAAAGCTTTTATTGAATAACTGATTTAAATATATATTTATACATAGTCTGATAAGGTGAGGTGGGTTATTCTACAAACAGCCTGCCCGATGATGTACATGCAAGCACTCCTTAAACACACAGACGGTGCCAGGCTGACAGACAGCCATTCATCAGTTCATAAAACATATAGTGTGTGAGTTACCAGCAAAACGCATATCAAATGTCTAAAATAATATTTTAAACACAAAGATACTTACTTACTAATCAGCAAATGTTTGTGAATCGTAAAATGTTATTTTTCTAACCCACCGCAGTTCAGTGTTTAATAAATAAATCATAGTGTGTTGCCAGGGGCATCTCTGGAAATTTTAATCTCTTGTTCTGTTCATTATGATTTACATCAACCGATACGTTCCTGAGACTCGTCTGATCCAGGTGCCCTCTTCGAGGTGATCATTTCCTGCTCACGCTTCACCTTGGCTCACAGTAGAGGTTACAGGGGGTAATAGCCTCCAGCTAACTGTTCCCAGCCTTTTATATGATGCCCTATGCCCCCGCCATGCTCAAAGCAGTGAGCGCTGTGTGCAGCAATGGCGTTCAGCATCTCCTCGCTGTGCATGAACGCTCCCCATAGAGATTCATTGGTTCAATGCATCTCCACGAGGATATGTTGATTGGTGCAGTGCAGTGCTTTGCTGCACCTGAGCAATCGCCTCCCAGTGCTTTCCTATAGAGGCAGGGCAGCTTCGACAAGACCGACACGGCATGTTTGAAAAAGTGAGTAAAATCCCCTTTTCAAAGCAAGCCAAGGGAAGGGGGGCAAGAAACCTAAACATTGATTTTACCTCTGTAGTGTCAGGAATACAGTGTTCCTTTAAACTGAGGCCACAGAATATTATGATTACGTAAAAGAAATTAAAAAGAACATGGGCATTTTGCCATATCTTATTATTATTATTATTATTATTATTATTTTATTATTTATATAGCGCCAACAAATTCCGTAGCGCTGTACAATGGGTGGACTAACAGACACATAATTGAGATCAGACCACTGGACGTACAGGAACAGAGGGGGTTGAGGGCCCTGCTCAATGAGCTTACATGCTAGAGGGAGTGGGGTATAGTGACACAAACGGGTTAAAGTAGGGGAATTAAATAGTTTGTTAGAGAAGGGTTTATTGAGTGCTTGGTAGGTCATTTTTGACAGTTGCAGGAAAGGAGTCATGGGGTGGGGGATGAGAAGCCTGCTGACAGTTTAATTGATACGCTTTAACGAAGAAGTGAGTTTTCAAAGATTTTTTGAAGGAGTGGAGGCTGGGTGAAAGTCTGATTGAGGAGGGAAGGGAGTTCCACAGAATAGGTGCAGCCCTAGAGAAGTCTTGAAGGCGAGCGTCAGAGGTGGGGATCCGGGCAGAGGATAGGCGTAGGTCTTGGGATGAGCGCAGGGGTCTCGACGGGACATACTTGTGTATGAGGGAGGATAGGTATGTTGGAGCAGCATTATGTAGGGATTTGTAAGCAAGTGCCAGAATTTTGAGTTGGGCCCTATATCTAACTGGAAGCCAATGCAGGGACTGACAGAGCGTGGAGGTGTGGGAGGTGCGACCGGACAGGAAAATAAGCCTCGCAGCTGTGTTCATTACAGATTGCAGCGGTGCAAGCTGGGAACATGTAAGACCGGTCAGAAGGGGATTGCAGTAGTCGAGGCGAGAGAGAACAACAGCATGAACCAATATCTTAGCCGCGTCCGGCGTTAGATATGGGCAGATGCGCGCTATGTTCTTGAGTTGGAAGCGACAGGATTTGACTATCGATTGGACATGGGGAGTAAAAGAGAGGTCAGAATCGAAAAGAACCCCTAGGCAGCGAGCCTGCGAGGTAGAGGTGATAGTAGCGCCGTTGACTTGGATGGAGACAACAGGAGTAGCAGCACTTGAGGGAGGAAAAACTAGAAGTTCTGTTTTGTTCTGTTATCATTCCTTCTGCTTAATACCATTACTGGCAGCCAGGAGGCAGCTTCCTTATCTTATATCAGAGATGCATATTACCCTGGGTGGGGAAACAGGTGGTACAGACCCTCACCCCCCGCATCATTGATGGCTTATGTCTCCTTCCTATAGACCTGTAGGATCAGAGCATCAATATAATCTCAGAAAATGAGCCAGCTCACAGCCCAGCTCTCTCCGAAGGAAATTTAGACACAAGTGGGGGAATCATTAGAAGGTTGACTTTAAAGGATCACTATAGGCACCCAGACTACGTTAGTTTAATGAAGTGATCTGGGTGCCAAGTCCCCCTAGTTTTAACCATGCAGCTGAAAATATGTTACAGAGAAACTGCTATGTTTGCACTGCAGGGTTAATCTAGCCTCTAGTGGCTGTCTCCCTGACAGCCTCTAGTGGCTGTCTCCGCGACATTGAGTAAATCACACTTATTTGACGCTGGATGTTCCTACGGAGTCCAGTGTCAAAAAAGATCCCCATAGAAAAGCATTGAGTAATGCTTTCCTATGGGCAAGTTTTAATGCGCGTGCGCCTCTGGCCGCGCGTGCGCATTCGGCTCCACTCAGGAGCTGATGTCGATGGAGGAGGAGGAGGAGGTCACCAGTAGGAGCCCAATGCTGGATTAAGGTAAGCAAATAAATGGTTACCTTATTCGCCCCATTTATTGGCCACGGAACAGGGCCCTAGTCACCGTTTAGGTTACTAGGGCTCCATAGTGTTAGGAATACATATTTGTATTACTAACGCTATAGTGTTCCAGTAAGGAGAAGACTTGTCTAGAAGAAATAGATTAAAGTTCCAGACATAGCCTCTCCCATTTTACCAGGCGGTGACGTATAGAGACAAGAAGCCTCTGTGTTGAATTTCAATGCAAAAACAATCTGATCAATGTGATATGGAACATATCAGCTATGAAGAAAGGTTAACAAATTTAAACCTATTTAGTTCGAAAAACGTCGCCTGAGAGGGGATATGATAACATTATACAAATATATTCGGGGCCAGTACAAACCATTGTGTGGAAATCTATTCACAAACCGGACTTTACATAGGACACGAGGTCATGCGTTTAGACTAGAAGAAAGAAGATTTCGTCTAAGGCAAAGGAAAGTTTTTTTTACTGTAAGAACAATCATAATGTGGAATTCTCTGCCTGAAGAAGTGGTTTTATCAGAGTCCATACAGATGTTCAAACAGCTACTAGATGCATACTTGCAAAAACAGAATATTCAAGGATATAATCTTTCAATGTAGGGTAATAACTGCTTGATCCAAGGATAAATCTGACTGCCATTCTGGGGTCAAGAAGGATTTTTTTCCTAGATTGTTGCAAAATTGGAAGTGCTTCAAGCTGGGGTTTTTTTGCCTTCTTTTGGATCAACAGCAAAAAACATATGTGAGGAAGGCTGAACTTGATGGACGCAAGTCTCTTTTCAGCTATGTAACTATGTAACTATGTAATATGTAATATGTGATACAGACCTCAGCATTGTGTGTAGCTATGGAACCGTGCTGTCTGTGGGTATATTTTAGAATATAGGTATAAATACTTTACTTGATGAACTACAATAGCTCCGACCCACTCTCAGTGAGAATAGATAAGATTAAAGGGTTACAGTTAACAGTCTGTCGTCAATAATTATGTCAAGCTTTCTAAGCAAAGTGAACAGAAAAAACACAAACTAAGCCCATAAACAACGCATCTGACATATTAGCAAAACTTTTGGATTGATTGTGCTCTGGGTAAATCCGAATGGTGAATCTGTAAATGGAGATTAAATATGGAGCTGAGGACAGAGCTAAGGAGAACATTCTACAGAGAGATACAGTAAGGCTGAATGGCAGGGGGATTTACATCGATGAATGATGGTCTTTGATGGAACGTGTCACACACATCGCATTCATACACATTCACATGTAGCAGTTTTAATCTTCCACATGACGCAGGACATGTTTAGCCTGAGCGACTTAGGTGGAAACGAAGGGTTGATTTATCAAGGTAAAACAGGGGATATTTGGGGGCAAAGTGTTAATATGGCGCAATCATTGTGGAAACCAACATAATGTATCTCATCACTTTGCAATCAATAGTGTCTGTTTGCTGTGATACATCTATCCCTACGAGGAAGCGAGACAGAGGGACAGACATAGAAATCAATGTAGATTTGGGAACAGTTGGGGAGAGAAGCAGGAAGTAAGGGCCGATCAGAAGAGCTAAAGAGCAGAGCAGGATTAACCATAAGGTGACCCAGTAGTAGGACCAGGGCCCCAGAACCAAGAGTTTGCTTGGCCCTATTGACCATCCCTATGTGAAGAATGAAAAGGAGCCCTAAACTGATAACCTGCCTAGGGCCCCGTGGGATCTCAATACTTCTCTGCTAAGGAGGGGAGGTGGCCCAATTATATACTCAGTCAGCCAGTAGCCCCCTGAGTATGGGCATCAGTTTTCTGGTATAAAGAAATCCAAGAACACAGCAATCACCAAGATTACAGGATGGTGACCCCTGGAGAATATTCCTGTTTGCCTGGGGGTCACACTTTAAATTCCATCAGAGTAAAATATCAAGCCTCCATGCAAAACATAAATATATTGAATGTTGAAATGAGGTGAAATGAGATTATTAAGGGACCCCCATATTTTCTAAATAGTCCCTGCCTAGTGGATCTTGTTGTTACCATTATCCTGTTTCCCCAGCAGTGCTCTGTTTTCACTCTGTCAGAGAAAGAGTTAATGAAGGCATGCATTTGCAGACCTGCAGGAGAGCAGCGCAGGCCTCCAGCCGCGATGTAATTTGGACATGATTTTCTTGCAGGAGAGAGAGTACAAGGAGGGGGCAACATTTACACTTCACTGAACCTTTCTGTTAAAAGCTGAATTAGGTTAGAAGGAAGATTTCTGAAGGCGACTCTCTCTGCCTCCTCTTCGTGTCTCTATGTATGTCTCATCCTCGGCAGCATGACGAGGGACCCGTGGGGAGTCTCTGAGCCGCTGTGTGAGGCACAATCCCACTCCCCAGGATAAAATGCAGACAGTAAAATGCATCTGCATTATTTAGTGTTTATGTCTTGCTGTCAAACAGGGCTAACAACACAGCCAGCAGTGCAGAGCAGAGGCCCCCACTGTGCAGATAGAACACGGGCAGAAGAGCATACAATCATCTTCTTAGGCACACACCATATAAAGCATGGGTGTCACCATAGAGCCCTCCATCCATTCATCCATTAGTACAACCAGCTAGCCATCTATAGTAAGTACATTATTATTACTTATATGGCGCCAACAAATTCCACAGCACTGTACAATGGGTGGACTAACATAAACAGAGTAAGCCCATGCTCTAGAGCTAAGAGTGAGAGGAGCTGAAGTTCAACAGTAATGGATGTGCTTCTACTCTGGTGAAGCAGCCATACTGCCTCCAATTACTCCTACCCAACATGTGATAGCTATTCTACTTTTACTAAGGCATTGTGGGTATTATCAATTCAAAATGGAGTCCACCGATTGGCTAGGCATATTCCTAGTGCCTGTTGAGACGTTCATAAAATTAATTTAAAAACAACTTTCCTGACCAACTTACAACTTCTATCTGTTTTTTTGTTTTGTATGATATAGAGTTTTGAAGCACACCTTTTTACTTACACTATGCAGGTTTCTTTGTATTTTTATATTCTTAATGGATAAATTCATGTAATTTTCTTATATTAAACGGATATGTTGATCTGAAAAGCAAATATGATATTTTAAAAAAAAACTAAAAAACCTATTATTGCATTTTCAGTCACATATGACAAGGGACAATCTCCTGGGGGCAATGAGCTGCAGTGCATTATGGGGAGCTAAAAATCAGGTTACAAAAATCAATACCAATAAGCTAAATAGGAAATGTCTTTTACCTAAATTATGAGTAATTCACTGTTTGGTGGATTACACTAAAGCTCGATGAGGTTCATGATCGCATTTGCATATTTTAGTGACTTTTAATTGTTGTTTTTTTTTGTTGTCGCATGCTATGAAGTCAATTGTTTTTGAATAATTCTTCTATACCTTCTTGACAAACCAGTGTGGAAAACAAGGTGGCGTTTTGGTCTGGTGGGAACATAATCCAGAAAGCACGTATGTAGAGTGTTGATTTGACTTTATATTGTATGTCATGTTTATAATCTATATCTGTATATTGTATGTCATGTTTATAATCAATATCTGTATATTGTATGTCATGTTTATAATCTATATCTGTATATTGTATGTCATGTTTATAATCTATATCTGTATATTGTATGTCATGTTTATAATCTATATCTGTATATTGTATCTCATGTTTATAATCTATATCTGTATATTGTATGTCAAGTTTATAATCAATATCTGTATATTGTATGTCATGTTTATAATCAATATCTGTATATTGTATGTCATGTTTATAATCAATATCTGTATATTGTATGTCATGTTTATAATCTATATCTGTATATTGTATGTCATGTTTATAATCAATATCTGTATATTGTATGTCATGTTTATAATCTATATCTGTATATTGTATGTCATGTTTATAATCAATATCTGTATATTGTATGTCATGTTTATAATCAATATCTGTATATTGTATGTCATGTTTATAATCAATATCTGTATATTGTATGTCATGTTTATAATCTATATCTGTATATTGTATGTCATGTTTATAATCAATATCTGTATATTGTATGTCATGTTTATAATCAATATCTGTATATTGTATGTCATGTTTATAATCTATATCTGTATATTGTATGTCATGTTTATAATCAATATCTGTATATTGTATGTCATGTTTATAATCAATATCTGTATATTGTATGTCATGTTTATAATCTATATCTGTATATTGTATGTCAAGTTTATAATCTATATCTGTATATTGTATGTCATGTTTATAATCTATATCTGTATATTGTATGTCATGTTTATAATCAATATCTGTATATTGTATGTCATGTTTATAATCTATATCTGTATATTGTATGTCATGTTTATAATCAATATCTGTATATTGTATGTCATGTTTATAATCAATATATGTATATTGTATGTCATGTTTATAATCTATATCTGTATATTGTATGTCATGTTTATAATCAATATCTGTATATTGTATGTCATGTTTATAATCAATATCTGTATATTGTATGCCATGTTTATAATCTATATCTGTATATTGTATGTCAAGTTTATAATCAATATCTGTATATTGTATGTCATGTTTATAATCTATATCTGTATATTGTATGTCATGTTTATAATCTATATCTGTATATTGTATGTCATGTTTATAATCAATATCTGTATATTGTATGTCATGTTTATAATCAATATCTGTATATTGTATGTCATGTTTATAATCAATATATGTATATTGTATGTCATGTTTATAATCTATATCTGTATATTGTATGTCATGTTTATAATCAATATCTGTATATTGTATGTCATGTTTATAATCTATATCTGTATATTGTATGTCATGTTTATAATCAATATCTGTATATTGTATGTCATGTTTATAATCTATATCTGTATATTGTATGTCAAGTTTATAGTCAATATCTGTATATTGTATGTCAAGTTTATAGTCAATATCTGTATATTGTATGTCATGTTTATAATCAATATCTGTATATTGTATGTCAAGTTTATAATCAATATCTGTATATTGTATGTCATGTTTATAATCTATATCTGTATATTGTATGTCATGTTTATAATCAATATCTGTATATTGTATGTCATGTTTATAATCTATATCTGTATATTGTATGTCATGTTTATAATCTATATCTGTATATTGTATGTCATGTTTATAATCAATATCTGTATATTGTATGTCAAGTTTATAGTCAATATCTGTATATTGTATGTCATGTTTATAATCTATATCTGTATATTGTATGTCATGTTTATAATCAATATCTGTATATTGTATGTCATGTTTATAATCTATATCTGTATATTGTATGTCATGTTTATAATCAATATCTGTATATTGTATGTCAAGTTTATAGTCAATATCTGTATATTGTATGTCATGTTTATAATCAATATCTGTATATTGTATGTCATGTTTATAATCAATATCTGTATATTGTATGTCATGTTTATAATCTATATCTGTATATTGTATGTCATGTTTATAATCTATATCTGTATATTGTATGTCAAGTTTATAATCAATATCTGTATATTGTATGTCATGTTTGTAATCTATATCTCTATTTTGAATCTGATCTGTATAATCTATATCTGTATATTGTATGTCAAGTTTATAATCAATATCTGTATATTGTATGTCATGTTTATAATCAATATCTGTATATTGTATGTCATGTTTGTAATCTATATCTCTATTTTGAATCTGATCTGTATAATCTATATCTCTATTTTGAATCTGATCTGTATAATCTATATCTCTATTTTGAATCTGATCTGTATAATCTATATCTCTATTTTGAATCTGATCTGTATAATCTATATCTGTATACTGTATCTTGTATGGATAATCTACCACTGATGTGCAAAACCAAAGGAAGCAGGACTGCCCTGTGCAAATCAGGACACTAGGCTGTTCAACCATGCTTATATTCCTTCGTGTGCAATAATGATGGCTTCAGAATTGCCAAAGGATTTATAAAATAGACTGTTATCATTTGAACATATTGCAGTGTATGAGGTGTTTCTCAGTGGGCAATGGTCTTTGACGCAAAGAGGTGGATTTCCATAAGACACCAATCTTCGCTAGAGCGACTCGCATCCGTTTAACCAGCATCAGTGCTTCTTTGAATCATAAGGATCTGTTTATTAAAAGACTGCTGACTTCAAACCTGGAGACTACAGAAGCAAAATACTGCATCATCATGTCCATGAATGAAAAATGGAACCGATTGAAATCAGTTGCTTTGTGTGCTTTGAAAATGTAATTAGATCTGTGTGCCTGAGCTTAGGGGAAATAAATGTTCTGCATTTCCTTATGTATAGTAATTAAAAAAATAACCACTGCTAAATTTTCGTTTTTTCCATTTTAATTATATATATAGGTATGTGTTGGATTAAAATTAACATTTTTGTTTTATTCTATAATTTACTGACATACTAATTTCTTCCAAATTTCACATAAAATATTGTAATTTTGAGTATTTATTTGCAGAAAACGACAACTGCTAAAAATAACATTAAACATTCTGTGTTTCGCATTCCTGCTGGGCGACATTATGCCACTCCAAGCGCAAAAATTCACACAGTCCTGCTTTCTTTGATGGTGACCATCCATGTTCCTCTTGATCACATTTCAGAGGTTTTCGATGGGAATTATCTTGGGCTATCCATGGTAGAGTCTTGTTCCTCCAACCACACATTGATTGACCTGACTTTGTGGCAGGGAGCATTGACCTGCTGGAAAATCAGTCGTTAGAGTTAGGAAAGGTTGTCAGAACAGAGGAACCAAGTTCTTTTCGAGGATGTCCAAGTACACTTGGACATGGCTTGAATTATGCATCCATCAAAAAGATGAAGCGGTCAGATTACAGCCTTGCTGAAACACCCCCAAATCATCACAGATCCTCCATCAAATTCCATAGTGGGTGTAAGACACCGTGGCCTGACCTTGTTCTTCTGAACTGTCGCCTTTGAAATTTTAAGCATAAAAGCAATTAGACACTCACTGTATTCCTTTAGGCCTTTGTCTATCCATTAGTCAACCAGGTGTTGGGTATAGCTGAAAACTGGACTCATTAGAGAAGGTTACCGTACTCGAGCTCTCTATAGTCCATTCCTTATGGACTTTTGCAAACCTCAGCCTGGCTCATCTTTGCTACTTATTGATGAAGTCCATTTTCATAGCTTTACATGCTTCAGCCCTGCCCCCAGGAGCATGTTTCGACCTGCCCACTCCAGCTGCCATTTGCCATTCTTTTTCTTGGTCACTTGATGTCACCCTATGATTGTTGAGTGACATTTGTAATTAGTTGGCAGTCACCCCAGTCAATTGAAAGTAGTTTTATCCCTCTGACAGTCTGTAACTTTGTTGTCCCCAATGTCTGCTGCCTTACCTTGTTCTTATCCATCTTTGAAACGTTACGGATGGAGGCAATCTGATGCTCACTGAATCCTTCTACCATGAAAGCCAGAACCGAACGTTCTTTTCCTCGCGCAAAACCTTTCTTTTCAAATTGTTTGTCAATAGTTATTATTTGGTTGCAATAAATTTCCAGGTACTACTACCACTGTTTTTTGCTGTCCAGTTGGTCTTATTGCAACAGGGTAGTGGTGACGTAGCACTACAGTGCACTTATTAAATAAGATTTGGTACAGGTGATCACCTTATTAGTACCTCTTGAAGTAGAGTGGGGCATGCTTTTATTAGAATTCAACAAACACTGGAATGGAATGGCTGCCGTACATATAAAGATGCCGATTAAGGAAAAAATAGAGTGGTCTCTAAAGAAAATGTAAACACTAGATCTCTCTTTACAGTAAGTGTTCCCGGTGACTAAAGGTTATTGTTACTGCAGGTTAGATGTTTCGGTGCTTATTGTATCCTCTAAATGGAACCCAGCTTCAAATACTGTTCTACATTGGTGCAAAGGACACTTGGATTAACCATGACTCCCAGACCCAGTGAGACCATCCCAGCAACACCAGGGAACAGTATCCAACTGGCCCAATACAAGTACATTATTAGAAGCTATTGCTCTGAATGTAGGTCTATAGTGCTTTGTGTACATTCTGTCATAGGTGGGACATGAGTGTCATGATGCTGTCCCACAGCCTAGTTCTTCTGACCAATCATCAGACAGCTATATTTTCCACTAGGTGTTAAAGGATGAGTGCTTGTTTTTGAAGGACACCCATAGATGAAGCGTCATAGTATTCAACGAACAAGAAAAAGAGAGAACAAAGAACTTTGTACTGGTAACTTTGAAGTAATTGGTTTAATATTCAGAGAAACATATATATATATATAGATATATATAGTATCTCACAAAAGTGAGTAGACACCTCGCAATTTTGTAAATATTTTATTATATCTTTTCATGTGACAACACTGAAGAAATGACTCTCTGCTACAATATAAAGTGTAAATTTGCTGCCCCTCAAAATAACTTAACAGACAGCCATTACTGTCTAAACCGTTGGCAACAAGAGTGAGTACACCCCAAAGTGGAAAATTCTCCTTCGAAATATTTCTTATTAGACTCATTGAACAATTACAAATGAAGACCAGGATAAGAGAATAAGTAAATATTTTAGGTTATCCTAATATTGGTCTTATACTGTCAAAGATGAAAACATTATTTTTCTAAAATGTTTAAATTCATCCACACAAGGCCTCTACCGTCTCCTCTAGAGTAAACTTAGACTTTCACTATGTTCTTGACCCAGTTTGATCTTCCCTGGTGTATTAAATGTTTAAGATAAATAGCACTAGATTTAGTTATCTAATTAAATGCATATATGTGTATCCCGCTTTTATCAAAAACTCAAGGTGATTGTCCCCCTGAGATGTTATTGTACTGCTCTTGAAAATTGCAGATAGAAGAAATTATATTGCTCCACAGATTTCTACCTTGAGTTGTAAATAAAAAATCCAATCTTTTTAAAATTAAATTTTCCATTCCTCTTCTAACTTTTAGCATCATAATATGGAGTCGTTCCAGATGTACGATGCCCTTTGTTGATATGATGCCCATGTTCTGGATATTGAACCAAAGTTAAAAGCAGAACGTTCCTTGTTCTTTAAGCTCTGGACTCTGGAAACGTTTCAATGTCTTTTGCTAAACTAAACAAATGCAAAAGCATAAAAAGATTCCAAATTGGCAAACAGATCCATTATCCACAGATAATTGACTCTTAGAGGTTAAAGAATAATAGACAATGGTATTAATTTGGTCATAAGAGCAACGAGATACTACACCAAGTGGCTGTTGAGTTATGGTAGTGACAATTTGTGTTTTAATGAAAATATTCCACAGTCATTGAAAAACGCGAGTTTCCAGGAAAAACGCGAGAAATTGGTACAGCAGATTTTTTCTGTGACAGAAAAATGGTAACCGATTATGAACGTACCAAACCAGATGATATTGAGAATGGTGGAAGTGGTCAGTCAGTGGTGGAGTTTAATAGAAATTTTTGTCACATTTCTTCCTAGCAAACGTCATACTCCTTAATGCGTGATCGTTTTCAGACATAAAACCTCAGGATAACCTCAGGATTAAATATCTTAATTAATTAATGGAGTGAATGATATAAAATATATTGTCACCCCACCAGCGAGTGTAATTGTAAAATAACGTTTCTCCACACTCTTGCAGACAGACGTGGGAGTTCCCAGCACAGAAAAATTATGTTTAACTTGACTTTCAAATAAATGATACTGTAGCCCCATGTAGCTAGAGCGCAGCTAAGCGGAAAAAGGCCTTGACAGGGGTTAGGAGGCGGGCTTAGGAGGAAGTAAGCGAGGGTTGGAATTATGGGTAAGTGGGATTGGCTATTTAAATGAGCAGCCATTTTAGGTGAGTCATTCTAACTTCCTACCTGGTCGAGTTTGTCCCACCCACCCTCCCTTTGTTTGTTTTGTGTTTATTTAACCCGTTTCTTTCACAGCGGCGGGACGGGGAGCTGAAGGAGAGGAAATAGGCTCCCCTGGATGAACGTGAGGTGGAATAAACAGATTGTGGTCATCGGTGGTTGAGAGGTTTCGAGTCCTGGAGGTGGCTCAGAACCTGGTGGGGCAGGGGTATCCGGGTATACCCCTGCCGTGGTTAATGGTGGTTGGCACTTTGATATAAAGTTGGTGTATGTTATAATTATGTATATATGTGTTATTATATGGGGGTCATTGCCTTTTGTATGGTAGCCGAAGGAACAGGATGCGAGGGGGCGGAGTATGGGGGGCAATGACCCATGTTTACCTGTTAATTTATTATCGATATTATTATTATTATTATTATTATTATTATTATAATTATTGGTTAATAAAGCTGTGGACAAATTTCCCCATACTACTTAGTGTCTGTGTATTATTGGGTTAGGTTATGGGGGTGGTTTGTCCTGGATTCCGACTGCCCAAATGGCGACTATAGACCTGTCAAATGTTTTTATGCAAAGACTCAGTAGCGGAAGGGTTAACCAATGTGACCGAAAAATGTTAATGCTTAGCTTACAGCCTCAGGGATGAATTTAATCAGCAAACAGTGTTTTGTTTTGTTTTGTTTTTCCAGGTTCTGTACAAGACTTCCACATGTATTAGAACTTAATCTGCATTTACATTCCTTTTAGAGCAAGCTGTATCAGATAAATCAGCCACTGGTATTGAGTTAACCCTATTTATTCGAGAAACTCATAGCATTCTTTACATAGCCCAATAAACCAGCCATAAACCATACACATTTGAATGACTGATTATGATGATTTGTAGCAAAAAAATAAGATTATCGTAATCTTGGGAAATGTCTAAAAATGATGGATGTTTTATGCCCCCTCCAATATTTTATCTAATATCTGCCACTGGCACATTCTATTGATAGAAGGTTTTAGCAATGTTGGGGGAGGGAGCTACACATGTAGTTGGGCCTGGGTATCAAGTGGATTAGAGTTTAATTTAAAATACTGGAACCAAAGGCATTTACAGATCTGTTTTTTAGACATAAATTAAATGCAAACCAAGTGGAAGGTGGCTGAATTTGAAATTCTCTGTAAAATAGAAAACAAGACAGAAATATGACAAGTGCGATACAACATATAGCAGGACGAGACTGTCTTACTAATGCCGGGGTGCTTCTGAGAGGATAAAGATGCACTGTGGCCATAGGCCCTAGGTCAGGAAAGGTAAATGGTCCTGTGGTCATACAAGGTCCCACATGTCTGGGATGTTGGGGAAGATAATTGGATCACAGATCAGGAAAGATAAATGGCCGATAGGTAGGTTAAATGGCCCACATGTTATGGAAGGTAATTGGACCATGGGCCAAGCAAAGAAAATGTTCTGCAGGTTAGGGAAGGTGTATGTGCTGCCGGGTGCATTATAAATAGAATAAATGTATATTTTTTTAAGGAGAACGTCAGATTGCGTATTCATATTTTTGAGTGGTATAGAAGACTGTTGCGACAAACCACTTTAAAGAAAGTATATAGATAAAAAGAGATATTGCAATCAACATTAAAGGGACACTAAAATCACCAAAACAGCTCAAAGGTAATGATCTGGAGGTCAGATCTGGAGGCCAACCTGGAGAGTAGTCCAGTATGCCAACCTGGAGAGTAGTCCAGTATGCCAACCTGGAGAGTAGTCCAGTATGCCAACCTGGAGAGTAGTCCAGTATGCCAACCTGGAGAGTAGTCCAGTATGCCAACCTGGAGAGTAGTCCAGTATGCCAACCTGAGGAGTAGTCTGTTTGCTAACCATAAAATAGAGCTTCATGCCAGCTTGGAAAGTAGCACATTATGCCAGCCTGTAGAACAAAGCTGCATGCCAACATAGAAAGCAGCGCTGCATGCCAAAATTAGAACAGATTAAGAGAGGTTCCAAAACAAGTGTTTTAAAAATAAGAAAAACACTTTAAATGTATTCCGAGATCCAATAGCAAACAACGCTTTGATCTAACAGCAGATTAACAAGTAAATATGGAGAGCATTGTAACATACCAACCTAAAGGGCACACCTAGAAAGAACCGTAACATGCACAAATACTGAGTAAAGGGACATGCCAACCCAACGTTCAGACTAATACTCCAACCTAGAGAGTAGAGTAGGATAAAAACCTAAAGAGTAAATCAGGAGTTAATGAATATGGAGAATGCTGTAAAGTAATATGTGGCACAGCTAAAGAAAGATACACAGGATATATATTGGGAATACCATAATATTTTATTTATTAAAGATTTAACAAGAAGGAGAAAGGAAAGTGTAAGATAAAGAATAGGTTTTAACTGACGGCATGTAATTGTGCTGACAAGTAAAGCAGGATATTACTGGAGTGATACCCTGAGATCCAAGCTGTGAGCTGCAATACGAATTGGGGAGCAGCTACAGGAGAATGATGTGGCCACTAATTAGCTACAATCATCTGTCATAATCTGGGTTCTCTCGCTGCCCTGGGAGAGCAGCATAATGCACCATGTTTATTGTTTGCTTTAATAGACACATTGACTTACTCAGCTCATACATTGCACAACATGAAGCATTCACTGCATTCAGACGGAGCTGTAACATGTCTTTCCTCATTGCAGTTTAGATGATAAAAAAAAACAAAAAACATATATTTGCACAATGAGCACTTTTTACTGTAAGACTGACAGCAAGGGGGATGTCTTAATCTCCAGGAGAGTGCAAGCCCTGAAACCAAGAATCTAGCAGAAAGAGTTCCATGTTGCGTGCATTACGCTCTCTCGCTGTAGAGTAGTTTATTACAGATGTTATCACAGTAGGGATTCTCCCATTCATTCACACAGAAACCCATAGATTAATGTCAGCAGAGCGGATAACATGCGGCTGCACTCTGCAAAGAGGCGATATTGTGCCGCAGTCACTGTGCTACTGAGCACAGGGCGTTAGTAGAGGGGAAAAATAGGACACAACTCTTATTCTACACTTTATTTTATTGTGCACCAACACTACCATGGTGGCGATTTACCAAAGCAATTAATTATGTCAGGATTTGGGGGCATTTGTGAAATAAAAATGCCCCATTGTCTGTGTGTTAGCCATTGGCTTTGCTTTGGGCTGCGAGCTCTTGTGTGGCCTAAAACACAGGCCTACATATTGCCTTGTGTTCTAGGACTGCCATTGGGCAACAGCATAAGAGGATGGAGTCAGACCTCTTTTAAGTGTTTGTTGTTTCCCAAATACATGTATCTGTTCGCTTATTATGTATCTGTTCGCTTATTATGTATCTGTTCGCTTATTATGTATGTGTTAGCTTATGGTGTTACATTGGCCATTGCATGTCGTTGGGTTAGGGGTTCAGTACGAGGGTTAAGTGGGAAGAGTGAAATTCCAGGAATAAAATCTAGCACCTCATCATCTTCAAACTTCACACTTCACCAGCCGCCTCTACCTGTGAGTCTGGATTGAGTCAAGTGTTATTTGTGAGTTGTATTAAAAAATGCAGAAAGGGGGAAACGTTGTCTTTATTGTGTTGGTGCAGAATAAATAAATATTTGTGAAAAATGAAGTTGAGTACCGAGTTTTTACCCTCTATCTGTTTCTTGTAGTCCATGGATAAGCAACCTTTGGCACTCCAGATGTTGTGGACCACATCCCCCATAATGCTCTTACACCCATAATGCTGATAAAGCATCATGAGGGGTGTAGTCCAAAACATCTGGAGTGCCGAAGGTTGATGATGCATGCTGTAGGCCATGGTGGAAGCCCTGGGATCAAGGTGCGAATAGGCACTGCCAGTAACCTTCAAAGCTTGTCTATTGACAGGATGAAGACCATATCGAGCCCTCGCTGCAATATTTAACTATGCCTCCACGCACACAGTGTGCATGTGAACAGCCGCAATAAAATCAGCGTGTAAGCAAAATCGATGGACCAAGAGAACGCTTAGCATTGCACTAAGACTATTTCCTGCTGTAAATAAAAAAAGAAATCAGGAATTTTGGGGATCTCAGTGCGATACTATCACTATCCAAACCCCTCTCCTTGCGCATTCTCTTTATTCAAACAGAGTCCACACAACATTGATCCTGTGAAACTGTCAATTTTGTGGAGATCTACATTGAGGAAAAGAAGAAATTTCTACTATGCAGGAAAATGATAGCTAAAATCTATAGTTCTGCTGTGAAAGGACATTTTGTATCATCCCATAGTACAAGTAACGCACTTTGTCATGCTGCCATTGCTATTTATATCCCATTTATGTCACGAAGAGAAACCTACACAATATCACTTTTAAAAAAGTTCTAAAATGGTAACACATTTAATATATATATTGGCACAGATGTAAAAGAAGGGACATATAACTGCTCCCGCAGTGTCCTGAGCTCACAGATAAAGTATCCAATTTCATGGGAGCTATATTGGAGGGAGTATATGTTGTAATCTGTACATTTGCTGACTATTCACAATGCATGCACTGAATGTACACTTACCTGACCGTATACATACCTTACCATGAGCATGTCATGCTGTTTGTGTTCTTGTAAGGCTTATGATAAAAAGTCACACTAAGAACCTGTATATTAATCTAGTAACATAGATAATGATCCTTTATATCAGATCTCAGCTTGTAATATGCAGTAATATCAATAACAGTGACATTTGAGAGCTAAAGTTGTATTGCAAAGGTGGCTGAATTTTGTGACTTGAGGAGGCTGAGTGTGGCAGAGTGTTGTGTGTATAGTGGCCAAGTGTGTGTGCGGGGAAGTTTTTCTTTTGCCACAGTCCTACTTTCTTTTTGGCAGAAAGGGATGGTATCCCTGGTCGTCTATCAGAGGCCATTCATTACAGGATTCCTGGTTGTCAGGTAAGCTAGCGGTGTGTTTTACACCAATATTGTGTTTAAAATCTCCCTTGCCGTCCTACTGCTGACCTCAACACTTTGAGTCATTGAGAAGTTCCAGGGGATTACGAGGGAGCTTATATAGTGATCTGCACCTGGTATTGGTGGAAACCATGATATTCGTTGAGGTAACAATCTTATTATATTTCCTTCCAACTCAAGGAAGGCCCCCTCACAGCCAAAGCCTGAGCTTTGGACCCCTGTCTTTGTCGATCCCTTAGTCAGCCTCCTTATGGTGTAACCACACCTTCTCCATGCAGTTCCCATTTCCTTTCACAAAGATGGCCACCTACATTTACCCAGAAACTTTCCTTCCATCCATTTCCAGTGGGAGCAGGAGGAGGTATTTTCGACACTGCCTGGTACATGTACTCAGGGACTGCCACAGGAATAGCAGACAAGCTCTGTGGAGCCCCAAGGATACATATTTTCCTTTGATGTGAATCTTCTGATAGCTCTTCATCTGGGTGAGTACTTGGCTAGCTAACACCATGATCATTCTCCAACCCTCAAGGAGCTTGTCATGGCTGGATAGAGATAGGGAGCTCTGTCAGCAGCAGCATGGACAGCAAGTCCATTAAAAATACCCCCAGGTCTCCTGGGAGCAGCAGGGTGTATCTGGAAATATATTCAATCAATTAACACCCATTTAATTAAGAACAAATAAAAAAAAATGAGAAATTTTTCCTGGCCCTTAATGATATGAAATAAGAAAAAAAAAATTGACATTTTTCCTGTGTCTGGATGATATGAAAAAAGGTGCGTTTTGCTTTCAGAATTACATTTATTTTCTGTTAAAGAAGATGGAATAAAGAGGGAATTAACCAGTTGTGTTACAGGTCCGACCTATCCGTGCTGTTACATATGTTGGCAAGGATGCTTCTTCAAGCCTGGACCTACCCAATGCAAATGGTAATGATTACAGACTTCAAAGGACACTAAAGGCATCGTTCACGTAATTATTTTGAAGTGGTCTTCAGAAGTGGCAGGAGTTGCCCATGTCAGGCGTGTCAGGGGTCAGGTGGTACAAGTGCAGTTTAAATAGGAACAAGATCTCTTACAATTCTTATTCAGATAATATGAGACCTTAGAGAAGGTATATCTTTCTTTCTGTTAAAAAAATGAACTTTCAGACTAAATAATTTGCTGCACTAACCGATGTTATGCCAACTATTCCATCTTCTCTCTGTTAGGTATAACATTTTAATTTTAGGCATTTCACACTTTAGTGGATAGCTCTACTTGTCATCGTGCTATGGCAACTGCACTTTCAATCTGCCGAGTTCAAATACAGATGAGAACCAATAGGTTGTTTTGTTCATTGTTGTGTAAATTGACTTCTTGATATTAGAATAAAAGGTTATCGTCCAGATTTAACTCTTTATATGAATGAGAATCATTTCTCCTCCCCAGAGGATGGATCACAGCAAGCTGATTAATCTGCCGCTTTTATTCAGATCAGTGGTCGAGCCATCCGTTCGGCCTTTACACGAAGATGTAAGTCTGAATATATTTATCAAACGAAGAATGTGTTTGCTGGGTTTCACCGTAGCAACAGGAAATCTGTGAAAAAATAGTCATAACAATTTTAACACGGAACAGGATTGCAAGGGAAGATGAAGAACAAAAGGCTGGATGAAATTATTTTTTTTTAATGGCAGTTTTAGCAATTTCTCTGTGCTGTGTACTCCCCTAAACATAGACTCAAATCTACTAAAAAAAAGAGAATTGGCATATGTAGCGGAGAGCCGATCTTGCACAGCTATTCTCCACTAGAGATCCCAGTGAGGCTCAGGAACAAGGTGATGTTAAGTCCACAGGCAAGGTTTCCAGCAGGTAAAGTAATACAGCAGTATCCCCATCGCAATCCCAATAACTGGACGACACACAGTTTCAGGAGTAGAACTGACAAGCTTTATTCCACAGTTCCTTATAAAGCCCTCTCCCATGCAAGGGAGGAGGTTCTATCACTTAAGACATTATCCAATCTGTGAACAGTAACCTCCCACACATCTCCTCCCCTCCTCCAGCATCATAATCCCCTTATCGTGTACACAGTTTTCCCCGAGTTTTGGATGTACCCTAAATACTTGGGGTACATCCACAAATCCAACATCCCCAGATAGCTCTATTCTGGGGGACCAACATACTTAAAAATTAGCCCATTCGGATGAAGCGTTCGGGAGTTATGGGACTTTGAAGTTTGGACCGACCGCAGAGGTAAAGTATCCGAAAACAGTTCCATGTATTCTGGCCCTGCGGTCGGTCACAAACAGGCGAATGCAAGGGGGTGAAATATTACTGCTAAGTGGCCTGACTGGGATTCGGATGAATCCCCTAGTTTGTGGGGTTCTTTCTACCGAACGGCGGGCCGTTCGGTAGTTTCCCCACAAAGTATTAGGAGTCTGGAGGTCTCAGCGGTGTTTGCCTAGTCAAGTGTCCGATTTTGGTTCCAGACACTCGACGGCAAAACACCGCTGTTCGGCAGTTTAAGATGGCCGCCGCCACGTGTTCGCATCCCGAATGGCGGCCACCCAGAGAACAAAGACCACACTGCAGGAATAGGTAATTACCCGTTTGCAACATTGTTGCAAACGGTAATTGAAGGCACACTTTACACGGGGTGGTCTGGTTGTTCGGTAGTTTCATTCCCTTGTTTTATTTGAATGATTCTACCGAACAACTAGAGGAATACAATTCTTTACATACATTTAACTGTCATTATAACCGGATACCATGATTTCTATACATGTTCATACACATTAAACCAGCCATATGACCAAATACACTTATTCTCATACATGTCGTGGGACAGCCCGGTACCAATCCGCTACACTGCTCCCCCTTGCCCACAAGCCGGCATACACAGTCTGATCCAACACGGATCGGCTTGGGGATGTCCGGGGGCTCACGGATCATTTCTCTAAGTCAGTTTGTCTTGACAACCCGTCAGCATTTCCATTCTGCTTACCCGGCCGGTACTGGATATTAAAGTCAAAAGGCTGTAGCGCCAAACTCCAGCGCAGCAGCCTGGCGTTGTCTCCAGCCACCCGGTTCAGCCAGACTAACGGGTTGTGATCCGTGAGCAAGGAAAAGGGCTGTCCATATAAATAGGGTTGTAGCTTCTTTAGGGCCCACACCACAGCCAGGCATTCCTTTTCGATGGCGGCGTAGCTTACTTCTCGAGGTAACAGTTTGCGACTGATGTAAGCCACTGGATGTTCTCCGCCATCGGCCCCGACTTGACTCAGTACTGCCCCCAATCCAAACATAGAAGCGTCTGTGTGAACAAGAAAACGTTTAGTTGGATTGGGAGCTGCCAAGACAGGGGCATTTATCAGTGCATTTTTCAATTGTTGGAATGCCTGCTCACACTCCGGGGTCCAGTTTACTTGGCGGGGAAGGTTCTTACGGGTCAGGTCAGTGAGGGGTTTGGCCAGGGCGCTATAATTGGGAACAAACTTCCTGTAATACCCTGCTGTCCCTAGAAACGCTAAAACCTGGGTCTTAGTCCTAGGGGTGGGCCACTGGGCTACAGCCTCTACTTTGGCGGGTTCGGGTTTCTGTTTACCGCACCCTACTCTATGTCCCAGGTATTGTACCTCAGCCATGCCGATACTACACTTGGCCGGCTTCAAGGTCAGACCTGCTTCCCTTATCCTATCTAGTACAGCTCCGATGTGAGCTAAGTGTTCCTGCCACGTATTGCTAAAAATAGCAATATCGTCCAGGTAGGCACATGTATAGTCCTGGAATCCATCTAGGAGTCGATCCACCATCCTTTGGAAGGTGGCTGGGGCGTTTTTCATCCCAAATGGCATGACCTTAAACTGGTACAAGCCAAATGGGGTGACAAAGGCCGACTTCGGGATGGCGTCTGGGGCCAGGGGGATTTGCCAATACCCTTTACACAAGTCAATAGTGGTGAGGTATTGGCCCCTGGCCATTCTGTCCATTAACTCGTCTATCCGGGGCATCGGATAGGCGTCAGATACAGTCTTCTCGTTCAATCTCCTATAGTCCACGCAGAAGCGGGTCGTACTGTCTCGCTTTGGTACGAGGACTACAGGAGATGCCCAAGGACTGTCTGAGGGTTCAATCACCCCCAGTTGGAGCATTTCGTCGATCTCCTTACGCATGTTTGCCCGTACCGCTTCTGGAATGCGGTATGGCGTCTGGCGCATGGGTAGTTGCCCTGGGGTCTCGACCCGGTGAGTTGCCAGAGGCGTGTATCCAGGTACATTAGAGAACGTGTCGCGTTTCTCTTCTAATAGTTGCTGTACCTCGATCCGCTCCTGTGGGCTCAGCCGATCTCCCAGCGCAACCTCCCCTAAATCCCCGGACAGCTGCCCATCCCCCAGCAAATCGGGGAGGGGTAAGCTGTCAAACTCTTCTGTGTTAGGGGCACAGATGGCGGTTACCTCCTCAGTACGCTCGTGGTAGGGCTTCAGCATGTTCACATGGAGCATGCGTCGCCCCCCAGTCCCTGTGCAGGGGCCGATAATATAGGTGGTATCGCATCTTTGCTCCACCACCTTATATGGGCCCTGCCAGGCGGCCTGTAACTTATCATGTCGGACAGGTTTTAAAATTAGTACCTTCTGCCCGACCTGAAAGCTACGGTCCCTGGCTCCCCGATCATACCATGTACGCTGGCGGGTCTGGGCCTCCTGAAGGTTTTCCCTCACCGTCTTGGTCAACGCTTCTAGGCGGTCCCGAAAGGCCAACACATATGGTAGGATGGGAGTGCCATCTGTGCTCCGGTCTCCCTCCCAATGCTCTCTAATAAGATCCAATGGGCCTCGGACCCTCCTTCCAAACAATAATTCAAACGGGGAGAACCCTGTGGATTCCTGCGGCACCTCCCGGTATGCGAATAGGAGGTGCGGCAGGAATCGTTCACAGTCCTTGTGGGTCTCTGCGAAGGTTCGGAGCATCTGCTTCAAGGTACCATTGAATCGTTCGCAGAGCCCGTTCGTCTGGGGGTGGTAAGGGGCACTGATAATAGGCTTAATGCCACAGATCCTCCAGAGGTGTTGGGTGAATTCTGCGGTAAACTGGGTACCCTGATCCGAGATAATCTCCCTGGGTAATCCCATCCGGGAGAATATCCGCATGAGGGCATCCGCGACCGTCTCAGCGTGGATGTTGGTCAGAGCCACTGCTTCTGGATACCTGGTGGCATAATCTACGACCGTTAAATTATACCGTTTTCCTGACGGGCTAACTTTATTGAGGGGGCCTATCAGATCCACCGCTATTCGGCTAAAAGGTTCCTCTATTATGGGTAAGGGGTGAAGTTTAGCCTTCCTGCGATCCCCCCTTTTTCCCACTCTCTGGCAGGTATCGCAAGTCGTGCAATATCTGCGTACTTCCTGGCTAATCCCTGGCCAGAAGAAACTCTGGGTTAGTCTGTACCTGGTGCGACTAACCCCTAGATGTCCGGATAGCGGAATATCATGCGCTATCCGGAGTAATTCAGCCCGGTACCGGTGCGGTACCACTAATTGTCTCCTCGCTATCGGGTCTAACCCCGTAATCTGTTTGGTTGTTTCCCTGTACAAAAGTTGTTTATCCCAGATAAACTTCTCTCCCTCCGCCCCGGGGGAACCCGTGCCAACCTTGTCCCTATACACCTGAAGCGTGGGGTCTGTTGCGACTTCAGCTACAAATTCATTAGGTGGAGCACAGGGAACACATTCTAGAGGGGGGGTAGGGTTGCTTACCTGGACCTCCGGCAGTGTGTTGTGGTCCTGGGTGCGGGCCTGTTGTCGGGTGACTACAGGGTTGACCTCCCCTGTGGTGGGCGACTGGGGCTCAAAAGCAGAAGTGAGCCTCCCCAGATCGTTCCCCAATAAAACCTCCGCCGGTAAATGCGGCATCAACCCCACCTCCACTTCCCCTGCCCCCGCTCCCCAATGTAAATGTACCCTTGCTGTAGGTAGCCGGTACACTGCTCCCCCAGCTACCCGGACGGCAACAGTTTTGTTCAGTTTTGCCTGATCTGAAATCAGGTGGCTCTGTACCAAAGTGATGGTGGCTCCCGAATCTCGTAATCCCCGGACTGCTGTACCATTCAGATATACCGTCTGTCGATGGTGCCGTAGATTATCCACATTGGCCTGGACCGGATCTGCCTCGTGCAGTACCTCCCATTGTTCCACAGTAGTAATGGGGACTGCGGAACCATACGGGGTGGTGACTAGGTCCTGGTAGTGGTGGGCTGCGGCCGCCCTGGGTGGAGGTGGGCCTGGACGAATCCAGGTGGAACGGTCCCGTAGCTGTGGGCATTCCCTTTTATAATGTCCCCACTTCTGGCAGTGATGACAGGGGCCAGCGGTGGGTTGTCGGAACCGGGGCTGTGCAGCGGGTGGTGGTGGTGGTGGTAGTGGTCTCGGTGGAGCTGGGGTGTAGGTGTTTCCCCCGAATGTTTTAAAGGTTGCTTTTGGAGCTGCAGGTTTTTGTGACCTGCGTGCATCCAGGTAGTCATCCGCTTTCCTAGCAGCCTCGGTAAGGGAAGTAGGGTTTCTGTCCCTTACCCATTCCTGGACCTCATTGGTTACTCCCTCATAGAACTGCTCCATCAGCAACATCTGTATTACATCCTCCATAGAACGTGCCTTGCTAGCTTGCACCCACCCGAGCGCTGCCTCCTGTAATCGGCATGCCCACTCTGCGTGCGAGTCCTTCTCTGTTTTCTTTAGATCCCGGAACCTCCGCCGGTATGCCTCGGGTGTTATAGCATACCTGGCGAGTATAATTTCTTTCACTTTACTGTAATTCCTTATTTCGTCATTAGGTACAGTCCGATATGCCTCTGCTGCCCTCCCGGTTAACCTTCCGGCCAAAATAGGTACCCAGTCCTCTGCGTTAATTTTATGCAGTGCACACAGTCTTTCAAAGTCTTGCAGGAAAGCGTCTATATCTTCCTCTGCCTCCACATATGTTTTAAAAGCCTGGTATGGTATTTTAGGCTTACCTTCCTGTGGCACATTAATTGCAGAGCTTTGTTCTGGTGCCTGTGTCCTTAGGATGAATTCTTGTACCTCGGCCATTGTCCTGGTAACAATTTCTGTTGGGGGGTTTTCCTCATAAAAGGATAGCCTGAACTGAACCTGCCTCTGGAATTCCGATCCTTGTGGTGTTCCTCCCGGCTCCCTCTGTGCCGGAACTGAATCGCCCTCCATTCTGTACTCTGCCATGAGTTCTGTAACAAGTACTGCTTTCTTCTTATTGCTGGCTTGTATACCCCTTGCCTCTAGGAGGTCCTTTAGCGTGGAGCGTTTTAGCGCAGAAAAATCAATCTCCATCCGTACTCCATTTACGCTTGTTCCTCTGTGAGTTTGGATCCCACCGCTGCCACCAATGTAGCGGAGAGCCGATCTTGCACAGCTATTCTCCACTAGAGATCCCAGTGAGGCTCAGGAACAAGGTGATGTTAAGTCCACAGGCAAGGTTTCCAGCAGGTAAAGTAATACAGCAGTATCCCCATCGCAATCCCAATAACTGGACGACACACAGTTTCAGGAGTAGAACTGACAAGCTTTATTCCACAGTTCCTTATAAAGCCCTCTCCCATGCAAGGGAGGAGGTTCTATCACTTAAGACATTATCCAATCTCTAAGTAGTAACCTCCCACAGATCTCCTCCCCTCCTCCAGCATCATAATCCCCTTATCGTGTACACAGTTTTCCCCGAGTTTTGGATGTACCCTAAATACTTGGGGTACATCCACAAATCCAACATCCCCAGATAGCTCTATTCTGGGGGACCAACATACTTAAAAATTAGCCCATTCGGATGAAGCGTTCGGGAGTTATGGGACTTTGAAGTTTGGACCGACCGCAGAGGTAAAGTATCCGAAAACAGTTCCATGTATTCTGGCCCTGCGGTCGGTCACAAACAGGCGAATGCAAGGGGGTGAAATATTACTGCTAAGTGGCCTGACTGGGATTCGGATGAATCCCCTAGTTTGTGGGGTTCTTTCTACCGAACGGCGGGCCGTTCGGTAGTTTCCCCACGAAGTATTAGGAGTCTGGAGGTCTCAGCGGTGTTTGCCTAGTCAAGTGTCCGATTTTGGTTCCAGACACTCGACGGCAAAACACCGCTGTTCGGCAGTTTAAGATGGCCGCCGCCACGTGTTCGCATCCCGAATGGCGGCCACCCAGAGAACAAAGACCACACTGCAGGAATAGGTAATTACCCGTTTGCAACATTGTTGCAAACGGTAATTGAAGGCACACTTTACACGGGGTGGTCTGGTTGTTCGGTAGTTTCATTCCCTTGTTTTATTTGAATGATTCTACCGAACAACTAGAGGAATACAATTCTTTACATACATTTAACTGTCATTATAACCGGATACCATGATTTCTATACATGTTCATACACATTAAACCAGCCATATGACCAAATACACTTATTCTCATACATGTCGTGGGACAGCCCGGTACCAATCCGCTACAGCATAAAATGTATGTGTTGTCCAATAACCCCACAATCACATGCGCCCGGAGATCATGGCCTGGTTTTTGAATACTGTAAGTGGAAGGATGTAAACGCTAGTTCCCTGCTCAGTGTTAATTAATCAATAAACACTGAATAACCACAATCTTTCTTACTTTAAATAGTATTTTTTATTCAGCTCTGCTCCACAAGCAGTGGCGTACACACAACCCATGGGGCCCCGGTGCGAAAACTGATCCGGGGCCCCCCCTCCCCCCGTGCGAACGCTTACTCTGCGCAGGCTGGGGCCGCAACACATGGCGGCGGGCACCTGGTCGCAGGGCTGCGACCCGTGCGACCGCGGTATGTATGCCAGTGCATGCATAAACACATACACTTAAAGGACCACTACAGACACCCAGATCACATCAGCTCAATGAAGTGGTCTGGGTGCCAGGTCTCTCTAGTTTTAACCCTGCAGCTGAAAACATAGCAGTTTCAGAGAAACTGCTATGTTTCACTGAGGGTTAATCCAGCCTCTAGTGGCTGTCTCACAGTGAGAAGACGCTGAACGTCCATAGGAAAGCATTGAGTAATGCTTTCCTATGGGCAGTTTGAATGCGCGCGTGGCTCTTGCCACGCATGTGTATTCGGAGCTGAGAGGCGGATGGGGACGGAGAGATCCCCAGCGTTAAGGGAGTCCGGCGCTGGAGAAAGGTAAGTGCTTAAGACACACACACACACACTCTCATGAACAGACGCACACATTTACTGACAGACACACACTCAGTAACAGACACACACACTAACACACACACTCTAACACTAACACACACACTAACACACACAATCACTAACACACACACTCACTAACACACACACTCACTAACACTAACACACTCACTAACACACACACACTCACTAACACTAACACACACACTCACTAACACTAACACACTCACTAACACTAACACACACACTCACTAACACTAACACACTCACTAACACACACACACTCACTAACACACTCACTAACACTAACACACACACTCACTAACACTAACACACACACTCACTAACACTAACACACACACTCACTAACACTAACACACTCACTAACACTAACACACTCACTAACACTAACACACTCACTCTAACACTAACACACTCACTCTAACACTAACACACACACTCTAACACTAACACACACACTAACACACACACACACTCACTAACACACACACTCACTAACACTAACACACTCACTAACACTAACACACTCACTAACACTAACACACTCACTAACACTAACACACTCACTAACACACTCACTAACACTAACACACACACTAACACTAACACACTCACTAACACACTCACTAACACACACACACCCACTAACACTAACACACTCACTAACACACACACACTCACTAGCACACACACTAACACACACACTCACACTAACACACACACTCAAACGTTTTTTTTTTCGTTTAATCCCCCCAGCCTCCTTACCTGTGGGAGAGCTGGGGGATTCCCTGGGGTCCAGTGGTGTTGCTGGCCAGGCTGTCACCCGGCTGGCTGGCGGGCGCGCGAGGGAGCACTGTCCCCTGGGTGCTCCCTCTTCAGCTCCCTCGCGATGACGTCATCTTCCGGCTCCGGTTTCAGTGCGGTGCGCGAGGGAGCTGAAGAGGGAGCACCCAGGGGACAGTGCTCCCTCGCGCGCCCGCCAGCCAGCCGGGTGACAGCAGGGCCAGCCTCGGGGGGCCCGGAGGTGGCCGGCTCCTGGGCCCCCCAGCAGAAGAGGCTGGCCCTGTGGGTACATACCTGGGTCGCAGGGCGGCCGGGCCCCCTGGTGGGCCGGGCCCGGTCGCAGCCGCGACCCCTGCGACCCTGGTATGTACGCCACTGTCCACAAGATATTAGAACCCTGCAGAGCTCCGCAGTGTAGGAACTGGATCTACCCATGTATGTATGTAGTGGGGAATCGCGATGCAGCCTAGAACAAACTCTAACCCCATTTAACCCCCCAATAACGACGGACAACTTAGTATGGATGAAACAGGCCACAGCATTTATTATCACAAACTAAATTACTGCATAACACATCCATAACTTTATTCATTAAATCTCTTCTTTTTCTGTAACCAAAACGTTAGACATAAATAAGCATAAATTAACATATATACATATATAACTCCACACATAGTGTTATACAGAGACCCAACCGTCCTTGCCAATAAACATCCAGTGGTTCCTAATCACCACTTCCTCTCACCTCCCCCCTCGTCATAAAAATCATCTTTCCAATGCCTGCCATCAGCCAACCTTATCCACGCTCGATGGGCACGAGACCTCAGGCAACCTAATGTTTAGCCTTTGAAGCAGGGGAGGTTGAGACCTTAAAAACGTGTTCATCTCATTCCATGTGCTTAAACGTAACTAGATGAACATAGGCCTATTTTGACCTCCAGCAAGCGCACCCATCCCCTCGAGATAACTAGGCCACATCCGGCCAAACCCTAAGTCGAACTGGAATCCCCCAAGACAAACCTAGAAACCCATCTCGTCCGAATTTCGATGGCAGCGCACCAGGGCACTCACATTGCTGAGCGCACTGCCAACAGGAATGGGCGATAGCCTCAGCCAAGCCCCTGAGAACCTCCGGGAAGGAGCAGAATGCGCAACATGTCCAGATGGAAGAGCACCCAATTCCTAAACCGTCACAGAACCCACGTCATTCCACCCAGAGATGACAAAACCCCTGGTACCCCCCATGAGGCGAGACAGCTGACACTGCATGATGAGGAGCCACACCCCCTTTATGCATCTGGTACCAGACCACCGAACATCCGCTCCCGAAGGCGTAAGATCCAACCACTCGCCCCTGCCCCCTGGCCCAAATTACATACGAGAATCCCACCATCCTCATTCCGGGGGGGGGGGACGTATCTGTGGAGATAAATCCATTCGGAGACCAGCTGGATGAACCTAACGAAACCCCCACCCTGACTCCCACCATTCTAGCCCTCTGAACCATTGGCGCAGGGACGCCAAGCCTGGCGGTGTCTGTAGCCGCCCCCAACCAGAATGAATGCCCCATGAACTCCCCACTATCCTTATCCAGGAATTCGAGCCCCCAAGCGGAACACCCCAACTAAATGGACACAGGGGAGAAAACCCATCTCCGAGAACCAAACAGGGGTTTAAAAATATTAAAGTGCTATTAAGTGATGACCATTAAAGTGCTATTAAATAATAAATATTTTCAAATGATACTATTGAATAATAAATATTTTAAAGTGATGCTAGTTTTGAATGATATTCATAGAGAAAATTTATAAATGCAATTACAATTTGCATTTAAAAATTACACATGAATATTACATATTCATTACTGATAAGCACTTTAGCACCACATTGATTCTCACATTATGGGTACCACATGTGTATATTTCCCATTTATGAATTGCTGCATTTCTTTATAATTCTGTTATTCATTTCACACAGAACAAGTGAGGCTGGCCGGAGGGTTTGTTCCCTCCCCCTCCCCCTGCTTAGTTTACTTTCTCCCTCAAAGGCGGGGCGTGCCGGGATGAGCGCACATTGCCCCCTACTCTCCCGTCTGCACGCAGGGATGCGTGCGTCGAGTTGGAGGGGAAGGTGAACTTCCGGGCGGCGGCGGAGTGGCGATCACGTGGGTCCATGACGCCACTTCCGCCAACCGCCCGGCTACGAGCAGATCACTTCCGCCAACCACCACAGTCCACCAATGGAATACGAAGGAGAAAAAGGCGCAAATTTTTACATCCAATTAAAGAGACACAGATAACACTCTATAAGGGATATGCAACTAAGTGTATTATTGGATAAATGGACTGCAATCACCAAAGGGGAGGACCCCCAAAACCATTTAAAAGGAAGATCTAGAGGACAAAATACCACAGCTGACTGAGGAAGCTCCACACCAAGGAGTGAAACGCGTATTGGCTTATTTTAAAAGGACTTTTTATCAAGGACTTTTTTATCATTATTGTTTTTATTTATTTCATAATAAATTTATCATCTTTTATTTAAGATCCTTTAAGTCCTTCCTTATTTTGAAAACCTCAAGAATATCTTCCCAGGGGTAGTGCCATCCCCATTCAAATTGGCACAACACGTATATACCTAGAGCCGGGACCCACAGGCTCAGGACCAGGTGAGCACATCGTTTATCTTGAAAATAATTGTGTTTTTTTCGAAATATCCTATATCGAAGAAGACGGGCGGTGCTACCCCTAAACAAGCACACAGGCTGAAATACGGAGCCAGTGTTCTTATATACAGGCTCCTTTAAATGTGAGTGTTCCATTCATTTAAAAACCACCACTACAGTTTTTATTATAACCATATTATTATTTCAAAACCGTCTGCACTATATTGTATCTTTTTATGTTTTCAACATGTACCGTATATTCTATGATTGAATGAGAAACCATTTGGTAAGCTATACATGTCAAAGCGCTCCACTTGCTGGTATAAGTTTTTTGTCACTTACACCACATTATAACTTCAATCCAGGGGATGGAACAGCTCTCCCAATGAAAACAGGCAAATGACGGAAACCTGCGCCGCCCCCGATCTGAACGGTATATTTCAGACTATCCTGGGAACCCACTACATCAAGGTAGGAGCCCAACCATCACCCCGTGCATTCCATCTACCTCAGGAGGATGCAGAAAGTCAACCCCGCAACATCCAAGAATTGCACAGATTCTATCGACGAATCAACCAACCGCAACCAACTTACCCTTCCCAACGACAACAGCCGTCGAGCGGCGAAACCTGAAAGAAGTCCGTTCCAACGCTTACTCAACTCCACCAAAACACCCTCCCACTTGCCGACGACCGTAACATGAACGGGAAGCCGAGCCCGCTAATCGCAGAAATCGCCCCCAACACCCGTAATAGACGGAACCAAACATGTAGATGAGCAGTCCAATCCCGGAACCCCCAAGGAAACATTCCCATCCATCCCGATCACTCCCACCTTACTGGAGCGGGCCCCACGCCGCCTCAGAGATCGCCCACTGACCAGCCTCAGCAGACCGTTGGACCAAGTGACCACCCCACCACTGCCTTATAAATCGACCCTGCGACACCTCCGCCCGAAGTACGCTCTGTAATGAACAAGACAGAGCATCGGCCATCACATCAAGAATAACCAGACAAAAAAAACCTGACCAGCCGCCCCTAGACTCAAACAGCGCCGAGCCAGGCGCCGCAACCAGAGTACCAGAGTACCACCGGGGTAAAGGGTACTGGCACATGATAAAGACAGCCAGCACCACCCCACGATGGTCCCCAAGGAAAAAAACACCCACCTGTTCGTGAGCCGGGTACCCCATGCCTACCATGCCACCAGAAAGGGGAAGCTCCAAGAACACCAGAGTCCGCCAGAGCCAGCGTAATGGGCAAGAGTCAGCACACCACGAGAGCCCAAATGGCCCAAAACCTGCTGCAGCGGCAAACAGTTGGAATCCAGCGGAAAGGACTTAAGGGGCCAGATTGCACAAGCCACCGTTAAAGGAGGCCCAGAAGGAACCACATACAGTCCCAAGGGCAACCCCAAAAGGCAAAGCCCAGTGTACCCAGGAGAGCCCACGGGTAGCGCAGCCGAAACCCACAACGCCCTCCAAACCCCCGACGCCTCCTGCCTGATGTCCCAAACCGCAGTCAAGGGCAACCGATGTTCCCCCTGCAGGAATTGAACCCGCTATCCAGGAGACTACAACACGTATCCCGACCCACGGATAAGGCCTGGGCCACGGAACTCCGAAACTCCAAAACACTACCCCAAGAAAGCACTGCAGCAGCAGAGTGCGGACACGCAACACTGACAGCCCCCACACATAAGCGACATCGGGAGCAACTTACGTGGAGGCGCATAGCCAACTAAACCTGACCGTCAGAAACACAGCCTGGAAACAATAACCCGACGGGCGTACCGGCAGCAGCCGGAAAACCGATTCCACAGCCACCTTCGTCAGCAAGGCCCCAGGGCCCCGTAGCCACATCCACGCAGACCACTGCGCCGAGCCACCATCGCAAACCCAGCCCCTGGAAGGAAACGACAACTGAGTAAATAAGGAATCTGGCGATATCGACCCCGCTCCCCGATGGGCACAACATCCCAAAGGGGGAACCTGCAGAGCGGACTTCAGGGGCACACTAAACGATCGGGAAGTAAGCTTACCAAGCATTCTTGGTAAACGGGACCCACACCGCCCGATGGAGCTCTCACATGGACTGAGAGTCCTGCACTGAGAGCACCCACGTCCCCCATCCTGACAGATTGCAGAGAGATCAAAAACGCACCGTGCTGAGGCGCCAGGCGAGCCCCAAGTAAAACCAGAGGCTGAAACCCATCCGGTCCCAGACCAAGAAGGGTCGCACTGCCAACCGTTGACGAAAGTGCAAAACGTACCACCACTAACCCACCTCCCCCCAGGGACGATATGCGTCCCGAGAGTGTCCTGATCGCAGAACCACGCAGCGCATTCTCTGGGAGCCCCCTCCCCGACCATGCTTTCCAGAAACACGGGGTGCATGGGGTGTAAGGGACCACAGCATACTCCCCACGACCCTCCCGGAGCCCCTAATGTCCCTCTTAGTCAAGGGACCCCCCGCGGCAGTAGGGAACACACCTGCAATAAAAGCCCCTTCCCCTTTCGCTCCATATTAGCTCAGCAACACCAAGAGTCGCGGGAACCTGGGAGGCATCGCCGGCGCTGTCTATTTCATTTTTTTTTTTGCTTCGTTTATTCTCCTCCTTGTACTTGACATTTTATTCACGTTTCTTTTTTTTTTTTATTATTCCATTTGGTAATTTACAATTTACTACTGTTCTGCAATTCACTTTCTTTTTTTTTTTTTTTTTTTTATTCATTTCATTTGTCCGTGCTAAGAGGACTAGACTGAAGAAAAGAAGGAACAACGTACCGCCCCACCTCCCCGCGAGCCGCGAGGGGACCTGGACCGTTGCCGGGTGGCCGCCCGCCACCCAGATAGCTGCATCCACCGCCCACTGCCCCCGGCCCGCAATCCAGCGCATGCGGCCGCGGCGGATGGTGTGGAGAGAGACCCACGTGTACGCCGCACGGCAGCCGCACCAGGAGGCCGCGCGGCGGTAGCAGGCCGCATCCCCGGCCTTGTAGTAATAGGCCGCGCGGCTGTGGAAGCAGCAGGCCGCGCGGCGGAACTAGGCCGCATCCCCGGCCTGGGAGTACCAGGCCGTGTGGCAACGGAGGCGGCTGGCCGCGCGGCACTGGCAGGCCTCGTGGCAGAAGGCCGCAAATCACGGCCACTGGAGGTAGGCCGCGTGTCTAGAGCCCCAGACACACGGTCCTGGCGGTGCCTTGGGCCCGGGCTCCCAGTCCTCAACCGGACCTGAGGAGTACGATCAGGGGAGAGCCTGGCAGTGCTGGTGCAGCCCCCAGGGGCAGGGACCGCATGGGAGGCAGCAGGGGAGACCACAGGGGGTGCTCCAGGGGGAGGCAGGCCACGGGGGGCCCACACCTCCATTAATGTGCCCAAATTGCTCCCACAGGTGCCAGCCACCATCCATGCTGCATCAGCCCTGAGGGAAGCCAGGATCGCCTCAACCTCATCCCTCAAGCTGTGTAAATCAGCAGGCCCAGGAAAACAGGAGCAGGAGGACAGGAAGCTGTTTGCTGGCCCGAATCCCAAGTGGCACTGAGGTAAGACCTCCCCCACACTAACTTACACAGAACATAATCCCACCCACACACTCTTTCCCAACCATTCCCATGCATCTATCCCCACACTCCTACATGTGCCCTTGTCCGCTTAGCTGCGCTTTCTCCCCAGGGCCTTGACTGCGGTAAGTTTGATTCAAGTCGATGAGTATTCAAGTATAAGTTAAATTGACTAAACAGACCTTCTGTTGAGCATCCCGGTTGGTCGCACCTTTCCCTAGGCACTTTGGGTCATTCAGGAGGGTGGGCCAGTACTAATATGTGCTGCTCCCTTTCTCTATCAGGCTGCTCCCCCTTTGCTTCATATTGGCGTGTCAGACGCATGATCAGGTCAAGATGACTACTCCTGGCATTCCTGTCCTGTTCCATGGTGGCCTCCATTTAGACTATTGACCTTGGCTTATTTCTAACTCTGCTAGTCTGCCACCAGCCCTGACCCTAGGACCTCCTGAATACATTATTGTCTCCCCATCTTTCAGATACTTTGGCTCTAATTATTCTAATCAAGCTACTGTACCACCAAGGACCTATCAGAACCTGTCTCCACCTCCATGCCTTTTCCCAGAGTCGTGTTAGTACGGGTGTGCATTTGAGTTCCCCCACACCTTCATTCACGTTTGCAACTCTTGACAATGCAAAAATGCATCATTTGAAATCATCTCAGATCATAAACACCTTAATCATCTCACCTTTGTGTTCTGACTCATTCCCGGCAGAGTAAACACCAGGAGAGGGCACCTGTTTTTAGCACTTATCATATGCCTTATTGAGTTTAAGCAAACTGGTGGTGAGAGATTTGTTACAGGAGCCTTTGCCAGTGTCTTCCGTTAGGCCTTCCAACAGTTCTGCTTTTGTGGTCCTGTCCTGCTTTGGTTCCCTGATGTTCTGCATCTAACAATGAAATGCTTTGCAGGAGGAGCAAGGACAGCACTGAGTGATACACACTGTATAACAGCTCCTGCAGGTCTATTATCAATCACAGAAGGGTTTCTGGACTACAGAGGATATAAGAGGGTGAGCACTTTGCAAATTACCATTTGAGACTGCCTAAACATCCCTTTCCCTAATGCTAATTTCAACCGCTCACAAAACCTAAAGTAGCATTGCCCTAATCCCACATTTCAGCAATCAAAATGTAAAACTGGTGGGAATATGTGCCAGCACTCTCTGTCCATACAAAATACAGCTTCCATTTTACTGTTCCGTTTGCATCTCAAACCACATGATGCTCACATGGCCTATGGCTAGCTGAGTGCTATCAGTCTCTGTCACCAATAACTTTGTATCTGTGTTAAGAAGACTGGGAACACTGCCTGTTACATCTGGAGCAATCACCCTGGTAATTAATTATGCTTTTCTTTGCACGGGATCGCATTGAGCAGTTTCTTTCTATAAATATGATTCTTACTATAATTAAATCTGGCTTCTTCCTGTGATACCAGTGATGTAGGTCAGATCTATAGCGAACTCTCTACAGGAAAATGTCCTAATTGTGACAGTGCTCGGCCTGGGAATGTGTCCGTCAGCTCACAGAACAGAGTGGGCGCAGGGGAATTTCACTTGCCCTCTCTTACAGAATGAGTGGCCCAATCCCCCTCCTCTGAGAGACAGTATAAAGGATCCCACCAGTGAAACACAGACCAGTGAATGTCTTACAATTGCCGCCTTGTTAGCTGCAGGGGTTTCACCTACTTTAGCCTGATTTAACATCCAAGGTGAAAAGAAAATAAACTCTCAGCCAGTCTTCCAGTTATAATGGTAAGAGATAAACAATGCAGAAAATACTGTGTAGAATATATACAATAGTCTCTATACAGTATAATATATTTTTATTATAACACAATCTTTATACAATATAGGCATTATATATTATACTAAATTATAACCTTACATTATATTTCATTTAAATATCTATAAATAAATGAAACCAAAGATGGCTAGGGCTGCACTCTGAACAGGCATATATTATAGGGTGCTGCTGGGGCCAGTTTATACAAAATACAAAAATATTGTGGCAGGCTTATACAATGTATGATCATATACATAACTAGACCCCCATTATTTTTGCCTAGGTGAGGTGTTTTTAAATAAAACGATTACATTCTGTGAGCTTTGAAATTGCTATTTAGTGAAAATCTTGTATGTTGTATATATATACTAATTCTTCTTGACCTCTCAGCGGCCTTTGACACCGTTGATCATGCTCTCCTTCTTCAAACTCTTCAATCGCTCTGTGACTCTGTCCTCTCGAGGATTTCCTCTTATCTCTCCCAACACTCATTCAGTGTCTTCTTTTCTAATGATACCTCCTCCCCTCGCCCTGTCTCGGTTGGAGTCCCCCAAGGCTCTGTCCTTGGTCCCCTTCTATTTTCTCTTTATACTGCCTCTCTTGGCAAACTTATTACCTCTTTTGGATTCCACTACCACCTGTACGCTGATGACACCCAGCTATATCTCTCCTCCCCGGACCTCTCCCCTGCCGTCCTGCAACGTGTCACTGCTTGCCTTTCTTCCATCTCTGACTGGATATCCTCCCACTTTCTGAAACTCAATCTCTCAAAAACTGAGCTCCTTGTCTTTCCTCCTCCTAATACTGTGTAACAGAACCTTACAATCCCCTGAGCCCTGTGGAATAATCAAGGGAATTACATTGTATATCATCTGTTCGGTAGTTTGATTCGTTTCGTTAATAGTATATTTCTACCGAACCACCTTGGTGTGTAATTAAGAAGTACTTTACCTCCCAGCTTGTTTCCAGCCGTTCGCATAGTTCAGCACAAACTCCGTGTGTAAAATATAGGTGGCCACCATTTTGGGACTTACACGTGTTCGCGGCCATCTTGCGCACAAACAGCGGTGTTTGCCTGTGAACGCATGGAACTAAAAATGGATACGCAAATAGGCGAACACCGCTGAGACCTCCATACACCCATAACTTCGTGCTGGAACTACCGAACAACCGGCCGTTCGGTAGTTATATTTAATTTGTAATGAGGATTCTAGCGACCACCGAGATTCGACTGGATGGCACGAATTTCATCACGTTTCCTCGTACGAACAAGGACCGACCACAGGGCCAAAACTTGTGGAACTCTTTTCGGCTAGAAAATCTGTGCGGTCGGTCAAAACTTCCCAAGACCCATAACTCCCGAACCCCTCAACCGAATGAGCTGAAATTTGGACATGTTGTTCCCCTAAACAAAAGCTATCAAGCAGTGTTGGACTTAAAGGTTTTTGGGGTACATCCAGAACTTGGGTAAAAGGGTGTATGTTATAATTATGTTATATGTTTATCTGAGGGGAGGAGATGTGGGGGTGGTACCATGTATGTGATTGGTTATTTTCAACCTCCCCCTGGGTGTGTTCTGTTTGTACCTTTTTGTAATAAAAAGCAGGCTGAGTGTTCCAGTCCTCAGTTCTTCTTGACCCTTCAAAACGTAGCCTCGTCTCGTTCTTGAAAGGGGATTATTTGGGAATATTACTCTTCTCTTTTTACAGCTGAACCTGACTCTCTCTCTGGATATCGTGGATGGGATTATACCAGCTTGACTTCTACACAGCAGCTTGCAGGGAAAAGGACGTCTCCAACGGCAGATACCCTCTCACTACCTGGGTAGCCGTTACATACTGATCCTCCTCTTTCGCTCTCCCTTCAAGTTTGTGGTACCAACATCAGTCCATCCTTGCAAGCGCGCTGTCTTGGCGTCATACTTGACTCTGGTCTCACCTTTGAGCCTCACATGTTGCCAAATCCTGTAGATTCCATCTTTAAAACATAGCCCGCATCCACCCCTTTCTTGCACCAGATACTACCAAGGAGCTTGTCCATGCTCTAGTAATTTCCCGCATGGATTATTGTAACCCTCTCCTGATTGGTCTTCCCAATAGCCGTACTGCACCCCTACAGTCCGTAATGAACGCTGCTGCTAGATTGATTTTCCTTTCTAGTCGTTTCTCTCACACCTCACCCCTCTACCAGTCCTTACATTGGCTTCCTGTATGCAATAGGAGTCAATTCAAGGTACTAACTCACACCTATAAAGCACTGAACAACTCTAGCCCCTCTTGTATCTCCTCACAGATCCATAGGTATGCCCCTTCTCGGTCTCTCCGCTCAGCCCGTGACCACCTCCTGTCCGTTGTCCACACTCGTACGGCCAACTCGCGCTTGCAGGACTTCTCACGGGCGGCTCACTTCCTATGGAATAGCCTGCCAACCGCCATCAGACTCTCCCCTAGTCTTGCATCTTTTAAGAAGTGCCTTAAAACCCATCTCTTTAGGAAAGCTTATGGCCTCCAAGACTAACCCCTACCTCACATACCTGTCTCTTGCCCTCTCCTAAAGGGCAGCCCACCTTATTTGATTGCAAATTCCTGTCCTAATGGGTTTTACACCCCACCTCCTATAGAATGTAAGCTCGATTGAGCAGGGTCCTCTTCAACCTATTGTTCCTGTAAGTTTATTTGTAATTGTCCTATTTATAGTTAAATCCCCTCTCATAATATTGTAAAGCGCTACAGAATCTGTTGGCGCTATATAAATGGCAATAATAATAATATATATATATATACACACACACACACACACAATATATGGACAAATGTATTAGGACACACCTCTTAAAGGGACACTCCAGGCACCCAGACCACTTCTGCCCATTGGAGTGCTCTGGGTGCCAACTCCCACTACCCTTAACCCTGCAAATGTAATTATTGCAGTTTTTTATAAACTGCAATAATTACCTTGCAGGGTTAACTCCACCTCTTGTGGCTGTCTACTAGACAGCAACTAGAGGGCACTTCCTGCTCGATAGCACAGAAAACCTGTGCTAGAGCGTCGCTGGACGTCCTCACGCTTTCAATGATTTCCTATGGGGAGCTCTAACGCCATTGCCGCGCATGCGCATTAGATTTCCTCAGCCAGCGGGCTGGATCAGAGCCACCCACCGGTCGACGTAATCAGTGGGAGGAGCGGCGGTGAGCAGAAACCACCGCCGAGGGACATCGGTGGGGTCTCAGGTAAGTGACCTGAAGGGGTTTTCACCCCTTCAGCTACCGGAGATGGGTGGTGGGAGGGAGAGGGGACCTGCAGTGCCAGGAAAACTGATTGTTTTCCTGGCACTGGAGTTTCCCTTTAATAATTGAATTCAGGTGTTTCAATCATGCCACAGGTGTATTAAATCATGCACCTAGCCATGCAGTCTGCATTTACAAGTGTTTGCGAAAGAAATGATCGTTCTGTAGAGCTCAGTGAATTCACGCGCACTGCTGTGATAGGATGACATCTTCACAATAAATGAGTTTGTAAAATGTCATCCCTACTAAATATTCAACTGTAAGTGGCATTATTGGAAAGTGGAAGACCACGTAAAGTCACAGAGCGGGGTCACCGAGTGCTAAGGCGCATGTTGTGTAAAAGTCACTAACACTCTGCTGATTCCATCGCTGAAGAGTTCCAAACTTCCACTGGTATTAATATCAGCACAAAAAAAACGTGCAGTGGGAGTTCCATGGAATGAGCTTCCATGGCTGAGCAGCTGCATTCGAGCCTATCTTCACCAAGTACAATGCCAAGCGTCAGTTCGAGTGGGGTAAAGCATGCCACCACTGGACTCTGGAGCAGTCTAAAAATGTTCTGTAGAGTGACAAATCACACTTCTCTGAGTTTGGGGGATGCCAGGAGAATGTTATCTGCTTGACTGCATTCTGCCAACTGGAAAGTTTGCTTGAGGAGGGATAATGGTATGGGGCTGTTTTTCATGGGTTGGGTTAGGCCCTTTACTTCCAGTGAACTAAAATCTTAATGCTTCAGCATACCAAGAAATTTTGGACAATGCAATGCTTCCAACTTTGTGGGAATAGATTGAGGAAGGCCCTATTCTATTCCAGCATGACTGTGCCCCAGTGCACAAAGCAAGTCCATAAAGACATGGTTGGATGGGTTTGGTGTGGAATACTGGCTCGGACAGAGCCCTGAGCTCAATCCCATCGAACACCTTTGAGATAAATAAGAACAGAGATTGCGAGCCAGGCCTTCACGACCAACAAAACCAGGGTAGGACCGAACAGGTTCACCAACTACAGACCTTCATGGCAATGCAAACGAGGCAGGACACGATGGATGATGCACGGCGACGTATGAACCTCAAAGTTTGAGGAGTATCAGAATCGGTTACACCAGAGGAATTATCGCATTTCTTCAGGCGTCTCTTCACGGCCTTGCTACCGCACAGTCAAACGAAGCACGCTCTCACGGATGGCACCCACCGACTCCCCAAGCCTCCACAGACACTGGTGGCTGCCCCCAGAGATGTCCTATTCTGCTTCCTTTTCGTTCAGGGACAAGCTGGCCTTACAAGAGGCACTCAACATTAAAGTCCCATTCAAATTCAAAGACATGCACCTTACCTTCCTACAGGACCTATGCAGAGCCCCTTTGATTGGAGGCATTCAGTCCAGGGAGTCACAAAAACACTCAGAGATGGGGGCCATCCCACACCCTTACCGCCACTGAAGATAACGCTACCTTCTGACTCATTCCTTGCACAGCTGGGCCTGGCACAGGAAACGGCCTCCACACTGGCTACACACAACACCTGGGACGTACACAATATTGTCCCTTTCGTACACTATGCTGGAGTGGACACAGAATGAGGAGTCTCGTTCGGCTGAGACTTGTCCACCAGGCAACGGGAAGCCTAAAGAAAGCAAGTTCTAAACCCCGAACTTTGTTGAACCCACACATTCTATTTCTCCATAATAGCCGACTGTCTTATGCATTTCCTAGTTTAACTCAGCTGTCGCTCGATTTAATTACGTTTCATTTAATTTCTCTTATTTTTATTATGTTCCTATCTTGGATAATGTAACGGAACCGCTGGCACCCCGACTGGGTACCCTCCGCTGACGGATGCTCCTAGTGCTTTCCGAGGTCTCCAAGCACTCTGCCTGACACCATAACCACTGCAGACCCCACGAACCGCCGCAGCTTGGTTGGGGTCTCGCCGACTCCACCCACTCTGGACCCAAGACCAGGGTCCAGCTTCCAGTAGGTGGACCTCTCCGAATTCCAGAGAGCAGGAACAAGCTCTTAGCAGAGCTCAGCGATTATACCCTGGGGAGTATAGTGATTGTAGCAATCCCCAGAGTGTAGTTCTCCAATCCCCCAAACATGAGCCGAAACTTCATGAAGGTACAAGATGATCTGAGGTGCTAGCACACCCAGTCTGCTTTTATTTCCATCTTACACATATAAGACCGCCCACAGGGGAGGGGTAAAATAGCCAATAGCATAATGGTTACAACCCCCAGGTTCCCTCCCCGCAGATAACCAGTTAACATAATTATTACAGCCAGGGAAAATACAGTTTTTATACATGTGCTATAACTTTAAAACCCTACATCCAATCTTCATAAAAACTTACAGATTTGGAATCAGCACACTTTAAACATACACCCTTCCAAAAATCAGACAAATCCCTCCATTGGATCAAAAGTTAGCTGGAGGTCCCTTTATGACCAACCGCAAGCACATTTTCCTGCCCAAAACAGTTCCATAGATTTGGCCTGTGCGGTCGGTCAATTTCATGCCGAAAAACCATTTCGAACGGGACTCGCTGAAAAACGAAGTGTAGGAGAAGGTAAGGGCCAGCGGTGTTCGGTAAAATGTGTAGCCGATTTCAGTTCCACAGAGTCTTTAGCATACACCGCTGACCGCGTTCGACTGAACAAAGATGGCCGCCGCCACGTGCAATTAACCGGCAGTAACCTCACAGCCTGGGAGGTAAATTGCCTGCACACTTTAGCTTCTGGGTGGTCCGCCTGTGTGGTACTTGGTTCAGTAAGCCCTATTTACTGAACCAAGTGGGAGAGAGCCAGGGGCAAGTTATTTTACAGGTCTGGGGACATAGTCTTAAAGGAGCATTGTTCACCAAAGTCTCAATATGTCCCCAGACAGTTCTTAAAGGGCCAGCAGCAGTACAATAAAATACCATTCACTGTGCTTAAAGGGCCAGCAGTCGCACAATAAAATACAATATGCCCAAATATAGTTCTCTAAACGTACCAATTTTCCAGGGGCCATAGTCAGCAGGTAGGAGGCGGGCAAACAGGCTTCTCCAATGCCCAGTGGCGAGGTAGGTTTCGTCACAGATAATAACGGCCCGCATTAGTTTTGGAGCGGACTCTCCATATGCTCCTACAAACCCCCCCCCCCGCTAACCAAAGATGCCCACGAGTCCTTGGGCACAGCTACCACCCCGACTAACTACTGTATTGCCACAAACTACGCTTACTTACACAGGCTTATATCCTATATCCCTCTAATCCATGGCACTACACAGTCAACTAAGTAGGAAACACGTGGCAGCTCTCACCACAATATAACGGCTCCCAAAGTCGCCTCCATATTTTGTTTAAAGTTTTTTGGTAGTTTAGGGGTTAATATTTATTGATAGTGCAGAGGTTAATGTTCATTGGTAGTGCAGGGGTTAATGTTTATATGTAGTGCAGGGGTTAATATGTATTGATAGTGTAGGAGTTAATGTTTATTGATGTGCAGGGGTTTAATGTTTTTGATAGTGTAGGGGTTAATTTATATTGGTAGTGTAGGGGTTCATGTATATTAGTAGTGCAGGGGTTCATGTTTATTGATAGTGTAGGGGTTAACGTTTATTGGAAGTGTAGGGGTTATTGTTTATTAATAGTGCAGGGGTTAATGTATATTGATAGTATAGGGGTTAATGTTTATTGATAGTGTAGGGGTTAACGTTTAATGATGGTGTAGGGGTTAATGTTTATTGGTAGTGCAGGGGTTAAGTGAAGGACATTACAGTAATAATCATTAATAGGGAGACACAATGCTAGCTGTTGCTGTTAAAGTGACAGCAGGGCAAATCACAGTGTTTATATCATATAGTATGTTAGAGTATAAAGTGCCGGCTTTATATAGAATAATATGTATACAGTGCAGAGTATGTTAGAGTATATAGTGCCGACTTTATATAGAATAATATGTATACAGTGCAGTGTTTATATCATATAGTATGTTAAAGTATTCATATAATAAAGGTTTTACTGAATCCCGATCTTTGTTTGAGAGAGGTGATTGTAAACATTGTAAAATGTAAATGTCTATCTGTCTTTGTGTGCGCGCACTGTTCTCTAATTTGTATCAGAGTATTTATATAATACAGGTGTTATATAGAATAATATTTATATAATATATATATATATATATTACAGTGTTTATTACATATCGCATGTTAGAATACGTGTACAGTGTACTATAGACTTTAAATTATGGGGGGTTATAGACCCCCAGGTGATCTCTTCAAACTAATCTGTATTGAAGCGAGTATATCACATCAACCTGTGAATTTGTCTATCCACCTATATTATAACGATACCGTACGCCTTTCTTTCCTGGCTTTGGACGTGGGGAATACAGTGTGATTTGGGTGTCATTGCCTGAGGTGAAAATCACACTTCTTCTTTTCTAAATGGGAATTCACGGTTTTTACATGTGAGATTTTTTCATTTCCTTGGCAAGGAATTAAAATCAGCTATGTTAACTGTATTGTTGCCAGAAGAGGGTTCCTCAGAAATTAAGGAAGATTGTCCAATTTCATACATTTTCACAATAGTTTACATTTTACACCATTTATATATTCACATGTATATAGCATGTATGCAGTCATATGTTAGTATATCTACAGACAAAGATCTTTTCAAATGTTTTGTAGAGAACATGCTTAGGAAACAAGTACTGGAATGCTGCCCAACATGGCGGAAGATATGTAATCATGAGAAGAAGAGGTAGGCCATAGTGGGGGCATTTTGGTGCCCCCAAAAACATGCATGCTGGTGTAATTGGTAGTCCTGTTGTACCATGTACTGCAGAACTCTTCCTGTAAACAAAATAACCTGATGTCGTTTAGCGCAACAATGCCCAGTTTCATGACGTATTCACATTGACCTTTGTGGGGACCTGTCATAGGAAGCCCCAACAAACAGAACCAACAAACCAGCTGCTTCTCCAAAATGGGAAATATAAACTCTATATTTGCCAATGGTTTGGGCAGGGTCAGATTAACAGGCCAGTGGGCCTGGTGCTGACAATTATGATGGGCCTAATTACAGAATCTTATCGACAGAAAACATTAAAATAGTCATACCTGGGGGTGTGGCTAACTGCCAAGCAAGATGACAGCATAATTTCTTGCTCTGACACCTGAGCTCGCAATTCGTAGCAATCCCAGCCTCCAGAACCATCACAACACCAGAATATATATCATGTCTCACCACAAGAGCAGAGCACTGTGAAAGTGGAGAAGCTTAATTATTTTGGCCAGAAAAATGCATCTGCGACGCTGGCCATGCAGGCCGAAATCCAAGATGGCGACGATTGCTCCGATGCAGGCACATCCACGCCGGACATAGACGGCCCCTTGCTTACTGACCCGGTGACACAAGGCTAGCTGACACAGGCCCTGGATGCACTATCCACCAAACTAATAGCAAGCTGTCAATCCTCACTCAACACCCTGAGGCAGGACATACAGGAGCTCGGATCCAGAACTTCCCATGTGGAAGCTAAGCTTGACGAATTCGCCACAGCGCACTACGATCTAGCGAACCATGTGGAAGGTGTTACAAATTGCTGTTTGCCAGCCTCCTTCCTCATGACTATGGCCCCTGGAAGATTGTGCCCCTGAAAACTGATGAACTTTTATTGGGTGTGTATGGCCCTTTAATAACCGTCTGGGAACATATTGTGACTTTGCTGAACAATGTCCCTTTAAGACTATGTCCCCAGACCTGTAAAATAACTTGCTCCTGGCTCTCTCCCACTTGGTTCAGTAAATAGGGCTTACTGAACCAAGTATTACACAGGCGGACCACCCAGAAGTTAAAGTGTGCAGGCAATTCGAAATGGGACTTAGTCGTTTTTTCGCATGAAATTGACCGGCCGCACAGCCCAAATCTATGGAACTGTTTTGGGCAGGAAATTGTGCTTGCGGTCGGTCATAAAGGGACCTCCAGCTAACTTTTGATCCGCTGGAGGGATTTGGCTGATTTTTGGAGTGTTTATGTTTGATGTATGCTGAGTTCAAATATGTAATTTTTATGGAGATGTATAGTTTTAAAGTTACAGTGTATGTGTGAAAACTGTATTTTTACTGTATGCTATAATTATGTTATATGTTTATCTGAGGGGAGGAGACGTGGGGGTGGTACCATGTATGTGATTGGTTAATTTCATCCTCCCCCTGGGAGTGTCCTGTGTGTACCTTTTTTGTAATAAAAAGCAGGCTGGGAGTCCCAGTCCTCAGTTCTTCTTGACCCTTCAAAACGTAGCCTTGTCTCGTTATTGGAGGGGATTGCTGTATCACACTGGGGATTGCACTGCTCTGCATATTCCCCTGAGCTTAATCACTTAGCTCTTTTAAGAGCTTGTTCAGGATACGCTCTCCTGGAGGAGAGGTCTTCCCCACACGGTCCTGGAGGACAGAATCCGATCCAGGGTGGAAGGAAGACGGCGCGGCTCCAGTTAAGCTACGGCAGTTGTGGAGTCTGCGGTGGTTGTGGTGTCGTCTGCAGTGCTTGGAGTCCTCTGTAAGCGCTAGGAAGCGTCCATCAACGGAGGGTACTGGGTCGGAGTACACGGAGCTCCGTTACAGAAGGTATAGAGCAAAAACTCACCATCATGCAGTCAAAACTCATGGGCAACCAAGACCAAGCACACAGAAATAATCTGAGGCTTCGGGGGGTCCCTGAGAGGATTTCAGTCTGCAGACTTACCTGCGTACGCAATAGGGCTGCTCCATGCATATGCTCCTGAAATTCCCGCGGACATGCTGCTGGTGGATAGGATACGCCGTGTCCTGTGACCCAAACACCTGCCGGATTCCACACCACAAGACGTGCTCCTTAGGGCGCACTACTATTATATAAAAGAACAAGTCCTGAAAGCAAGCCGCAATAAAACCCAGCCACCAGAAGATTACTCCACTGTCAAGAATTTGCCGACCTCTCAGCGGCCACACTTAGCAAGAGAATGACCTTCGCACCAATACTGGAAATATTGCAGACCCAAGGCATCAGATACAGGTGGGGTTAGCCCACAAAGGTGTTTGTGATCAAGGACAGCAGCATAAAAGACATGCAGACCCCAGAAGAAGGACAAAGGCGACTCCATGAGTGGAATCTGCTGGCCACGGGAGCGAAGGAACAGGGAGCACCGAAAGGAAAGTTGCCGCTGGAATCAGATCCCTGAGGTACCCCACTGATGACAAGCCCATGCTTCGAATATACTCCATTGACTACAAACCCTCTTTTGTCTGTCACCCATTCAACAATATTGGAATCAAAACTTAAAGATTGCAGTTTATTGATAAGCCTTCTATGTGCAACAGTGTCAAAAGCCTTACTGAAATCTAGGTAAGCAATGTCTACTGCACCACCCTGATCTATTATTTTAGTTACCCAATCAAAAAAATCAATAAGATTAGTTTGGCATGATCTCCCTGAAGTAAACCCATGTTGTCTCTAATCTTGAAATACATGTATTTTTAGATGTTCAACAATCCTATCCTTTAACATGGTTTCCATTACTTTCCCCACTTCTGAAGTAAGGCTTACTGTCCTATAGTTGCCCGACTCCCCCCTACTACCTTTCTTGTGAATGGGCACAACATTCGCTAACTTCCAATCTTCTGGGACTACTCCTGTTAACAATGATAATAAATAAAGGGTGAGAGGGGGGGTGACAGTGTGAGGGTGAGTGACATAGTGTGAGGGGGGGGTGACAGGGGGTGACAGTGTGAGAGGAGGGTGACAGAGTGAGGGGGATGACAGGATGAGAGGAGGGTGACATACTGTGAGAGGAGGGTGACAGGGGGTGACAGTGTAAGAGGGGGGGTGACAGAGTGAACGGTGACAGTGTAAGAGGGGGGGTGACAGAGTGAACGGTGACAGAGTAAGAGGGGGGTGACAGAGTAAGAGGGGGGTGACAGAGTAAGAGGGGGGGTGACAGAGTAAGAGGGGGGGTGACAGAGTAAGAGGGGGGGTGACAGAGTAAGAGGGGAGTGACAAAGTAAGAGGGGGGTGACAAAGTAAGAGGGGGGTGACAGTGTGAGGGGGGTGACAGTGTGAGGGGGGGTGACAGTGTGAGGGGGTGACAGTGTGAGGGGGTGACAGTGTGAGGGGGTGACAGTGTGAGGGGGTGACAGTGTGAGGGGGTGACAGTGTGAGGGGGGTGACAGTGTGAGGGGGGTGACAGTGTGAGGGGGGTGACAGTGTGAGGGGGTGACAGTGTGAGGGGGTGACAGTGTGAGGGGGTGACAGTGTGAGGGGGTGACAGTGTGAGGGGGTGACAGTGTGAGGGGGTGACAGTGTGAGGGGGTGACAGGGGTGTGACAGGGTTAGATGGGGATGACAGTCTGAGGGTGTGACGGGGTGGGACATAGTGTGAGAGGGGGTGATAGGGTGAGAGGGGGTAACATAGTGTGAAAGAGGGTGACAGGGTGGTGATATAGTGTGAGAGAGGGTGACACGGTTAGAAGAGGGTGACAGTGTGAGAGGGGGTGACAGGGCCGTGACATAGCGTGAGAGGGGGTGACAGGGGGAGGGGGTTGAAATTTACCTGGTGGTCCAGTGGGCTCCCTCTGCCCCTCGTGGTCCGGGTGTCTCGCGATCACCAGAGTGTTGCCGTGGTAGCCTGCGGCAATGCTCTGATTGGCTGGAGATCACAAGACACTTCAGTCTGCAACTCACACCCGGCGGAGCTGCAGACTGAAGGCTGGCTCTTCCTCAGGGCAGACCGAGCAGAGGGGCCTCGCACGCAGCGGCATAAAGGGAAAGCCTCCGGGCCCCCTCCTGTGTCGGGCACCTCGGTCATAGACTGAGAACCCGACACTTCAGTCTGCCCTAAGGTGATTTAGGCAGCTGCGAGGCCCCTGACAGCGCAAGGCCTTAGGCGGCCACCTAAATCACCTAATTAGAGAGCCACCAGATTATGTAAATTTAATGCTCATTACTCCAATCTATGCTGGAGTTGTAACACAAATCTTGGAACTTTGAAACATATCTGGTGGGAATGCCTTAGATTGAATCCGATTAAGGAGTTTGTATTACAACTTTTTAAAGACCTAAATTTAAAGGGATACTCCAGGCACCCAAACCACTTCTGCCCATTGGAGTGGTTAGGGTGTCAACTCCCACTACCCTTAACCTTACAAGTGTAATTATTGCAGTTTTCATAAACTGCAATATTTACCTTGCAAGGTTAAGTCCTCCTCTAGTGGCAGTCTATCAGCTTTCATATGGGGAGGTCTAATGCGCGTGCACAACTTAGCACAATACCTATGAAATTGCAAAACACTGATTAATTAGTCTCTTCAGGTAACATGATTCTAGTCAGACAAAGGCAGAACTTAATAAAGGAATATTTATTATGAGCAAAAAATAATCACAGTGCATACAAAAATATAGATGACAATCAAATTAGTTACACCAACAACAGACAAAAACAAAAGGGATAAAATAACAGAAGCCCTTATCCCTTACTTTTCAAAGTAAAACTTCTGCCCATGTGGTCTCTGGCAAGGAAGATGGTGACTCACCCAAATTTGATTTTGGCCCCAAGCAAGTACAATACACACTTCAGTATCATTAGATATATACCTTGTGGATTACCAAGCCTCACCCAGAGGTGGAGATAAGGTGTACCCATAGTAACTATAAGTGACCACCAACATCAATCCAAATGGAAACATTTAGTTATTTCTCCTCCTATGTACTTGCCACCGAAATAATAATTGCATCTATGAATTGGTGATGTGGCGAAACCAACCTCGCCACTGGGCCCTGGAGAAGCCTGTTTGCTAGACTCCTACCTGCTGACTATGGCCCCTGGGTTATTTGGGGCATATTGTACTGTATATTGCTGCTACTGGCCCTTTTAACAGCATCTATGGACATATTGGGACTTTTGGGACTACTGTCCCTTTAAGACTGTGATACATATTCTAGTGTACTGCCTGTAATATTATATGTGTATTAAGTTTAACCTGGGATATGTATGCAGCATTCATCTGATTGTTCGGTAGAATCACTCCATTTATTATATTGAGTGAAACTACCGAACAACCAGACCACCCAGGAATAAGTGTGCCTCCAATTACAGTTTGCAACAATGTTGCAAACGGGTAATTGGCAATCAGTGTAATGTATTCTTTGTCCTCTGGGTGGCCGCCATTCGGGAAACAAACACGTGGCGGCGGCCATCTTAAACTACCGAACAGCGGTGTTTTGCCGTCGAGTGTCTGGAACTAAAATCGGACACTTGACTAGGCAAACACCGCTGAGACCTCCATACTTCCAGAAATTCGTATGGAAACTACCGAATGACCCGCCGTTCGGTAGAAAGAACCCCATAAACAAGGGAATTCATTCAAACCCTCTCCAGGCTCTATAACACAGGCAATTCGCCTGTTTTCATTCCCTTGTTTGTGACCGACCGCAGGGCCAAAATGCATGGAACTGTTTTCGGATACTTTACCCATGCGGTCGGTCAAATCTTTGGAACCCCATATCTCACGAACCATTCATCCGAATTACTTGAATTTTGGATATGTTGTCCCCCTGAATAAGGGCTATCCAGCGATGCTGGGTTTAAAGGTGTACCCCCGGGTTTTGGGGTACATCCAGAACTTGGCTGAAAAAGTGTACCGGATAATTGGGTTTAATGTTATCTGAGGGGAGGGGATGTGTGGGCTGAACCATGTATGTGATTGGTTATTTTATGCCTCCCCCTGGGTGTGGCCTGTATGTGTATTATTGTAATAAAAGCCAGGCTGGATGAGACAGTCCAGAGTTCCTGTTTTAACCTCAAAGTGATGTGTCGTCTCATTATTGGGGGAAGGATTTATTGTATGCTGTTCCAGTTGACTGCTAGGGGTACAAGCCTATTCGTATGGTTCCTATTCAATGGTCTACAGCATTCATACGCTTGGGAGAATTTAAAGGTTTCTTGGATTCGGTGATTATGGTGTCTGCCAGAGTGCTTGGAGTCCTCAGGAAGCACTAGGAGCATCCATTAACGGAGGTACCAAGTCGGGGTGCCAGGCGATCCGTTACAGGTGACCATTTTCCCATTCCATATATATGTCACACTCCTTACTTGTGACCAAATATAACAGACAACAGGACACTTGGTCACTAAGACCCATTATACTTTCCCAAGTAACACTGAGAAACCTCTCCCTTGAATGGGCATCCACAGAACGAGAATCCCCCAACCTCTGACTAGCAGCCAATCTAGGCCCCCCCGGCCTACACCCCCTCCCCTCAACCCATCCCCAAGAGACCCGCACCCTGGAGTCTGGACTAAGAGAAGCCACAGGCACGACACATGGGAGGGTGGGACAACTGGGGCAAGGGAAAACTGCTTAGGGCGAGGCACAAGCAACACGCATGAACCACTCTTATAACACACATACCTAGAGAAAGGTCAGGAAACCACACATACAGCACTAGGCGGTAATAATGCACACCTAGTCGATTTGGGAAAATATGGGTAACAGGTGTAATATAAGAACAAAGGTATTGCTGGCATCTTCAGCATGACCCGGAGGAGACGGGAACCAAAATGAAACCACATTAGCGAGAGGTTGGATAAGAAATGTACAGTTGAAGGGTGAATGTGTTGACTCTGACTTCCCTTATATCATTGTCATTGATGTGTTGGAAACTGAAAGCAAATAATAAACATGATAATGTTGCAGCAATGCTTGATTCGGTTATTGGTAGATGTCTGGTTACAGAGATAGGTGGGATTATGTGAAGATTGAATCACTATATAAACAGCAATTTAGTGTCTGTATAGATTGTGTATAGAAGGCTGTATCACCAAGGATTAAATGGCTGTATAGACTGGGTTAGAGGCTGAATGAGCTGGGATTAGATGGATATATAGACTGACTGTGTGTATAGACTATGATTGTATGGCAGTATAGATTGGGATTACAGGCTGTATAGACTATGATTGTATGGCAGCATAGATTGGGATTACAGGCTGTATAGACTATGATTGTATGGCAGTATAGATTGGGATTACAGGCTGTATAGACTATGATTGTATGGCAGTATAGATTGGGATTACAGTCTGTATAGACTATGATTGTATGGCAGCATAGATTGGGATTACAGGCTGTATAGACTATGATTGTATGGCAGTATAGATTGGGATTACAGGCTGTATAGACTATGATTGTATGGCAGTATAGATTGGGATTACAGGCTGTATAGACTATGATTGTATGGCAGTATAGACTGGGATTACAGGCTGTATAGACTATGATTGTATGGCAGTATAGATTGGGATTACAGGCTGTATAGACTATGATTGTATGGCAGTATAGATTGGGATTACAGGCTGTATAGACTATGATTGTATGGCAGTATAGATTGGGATTGCAGGCTGTATAGACTATGATTGTATGGCAGTATAGATTGGGATTACAGGCTGTATAGACTATGATTGTATGACAGTATTGATTGGGATTGCAGGCTGTATAGACTATGATTGTATGGCAGTATTGATTGGGATTACAGGCTGTATAGACTATGATTGTATGGCAGTATAGATTGGGATTACAGGCTGTATAGACTATGATTGTATGGCAGCATAGATTGGGATTGCAGGCTGTATAGACTATGATTGTATGGCAGTATAGATTGGGATTACAGGCTGTATAGACTATGATTGTATGGCAGTATTGATTGGGATTGCAGGCTGTGTAGACTATGATTGTATGGCAGTATAGATTGGGATTACAGGCTGTATAGACTATGATTGTATGGCAGTATTGATTGGGATTGCAGGCTGTATAGACTA